>NW_023425355.1:90656371-91856371 GCF_014108415.1 Molossus molossus | reverse complement strand
TGCACTCTTAGAAGACAGGGGTGGTCCTTAATGTCTGATTCCCCCACCAGATCTAGCACAGTGCCTTGCATCAAGTAGATTTCAATAAATATATGTTAAATGATTTTGGTCTCCTCGACTTATTTCGTCAAAGCTTAGTTTATCGTTCTCGCCATGCCTTTCTCCATGCTCTGGAGTCCTCTCCCATCCTGGGGTCTAGGTGCTGTCTTGGCTTCCACTTTCTGGACACTCAGAGGGGAGAGGAGGTGCCCTGGTGAGGGAGGGCTAGTTTTTCTGGAAGTTTGAGCTCCCTCTTGGCAGAAGGGGTCTGTCATTCAGCCAGGTGCTTCCCCCCCCCCCCATCCCCCGGCTAGGGCTCTCCCTGGAGTCTGAATTCCAGGTGGGAACAAAAGACCACACTGGGCCCTGAGCTCCTCCCCCAGGGACCAGGAATGGGGTGACAGAAATGGCTTCTGAAACACGAGAATTGGCCCGCCTCTCTGGGCTGAATGGGGGCAGCAGTGGGGAGATCAGTCCTCTTGGTGGCCAGTGGCTGGCCTTCTCTCTAATGACCATTATCTCATAAAAGGCAGGTAATGAGAGGGCTCTGGCTTCCTGACCCTCCCAAGTGTAAAGAGTTCTGCTGCGGAGTCAGTGATCTTGTCCTGGAAGGACAAGTACAGAGTGGGCTCCAGGAGTGCTTGGTTGGGCCCCTGTGGTCCACAATGTACCACAACAGGAGGGAGCAACATTGGAAAGGAGCATGACTCCCCCCACCAACCCAGTCTCCTTGGAGGTTCCCATACAAGGACCATGTCATCTTTCCTCCAGGTTCCCATCCTCATGACACTGTCACTTGACACTTTGTAGGCAAGGGATGTGATAGCTCCTTGCCCCACTGGCAGCCCAGCCATGTCTGCTTGCAAGCCAGATGTTTGGAAAGAACCATGCATTTGCTTTGCCGATTTTGTGATGTGCTTGCTACTGAGAATTCAAGACGTGCAAACTCTGTTCTGGCAAGCTTTGGTTTTACAAAAGGCAAAGCCACAGGTCCATTTGGACACCTAATACTAGGTGAGGGAACAGCCTGGGGCTTTTGGGGCCCTGTGGGCCTCTAGTAGGGGTTTTATTTTATTTTAATTTATTTTTCTTTATTGATTTTAGAGAGAGAGGAAGGGAGAGGGAGAGATAGATAGAAACATCGATGAGAGAGAACATCAATTGGCCACCTCCTGCATGCCCCCCACTGGGGATCAGGCCCACAACCTGGGCACGTGCCCTGACCAGAAATCGAATTGACGACCTCTTGGTGCGTGGGTCGGCGCTCAACCACTGAGCCACACTGGCTGGGCTCTAGTAGGGGTTTTTAAATGTTCTAGTGTCCCTGCCTTCTGGAGCCTTGCAGCTTCTCCAATACCACCTTCCTCTGACCCCTCAGACGTCTTTCTGACCTGGGAGTTCACAGTCCCCAGAACCCCACTTTGTTGCCCTAGTCCAGGCTCCCAACCACAACCCTCTGACCCAACCCACTTCTGTCCAGCTTGTGGCCCACCTGGGAGGGACCCCTGGCATTGTCTTAATCTGTTCAAGCTGCTATAACAAAAATACCGTAAGTCCGGTGGTTTATAAACAACAGACATTTATTGCTCACAGTTCTGGAGGCTAGAAATCCAAGATCAAGGTGCTGGCAAAGCCAGTGTCTGGTGAGGACCTGTTTCCTGATTCATAGATGGCTGTCATTTTGCTTTGTCTTCACCTGGAAGAGACAGGGGAGCTCTCTGAGGTCTCTTTTACAAGGGCACAAATTCCTTTCACGGGGGCTCCATCCTCATGACTTAATCACCTCCCAAGGGCTCCATGTCTTAATACCAACACCTTGGGGGTTAGGATTTCAATGTATGAATTTGGGGGGGGGCGCGGCACAGACATTCAGTTCATAATAGGCATATAGATAGAAAGGGGGGATTCTTCTTTGAAGTTCACTGCATTTTAGCTGAGTATCCTCCCAACCCATTAACCTCAAGTTTCCATCATCACCAGCCCCTCTAAGAGCATCTGCTGTGGTCCAGGTCATCACTGGAATGCTGTGCTGGAATGTACTTCATTCAAATGGTTGCTGACTGCTGGGGCTGCCACTAGCCTCACATTGAAATGCACCTTTGGCCTGAAACCATCACACTGGTGATGAGACAAAGAAGAGAGAAACATGTGGGCAAGGGCGCCCTGCCTACCGTTAACATGTGAGGGTACTTGGGCGTCTCTTGCATTTATGCATTTATGCAGTTACTTATACATTGGTGAGCTGTTTGAATTTTTTTTCCCACCGAGCACCTATTATTCTTTTCATTAAAATATATTTAAATATATAATTTAAAAATGTTCCCCCCACGAATTATTTTCAGGCAAGGCAGGTCATAAATACCCTGTGTTCCCTCACCCTTACCCCTTTCCAGACCTTCATTTAACAAGTACTTATTGAACACCTATGCCAAGCTCCAAATGCAAATGACACAGCCCCTTGCCCTCAAGCACAGAGTGTCAGAGCAAGACAGACATGTAGCAAAAATGTCACCATGCCCAGCCGGTGTTGCTCAGTGGACTGAGCGTTGTCCCATGGACTGAGAGGTCCGGGTTTGATTCCCAGTCAGGGCACATGTCCAGGTTGTGGGCTCGATCCCCCAAAGGGAGGGGGGTGTGCAGGAGGCAATCAATCGATGCTTCTCTCTCACATCGATGTTTCTATCCATCTCTCTTTTCCTCTCTCCCTAAAAAAATAAATAAAAACATATTTTTTAAAAATGTCACAAGTGAAACCTACGTTCTCACCAAGCTTGACTCCTCGGATCTGTGCACTTTAGTGGGTGCTGGTTATACTTCAGTTTTTAAAACTATAGCACCAAACACATACAATATTAGCAAACAAATCCCCCTCCCTCCATGCTCAGGTCCTGCTGATTTTATATTCCGAGGACCTCCATGCTCTGCCCTGGCTGGGAGCGGGCCTCTCCCTCCCCCCTGGGACCCCTTGTGCTTTCAGACCCAACCTCACTGCCTGCGGGTGGCCTACACCTCCAGACTGGAATCCTCTAAGGCAGAGTGGGGCAGATCAACCCTGGCCCCCCAGCATCCAACCTGGGACCAGGCACAAAGTAGGCCATTGGTGAGGAAATGTGTCCTGCAAGTGGGTGGACTGGACAGGATGCAGCCTCAGCCCAGGCCTCCCCTCACATACCCCCACCCAGAGCGAAGCAGTGGAGATGATGGATCAGATCGTACACTGGGTGTGGAAAGACCCATCGGGGCTGGGCCGGCCCTGGCTCTCAGGGACCCCAGCCTCAGAGTCCATGGCGGTTCCCATGATGCTGCTCAACCTGGTGGAAGCAGACCAGGAGCTGGCGGGCAACTCTGTGGAGCTGGGGGACTGGTGTGCTCAGAGAATTCTCTGGCACATCCAGGTGGGGAACAGAAGGCTGATGCCAGCTGCCAGATGGGGCCTGGCCACTGGCGAGCAGGGCGAACTCCACTCCCCACCCCTCAGGGCACATGCCCACACCCACCCTCAACCTGGGCCCTGCTAGTCCCCTTCACAAGTGGGAAGACACAGGGAGGCTCGACCCGGGAGAGGTGAGGCCCGAGACCCTCAGAAGGTGGAGGGCCCAGGGAGCTAGGTGGATCTGAGGGCAGGAAGGAGGATGCCAGGCACAGCAGAGAACAGGAAACCAGACTCAAGTCCTTTCAGGCCTGTGTGTGTTTCAGGACAGCCACTTTGGTGGCAGTGGTAGGAGCTCCTGCTTGGAGGTGGCAGGTGAGTGGCAGGTACCTGGAGGATGAGGTGCAGCCTCAGCCTTGACTCAGAAAGCCCCTCAAGGCCAGGGGCTGTCTGCACACTGAGTGGCTGAATGGGAGGGGCCTAATCATGGGGGTGGGGACTGTTGACCCTGAACTTCAAGAAACTTCACCAAACCAGCTACTGAATGGCACAGAAGGGCATGGAAGACACATTTGACCAATGCTAGCTGGCCAAGGCCAAATCACAAATCTCACTATCAGGAAATAAATTTCTGAGATTCAACAATGAGTCTGAAATTTATCTCCAAATATACCTGTTACTATAATTTGGTTTTCCACTGTCACCCTTCAACTTTCAGGGTTGGCCTTCTGGTGCAGGAACGGTGGTCTCAGCCTGCAGCTGTCCTTGGGTCCCTGTGCTGTGCACATGCTGCATGATGAGCCCTGATGCTATTCGAGAAGCCAGTGCATCTCAGAAGAAAGGTTTCAGTGGCTTGTTTTCCAGAAGAAACTTTGTACCCTGGATTAACAGTTTGGTCAAATTTCAAAAATCCCTTGTCTTTAATTACTGAAAACAGTTGATGTCTGTAGCAGTCCTTGTGACAAGATTCCCTTTGCATTTTTCAGCAACTGTTTTCCTAAAGCATTTTGTAAAGTCTGGTTTGAAGTTAGTTTAGGTGAGATCAAAATGTGTTTTCAGAACCTCACTTTTCTCTAAAATTTCATTCTTTACTTCTTATGTTCAGATTATTATTTCAGGATCAGAGATGATTTATAAAAGACACAATTGCATACAACCTTGAAGATTTTCCTCCTGGAGATTCTGCCTTATTTCATTCTTGCATATTAAGAATTCCCTATAGGACTTTTTTCTGAAAACACTCACGACCTAAATGGAATCAAACAACTGAATACTAAATTCCACTCTTCAAGTGCTTTCACCAAACTCATATAATGCTGTGCTTATATACCAAGCCACTGAGTAAGCTTATTATCCTGAGTGGTATTATTTTTCAAAATGTACAGACATTTTCTACACACTTATATGCATATATGTACACATACACCAGAGAGTTTCTCATATCATATGTTTATTCTGCAACTTGCTCTCTTCACATAACGAGACACGCCTGGGAAAGAGTTTTTAACTACAGCTCAGTATGATAAGCACAGCACAGATGTCGCTTATTTCTTCCCCACTTCCCCTCCTTGGTGAACATTCAGTCTTGCCGGGTTTCACCAATGGGAACAATGCTTCATGGGCAGCCTGTCCCATCACACAGGTGCAAGCACTGCTGTGGGACTGGTGCTGAGTCAGGGAGCACAGCACTAACAACTTCAGCAAAGGACCAGCTATAATGCAGCGGCTTAGAGAAGACAAGATTATTCCTCGCTCATGTAAGTCAGAGCTGAGCAGTCAGGTTGATGGGGCAGTTCCACTCCACACAGTCACTCAGCGACCCCAGCTCCTTACATCTGGTTTCTCCTCTCTCCTCTAGAGTAGTGCTTCTCAAACTGTCTATGGTAAAAGATCAGTTTATATCCCCAATCCACTGAAGACCAAGACTTTGGTAACAAGCAATAAAGATATTATTGTGATGTTGAACTGCTATAAACGCTTCCTCCTGATATCTGTACTAGCCTCCTCACGGACTGCTAATAGGTGGTTTGTGGTCCAGGGCATTGCCTCGACTGTGGGGTCAGCTCCCGAAAGGTCATATTTGCACCTTTCTTCCCCCTTCCCCATACTTCAATGGCATTTTCCTGATTACTAGGGTATTCACGTTGAACATATTTCTAAATATTTATAGACCATTAGCATTGACACGTCTGCAAGCTGCTTGTTCAAATTCCTTGTTATTTTCCCCATTAACTTATAATTCCTTTCATATGCTTGATATTAAGGCTTCATCTGTCATACATGTTGCATATTGCTTTCTTCCACAGTGTTATTTTATTATGATGCAGAGGTTGTATTTTTCATCTTGATGCTGTCAGAATGTATCAGAGTTTTCTTTTATGGTGTCTGTACCTTGTGCCTCACTTACTAGCATCTTTATCCAATAATTAGAAAGATATACTCCTTTAGTTGTCTTTTGATATATTTGTTTTTGTAGTTTATTATTTATATAAATGTTTAGAATTTTTTAATCATTCAGGAATCTCTTTTCATCTATAACATCTGATTAGAATCTATTGTTTCATTTTTCTTACACAGAGAGTCACTCGTCCCAACACCATCCTTTCCCTGATTAATCAAAATGCCAAATTCACTATGTGGAACAGAAGTTCTATGCTTCCATGAGAACAAAGGCTTTGTTTTATTCACCACTAAAACAGAATCTGATACATCATAGACTATCACTGTTTATCAATGAATGACAGGATGGGTGGATGGATGGATGGATGGATGGATGGATGGATGAATACTAAATTGCCAAATTTTCTTGGGTATGTTTCTGGAATTTCTGTTATTCCATCAGTTAGTATGCTTACTCTTGCATCAATACTCTACTGTTTCAATTACTATGGCATTATAATATGTTTTGATATCTAGTAGATTCTGTATTTTAAATTTTTTGGCCAATATCATGCATTTTTCTTCAGAATGGGCTTATTAATCATACCATCAGTTTCCATTAAAATCTCCTTGGGACTTTTATTGCAATTGCATTGAAGTTATAGACTAATTTCAGGGGAACTGACATCTTTCAAAGTTGAGTCTTTCTCTTCAAGAACATGGTATAACTAAGACCTGCTTTGATATCCTATAGTAAGCTTTTATATTTTCCTTCACATCAGTCTTACTCATTTGAACACATTTTAGACTAAAGCATTTTATAGTTTGTGGTGCTCTTGGCATCAGGAGTTTTTAAAATATTCTATTTGATTGCTAATTATTGGAAAAATAGAGCTTTTGAAAAGCTTTCACATGAACCCTAATGATGTGCCAGGTGTTTCTTTCTCTTCGATTCTTTAGGCAAATAAGCATAACATCTCTGAATAGTTTTTTTTCTCTTTCAATATTTGTATCCTGTATTTCTTTCTTGTTTCACATTGATCAAGATGAGTCCTTTACAGAAGAGTAGTAAGGATGTGAAGAGATGCTTTTCCTACATCAAGTGAGATTATATGTTTGTGACTCCTCTTTAACAAATAATGGCATGGATTACATTAACAAACTCTGTCAATAATAATTTATCATTTCACACTTGGGAAAACCCTACTTCGGCATGATAAAGGATATGGTTTTCATAAGAAAGATTGGTCTACACAGAACGTTGACTCTGCTATATTAATCCAATTTTGGTTATCAGGATTATAATAGCCTCATAAAATAGGTTTGAATGCTTTCTATCTTTTCCAGTGCAGAGAAGGTTTGGACAATATGAGAATTACCTATTTCTTTTCAGGTTTAGTAGAATTAATCACTGAACCACCTGGGCCTGATGTTGTTTTCAAGGATAGATATTTGACCATCTTTACATTTATTCTATGGATATTGGTTTATTCTGATTTTATACCTTTTTGACAAATTATTATAATTCATATTTTCCTAGAAAATTAGCTATTCTATCTAAATTTTCTAATTTATTTATATAAAGCTCTACATGATATTCTCTTACAATTTAAACAAATTGTCTCTGTATCTGCAGTTATAACGCACCCTGTTTCTTATGATATTTATTCGTTTCTTCACATTCTTTTGTCTTACCCAAAATCACCATGATTTTGTGTATTTTTTTATTTTGGTCTTTCAACTATACTGGATTTTATGGTTTTATTTCTTTCGTTAATCGTTACTCTCAATATTAGGGGTCTTCCTTTAGTTAATAATTTCTCATTTTAATGCTCTGGATTCCATGAATATGATTCGTTTTTGGACTTGTCAGGATTGACCAAACGCATAGTCGGTTTTGAATAATTTTCCATATACATCTGAAAGAATCTGTACTATCTGATTGCTGGGTGCAGTTATATATATACTGTATATCTGTTAGGTCAAGCTCATGATTGCTTTATTCAAACCCTCTATATTCTTACTTATTTTGTCTCCTTGTTCTGTCCATTCCTGACATATGTACAGTAAGTCTCTTCCACTCTGATAATGTCAATTGCTTTTTGAACTTCTGTCTTTTTTTATTTTTATTTTTTGCTTTACATATTATGAAGTTATATTGGGCACAAAGGTTTATGTCCATTATAACTTCTTTGGACTTCTGTCTTTTATTTACAGGAATATTCAAATTTGTCCTCTTGGAAGCTTTTTGCTTTGGTTTCTATTTTACATAATAGTATTACTCTACCTGCTTTTTTTTTTCCTGTTAATATTTTCCTGGAATATTTTTTAAATCCATTTATTTGTTTTGTAATAGGAGTTTATTGGAGGTAGCAATGTGCCAAGTTTCAAAGCTATATTTCCCAGCCTCCCTTGGAGATAGGAGTGGCCAGTGAAATGAGAGTGGAAGTCATTGGGAAGGCAATGGCTTCTGGAAAGTTCTTTACAGTCAGCTGAATTAGTGGAAGCTACTCCATTTTGGTCTTCTTCTGCCCCTTTGTTTTTCTCCCAGCCTAAAACATGTGTGTGATGGCTGGAGCTTCAGCAGCTATCTTGGCACAGTAAGAAAAATGCTGAGAATAACAGCTTTCTTTTGAAATCTTTGAAAAACTAACCAAAGCCAGCAACTACCTACTTGCAAACATTTCAGTACATGAGAAAAATAAGCTTTTTGTGTTTAAACGACCATAGTTGCATGTCTGTTAATCCATCAAACACAGTTCCTATGTTCCAGTGCTTATGGAAGAAACCAGTGTTATAAATTTTTTGTGTATCCTTCTAGAGATTCCTTTTTATTTTCATTATTCTAAGTATATTTTTGACTTTATATCATGGTAATTTTCATACATACACAACAAGAGCAAATCGTATATTTAACCTCATGTACCCATCACGCAGCTTCAATAACCATCCGTCAGTACTCTGCATGTACATGCACACGCGCACACGCACACACACACACACACACACACACTCACACACATGCTTGTTTTAAACAAATGTCAGCATACTATTCACGCTCTTCTTCACCTTCCCTTTTATTAACAGTGTATGCTGGAGATGGTTCCATATCAGTACATAGTTTCTTCATTCTCTTTATTTAATTTTTTTTTTTTTTTTTTAATCCTCACCCCAGGACATTTTTCCATTTTTTGTACAGATAGAGTGGGAGGGAGAGAGAGGAAGAGAGAGAGAGAGAGAGAAACATCGATGTGAAAGGGGCACATCGAGTGGCTGCCACCCGCACGACCAACCAGGGCCGGGGACAAACTGCAACCGAAGTACGTGCCCTTAGCGGGAACCGAACCCGGGTCTCTCCAGACCGCAGGCCGACGCTCTAACCGCTGAGCCAAACCGGCCAGGGCTCTTCATTCTCTTTAAATATCTATCTAGTATTCTTTTGTCATTTCACACATATACAAATATATCTGTAGAATCAATTCCTAGGTGTGGAACTGCTATGGCAAAAGGTACATACATTTGTAATTTTGATAAATGTCACCAAAATACCTGCATAGAAGTTGTGTCAGCTCCAACTCCCATCAGCCATGCAAGAGAGTGCCTGTTTACCCACTTTTGCCACCAATGCATGCTAGCAAACTTTTCTACTTCTGTCAATCTGATAAATGAAACAAAGGGCATCTCACTGTTGTTTCCATTTTAATATATTTTATTTAAAAGTCATTTGTATTTCTTTCCTGTGAACTATATTCATAGCTTTTGTCCATTTTTCTATTGAGTTGTTGGCATTTTTCTTACTATTTTGTTTTTTCTTAATTAATTTATTTTTGTTACAGATGATTCTCCTTTTTCCCACACAGATACCCCTCTCGCACTCCCTCCTCACCCTGTCCCCAGCTTTGTTGTCCATGTCCATTGGTTATGCACACATGCATATGAGTTATGTGGTTTATCTCTCCCCCATCACTCCCTCTTCTGGGGATGTCAGTCTGTACCCCCCACTTCTACATCTCTGGGACCACCCCGTTCCTCAGACTGTTATGTTCATTATATTCCACAAAAAAGTGAGATTATATAATACTTGTCTCTCTCTGTTTGGCTTGTTTAGCTTAGGATAATAATTTCCAGGTCCCTACATGTTGTCTCAAAGGATAAGAGATCTTTCTTTCTTACAGCTGCATAGTACTCCATTGTGTGAATGTAGCACAGCTTTTTTATCCACTCGTCTACTGATGGACACATGGGCTGTTTCCAGATCTTACCTATTATAAATAGTGCTGCTATGAACATGGGGGTACATATATTCTTTCTGATTGGTGTTTCAGGCTTCTTAGGGTATATTTCTAGAAGTGGGATCACTGGGTCAAATGGCAATTCAATTTTTAATTTTTTTTGACGTAACACCATATTTTCCATAGTGGCTGCACCAGTCAGTATTCCCACCAGCAGGGTATTAGAGTCCCCTTTTCTCCACACCCTCGCCAACACTTGTTGTTTGATGATTTGTTGATGGCGGCCATTCTGACAGGTGTGAGGTGATACCTCATTGTTGTTTTAATTTGCATCTCTTTGATGATTAGTGATGTTGAGCA
This sequence comes from Molossus molossus, assembly GCF_014108415.1. Classification (NCBI taxonomy): domain Eukaryota; kingdom Metazoa; phylum Chordata; class Mammalia; order Chiroptera; family Molossidae; genus Molossus; species Molossus molossus. The sequence goes on along the minus strand of NW_023425355.1, from coordinate 91,845,991 downwards.
TTTCTTCATATGTCTCTTGGCCATTTGTATGTTCTGTTTGGAGAGGTGTCTGTTTGGTTCCTCTGCCCATTTTTTAATTGGGTTCTTCCTCTTCCTTTTGTTGAGCTGTATGAGCACTCTACATATTTTGGAAATTAACCCCTTATCTGATGTGTCATTGGCGATTACGCTCTCCCATACAGTGGGTTGCCTTTCCATTTTGGTGGTTGTTTCTTTTGCTGTGCAGAAGTTTTTGAGTTTGATGTAGTCCCTTGTGTTCATTTTCTCCTTTGTTTCTCTTGCCTTAGGTGATGTATCAGTGAAATATCGGCTGCATATGATGTCTGAAATTTTGTTGCCTACAGTTTCTTCTAGGATTTTTATGGATTCATAAGTCACATTTAAGTGTTTTATCCATTTTGAGTTTATTCTTGTGTATGGTGTAAGTTGATGGTCTAGTTATTTTTTGGCATATAGCTGTCCAAGTTTCCCAACACCATTTATTAAACAGGCTGTCTTTACTCCACTGTATGCTCTTGCCACCTTTGTCAAATATTAATCGAGCATATTGTCTTGGGTTCATTACTGGGTTCTCTATTCTGTTCCATTGATCTATGTGCCTCTTCTTGTGCCGGTACCAGGCTGTTTTGATTACAGTGGCTTTGTAGTATAACGTGAAACTTGGTAATGTGATCTCTCCAACTTTGTTCTTTTTCAAGATTGCTGTGGCTATTCGGGGTCTTTTTTGGTTTCATATGAACTTTTGAAGTATTTGTTCTAGTTCTGTGAAGTATGTCGTTGGTATTTTGATGGGGATTGCATTGAATCTATAGATTGCTTTGGGTAGTATGGACATTTTAATGATGTTAATTCTTCCAATCCATGAACAAGGTATGTGCTTCCACTTTTTTATACCTTCCTCTATTTCTTTTTTCAATGACCTGTAGTTTTCTGCAAATAGGTCCTTTATTTCTTTGGTGAAGTTTATTACTAGGTATCTTAATTTTTTTTGCTGCGATGGTAAATGGGATTGTTTTTTTAGTTTCTCTTTCTGTGAGTTCATCATTGGTGTATGAGAATGCTATCGATTTCTTGACGTTAATTCTGTATCCTGCTACTTTGCCAAATTCATTTATTAAGTCTAGTAAATTTTTTATAGAGTCTTTGGGATTTTCTATGTGTAATATTATGTCATCTGTGAATAATCACAGTTTCACTTCCTCCTTTCCAATTTGGATCCCTTTTATTTTTTCTTCCTGTCTGATTGCTGTGGCTACGACTTCCAGTACTATGTTAAACAAGAGTGGCGAAAGTGGGCATCCTTGTCTTGTTCCTGTTCTTAAGGGAAATGCTTTTAATTTTTGCCCATTGAATATGATGTTGGTTGTAGGTCTTTCATATATGGCCTTTATTATGTTGAGATATGATCCCTCTATTCCCACATTGCTGAGCGTTTTTATCAGAAATGGGTGCTGGATGTTGTTGAATGCTTTTTCAGCATCTATTGATATAATCATGTGGTTTTTATTCTTCATTTTATTTATGTGGTATATCACGTTTATTGATTTGCGAATATTGTACCAGCCTTGCATCCCTGGGATGAATCCCATTTGGTCATGGTGAATAATTTTTTTGATGTATTGCTGAATTTGATTTGCTAGTATTTTGTTCAGGATTTTGGCATCTATGTTCATCAGAGATATTGGCCTGTAGTTTTCTTTCTTTGTAGTGTCTTTTCCTGGTTTTGGCATTAGAAACATGCTTGCCTCATAAAACGAGTTTGAACATTTTCCTTCTTGAATTTTTTGGAATAGTTTGCAGATAATGGGTGTTAGTTTTTTGAATGTTCAGTATAACTCTCCCATGAAGCTATTAGTCTCAGTTACTTGATGGGCCTTGGGTTTTGGCCCTCAAATGAATGAAAAAAATCCCTCAGGAGTTCAGGGTAAGAGGATTTCCAGCAGGTGGGGCAGATGGTTGCTGGCTGTAATGAGCCTCAATTTGCATTTCTCTGGCCTGGTCTGGTGGTGTGAAATTACTGAGGGAGGGGCTATTGCTTCTCACCTGGGCTCTGGGAAGTGGCTCTTTGGGTAATATGGCTACTGTCCTGTGATGAATTGATTCAGCACAAAACTCTCATTGCCCTCTCAGCTCTCCAAGCTCCTGATTCTTCACACAGTTCCAGCCCAGTCTGCCCCTCCCTCTGCTGGAGCCCAAGGTAAATGGCTGTAGCTAATTTAGTGCTCTGTCTCCCCCCCCCCCCCCCCGGCTGTGGAGCTGGTTTGGGATTTTAACCCCGAGGGAGCTGCTCACATCTAAAACAGCTGCTGTCCGTGGCTCCCAGCCTGCCTTCTCGTGCCTCTGCAGTTCCTACTAGGCTCAATTTAGTGTCCTTTATCTGTCCTTGGTTATAAGGGTCCTCTCCAGCTGCTTTTCTGTTGGTTTTCCCTGACAATTTGTCTTTATTTTAGGTGTAATTCCAGTTTGGTCCTGGGAGATGGTCTGTGTAGCTTCCATTCACTCTGCTACAATTTTGGAATCCTTTCTTGATTTTTAGAGATAGAAGAAGGGAGAGAGAGAATCGATTTGAGAGCAGAACATCCATTGGCTGCCTCCTGCATGCCCCCCACCAGGGGTCTAGCCTGCAACCTGAGCATATGCCCTGAACAGGAAATGAACCAGCAACCTCTCAGTGCATGGGTTGACGCAACCAACTAAGCCACACTTACCAGGGCTGCTTTGCCAGTTTTTAGACTCATCAGATTTTTTGGTTTACACCAATCTGGAGAGTGTGTAATGGTATCTCATGGTAGCATTAACTTACAGTTCTGTAATGACAAATGAAGTTGAGCACCCTTCATATGTTTATGGACCTTTTGTCTGTTCAAGACTTTGGCCCATTTTTCTATTGTGTCATTTGTCTTTTTCTTGTTATTTTGTTATTTTCTTCCAGTTACAAGAACATTTTCAGTTGTATTTATTTCCTTTCTCTTTTCCAAATCTCCCATCAGAATCTCTTGGGTGGCCTGCCCTAACTGAAACTATAGGAAAGAGAATTCTGGGAAGTATAGTTCAGGTTAACCAAATTGACACATTAGAAAGCCACCCCAATCGCTTTATTTAACACTCCTCAAATTTGTTAGTTTGCATGTACCATCTGTTTCCTGTCAGGCTACTGACTGGTTCAGTATTTTTTTGAATGATTCAATAAAATATTTTCTAATTTCCATCATATTATTGTCTTTGAACCATGGGTTATTTAAATGTGCATTTTATAATTTCTAAACATGTGAAGATTTGTTTTTTTATCTTTTTGTTATAAATAAGTGTTAATAGCCTTCTGCCCAAGGTCGCTCCAGAAACACATCTGTAGGTGAACAAGTTGGGCCACACAAGAAGCTATAGGGAATCTCATAAAGAATGTATTAGAAAGAATCTACTGTAACATGTGGGCTTTGGTTGGATGATCTTGGGGAGAGTTCAAGGAAGTGAGGGTTTGCTATAGATGCTCTCAGAAAGTAAGGGGAATTTTCTGAGGATCTCAATCTATCTTCTCTATAGAGAGGGTAGACTAGTGCCGGGCTAAAGCTGTGGCTGGGAAAGCAGCAGCAGATCCCCATATTAGCCAAGCAAGAGAAAGATGTTTGGTATTTGTAGGTTACACATTGGCCTTGGTTTTATCTGTGCTTTAAAAAAACATGAAGTGGCCTTGCTTTGTTTCATTTCATCATGGTCTCAAAGTAACTTTGTCTGAGGTGTGTATTCTGTGAGAATGTTTACGTCCAGTAAGAGCATAACATGGTCTGTGAATACCAGGCCAGCTTGCAGATGCCAGAGGCTGCTGTTTTGTTCTTCTTCTGCTTCTTTTTTTTTAACCTTTCTCATGGGTTTCTAGCTTGGTTAAAGATCATGCTCTGAATAATAATTTTGATCCCTTGAAACCTGTTAAGACTTATTTTAGGTTCCAGTATATGGTCAGTTTTTGTAAAGGTTCTATGTGTGCTCAAAAGAATGTACAGTCTGCAGTTGGTGTTCTATGCACATCCATTAGATCAAAGTGTCATAGGTTCAAACCTGTATCTTCACTGATTTTTTTGTCTGCTTAATCTGCCCAGTACTAAGAGAGGTGTATTAAAGTCTCTCAACTCCACACATGATTTAGTCTTGCTAAAAAAAAAAAAAGTTTTAATCCAAATCTCAGCAGCCCTTTGGATCCAATTTACAGGAAAATGTGAAGTTCAGAGAAACTTGTAAATGACCCCACAATGATGCAATCATCAACTTCCAGGCTGCTGGAATTTTACAATACAAACACCACAGTTTTCTCAACAGATAAATTGCAAGGGGGAAGACAGGGGGAGAAACTGAAGATGAAAAGACACTTAATAACATATAATCCCAAGTATGGGCCTCAATTGCTTCCTAATTCAAACAAACTACAAATAAAAAATGTGACAAAGGAGAATTTGAATAATAATTATTGTTAATTTTTAGTGTGATAATGGCATTGCAGTTATGTTAATAAAGAATCTGTCTGTTAGAGATACATACTTAAAATTTATGGGAGTGACAACCCATCACCCTTGCCATGTCAAAATAGTTTATAATCTTTGATGCTGTTATAAATAAAATGCTTTATAGTTTTTATTTGGGAATAATTTAAAACTTACAGAAAAGTAACAAGAATAGTACAAACACCACCCATCTACACTTTAACCAGATTCGACTATTATTAACATTTTGCCTTCTTTACTTTATCATTATCCTCTCTATCTTTGCTGCTGAAAGCAAAAGTCTTCTCTTCTTCCCCATTTATTTATCTCTATTATTTGTTTGGACTCACAGATTTTCATTTTCATTGGTTTATAATTCATTACTGTCCTTACCTATTTGGGGCTCAAATTGTCCTGGATTTAGCCAGTGTAAGCTCATTCAGGCTCGCTCCAGTGTCCTTTGACATGGCGCCATCATTCTTTAATGATGAACCTCTTACTTCCTGCCCCAGTTCTGAGATCAGCCATTTCTCCAAGGATCCCCGGTTTCTTTCAGTGAGGAATGATATTACAGACCGAGTTCTGGGTGCTGGGTGTTCTTGTTCCTATTGGGATTTTCCAGTGGGAGGAGCTAAGATATATAGGCATGTACTTGTATGTATACACACATACATATTTACACACACAAATGTGCACATATGCCTACATACACATTTATACCTTCATTACACCTCCATTTCCACAGGCTTCTTTCTTGTCTCCTCCATCTCATAATTGTGCCTCCCCTCCTTTCTGCCTCCCAGCAACACCTTCGCTAATTTTCCCAGTCCTATAGTACATAAAGATAGTTTTAAAATTGCTTCACACTTCCCACCACCAAAAACAAATGTAAGAGCTTGGGATCTCTTGGTAGTCTCCTTGCCCTTGCAACTTTGCCCAAGATTGCAGGTAAGTAGTCAAATAAGCTTAAAAATAATTTTTGTTATTAATTCTCACCCGAAGATATTTTTCTGTTGATTTTCAGATAGAGTGGAAGAGAGGGAGGGAGAGAGACACATCTATGGTTGCCTGCCACATGACCCTACCAGGGCTGGGGATCAAGCTTGCAACCCAGGTATGTGCCCCTGACCAGGAATCAAACCTGAGACCCTTTGGTCCATGGGTGATGCTGTAACTGCTGAGCTTAACCAGCCAGGGCTTAAAAATAATTTTTGGGTAACCAATGGACATAAACAATATGCTGTGGGGGGGATCAGGAGGAGGGTGTCAATGGGGGGAAAAGGAGAACCATCTATAACAAAAAATAATAAAAATAATAATAATAAGCGTTTATGCGTTTCTTGGTATTTTATTTCCCCCTCGGTGTGGTTATGGTATTCAATTGACATACCATAGGTTCATTTGCTTTCATTTTCAGGTTTTCCCCTTCCTGTTCTTATTGATTTTATATTCTAAATATGAAGAACATTAACAGGATCACACACGTCAAAACTAAAAAAAAAAAAAAAAAAAAAAGGCATACTCTGAGAAATATAGCTCCCTCCTATACTTGTGCTCCGTTTTCCCACCCTTTGTAGATAACCAACTTCTTTGTTTTCTGGGTTATCCTTCCTCTGCTTCTTTTTGTAATGATTAGCAGTTGTGCATATATTTTCTTATTTTCCCTTCTTTATTACTCAAAAACATCACACTGTATATTCTCTTTGCACTTTGCTTTTTCCACTTAACAACAACTTCAGTATATCATGCTATGTCAATTCACAGAGAGCATCCTTGTTCTTTTTTACAGCTGCAGTACACGCTATAGTTTTTCATTTTAGTGTAGTAAAATATATCTTTGCCTTTGTGCTTTTTGTGCCTTAAGAAAGTTTCAGAAAATCTACTACAAGGTCATTTGTTTTGTATTTTATTTTAATGGTATTTGAACTTTGTTCTCACATTTACATCTTTAACTCCTCTGGAAATGATTATTGTCCTTTTAGGCAGTGGTTCTCAACCTTCCTAGTGCTGCAACCCTTTAATACAGTTCCTCATGTTGTGGTGACCCCCAACCATAAAATTATTTTCGTTGCTACTTCATAACTGCAATTTTGCTACTGTTATGTCTTAGGTGACGCCTATGAAAGGGTTGTTCGACCCCCGAAGGGGTCGCAACCCACAGGTTGAGAACCACTGTTAGAGTGTACAATCTGCATATCCTTCACTTAAATTTGATAATCATCTCCATAAGGTGTTGCTCATATATTGTTAGTTTTATTCCCAGGTACTTTTTCATTGTTATTGTTCTTGTGAATTAGATCTCCTTTTTCTCTGTCTAATTTCTATTTGGTGATTGATATACATAGGAATACTAATGATTTATATTTACTGATCATTTATCTGACTACCTTGGTGCACTTTTTATTAATTTTAATAAGTTGTTCATTGATACTCTTCTCTTTTTTTGTAATATAGAATTTATAATCCAATAACCCCCAACTGCTGATCGTTTGGCCTTCTTTTTGTAATCCTCATCCTATTCATTTCTTTTTCTTTTTGCACTGGCTAGTCCTTCCGATGAAAGGCCAACAGTGGTGGTAGCAGCAGGCAAAGGGATAGACCTGCATTCACTCTGATGGCTGCTAGAGGGTTTTGGTAGTTAATCTTCATTAGGTTACAGAAATTGTCTTCTAGTCTTTGTTTAACAAGAATTTTCATCAGGTACAGGTGTTGATTTATTGCTAATCCCTTTTCTGGTTCTATTGAGATGGTAACATGATTTTTCTCTATGAATCTGTTATGCAATGAATGATAATGAGAGTTGTTTCTGATGCTGAACCATCCTTGTGATCATGGATAGATCTTATTTAGTGGTAATGTGTGTCTGTGGATTTAATATATCATTGGAGTCATGTTTTCATGGCCACTTTATTGAGATATAACTCATAAACCACAAAATTCACCCTTTTAAAGTGTACAAACCAGTGGTTTTAGTTACTGAATTCAAATAGAAAAATATCCTCAGGTGAGGATTAAAAATAATTATAACAAATTGCTAATATTTACTTTAGAATTTTTTAACTGAAACTTTCTTTTGCTATACTTGTCTAGTTTTTATGTTATCCTAGATTTGTAAAAATAAATTTGGTATATTTTTCTCCCTTTCCGGTAGTTTGACCAGTTTGTATGTTAGGAATTATCTGATCCTTGAAATCTTGGTTAAAAAAAAAAAAATGTTAAATGTCTGAAACCTATTTTTTTCTTGGAAATTTCTGAATAGTGCCTTAAGTTCTTTAATTGTGACTTTTTAATTCAGATTTTCTATTTCTTCTTGAGTCAATTTTGATAACTTATTTATAGTTTTCTATATTTTTCATGTCCTCTAGGTTTTAAGATATATTGTCATAGTTTATTCATAGCCTTCGCTTATGATTTTTTTTTAAAAATCCCTACTATGCCCTGGCTGGTTGCTCAGTGGTTAGAGTGTCAGCCCACGGACCAGAGAGGCCTGAGTTCAGTTCCCGCTAAGGGTGTGTACTTCAGTTGCAGTTTGTCCCCGGCCCCAGTTGGGGTTGTGTGGGTGGCAACCAGTCAATGTGTCTCTCTCACATCGATGTTTCTCTCTCTCTCTTCCCCCCTCTCTCCCTCCTGCTCTATCTGAAGATAAATGCAAAAAATGTCCCCAGGTGAGGATAAAAAAGTAAAAATAAATAAAATAAAAAAATCCCTACAATACCTGTAACCATGTACTCTTTTTCATTCCTACTATTGTTTGCCCTTTTTTTTTTTCTTGATCACTTTTGTTCAAAGTTTGCATATTTCATTAGGATTTCTAAATAATGAGCTTTTGGTGGTGGAAATCATTTCTGTTTTCTGTGTTACTTCATTATTTCTGTTTGCTATTTTATTAATTTCTGCATTTATCTTTATAATTTTTTTCATCCAAGAGAGAAGGAGGTGGGAAAAGAGGACCTTCAGGCCTCGAGCCAGGGTGACTGGACAGATGTGACGCTGACAGGATGGACAAAATCTGGAGTATGCACAGAGCCCTTTGGAGACCAGAGAGGGGCCTCAATTTCGGGTGGAAGTAGACATTGCTTAATGCATACTAATCCCAAAGAAGCAGGAAAAGCAACTAAAACAGAAAACAAGGCAGTCATGAGAGCCCCACCCGACCTGTCTGAGTCCTTGGGTAGTTCCCCACCGACTGATCAATTCACTAACTTTTTTCCTTTTAGGCCACTGCAATGGCCTTTCCCTCCATGGGCTGTGAGTCTGAAATCATTGAATCCCAGCTGGGCCAGGGCCTTTGCAATCCTTGCTATTCTCAAATAAGCATAATTAAACTCTAGGTGCATGGAACTCACTCTTACAGGGATTAGATCTTCCCAGTTTTCACATCCTTTCAGATTGTGCTGTACTACTCAGGGTCTATGTGGCAAAGGCCAGTGGACTGTGCTGCCCCCTCTCCAAAAGATGTCCATACACTAATCCCTGGAACCTGTGAATGTGACTTTATATGGCAAAAGTCATTTTGCCGAAGTGATATAGTTAAGGACCTTGAGACTGGTAGATGATCCTGGATTGTCTGGGTGGGCTCTGCTTGCCACCATGGATATACTTGTAAGAGGGTGATTTGAAAGACAAAAGTGAGAAGGCAACGTGATGCAAGCAGACAGATTTAAAGATGCTCTGCTTCTGGTTTTGACGGTAGAGAGAGGGACCAGGAGCCAAGAAATGTAGCTCTAGAAGCTGAAAAAGGCCAGAAAATGGATTCTCCTCTAGAGCCTCCAGAGGGAGCAGAGCCTTGCTGACACCTTGATTTTGGCCCAGTGACACTGACTTCAGACTTCTGATTGCCCCAACTGTAGAAGCTCCAGGGCCCCTCACTCACACAGGCTCCTTCTTTTTTTTTAAGCCTCACCCGAGGATATTTTTCCATTTATCTTCAGATGGAGGGGGAGGGAGGGAGAGTGGGAGGGAGAGAGAGAAACATTGATGCAAAAGAGACACATCGACTGGCTGCCTCCCACACCACCCCGACCAGGGCCGGGGACAAACCGCTACTGAGGTACGTGCCCTTGACTGGAATCAAACCTGTGATGCATTGCTCCACGAGTTGACACTAATCGCTGAGCCAAACCAATCAGGGCACACAGGCTCCTTGTTAAGTCCTCGAATGGGGCCTAGCAATTTTGTATTTGTAACTGTATATTCTTTTTCTTAAAGAGAGCCCTCCAAATTGCATAAACTTTAGGCCCCACAAACCATGGATCCACCCATGCCCATGCCCAAACCACACACTGGCAAACAAGTGAGACCTCCCACAAGCAGGTCACTGTGGCTGGCAGAATTCCAAAATGATTCTGACAAAGTCTCTCTCCTTGACCACTCTATCCAGGCTCCTCTGTGCCCTCTTCTTGACTAGGCCTCAACCTTGACCTATAAAGACTTAAAAATGCATGGCCGGTATGGCTCAGTGGTTAAGCATTGCCCCATAAACTGAGAGGTCCGGGTTCGATTCCCAGTCAGGGCACATGCCCGGGTTGCAGGCTTGATCCCCAGTAGGGGGCGTGCAGGAAGCAGCTGATTGATGCTTCTCTCCCACATCAATGTTGCGCTCTCTCTCTCCCTTCCTCTCTCTCTAAAAAATCAATAAAAACATATTTTTTAAAAAGACTTGAACAAAATACTAACATACCTTCTAACAGCTCAAGTCTGCATCCTTAGGGCACTACTAGTTCCCTTGAAGCACCTACCTAGGAAAATGCAAGGCTGCCAGAAAAATTGACTATTGCAGCCAATACATAAAAACAGGACCCCATGTGCCAGGCTCTGTGGGAGGGTGGGAGCCAAACTTCGAAAAGGGCCAGTTAGCAAACCTAAACAGGCTTCACACGGAGCATCCCCTCTTTCTCACTTTTTATAATTTTTCACTGCCCTGACTCTGTTGAGCCAGGTTCACTGCCCTCCCTGCTCTCTCGTTCTCCTTTTAAAATGCTCAGGCACCGCTGTACAAATCGGAGTTATGTTGAGTTCACGTTGTACTCTTTTCCCTGTTGCCATAATATGTTAGTGATTAACATCTGTCTTTGCCACTTTAACTAGGTCCAGCTTTGGTTTTCTTTAACATTGCCCAAATCCCTGCCCCCTGGAATATACTGCCTGTATGATGACGCAGCCTGCAAATCTGATGAGCCCATGACATGGTTATGTTCTATAGCATGGGTGAGTTTATGAAAGGAACATTACCCTCAGTGGGCCTGACCTAATCCTAGGAGTCCTTTAAATCTGAGTCTAGTGGCCAGAGACAGGAAAGTCAGAGATTCAAAGTACAAAGAGGATTCAAAGAGAGGGATATCCTCCTTCTGGCTTTGAAGATGAAGGGGGCCACATAGCAATAAATGTAGGTGACCTCTGGGAGCTGAGAATGGCCTTGGCTGACAGACAGCAAGGAAACAGAGACCTTGTTTCTATAGCCACAAGGAACTGAACCTGGCCAATGGCCGTAATGAGCCCCCAGAGCAAAAGGCAGCCTATCAACACCTGTGAAAGCTTGAGCAGAGGACCTGGCCATGGCATGCCTGGAACTTCCGACTGACAAAACTGTGAGCTAATAGATGGTTGTTGGTGAAAGCCACTAAGTGTGTGTTAATTTGTTACACAGTAATAGCTGACTAATATACTTACCCATCATGATTTAGCCCCTGGCTAGAGAGAGATAAGCACATGGCTGCAGCAGGCTAACACCCAAAAGATGGGGGTTCTGCTCCTCCTCTTCCTGAATATTCCAACACAAATGTCACTTAGGGTCCTTCCTCTGCTCCCTCTCATCCTAGAGGTGGCCTCCTTGGAGGTGGCCCCCAGCTCTTCCTGGGTGACCCTGGCCTGAGTCATGGGATTCTCTATGTTAGAACACATTTCCATCTGCTCTCAGGGCGCCTGGCATTTTCCTACACAGCACTTTTCATCATTTGCATGTAATTGTATGTATAACTGTGGGTTTACTTTTCAATGTCTAGACTGTAATATCCACAAGGGCAGGGCGCTGGTCAATTTGGACTCCCGACTGGATCCCAGCACCTAGCATAGTGCCTAGCGTGAAGTTGGTACTCAATAAATGGGATGAATGTGCAGCTGCATGGGAGGCAGGGATGCCGAGTCAGGGGATAGCCCTGGAATCCCAGAAGGTGAAGAAAGGGAGCCTGGAAGGGGCTGGGAAAAGTGGTGGGGACAGGGACTGACACTCTCTCCCATCATGGTCAGAGGGGTGTAGAGGAGCAAGGGTGAATGGGAAGACAGAAGGAAAAGGTGTGAGCCCATAGAGAGCACTTGGGCATAAGTGGCTGGCGGGGGGATCAGGCCCAAGGTTTGCTCATGAGGACAGGGGACCAAGGCATGGCGGCGGGGTGGGGTGGAGTCACAAACAACCAGGACTCTCAAGACAGGTGTGACAGATGGGGCGAACCTAGAATGGCCAGATTTTACACATGTGTAGAGGAATACAGATACAAGAAGTGACACTGTAGGGCAAAGAGGATACTGGCCCTTTCTCCTGCCCCTGTGGTACATGGAGCAAGAGAAAGAGTTCAAGGTGATGTCCCCTGGAGACATCTGTGCCACAGTTGAAGCAGGAGGTAGAGAAAAAGGAGTTACATGGCCAAGGATAGTGGCACAGGGAGAGCAGGGAGAGACCAAATACCCAAGGATTTGACATCTTAGTGTCAACCAGCAAGGGTTGGGAGGTGAGTCTGGTGGGGTAAGCAGCAACCAAGATTTCCAAATGGACCACTGTGGTCACTGGTGGCCCACTTATAGGGCTCCGGGTGGAAAGCGTGGAGTCTGCAGAGAGCGTTCCCTTTCCCTCACCAAACTGTAAGCTCCATGTCTGTGGTCTGAACCCCTAGCCCAGGCTAGCCAGAGTGGGTGCTTCATGAATGTTGATGTTCTTGCACCTACTGTGTGCAGGCAAAGGACTAGAACCTGGGGGCGCCTCGGGAAATTGTGAATGCCCTGCCTTTTCTGAGCCCATGGTCATGAAAGGGAAACAGGCATCTCACCGGGAAAGAAGCAGGGTTATGAAGTAATGATGCTGGTGACAGGAGCTCTGAGCAGAGCATGATCTTGTCACAAAAATTCAGCAGACTGGTGCAGCCACTGTGGAAAACAATATGGTGTTTCCTCAAAAAATTAAAAATTGAACTGCCATTTGACCCAGTGATCCCACTTCTAGGAATATATCCTAAGAAGCCTGAAAGACTAACCAGAAAGAATATATGTACCCCATGTTCATAGCAGCACTATTTACAGCAGCTAAGATCTGGAAAGAGCCCACGTGTCCATCAATGGATGAGTGGATAGAAAAGCTGTGATACATCTACACAATGGACTACTATGCAGCTGTGAGAAAGAAAGATCTCTTACTCTTTGAGATGACATAGAGGGACCTGGAGAGTATTATGCTAGGTGAAATAAGCCAGTCAGAGAAAGACAAGTATCACATGATCTCACTTATTTGTGAAATATAATGAACAAAATAGACCCAGAGACATAGAAGTAGGGTTCAGATTGACAAGCCTCAGAGGAGGGGGTGGGGGGCAGAGATAAACCAAAGCACTTATACATATAAACATAACCAATGGACATAGACAACAATGCTGGGGGGCGGGAACAGGAAGAGAGAGTCAACAGGGAAAAAGGAGAAACATCTGTTAGCAAAAATAAATTAATTAAATTAAAAATTTTTTCAGCACAGTAGAGCCACTGCCTTGTGGCGCCATCCTGGTCACACCATTCACCAATGTGAGCCTCGCTTTCCTAACGAGTTCTAAGATTTCAGGCACGGGTGCCTTACAAGCCCTTGGCAGGAGCATTCCACTTCTGTGGAATATTCTCCTGCCCTCTGCTGCTCATCCTTCAGGTTTCGGATTCAAGGCACCTGCTCAAAGTCCCTTCCCTGAGCCCATGCCTCTTAATCTCTATCCTGTTTATTCACTTCAGAGCACTTCTCCCAATTCATTGTTTTCTAGCGTGTGAGCAGATCTTCCATTAACGTCCACCTCCCATGTCCATCCTGGAGTGGGCTGGGCCTCAACACCAGTGGGCAGAATAAGCAAAGGGAGGCGTTGTGAAGATGAAATGAGGTGAGCTGTGGAAAAGTGCCCAGCACGGCATCTGCTACAAAGTGTTTTTGGCATTTCTTTGAACTGTGAGGTCTGAATGGAATGTAAGTTTCGGAAAGTTGGTAACCAAAGCAGTGGAATTGAGAGCATTTCCTGGCAAGATGGCTTTAACCACTTGACCGCGTGGCCGTGGAAGTGGCCCCCCAGCCCTTCTTGGGCGACCCTTGCCTAAGTCATGGAACTCTCTAAGTTAGAACACATGTTTCCATCAGCCAAGCTGCCGATCGAGGACAGATACTGTCACTACTGGCTGCCCTTCCATCGGCTGCCCTTCCTTTCCCTGCCCTTGGAGCTGCACTCACTGACTGAGGGCCAATTCTCAACATAGAGGTCTTGGGGCTCTGAAACAGAATCCACCAAGGCAGGGCTTCTAGAAATGGCACCTTCAGGTGAAAGAGGGATCAGCTGGGCACTGGGGAGGCTCTCAGACCAGTGGGTAAGACAAAGGTGGCCCTTGAAGTTACAGGCAGTAACCCCCAGACAGGGTTTCTGTGGCAAGAGGGGCTTTCAGTCTTAAAGTCTCCCATCCAAGTACTAACCAGGCCCGACCCTGCTTAGCTTCCGAGATCAGACGAGATCGGGCGCGTTCAGGGTGGTATGGCCGTAGACTCGGTCTTAAAGTCTCAAAGTCAGGGGCCTCAAACGCCAGGAGAGGCAAGGGCGGCCAGTGGGGGTTGCTGGTATGTTGGGCTGTTTGATTCTTTTGACAAAATATGTCAACTAGTTTCTCTGGGCCACCTTCTTTCAGGTTGGGGCACTCGGAGACATAAATAAAAGGCAATCGAAATTCTCACTAGTTTTATGCCTCCATAAGCCCCTCAGAGACCCCATCACCTGCCCTCCCCTGGGAGGGGGACTTGAAACTGGCTTCCAAGGCAGGACCCTGAGCCTCAGGAGCCCTGGGGAGATCCCTCCCATAGTCCCTCTTTCCCAGTATTGCAGCATGGGGCCATGCCACCCTCTACGGTTTACTTAATCTTCAGTGTGCTTTTGAGGAACTTATCATGCTCTAGGCACTAGAGAAATACCTGCCCTTCAATCACACATCCTAGGGCCGCACATCACAGGGCCAGGGGGAGGCCCACCCTGACTACTGTGGCTTGTCCTGGGCATGCATTTCTGAGGGCTCACTAACCCAACAGACGTGGTTACCTGAGCATTCTCATTCACCGCGATGGATGAAGGGAGCCCCCCTGAACCTGGTGTTAAAGCTCATAGTCTTTAAAAAGAAATGTCCCTGCTGTGGGGTCCCATTACCGAAGTTCAAATGCCTGAAGCCACCTTGTGACAGGCACCAGAAGTGACATGGAATTGCCATCCTGAGTTCTGATATCAACAACAATAAGAATGTGCGAAGTCTGTTCCTTATCCCCACAGCCCCCCCTAACATACAACACACTCAAGCACACCAATCCCAGTCCCTGGGCCTTTTCCTCACAGGGCCGGGCTCATGCCCAGGGGGCCCTCCCTGAAGCATCCTGCCCTTCCTACTGCCTGTGTTCTTTTTCTGCCCTTTTCCACCTGGGGCCTCAGTGAGGCCTCCTCACTGGGGTCAGACAGGAGGGGTGGGGGTTGGGGTAAATCCAAAGACCATTCCAGGTGACTGTTCACCTTCACAGAAACCTTACCCCACAGGCCTGCGGGGTTGTCTCCTCCTCCTTTCTCTCATCCAAGCAGGTGGCCTTGGGGAAGGGCATAAACCCACACTGTGCTCAGACCCACAGACTGCATAATAGCCCCAGGCCCACACTTACCAAAACAGAGGGGCACTGATTTTAGGTGCCAGAGAGGAGAGGGATGTGCCAGGAGGTGACTGACAATTGGTCTTGGGCCAAGAAATTAGGAACATGATCAAATTTTAAGCTACAGGGTTTTGTTCGTCAGAGCTCATTTGTCTGAAACCCACCAAAGGAAAGGTACCTGCCTTGGTCCCAGAGTGAGCTGGTGACAGAGTTCATCAAATCCTTAGCTTGACTTGGAGCAGCACAGGCCTTGTTTACAAAAGGCAAGATGACTCAGATGGATTTGCAGACTGAAACTAAACCCCTGAAGCCAGGTCAGGTAGAATGGCTCCTGTTGTGACACGTTGGTTTACCTGGGACACCATCTGCCTGGTTGTCTCTGTATTGCAAATTACTTATGTCGATATTACAAGGGACTCTGTGCCTTTTAAGGACTAGATTATAGATTCCACTGTTGTGAGGTCTGTTTCATGGTGCAGGGTCGCCATGCCTCTCCATCAAGAAAGGTGAGCTGAGCAGGCTGGGCACGAGCGCTCAGCATATGCTTTTCCTTGCAATCCCATCTCCCATGTCAGAGGAGTAGTCTGCTGTTGCCGTGGTGAATTGGTATTATACTGTGACCTTGATTCTGAGCAGAAATGTACGTTGCCTTGACCATGATTACACAAAATGCGTTGTCTAGGAAACAGCACAGTTCTGAGAACAGGAAGGGCTAGATCATTCTTGGCTTTGCCTGGAAGCCACACAGGCTTACCTTGTACCCAGCAGGGTCTCAGCTTTCCTCAGGGGCCTCTCAGCTTTAGCTCAAGTTTATGTGTGTGACACATTCAGGCAGGGGAGACAAAGACAGACAGAAAGGGAGAGAGCTCCAGCACCCCTCTGGTACTGTTGGGGAGTTTCAAGCCAAGACAAGCTTCTGCAGCTGTTGTTTGGAAGCAGAGGGGGCCTTCAGGGTCCTCTCCCATCTCTGAGTGGGAGGCTGCTGTGGAGGGGACAGCACTCTGGCCTCCTGCCCATTCCCTGTCACCCAATGTAGTTGCAGAGCTGAGGAGGTGTGGCAGTGGGGGTGGGCCCACAGGCTCTGGGAAATGATGGTTTCTCAAAGAGGGTGCCTGGATCCATTTATGAAAAGCTCCCCCCACACTCCCTCTCTCCCACACACACCTCTACGAAATGCAGATTGACACAGGACTAGCTCGTTGGGACTCGAGTCTATTTCTTTTGCCACATAAATTGTGCATACCCTCAGAACTGGCTTCCCAGACCAGCATGAAAGTGGCCTTGACCTAGAAAGGCATCAGCAAGGAGGAGTCCTACAAGCCTTTGGCCCCAGAAGCCAGAGTGGTAGGGAGGTAGTTTCTAACAGGACACACTGAGTAAGGCCCAGCGGAAGCTGCCTGCAGGGGATGGCCTGTGCTCGCATTGACTTCCAGTCCAAGAGCTTCCTTGTCCCCCTGGACCAGGGCTCTTCTCTTCCTTCTCACAACCTGAGAACAACCCAGATTCAGAGCACATTTCCCAGCCCGGGATGGACACACCTGCTGGTTAGCAACCCCATCCAGTTGCCCAGGCTGAAAACCTGCACATCATCCTTGGCTCCCTCTCTTCCTCAACTGCAAGCTGGCACCCTTGCCAATCTATCTGAACTCTCGTTATCTCAACCCACTGGCGCACCCTGAGTCCAGCCATCCACCCCTCTCCATTCTCCCCGCCACTTACTCCAGCACAGGCCCTGTCGTCACTCTATTGACAGCTGCACACAGGCGGGGTACAGTAAACACTTCTCAAATAAATAAGTGAGCAAGAAAGATTGCCATGAGGCAACTAGCAATGGCAGGAGAGAGGATACATGCACATGGGAAAAATTCAAGTGTTCCAGAAAAGTCCAGAAATGAGATTGAATCCACCCCAGATCCCAGCACCCAGAAACTTCCATCATCAACACTGCATCAGACCTAGGTGCAAGGAGATAGAAGGATGGACAGATACAGGAACGGGTAGGTGAGACGAAACTATTTCTCCAAAATGGGATCATCCCATATACTTATGAGAAAAGCCAAACTCAAAAGGCCACATAGTGTATGAATCTATTCATATGAAATGTACAGAATGGGCAAATCCAGAGACAGAAGCACACCAGTGGTTGCCAGGGGATGGGGAGTGACTGCACGTGGGCACCGAGTCTTCTTCTGGAGCAACAAAAATGTCCTGGGAGTGGAGAGAACAGTCATACAACTTGGTGAAGAGACAAAATACACTGAATTGTACCTTAAAAGGGTGAATTTCATGGTATGTGTATTATACCTCAGAAAAATGAGGTCATTATATATACATTGTGTTCAATCTGAAGTATTACACTCATTTTATTTGATTGTGACAAAGAAAAAGAAACTGGAAGAAAACTTAAATAATTGTTGAATTTGTAATAAATGTTTCTTCACAAGAGGTATTAGTTTCTAAAAGATCCACAAAAGTTAATGAATAAAACTATGAAAAATGCTTTCATCTCAGTAATATTTATTTTTCTCTTCCAATTCTTTTCTGGGTTCTGCTACCTTCCTTTCATTTCCTTCGGTTTTTTAATAATATCTTCTTTAAACTCTAGATCTCCTCTTTAAATTCTCTTTTGTTTTGAGACATAGTGTTTTCTGGAATTTCCTTGCATCTGTGGAGAAGTTTGGGGTTTTTTTTCTTGTCTATTGTCTTCCTGTATTTTTGTGTAATTCCTCTAGCAATGTGCTTTTCATCTACTGTTTGCTTCTGTTCTTTTCCTCATTGTATTGTTTTTGTAATTGTTGCCAATTTATGTGTAGGACCCCCACATTGGGTTGTGGACACACTTGATTTTACCAACATGTCCACTTCGTCTCCCACTACCACATTATCTGACCAGTCTCCACAATGACATTCCACCGCTCCTACAGCCTGTGTCCTTACATTTCGTTAATTGAACCAGATACTTGTTTTGTATTTTTCTCTGACTTCCAGACTGTGACCTTTGACTTTGGGGTGGTCTGACTCCTGCTTCAGTTCTGAGGAGGCATTGCGGGCCCAGCTGGCCCTCTACCCCAGTGCAAACAGAGCAGTATTTGACTGGAGAGCTTCCTAATTTGTGGTTTGGGGTTCTAGCCATTTTCAATGCTCTTTTTCTCTTTGAAGCTAAGTTTGAAGTTAGGCCAGCTCATCATTTTTCTGTATAATTGGAGAGGAAAAGAGCCCAAGGCCTGGAAGGAATTTCTTAAGTCGGTATCTTTTGCAGCCAGCTAAGATTTAGGCAAGAGGACAGAGTACCCCAGCTCTACCTGTTCTCAGGCTGAGCTAGTCACTGGGAAGCTTGGAACTGGAAACGGGCCACAACTTGGGACGCCAACCCAGATTAGGGCCTAGCCCATCTGAACTGAGAGCTGCTCTGTGGGGAGGAAGACAGGCCCAGGACATGGTGTGCCTGCTAGTTAAGGTTCCTTCGAAAGCAGAACCTATTCCCTGAGTGATACAAATGATGCACTATGGGGATGACGCCCTCAAGGCCAGTCCAGGGAACTGCTGCTTCTGGGCCTGCAGTCAGCAGGGCTGGCCCAAGGGACGCAGACAGCTGAGAAGCGGAGCGGTGGGGTAAGCATGAACTGAGAGCCATGTATGTGTCCCACCACCTCAAATCTGGATGATGCAGTGGCCTGCAGGAGATGGCTGTCTATCCCCATGGAACTGCACCTGAGCGGGCCCAAAACTTGGAGAAACAGAAGGAAGTGATTTGGTGGCAGCAGCAGGTGAGTCAAGACAACAGATCAATGACACTGTGCTAGTCTGACCTTCTGAGCATTAAAAAAATAAAAATACATTTTTATTTCCACTTCCAAATCTCAAGAAAATTTCTCCTGTGACCCACCTAAGCCTGGGACCATAAAGGGAAGGAAATTCTGGGAGAAGTTTCAGCTTACCCAGTGCACACAGTACGCTTCACATGTGCGGTCCCTTCCCTGGGGTGCCTTCCTGCTTCCTCAGTCCTGCTCCACTGCCCCTCTATGTGCACCTGGGGACATCCACCTTATGCTTCAGAGGCACACATGTGCCCTCAGTTCCCCAAGTTCCCCACAGCCCTGTGGGCACCTGTCCCCATGGGCACTGGTGGGCAGGGCTGGAGGGGAAACTGCCTGGGCTGGCAACTTGGAGAGCACGGCCAGGAGTCACCGCCCCTGCAACAGTATTTGTAGTCAGCTGAGCACGAGTTCCTGATGTAGCCCCCTTGGCAGAGTCTGCCAGGGTCCCAGGAATCTGGAATGTGCCAGATGGAAAAAGAGGCAACTTACACAATGATGTGTAATTATGTGAGCTGTCCATTACGCGAGCTGGCTAGTGCTGCTTCTACAGCCCTAAACCTTCGGAAAGACTGGGCTCTGGGGCCTGCAAGGTGGCCACTGGGGCACAGGTTCACTAAGCTCTCTCCCAAGGCCACATAAGCCCAAATCCCTGCTCACCCAGAAGTCATTGGCTCCATGGGGACCTGGCAGCTAGGAGAGTCTCTGGAGCCCTGCTCTGGTAGACTTGTCCCCCAAAGTCCGGTGTGGCCATCGGAATGGAATGTGTTCACAGAATAAGACTCAGGCCCCTAAAGCAAGCCCTTGTCAGGGAAGTGTTGAAAGCCAAGTCCCAAGTGCCTCCTAAGGCGTAGGAATCAAGTTGCCCCTCCCCCAGCAGCCAACTGGCCTCTGTCATTTTGGGGGGACCATTATGTAGTGGAGTCCCAGTGGTCATTTGGTGAATATTATCTCTCCTTCTGTAGATAGGAGCTGGGCTGGGCTGGAAATGGGCATGGGGCTGGGATAGGGTGCCAACAGAGTCTGTACCAGGCTTCAGGGAAGGCCATCCACTGAGTCGCTACTCCCTGTGCCAGCTGTGAATCTGGCCCTGCTGGCTGGAAAGACATAGCAAATGGGGTGGAGGGGCTCCCCACTCCTCAGGACTCTGCCAGCTGCCCTGGGCTACAAGCAGGGACAGGGGGGGCTAAACTGACATGAACTTGGACTGCAAGCTGGACAGAAAACATAAGAGGAGGAAATGTGAAAAGCACTGTCAAGGCCTGTGGGGATGTCTCTGACCATCCCATCTGAAACATGAGCTGTGGGGAATGGGGACAGGGGCTCCCCCAGCAACCAGTCTGCTCTAGCCCGAGTTGGCTGGCACTGGCGTAGGTGTTCTTCCTCAGTTCCTGGAGAAGAGGGAAGCCACTGGAAGTCTCAGGTTCCGGTCAGAAGAGATGCAGACTGAGAGAAACCACCTTGCCCAATTCTCTCTCTCTCTCTCTCTCTCTCTCTCTCTCTCTCTCTCTCTCTCTCTCACACACACACACACACACACACACAAGCTTTGTCCAGAGCCCCACCCCCCTAATCCCAGGGCCTCTCCCCGCCCTTCCACAGGCTCCTTTCTGTCCTTGACCAGGTGCACCCAGTTGGCAGATGTGCTCTGCTGCTCACCCCAGAGTGGGGGCTCCCCTCTCTCCACCAGATTAGCTCCCCCAAGACTTCAGCCACAGCACCCAATTTCAAGAGAAAAGAGGCAAAAGCCTATCCACCCTGACCCTGTCCCCCCAGGGCCCTACACCTTAAGTTCCAGGGACCTGCTTTCCCTCAGACCTGCCCCGGAGGCATCAGGCATGGCATTCCCAAATCCCAGCCACCCAGCAGAAGTTGCAGTGCAGATATTTACTCCTGTTTGGGGTGGGTGCTCTTTTGGTGAGTGTCATTGGAAGACTCTTGTACCCCCCGTCTTTAGCCATCACATCTCATTGTGGCTTCTGGAAGTTCCAAGGGAATTAGCTGAAGGATGGTAGGCGGCTCATGGATGTTTGGGGAGGGTTTGAGAGCCAAGCTTGGAGGAACAAGGGTCTGCATCATGGCAAATTGCTGGGCTGGCTCCCTCCAATGACTAGGAACGAACACTGGTTTTCACCACCAATGTGGGACTTGGGTGCTGCCAGGAGAACAGTGGCTATCACTGCTCCTCAGGTAACAAGTCTCACTGCCTCTGCTGCCACCCACCACCCAAGTAGAATCTGTGTGGTCCTGCTTCTTCCCACTTCTGGGCCCAGAGTCAATTGGCAGCAGGTGCATCTGATTGACGTATCCTGGTCACGTGCCCATACCCTAGCTGCAAGAAAAGCTGGGAGCACACAGACCAGGCATTTTCAGCTCCTCTCATGGGAGATGAGGCTCAGCCTCATAAAGTGGCAATTTCTGGAAACAGAACAAATGAGCAGTATCCAGTGGGCCCAACTAAATGGTGCAACAGCTTCCCACTGCCTTTAGCATGAATCCTGACCTGCCACCCCTGAATGTTACCCCTTCAGAGAGCAACGCCTCCCCGGGCCCCTCCATTGTGCAGCTCACTAACCTAGTCTTTTCTTGTCCTTGAGAGCAAGTCTTTTTGCAGGTGGAGGTGCTATGGATATGTTACTGCCCATTCTCCCAGAAACCCCAAAAGTGTCTAGAGATCTTGAGTTGCTCGGTAAGTGCTACCATTGTTATTCCATGGTGATATTTTATGGTACCTCAGATTAAAATACACTTGGGGCCTGGCCGGTGTGGCTCAGTGAATTGAGCATCATCCCACAGACTGAGAGGTCCCTGTTCGATTCCCGGTCAGGGCACATGTCTGGGTTGCAGGCTTGATCCCCAGTGGGGGACGTGCAGGAGGCAGCCGATTGATGGTTCTCTCTCACATCAATGTTTCTATCTCTCCCTTCCTCTATCTCTAAAAAAAAATTAAAAATTAAAAAATTTAAAAAATAAAAACATATTTAAAAAAAATATACTTGGGGTTTTTACAAAAGTCTTATCAGTCTAATACTAGTTTCTCACCAATGATGCTATGGGCCTTTGGGGAGTGAGTTCTTTGTTCCATGGCCTCACTCCACACGTCACACACACTCAGCAGTTCTGAATCTCAGGCACTGGATGCCAATGGCTCCTTCCCTCCAGTCAAGGAGAAAATCAGGATTACCCTTACCCATTTTCAAAAGACCAAGGGGACAGGATCATCCCAAGACAAGAACAAATGGACCCCAAAACTTTGTAATTCACCTATTAAATGTAACAAAAACTCCCATGTATCTACCCTACCCTCTCCCTGGAAAAGTCTCCCATAGGTGCTAAGCAGAAATCCTTTTCTGACCCCCAGCCGCAACCCCAGCAGACCCTTCATTCAATTGCCCGTGGCAAAACTCAGCTTAAACATTGAATGAAATTTATTGAAAAGAAACATTTACTGAAACCATTAAACAGAGGGAATGACAAAACAAAGAGGGGCTTCTAATGACCACTAGAGGCCACAGGTCACGACCCCCATCCTCCTGGGATCCCTGACCAGGTGCCTCAGCTGTCCCTCGACACCACAACCTTCCCACCATACTTCCCCTCCCTGAGAGCCCCACGATCGGCTTTGCAGGACTAAGGACACCGGCGATGTCCACTCGCTGCAGGGCTCCCCTCCCCCTCTGAACAACATGCTGGGGCCTGGCCCTGCCCTGCGACCTGCACAGGACAGACACAAGACACTGGAAAATACAGCAGGGGACATTCCATCAAGCTGAGGAAACTGAGTCACAAGAAACAGGGTGGCATATCAGAGCACAGTCCCGTTGGAGCCTCCAGCAATGACTTTCTGTCCTGGTTCACTTCTTCCTTCCCAAGTTCACTGATTGAGTGCTGGCCACGCCCTCATCCGTCCTTCCTGCCCTCTTCTGGGACTGGGCACAGGATCTCCGAGATGAGGGGTGTTTGTGAGGTTGGGGGGAGGAAACTTCTCAGAGAAAAACACACATCTCCACATGAACAAGCAGCGGTTGGCCTAAATCTACACCGAGAAAGCAGAGGTTGAGCTCACGGCTCTGGACGAGAGCTGGCAGAGCCTTGGCTGTCTGTGCAGCTCACAGCACCTACCGGGCTGAGAGGCGGCTGCCCCGGGAGGTAGGTCAGGACACCCACGGGGTTCACACACACCTGGCCGTTCTGCACAAGGACCACGGCTAATGTGTGTGTGTGGTGGGGAGGGGTGTGATTATTTGACACGTGAGTCAGCATGAGACCTACAGAGAAACAGAGTGGGGGCTCCCCCGGGGATATAGGATGGGGGTCCCAGAGACTGACACCCTTGAGATGGCCCCTAAAGTCTCCCAGTCCAGCGCAGGTGGCAGACGTGTTCAGGGGCCCCTCTCTTGGGCTGGGACTGGCTGCTCAGGGGTGCTCCCAAGGTGGCTGCCCCAGTAGGCAGGGGCCGGATGTGGTGATACTATGAGGGGGCACCTCTTCCCATCCCATTGGTGTTACAGATGGTCATATTGGTGGCTTGGAAGGGCTGATGATGGTGGTCAGGGCCCCTTAGGAGTAATGGGGAGCACAGGGTCTTGCTTTGGGCTGGGCAGACCCTTTGCTGGGCCCTGTGCCCCATGTGGTGAGGAGGCTGCTCTGGCCTGGCCTTCCCCTGCCTCCAGGGCTCTGCTGCCTGAGAAAACAGGAGGCCTCTGGGCCTTCCAAGCCTATATGCCACAGGAGGGCTCAGGGGGACTCATCTCCCCAGCCCTGTCCTCCCTTTCTGACTCCTCTGGGATGGACTTGAGCCCCTCTTCATGGGGCTCCTCAACCTCCTGACCTCCTTCCTGGGCCAGGCCCTCTGGATCACTGCCAGGACCTCCCGGGCCCACCCCGAAAGCACTGCCCACGTGGGCAGGTGAGGATCCTGCCTGACCTAGGCCTGCAAGAGCGAGAGCATTTTCTTCTCCCTGAGTGGCAGGGGAGGCCTTGGTGGTCTTCTTGGGGGCAGGGTCTGCCCCAGTGGCATCACGGGTTTCAGGAGCAGCCTCCTTGGGACTGGCAGTGGCAGGACCTGCCTCGATGGCCCCTGCATTGGCCAGAGAGGCCTCGGCACAATCTTCCTTGGAAAGGGCAGCTTGGGCAGCATCCTCATGGGCTGGGGCGGCCTGGGCAGCATCCTCATGGGCTGGGGCGGCCTGGGTAGCATCTTCATGGGCTGGGGCGGCCTGGGCAGCATCTTCATGGGCTGGGGCGGCCTGGGCAGCATCCTCATGGGCTGGGGCAGCCTGGGCAGCATCCTCATGGGCTGGGGCGGCCTGGGCAGCATCCTCATGGGCTGGGGCGGCCTGGGCAGCATCTTCATGGGCTGGGGCGGCCTGGGCAGCATCTTCATGGGCTGGGGCGGCCTGGGCAGCATCTTCATGGGCTGGGGCGGCCTGGACAGCAGCCAGGTCTCCAATGCCCACACAGGCCCCTTGTTGCACTTGATACTGCTGGCTCGTAGTTGAAGTGGCCTCCCATGCCTCCGACTCCCGAATCAGCTGAAGCATCCCCAGGAAGCCAGGAGGTCTCCTCTCCAGCCGCATTCTCCTCAGCTTGTTCCAGAGCATCTCGTTGGGGCGGGCCCGCATCAGCACCTGCCGGGCACGTACTTGGTCTGCTGTGGAGGGATGGATGGCCCCCTTCTCCATGGCTGCCTGCAGCAGGCCTTCCAGGCGCATCACATAGGCAAAGAGGGTTTCCTGGGGCCGCTGGGCACAAGTCACGAACTTCAGCCGCGCAGTTGTTTGGTTGTCCTTCTTCCCAAACACCTGAATCAGAGCAGCCAGGCAGTCCTGCGCAGGGATGTCAGGGTTTTCATTCAGGAGGCCACTCACGAGATCAAGTGCGGGACCATTCAAGCTCTCCACCAGCCTCCTCCTCCTCTCCCTTTCTGATATGTGGCGCCACAGGTACAGCATGTCGTTGGCATGGTCCAGCCAGCTCTCAAAGGACTCATTCTCCTGGCCTGGCTCTTCCATCCCAGAAAAGGCTCTCAGTTCCTGGTAGGCCATATTTTCTAGCATAGGCTGCAAGGCCTGTCTCCATTGCTGGTTCCAAGCTCCTGCTTGTCCTGGGGCTCCTGCCATACCTACAGCTTCCTCACCTGGACCTCCTGCCTCACCTGCGGCTCCTGCCATACTCACAGATCCTGGCATACCTGCAATTCCTGTGTCACCTGAAGCTCCCTCCTCATCTGACCCTCCTGCTTCACCTTCAGCTCCTACCTCACCTGCAGCTTCATCTTCACCTGCAGCTCCTTCCTCACCTGCAGCTATATCAACTGCAGCTTCTTCCTCACCTGCAGCTTCTTCCTCACCTGCAGCTTCTTCCTCACTTGCAGTTTCTTCCTCACCTGCAGTTTCTTCCTCACTTGCAGCTTCTTCCCCACTTGCAGTTTCTTCATCTGCCTCTCCCTCGTCACCTGCAGCTCCAGTCTCACCTTTAATTCCCTCCTCACCTGCAGCTTTATCCTCACCTGCAGCTCCAGTCTCACCTTTAACTCCCTCCTCACCTGCAGCTTTATCCTCACCTGCAGCTCCAGTCTCACCTTTAACTCCCTCCTCACCTGCAGCTTTATCCTCACCTGCACCTCCCTCACCTGCAGCTCCAGTCTCACCTTTAACTCCCTCCTCACCTGCAGCTTTATCCTCACCTGCAGCTCCAGTCCTCACCTTTAACTCCCTCCTCACCTGCAGCTTTATCCTCACCTGCAGCTCCAGTCTCACCTTTAATTCCCTCCTCACCTGCAGCTTTATCCTCACCTGCAGCTCCAGTCTCACCTTTAATTCCCTCCTCACCTGCAGCTTTATCCTCACCTGCAGCTCCAGTCTCACCTTTAATTCCCTCCTCACCTGCAGCTTTATCCTCACCTGCACCTCCCTCACCTGCAGCTCCAGTCTCACCTTTAACTCCCTCCTCACCTGGAGCTCCTGCCAAACCTTCAGCTTCTGCTTCATCAGAGGATTTTGCCTCACCTGCAGGTCCTGCCTCATCTGCACCTTCCTCACCTACCCTGCCAGCCACTGCTTGCCTCTGAGGCTGTGCAAGGAAATCAGGTCTATCCTGTGACTCAGTATCAGGGACCTGGGGCAGGAAGACCACAGTCCAGGGTCCCCCCCTGCCTGGTATTTGTCGGGGGATCAAACTTCGGTTTAAATACTCAGTGAACTCAATCAAGGCAACCCTGGATTGGAGCTCCCTTCTGAAGATCTTGCCCTGTACTCGGTACCTGCCCAGGTGTCTCAGGGCAGCCTGCACAGACTCCTGGAATTCCTGGTCCTCACAGTCCTCTGGGATGCCCAGGATGAGCAGGGAGCGCTGTGCGTTCACAGCCATCAGGCCGCACCAGTCCTGTAGTATTGCCAGTGCCATCGCCATCACTGAAGACCTGAGGGATGGGGAGAAGTGACTGGACAGGGGTATGCAGGTTATCACAGTGCTCTCCTTGTCCTGTGGGTGCAAAGGGGAGAGAATAATATTCATATCACACAGCCCATCCCACTTCCCAGCCAGAGCCCCATGACCCTCCCAGCAGAGGCCTGGAGCACCTCCTCTCCCTGTTTTGTTTGTTTGATTTTAGGAAACTTTTTTGAAAATAGTAAACTTACAAGATATAATGCTAGTCGTGCCCCGGAAATGGAAGTGAGCGGTGGGGTTGGCTGACAGTAGTGGAGCTGAAAGGCTGTTCACCAAGCGAGCTGAAGATGACCAGAAGACTTGGATCTCAGCTAAAGGACAGTAGATACAAACCATGTTCACAGATTGCAAGAATTAACATTATTAAAATGTCCCCACTACCCAAAGCAATCTATAGATTCAACACAATCCCTATTAAAATACCAATGATGTATTTCACAGATCCAGAACAAATATTCCAAAAATTTATATGGAACCAAAAAAGACCCCGAATAGCCTCAGCAATCTTGAGAAAGAAGAACAAAGTTGCA
The DNA here is from genome assembly GCF_014108415.1 of Molossus molossus. NCBI lineage: Eukaryota > Metazoa > Chordata > Mammalia > Chiroptera > Molossidae > Molossus > Molossus molossus. The sequence goes on along the minus strand of NW_023425355.1, from coordinate 91,818,819 downwards.
GGGATCACAATAGTGGATATCACACTATACTACGAAGCCACTGTAATCCAAACAGCCTGGTACTGGCACAAGAACAGGCATAGAGAGCAATGGAACAGAACAAAGAACCCAGAAATCGACCCTTGCCAATATGGTCAAATAATACTTGACAAAGGAGGCAAGAGCATACAATGGAGTAAAGATAATCTCTTCCATAAATGGTGTTGGAAAAATTGGACAGGTACATGCAAAAAAAAGAAACTAGATCACCAACTTACACCATACACAAGAATAAACTCAAAATGGATAAAAGACTTAAATATAAGCCACAAAACCATAAAAATCCTAGAAGAAAACATAGGCAGTAAAATTTCAGACATCTCACGTAGCACTATTTTCGCCAATACATCTCCTAGAGCAAGAGAAACAAAGGAAAAAATTAACCAAGGGGATTACATCAAACTAAAAAGCTTCTGCACAGCAAAAGAAACCATCAACAAAATGAAAAGGGAACCCACACGTGGGAAAATATATTCGCCAATGATACATCTGATATTGGGTTAATTTCCAAAATATGTAAACAACTCATACACCTCAACATCAGGAAGACAAACAATCCAATTAAAAAATGGGCAATAGACACTTCTCCAAAGACAACATACAGATGGCCAATGGACATGGAAAAATGTTTAACGTCACTAATCATCAGAGAGATGCAAATTAAAACTACAATGCGGTATCATCTCACACCTGCCAAAATGGCTACCATCAATAAAAGTGCTGGTTGAGGGTGTGGAGAAAAGGGAACCCTAGTGCACTGCTGGTGGGAATGCAGATTGGTGCAGCCACTATGGAAAACAGTACAGAGTTTCCTCAAAAAGTTAAAAATGGGCACAGCTGGTGTGGCTTAGTTGGTTGAGCTTCATCCCATGCACCAGGAGGTCACAGGTTCAATTCCCAGTCAGGGCACATGCCTGGGTTGCAAACTTGATCCCCAGTAGGAAGCATGCAGGAGGCAGCCAATCTATGTTTCCCTCTCATCAATGTTTCTAATCTCTCTCTTCCTCTCCTTTCCTCTCTCTGAAATCAATAAAAACCTATTTTAAAATTTTTTAAATGGAACTGCCATTTGACCCAGCAATACACTTCTGGGAATGTATCCTAAGAATCCCAAAACACCAATCAGAACGAATATATGCACCCCTACATTCATAGCAGTGTTATTTACAATAGCTAAGATCTGGAAACAGCCCCGTTGCCCATCAGTAAATGAGTGGATAAAAACAAACAAACAAAAAAAAACTATGGTACATTTACACAATGGAATACTATGCCGCTTTAAAAAAGAAGGGGCCCTTACCCTTTGCAATAGCATGGATGGACCTGGAGATTACTATGCTAAGCTAAATAAACCAATCAGAGAAAGACAAATAACATATGATCTCACTTATATGTGGAATAGAATGAACAAAATAAACTAACTAGCAAAATAGGCCCAGAGACATGAATGTATGAAACAGACTGACAGATCTCAGAGGGAAGGGGCGTGGGGGAATGGGAAGAAATTAAAGAAATGTATATATGCATAGCCCATGGACACAGACAATAGTGTGGTGAAGGCCTGGGGTAAGCGGAAGGGGGTCAAGCAGGGAGTAATGGGGGACATCTGTAATACTGTCAACAATAACAAAAAGATAATGCTACTCATTTCTTTTTCTTTTCTTTGTTTTTTCCTGGCATCAGTTTTAAGAAGTCACCTTTTCTCCAAGGAATTTGTCAAATTTTCTATTTTGGGGCATAATTTTTTTCATAATATTCCCTCATTCTCTCTTTTTTTTTTTATCCTCACCCGAGGACATTTTTTGTTCAGGTAGAGTAGGAGGGAGAGAGAGAGAAACATTGACGTGAAAGGGACACGAGTGGTTGCCACCCACACGACCAAACCAGGGTTGGGGACAAACTGCAACCGAGTATGTGCCCTTAGCAGGAACTGAACCCGGGTCTCGGGTCTCTCTGGACCACAGGCCAACGCTCTAACTGCTGAGCCAAACCTGCCTGGGCTACTCTCATTCTCTTTTTAATGTCTATTTGATTTGTAGTGGTAACCTTCTTTCATTCCTGGTATCAGTGATTAGTGCTCTTTCTCTTTTTTCCTGATTAGTCTTGCTAGGGCTTTGTCAGTTTCATTGCTCTTTTAAAAGAACCAAGATATGGCTCTGTTAATTGTCTCTATAATTTGCTTTCTGCCACTGATTTTCTCTCTTAGCCCTATTATTATTTTTTAATCCTCACCCAAGGATATGTTAATTGATTTTTTTTTAGACAAAGAGAAAGAGAGAGAAATGTCAATGTGCGAGAGAAACATTGATTGGTTGCCTCCCATATGGGTCCCAACTTGGGATTGAATCTGCAACCTAGGTATGTGCCCTGACTGGAAATCAAACTCACACACTTTTGGTGCATGGGAGGACACTCCAACCAACTGAGCACCCTGCCAGAGCAGCCCTATTGTTTTTTTCAGTGAATTCATTTTACATTTACTTTACTCTTCTTTTTCTAGCTTCTTTAAATGGACCATTAGGTCGTTGGCTGTATACCTGTCTTCTTTTGTAATGTAAGCATTTAGAGCAATACATTTTCCTCTGATTATTTCTGTAGTTGCCTTCCACTAATTTTGGTGAGTTGTATTTTTTTCCTTCTTAAAATATTTGGCACAAAATATTTTCTAAGTTCCTGTGTGATTTTCTTTGATCCATGGATTTCCAAATATTTAGGGATATGTTATCATTATTAATTTCAAATAAAATTCAAAATTATTTCAAATAAAATGAGTTTCAAATAAAATGAGAACTTATTAAGTAAACGTGCAATCCTTTTTATTTATTTATTTTCTTAATCCTCACCTAAGGATATTTTTCCATTGATATTTTTTTTTAGAGAATGGAAGGGAAGAAGGGGGGAGAGAGAGAGAGACAGAGAAATATCAAAGTGAGAGAGACACATCGATTGGTTGCCTGCCTCCTGCACATGCCCCAACTGGGGCCTGATCGAACCTACAACTCAGGTACGTGCAATCGACTGGGAATCAAACCTGAGACCGGTGTGTGCATGGACGTTCTAACCACTGAGCAAAAACCGGCCAAGGCAAAAGTCCGATCCTTTTAAATTTTTGGAAAAATTTTTATGACCGGATGTATGGTGTAAAAAGCACCCTTGTATAGAATATATATTTTCTGTATAGGCCAAGGTCTTTCCCCTCCTGACACTGCCATCCCTATGTCACCCCTAACAGGTGACCGGTTCCAACTGTAGTGCCCCACCCTAAACCGTCCCCTTCACTCCAATTGCAATATCCAATAGCCTCCAACAGATCACAGCAACCCCAGTATGCCCCGCTCTCACTGTCACCTGCTCCCCACCAGCCAGGCGGCTCCTCTCCCACCCTCAGCCAGTGGCTCTACATTCCAGATCATTCCCTTCCTGGACGCAGGGGGCGCCACCCTCTCCCGCCCTGCAAAGCGCGGTCCCATGCTGTGCCTTGCTCCCAGCGGTGGCGCTGGCCTCTAGCAGGGCGCCCCCACCGGCTTCGACGTTAGTCTTCCCCTCTGGCCTCCTCACACAGGAGAGCCCCCCTCCCGGCCCCCAAAATGGTCCCCCTCCCCTCCCATGCTGGCAGCCAGTCCTCTTCCCCTGTGGTCCAGAGGCAAGAGGCCCTCCGAGTTCACGACACACGCGCCCACACCTGCTAGGACACTAGCGGTCCCCTCCAGACTCCTTACACCAGGGAGCACCCCTCACCAGCGCTTAAGCTAGGAGCCCTCTCCTCTCCTCTGGCTCCTCCTCCTCCCCCCGCCCCTCTGCTCAGGGATGCGTTGGAGCTGGTAGCCCGCCTATTTCAGCTCTCTACATAGGGAGCAGGAGCAGTCCTCCTAGTGTAACGGCCTGGGTTCTACCCCACCCCCTCACAGACAGTGGAAGCTCCTCACACGCACAGTGGAAGCTCCCCACACGCACAGTGGACGTTCCCCACACGCACAGTGGAAGCTCCTCACACGCACAGTGGAAGCTCCTCACACGCACAGTGGAAGCTCCTCACACGCACAGTGGAAGCTCCCCACACGCACAGTGGACGTTCCCCACACGCACAGTGGAAGCTCCCCACACGCACAGTGGAAGCTCCCCACACGCACAGTGGAAGCTCCCCACACGCACAGTGGAAGCTCCTCACACGCACAGTGGACGTTCCCCACACGCACAGTGGAAGCTCCCCACACGCACAGTGGACGTTCCCCACACGCACAGTGGAAGCTCCTCACACGCACAGTGGAAGCTCCTCACACGCAGGAGTCCTCCCGATCCTCACACCTTGGCCACTAGCCCTCCCTTCTCCGGCACAGTAACCGTTATTCTTCCCCTCACGTCGGGGCACCGGGAGCCTGCCTGCCCCATACCCACTCATCCATAGCCAGCAGCCTTTTCCTCGGGGAGCCCCCAAAGCCTCCCCGGCCGCTCCGCAGGTGACCCTGCCCTCCGTCCTCCTCGAAGTACAGTCGCTGCCTCCCCTCCAGCATTGAGGAGCCCTCCCTTCCACGTCCCCCTCAACCTCTTAGCCCGCTTAGCCATTAACCCCATCCATGGCCTCCCCACACCAGAGCAGCCCCCCACCTGCCTCCTTGCCGCCAGCGGTACCCACCCTGCAGACCCAAACTGGGAATCGGGCCCTCAGCCCCCCTTAGTCAGCAGCCCTCCTTAGGGCGGGGCGCATGGCTCCCGCTCCTGCACCCCCACATATTAGCCCTCCTCTCCCACCTCCTCACCCGGGTGGCCCTCGCCCCAACTCCAGCTGCGGAGTCCCCGCCACACCCCTGCCCAGGGGCCTTACTTTTTGGGCCCTGTGCAGGACCCTGGAGCCCCACTCCGCGAGGGGTGAAGAGCTCGCCTCCGCTGCGCAGCCAGGAACCAAGTGGCGCCGTCTCTCAAATGCTCCGTCTTAAGGCCACGAGGGCTTCCCAGAAAGTTCTCGATTGCATCTGCGTGCAGGGCAAATGATTGGCTCCGAAATGCACGTGAGGAGGCAATAAGTTACAGTAGCCTCCTGTACCATATAGACCTCGAGCGGTGAGGCCTTGATGTACCAAGTCTTGAAGGCATTGAAAGCAAGGAGCACACCCATTGGTCCTCCAGCGACAAAATGGCCTACCAACAAAGCAGAGGAGTTAGCGGAGTCAACTTGCAGAGCCCATTGTGGCAAATGGGGCAAATTTTCTTTATAGTTTGTTTTCTATTGCGGTTGAAAATGTCATAAAGATATATTTTTACTGACTTCTTGTCTAGTTATATCAATTGCTGTGGCAGGAGTGTTAAAATTCCCCACTATAACTGTGGAAAATGGCTGTTTCTCCATTTAGCAACTTTTGTTTTATGTATTTTAAGCGTGTTATTATAAGGTACAAATACGTTTACGAACTCTATGTGTTCCTGATTAACTAATATATATGTCATTATTGCCTTGTATCTCAGGTAAATATGAGATAAATCTGTTTCATCTAGTATTGTCTTTAAATCTGTTTTGTCTAGTATTAATGTAGCTATTCCCACTTTCTTATGCTGACTTTTTGCATGGTATATAATTTTGAATCCTCTTAATATCAATTCATCTGAGTCTTCATTTTTACACTGCATCTCTTGTAGACAGCAAAATCCTTCCTCTTTTCTTCATGCTGACAATCTCTACCTCTTCATCAGAGCATATAACCCATTAACACTGAGTGTAAATTTTATGTATTTAAATTTAGGTCTATCCTTTTAGCTAGTCCACACAAGCAGCTATAACAAACCACAGTAAAACCTTGATATGACGGACTAATTCAGGTAAAGGGGTGTTCATTAAAGCTAAAACTCCGTTATATGATAAACTAGGTTTTCCGAATGTGAGTATTTAAACATTGACAAATTAGTTTACCTGTTTTTACTTATGTAGACAAGTTGGTGTAATTAAAATTAAGTATGTATTAAAACTTTAATCTCAAAAGTTTTCTGTATGTATTACTGTAATTTTAAATGTGTATTGAATAGGTCTAGTAAATGCATGCACCACTCAGTGCGAGTAAAGAAACGCACACACTAGGGCATGGCTTAGCATACGTGGGAGCATCGGCTGGCACTCTTAAAACTGCTGCAGAGAGTCACCCCACAGGACAACAGAACCAAGTACCACCAACCACCACCCACGATGCAGTGTTATCAAGTGCTAATCATTTCCCGAACATTGTTTATAAACAGTGACTCGGATTTAAATATGTAGACTATAGTTGTAGATATGTAATGTTTACTTATGTTGATGAAATTACTAGTGTTTTTTCCAACATATGGCCTATTCGCTAAAATTTGGTAAAAATAACAGTGAATTAATAACAAAAATAACCTTTTAATTTAATTATAAGCAAATCTTGGTTAAAAGCATTTTAAAATTAACAGGATGTTAATTTTCACATATGACATACCGACCAGAAATTCTGTCCATTAAATCGAGCTCCAAAAAATCAAGGCTTTACTGTACCATAGACAGGGTGGCTTATAGACAACAAATTTTTATTTCTCACAGTTTTAGAGGCTGGGCAGTCCATGATCAAGGTACTAGCATATTCTGTGTCTGATGAAATCCCACTTCCTAGTTCATAGTCTGCTGTCTTCTCACCATGTCCCTACATGGGAGAAGAAGGAGAGGGAACTCTCTGGAGTCTCCTTAATAAGTGCACTAATCCCATTCGTGGAGACTCCTCTATATGACCTAATCACCTCCTAAGGGCTCCATCTCCAAACACCATCACATGGAGGTTAGGATTTAATATGTGAGTTTTCTGGAACACACAAGCATCCAGTCTATAGCACTGTCGATCTATTTTTATTCCTATGTTCCCCTTTTCCTGCCTGAGATAATCAATTTTTTAAAATTCCATTTAAACTTACCTATTGCCTTTTTAGGCAATTACCACTTTGCATTGTTTTTTAGTGGTTGCTCTAGAGATTATAATATATATCCTTAATTTTTCACTGTCTACTTGAGGTTAATATTGTACTTCACATAAATGTAAGAACCTTCTATCATATAGATTAATTCCCTCTCTAACCTATCCTTTATGCTGTAGTTACCATATGTATTACACCTACAGGTATTATAGAATACTATTATATGTATTACAACACACTACTATACAGATGTATTACAATACACTATTATAATTTTTACTTTAAAGAGTCTTGTGCTCTCTTTCCCTGCCACCGCGGAGTTGCGTGGAGGCAGAGGCTTGGGTGCGTTCAAGATTCGGCTCTACCCAAAACCCACCGCCATGGCGGAGGAAGGCATTGCTGCTGGAGGCATAATGCACGTCAACAGCTTTACAAGAGGTGCTGCAGACCGCCCTCATCCAGGATGGCCTAGCGAGCGGAATTCGCGAAGCTGCCAAAGCCTTAGACAAGCGCCAAGCCCACCTTTGTGTGCTGGTATCCAACTGTGAGGAGCTTATGTATGTCAAGTCGGTGGAGGCCCTGTGTGCAGAACACCAAATCAACCTCATCAAGGTTGGCGACAAAAAGAAACTAGGAGAATGGGTAGGCCTCTGCAAAATCCACCAAGAGGGAAAACCCCGTAAAGTGGTTGGTTGCAGTTGTGTGGTGGTTAAGGACTATCGCAAAGAATCTCAGGCAAAGGATGTCATCGAGGAGTACTTCAAATGCAAGAAATGAACAAATAAACTTGGCTTTTGTTTCTCAAAAAAAAAAAAAAAAGTCTTGTGTATTATAAAGAAATTAAGAGAAAATATTTTTTAATATTTACCCACACAATGCTTGCTTTGGCAGCACGTATACTAAAATTGGAACGATACAGAGATTAGCATGGCCCCTGTGCAAGGATGACACAAATTCGTAAAGCGTTTCATATTTTTTTTAAAGTATGTATATAAATATTTACCCATACATTTACCATTTCTGGTGTTCTTCATTTCTACCGAAAGATCAATGTTTCTCTCTACTATCATGTTTCTATTGCTTTTTTTTTTTTTCAGTGCAAGTCTATTGATGAATGAATTCTCCTAGCTTTCATCTATCTCAAAAGGTCCTTGTTTCACCTTCATTCTTTTTTTGAAATATATTTTTATTGATTTTTTTAGAGAGAGAGGAAGGGAGAGGGAGAGAGAGAAAAACATCAATTTGAGAGAGAAACATCAGTCAGCTGCCTCCTTCACCTTCACTACTGGGGATCAAGCCCGAAACCCAGGCATGTGCCCTGACTGGAAATCAAACTGGTGACCTCTTGGTGCATGAGACAAAGCTCAATCCACTGAACCACACCAGCTGGCTGGGCTCACCTTCATTCTTTTTTTCCTTTATTGTTGAAAGTATTCCCCCACTGACACTCTCTTCCCAGACCCCACCCCCGTGCCTTCACCATACTGTTGTCTGTGTCCGTTGGTTATGCATATATGCATGTAAGTTCTTTGCTTTATCTCTTCCCATCTCCCCACCCCCTCCCCTTGATGTTTATAAGTCTGTTCCCTACTTCCATGTTTCTGGATCTATTTTGTTTGTCAGCTTATTTTGTTCATTATATTCCACAAATAAGTGAGATCATATAATACTTGTCTGTCTCTGACTGGCTTATTTTGCTTTGCATAATACTCTCCAGGTCCCTCCGTGTCATCTCAAAAGGTAAGAGATCTCTCTTTATTACAGCTGCATAGTATTCCATGGTGTAAATGTACCACAGCTTTTTTATCCACTCATCTACTGATGGACACTTGGGCTGCTTCAAGATCTTAGCTATTATAAATAGCACTGCTATGAACATAGGGGTGCATATATTCTTTCTGATCGATGCTTCAGGCTTCTTAAGATATATTCCTAGAAGTAGATCACTGGGTCAAATGGCAGTTTCATTTTTAATTTTTTGAGGAAACACCATATTATTTTCAATAATGGCTGCACCAGTCTGCATTCCCATCAGCAGTGTACACAAGAATAAACTCAAAATGGATAAAATACTTAAACAACCCTGACCGGTTTGGCTCAGCAGTTAGAGCATCGACCCGTGGTCCAGAGAGACCCAGGTTCAGTTCCTGCTAAGGACACGGACCTCGGTTGCAGTTTGTCCCTGGCCCCGGTTGGGGTCGTGTGGGTGGCAACCAGTCAATGTGTCTCTCTCACATCGATGTTTCTCTCTCTCTCTTCCTCTCTCCCTCCCACTCTATCTGAAGATAAATGCAAAAGAAAAAAAAGTCCTCGGGTGAGGATTAAAAAAAAACACAAAACTTAAACATAAGTCATGAAACATAAAAATCCTAGAAGAAAATGTAGGCAGCAAAATCTCAGACACCTCACATAGTAGAATTTTGACAGATACGTCACCTAGGGCAAGAGAAACAAAGGAAAAGGTTAATAAATGGGACTACATCAAACTAAGAAGCTTCTGCACAGCAAAAGAAACCAGCATCAAAATGAAAAGGAACCTGCTGGATGGGAGAACATATTTGCAAATGATACATCAGATAAGGGGTTAATTTCCAAAATATACATAGTACTTATACACCTCAACAAAAGGAAGACCAACAATTCAATTAAAAAATGGGCAGAGGACTGGATTGGACAATTCTCCAAAGAGGACGACATACAAATGGCTAAGAGACATAAGAAAAAATGCTCAACATCATTAATCATCAGAGAGATGCAAATTAAAATGACTATCAGGTGTCACCTCACACCTGCCAGAATGGCTACCATCAACAAATCATCAAACAAGTGCTGGCAAGGATGTGGAGAAAAGGGTACCTTCATTCTTGAAGGGTTTTTTCCCCTGGATATAGATAGTTCTGGGTTGAAAGTTATTTACTGTTGTTCAGCACTTTAAATGTTGTTTCACTGTATCCTGGTTTTCATCATTCGATAAGAATTCAGTGGATTTTCCTGTTAATGTTCCTCTATATGAAGTGTTTTATCTAACTGACTACTTTCAAGATTTTCTCTTTATCCTTTGTTTTCAGTCGTTTGACTACGATGAGTCTACATGTGGTTTTTCTTTGTATTTATCCTCCTTATGGTTCACAGAACTTCTTGAATCTGTAAATTACATCAATCTCCAAGTTTTGAAAATGTCAGTCATTATTTATTCAAGTAGTTTTTCTTCCTCATCTCTCTTCTCTCCTGAGATCCCAAATACACGTGTTAGACCTTTTTATATTATCCCACAACTCACCGGGGTTCTGTTTGGGGTTTTCATTTTTTTAATCTTCTTTCCTCTCATTTTCTCAGAATGGATCATGTCTATTCATCTATCTTCCACTAAGTAATATGAAGCCTCTAAACATTCATAACTATTAACAAACACCAACATTAACAGAAGGATGGGGTAAGAAGAGCCAATAAAGGACCAGGCTCAGACCCTTCCCTACTGAGAGAGGGGCTTGCTCACTTCCCACTGATGACTTGCCTTTGCCCCGGACCCCTTCTCCAGGCCTCTTCTTCACTGGGGTCCCAGGTACCTGCTGCAGAGTGGCTGAATCCGGGCTTGCTGCCCTCGGGGTGCCATCACTGCCTGCAGAGGTGAGGCCACTTCTCTCAGAGATGGTCCTGGGCCACCTGCCACAATAAAGGGAGGTGGACAGAGGAGAGATGGACCGGATGGCCCTGTGTGGACTACAGCCGACTGGTGCGTCCACAGACTTTCGTTATATTACTCTGTCTACACTGGCTGGGCATGTGTTTGAAATTCTTTATAATGAAATGTTGAAAACAATCTAGAAGGGAAATGTCTCTCCCAGTACAATTGTGAGTTTATCAATTTTTCTTCACAGGTCTATCACTTTTGCTGTAAGCATTCTGATGTTCTCTGGACTAATTGTAGTAATGCTACCACCAGCCATACGGTAACCCCAAAACAGTTTAAGACAACTGTGCATTGTCTTCCATCTCTATTTTTATAGCTCTGTTACAACTACATATTTAGAGCACACAAGCATTCCACACTGCAGTGGATGTGGGGTACAGTCCCATAGATTCCCTCAAGGCCTGAGGCTCTCCCATCCTTCGGTGAAGCTTGGATGCCAATGCTCTTTAGAAATTGCCCAAGGCCAAAGGAGCTGTTTTACAGGAGATCGCCACACACACACACACACACACACACACACGCGCGCGCGCGCACATCTAACTACTAGTAGCTGGTGTCGGTGCAAAGGCACAGCCCCTTTCCAGAAACTGGTTTGGGAGGGATGTGAGCTCAGCCTATTCTCTCTTGTATGAATTTTCTGGGGCTGCTTCAATAAATTACCAAAAACCAGATAGCTTAAAACAACAGAAATTTATTTTCTTACAGCTCTGGAAACCAGAAATCCAAAATTAAGGTGTCAGCAGGCTACCCTACCTCCAAAGACTCTAGAAAAGGACATTTCCTTTGGCCTCTTCCAGTTTCGTGGGGTTCCAGGCATCCCGAGGCTTGTGGCCGAATCACACCCATCTCTGCCTTCACCTTCACATGGCTTTCTCCCCTGTGTCTATGTCTCTTTTCTGTTTCTTTTAAATGCACGTCATTATATTTAGGGCCCACCTGGATAATCCCACCATGACCTCATCTCGAGATTCTTAATTTCATCACATTTGCAAAGACCCTTTTTCCAAAAAAATGTCACATTCACAGGTTCTGGGAGTTAGGATGCACACATATCTTTTGAGGGGCCGCCATTTACCCCACTAAGCCTGCAGAGCCTAGGCTCAGACTTGCCCAGCCAGCCCCGCAGTGAGAGGACAAGATTGGGCAGCAGGGCCCATGGCCAAGGGCCACCGGGAATCTCTCTACCTCTGCTCCAGGAAAATGCCCCTGCTCCTCACAGCTAGAAGTACCCTAACTGGGTGTCTTAGGTATCCCTGTAAGCCAGGGGCAGGGGTGCTGAGGTTTCTCCCTGAGGCTCAGGTTCTCCTGGTTTTGTAAGGAGAGGTAGCACTCAGAGGCAGAGAGGTGCCCAGCCCCTGCGCAATTCCCAGTGACCAGGGGCTGGGGGAGGGGTGGAACACGCAGGGTGCCTGGTTTTCCTTGCTGCTTTTCTTTGACAGCCTTTTTCATATTCCCAACTTTTCGAGGAACTCATCATTGCCAACAGAGCACTTGTCCCCAGTCAGTCCTGGATTTCAATCCTGGTTCTGCGACATGGACGCACAGTGACCTGTGGGAAAATAGGGACCCAAATGCCTATCCTACAGACCGGTTTTCGGGTCACACGGGGAGACCTGAGCGTAACATGAATGGACCCAGCAGCTCTTCACTTCCTGCTCTTATCTCTTTTCCCTCCACCTACCTGCACACTGCCCTCCCCCAAATCTCCTCTCACTGTCTCCCACTTTCTCATCTCTGCCTTCCTGGATCAAGTGGCCTGGTCCCTTTGCTGTTAGCTGCCCTGCAGGGGTTCCGTAGATACCAGATGGAGGGATGGATGACTGGATGGACGTAAAGCCCAATGTTGCCCCTCCCTGTCCCCTTGGGGGAATGCGGTGGACTGGCCACTGAGACTGGAGCCCTAGAAGCATATCGGCCAGGAGCAGAAGTGCTTCGGGGTGCATCAGGAGCCAAGACAGAATCCCCGCGGGGCGCGCCGGGGCGGGCGAGGGCCGGGCCGCCCTCCCGCCGCGCCGCGCATGCTCCGTGCCCCCCCCTTCCCACGCCGCCACCGCCCCTGCCCAGCCAGCTCCTTGCCCGAACGTTGGTGCTGGACCCACAGACAGACAGACGACGGCAGTGCAGAACGCACCTCCCGAGTGGTGACAGGGGACGAGTCCGAGAACCTTCCTGGAACCCCGCCGCCTCCTGGGGGCTGCTCCGGAGGGCTTCTCGGAGGCGGCGGCTTTGGCCTCGGACCTGCTGGGGGGCCAGGTAGGGGCGGGGCGGGGTCTCCGCAGGTGGCGAGGGGGCGAGGGACGAGGGACGAGGGAGCTGCGGCTGGGCTGCGGCGACCGTCGAGACGCCCTGGGAGGCGAGGAGCTCGAGGAGCTGGGGACTGGCCCTCGGAGCTGTCCCCTTCCTGGGCGCCCGGGAAAGGCAGCCCGGGTTTCCCAGTGCCTGTCCACTGACTGCAGTTCGCCACCGACCGTGAGGCAGGCAGAGCGCATCCCGTCGCCCAGCCGCCTGGTAAGTTTGGATTGTCCGCCTCTTCATGTGGGAGCGCCAGGCGCGGCGGTCGCAGCACTCCTGCTCGGAGGCAACCAGCGAGACGTCCGCAGGCACAGGGGTGGGGGGTTGTGCCCTTCGTTGGTGTGGGGTGTTGGCGGTTACGTGCAACACAGGAGAAGGCTTAAGAGGAAGCCGAGGGCTGGATGGAAGGCCCACAAGGGCAAGAGAGGGACTGTACAGAGCTGCGCCTGGATTGTGCAGGAATTGTACAGGGCTGCCCTGCAGGACCAGTTCTCACAAATACCTGCCCAGCTCCCACTTGGGCCAGGTTGCTGCAGGCATCGGAGATATATTAGGGAGTGAATTTGCTTAACACCCTGCTTGGTGGGTCCAGTTCTAGTGGCAGGATACATACAATAAATGGTAAAGGTTTTAATTTAAGAATTATAAAGTATGTTAAACGGTGGGAAGTGCCACGGGAAAAAATAGAGCAAGGGAAGGGAGGTGAGGTGTGGGATTGCATGTTTAGTTTAAGGCAACATTTCTGAAAAACTTGGAGGAGGTGAGAGAGCCTACCAGGCAGAGGAAACAGCCAGTGCAAAGGCCCTGAGGCAGGGGTGGCCTGGTAAGTAGGAGGAAGAGTTTAGAAGCCAGTGTGGCTGGAGCAGAGGAAGCAAGGGTGTGGGGGATGGGAGGGAGAGGTCAGGAAGGGCCACGTGGATTTACTCTGAGTGAGACAGGCACTTCAGGGAGGGCTCTAAGCAGGGAAAAACAGAACCCTAGTAGGAGGTGGCTTTCTTTATGTCCAGGTCTGCCTCTGCCCCCCTCCCCTATAGGGCCTGGAGACACCAGTTGCAGAGTTGCTCCTCAGAGGGCTTTGCAGGGCCAGGCTGCATGGAGCTCCCTGGGCTGACGTGACAGCTCTCAGGCCAAACCTGGGCTTTGCACTGAGACTGGCCTCCCCAGGCCCTGGGTCTTCCAGCCTTTCCACTAGGTGGGTGGCAGGTGATGTACGCTTCAGAGAAGGCTGTTGGGGCCAAGAGAAGGCAGTTGGGGGTCTTGAATCACTAGACCCCAGAGGAAGTTCCACCAGGACAGAAGAAGACCGGATGCAGTGGTCCTGGGTGTCCTTCCTTGTGGATGAAAAATCCCCAGTTCCTGATCCATCCTGAGTAGGACTGCGGACTGCCTCTCCAGTTGTTTGTTTGTTTTCTGTTTTCTTTTTCTGGGGAAATAGCCCCATCTCGTGGTCTTCCGCAGGCATCAGCACAGAAGCCCACTGGCTGCCCCTCCTGCTTTGGAGCCGCTTCACTTCAGTTGGCAGCACTGCTGTACCCCCTGCACCCCCTCCTCCCCTGGGGCGGTGGGTGAGTGGCTCCTCATTCTCAGCTTTCCAGCATCAGTGAGAGGGTGGGAGTCTGCCCCCTTCCTGGGGGCGAACCAGCCCAGGAGGAGGTTGGCAGGGCCTTACTGGCTTCTGGCCCAGGGCACTGCTGTCTGATGGACCTTCGCCTGCATGCCCAGTGCTGGGTTTCAGGGGAAAGCTGAGCTTCGGGGTCTGGGATCATTTTTCAGTTTCTCCTCTGTTCTGGTGGCCCAAGGTCAAAGGGTCTTAGGAGAAGCTGCTTTCCAGTTCCACAGGCTCCTTCTAGATTGTTCCTTATGTACGTGCTAGGGAGTGTCACCCCATTCTCACCTGGAGGGTTACTTGGAGTTATAGTCTGTGAGGACAGGGCTTGTCGTGTATTTCTTTCCAGGATTTGAAAGTATGCTGACTTTGGGGATCTAGGTCCCAAGCATAGACACTGTTGTGTGTGACCACTCATCATGACCCACACCCTCAATGCACCTTGTGGTATTGAACTTAAGTGTTGATCTCCATCTCCAGGCGAGCCTATCCATGCTGTTTCTCTCTTGGTCACAGCTCAACAGCTGCTCTCCATTGGGGGCTTGGAGTGGGAGACCAGAAATAATGCCTCTTTCTTTAGACTTTTCTGTGTTTTCCAAGATGGATCATGACCTGACAGTACAGCACGGGAGAGAGAAAAGAAGTATGTGTTGTTCTTCAAAACAATGTGCTGCTGGTCTGAAAATCCTGGCTGTTATCACTAGTCTCCGCCCTGCACCTTTAGCTCGTTAGGTCCCCCAGTGACTGATGGTGTGTCAGAATGAAACACGTGACGTGTGAACATCAGAATGATTACTCGACAGTGACACCTCTTGCCCCTCCCTTTTTTTTATTGAGATGAGATTCACATAAGATAAAATTAACCATTTTAAAAAGAACAATTCAGTGGCATTAAGTACTTTCACAATGTTGTGCAACCATCACCACTATCTAGTTCCAGAACATTTTCATCACCCATGGAGGAAACCTCATACCCATGAAGCAGTCACACACACACACACACACACACACACACACACACCGTTCCCACCCATGCCCCCAGCACCCACCGATCTGTTCTGTGACTCTGGATTTTCCTATTCTAGACATGTCATATGTTTTATAAAATAAGTTTTTGTTTTGTTTTGTTTTTTATCCTTACCCGAGGACACTTTTTCATTCTTTGTTCAGATAAAGCAGGAGGGAGAGAGAGAGAGAGAAACATCGATGTGAAAGGGACACATTGAGTGGCTGCCACCCGCACGACCAACCAGGGCCGGGGACAAACTGCAACCGAGGTACATGCCCTTAGCGGGAGCCAAACCCGGGTCTCTCCGGACCGCAGGCCGACGCTCTAACCGCTGAGCCAAACCGGCCAGGGAGGATTTTTTTTTTTTTTTTTTGATGGCAGGTCACAAGACAGTGATACTTGGAGAAATGAAAGGCAGAACTCTTTCTTACTTACAACTCCAAAGGAGAGGGGTGCACCAGGGTAGCATACTACTTTCTGTGGGGTCCCTCTGGGCATAAGGGTTGTCCCCAGTTGTCTGGTAGTAGCACCTGAGCGTGGAAGCCCAATAAGGGGGCTGGGAGCATGTTTAGTGGCCCCAGAGAGAGGAACCCTGATGAGGGAGGTAGTTGGGATGGGAGCTTAACAAACTGCCCATTAAGGGCAGAGAAAAGAGGGTTTTTAGTCATAACTTCCAAACTAGGTCAAGACAGCTCTTGTGAAATATTATATTATATCATATAAATGGAATCATACCATCTGTGGCCTTTTGTGTGTGTGTGGCTTTTTTCACTGAGCATAATATCTCCAAGGTTCATCCACATTGTAGTATGTATCAACATTTCATTCCTCTTTATGGCCAAATAATATTCCATTGTGTTTATGGACCATGTTTTGTTTATCCATTCATCAGTCAATGGACATTGAGTTGTTTCCTCCTGTTCGCTCTGGTGAATCATGCTTCTAGGAACACTCATGTACGTGTTTTTATTTGAACACCTGTTTTCAGTTCTTTTGAGCATGTATCCAGGAGTGGAATTGCTGGGTCATATGATAACTATGTTTACTTATTGAGAAACCATCGAATTATTTTCCCTCTAAATTTTGAACACCGTCAAGCAAACAGACAAGTAGACAGACTAGGCTAATGAAGTCCATGTACCCACCTCCCAGGGTTGGCAGTGGCCTCCATCTGCCTTATTTGCTTGTTTACCCTCCCCTGCCCTTCCTTTCCTTTCCCTTCCCTTCCCTTCTCAACATTTTAAAGTACGTTTACAGGCTATTCTCTCCTCAAATGCTTCAATGTGCATTTCTTGACAAAGACAGTTTCTTCCACAGCCAGTGCCATTATCCATCTAACACATGGGCAGCAGTGGTTCCTACTGTCCTCTGAGAGTCATTCCGCAGTCGAACCTCCATGCCCCCCAATGCCTTTGACTCCTCTATTGTTCATGCCAGGATATCATCAAGGACTCCACTGCACTTGGCTATTGGCCCCTTAAATCTCTTTTCACCTAGAATAGTCATCCTCCCTAGCCTCCTCCTTTCTCCATGGCACTGATTTGCAGAGGAGACCAGGAAACAGCCCATCTTCTGGATCAAGCTGCATGCTTCCTTGTGGTGTCTTGAACTGGTCTTCTCTGTCCCTGAGATCCTCTGTAAACTGCAGGTTGGGTCCCAAGGCTGCATTAGAATTGGGTCAAGCTTTGGCAAGAGCCCTCCTGGGCAACCTGAGCACTCCCCACAACATCCCCGAAGGCACAGCCCACCTCTGTCCCACCACTGTAAGATTAGCTTTCTCTCTTGTAACCAGCAGTAGCCCAGGAAGACATTTTGACATCATGTGGATGTCCATTCTTCCTCTGTCCTTCACCTAATGGTTTTAGCATCCACTCGACCTTAAGAGAGATTCTTTCTCTCTGATTAATATAAACTTCTTCATCAGACACATGAGTTTATTTTCTGGGCCAGTGTTGATTGACAACTCATCTCAGGTGATAGAGGACTTTGGAGTAATTTAAATGATCCCCTTGCCCTCTCTCCTGTTGCACAAAGAAGATGTGCTCGTCCACATCAGCATAAGAAAAACTCTGGGCACAGGCCCACCTGCTCACCATCCATAGCCTTGTTCCTCTGCTGCTCCACCCTGGACTTCCACCTTTTGGTCTCCAGTTGGGTGAAAGTAACATCCTTAGAGCAAACTTTCTTCTTCCCCACTGTCTTCTGACATTGAGAACTGATATGGAGAAATATGATTCTGTCCACTTTGTCAGTGACATGCTCTTCCTGCCCTAAGTGGGAGTCCCAGCTCCCTCCTGTCCCCGAGAGACCCACATGGCCTCACCTTCTGCAACACCCCCCACCCATGAATGCTACACTCAGGCCTATCTGACGGCTGGATATGGGCCGTGCCTTTAGCCTGCTGCTCTCTTTATTCACCCCAACCTTCAGCTCTTGGCCCGAATATTACCTCTTCAGAGAGCACCCCTTCCCTAGCTATTGTGGTCCCTTAATTGCACAGCTCACCAACCTGGTCTTTCTCTTTCCCTTGAGAGAAAGTCTGGTTGCAGGTGGAGGTGGTATATTTGGAGTTTTCCTGTAAGAACCCTGATCTGGCCCTGGCCGGTTTGGCTCAGTGGTTAGAGCGTCGGCCCGCGGACCAGAGAGATCCGGGTTCGGTTCCCGCTAAGGGCATGTACCTCAGTTGCAGTTTGTCCCCGGCCCTGGGTGGGGTCGTTTGGGTGGCAACCACTCGATGTGTCTCTCTCACATTGATGTTTCTCTCTCTCTTCCTCTCTCTCTCCCTCCCTCTCTATCTGAAGATAAATGCAAAAAAAAAAAAAAAGAACCCTGACCTGAGGGGAAAGGGATGGATGGAAAGTTGGGGTCATGGGTACTGCCCACATGAGAAGAAGGCCAAGGGAAGAAAGAAATGAGAAAAAGAAAGGAAACAGGAAACACTCCCTTGAAAGCCTGGTTAGGTGCGGCTGTCATGGGGAGGGAGTAAATTCGTGTCTGTGGTCCATTACATAGGTGAGGAGAGGGGACAGAAGCTCAGTTTGGGAAAGTGTTAAGGGTTGAATTGTGTCCCCCCAAAAAAGATATAGTATGTTGAAGTCCTGTCCCCAGTAGCTGTAAATGGCACCTGATCTGGATGGGGCTATGCGGGAGTAAGGTGGGCCTCATCTCATCTGGTTCTTTCCACTTCCCTTAGCTTCTCTGTGCACCTGCCATGGCAGCCATTCTTCTGACAACCAGACCCAAGGTGAGTGGGTCTCCCCAGCTGTGGGTGGCCCCTTGCCTCAGTATCTCCCCTGTACGGTCTCCATCTGCCACCTCCTCATGTCCCAGCTTCACAACTCTTGCAATTCTGAGCCTCCCCCAGCTGCTGAGCTCTCCAGTACCACCCTTGTCTGATCTTTAGTTGCTGACACCTCATCCTAGGACCCATGAGGGCGAATTTCCCTTTAGCCACAGGAATGGCTCTTTTTAGGTGCCAGTATCTTTTGAGGATGTGTCCGTGTACTTCACCAAGACAGAATGGAAGCTTCTGGATCTCAAACAAAGGATCCTCTACAAGAGAGTGATGCTGGAGAACTACCGCCATTTGGTGTCCCTGGGTAAGGACCTCACACACATCCAGTGCCCCCTGCACTATCTCTGAAATCAGTTTATTTCTGAATTTCTTTGCTGGTTGATTACTGTGAGGCCAAGAAGGAATGCATTTCCCCATCAGATCCATAATCAATTGCAGCCCAGCTTTTGTCTCAACAGGGCAGTTTTTAGCTCAGTGGTTTGGGCCTGTCAATGTTTTAGGTAAATGTGTGCCCTCCCCCACCAAACTTATTTTGCATATAAACTCATAGGTTAACTAAACCTCTTCTACCCAAAAGATAGGTGCAACTTACCCTATGCAACATTTGAGACTTAATTCACTTTTACCAAGGTTGCATTTCACATTTTTTTCACGTTAGAGACTTTAGCAGCATTGAGCCACAGAGGGCCCAGGACAGGGAGGCCCAGGATAAGGCATACAGAAAAGCTGGGATAGGAGCTGGGGCAGGCTCCCCTGTGGCACCCACTGCCTTTGGAGCAGCAATGGATCCTCTTGCTCCAGTTTTTCTTTTAGACTCAATAGATTTCACCTCTGTCCTTTATTCCCACAGAGGGAGACTACCTTCTTCCCCTAGGTTCTTTCTGACCCTCACCAGGAAAATTTGGGGTTCCCAGGGGAGTTCAGGAATCCCCAGCTGAGTTTGGAGTAAGGAACTGAGACATCCACTATGTCTGATGGTAACCCAAGGGACTTCAGCATTTGGGGTACAGGCAGCCCCTAGGCTCTGCTCAATTCCTGATACTCCCTAGGGTCTTGCCCCATGTGGATACCTGTTCTAGCCCTTCATCTGTACCTCAGGGTGTCCACACACACAAGAGGTCTGTCCTCCACACAGGCCAAATAATATCTTTATCTTCTGGGCTACTTAAGATTCCTATGCCTGCCTGGCCCCTGTATGCTTAGAGCCCCTCGCTTCCTTAGAGGGACTCTGCCCTTTCTCTGGACCCTCGCAGTGGCACTTTTGAGAGAGTTCTTTGTTCTCTGTTCCTGAAAGTACTGATTCGCTTCATTTCCATGGACAGGATTTTCATCCTCCAAACCTCACCTGGTCTCCCTGCTGGAGCGAGGGGAGAGGCCTTGGGTAGCAGGCATCAACAGGACAAGGGATGCCACAGGAATACAAGCAGGTGAGTAATGGGTGCTCGGCCAGCTTGCCTGAGCCATTTGCAAAGAGCAGTGGCCAGTTGAGGGTGGTATGGCCAATTTGGGTGGGAAATTCTCTTTTGTGGCAGATTTAAATGTCCCAAGGAGTTCCCCCCATGGAGGTGCCAGATGAAGGGTGCACCTTCTGCTATTTCACACCACTTCCTCCCTTCTTGCTCTCCTCTCTGCCTGCCCACAATCATCTCCTGGTTCATCTCTTCTCAGCCTTGGCATGAGGGTGTGGGTGAAGAACAAACCCTAATAGAGATACAGGGAGGGAGCAACACTCATTGGTGCTCTCTGTCTTTACAGATGAAAGGATCAAGAGCAAGACATTGAGTTCCAAGAAGAAACAATGTCCAAAAGAATTCACAGGGGCTGATCTTCAGGGTAGCAGAAAGGGCCAGGTAGCCAGGCTGCTGGAGGAAACATCTGAGCAGAGACAGAAACATGTCCATTCTCCAGAGACAGGTTCCAGCAGGGGTGACCATCACAGGGAGAAAGGCCAAGGCAGCTCCTCGGGTGAGGGAAGAGATATGGTGCAGAGAAGCAGCCACGGTGTTAGGCAGGATTCAGTTCTAAGGCAACAGTGTTCCAAAGGTGAAGAGAAGCGGTACCTATGTCAACAGTGTGGGAAATCCTTCAGCCGGAGCTCCAACCTCATTAAGCACCGCATAATCCACAGTGGCGAGAAGCCTTATGAGTGCTCTGAGTGTGGGAAACTCTTCCGGCGCAGCTTCGCCCTTCTGGAGCACCAACGCATCCACAGTGGCGAGAAGCCCTACGAGTGCAATGAGTGTGGGAAGACCTTTACGCGCAGCTCCAACCTCATCAAGCACCAAATTATCCACAGTGGTGAGAAGCCCTACAAGTGCCCAGAGTGTGGGAAACTCTTCCGGCGCAGCTTCGCACTCCTGGAGCACCAGCGCATCCACAGTGGTGAACGGCCCTATGAGTGCAATGAGTGTGGAAAGGCCTTCAGCAGGAGCTCTAACCTCATCGAGCACCAGCGTATTCACAGTGGTGAGAAGCCCTACAAGTGCAGCCAGTGTCCCAAAGCCTTCAAGGGTGTCTCCCAGCTTATTCACCACCAGCGCATCCATAGCAGGGAGAAACCATTTGAGTGCAAGGAGTGCGGGAAGGCCTTCCGGGGCCGCTCAGGCCTCAGTCAGCACCGCCGGGTGCACAGTGGCGAGAAGCCCTATGAATGCAGCGAGTGTGGGAAGACCTTCAGCAGAAGATCCAACCTCTTTAAGCACCAGGCAGTTCACAGCGAGGAGAGGCCCTACGAGTGTCAAGATTGCAGGAAGGTGTTCCGGAGCAGTTTAGTTCTCCTGGAGCATAGGCGGGCGCATGAGTGTGGGAAAGCCTGCAGCAAGAGTGGTGAGAAGCCCTGCACGTGTGGTGAGTGTGGCAAGTGTGACAAGGCCTTTAAGGGGAAACTGAAGCTTCGTCACTATCAGAAAACTCGCCATGGAAGGAAGACTTTGGACGACAGTGACTGTGAAAAAGAGCCAGACTCCTTGGCCCTCAGAAGGCCCACTGCAGAGCCCCACCCTGCGGATGAGAAGCAGGAGACAGACTCTGAATGCACGGCTACCCACAGTGCCATCTGAAAGGGTTGTCATGGGAGGGCTGAGCGTCCTGCTCCCCTCCATTCTGTTGTTGATAATGTAGTTGAATCAGGAACTTCACTGCAGCCTGAGTCCTGGGCTGATGACACGCTGCCATGTGTGTGCACAGGTGTGCGTGCATGTGAAGCGGATGTGAGCTGCTGAAAGGGCTCTTGCACACCCATTGGGACTTCGTGCTGCAGGAGGAAACCTATGAGTAGGGCCACCCCAAGGGCACAGGCACCTCGAGTTAAGGAAAGGGGTCTATTTTCCCTCATGAGGTCATTCACTTCACCCCAAGACTCGTTAGTGTTTCCAGGTAGAAGACATAAAAGCACTTTAATCCTTTTAGAGCTTATAACTGGAAGGGACTCGAGGAAATTCAAAATCATGAGCTCTGCAAGTAGGCTGTGGCTTGACTGTGACATGCTCTCAAATTCGTCAAGAAACGGTCTGAAAAGACTCGAGCAAATGTTCTCGTGGACTGCTCGTGCCTGCATTGTCAGCCTCTGCTCCGTGGGAAGGCACAGGACACCCTGCTATCATGCTGAGCAGTGACCCATTCTTTTCCCAGGCCATTTGTCTTTGTGCCTGAAAACTGCAGCCTTCCATGGCTGTCCCCACCTGTTGCTTCTCGGAGGAGCAGCACCAGGCCCCATCTTCTCTGAGTTCGGAACTTTGGGGGTTCTGGGGGATGGCTGGCCGGGGGTCTGTGGAGAGGATGAGGCTCAGGGACTCTCAGCTTCTCCTCCCCGAGAGAGGAGCCCTTTAGCTCTGGTCCCTTGAAGCAGCAGGCTCCAGGCAAAACATGGCAACATTTGCCACCGGCTGCCCTGCTACTTTTGGTCCTCTCCCTGCCCCCCAGACCCCAGGCTTGCCCCACCTGCTGCCTTCTGCCCCCCAGACCCCACCAGCAAAGGCCACCCTGGCTTCTCTGACCCTCCTCCCCACCCTCAGTGCCTAAAACTTCAAACTTAGCTGCTTCCCCCCACCCACCCACACAAGCAGCCACCCCTTGTAGCTTGTGCCCAGCAGGAGGAAAGCAAAACGGGTTAGGAATTTGCACAGAGGGTGCCCAGTTGTGGTTCTCTCATTAGCTCTGTCTTTGTATGACATTTCTTAAAGTGTAGGAGGTTCATTTGCTTTGAATATTTTTGCATTCGAGATAATGTAAGTTGAAGATTGATATTTTTGCCATATGAGAGTGTCAGGGAATGGCTCCTGAAATAAGAATTTCCTACCGCCAACCCTCTGAGAAGTACTCAGACAGGAGAAAGGGGCCCTTGAGGCCTGACACACAATCAGTGTGGTGGCAAGCGTGGCCACTCTTCTTTCTCCTCCCCTTTTGCCCGGTGGAAACAGGACACACCCTTCAATTGGCACTTTAATGCAGGCTAAGCAAGGTTCTCAAGGAGAAACTTGTGCCGGCCAGGGGACAGCTGCTGTCCTGTCAGGCTCTATTCCACCTATGCTGTCCCAGAGCTGGGCCCAGGAGTTATGCCCCTTGGTGCTCTCAGCCCAGCACCCTGGTTGGCTTGCCACCTCCTCCCAGCCCTCTTCACTCCCAGGGACTCTGATCTGTCTCACAGAGCGCCCGAGGGCAGGCAGGTGGTAGTTGTGCTGGAGGCCCCCACCCGGCCTCCAAGGAGTATGCACATTCCCTGCAAGACAGGGGAGGGTCAAAGACCCATCAGAAGAGTGTGGGAAAACCTGAAAGCACAGGATTTCTTCTGAACATGCTGCTTGGAGCTCCAATCTCTAGGATGGCTCCAGAAATAAGTATAGGTAAAGGTATAGGTGTATATGTAAATGTAGATGTAGATATTTTATATAGATATATTTAAAGGATTTTACATATCTTTGGCTTATAGAAAGTTCTTGTAACTTGCTCTTATCCTCATAGCCTCCTTCACTGGGTCCATATCCTCTTGTCCTTTGATTGCCTTCTGCTCTGCTGTCACATTCATCTTTGTGCCCTAGTTGCCAAGCCCAGTGCTTGGCACTTAGTAAATGCTTGTGAAATGAATATTGGCCCCTGAGCACATTGAACTCAGGTTCTAGACCACAGTCAGCTCCAGCCTTACCTTGAGGCAGTTGGAAGCTTCTGCAACTTTGGGTTCTCCAGTAGAAAAAGGAGCATTAGGAACAGTGTCTGAAGTCCATGGAGAGATCATTGTGAAATATGTGTTTTTCTAAGGCACAGACAATGTTTGCTAGGTCTGGCATAGGTCAGGAAACCAATCCCCATGCAGAGCAGGAGACAGGGGCAGGAGGCCCCATGCTGGGGCTCCAATCTTGTTCAACCATGGCCTGAAGGGATTGGGGCCACAGCTGCCACGTGATGGGAATCGGGAAGAGTGTTCTAGTAAGTGAGAAAGTTTGCTTACAGGCCAGTCAGTAACCAGCTTTTAATAAAGAAGAGTTGGATCCCCCAAGGATAATGCCATCCCATTGATTCTACTGGATAATCCAACTTGATTTTTAACATGAGCTCCTTTTTCCACCTTAGGACCAACAAGCAAAGATGACTAGGTGGGGCGGGGATAACACACAGATGTTTTTAGCAAAAAGTGTATTTGCCTGGAGAGAATGCCGGGCAATTTCACTCCAGTTTTGGAGTGCCCCAATGCTTACCCAGATAAGTGACATTTTCAATAACAAGACTCCAGGTCAGCTCATAGTGCATCTGAGCCTGTGGACCATTTGACCTTTGAAACTTTGGGTACTTTCCGAGAGCTGTTTAAATGCTGTAGCAGTATCTCTGTGTAACTGGTAACCATCAGATAGTTTAAAGTAACCAGATACCAGTTGGGTCAAAGATGTCAGGGAAGATGATAAGCATGGGATTGTGAGGGAAAGCTGAGATGCCATGTTTGAGCATCCTCGGCCCCTTGCGAAGGTAAGGCAGACACCCTTGAGGGCCAGTTGCATAGGGATCAAGGGCAACCACCTGAGGCTGGTCAGACACCGTGACATGAGATGAGGAAGGGTCGAGCATCACATCAGTCCCCTGAGAAGCAGCTGTATCCTCCTCCCAGTTGTTTCTGTTGCCTTTCTTCAGGCAACATGGCAGCATCCACACTCATCAGTGTGAGTGCTCTGTCTGGCCCTGTGTGGCCCTGTCGAGAGGGCAGCTCCACCTTCACCCTTCCCTTGTTTGCTTCTTAACCTCTCTCTGTGGAGGGACACCAGCATAGATACCCATCTGTCCTGTAGGCCCAGAAGCCCCTCCCCCTGGCCTTGCCACCTCATGGTGCCTGGGTCTCCTCTCTACCTCCCTCCTCCCGCAGCCATGCTTGGGGTCCTTGGCCCTTCCCTCTGTCCTTTATGTTCAATGGTCATTGAGCCACCGAATCCTGTCCACTGCCACTTATGGTTGGCCCAGCCCCATCTGCCCTCATGTGTGAGTGCTGGGTTGATGGTGGCATCCATGTCTGGGCTCTAAGTAGACCTGGGCCCTTAGCTTTTTCCAAGTATGGTCGATGTGTTAGAACGTTTGCTTAGATTGCCTGCAAGAATTCCTTTGCTTGGCAAAGCTTCCGGGTGCCTTCAACAAAGAAATAAGCAAGGACTGTGCTCTCTGGAACCAAGTGGCTGGAATCCCAGATTTGCTCTCAAGGAAGGAGAAAAAAGGCCTGAGAAGGGGGGTCTCAGAAGATTCACTGTCATTGCTGCTCATCCTTAGCTCCCAAATGTTTACTGAATGGTTTACCCTCACTCCTGGGGCATTCTGGTTGGCGTTATGGCAGCACAGCTGCATCAGGACGCTGGTGTCAGAGTCGACTCCATGAAGCATTTAGGATGGGCCAGGACCCCGAATCTTCACTCTTTTACTCAGCCAAGGGGACACAGCAGGCTTTCAGTTGGGGGTGCTAAGTGAGTGCCTTGTTAGGTAGCAAAGCATGACAAGCAGTGTCTCAAGGCCAGGGTAGGAGTAAGTACCAGGTGATCTCTCAAATCAGGAAGTAGAGATCAAGGGTCTTCCCTCGGGGTGGAGGGAAGAAGGGAGAACACACGGTGTGTTCAGGAACCCTAGAAGGGCAGAGGCTTGCTGTGGGACAGTCAGAGGTAAAAGGTCATTAGAATTAGCATAGAGAGCCTGGGATGCCAGAGGAAGAAGTTTGGACTCTAGCTAGTTCCTGATAAAAATCAATTTTTAAAACCATGACAGAAATATTCTAAGATCGAGGTGGGAAAGCTAATGTAAGATATAACTGCTAGATTGTGTGAATTTACACACTGACGACCACTAAGTATACACATTGTATATCTAGATGGTTTGAGTGCTCATTTGGTGTCAACACGTGCATACAGATGGCAGCAGTCCACCACCCATGATGCTTTGACACAAACAGCCTCAACTGATGTTCTCGGGAGTCCCATGGTATTTTTAGCTGGTTTCCTCTTATGCTAGCACTGATGTGTCTATGACCTCTAAACATAGCCTCCCTCCAGGGTTTGAAGATTACTGATTCTTCATTTTTCTTTGATAGCTTCATAGAGGTATAATTAACATACAAGAAACTACACATCTTTAAAGTGTACAATTGGATGAGTTTTTATATAGACACACCCGTGAAGTCATAACAATGAAGACAGTGAATGTATACATCCATCATCCCCGAAAGTTACTTTGTCCCCTCAGTGCTCCCTCCTTTTTGTCCCTCCCTGCCTTCCACGCCACAACCACTGCTCTGCTTTCTGTCACTTAATTCATTTGTATTTTCTACAATTCTATGTAAATGGAATCCTGCTGTATGCACTCTTTCTTGTCTGGACTCTTTCACCCAGCATCATGATTTTAAAGTTCATCTAGGTTGCTGTATCAATCCTTCATTTTTATTGTTGAGTATTATTCTACTGTGTGCATGGACCACAGTATTTGGGTTGTTTCCCGGTTTGGGCCATGACTAATAAAGCTACTATGACATATGTCTGGGTGGACATATGTTTTCAGTTCTCTTGGGTAGACACATGCCTGTGAGTGAAATTGCTGGGTCATATGGTGACCCTGTTTAACTTTTTGAGAAACTACCAAACTATTTTCCAAAGCACTTGCACCATTTTACATCCCCACCAACAGTGTATGAGGATTCCAACTTCTTCATGTCCTCCTCAACACTGGTTGTTGTTCATCATTTTTATTCTAGCCATCCTGGTTGTGTGACGTGATGTCTCATTGTGGTTTTGATTTGCATTTCCCTAATGAGGAGTGAGGTTGAACACCTTTTTATGTCCTTAATGCCACTCATATATTTTTTTTTTTAGTGAAGTGTCTGCTCAAATTTTTTGCCCATTTTTTAGCTGGGTTGCTTGTCTTATTGTTAACTTGCAGGGGTTCTAGATACAAGTTCTTTGACAAATATGTTTTGCAGAGATTTTCTTCCAGACTGTGGCTTGCCTTTCTACTTTCACAACAGTGTTTTTTTGAAGATCAGAAGTTGTTCTATCTTGATGAAGTCCAGTTTATGAAGTTTTAAATTGTATGGTCTGTGCTTTTCATATCACAGTTAAGAAATCTTTGCAAAACTCAAATCACTAAGATGTGATTCTGTGTTCTTATAGAAGTTGTATAGTTTTAGCTGTTACATTTAGGACTATGATCAATTTTGAGTTACTTCTTGTGTATGGTGTGAGGTGAATTCCCAATTCATTTTTTTCTATATGGACATCTAGTTTTTCCAGCTTCATCTGTTGAAAAGATTATCTTTTCCCCAATTGAATTGCCTTGGCACCTTTGTTGATAATCAATTGGCCATGTGTGAGTCCACTTGTGAACTCTTGAATGGTGCTCCGATAATTCCCTTGTCTATCTTTATGCCAATGTTACATTCTCTTGATTCCTGTGACTTATAATTAAGTCTTGAAGTTGGGTAATTTGGGTCCTGTGACATGGTTCTTTTTCAAAATTGTTTTGTCTATCCAAAGTTTGTCACATTTCCACATGAGTATTAGAATACCTTGTCATTTCTATGGGGGAAAATGTTGCTGGGATTTTGATTGGGATTACACTGAATCTATCAATTGTTATGGGGAGGACTGACATCTGAACAATACTGAGCCTTTCAATTTGTGAACATAGCATATGTCTTCATTTGGGGGCCTTCTCTAATTCATCTCAGCAATGGCTTGTGGTTTCAGAGTCCAGGTCTTTCACGTGTGTTGTTGGATTTATCCCTATGTGCAGTTATTGATTTCTAATATTGCTTCGATCATCCTTAGTTGCCCTGCAGGCCTTGTTCCCCAGACATACAGTGCACATTTAACTGCTTGCTGGGATGTGAAGGTAAGTAAGGCACATGTCTTGCCTACATTCATAATCAGGAGCATGTATCTATTGCTATGATGCCTTTGTTTAGCTTTGATAATGGCCTTGATCATGATATAAAACAGAGTTTTGTAGCCCATGTTCATTGTTCTGAAATTTTATCATTGTTCCAAGATTTTTTAAAAAACTGTTTTCTTGCCCTGGCCGGGTAGCTCAGTTTGTTAGAGCGTCATCCTGATACACCAAGGTTACGGGTTTGATCCCTGGTCAAGGCACATACAAGAATTAACCAATGAATGCATAAATAAGTGGAACAACAAATCAATGTTCTTTCTCTCTCTCTCTCTCTCTCTCTCTCTCTCTCTCTCTCCCCCTCTCTCTCTCAAATCAATAAATAAAACATTTTTAAACCTTTTTTCTGGCAAAGATTTATAACATAAAAACAAAATCAAATTGAAATAAGGAAGTAATAATCAAATTATTTTTTTGTTTTTTCTCAGAATATTTCTTACATAATATATAATGTCCTTTCTTTCCATGTTCTGGCTAGTTAAGTGGGAACAAGGTGAAAGGACATAGAAGGAGAGGGAACCGGGTAGGCAAAGAAGGGGTGGGGAGAAAAGGACAAAAGAGGAAAGAGAAAAGAAAGGTTGATAAGCAGGGTAGTTTTGCAGTGCTTACATACTTGGGGGGAAGACAACTCTGTTATCTCTTCAGATTATGGAGGTAGGATGGAGGAACCAACAAATACAGAATATTAGTTAGGAAAGTGGTCACAAGTAATAGGAAACCTGACTGTGGTGGATTAAATAATTAGATACTTAATTTTATCACATAAGAAATCTAGCCTGGCCAGTGTGGCTCAGTGGTTGAGCATCAACCCATGCACCAAGAGGTCTCTGGTTCGATCCCTGGTCAGGGCACATGCCCAGGTTGTGGGCCCAATCCCCTGTGGGGAGCATGAAGGAGGCGGCCAATAGATGTTCTTTCTCATCGATGTTTCTGTCTCTCCCTTTCTCTCTCTCTAATATCAATAAAGAAAAAACATTTTAAAAAAAGAAATCTGGAGGTAGCTTGCTGGCACTGGTTCAGCAGCAGAGCACTGGCATCTCTCTAAATAGCTTAGTTTTGCCTCTTGATCACAAAATGGCTGCCAAAGCTCCAGCCATCACATATGCATTCAAGGACAGAAGGAGCAAGGACAACTGCATCTGTCCCTTTTATCTAGAAGGCAACAAAATCCCAGAGGCTCGACCAGCATACTTCCACTTGGGTCTCAGCTAGAACTGGATCATGTGGCCATCCTTACTTGGAAGAAAGTCTGGGAAAGCATAGGACAGGATTGTCATGACCTGTCACCTGAGGCTAAGCTCCCTGATGCACTGGACAAAATTGGAGTCTTATCCCCAGAGAAGAAGGTTAGAATGGATTGGATGGTGTTATGGATTGAATTGTGCAGTTCCCCAACAAAGGTATGTTGAAGTCCTAATCCCCAATACCTTGTGACCTCATCTCAAGATCTTGGAAATAGGATCTTTGCAGATGTAAATAGTTAAGGTGTGGTCACCCTGGGGTAACTGGGCCCTTCGTCCAATATGACTGGTGTCCTTATAAGAGAGGACAGAGAGAAAACAGTTGTGTGAAGATGGAGGCAGAGATTGGAGAGATACGGCCACAAGCCAAGGAATGTCTGGAGCCACCAGAAGCTGGAAAAGGTGAGGAAGGATCCTCCCCTAGAGCCTCTGGTGGGAGCTCAGCCAAACTGACACCTTGCTTTCTACCCCTGGAGCTCAGGCTGGGTAGCATTGTGTCGGCAAGAGGAAAGGAGATCACCCTGGCAGGTTTGGCTCAGCGGTTAGAGCTTAGGCCCTTGGACTGGAGAGTCCTGGGTTCAGTTCCAGCTAAGGGCATGTACCTCGGTTGCAGTTTGTCCCTGGCCCCAGTTGAGGTCGTGTGGGTGGCAACCACTCGATGTGTCTCTCTCACATCGATGTTTCTCTCACTTCCTCCTTCTCTGCCTCCCACTCTATCTGAAGATAAATGAAAAAAAAAGGTGTCCTCTAGTGAGGATTAGAAAAAAAAAAGAGGAAAGGACATCAACCTTGCTCTAGCTTCCCACATGCCGACACTCTGCATTCTCACATGCATGTTCTCACGGCTGAAGTGGGTACTATCCTGACTCCTGTTTACAAGGGAGGAAATTAGTTTGATCCAAGTTGGTGGCAGTGACAAGAAGTGGAAAGATGGCAGGGAAGCCGGCTAAAGAAAACACAATCAACCTGGGACACTGGAGAGGCCACATGCTGAGTGTGCATGGGAAGCTGAGCCCTCCATCTGGCAGAGAGCTGCCTGACTGTCCCCTAGGTCATCCACAGTGCAGACAGAGGGCTCGGGACATCGGCAGCCTTTAGCCCCAGCTCAGCCCTCTGGAGCCCACGGGCTTTGGGAGCTCTGGCCTGACCTTTGCACTGGACAGTGACAAGCCTCCTACCAGCTGTATAACACAGGAAGGAAGGGTCTTCTTAAGGGCCCAGAAGCTCCTCTTTGAAATGCAAACCTTAAGGAGGGTAGCCCCTGCTCTGCTTCTGGCTCTACCACCTGTCTGCAGCTCAAAGAATGCCCAGGTGGTGGCCCTGATTACCAGGTGACCAATGAGGATGGGCTATCTTGAGAATCATCTGCCCAGCTAGATAAAAGGCTGGGGTTACCTTCTGGCTCTGTGATCTCCTTGGCCGACAGCCTGCCATAGGTATGGCAGCAGTAGTGAAGCTGTTTTCTTTCCTTTCCACATTTGTGGAGAGGACGCTGTGGGTGAGCAGGGTCTAGGGAGAGGGGGCCTCAGTGGGAGGCTGTGGATCTGAGGCCTGGGGCAAGGATTCATGGGTGTTAAGCAATGAGATAAAGCCTAGAGAACAAAGACCACTTGACAGTCGTTGTGCTGGTTCATTGTCCGCATCACCTTGGCTCAGCTAGGCTAGGGTATCCAGATTTTGGTCAAATATTAGTCTCAATGTTGCTATGAAGGGATTTTGTAAATGAGTTTAACAATGAAATCAACAGACTTTGAGCAAAGCAGATCACCCCTCCATATGTGGGTGGACTGCACCCAATAGGCTGAAGGCCTCACAAGAAAAAGACTGAGATCATCAAAGAGGAAGAAATTCTGCCTCCAGATGACCTTTGGACTAAAAAATGCAACTCTTCCCTGAATCTCCAGCCCACCGGCCCATCTTGCAGATTTCGGACTTGCCAGCCCCCACAAACACGTGAGCCAATTCCTGATATATGCATCCTACTGGTTCTGTTTCTCAGGAGACCCTTTACCTGACCCAGTCACAAAGCTGCCAGCATGAACACATAGCAACTAAATGCATAGAGAAAACTACTACACATGCTGGAAGAGCTCCATAAAATGCAATTATAATGGATTATTTTAATATAATGTTATATAATTGTGTCCCCTAGAAAAGTCATAACAGCCCCAAACAACCTTAAGCAACACATCCTCAGATCATTATACAGTACAATTAGAAATGCATAATAAAAGATGACTGACCATAACATCTTAATGACTCAGAAATTAAGATAAACTGTACTGCCCAGCTGGTGTGGCTCAGTGGTTAAGCGTCAACACAATCGACAAAAGGTCACCAGTAAAATTCCTGGTCAGGGCACATTCTCAGGTTGTGGGCCGAATCCCCAGTGGGGCATGTAGGCATGTTCTCTCTCATTGATGTTTCTATCTCTCTCTCCCTCTCCCTTCTTCTTTCTATAAAATCAATAAAGAAAAAAAATTTTTTTAAGGTAAACTGTACTACGCAAGCATTAGATTGTTGAGGAAATGAAAACCAAAATTAGGAACCTTCCCTAATACAAAGCAAAGAAGAATATTAACTAGCAAAACTATGGCACACAGGAAAATGTCATTCAGGGGGAGATCGCTGGCTCTGAGCACCTTCATTGTTCAAGATGGAAGATGACAAAGGAGGTTAGACTTCCTCTTAAGAAATTAGAAAAAAAGAACAAAAACTAAACCAAAAGAAAATCGATGGAATTAACAAAGGTAAAAGCTGGAGTTAATGAAGCAGAAAATAAAAGAAAAAATCAAAATCCTATGTTTTTTTTTTTTCTTGGAAAAGACCAATGGAATGTATAAATGACAAAGGAGATATCACTGCAAATACTGAAGAAACAGAAAAAATTATGGCAATGCATTTGAACACCTAGAGGAAATGGATTTTACAGACTCTGCAACAGCAAAGGTGTTTATAACTTTTTTTAAAGGGACATCTAACAAGATCCCATTTAAACAAAATCATAAGTGAGTGTGTGTGTAGGTGTGGGGGGGCAGTGTGAATAAGGTGTATGTAAACATGTGGGGGGTGGAGGGAGCAAATGTGTGGGAGTGAGGGTTGTCTCTGTGTGGGGTGTGTAGACCCATGTGAGTGTGTGTGTGAGTGTGAATGGGGAGTATGTGGTGTGAGTGAAGGTGCATGTGAGTGGTGAGGAAAAGTGGGGAGTTGCAAGTGAGTGAGTGTGCGCGTTTGTGTGTGTGTCAGGTGCAGTGTGTACAAGCTGAGGTGCAAAAGCAGGGTCCCCACCATGCCAAAGCTGCTCTTGGGGGATGGCGGTCTCCAATGTGAATCTTTCTTCAGACACTCATGGGTACTGCGTGAACCCTGCACAGCGTTGGTTACAGCGAACACCAACATCCAGCCACTTCCGTTTCCCCAAGAAAACAACGCAGGAGGGCCAGCCCATTCCATGTCTCTAGCTTTCTGCTCCAGGTTTTTGCATGGCCTGGTTGAAATTTGGTCCTCACATTGTCTCCTGCGCAAAGAAGACCCAGAAATGCTTCTGGCCCTGTTACTTTGGTACTCATCCCTCTGCAATAATTCTGGTTCCCATTGGCTTGGGTCAGATGTCCCCCAAGTATGGTCCTAATCATACCCACATCCCCATGGGCAGACAGTGATGTGGCTTACCAGCCAGTGATGAATTTTATGAGGGGCATGTGCTTAGCCAGGGCGAGAGCTGCAGCAGTAGAGTTGGTCCTTTGGGTCTGGCACCTGTCAGCCAGCATAATTACTGTAAGTCCCAGCCCTTGCAAACTACCATGTATGTCCGTCTCAGCAGAGTTCCCTGGTGTGGACATGCCTCGGTTTTACCCCACTGTTCATCCCCTGAGTATTTGGGTTGTTCCCGGTCTGGAGCTGTAATAAATAAAGCTGCCAGGAACAGTGTGCGAGTCTTTGTGTGGACACATTTAATTCATTTTTCTTGGGTAATGAATCTTTGGGCACTTATTTACCCAAAGATTACGGTAGGTGCATGTTTAATTTTTAAAGACACGGCCAAACTTTTCCAAAGTGATTGTATCATCTTACATTCCCCCAGCAATGTTTGAGAGTTCCAGTTCCCCCACATCTTCACCAACACTTCGTGTGCTTGGTCTACTGAATTTTCACCATGTTAGTAGATGTTAAATATTCAGGAATTTTGAGAGTTAAACACCACAATTACTAAAAATTAAATTATATAACTTCCACTTAAATAAATTATATTAAAACCATGGGAGATACTCAAAACTCATGTCTTATTTCACCACATTTTACTATTACCTGTCCTATCCACTTGGTGGTAATCTATGTTACAGTGTGCTACCGGGAATCTCTTCTCAACTTCACATTCACTGGCATCATGTGCAGCCTGAAATTTACACCGTGGGAATCAGTACATGCTACAAACCAGAGCTTGAACTATTATTGTTTGGTTGATTATGTACACTTGAGTCTGTAGTCACTCCATTGTGAATAGCAAAAAAAAAAAAGAAAGAAAAACTTTTCCAATATCAAAAAGTATTATCCAGACCTGGCCAGTGTGGCTCAGTTAGTTGGAGCGTCATCCCGTGCACCGAAAGCTTGCCAGTTCGATTCCCAGTCAGGGCACATACCCAGGGGTTTCGTCGGATTCAATTCCCGGTCAGGGTGCATCTGGGAGGCAACGGATTGATGCTCCTTTCTCACCTCTCTCTCTCTCTCTCTCTCTCTCTCTCTCTCTCCCCCCTCACCATTCCTCTCTAAAATCAATAAAAACATATTTTTTTTTTTTTTTTTTTTTTATCCTCACCCGAGGATATTTTTCCATTTTTTGTACAGATAGAGTGGGAGGGGGAGAGAGGAAGGGAGAGAGAGAGAGAAACATCGACGTGAAGGGACACATCGAGTGGCTGCCACCCACACGACCAACCAGGGCCGGGGACAAACTGCAACCGAAGTACGTGCCCTTAGCGGGAACCGAACCCGGGTCTCTCCGGACCGCAGGCCGACGCTCTAACCGCTGAGCCAAACTGGCCAGGGCGATAAAAACATATTTTTTAAAAAGTATCCAATTCAGCAAAGGAGTCACTCATGTCACCAACGAACGTGTGAAGTTCTGACATACATCTTTGTTGTTTCACTTTTGTCTTACTCATTAAGACAAATGAAAATATCAACCAACATTAACGTGGGAACCATGCTCACTCATCAGTTGCAATTGTGGGTGGGGCACAGATACAAGAGTTTGGCAGAAAGTCATCAACGAAGGGGATTTGTGAGAATCAACTGACCATATGAAATTTATAAACAGTGTATTGTATATGTGATTGTATATTTTGCATATATTGGAGATTTTATTCTTTGTAAATTGTGTGCTCACATCCTTCATATCAGTAAAATTTATAATAAACTTATATATATTTATATATACATGGTGTCCAAAAAATGTATACAGGGTGTCTGTAGAGTCCATTACATTTTGGAAATGAAATGTATTTTAATAAACACTGGCTTTATAATTATTCAAAGTTGTGTATACATTTTTGGGATCATATATGTGTGTGTGTGTGTGTGTGTGTGTGTGTGTGTGTGTGAGTGTGTATATATATATATAGAGAGAGAGAGAGATTTTTTTTGGTATGTGCCCCTAGCAGGAACTGAACCCGGGACTCTCTGGTGTGCAGGCCGACACTCCAACTGCTCAGCCAAACCAGCCAGGGCGAGAGAAAGAGATTTGCATTTACTTTCCTGGAAAGCTGTGGTCACCCACTTATCAGCACATCACTGCTTTTAGGCAGCAGTGTCAGGCCTCAGCCTGTCTGTGCAGCACAGAGGCATTAAGTCGGGCCTGGCCAGTTCAAGCATGGGCTCAGGAGGGCACCCAAGGCCAGGCCACCATGAGAGCTCAGAGTGATGAGGGAGAGGCACCTGGGCCTACAAAAGATGAGAGGGCACAAAACCAGACACCACTCTGGGGCAATGGCAGTGGTCATGAATTGGGGTGTCAACCTGCTCATCAGGCCCTGGAGTCCATCCCCTCCTGGCTTACCTGCCGAGTGAGAAGCGACCCTCTTGGCATCACCCACTCAGTGAGTCAGTGGCCTGGAGCCTGGACAGCAAGAGATAAAGGGGATTTGGCCTTGCCTGGGCACCAGGGGATCTGAGGAGCCCTGGCTGCCTAGATCTTCATGGCTCCCCAATTCTTTCAGCTCCTGCTTGGTGCAGGCTTCTGACCTGAGGCTTCACCCTAGCCCAGCCTTGTGGCACCCTCCGAGGTCGGTGCTGTCCTGGAGCAGAGAGCCAACTAATTCTCCTCAGGAAGCTCAGCAGAGCACAGACCATGCTCTCAAACTAGCCCCTGATGGTCTTCCCCTTACTTCCCACCCTCCCCACCCCTTCCATCCTGCCTTTGGCCAGGCCCCAATCCCTTTACTCCTTTCTCTCTCAGTTGCTGTCCTCCCCCTCCCAGGCCTGCTCTCCTCCACACAGCAGTCTGAGAGGTGTTATAAAGACGGGAACCAGATCTTGCCCCTCTTCTGCTTACAGCCCTCTGTGGCTACCCATTGCTCTCAGGGTCAGTCCAGACTTTATGGCCCAGGCAATGAGGATGACCTGACATGGCCACTGCCTGTGATCTGGCCTCACCATTCTGCCACCTTGCACATTGTAGTGGCTCTAGTCACTGACCTACTTAAGGTTCCCCAAACGGGCCCAGCTGGATCAAGACTCAAGACTTTGTTCATGCGAGTCATTCTCGGGTGTGGCCACCCCACCCACCCCACTCCTTCTCATCTGCTCTCTCTGTCTCTTGAACATACCTCCCCTGCCTTGCCCCATTGTTTGGTGACACAGGTGGGGCACCCAGAAGCAGGTTAGTTGGCTCCCCAAGAAGCCCAGCTGAAGCAGCTGCCGAGAAGCTGTCCTCCCCACAGAGCTGCCTCCTGGCCCTCCTCCGGTCATGTCATGAGGGACACAGGGCCCAGGACGGACTCCTTGCTAGGTGTCGCCCTCACTGCACTGCCTACCCCACCTCCTCTACATGCCTCAGGTCAGCCATGCAGCCCAGCCTGCCTCTAGGTGCAGCCTGGAGCCCCCATCATACCCTCACCCCGCACACTCGTGGGCCCTTTGTACGTATGTGCCTGCCTGTGGCTGTGAGTACCTTCCTTCCTCCCCAGCACCCCAATCGTGCCAGGCACTGTTTTGCTGTGCCAGCCTAATCATTGCATCCTGTTGCAGAGCCGGCACGGAGGCTCCGGGAGAGGAAGGAGGTGGCTCAGGGTCCTGTAGGGGGCAAGTGCTGGAGCTGAGCTTTGTACCTGTGGGCTCAGCACCTGGGCTGATAAAGCCGGAGCTCCCTGGAGCTGGGGCAGCAGCTCCTTCTTTCTTCTCCCATCAGGGCACAGATTCAGGGCCACTACAGATATCCCTAAGTCCCTGTTTACTCATTTCTTGGGTCTCTGAGGTGACAATGCAGGGAGGAGGTGATAATTGAGGCAAAGGTAAAAGATCAGCCAGGGAGGAGGCCTGTGGTTCGGGGTCCACAGCCTGTGAACACTGACATCTTTCCCACCCACTGCCCCACCCCTGGGCTCACTGCATGGATAGGCCACAAGGGGCTGGCCCTGAGGGGCTCTCCCCTGGCCCCTGACTGGGCTCCCTGCCTGCCCCTCAGGGCCAGACATGGGGGGTTGTGACCAGAAAGTCAGATGGTGAACAGTTGGCAATGTTTATTGTGAGACAGGGTGAAGGGTGGGAGCCCAAATTAGCAAACTCCAGTGGGCCAGGTGAGGCTGTAGGACCAGGTAGGCCAGGGCCCAGGGAAGGCCTGGCAAATACCCAGCTAAGAGGATGCCTGGCTAAGAGGATGGTGGCGAGGCAGCGCGGCATTGGTCCAGTGCCTGCTCTATGCCTCAAAGTCCGGCTGAACAGTCAAGGCTGGTGCTGCTTGTGGTGCAGGAAGTGGGCCTTGTCCCCCTGGATAGTGATGTCACTGAGCCCCTGGCACTCAGTCCTCGAGGCTCAGGTCATCAGGTGGTGTGTACATGGGCTTGATGTGAGCCCAGCTGCGGGCCTGCTCATCAGCCCAGGCAAGCAGCTCGGCAGCACGGTGCAGAAAGACCATAAGCAGGGTGTGCACATCTCCCTCAGCCGAGTGGGCTGCACTAGGCTCTGCCTGGAAGTAGCGGTGAAAGAGGCTGCCCAGGCTGTAACCCTTGCAGCCCTGGGCCCGGGTGCCATGGCTATGGGCACGGTCCAGGCCCCGCAGTGCTGGCAGTGTATCCAGGCAGGTGGTATCCCGAGGCAGGTGGGCACCTAAGCGCTGTAGCTCCGTGCACAGCAGGGGGAAGTCGTAATCAAAGCCGTTGTGGGCCACAAGGCAGATGGGGCCCTCCTGGCGGCTCAGGAAGGCCTGCAGCGTCCGTACCACGGCCTCGTTGAAGCTGGCCTTCCGGCACTGTGCCAGGCTCTCGCTGCTCAGGCCAGTGATCTCGCTGGCCTTCGAGGTGAAGGGGCGCTCTGGGCACATGCACAGCGTGAGCTTGTCCAGGACCCGGGGCAGTACAGGAATGCCAGCCTCATCACGCTCTGGGTTCTCCAGAGAGGAGCGGTGGACGGCAAAAAGGGAGATCTCAGCAATCTCAGGGTTCACATTGGGGAGCCCAGTGGCTTCCAGGTCCAGGAAGATAAAGGTCTCAGCCCGGGGGACCTCAGACATGGTGTTCTCACAGGGATAGTGACACCTAAAGCTGCTAGAACAAGAGGTACAAAGCCTAAGGGCCAGAGATGAAGATGCCTGGCCCAGCCACCTGCAGGCATCCCAGTGGCTAAGGCTCCAACCCCTCTGGGTCTACTTTGTGCCACCCCCACCCCATCTGATAAGACTTGAGGCTCTAGGAGCAATTTCTGAGGCCCACATCCAGGGAGACTGCTAAGGGGCCTCCAGAGCTAGAACCCAGTGACCAGGGTCTGTTACTTCTGTCCAGGATGAGACCTGCTAGGGGCTCATCACCCCCTCCACTCTGGCCCCCAGCCCCTCCTTGGTCATCTCCATTACCACTTAGTAAATGGCATCAGGAAGATCTGATGTGCCCAGACCCCTGCTCAGAGGCCTCTGCCTCCTGCCTTCAGGTCCATGTCACTGGGAAAGCGGGGAGGTACAGCCCAGGATGGTATCTTCACTGAGACACTGTGGCCAGGAGCCTCAGGCAGAGCCTGCACCCTTAGGGTCAGCTGCCAGGAAGCAGGCACCTGAGAAAGCCTCGGTCATCCCCAGCCTCCCTGGCACCCAAGTGCTGGCCCCAACCTGGCCTCCACCTGCCTGCAGGCTCTCAGTGGCTGTCCTCGCCAACCCAGCCCCGCTGGCTTACCTGGGGCGGACGCTGTGGCGGCTTCCTGGGCTGCTGGGCACCTGTCTCCTGCGCACAGGCTGCTCCAGGCGGCCTTTAATGAGCAGCCGTGGCCCGCCCTCAGCCGCCTGTTGAGCAACAAGGAGGCCTGAGGCCGCAGGACCTGTGTGGCCGGCTCGCCACCCTCTTACTTGCTCACAGCCACCACGATACACGCCCCATGTTTACAAATTGGAAAGCAGGCTCCCAAAGCAGAATCTCCACCAGCCCATTGGCCATGGGCTAAGGACATGTCATCACAAGCACAAGGAGGAAGCCCGAGCCTTCCGCTCAGCCCTCTTTCCAAGTGTGAGCTGGCCGGGCCACAGCAGCTGGGCCTGGCCACTCTGGCTTCAGTGCCCAGCTCCATGCTAGGGAACCTCTCACAAAGGCACAAGGTCTCTTCTCCAGGGAACAGTTCCCCTTTTCATAGGGGACCAGGCTGCCTCTCGTGAGGATAAGGTGACCTTGGAGTGGGAAAGAAGCACCTGCACACACCATAGTTGGCCATGAAGAAGGGTGTGCTCTAAGGATGGAGTTTCAGTAGCACCCCAGTGACTGGGGGCAGCTTACCCACCTTGTGACCAGGAAGGGGGAATGGTCTCTGCCTCACGGGTACAATGACCCATATCTAAGAATCCTTTAGCAGAGGCTTTGAGTTAAGAGGCAGGGAGGCACGAGGCCTGGCCCTTTGAGCCACGTGGGCTTCAGCTGAGCTGATCCTTCCCCTCTGAAGAATGAGCAATGTGAAGGGTTGGGGGGGGGGGGGCTGCCCCAGCGGCACCCACAGCCTCAGGACCATGGGAGCAAGAGTGAAGCCCAGGCCCTCAGACCTTGGGCTTCAGGGCCTTCCCAGCACACCAGGTTCAGTCAAGGGTGAAGGACAGAGTCAAGGCCAACCCTGGTCCAGGAAGCAGGTGGCATCATCTGAGAACCTCGTTCTTGAGCACTTGGCCTATTAAGTTGGAGCACCTGGGCACTGGTGACCATGGGCCTACCTGTCTCCCCACCTCCCACTGTAGCTGTCTGGGGGATGCCCCAGGCAGGCATCTGAGGCCAAGGGCTCTAGGAGGAGGCCTGGTGCCCGGCTCCCAGAAACCTCCAGTTTGCAGCACCCACCAGAGACTTGGGGAAACAAAGGTGCAGCTGCAGGGAGCAAGGCAGAGAGGGTGCAAGTGAGGCTGGCGGCCAGAATGGGCCTCCCCAGCAGGCCAAGAATTTAGAGGGAGGCCCCTCCCCGACCCCACTTCGGCTTGACCCTGGGCTGAGGAAGGCGGGGGCTCCACCAGTTGCACCTGTTCCTGTGCTAGCAGGGAGGGAGGTGGCTATGACAGGCACACTGCTCAGGAAGATATTGGGTCACCCTGAAAAGCCCAGAGATCAGCTTCCTGGACAACCAGTCAGGTCACCAGTAAGAATTCCCCTGGCTGATACCAGGCACCCTGGAGAGGAGGGAAGTGGAAACATGGGCCGGCCCACTGGAGCCCAGAGGTAGTGTGTGCAAGGGACGGGGATGAGGGACTGCAAGGAGTCCTCACGTGGGACCCTGAGACTGATCACAGGAAGAGGCTGCAGTCGGGGAGGGGGCATGCTCTGGTCACAGGCAGCCAGGTGTCATTGCAAGGTGGAGACTTCCAGCACTTGGCATTGACAAGCTTAACTGGGCAGAGGCAGGGCAAAGAGCGAAGCAACAGGAGCTACTAGTGCCCAGGGCAGACAAGGCACTAGAGGGGCAGGGCCCAGGCCCCCAGGACAGCAAGAGGCTGATGTCAGGTGTGGCCCAGGCCTTGGGATAGCCAGGATGTGAAGGGAGGACTGGGCAGCAGGCACCATGGTCCACTCAGCCCTGGCCAGATAGCAGAAGGAAGGAGGCCGTCACGCAGAGCCATAGAAGCAAAAAGCAGGCTAGAGGCGACTTCTTCTAACCTATGTTTTCTTTTTCTCCAGCTCACATTCCCCTGCCCCTCCTCCTCCCCCCTCCCAAGGAGCTGAAGGCCCAGGTATCTGGAGGCTATGCCGAAGAACACGGAGGCTGTAACTGCTTCTCCTGCCAATGGTTCGGTCCTCCCCGGCCGCCTGGTTCTTCAGGGCACCAGCCTCCTGCTTCCAGACTACTTCAGGCCTTTGTTCAGACTTTCACTGAGGAGCTTATATTTCTGGGTCAGTTCGTCCATTTTGGTGGCTGCAGAGCAAAAAAAAAAATACAAACCTCAAAGTGAGTCTAGCGCTTCCCATCCTGCTCCCCCCCACCCCGCCCCTGGCTGGCAAGGGGCTTGCAGCCAAGGGACCTGACTCCCACAGTGAACCAGCAACAGCTGAACCCGGAGCTGCTGAAGGGGATGGAGAGCGCCTCGTGCTGGAGGGCAGTGAGGGTCATGCACAGACAGAAGGCCCCTGCCTCCCCCCCAGGGGCGGGGCTTGTGATCTAATCAAACACAAATCAAAGGACATGAGCCTTCGTTATGACTTGTTGCTTTGCTTTCAGGGGTGGACACTGCCACAACATGCACCTGTCTCTCAAGGTACCAGCTTCAGATGATGGCCAGTGGGCATGGAATGTGGAGACGAGATCACTCCTCTCCCCGACCCTGGGTACGGGAGTTTCCATGGTGGTAGTGCCTTACCTAAAATAGACACCTATTCCTTCCTCCACCAACTTGTGTCCCTGCCTCCTCGCCCATCCACATCGCAAGGTAGTTCACTGGCGTTTAGTTCTGCCCATCCCAAGAATGACTCTGAAGCTCAGTAATCATGGGGTGTGCCTCAGGGTGACCGGTCTCAGGGAGATGCTGAAGTAAGCAGACTCCTAGCAGAGCTGGGACCAAGCTTGGCCCACCCCAGACTGGCCCTGACGACCCTCCCCAATTAGCATCAATGCTCTCACTGGGGTCAGATTAGCACCCTTCCTGTTGCAATCACATTTCTCCACAGATGGGGTCTTCCTAAGTCACTCTGGGTATCATCTGCCTTCACGGAATCCTTAGGTTTACCCAACCTCTAGACCCTGTAGCCGACTGCTCTCCCAGGGCTACCCCCATCCCAGCTGCTAAATCAATTCACATATCTCCCCTTTGTCCCAGGCTCGAGACAGTACCTGGCCCTCTCTTGGCTGAGCTTGGCTGGGTCTGAGATGCTAGGCCGGAAGCCCCAGGCCTTCCAAATGCGCGCAGACATCTGCCCCCTTTGTCCCAGGCTCGAGACAGTACCTGGCCCTCTCTTGGCTGAGCTTGGCTGGGTCTGAGATGCTAGGCCGGAAGCCCCAGGCCTTCCAAATGCGCGCAGACATCAGCCTCTGGAGGCCGCAGGTTTTCTCTCTGGAAGCTCGTGCCCTAGCCCTGCATCCCTGCTCCTCCGGCCTTCAGAAGGGTGGGCGGGCCTGGGGACGTGTATTTTTGGTTCCATCTGCTCTAGGCTTGGAATCTGGAGACTCACCCTCTCATCTCTGCTCCCCTGTTGCTTCACTAGTATCCTCCCCCCTCCATTTTCCTTCCTCTCTTTCTCTGGAGAGCCTAGATGGGGCCTCTGCATTACTTATCTTTTGTCTTCATTTTGTTTATCTGTTTTCTTTCTATTCTTAGAGATTTGTTCCCTCGTTTTATTTTCTACCCTTTTTACTGACTTTTCGACACTTTGGCAAGCCTTTTTAACTTCCAGGAGTATTTGCTTGTTTTTCTCCTTGTTGGTTTTCACTTGGACATGATACAGTAAGTCCTCACTTAATGTCGATAGATTCTGCGATCCTAGGTAGAACAGCGTATAATGAAACCAATTTTACCAGAGGCTAATGGATAAAATAGCATCTTATCAACATTATAATAAAAGGACATTATTCAAGGTCCTGCTTTACTGAGTATGTTAAATCCAGTTTGTTGGAAAGTTCATTTCTCTGAATGATCCATTAGCCTGCTTTGCCAGGTCTGGCTTCTCTCTCACGCGCTGGCCCTGCTGCGCTCTGCTGGAGGCGCCATTCCCTGCAGAGTCTGCGCTCCCACCAGACGAGCTCTGCAGGGGCCGAGCAGGCGGGCGGCCGGCATGCCCTGGACCCTCAGAGTCAGAAAGATACGGGTTTCACCTGGGTTGCTGCCAGCCACACTAGAAGCCTGGGTTTACCGTTCATTTCCATCACTTTCTTTACAAAAAAGCAGGCTAGGGTCTCACTGGGTGCACCAGACTCTAAAGACCTGCTTTGCTTTCACCCTCCGCTTCCAGCCTGCTTGCCAAGGCCCCTCCCTGGAGCTGTCAGCCACACGGCGGCGCTGTGGTCCCCCAGGCAG
The DNA here is from genome assembly GCF_014108415.1 of Molossus molossus. Lineage (NCBI taxonomy): Eukaryota > Metazoa > Chordata > Mammalia > Chiroptera > Molossidae > Molossus > Molossus molossus. Next base: position 91,775,672 of record NW_023425355.1, on the reverse strand, counting down.
GTGCGCTGTCCCACTGCTGCTTCAGGCTGTCCTCTAGGTTGTGACTTTCTTCACCCCTCGCATCCATCAAATCGCTCTCATCTACCTTCTAGCTTCCAGAAGCCTGTTACCATCTCTCCGTTTTGGTGCCGTCAACTCCCCTCCCTCACTCCCAGCATTGACAAAATGCATGTTTTCAAAATGCATCGATATTTTCATGGCACTGGAGTCTCTGGAGGCCTGGGAAATCAAATAGGGCCTCAGGGCCACCCAACTTAAATGGTGACTGGTGAATGTCAATCGGATGAGCGACCAACATTACCTGCCAGCTTCTTATCCTGGGAGGGGAAGTAGCACAGCTACTTCCATAGTGGGAGACCCTGAGGAGGTCATGGACATCAATGCCCTCAATTTTCCAGGTAGGAACAGGCCGTTCCACTGGCGTGTCTGCAGCCCAAGAATTCCTTTCAAACCAAAATCAGAACACTGTACTGACAAGAACTGAGCCCTCCAAGGAAGGCAGCACCACCTAACAAAGCACAGAGGGGAAGGGGTGAGCATGGAGGGGAAGACGAAAGGGGTGCCTATCTAAAGGTAAAATGTGCTACCAGTCCTGCGACCACAGGTGAGATGGCACAAAGTGAAGAACACTAATGATCATTATTATATTAATGACAGCGTGGATTGTAAGCATTTTATTAACAGCAGTTATATACACTCGGGGTGAGAGTCATAGTGACAGTGGTGACCAGGATAAACATTAGGACATAGGTGAAAATGGAGGATTCTGTTGCAGTTCAGTCAGAAAGAAGAGAGACTCCTGAGTGCCCGGTATACGTATGGTAAGTATCTGTGCCAAAGCCAAAGGCGGGGAAAAGGCCAGCAGCCCCAGGAGAGGACCAGCTAGAGAATTCATGTAAACACAGCTCTCCAAAGGGAGGGCCCAGAAGCTATACAACCTCAAGCCACTCTTTGGGGGTACACTGGGGGGAAACAGTTATAGGCAAATGATTTAGTAGCTGCTGTCTGAGGTGGTGAATAAGAATTGGGGCAGGCCACAGACTAAGCAGAAAGTATCAGAGGAGAAGCTGGGGAATGAGATGCCCACAAGGGAATCTTAAAGGCTGTGTGCACGCCTGAGGCTGTGCAGATACCCAGGAGAGACCTGGGAGGGCCCTGAGTGATCACCTCCGGCTGACCCTGAGGCTCGGAGCAAAGAGGAAGTGAAGAAGAGGGAAGAATTGTCAACTGTCTGGCTGGGTGTTAATAAAAAACATGAAGCCACACATAAAAGAAGCTCAAAACGCTCCACATGGAATAAACTCAATCCACACCAAGACATATTCTAATCAAACTGTCAAAAGCCAAAGACCAAGAGAATGTTGAGAACAAGAACAGAGGAGGGGCCCGGCCGGTGTGGCTCAGTGGTTGAGCGTAGATCCATGCACCAAGAGGTCCCAGTTCGATTCCCAGTCAGGGCACATGCCCAGGTTGTGGGCCGGATCCCCAGTGGGGGTCATGCAGGAGGCAGCCAGTCGATGTTCTTTCTCATCAATGTTTCTATCTCGCTCTCCCTCTTCCTTCCTCTCTCTCTTAAATCAATAAAAAAAAAATTAAAAGAAAGAATAGAGGAGGGATTGTACAAGGAAGGGGCTTCTATAAGAACAAGAGACACAAGTATCACCAAGTCAGGACAGCAGTTAGCTGTAGCAGGAAGAGCCACATGAAGGGTTTCTTGGCTGTAGGCATGTTCTAGTTCTCAACCTGGGTCATGGTTACACAAGTATTCACTTTAAAATCATTTGAACTGGAATAAAGGGAGGTTGGGGGGGAGTGACACAGGGAAAATATCCAACTATTTCATGTTCCTATCCTTTTGAGTTGACTCCTCCCTAAAGGCCATATTTCTTACCAAAGAAAGCGTTTTCTCAGTGTACATTTCCAAAATAAAAAAAATAAACTTACTCAGAAAAAAAAAGTTTAATTGAAACTAAATTAAGCTACATGTGTGCCCCTGTTCAGTAGTGGAAATGTCAGAAGGATCAAATCCCACACTCATAAGGATACAGAAAAATGGAAACCGGATGGCCTTGCGAACGGTGATGAGCCTGGCCCCACCACCACAACCTCAGGAACCCATCCTAAGGACCGAATCTAAAGTGGGAACGCACTTTATATATAAACACGTTCACTGCATCCTTTTTAAAAGACTGACAATGAAAGAATAACCTAAGTAATATGCATTTAATGGGGGAATATATGAAGACTACAAGGCAGGATGAAGAAACAGAAATTAAACTAAACCACCTCTGAATCCAACAGGGAGAAAACCAATGTCCAGGTTCTGGCCCATTTCCTGCAAGGGGCTGTTTTCCTTCGGAAAGGTGAGGTTGCACTGTGTATTCCTTTTCACCCCGCATTCTCCCTTCAACATTCTACAACACGCATTTCCTCATGGTGTCATCACCAACTTTTGAAACAATGAATATTATTTCACCATATACATATACCATTACCTACCTGAGTGTTACCCAATAGCAAAGCTTCTTGTTTTTGTCTTACACTATTATAAATCCTGCATTATGAATTATAGTTAAAATCTGAAAATGACCTACAGGCTCAGTAACAGAAAATGATAAGCAAATGGCTGAATGGAATAGTGTTTGATAATTAAAAATGCGACTTCAAGAACATGGAAAAATGCTTATAATGAGGTCCAAGGGAAAGAAAATAAAAATATAAAAGTGTACACGTGTATCACACTTAACTCATAAAAAGAAATCAAAAAAAAATTATGAGAGGAAAAAGAATAGAGGGAAATAGACCAAAATATTAACACTGACAATTTCTGGGCCACCAGGTTATGGATTGTTTTTATTTTACCTCTGCTCATCTTTGAGTATTCCCAAATTTCTACAATTTAATGTTCTGATTTTATAATCTGTCAAAAGCATGTTTTCAAGGGAAGGAAAACTGCATTAGAAAAAGAAGAAAGAAGTGAGGGGCCAGTCCCCAAATGTTCCCCAAATACTGGCTGAGCACAGAAGGAACACCGGCATGAGGCAGGTGCTAAGCCAAGGTGCACTGGGACGGCCCTGTCCGTGACTGCTGAGCAGCCAACCAGAGCCGCCGAAGGTGGTGACCACGTACCTACACTCTTCACAACGCTGTCGCTGCTCCAACTGATCTGCTCACCCTGCTGCTGCTTCGTAGTCTGTACAGCGCTTGCTGAGGTGTCAGAGACCGCCACCACTGCTTTCAACAGCTGGGAGGGAGGGACACATATGGGCATTAAGTGCTGAGATCTGACCTATAAAAGGTATCTCTTGCTTCCCACCCATGTTTACATTTAGCGTGTGCTCCTCCTGAGGTCCTCAAGCATGTGGCATTCACCCCCAAGGACACCCATGGGTGACAACAGGACTCCCAGGTACCTGGAAAATCACCAATCAGAGTTCTCCAACCTAACTTCCTTCTTCCTGGCCCAGCGGGGATGCCACACTATCGTGTGTCCCCTCCCACACTGGTAGCCAAGCAAAGTCAGTGGCACGGTGGGGAATCAATGTTCCCAAATAAAAGGACCTTTCTGATGGGGGAGGACTGTACCTCAACTAGCCCTGTTGGCAGAGTCACAAAGGACAGGCTGACCAGAGGTTTGGAAGTCTAGGAGCCTTTCCATTCAATAACCAAGACTAATGTTGTAGAAGCCCTGAGCCAATGTCAGACTTCCACATGTGGCAACTGTGCTCATACTCATAACCAAAGCCTGCATGTAGGTTGGCACTGGGAGTCTGAAATGTGGAACAACAAAATGAGTAAATATTCAAATAGTCGGCTCGGCAGCATGAGACCACTTTTTCCTGTTTCTCTGAGCTTAGTCAAGGGTACAAACAGGCAAGCATCTGCCTGTCTGGCATAGTTCTTGATCATACACATAAGAACAAACAGGCCATGATACATTTGGGTGTCTCGGGAAGACAGAATGAGACAAATACAAGGACAGAAACTGGAATGAATTACTCTGCAGCCACTAAGATCATGCTTTTAAAGAAGTCAGAACAATATGCAACAATGCTCACAATAAAAATGCCAGTGAGAGCAAGGGTATCATAGAGAACTAGGACCCAGTGCAGGCAGTGCACAAGGTCTTGGCTCAATTAACACCCCCTTGAAGTGCAGTGGGGCCCTGAAGGGTCCACCCACATTAGCCCTCATCCCCTCCATGAGCCAAGAGAATCTCCTGCCCCGAACCACTGAAGATCCCAGGCCGAGAGCTGGAGCCTGGAACCCAGCCATGCCACCTGCTCACAGGGAGCCTGGGCCAAGCCCCTCCCAGCCCCCTATCCCAGCCCTCAGGTCCCTCGCTGGGGGCAACAGTGGGAGGGAAGAGGGTGATTCTTACTTGGCGGCATGAAGTCAGAGTCTGGTACACAGCCTCAACGATGGGGCCGCACGGGTGAAGGTAGGGGCCTGGGCGCTGGCAGCACTCACTCAGCTCATCGTCGTAGACTTGGAGGAAAGCCAGGACGAGCTGGTGGAAGTCAGAGATGACCAGGCGCAGCTTCTGGTCCAGGGTGCTGGTGTCGGCCCCACCTACAGCGACCGCCTGCTTATGCTGCACAAAGCCAGAGGGAGAGGGTCCCTTCAGGCTACCTTGCCTGCTCATGGGGCATCACGTCCCTTCCACCCATCAAGGAGCAGGGTCTGCGGCCACCCCAGGCTTCCGAAAACCAGGAGACTCTAAGACCAGAGGCAGAAAAGAACAACCTGGTTTCGAGCAAAGATGACTGGCTTCTGGCCTCAGCCCTGCCACTGCAGCCAGTGTGGGCATCAGTCTCCTCTTCAGGAAAATAAGGAAGCCAGGCCAAGGGCTGCGGGGAGGTCACATGCAAGGCAACGCATGAAACCTGGAGCTCAGGGCCTGGCATGAAGCCCACCTGAGGCCAATCGTTTCCATTCTGCAGGAAGCCTCCCAGCTCCTGCCCAGAGCTTGTCTGTCTCTCCCCTTCATGTGAGCTGAGCATCCACTCCATTCTAGAGCCCATCAGGCCCCGCGCACATGCTACTTCACTTAAATCTCCCAACATGCTCATTGGAAAGAAGGGGCGCCAGAGGCCCTGGGAGCCAGCACCCTCACCTCCGCCCGCAGTGCCTGCAGCTTGGCTATGTTCTCCTGCAGCTGTCTGGCCAGCTCTGGCACCTTCTGATCCTTCAACTCCACAGAGGGCTTGACCCTGCAGGGAGAGAATGGGAGACACTTCTGTCACAGGCCACTTATGGAAGGAACAGTCTCTCCTATATCACAGAACCATGCAGGATCCATACCTTTGTCCATCATCACCCTGCTTATCAGGGGGCTGCGTGTCCAGGGAACTTGGGTCACACTCAGGGCTCAGGAGAGTCTTCAGCTGGGAGCTGGAGTGAAGGTCCCCCAGTAGTTCCTCGTTCTTCTGCTTGGTGTCCTCAAACTGCTCCTGCACACTGCGAAGGCAGCCCCAGGGACACAATCACAGGCAGGAACAGTGTCAGGGACTGTGCTGGCAGCCTTGCTGAGGTCCCACACGGAAACTCAAAAGGCCAAACAAGAGCTAGCCGAGAGGCCAAGAGAAGGGGTCTCCTCCAGCCCCTTCCTGCTTTGGTAGCTGGAACTGAGCCCCATGCCTCTGAGAATCTGCCCACCAGCAGGGACAGCCCAAGCACCCACTCTCCTCAGCAGACCCAACCCCTTCACCCTGACAGCCTGGTACCTGGGCCAGTATGCAGCTGCGGCCACCAGGGTGGGGAGTGAAACCCCAGCTCGAGATATGCCTGGCGGCAGGGCCAGGTACCGAGCAGGCCCCCGGGCCCACCAGCTCCAGAAGGAGAACCAAGGATACCTACTGGCCATTCTATGGAGGGCCTATTCCAAGCCTGTACCTGGAGTAGCTGGAGCGTCTGATGGTCAGGCTCCGGACTACGTCCAGCAGCTGGTCCATGAAATGCAACTGCTTCTGGGCGCAGGCCAGGCCCTAGGCAGAAAACACCACATGCACTCACTGGCAAGGCATGCTGGGTGCCCCCGCCCCATACCCTACCCTGCTGCAGCTGGTGGAAAGGAGAAGCCTGGGCCTCCAGCTCCCTGGTCCCCACCCAGCAACGTCTTGGACAGGCTCCGGGACCTTAGTCTTGGGGGCTGCTATCATTGAGCACTCCCTGTTCAGGCCCAGCTCTGGGCTGCAATGATGCCTGGGACGACTCTGGAAGTGACAAGTGCTACAGAAACATATGGGAGTGTGTGCTCATCACCCATCCAACAGTGCAGCTTCTTGGGTGGGCGTGCAGGGTGCAGCAGGGTCTGTTGAAGGCAGAACACAGCCTACAGGGACCTGATGGTAGCCTGTTTCTCAGGAACATCTCCAGGAGGAGGTCCATCCTTCTCGGCAGACAACCCTTCTCGGCCAGCAATGACCAAAGCTGACTGACACAGCAAAATGGGGCTGAGGAAGAGGCCTGTGCTGACCCCGCTGCTCCTCACAGGAACAAGGACTTGTCCTTGACAAGTAGCAAGCGGCCGGCCTTATAGCCAGGGTCCCCAAGCAGCAGCTGAGTTAGTCCCCTGCCCTAAAGATGGCTGGGATTCCTAGCAGGCAGCTGCCCAGCCAGGAGCTCACGGCTTCAGAAGTACAACTCCTTCCTCCTTCCAGAAAAAGGAGCCGATGCCCAGGACCCACTTACAACCTGAGGCCCGGCCTGCCCCAGAGAGCTCTTTGTGAGCAAGGCTGCCAGAAAGAAAGTTGGGCCTGCAGCTCCATTTAGCTCCTCATTGCCCTGCCCTACACACCCACTATTCTGGGAATGTGCCAGAATGATTCACTCAGACAGCCTCCCTGGAGACTTAAAGCCCTCCAAAAAGCATTTGCACTTAAAGTGGGTGTGGAAGGCACAAGCTGAACTCAATGGGCCAGGAGGCTACTGATGATTTTAGGCCAGGTGGCCCTGGGTGGGGAGTAGACCCGAGGACAGGGGCATGCTCTGCTATAATGCTTACAGCCTAGCTCCGCGTCCACGGGTGCTGGGCCTCATGGCTGCAGCTGCCTGGAACTCCCTGCAAGGCTGGCTTCCAGCTGTGTGGCCATGTCTACAGGACCGGTGTCTCTGGAAGCTTCTGGCATCTCCAGCTCCACACCCTCAGCCTGCCACTGGCTTCTCAGGCCTCATAACTACCTCCTATTGACTCATTCTCCCAATCTGCCCACATGACACTGAGCCAAAGTGACACACTTAAAGGGCAGCCTAGGAGTAGGAGACGGGGAGGGGGGACACTGTCTAGAGAGGGGATAGCCCAGACAGAAACATGAGAGGAACTATCACTCAGGACCTCACAAAGCTCTGACCAGTGGCCAGGACTGGGACACCCTGCCTGCCATCCCCTCCCCAGCATAGACCCAGCTCCCATAGTCCCTCCCAATGCCAGGAAGGGATAGGTGCCTGTACTCAGAGCTCTGCCAGCCTGGGGCTGGGCTGGTACTGTGGCACTTACCCACTGGGTCCTCCTGGCCTATGTCTCCCTATGAGCTCCCCTGGACACAGGCCTGGACCACAGAGGTCCTTTGTGGGTTATCAGGGCCCAGCCCCTCTAAGATCTAAGAGTCCCCAGGCTGGACTGCAGCCACCTTGCTGAAATCCATCCATAGCCTCTAATGACCCAGGAGCAACACAAGGTAGGGGCCTCATCACATCTGTCTCCCCTCTGTTCCCCAGCGAGGATACTTGGAAAGGTTTGCAGAGTAAATCCAAGAGACCCCAGATCTCCCCTTGCACCAGGCAGGACTCCCTCTCCTGGGCCCCACCCCACTCCCTCCATTAGCAAACCTGGTGGGCACAGCCGAACCCAACTGCTTCCTCCACTGCCTCTGCTACAGCAGCTACCCAAGCCGGTACCCAAGTGCCTGGGCATAGCTGCAGCCTGCCAACAGGTCTTCTAGAGGCCACCCAGCCACAGCCATCTCTGTGCTACTGAACAGAAGCTCTCTAGTGGTCACCCACCACATAGAAAAGAACATCATAAGGCCTCCCCAGGCCTACCACGTCCTACATGGCCCATCCCCCAGTTCCACTCCAGCCAAAGTGTCCAGCAGGCTGATTCTAGAACAGACCAAGCCTGTGCCACCTCAGAGCTGTTCTCACTGTTCTTGAGCCTAAAGCACTGCTCTTACAGATATGCTCCTTTTCTTCAGCTGCACTGTTAGTTTTTTTTTTAACTGAGATATAATGCGCACACCATGAATTCACCCCTTTTTAAAATTAATTAATTATTTTTTGTTACAGATGTTTCTCCTTTATCCCCCAGACACCCTCTTCCCTATGCTGGTGTGGCTCAGTGGCTGAGTGTCGATCCATGCACCAAGAGGTCACTGGTTCGATTCCCTGTCAGGACACATGCCCAGGTTGTGGGCCCGGTCCCCAGTGGGGGGCATGCAGGAGGCAGCCAATCAATGTGTCTCTCTCATTGATGTTTCTACCTCTCTCTCCTTCTCTCTTCCTCTCTCTAAAAATAAATAAAAATATATTTTAAAAATGAATTCACCCTTTTTAAGTGCACAGTTCAGTGGTTGTTAGGATAGTCGCAGAGCTGTGCAGCCTCACCAGTGTGTAAGTCCAGAACATTTCCATCACCCACAAAAGAAACCCCATCCACACTGGTAGTCCCTTCCCATGCCCCCCACCCTAGCCCCTGGCACCCACTGGTCCCCTTTCTCTATGGATTTGCCTCTTCTGGACATTTCATATGTATGGGATCATACCCTATGTGAACTTCTCACTCAGCAGAATATTCTCAAGGTTCATCCACATTGTAGCATATATTGGTAGTTTGTTCTTTATTATTGCTAATTAGTTTATCTATTCACCAGTTAATAAAAATTTGGGTTCTTTCTACTTTGGGCTCTTAAGAATACTACTTCCTGCTCATGTACAAGTTTTTGTGTAGAGATAAGTTTTCAGTTCTCTTGGATACACAGTTAGGAGTGGAATTGCTGGGTCATGTGGTAATTCTAGGTTTACCCTTTTGAGGAACAGCCGGTCTGTCTTCCACAGCGGCTGCACTATTTTACATCCCCAGCAGCAGTGCATGAGGGGTCCAACTTCTCAACCTCACCAATGTGGCTTATTTTCCTTTTTTTTTTTATTATAATCATCCTAGTGTGTATAAAGTGGGATCTTACTGGGATTTCAGTTTGCATTTCCCTGATGACTAATGATGGTGAGCTTGCGTTCATGCACTTATTGGTCATTTATGTACCTTCTTTGGAGAAAAGTCTATTCAGATTCTTATCTTTTTATTATTGAGCTGTCAGGGTTCTTTATAGATTCTGGATACTAGACCCTTATCAGACATGTAATTGATAAAGATTCTCTCTAATTCTGTGGATACTCTTCACTTTCTTTGTTTTTAAATATGTTTTTTATTGACTTTATAAAGAGAAAGGAAGGGAGAGAAAGAGATAGAAACATTGTAGATCAGCTGCCTCCTGCATGCCCCCTACTGGGGATGGAGCACACGACCTGGGCCTGTGCCCCAACTGAGAATCAAACAGGTGACCACTTAATGCATGGGTTGATGCTCAACCACTGAGCCATACTGACTGGGCCTCTTTACTTTTTTGATGTTGTGGTTTGAAGTACCAATGTGTTTCATTTTAATAAAGTCCAACTGGTCTATTTTTTCTTTTGTCGCTTATGCTTTTGATATCAAAATGACTGTTTACAGTTGATCTTACCCAAAAGGCTGAGAAGCAATAAAATGATGACTTTTTAAAAATATCTTTATGAGCTCATGGATTTAAATATTTATATAGGGCCTCAGTCTACCGTAGTCACTGTCCTTACAATGCATTCATCATCTCCACAATGTCCCTTCTTTGGTCAGTGAGGGCTTCTATTGCTAGCTGCTTCCTGAGTCCTTTGGAAGGTATTCCTGCCTCAATTGGTACATTTCCTGCCCCAGCCCTGTTTTATGACTGGGCATCACTGTTCTTGGCCTTTTCAGGGGACAAAGCAAGGAAATGCATGCATATGCACACACGCACACACATACACACACACACAGAGATTTTTTTAAGCTAAAATACTTTAGGAACTCTCACTGATATTCCCAATTCAAATTCTAGGCTACAGGTTCTGACCAAACCTAATTACACCCACATTGCCTTTCTCCCATGTTCCGACTCCCAACACTCACTAGTGCCAACATACATTATTCTTTTGTTCTTATTTTTTTTTATTTTTTTCTTTCTTGATTTTATAGAGAAAGGGAGAGGGAGAGAGAGATGGAAACATCGATGAGAGAGAACATCGACTGGCCACCTCCTGCATGCCCCCCACTGGGGATCTGGCCCACAACCCGGGCACGTGCCCTGACCGGGAATCAAACCAGTGACCTCTTGGTGTATGGGTCAATATCTAACCACTGAGCCACACTGGCTGGGCCTGTTCACTTTTTTGATGGTACAGTTTGAAGCAACAATGTGTTTCATTTTAATAAAGTCCAACTGGTCTATTTTTTCTTTTGTCGCTTATGCTTTTGATATCAAAATGACTTTTTATACTTGATCTTAGCCAAAAGGCTGAGAAGCAATAAAATGATGACTTTTTAAAAATATCTTTATGAGCTCATGGATTTAAATATTTATATAGGGCCTCAGTCTACCGTAGTCACTGTCCTTACAATGCATTCATCATCTCCACAATGTCCCTTCTTTGGTCAGTGAGGGCTTCTATTGCTAGCTGCTTCCTGAGTCCTTTGGAAGGTATTCCTGCCTCAATTGGTACATTTCCTGCCCCAGCCCTGTTTTATGACTGGGCATCACTGTTCTTGGCCTTTTCAGGGGACAAAGCAAGGAAATGCATGCATATGCACACACGCACACACACACAGAGAGTTTTTAAGCTAAAATACTTTAGGAACTCTCACTGATATTTCCAATTCAAATTCTAGGCTACAGGTTCTGACCAAACCTAATTACACCCACATTGCCTTTCTCCCATGTTCCGACTCCCAACACTCACTAGTGCCAACATACATTATTCTTTGGTTCTTTTTTTTTTTTTTTTCTTGATTTTATAGAGAGAGGAAGGGAGAGGAAGAGAGAGATGGAAACATCGATGAGAGAGAACATCGATTGGTCGCCTCCTGCATGCCCCCCACTGGGGATCTGGCCCACAACCCGGGCATGTGCCCTGACCAGGAATTGAATTGGCAACCTCCGTGCATGGGTCGATGCTCAACCACTGAGCCACATAGGCTGGGCTTTTGCTCTTATTTTATATTCCACAAAATGGAACGAAGTATTGATCCATGCTCCAACATGAATGACCCTTGAAAATAATGTGCTAAGAAGCCAGTCGCAAAAGGTCACATATTATATGACTCCATTTCTATGAAATAGAGACAGCAGAGTAGTGGGTCCCGGGGTAATGGAAAGAAGCTGCTTAATGAGCCCGGATCTCCTCTTAGGATGGTAAAAATGTTCTAGAACTAGATAAAGGTGATGGTTTCACAACATTAGGAATGTACTAAATGTTACTGAATTGTCTGTTTTAAAATGGCTTAAAAGTTAGCTACAATTTCAGCTTGAGAAGGTGAAAAAAGTTCTAGAGATAGAAGGTGGTGACGGTTACACAACATTGTGAGTTTATTTAACATCACCAACTACACTGAAAATGGTTCAGATGGTAAAGTTTATGTTATTTGTATTTTACCACAATAAAAATATTTTTAAGAAAGAGAAGAACCCCTTCAGGGACTGCTGGGAAATATATTTTAAATGGTTAAAATCATAAACTTTATACTATGTGCACTTTACCACAATAAAAATAATTTAAAAAATAAAAACAAAGGGAAGGATTACAGTTCTGGGGAAGATGGGGGGAACACCTGCCACCTTCCTCTCCCAAGAAATGCCCATGTCTCAGAGTGGGACAGAATGCATGTGGCAGTCTCAGAAAAGTAAACGCCAACAGGATTGTTGGGGAGGCACAGAAACCAAGGTGACCATTCAGACTGGTGACGATTTACTGTGTTCTCTCCTCTCCTCCCTCCAGACCTGCACTTAGTCCAGCCCAAACCCAAAAGAGAGCATGGTGGTACAGACAGAGAACTCCAGAAAAGAGAACCCCTAAGGCTCAGAGAGAGTGGGAGAAATCTCTGGCCTTTTTCTCTCCCTCTTCTTTGTTCTCTCAGATGTCAGACCCCGGGCAATATCATGGAGGGGGTGGCAGCAGCAACAAAAGTGGCTGACAGCAGAAAAAGCAGGAGCAACACTCTGAGGACAGGGAACTTCCTCTCCATTCAGTGGGTCTATGGGGCCAAATCCTGTTACTCCTTTCTTCCTCTTTGTCCCCCTGCTGCTGTGGTACAGTCACGAAGTGAGTGATTTATGGCCAGAGGATGCAAAAGGAGAGCCCCCTCCCCAAGGAACCAGATAGTATTAATGAAATGACAGGGAGGAAAGAGCTTAGGAAAGTGACCCCATCAATCTGTTTATGAACACCTGGGCTCACCCCATCACCCCACCCAACGTAAGGGTAGATCTGATCGTGGTGAACATACTGAAGACTCTGATTACTAAGCCAGTGGAGAAACCAACGCCCAGGTCCCAGGCCAACCACCAGGTGGTGCACATGCAGGACAAATCCAAATGGCACAAAGGCTGTGGAAACTAAGCTGACACTGGTACAACAGGCCAGAGAAGTAGGCAGACTATGCAGCTTAAAACTAACCAGTTTAAGTACCTTCTAAAACACAAACCTCCTCCATAAAATTTAAAAAGACCCAGAGTCAAAGTAATAGTCAAAATGTCCAGAACACAATCTAAAATTAGTTGGCGCATGAAGAAAGCCACAAAAATCTCAACTTGAATGAGAAGAGACAATCAATAGACATCAATGACAAGATGGGACAGATGCTGGAATAACCTGACCAATTTAAAGCAGTCATCAGAAAAATGCTGAATAGGTCATCATGAACACTCTTGAAACAAGTTAAAATAGAAAGCATCATTAAGAAAACAGAAAATATCCCTGGCCAGTTTGGCTTAGCGGTTGGAGCATCGGCCTGCAGACCAGAGAGTCCTGGGTTCGGTTCTCGCTAGGGGCACATACCAAAAAAAAAAGGAAAAGAAAACAGAAAATATCTTTTTTTAAACACATGGAAACGTAAAAAAAATAAAAATAAAAAACTCACTAATGGACTCAACAGCAAAATGGAGGGGACAGAGGAAAGAATCAGTGAACTTGAAAACAACAGAAACTATCCAATATGAGCAACAAAGAAGAAACAGATAAAACTTCCCATATTTGGCAAAAGACACAAATTTACAGACTTGTAAAGCTGAGCAAATCCAAACAGGACAAACCCAAAAAAATACTCCTACAAACACATAATCAAATTGATAAAAACTAATGACAAAGAAAAAAATGTTAAGGTGGTAGGAGAAAAACAATGCATGACCCACAAGGGGAAAATGATTCAAATGACTGCAGATTTCTCATCAGATCCTGTGGAGAAAGAACTGTCAACCCAAAATTCTATATCCAGTGAAAATATCTATCAAGAATGAAAGGGAACTAGACATGCTCAAATAAATAAAATCTAAGAGAATATGGACCCAGCAGAACACTTCTAAAAGAATTGCTAAAGGCAGTTCTTCAGACAGAAGTAAAATGATACCAGGAGGAAACTTGGAACATCACAAACAAAGGAAGAATAAAATAAAGGACGAAACCCCACAATCACCTCAGTAGATGCAGAGAACGCATTTACAAAGTTCAACACCCTTTCATGATAAAAACTTAACAATGTAGGAATAGAAGGGAACATCCTCAACCTGATAAAGGGCATCAATAAAAAAAACCCACAGTTCGTATCACACTCAATGGTGAAGATCAGATGCTTCCCCCTAAAATCAGGAACAAGACAAAGATATCCACTCTTGCCACTTTTATTCAACATTGTACTGAAGGTCCTAGCCAGAGCAATTAGGCAAGAAAAAGAAATAAAAAGCATCCAAATTGGAAAGGCATATATAAAACTAGCTCTATCTACAAATGACATGATCTTGTATACAAAAAAATCCTAAGTGGCCCACTAAAAAATTATTAGAATTAATAAGCAAGTTTAGCAAGGTGGCAGGATACAAGAGCAATATGCAAAAATGAATCGTATTTCCACACTTTAGCAATAAACAATACAAAAATAAAATTAGAAAACAATTTTATCTACAATAGCATTATAAAGAATAAAATACTTGGGAATAGATTTGGCAAAAGAAGTATAAGACTTGTACACTGAAAACTATAAAACACCTTTGAAAGAAATTAAAGAAAATCTAAATAAATGGAAAGACAGTTCATGGATAGGAAGACAATATAGTTAATGGCAATATTCCCTAAAGTGACCTACAGATTCAACACAATCTCCATCAAAATCCCAGCTGGCTTTTTTACAGAAACCGACAAGCTGATTCTAAAATTTATATGGAAATTCAAGGGACCCCTAATAACCAAAACAATCTTTAAAAAAACAAAGTTGGAGGATTCTACATTATAACTTACTACAAAGCTACAGTAATCAAGACAGTGTAGTACTGGCATAAAAATAGACAAAGTATCAGTGGATTAAAATGGAGAATCCAGAAATAAATGCTCACATTTACAGTTAAATTGATTTTCAAGCAATGATACCAAGACAATTCAATGAGGAAAAAAAATGGTCTTTTCAATAAATAGTACTGGAACAACTGAACATCCACACGCAAAAGAATGAAGTTGGATGCATACTTTTCACCAGACATAAAACTAACTCAAGACCTAAATCTAAAAGCTGAAAACTATAAAACTCTTTGAAGAAAACATATGTGTCAAACTTCATGACTTTGGATTTGGTGATGGATTCTTAAATATAACACCTAAAGCACAAGCAACAAAAGAAAAAGTAAATAAACTGGACTTCATCAAAACTAAAAACTTTTGTGTTCCAATGACACATCAAGAAAGTGAAAAGACAATCCACAGAATGGGAGAAAATATTTGTAATTCAAATATATGATGTGACTTGTATCTAATACATACAAAGAATCCTTATAACTCAACAATTAAAAGACACATAACCCAATTAAAAAGTGGGTAAAGAATTGAATAAAGCCCGGCCAGTGTGGCTCAGTGGTTGAGCATCAACCCATGCACCAAGAGGTCACCAGTTCGTTTCCCAGTCAGGGCACATGCCCAGGCTGTGGGCCAAATTCCCAGTGGGGGGCATGCAGGAGGTACAGCCAATCGATGTTCTCTCTCATCAATGCTTCTGTCTCTCTCTCTCTCCCTTCCTCTCTCTCTAAAATCAATAAAGGAAAACAAATTAAAAAAAAAAGAATTGAATAAAGACATTTCTCCAAAAAAGATCAATAAATAGCCAATAAGCACATAAAGATGCTCTAGTCATTAGGGAAATGCAAATTAAAAACACAATGAGATGGTTCTTCACACCCACCAGCCTAACCGGAACCAAAAAGATGGATAAGTGTTGGCGAGGATGTGGAGAAACTGGAAGCCTCAAAATTGCTGGCGGGAATGTAAAAATGGTACAGCCACTTTGGAAAATAGTTTGGCTGTTCCTCATAAAGTTAAATGTCAAGTTACTATATGACCCAGCAACTCCTAGACATATAACACTCCTAGCTATATAACCCAGAGAATTGAAAACATGTCTCCAGTCAAATCCTTATACAGAAATATTCATAGCAACATTACTTTTAATAGCCAAAATGTGGAAATAATTATTTCAATTTTTTTTAATATTAAGAGTAGAGGGCAGGGTTTCTTTGAATCAGGGGTGATTGATGGAGAGGGGTGTGGATTAGGGCCATCTTTGTAGAGAAGCCTGCAGTGGGCAGCACATGGGGAAAAATGTATGGGCTCGGGAGCCACGGGCCTGGGTTTGAGGCCAGGCTCTGTCACTGGGTGACCTCAAGTGAGTTGTCACCCCTCCTGTGATGGGGCTGAGACAAGTATTATTGCCAAGGGTGGGTGTGACAATTACAGACATGTAAAGTACTTACCACAGTACTAGTATGTATGAAGTCATCGACTGAGTACAAGATGCACTCTGTCTGTTTGGTTATCATATGCTCGAGATCTGCCTCAGCCTCCTCAGCAATGGCTAGGCTCTACTCAAGGGAATCCTATGGGTTCCTGCACTGGGGGGGCTAGAGAGCACAGGTGGGAATGAGTGGGGACAGAGAAGGCCCTCTCTTACCTGCAGGAGGTCCTCATCATCTGGCCCACACAGCATCAGCTCATGGCCTAGTTTCACCATCACTGTCAAAACACAAGGATTCTATTACTGCAGATACCCACCCAAATAGGAGAGGACGTCATGCACCCAGAGTGTGCACAAACACGCAGGGTTCACAGTAGTTCTCTGGTAAGGGTGTTCTCGCGCCAGTGTCGGCAGGTCCAGTTTCCACAAGGCTGAGCTAGGCCGGAAAGACCCAGGTGGATAAGGAAGCAAGTGGATCACACACCTAGGCGCCAGGACTGCCTCTTGCTGTGCAACCTGCATCCAGTCACTGCCCCTCTCTGGGTATCAGTGTCCTTGCCTGAAACTAAGGAGCACATCCAATGCTCTTCCATATAGGAACTTCTGGCTTACAGCAGACGCCAGACAGCTGCCTGAGGAACTGAGACAGGTTGGGGAACCATCCAAACACGCTGTGTGCTGCCTTTTCAGAGACCTCGCCAGGCCAAAGCAGAAGGAACCATCATTCACATTTGTCAATTTCCTACACACCTTTCATGTCATTGTCTCCCTTCCTCCTGCTACCAACCCTAAGAGGCAGGCCTTAGCCTTCATTCTACAAGTTGGGAAACTGAGTCCAGGGTGCCCTGCATATTTTCTGGGAACCATTTCGTATACAGAGAAAGGTCAAGACTTGGAGTCAGAAAGCCGGGGGCCACTGCCAGCTCCACACTCCCCACCTAGCTCTGTGGCAATGTCCTTATACTCACAGACTAAGCCCATCTCCTACCCCCACGTGCCTCAGTGGCAGAACAGGCAGAACTCTGGCATCTGCTCTGAAAAATTTGGTGCAAGAAGCAAGCAGCACATCTATGTAAAAGCATTAGTAATCCTGGACTACCATACAAATGCCAGTTATACCCCCAAGCACACCTACTTTGCCCACAGTCTTTAACCCCAAATCCTCGTGTCCTCCCTGGCCCCTCTTAGGCCATATCCGAGCCCCAGGGAGTCTGGTTGACCTTCCTTTCGCTATAAATCCAGGATCTGGGCGGCGCCCCCTTTAACTCTGCCCCGCCATTTCTAGCCTGGTTCACTGCGAGACCCTCCCAATGGTTTCCTTGCCTCTGCCTGGGCCTCTTATTCTCAGCCCAGTGGCCCAAGGGACCCTGTGAAACCCGAAGTCAGGCTACAGCCTTCCTCGAAGTAAATGCCACAAGGCCTGGCCCAATCTGGCCCCACCCCCCTCTAACCTCACCCCACCACTCTCCCCTTGCTCTCCACTCGGCACCAGCCACTCTGGCCTCTTCACTGCTCCTCAAAGCTGCCAGGTACACACAAGCCTACCTCAAGTCCTTTGCACTTGCTGTTCTCGTGCCTCGAATACTACTCCTGGTATCTACCTGACTCACTTCCTCTCTTTCTGCAAGTCTCTATTCAAAAGAGAGGACTTCCCTGGCTATCTTATATCAACAGCACAACCCTTCTCCTAGCACACCCAGGCACCACTTTGCCCTTGCCTGGCTTTGTGCATAGTGCTTCTCACCAGCCACACAGAATCTTGCTGTCTTCTTTGTTTATTAAGCACCATGAGAGCAGCATAACTAACTGCTGCGCTGCCAGAGCCTAAAACAGTGCAGACTGCATAGCAGGTGCTCCATAAATACTTGCAGAATAATTCGTGAGTCTAATCCCATTTGTTCCAGTTTCTCCCATTTACACTCCTTGACGAGCACTCGTGTCCACCACCTGCTCTGACACTCAGCACGCTCCCACGAGGTGGGCAAGGCTGAAGACAGCACCTGCACTTTACAGAAGAGGAAATTGAGGCTGGGAATGGTAAGGTCAAAGCTGTGGGCCAGGGTTAGCACCTGTGCGTGCATGTGTGTTAGAAAATTCAGCTGTTGTCTGACTGCCAGGCTTACCCAGCTTGGGCATGGTCCTACCAAGCAGGAAAGTACCGGACAGAGCCCTGGGGAGAAGGCCAGTGCTCCTGCGCAGCTGGGCGAGCCCACGGGCCAGCCTTGCAGGCTCCAAGACACGATGCCCTGTTCTTCTGGCCTATTTGAGCCTTAGGGACAGTTAGTTTGGCAATGGCAGCTGGGGCATGGATCAGGACTCCAAGGTCCAGTTTATTCCATCCTGGAGTAGTTGAGCCAAACGAAGGCCCAAGGAAATGTCAACTTTTGGAGACATTATTGTGAAGGTGAAGAGTCAGCCACCATCTTAAGGACTTCAATTTGCTTCATTTTACCTAATAATGTCCATTACTGAGTTAAGGACAGTTTCTTCCAAGAAAGGACTGAAAGGAAGCTGTTACAAGATAAGCACCTGGGGAGAGCTGCCTAGGAACATCAGGTGCAGTATGCACGTGCACACACCAGTGGCAACAGCAAGAACTGCTGTCTCTGCCCACAGTGCCTCAGGGGATGGGCTGGCAGGGAGACAGGCTCTTGGTCTTAGTCACATGCCCCTACAATAGTAGTATACCCATTTGCCACACCAGTGGAGGGGGAAGCCTGATTCTAGAAGGTTCTAGCAACAACCACAGGGTGTACACCATCCAGAAGAAAACATCAGTCCAATGGGAAATTTATAACTCACTAAGGAGGCCATGCGCAAGCTCAGAATTGCCCATAATCCACCACCCAACTCCCAACTTCCCTAACACAGACCCACCTTGGATCTTCAACTCGACTGGGGCCCCGTACAGCGAGCTGAACCTGTCTTTCAAGGAGGGACAGGCCCTGCAGGGAAAGAGCAAAACCAGTCAGGGCTGAGGGGGCTGCAAAGGCCCCCTCATGACCCTTCTTTATACAAACTCTAAAAAGTAAGTTACTTGTGCATATGCTAAACACCACTGAAATGTTCACTTTAAACTGGATAATTTTTTTTTAATCTTCACCTGAGGATATTTTTCTATTTATCTTCAAGTAGAGAGAGAAGGAGAGAAAGAGAGAGAGAGAGAGAGACAGAGAGAGAGAGACAGAGAGAGACAGAGACAGAGAGAAACAATGATGTGAGGGACACATCAACTGGTTGCCTCCTGCACAACCCCGACCAGGGCTGGGGACAAATCACAACTGAGGTATGTGCCCTTGGTTGGAATTGAACCTGGGACTCACTGGTCCAAGGGCCAATGCTCTAACTGCTGAGCCAAACCAGCCAAGGCTAAACTGGATAATTCTGTTTGATGTGCATTTCAGCTCCATAAATCATCAAGGGAAAAAAAAACAAAATATTTCTGAAAGTTTACCTCAGAAATATGAATTTGAAGACTGAAATTAAAATTCTCACACTTAAAAAGAAAACGACTGCCCAAGAGGACAAAACGGAATTCCTCGAAGCTCTAGCTCTTTCTCTGAGGGAACCAAGGAGCGAGCTTTTTCTTTCTTTCCTTTTATTTTTGTTAATCCACACCTGAGGATATTTTTTCCATTGATTTTTAGAGCGTGGAAGAGAGGGAGGGAGAGGGAGAGAGAGAGAAACACTGATGTGAGACACACATCGATTATTTGCCTCCTGCACGCCGGGGATTGAACCTGCAACCCAGGTACATGGTCTTGACCAGGAATCAAACCTGCAACCCTTGGGTGCGTGGGCCAATGCTCTAACCACTGAACCACACCAGCCAGGGCAGGGGCCAGCTTTTTCTTAAATCATGGCACAGGTTTGTTTGGAAGATGTCCGAGGACAGCCCTTCCTGCTCTGGCGTCCTTGCAGGTTGCCTGGGCCCCCTCCTGTGCCTCTCTTCACAGTGTCTGCTCTTCTCAGCTTCCCTGCTGGATCATACAAAGTCAGCGACACTCATCCCTTGAAGCCCATGGCTGATGTCACCACCCCAAGGGAAGCCACCTTGATATCCCTCCATTACTTCAGGGCCTGAGCACTGTCCTTCACTGGGCTCTTGCCCCCCAGACTTCTGGCTCGCCAAGGCCAGGAGCTGGCTTTCCGTCCAGTATTTCTGGGGCCTAATGCAGTAGCCAGCAAAGGAAAGGTGGCCAGTGAGCGTTAACAAATGAGTAACCATGTCCTCTTGCCACGGAATAATCTGCCATTAGTTAATGTCCACACTTAGCTTTTTCAGCAAAGGAACATTTTCTATTTTAAAATAATTTATTTTCTTTATTGATTTGAGGGAGAGGGAGAGACGGAAACACTGATGAGAGAGAACATCAATTGGCTGCCTCCTGCATGCCCCACACTGGGGATTTGGCCCACAACCTGGGCATGTGTCCTGACTGGAAATCAAACCGGCGACCTTTTGGTGCATAGGTCGACACTCAACTACTAAGCCACACCTGCTGGGCGCATTTTCTGTTTTTTAAAAAGTAAAAATGAGCAGGGGGTTAAGCTACTCCAGGTTATAACTTTAAGCCATTTGGGGGCTCCTACTATTATGGGCTCTGGGGTCACAGACCAAACCTTCTGGGTGGGGAGACTAATACCAGCCGTGCTTCCTTAACCTGGTAGAGCCCTGGCCTTGATGACACCACACAGATAAATGAAACAGTGGCCACTCATAAGCATCTTACCTTAAGACACTGAGCTGATGAGCAGAAACCTTTCTAAATACAGATCACATCCAAAGGCAGTAAGGGCTGCAATGCCTTCACAGGCATCCCAAGTGATACAGAGTTCAGGCCTCCCACTGGGTCTCCTCTGTGAGGGGGCATGATCTGAGCCTCAGGAGCTGGTTGCCATGGCGGGCCCTGCCTACATAAAGACAAGAAGCTCTTTGCCACAGGATGGTGGAGTCTGAGACCATTGAGGTACCTAGAGACCTGCAACTCAGTGTGGTGAGAAGGCATGGTCACTGCTCCTTCCCTAGGGCCATGCCTGCAAATGCCTATGTCCCAGGCCACACCTGCCCTGAGCATGCTGGGGCCCTGGGAGCTAGTGGGCCTCCCCCAGGCCTAGGCCTGGGGCCCCACACCACTGGACTAAAGTAGAGAGGGGGCTGGACCAGTAGCCTCAGCTGCTGAGCTGCACCACCTGTCTTCATAATTCATTAAGGCAACCACCCACAACCCCACCCCATCCCCTTTCTGCCAAAGAGGGCGGGGACAAAAAGGACAGAAGAAAGAGCCCCACCATGTGAAATGCTAGCAGGCTGGCTCCTGGGGCTGCTTGCCAGGCAATGTTCCCACTCACAAGGGACCAAGCAGTGGAGAGTGCTCAGCGATCCATCAGGCTGAACCACAGCAAACCACTTCAACACGCTAAAGAACAGATCCACAAGAGCCTAAGTGACCTCGCTCGGAAAGGGCTTTCAATAAAAGTTGATTTTCCTGGAGTAGCAGGAAGCAGGGCAGAAACTAACAGTGTTCAAAACCTTAAAAGCAAGAACAGCTCTTTGGAAGCCAAGGTAACACGTTTCTTGAATTCAGCCACACAGAGGGCCCGGTGGCTCTGCTCCCCTCCTGCACTGAAGGCCAACTCAGCTGGCACATCGGACACCAAGAGCTGCCATGCTGGGCTCTCCAGCGAACACTGGGTGCAGCTTCCAGGTTCTGCTGAGAGAGGGGTGAACAAGGTGGCCCTAAACAAGGGCTAAAATGGAAAGCCACATGCAAATAAAGGCAACATGAACTTGGGGGGAAACTGAACTCTGTCCAATCCTCTTTTCGGGCCCTTGAAAAAACTATAGCACTTTTGTCAGCTTGGGATCATAAAAGGGATTCAGTTTCTTATATTTAAAAAAGTACTAAAAGCATCTGAGGAATGCAGCTGTAGACTGCTCCCATGCCTCTCTGGCCAGCAGAGCGACCCAGTCCCCAGCTTCCATCTGGCCAGACAGATCTGGGCTCCCTCCCACAAGAGCCTCTCCAAGCCATAGCTTTGGCCTCTCTCCTTCTGGGAGCAAGCTCAAGACCCCTGCCGTAGCCCAGACTATGCCCAGTACTCTCTATCTTCCCAGGTTCTTGGACAAGGTGCTGGTCCCTTCAGAGCTGGCAATGGCTGTCACATGAGCCAACTGCCATTCCGAGCCAGGATCCTGCCATCTTTCCCTGAGGCTGTTGCTACACCTTCCATATTTGTCTCCCTGCCTCTGGCCTCTCCCCCACAAATCCATCTGCCACAGAACCCCCGAGTCACCTTGCCAAAATGCCAATTTCAATATGGTGCTTCCCTGGTCTCATGCTCTTCCTACCCAGAGCACAAAGTTCAAGGGCCCCACATGACTTGCAAGTCTACACATGAGCTGCCCTGGGGTGCCATTCAGGCCACTGTTGCCTGGCTCTCCCTCCTCGACTCCCTGCTCCTGTCGAAATGAGAACCTACCATTACCTGTTCCATCCCAGATCAAATGCCACCTCCTCTCTGCCAATGTCCACAGCACTCAGACTGCAGAGGTATGCCCAACACTGGGATTCATGCCTGGGCCTTTTGCAGACACTAAAGCCCCAGCTCTCTGAGGACACCCATTCACGTCTGAGGCGCCTGGAATGGTCCAGGTGTGCATGTGTCAGTGGACCCCCCTAGACAATACAATACTGCTGCAGCCTGGGGCTGATGGGGGAGTCCTGCATGGTCCCCCAGCAGCTCCCAGTGCTTTGGAGAGGCAGACAGGACAGCAGGCCAAGACAAAACCAATAGGCTAAGGGCTCTGGTAGGAGTGTACTCAAAGGTTGTGGGTGTCCAGGGGAAGGAAGAATATGTTTTGCCCTGGGAACTGGAGACTTTTTAAAAGGAAATAGGGTGTGCCCTGGCTGGTGTGGCTCAGTTGGTTGGAGTGTCGGCCCATACACCAAAAGGTTGTGGGTTGGATCCCCACTTGGGGCATGTGTGGGAGGCAGCTGAAAGATGTTTCTCTCTCACATTGATGTTTCTCTCTCTCTCACTTCCTCTCTCTAAAATCAATTTAAAATTTTTTTTTAAATAATAAAAAAATAAAAATAAAAGGAGATAGAACCTGTGACCTGGGTCTTTGAAGGCTGTATTGGAGTATGTGCGACATGCAGAGACCTAAAGGGGATCTCCAGGCTGGAGAACAAGTCAGAGTGCTGAGAACAAAAGGTTGTAAGAGTGCTGGTACTCCTGTGGTGGAAACTGAGGAAGGGCCTGGAAGGAAGCAGGAGAGGCTTAAACATGAAAACGCCTCTTCCTTCCTCCCGGCTGTCCCTAGGACACCCAGCTCAGGGCCAGGCCTCCTGACATCCAGGCACCAGCTAGACCCTCGGTACTCCACTGCCAGGCTCCTTCCTGGTGTCTTCCTCAGCTGCAAGGGCAGGAAGGCCAGGCTGAAGAGGGGCAGGCCCAGGCCTGGCCTCATGAAAGACTCCTGTACCGACCAAGCATGGGCACTCCAGAGAGTCCAGAGAGGGCCCTGGGGCTCACACCCAAAAGCACAGGGCCTGTCCACCACCGGAACCTTAAGACAGATGTGCAGTTCAGGGGCTGCTTCTCCTAAGAAACACATTCTGAGGGACTTTCTGGATCTTTCCCGTTGCCATCTGGGCAGGCTTTGCTTCCCCTACACAGTACCAAGCACACACACCAGGCCACACCTTGACCTGAATGACTGGGAAACGAGGGTCTTGGTCCTGCTTGTCACTCCTCAGTGATAAGACCAGAGATAGTTACAACTCCAGCCTGACCCTAAGCTTCCCAGTCTGAAAATGAAAGGATTGAGGTAAGTAGATCATTTCTCAGGCCCCTGCCAGCCCTGAAATCAGTAAAGGAAAAAAAAAAAATGCGCCCTGGCCGGTTTGGCTCAGCGGTTAAAGCGTCGGCCTGCGGTCCAGAGAGACCCGGGTTCGGTTCCCGCTAAGGGCACGTACCTCGGTTGCAGTTTATCCCCGGCCCTGGTTGGTCGTGCAGGTGGCAGCCACTCGACGTGTCCCTTTCATGTCGATGTCTCTCTCTCTCTCTCCCTTCCACTCTATCTGAACAAAAAATGGAAAAATTTCCTCGGGTGAGGATAAAAAAAAAAAAAAAATGCTCAGAAGCCAAGCTGAGCACTTCAGCCAGGTGGTGAAAGACTCCCCAAAGCAATGCTGGGGGCACTTTCACCCCAAATTCGACCATGGCTCTATGGCTGGCACTTCTTACCTTAGCAGCTGCTGTCCCAGTGACCTGGGGTAGGGTATAGAGCCCTCTGGGAGGACAGCTACTTATAAACAGAACAAACCCCATCTTGCCCAGGTGGGCTCAGTGGCACCAAGTGTGCTCCTGGAATAGGGGAGGAAGAAACAACTCAGTTACCGTATACACATCCACTCCAGGATTTCCAAGCGGTACTTCGAGGGTTTACACAGCAGTTCCTGAAGGGTCTCTGGTTCTGTGATATGTAGACCCTTGAGGAAGGGGCAGTTGAGGTCCTAAGCAAGGAAAGAGAAAGCCAGGAAGCTTTAGAAAGCCAGAATCAACCAAGGGCTGCAATGCACTTCTGCGCTCATGCCCTTAATGCTCCTTCACGTATGTTTACTGCCACCAGGCACAAACCAGGCTTGTTAGAGGTCACTTACAACTGCCCACGGGCACACGATCCACCCCCACCGTGGGCACACCATCCACCCCCACCGTGGGCACACTATCCACCCTCCCCCCACCCCCGTGCTCCCTGCAGCTGGCAGAGCCCTCCCCTTCATCTTGCCCAGGGGTAAATTCCTCTCATTCTCATCCCCATCTATGACAACCAGCCATCCCACCTCCTTAAAATACACCCCTCTCTGGACTCCTAGCAATTTGGCCTAGTAGCAAGTAAGGGCTTTAGCAAGATTCTGAGATGCCAATGCAGGCTCCTGGCTATGTGACTAACAGGACAAGAGGAGCCACAAGACCTCTGGGAGGGAAGGGGAGCCGAGGGGCGGGGAAGGGGAGCGGAACCTGGGGCAGCTATCCAACCTTGTGGGGTGGGCTTCCTCACTACTACTACCACTAGCCTGTACCGCAGACTGGCCTAGGGCACGGACTCTGCCCGCCTGTCTCCCCTGGACCCCACATGCTCCTTGAGACTAACGGTCTGTGCCCTCCACGCCCTTCCACTTGCTTCGCGTGCCCAGAAGGTGCAGCACACTAGCGGCACTGGCCGTGGGGACAGCAAGAACAGAGGCCCGGAGCTGCCCAAGGGGCCGATACGGACGCCCCCCCAAAGCGTCCCCTGCAGCGAGACGCCGCGCAGCCAGGAGCCGAGACAGGGCGGTGCGCAAGGCGCCACGGACTTCCGCTAGAGGCCCTGCCCTCCCAGCCGCCCCGGGTCGTTCCCTGGGCCCGCAGCACCTTCAGCTTCCTAAACACCTCCGTGGCCACCTTGAACACGCTGTCATCGCGCTGATCCTCGTGGCCGCAGTCGCCTTCGCCAGCGCCCAGCCCGGCCATGTTTCACGCTCTGAGCCACGCCCTGGACTCACAGGCCTGCCCTGCAGCCAGGCGCTAGTCCTCGGCCCGCCGCCCTTCCCGAGCCGAGGCGGGGCCTCCACCGCGCCTTCCCATTGGGCCGCTGCTCCTCGCGCGCCTGAGAGGGGCGGGGCGGGCTCTCTGTTGCTAGCCGAGCTCCGCTCTACGAGGCGGGCGACCCGATTGATGACGCCTCCGGGAGAGCCTCCACCAGGAGAGGGCGCTCCTTGGTCGGGTTCTCCCTGAGAGGATGAAAGGGAGCCTTGGAGACTGGATGGAACTGAGGCTTATGTCCCATCTTGCAGCGCGAGGCTCTATCTCCTGTTTCCCACATAACAGTAGTTAAAGAGGAATTTCTTGAGTTCGAATCACACAGTAACTAGCTGTGTGATTCGGGGCGAGTTACCTAACCTCTCTGTTCCTCCTTGCCCTCACCTAATGGGGATGAGAGCAGTTACCTCGTTGGGTTGCTTTGAGGAGGACGGAATGAGGTAAGAATTCCTATGAAACACCTAGGACCGTGCCTGGCACATAAAAAGCACTATGTAAAAATAAAAGTTTGCTATTATTATGCTGGGCTCTGCTACTTCCCCGTCTCCCTCCCCAAGCCAGTCTATGGGTCTCTGCTTCTGTGGGGTCTCTGGTTCTTTGGGTTTCTGGTTCTCTGGTTCATGGAAGGTTCTGTGGCTCCTTTCTTCCCTGTCCACTTACAAATTTATTTACTTCTCTCAGGCCCCTCAAACTCAATAAGTCTGAAAAGAAATTTGTCAGCCAGTCCTCTCCTATATTTCCAAAGCTCCCAGCTCAGTGAATGCCCACATCCCCAAGATCTGCTGATCAGATTAGGTGGGAAGGAGCTGGAGGGCAGCTGATGCCCAGGGAGTGGGGAGCTAATGGCAGGCAGCTGCTGCCAGCCTTCCTCAGTCCTCTCCAGAGTCTATCCCTCCATGTGCCTTGCCCTGCCATCTCCTGAAGGGTGGGGTCAGGGGACAAGTCAAGAGGCAGGGAAACCTAGGGATCTGGCAGGAGGCAACTGCAGTCTGCTGAGTGACAGGAGAGGGCTCAGCTCTGTCTGGGAGGAGGGTGTGGCCAGGAATCCGGGTTAACAGGAAGGGACCCCAGCCTGGCTTTGTGGGGTAGGGCCTGATGCCCTACTGAATGGTTTGTAATTCCAATCTATTCTGAGGACACAGAACCTTAGAACTTGAGCTGATGAGACAGCCAGCCCTGGCCCAGGGACCCAATGACATGTAAAGCACCTAAGACCCCCCCCCTGCCCCTCCCATGTGGCTGCTGCCTTGGGCCCTTTTGGCTGATGAGGGCTATAGGGGCTTTGAGTTGTTTTTTAAATCTTTTTTCTCTTTTTCTATTTTTGTTTTTCTTTCTTTTTTAAAATTTTCATTTCAATCACAGCCTCAACTCAGACGTTCAAATTTTTGTGGGTTTTTTCTGTGGATCTTTCCTAGGACTGGGGAATTTGGCGGGAGAAACCACGGCAGTGTGGTGGCCTCCCCCGCCCTCCCTATATCCTCTGCTCCTGAGGATCAGGAAGAAACCAGCCCCTGTGTATTCTGGAAGAAACTTCCCTTTCTCCACCCAGCCCGATGGAGCCAGTACACTAAGCAGCCCTTTCCCAACTCAGCAGCCCTGTCTACAGCACAGGGTGGGACATAGAGGGATTGGCAGGGCCTTGGGGGGTGAAGACCATCTCAAGGGGTCATGGGGTCCATCCCTCTACATGGAGGACCTGCTGGCCAGCCCTTAGCCCATGGAGATGGCTGCTGAGGACGAAGCAGCAAGCTACAGCCTCCCTGCCCACATCACCTCCTAATCATGGTACCTCCCAAGCACCTTCCACTGGAAAAGCTGGAGGCTGGGATGGAAACAGAGACTGCTGTGCCTCTTGGGGAGTGGGAAAGAAAGGGCTGAGTGGTAGAAGCTTCTGGAAATGTGGACTCAAGCTCAATACAAGGAAGTACTTCTCCCAGAGGGCACTGTCTAAACACTAGCTGGCTGCCTGAAAAGGGAGGGAGCTCCCTGTCTTAGGAGGTGTGCAAGCCCAGGAAGGCAAGTACAGATGTGGAGGGATGGGTTGCTACAGTGAAAGAGTGGGCAGCTCTCTAAGGAACATTCATGCCCAGAGCCCCTGAGTTCGGGGGGGGGGGGCTATGCAGGTCAGGGACTGAAAATGGGACTGAAGGACCTGTCTACCTAGGCGGGGGTGGGGGGAGTGCAGTGCAGAGGTATGGGTGGGATCAGTAGAGACTGTAGGGCCCTGGGCAGAGCCAGGCACTGCATGCAGCAAGAGCCAACCTCCTGATCATGGGGGAAACTTGGCCGTAGATCCCAGCAGGGCCTCAGCCATATGTCAGTGCTTGGAAAACAGGTTGGAAAATGAGACCAGTTGACAGGCACTGGCCCCACTGAGCCACGGATAGGCTGGCAGGCAGTGGAGGCCTAGGCAGCTGGCACATGAAGCAACTCATTCTGTGCTGCAGGCACAGAAATGTATAGCCAACCAGGCAGCTTCACCCAGTGGCCTGCCTGCCCTGGGGCAGCAGGCTCTTGGTGGGAGCCGTGCAGGGTATTGGGCGAGAGGAAGGGCCCCGAGAGCATCACAGCCCCACTGTTACAGCTGCCTTGAGCAGCAGACCCCAGAGTGCAAGGTGAATCTTAATCAGGGGCCCCCTAACAGACATCACCAATCAAATCTGAGGTTCAAGGGTTTAACTCTCCAGGGAAGACAGGTTGGCACCTGTTGCACCTGACAGGGAAGAAGGCCTTAGCCCGCGGGTCCCGTCAACTTCTACCCCAGAAAGGAGGGAGGCTTTGAGGAATAGAGGCTCCTTCCAATAAGAAAAGAAGATCAAGGTCTTGTCACCATGTCCCCTGGTGAACACCAAAGGCAGGCTCTTGAAGAAAAGGCGTGTGTGTGTGTGTGTGTGTGTGTGTGACATTTCAGGGGAAGAATTCAGTTGTGGGATGAGGGGTGAACATGAAAGCGAGGGGCCTTTGCCCATGAGGTGGGGAAGAGCCTCAACGCTGTAGGGACCCCACACTTTGGCATGGGCAACGAGCTGAAGGGTTCCCAGAGCAAAAATTAAGCTGACTTGCTCACAGGTGGCTGTAATTCACCTACCCCAAGTTCCCTGGGGACTGGCCTGGCCAAGTACAAGCTATTGGGATGGCATAAATCTGGAGGGTTCCAGATCTGCCACTATGGGCCTGACAGGGGTGACCTGCCATGAGTGTAGGCTTGGGGGAGTCTAGTGGTCTCTGGTCCCAGCACTCAATGAATGAGACTGTCAACCCAGGACCTGACTGGTGACTGCCAATTCTAGAATGTTCTCATTCTAGGCCTGTGTCCACCTTGGGAGTCTACTGGCACATGAGGATGGAGGTGCTGCGCTGGGACCTTGGCTTCCTCTTCCTGTCACTTCTGGTCCCTATGCTGTGGTGGGGACCATGGCAACCCCAGGCAAGGGCAGCTGGAGAGCCAGCCCTTGAGAGGGCAGGTGGCTCTCTGCCCATGGGACACCTAGGCAGTACTGCCCTCACACGCTGTAAAACCTGGCCCTACCTGAGGCTTCCTGCTTTAGGACCCAACCCCCACTTCCTGCCTCTGAGGGGCCCTCCAAGCTGTGGACACCACCCATTCCCAGGATACAAGTTCCTTGAAGAGCACATCTCATATGCCCAGGACCCCGATCAGACCCCAGCCAACTCCTAGGGCCTCTCACCTCCGAGGGTGAATCCTGCTTGAGGTCTGAGATCTTTGTGGGGGTATGGACAAGAGCCAGCCTGTGTGTGCCGGGTGTACCCACAAGTGAGCTCCTGGCCCCAGTGGAGGCAGGGGTGGAACCCACACGGATAAGGGGAGAAGCCAGGGTTGGGGTCTTCATGTCCCCTTGCTCTAGGCCCCACACATGGTGGGGGCCAGGCTGGGTCCCTATGAACTTTTGGGTTCCCAGCTTGTGCCCTCTCCCTCCTGGTTTGCAGCAGCCCAGGCAGACTGGAGAGCTGCAGTGAGGAGTGGGAGAATGGTACATGTGCGGGTGGGGGGCTCAGACTCTCCCCTCCCCTGGCGTCGGCGGGAGAGGAAATGGCAGGCGGGATGGCCCCCTCTGCGGGGAGACACTCGGGTCTAGACGGCTTGGCAAGGCCAGCAGGGCTGAGTCACATGCGTCTGGAGCTAGAGATGCGGGCGCCAGGACGGGAACAGGAACGTGCCTGGCTGGGCTGGGGAGGGGGCACTCAACCTCACCTTCTGGTTCCCTCGCCCCCAGCCCAGCAGGAGCCTCAGTTTCTGCCTGAGGCCCCTTGATGCCCCCCTGGAGGGGCAAGGGCAGCTTCCACAGGGAGTCAAGCAGGGCCCACGTTATTGGCAGGGACCAACTGGAATTTCAGAGAAGGAGGGAGATGTAAAGTGGTTCCCCACTTCCCTATCTCAATCATGGCCCTACTCCTTTGACCCAGCCGCATCCCGACCTGGGATCTTTTTGTCTCAAAGCCACCCTTACTGCACTCTGCCCCCCCTTCCACCTTCCACTGTCACCCTCCCCAGAGACGCCCGCATCCCAGCAGCATCTGCTCCTCTCTCCCTGACTGCCAGCATACCTTACTACCCGCCACCCCATCCCCAGCCATCATTGTTCGGTTTAGGGTTCTGTGTACCCCTTCCCTCCTCCTCTCTCTGTCTGTCTTTCTGTCTCTCTCTTGCTTCCTTGCTCAGGAACACCAGGTCTCAGACAATGAAGCACGACACGTAAGTCTGGATCGATGATGTATTTAGTGCTCACAATAGCATCTGCAAGAAAAGTTGTTTAATTGGGACCAGATCCTCTGAGGTTTCAATGGCATTAAAACAAGATGGATTTTCTCTTGGGAAGAAACTGCTGGCAACAGGAAGAGGACATGGAAAGTTTGTTGTTTTTTTCTTCTTCTTCTCAAAGCTTGAAGAGGTAAAAGGCCTCTGTATATTGATTTATATACCATAGATGTGTGAACATGCGCCCCACGGGTAGACCCAGCATCCAAGTACACATGAGAGCATGCACACACTGCTTTTGATGTTACTCAGACACAATGTGGAAGGTTCAAGAACTGGCCTGTTCCTGTGCTCTGGGGGTCACTGCTAGGGTGTGTCTTTGGCTTCAGAGCCAATGTTCTGCCCTGGGCCCTGGCAGAAGGCCTGCCACCCAGTAGGGAGTTTGATGCACTTGTCAAATGACAAATAATCATTTAGGGGAGGACAAGCAGCCCAGACCTTAGCCCTGAAGTCCAGATTCATACATGGAACTGCCTTTCAGATATCTCTGCTTGGCTGTCTTAATCAACAACCTCACACCTGACAGGTAGGGAGCTGGACTCCCCAGCTTCTGCCCCAGCCTCGCTTCACCCACAATTCTGACTCTACCCACTTCCCCTACCTGCAGCCTCTACCCTGGGACAGCCATGGTCATCTGTCCCCTGGAGGGTACCGCTGCCTCCACACTGACTCCAGTCTTCTGCTCTTGTGCCCCCAACAAGTCTGTGCTCCACCCTGCAGCCCCAGGGATCCTTTTTATAATGTAAAAGTCAGGTCATGTAAGTCTTCTGCTCAGAAGTCCACTGTGGATCCCTGTTTCCTTCAAAGCCAAAGGCAAAATTGGCCTGCTACTCTTGGACACCTTGTCAAGCTGGCCCTAATTGCCCTTCACCAACCTCATCTTTCACTTAGCCTACTCCATCACACGAATCCCTTGCTGGTTCTCACATTGAGCCAAAAACTTTCCTGCCTCAGGGCCTTTGCACTGGCAGTCTCTCCTTTTTTGGAAGGCTCTTTACTAGAGCTCCTTTTGCATGGCTATCTCCTTTTCACTCATGTCTCCATCCAAATATCACTTTCTCACAGTCCTCATCTGACTCCCTGTCAAAAATGTCCCTCCCTCCAATCATCATGGCCAGCCCCTTTCTTTCTGATGGGGTCCTTGTCCTCCTCATTAGACTGACAGCTCTGTGAGTGCAGGGGAGCTGACCATGTGGTTTACCATTACACCAAACACAGAGCCCGGCCCACAGCAGGAGCTCAGGAATGTTCAGTGAGTGGAGAATCCATTCTTCAGTCCTCCCTTGGTGTGTGCAGAGATCTCAACTGTGAAGTTCTAAGGAGCCCTGAGGGACCAGGAGAGTTGCTTTGACATCCCAAGCATTGCTTTGAGATGCCAATTTTAGTCAGGACTTGTGCGGGGTGTTCATGTGTGTTTGGATAGTGGGCCACATGGAAGGGAAGGGCAGGAGAAAAAGGGGCAGAAGTGTCTTCCTTGCCCTTAAAATTCTGGGATTGTGTAGCTAGAAGTGACCTTGATCAGTTAATGCAGTTTCTCTAGGCCCCTTCCAGCTCTCAGATTCTAGAACTTTCTAAAGAGCCCATGTCCACCACCTTGAGATGAAAAGACTGAGGCCCTGAACAGGGAGGCTTACTCCTGACATCAAATGGCCTGTCCGTCCGGGGAAGGCTGGGAGCCCAAAACTTTCCAGCAAGCCCAGGCTGCATCTCTGGTTCCTGGAAAATGCCGACACTTTCCCACCCTGCACTCCAGACACCGGCTCAGGGTTGTACTGGCCACGGGCCCTGCCTGCCTCAGCCCAAGTCCACGAGTGAGTTTCATGTGCAGGAGGGGCGGGCGCGGGAGGACCTCGCAGGCTGGCTCTGCTCCGTGGGGTTCCTTCAAGGTCCCCATGATGGCCGGGTGCCCCGATACTGGACAAAGTAGGTGTCCATGTGGACACTGGCCCCCAGCAGGGGAAGGGCATCTAGGACAGGGCTCCACGGGAGCTGGGAAAGGGAGCAGCCAGGCCTCGCCCCTTCCTGCCTAGGTGGATAGGAGCAAGGGTCCCTCCCTTCTCTAGGCCACTTTGCCAAAAACCTGGGAGCGGGCTTCCCCCCACCCCCAGCCCAGCTAATGGGAACCAGATGGCAGGATGTTTAGTCAGCGCCTGGGGAGCAGCGAACAGGGGAAATGGGTTGGGGGGCAGGATTCCAGAATCCATCCCCAGGCAGGGGGAGGGTCAGAGTTGTCTCCAAGGGCCCACCTCAGGGGAAGGCTGGAGGCCTGGCCTCTGGCATCTGACTTGGATGAGCCAGACTCCCTCTTGGTTCCTTCTCTGTACTGAAGGTGGGGGGGGGGGGGGCGCGAGAAGTGCTGTCTTCCAGGATCCCTTGATTAGTCCCCGAGTCACACCTCAAGCCCCCCATGCCTAAGTGCTCTCCTCCCCCAGCTTCAGCAGACTGCCAGCCTAGGACATCCTGTGTCACCCATAGACGTACAGGCAGATGGTGGCTTCATCCCTGGCTCTCATGATGCTTGCTCATGCTCACTCTCCAGACAGTCCCTGTCTCTGGTCTGTGTGGGACATGGTCCCAAATTCGGTCTGTAAAACAGAGCCCTGGACTGGACAGGGTTTCCCTGCTGCACCCTGTGTGCTGTATGGCTGGCAGCTACCCAGACCCAAGTGGGCAGATGCTGAGGAGCCCACCGAAGACCCATTTGCTGACCATCCCCCAACCCCTCCCAGGTCTCACACACTCCCATGTGGCCCCAGATAGAGACCCTGAACCCCAGGTGGTGATGGGAAGCTTCCTCCCTACAGAGCCTTCCCAGCTCTGCTCCTCTTCTGCCCTTCCTCCACTCCTTCACCCAAGCCTTGCCCACAATTAACTCATCTTTTAAGATCGCTTCCAAACATAAGTCAACACTGGACAGAGCTGTAGGAAAAGCTTCCTCAACGCTGGCCCTGAAAAGCCTCGTGGTGAGCCCAGCAGCACCCCTCCCCCGCCCTTGGCTCCCATAGCCAGACTTGGGATTGGGGCCTTCTGAGGGCTGGCCTAGGGCCTGTGGTCAGACACCCCCTTCTTTGCCTCTTGCTCTACCCTGCTGCCCTTGCCCTCGGCCTGGTCTCCTTTCCACTTTGCCCCATCCTGACCTACAGGTTCTCCTCTGACCCAGAGGGCATGTATGAGGTGTGGGGGCATCTCTGGAGTGCCTGATGACAGTGGTCACACTAGGACCTGGGACTCTTGGTCAAGAAGTCTGGGGGTACCTGTGAGATGGCCTTGCTCAGGCCACTGTCAGGCTGCCCAGGCCAGGGGTCCCTGACGAGCCCGGCAGTCCCTGGTCCACACACACTCCAGTGTGGGGGTAGGGGCACAGCTAGGGGGTCACAGTACATATAACCCCCTCCATTTTATGAAGGAAGATATAGAGGCCTGGAGGGAAGGGCACTGCCCAGAAGTAGGCAGGGAGCTGGTAGAAAGAAGGACCAGGAGCTCAGCTGTGTACTCCAGCGCCATCCCGAGACAGGGCTGTGCATGGGGCCCCAAGGGCTGAGTCCAAATTGCCACCCCAGCTCTGCCCACATGTTCTGTTTCCTCTGGAATTGGGAGTCCTCAGCATTGGCACCTGAAGCAGATGCCCACAGGTTTCCAAAAGTGTCAGAGCTGCCATTGCCCAGGTAGCCCTGGTACCTGCCCCCTCTCAAGAGGACCCAAGAGGTCCTAGGGCCTGCTGCTTGCAAGGCCTGGCCCCTCTCTTTTCCTAGCCATGGAGGTAGGACCTGGCAGCCTCGAGTGGGCAGCCTGCTCTGTGGTGGGCCTCACAGGCCCGCTGTGTGTGGAGACAGAAGCCCCATTCATGGGGGCCACTGGGTTTGGGCCAGTGGAGAATAAATGCAGGCCTTACAGAAAAAGAGCAAGAGTGCTCAGGTCCAAGAAAAAAATCAATCTCTCTTTCTCCTCAGGTGGGAGCAGGGGATGTTGGGGGTGGGGGGGCAAGGCCTGGGGAGGTGCTTGTTTAGAGGGGGGCTTCCTAGGGGAGGGCCAGGGTGGGTGGGGAGGCTCTAAGCACTGCAGCCAAAGCCAGGAGCTCAGGGAGAGTGCCATCCTGAGTGTGTCCCTTCCTGCCGAGACGGCCGCTCCCACCTCTTCAGCTATTCATTCTCTCTGCTGACCCAGGCAACCTTCGTGGCCCGCGCACGGTGGCCATGAAGAACATGCTGCTCCCTGTCCTGGCTCTTTGGGTGGGGTGCTGCCCTGCAGGGGCCCTGGCCAAGCAGGGGCAGAGCCTGAGAGAGCCCATGACCCCACCAACCCCCATGGGCTTTGCCCACCCTGCAACTGCTGCTGCCCATCCTGCCTGGGCCTCCTGATGGTGAGTAGGTGGCACCAGCAGGAAGAGGCTGCAGGAGGGGAGCATCCTGCCCAACTAGTGGAACCTCCCATGGGGCTGGCGCAGAAGGAGAGAACGCTGGTCACCCCGAGGCTGCCCACTGGTGCCCACCCTGGGTGCTGGAGGGGGGCCTTGGAGGAGCCCATGGGCCTCGGCAAACCCTTCCTGGAGGGCAAGGTGGGTATTGCAGTCTCTAAGAAGCCTCGTGCCCATCACCTAGGGTGGGAGCAGGGGAGGCCAGAGTCCCCACCCCCAGGAGGGGCCACTGCAGCTGGGGCTGGAAGAATGGATCTGGATTTGCTGGTTGGGGAGCAGCTGCCTTAGGCCTACTGGGGAGAATGAGAGAAGCATGGGAGGCTGGAAATGGGGGACCTGGGCTAGAATGGGGTGGCAGAAGGGGCCCCAGGAAACCAGCTATAGTGTTCTTGGTCTCATATGCCAATGGGGTTGGTGGCCCATCCCCAGACCTGGGGGTGGGGCAGGAGGGGCCAGGGGTGGACCTGCAGGGGAGGTGGTCAGTACTGATTAAAGGATGTTGCCACACAATGGAGGGGAGGCCTGAGGGCTATTGCCCCTCTTTAGCCATGGTGGCCCCTTTAGGTGGCCTCAGAGCTTGCCTCGCCCCCAACAACCTCCCCTCCCAGCAGGCACTAGGGCTCCTGCCTCTGAAAGCAAACTGCCAGGTAGCAGCGACCCCTTCAGTTCTCCAGAGGCTATCCCTACCCTCCCTGCCCAGGCAGTACCCAGAGGGACCCGGAGGCATAGTAGCAGGCCCAGGCCCTCTGTCTAGGGCCACTGAAGCTCTTCTGTGCCCACCCCAGGGGACTAGCTGTGCCTTGTGCCAACAGGATGAAGGGTCCCAGCAGTAAAGAGCTGCCTCAGTTCTGAGAGGCAGGCGCGGTGACTCTCTCTGGTGCTAGGGGTCCCCTACTCTGAGGTCATGATAGGTGGGAAGAATACCAGGAAATCTCTGACACTTGGTGGCCATGGGGGTCTGTGACAAAAGGATGAGCGCTCCTGAGAAGAGAACAGAAAGGCTGAAGTGAGGCCTGGGCAAAGAGGGAAAGAAGGAGGCTGTCCAGCCTGTGGAAGGAGGTGTTGCCTCTCAGTCATACAGGGGTCCTGGCCACCCCAGCCCAAACTGACTCCTTCTGCAGGTCAGGTGCAATCCATCGCCATGAATGGTGGCTGGGACAGGCCTGAGGACAGGCAGATGGACTGGCCACAGACACAGCCCACCTCTGAGGAAGGGGCCCATGGAGCTCCCACCCAAGCCCTAGTCCCCAGCTGGAAGGCCCCTGCCAGGCCAGGGCTGGCCAAGAAGAAAGAGTCACCTCAAGTAGCCTGGGAGCAAGAACAGAGTCACAAGGGGCCCGGCTCCAAGCAGGCCCTACTCCAGGCCACGGCTGCAGTGGGGGCTGAGGCAGCGAGGCCCCAGGCTGCCAAACTCAGGCTCGTGCAGACCAGCAGGGCCCCTGAGCACAAGAGGGGGCAGTGGCTGAGGAAGGCCAGGTCAGGAAGGCAGGAGGCTGGGAAGCCAGGAGAAGGGGCCTAAAGCCCAGAAGGCCCCTCAAAGGTGAGGACTGGCCGGGACAGGCAGCCGCCAGATGGAACCTGTGGGGGTGACGGGGCGTGTGTGAGTCTGAAGAGGCCGAGCCTTGGTCCAAGCTCTACCAATCACACCAGCATTGCGAGCCACTGAGAGCCCACCCCACTCTTAATATGCCCAAGACTAGCACCCTCGTTTGTGGGGTAGGAGGGGAGCTCTCCAAGGCACGACCCTTTCCCCACCCTCAGAGCCCCCATTTGGGCCTTTGTCCTCGGTGCCCAGGGAAGAAGGTCCAGTGGCCTGGTGTTCCAGCCCAGCTGGCCAAGTTGCTGGCAAATCTAGGGGCCCCGGGCAAGGCCTTGCCCCTTGGCGGGCCCCTGTTGCTATGTGACTTGGCTGGGGCTGCGTCTCATCTTGTCCTCCAGGGGCCTCCTGCCAACCTGGCCCAGGGGGCTGGCATCAAAAGGACTGCAGTCGAGGCCGCGGTGGCAGCAGGACCTCAGAGACCATAAGCCTTGGGCGGAAAAGGCCTGGCAGCAGGCAAGGGCATGAGAGAGGGTCTGCAGACCCAGGTACCATGGAGCAGGCCATGCCCTCCCTGCCAGCCTCATGCCTCCTGACTCAGGCGGCCATCGCCTGTGGCAACATCAAGATGAAACACATCCCTGCCCTGACCAACCCTGACCTGACCACACTCTACCTAGCAGGTGAGTGGCCTTCTTCCCCACACCCACCCCTGAAGCAAGGGTGAGAAGGCCACACACCCAAGCTCCTCCGCTAGTGGGTCCTCAGCCACTGTGACTGCCGCCCCATTGTGTCCTGGAAATAGTTCACATTCCCATGGGTCCTGGTTGGGAGTGAGAAGATCCCAGACCTAGGATAGCCATAAGAGCCAGCTCCTTCAAGGAGTGTCATTGCTGCCTCTAGCTCAAATGGGGGAGGTACAGAGTAGCAGAGGGGAGGGGGACAAGGAGACATGGAATATGGCTTCCCCATGTGTGTGCACAGAGAACAAAATTGCCAAGATCTTGGCCCACACATTCCTGGGGCTGCCTAACCTGGAGTGGCTGGACCTGAGCAAGAACAAGCTGGATGCCCGAGGCCTGCACCCCCATGCCTTTACGGTGCACAGCAGCCCCACCACCTGCTCCTCCAGGGGCCTGGACCAGTCCAAAGTGGCCCCAGGCATCCATTACTTCTCAGCCCACCCTGCCTGGGAGAGAAGGCCTAGAGGAAGCACCGTACAGAGTGCCCAGCATGACAAGCTTGGGTGATTTGAGGTGACACGGTCCATAGCTGGGAGTGTGGAGAGCAGCCCAAATTGTGGAGCTCCATGAGGGAGCAGCACTCCTGGGAGAAACTCGGGGGTTGGGGGGTCTGGAAACCCCCAGACAGGCCTGGCCTAAGTGGAAACTAAGAAGCCATGATGTAATCCATTAGGGGTACTCCCTGG
This sequence comes from Molossus molossus, assembly GCF_014108415.1. Taxonomy (NCBI): domain Eukaryota; kingdom Metazoa; phylum Chordata; class Mammalia; order Chiroptera; family Molossidae; genus Molossus; species Molossus molossus. The sequence continues at coordinate 91,737,873 of NW_023425355.1, read as the reverse complement.
GTGGGATAAGCTCAAAGCTTCACCTAGGAGGCCTAGTCCTGCAGGTCTAGTCCTGGCCCACGAGCACCCCAGCCCCCGGCCCCTTTTACTTTCCCCACCCCACTTCCAAAATCTGACACAGTTAAAGCGGCTGAACCTGGACGGAACCTTGCTGTCCACCGTGCCGGCCCCGCCCACCTCTGCAGGAACTCAAACTCAACAGCAGCCTCCTGCAGGGCCTACAGCACAGCAGCTTCCGGGGTGCACGCAGGGACCAAAGGGGTCAGGCCTGGGCAGTCAGGGAGGCCTTGGAAAGTTGCAGGCAAGGAAAGGGTCTGCCCAGGGCAGCCTGGCTAGAGGGCAGAGGAGGGACCACCAGTCTGGGAAAGTGACCCTGGCCTCTAAGGGATCTACAGCAGGCAACTCCCAGTGGGCCTTCATAGCTCTGTGGTCGGCTCAGGTGCTCTTCTGCCTACCCACCCTTCAGTGCTAAGCCAGCTGCCGACGCTAGAGGTAGAAGGGAATAAGCTGCATGATGGGAACATCTCCCCTCTGGCCTTCCAGCCCCTATGCAGCTTGCTGTACCTGAGGCTGGACCAGAACCGGCTGCGGACCATCCCACCTGGCCTGCCAGCCTCCCTGCAGGTGACCTAGGAGACTCAAGTCCAGGAGACGCAATATCGTGGTCAAATGACCAGAGAATCTGCCTCTGGCTAGTAGAGCTGCCCATGGGGGAATGTTGATGTTAAACCCACAAGGCCTCAGTGCCAAATCCTCCCTCTCCCTGACCTAACCTTCTAGAAGCCCAGAGTTGGGCCTCAGGGACCTTCCTAGACACACCGGGTATCCCTGAGCAAGGTCTATGCCCTGTCTGGGCCACATGGTCCCCTTGTGCTTGGCAGTACCCTCTGGGGCTGTGTCTTGTGAGGCCGTGAGGAGCCATGGCACCACTGGCAGATGCCGCTTGGATCCTCTGCACAGATGGCCACAGCCCTGAGATGAGCAGAGACTGTGGCGCCTGAGGACCACAGATGGGACGAGGAGGAAGGGGGCAGGGAGCAGGGCCAGGCCACCAGTGAGTGAGCCCCTCCCCCCAAGCCTTGGTCCTAGGAGCTGCACCTGGGTGCCAACATCATCGAGGGGGTGACAGAGGGCACGCTGAACTGCAGCCACAGCCTCAGGGTGCTGGTGCTCAGCAACAACCAGCTCCAGAAGGACCGGCTGGCACCCCGAGCTTGGATCGATCTCCCGTGAGTGCCACCACTGCCCTGGCACCACCCAAGCTTCACCTCAATGGGCACCTGGAGGCTATAGAGGGAAGATGTGCCCAAAGGAACCCAGAGAGTTAGGTGGAAAGGCAGAGAGGGCTGGGGGTGGCCCTGTAGCTTGGGCCTGGTCTCAGGTGAGTCACCTGAGTCACCCGTCTCTCCACCCAGAGCTCAGGGTAACCTGGGCCCTCAGCCAACACCTGCACCTCCAAAATTTTCCTGTGCCTCCCACCTGGCAGAATCCCCAAGGCCACAGAAACCCCTTCCCTTGCCTATGCCTAGACTTGCCCTACAGGCACCCAGGAAGCTCACCTAAGAGGTCCCGTGGGCTTGGATGAGGGGGCAGCACGGGGGGTAAGAGCTGGCCTGGTGCTGAGTTTAGCTAAGAGGCAACAGAGGAAGGAAGGGTCATGGACGAGATGGTAGAGCACGGGAAAGAGAAGTGGATGAGAGTCCTGGGGTGGCTGTAACAAACTACCACAAACTGGTCAACTTAAAGCAACAGAGATTGATTCTCTCATGGTTCTAGAGGCCAGAGGTCCAAAATCAAGGTGTCAGCAGGGCCATGCTCCCTTCAAAGGCTCTAGGGGAGGGTCCTTTCTGCCTCTTCCAGTTTCTGGTAGGCCCAGGTGTTCCTTGGCTCATGGCCACATCACTCCAGTCTCTGCCTCTGTCTTCATGTAGCTTCTCCTCTGTGTCTGTCTTTCTTCTGTCTCTTAGGATACCTGTCATTTTACTTAGGGGTCTACCGGGGTAATCCAGGATGATCTTACCTCAAGATCCTTAACTTTGTTACATGTACAAATACCCTTTTGCCAAATAATGTCACATTTACTTGTTCTGGGCAGACATATCTTTTGGGGGCCACTATTCATCCCACTATAGGAAGCTCCAGGATGAGTCCCCCTAATCTGGCTTGGACAGCTGGGTGGGGGTGCTGGCAGGAGGGGTCCAGGAGGAGATCCAGTCCTTAAAGTTGCTGCCTAAGGAGTCAGGACATAGCCCCGGGATCAGCGGGAGGGCTGTGGGAGAGACAGACAGGGGTCGACAGATAGTCCGACCTACTATTGCAGGGATCAGAGCCTCCCGCCCTGCATCCTCCTGTTCCAGGAAAAATTTACCAGAATGTTTGGGTTTAATTATTCCTTTTTCCTCTCTCATTCTTGCCAAGGGGGCAAAGGAAAGCAGACAGCAGCCTAGGGAGGAGCCACCCAGCTGCTGTTCCACTCCCGCCATGGGGCGGGGGGGGGGGGGGGGGGAGCTGGCGGCCAATCAAGCCAGGGCTGGCACCGCCCAGTTTTTCTGTGGATGGTGGAAGGGGTGGGGGTTGCTGGCTCCGCAGGCTCAGGAGGCACTTGAGCCCCCAGCCCTGTGGGCTGAGGACAGCATGGCCCCCAAGGCCAAAGGACTGACCCCACTGACTGGGACTGGAGTATATCACTGAGAGAGAAGCCCCTTTCCCTGCTCTGAGCCAGTCTAGAAGCATCACCACCCTCTGCTCCTGTTTTTTCCAGACCAGCCCTTATCCTCACCCAGCATAGAGTGACCTGAGCCCATAGAGGTCTGAGCTTCACTGCCTGCCTCCCTGATCCCTCAGGGTCCCCTGGCCTTGACTCTGAAAGACTCATTTTCTTTCCCTCCTGGTCTCTCTTCTGCTTAGCTTGGGTGAGGCAGGAAGAGGACAAGAGAGTGTCGGGATAGCAAGAGGAGGCTGGGAGGCCAAGAAAGGGCAAAGAGGGAAGGTAGGTGACAACTCAACTGCCCCCAGCTCCTTCGCTCTTTCCCCTGATCGCAAGCACCTCCATTTGTACTTTCTTTGTCAGGTGTAGCTCTGATTGTGTCTTCTGCCTGGGGGCAAATCGCCACTCTCCTCTTGGGTGTGGACCAGGGACTATGATTTGGGTTCCAGCTGTTCTTGTGCTTGCAGCTGGGCGCCATCAGCTCACCTCCAACCCATGCGCCCCACAGGAAGCTGGAAACCCTTGACCTGTCCCACAACGGACTGGTGCACGTACCCTCCTTCCTGCCTAGGGGCCTCCGGCGCCTGATGCTGCACCACAACCTCATTGAGCGTATCCCGGGCTATGTGTTTGCACACATGAAGCCAGGCCTGAAGTTTCTGCACCTGTCCCACAACAACCTGCGTGCCAACGGCATCCACAGCGTGTCCTTCTGGGGCCTGCATACCTCTCTGGCAGAGCTGTTGCTGGATCACAATCAGCTACAGGCCATCCCACGAGGCCTCCTGGGCCTCAAGGAGCTGCAGGTGCTGCGTATGAGCCACAACAAGGTCAGGTAGGGCTGTCCACCTGTGCCTGTCCTGCTGTCTCCCCACTCCCCACTCTAGCCGGGGCTGAGGCCATGAGGCCCTGCCTGCCAGGTGGGCCAGGAAGGTCTGGCCTGTGAGCTCCTCACCTGCGGCCTCTGAGGCTGAGGGTGGAACTGTGGGAGAATCCTTCACTGCCCCCATCCACCTATCTTGGTTGGTGTGATGGGAGTCTGTGCCCAGTGGCTCTCAGGCCTGGAAGGCCAAGGTGAAGGGCAGCACACAGCAGAATCTGGGTGGGGTGGGCAAGGAGAAGGCAGAAAAATGCCAGTCCAGAGCAACAAGGGCTGAGCCACCTGCCTGTCCCTCTGCCCTGGGTCTGGTCTCTGTGCGATGATCGCATTGCCCCTTACTATGGGGCTCTCTCTTCCTCTACTCTTTTTTTTGTTGTTATTCCTCACCTGAGGATATATATTTTTTCCATTAATTTTTTTAGAGAAAGTGGAAGGGAGGAGGGAGAGAAGGGGAGAGAGAGAGAGAGAGAGAGAGAGAGAGAAAGAAACATCGATGTGAGAGAGACACATCAATTGGTTGCCTCCCACACTCACCCCCAATGGGGCTGGGAATCAAACCTGCAACCCAGGTACATGCCCTTGATCAGGAATCGAACTTGTGACCCTTCAGCACAGGGGTTGTTGCTCTAACCACTGAGCCATGCCAGTCAGGGTTCTTCCTCTACTCTTATGTGATGCCTGCTTCCCCTTGCTGGGGTCTTCTCTCCTCTGCTCGGCCCTGCCACCCCCACTCCACGGACATATAGCCCTGAAGTCCATTTGTGACATTCGAGTGGCCCAGGACTCCAACCTCATCTCCACGCACCTGGAGAACAACCTCATCGATAGGCGCCGCATCCCACCCACTGCCTTTTCCTGCATCCAGGCCTACCACAGTGTGGTCCTCCAACCCCAGCAGGGGGAGGGGGGGCTCCTAGCCCTACCCTGCTGGACTTCCCCACCCCCTGATCCTCTGGGACTGGTAAAGGGGGATCAGGCCCAGCTCCACTTGATCTTTGCACCACTTGGAGAAAGATCTAGAACTCCCTGATTCTTCAGATGTGCCCACTTCCCACTGACTGCTGAGGTCCCTTCACTTAGTAAACAGCCTGGTGGGTTACAGTGCTAGTTTGGAAATGAACAGAATAAATGCATCTAATTCAAGCCCATGGCTTCGCCCAGCCTCCCTCCCCTCCCCTCCCCTCCCTTCTCCTGGATGGAAGCCACGTGAGCATGCTGGATCTCCGCTGTGCATGGAGTCCCCAGGGCCTGCATCCTGGACATTGCTTCATCAGCAGGGGGTTAAGAGTGCCTGGTTCCAGAAGCTTCTCCAAGTGCCTTCTTACCGCCATCTGCCCTGGCCAGGGTCCTGAAGTCCCCAAGCCATCTGGGGGTCAGGCTCCCCTCTGTTGCTCAGAGCAGCATCAGTACCTGTCCTCCAGGACACAGCCCTGTCCTGGGTGTGCATGCGCAGAGGCGGGCCTAGCTGGCAGAGCAGGCTGACTGTGGAAGCCCCTGGTGCCAGCCCTTTGTCCTGGAGATGCCCACATCCACACCTACACGCAGTCCAGGGACACTTTGCCTCTCCCTCTTCCTCTATTCAAGGTCCCGGGGCCCTCATCCTGGTGCCCCCCATCCCAGGTGCACACCCATCCCTGTAGGTCCCCAGCTCCCCTGCCCCCCACAGCCCTCAGGGACAGGCTCAGGCATCCAAGGATGTGAGATCCAGACGTGCCCTCCTGTGACCTGGTGCCAGGGGAGGGTGGGGAGTGGCATCTGCTCGACAGCTCTTGGGAAAGGAGTGCTTGGTCCCTGGGAGGCCCGGCCTGGCCCTGGGGAATCCAGCGGCAACTGCCCCCTGGCCAAAGTTGCTGACTATCTGCTTGGTGGGAGAGGCAGACTCAGACATGAGCCAGCTGTGGTGGTTCAGCCCTGCTGAGCTCTGAGGACAAGACTTGCCAGCTGTGCTGGGTGGGGACACGGGGTCTGTGAAGCCCCATGACATCACTGGAGTAGTTGTCCTGCCTGTGTGAGGGGAGTCACCAGGACTGGGGTGGGGTTACTGGGTCAGCCTTAACAGCTCATGATGCCACCATGCCTGGTGCTGAGAAGAATGGGGAGAGCAATGTGGGGGACCTCATGATGGCATGGGGGAGCCAGCCAAGCCATAGGCTCCAAGAATGCAGTAAGAGCAGGACCGGCCCGTCTGCCATGCTGGTGGCTGTGGTAGAGTGAAGGAGGAAGGACACCACAAGCCCACTGCACAGACCTTGCCTTGCCACCACCTCTGGCTGGAGTCTGGGCCTGGGAACTGTGAGCCTTACATTGGTCCCATTCTGTCGCCACTCACCCCCACCCCATTCCACCCCCCTCCACCAGTTCTCAACAGAAAAGGGCCAGACTCTGGCAGGGGGCGGGGAGAAGCCTGGGAAGCTGGTGGAGTGTTTGTTTTGGACTCATCTCTGCATTCCTTCTCCAACCCGGCCTAGGCCTACAGATATGGCACTTCCTGTTTGGGCTGGGTCAGAGGTCAGCAGCCCTTGAGGCGCTGGCCCTGATGGGGAAGGCTGCTGCTTTCCCAGCTCTCACGACCCCTCCTCCCCACCCCTCCTGCTCCGGTCAATCCCCAGCTGCCTCCTTCCCCACAGTCACAGAGTTCAGGCCCTGGGAGGCACAGGAATTTCAGGCTGGGTGAATCCCCCACTTCCCACTGCTCTCACCTCCATTGAGCAGATGAGGCTAGAGGGCCTGAAGGAGAAGGTCGGGCAACATGGCTGCCAGGTGGGGGTTGGGGGCAGAGGAGGGCAGGGGATGGAGGAGCAGGCAGCTCACAGGTGGTGGTCAGGTTAATTCTACTTCTCAGACAGGAAGCTGCTAGGCTCTTGGGGCTGCTGTGAGGTAGGCTGAACCCAGCCCCAGAGGCCAATCCTTTGGCGACCACGCTGACAAGAGCTGGGCCCAAGGCGGCACAGACAGCAGAGCCCCCAAACCTGCCATCGGGCTCCCAGGAGGCCAACTGGTCAGGTTAGGATTAGCGAGCAGGAAGTTCCCTGGGAGGCTCTTGGAGCTACCACCGAGGGGAGCGAAGGACAAGAGCAGGAGTGAGCCCAGAGGGAAGCAGGCCTGCAGCCAACTGTGCAGGTCCAGCCAAGCCCCCGGGTGCTCTGACGCTGAGCTGGTCCTGAGTTGGGGCAAGAGGACTGGGTCTTTATACCCCCTGTCATCATTAGGTGGGGCTGCCTAGCAAAGAGGACATGACTGGGGCGAGGGTTCTCTCTCCAGCCCAGACTATCCCCCAAGAGGTCCAGGAGCTCAGGGCTAGGGGTGCCTGCAGCTGGAGGCCGGGGGCTCCACTCCTAGCAGGGAGGGGACAGTGGTGGCACAATGTGCCCCCAGTGAGGGAGGATGATCACCAGTTCAGCCAGGGGTATCCCAGCGAGGAGGGCAACTGTAGTGCAGTGGATATCTGGTGGCGGGACCGAGCCTGCCTGTCACCTTGTGCCTGCCTCCTCTCCACCTCTGCGCCAACCCCATATCCTCTGCTCTCTCACACCAGCACGGCGCTGGGTGCTGTGTCCCCTTCAGGGCAGGTGCTGGCTCCATCAGTGGGAATCTGGGGGGACACTGAAAATTGTGATGGTGGTGACTACAGAGTAGGAGAGATTGGGGTCAGGTGGCAAGAAGGGAAGCACTCACTGGTCCCTGGGTTGAGACAGGAGTAGGAGGTGGGAGTAGGACCGAGGGTAAGAACAGTGGAACAGTGGGGACTGGGAGAGGAACACAGAAGCTAACAAATGTGAGGGGCAGAGAATGAGGACAGGGAAGAGTAGTGCATTCCCTGGGGCTGGACTGATGTCCCCTCTTAGGGACCTCGATAGAAACTTGCACATCTGACCTCCTACTCCCAGCCACAGACCCAGAGCCCTGCCCATTGACCTCCAAATTCTCCAACCTACCTACTCCTCTCTGTCCCCAGTGCCCCGACTTGAGGGCCAACCACCTGCTCCTTTGCAGGTCTCCCTGCCTATCCTTCTGCACATCTGGTTCCATGCCTTCCCGCTGCCTTATAGCTCAAATCATGGCAAACCTGGCCCCAGTTCCCAAGTCCAGGAGAGACAGGTCCAGGAAGGAGCATAGGGAGCAGAAGGCAAAAGATGTATCTAGGGTAGTATGCCCTGTGCCATGCCTCCTCAACCATGGCGGCCATCCGGGGCCAGGCCAGGAGACACTAGCTGCCCGGCCCCCTCCCCTGTGCCCACCTTCACCCACAGCCCCCATCAGAGCCTCCTGGCCCTGCAGGCAGCTCGCAGATCCAAGCACAGCTCCTGGGGGCTGACCTCCCCCAGGGGAAGACCATGGGGGCTCCAGGGTATCTCATGGCATCTCTGTGTCTTGCAGGTTTCTAAGGGGTCCCACAGATGGATGCCTCCCTGTGGCACAGCCCCCTGTCCACCATCTCTCATCTGGCCACACCCCAGACCATGCCTCTCTAAAGATAGCTAGTCGTAGGCCAGCCTGCACAGAGCCCCCATTGGGCCCTGAAATTACAGCCCTGGCAGCCCTGGGCGGGGAGCCACTGTGTGATTATGTCCTCAGGGGAAGGTCAAAAAAAGCTCTGGCATAGAGAGTGCCAGCTTTCACTGGCCACACCTTGGCCATCGGCACTGGGAAGCTTCTAGACAGTGGAGGCTCGGCCACTCTGCAGCAGCTCAGCTCCCCCTTGGGCCTGTTAGCTTGAGTCTCTTGGGGAATGGTCCCAGACCCCTATACCCAGAGGGTCCCCCTGAGCACAAATTATGTGTTCTGCCTCAGGGTTCCAGGATGTCCCAACTCTGGCCTCAAAGGACCCATGAGGTGGGTGGGGCTGCCCCTTCGTGACTATGGGCCTGGCCCTCACCCTCCCCCGCCCGGCCCCGGAGAGTGCAGAGACTGGGGATTGATGAGGCCTGTCAGCTATGAGTGAGGCCCACATAAAGCCATGAACTTTAGGACATAGGCTTGGGTTCAGAGGCTGCAACACCTGGGAGCCTTGAGGGCCCTTTCAGAGACTTCAGCTGAGTTCAGGGCAAGGTCACTTGCTCGAGAAGTGACCTTGATGTGTGTGGAGTATAAAGGGGCTCCCTTGGGCAAGGTTCCTTGTGCTGGGCTGGTTTTGCCAGAGTCCTATGTGAGCACTCCAAGGAGGGGCTGGAGGCAAGAGAGATGCCTCCTCCTGGAAGCCCTCCCCGTGCCCTCGTACCCATGCTAGTATGTAAACCTGCACTATTTCCTTCTTTTTAAAAAAAAATATATATATAAATATATATATATATATATATATATATATATATATATATTTGATTTAGAGAGAGAGGAAGGGGGAGATAGAAACATTGATGAGAGAGAACATCAATTAGTCACCTCCTGCATGCCCCCCACTGGGGACTGGGCCCACAACCTGGGCATGTGCCCTGACCAGGAATCGAACCAGCAACCTCTTGGTGCATGGGTTGACACTCAACCACTGAGCCACACCGGCTGGGCACTATTTCCTTCTGATCACTCATCACACTCAGTCATCATCTTGCTTCTGGTCCAGCAGCACGTGCACTCTCAGTGGAAGTCAAGGCTGACTAACTCTGCACTCAAGGATGGGACAGAGAGGCAGAGGGGAGACCCAAGAAAGCAGTGGGGAACCAGAAAGAACAGACATGGGGAGTGATCTGCTGAGGCAGGAGTGAGCAGGGAGCCAGCCAGACCTAGCAGGGCCAGAAGGCCGAGAAGGTCCCAGAAGGAGACTGGCAGAGGGCCCCTGGAACTCTGGGCTGGCTGCTCTTTCTAAGCCCCAGAGGCTCAGGGGCCAGCAGCTGGGTGGGCTGGAGCTCAGGGGGCACTCTCACTGCTGCCACCTCTGTAGAGGCTCCTTTGACCCCCTGGGAGCTTCACCCACTGGGCCACTTCCCAGGCTCAGCCCTCCAGAGACAAACCAAAGACAAGTTTTGTGCCTAAAGGGGACCAATGGCTTGAACCTGTTCATTGGGTGCCCCGCTTCTCTCCTAGGCCTCTCCCTCTAGCTTTGAAGCCAGAACATGAACAGCTGTAAGCCAGCTGTGGAGGGACAAGCTGCGGGTAACTCCAGGCCCTTCTCTACACATCGGCCTACAAAGTGGCAATGGGCTTAGATTGCCCTGCCTGGGGTGGGGCTTTGGGGGCCTGTTCGGTGGTGTCCCAGAGATGCAGAGCATGCTGGAAGAGGGCCCTGGTCACCCTCAGGCTCATGCTGATGGGGGCCAGGTTCTGCCTCCCCTGCCAACCCCACCCCTTCTTGAGTGCCCACTATGACCGGTCCAGTGCTGTCCACCACTCATTATTGTGAAGCTCAGATAGCTGTGCACTGGCCTCCTCTGGAGCCTGAGGCCTCAGGAAATGCCTTCTCTTCCTTATTGCCTTGCCCCCCATGCCTGCCCTCCCCTGTCTCCTGCTGCCTCCTCCAAGCCCTGCCCTCTAACCTCCCACTAGCCAGCAAGGATGTGCTGTTCCCAGTGCCAATCAGCTAGGATCCAGGTTGTTCCGGTGCTTCGAAGAGAGCTGAGGCCTGGGGAGGAGGGAGAAGAGGGGGAGGGGAGCCCAGGACTTAGGTGCTGCCTGGCTGGTCTGGGAGTGGCCCCCAAATTAGAGGGCCAGGCCCAGTGATTCAGTGGGCCTTGGGCCGGGCACGCAGTCATGGCTTATTGCAGACTGCAAACCACAGACGCAGGAGCCTTCCAGGCACAGGAACCATATTTACAGAAATATTGCCCTAGATGTGTCCTCCAGCTATGGAGATCTCCAAGGTGCATATGTGCCCCTTGCAAGGTGCCACCTCATCGCCACCCCAAGCTCCCTCCAGGAACATGCCAGGATGACAGCCTAGGGTGAGTGCTGTCGAGGGAAGACTGAGGCTGGCCCACCACTAGGCCTCCCCACTTAATCTCAGTGACATTTTCCGCTCTGCTCCCCACACCTTCTGCACCTTGCTGTGTGCTCTTCCTCATACCAGCAACATATCCCTTTTCCCTACTCCTGTTTCCAAGTCACCTGTTCCAGAAGTCTTCCTGAGCCTCTGGTGCTCCAGAGCAGTGCGGGGTGCAGCAGAGGGCTGGCTGGGGGCAAGGCTAGGTGGGCCTCCTTGGGCAATGGGGCATGCCTTACGTGGTTTTATTATTTTTTTTCATTTTTAAACAACTTTATTGAGTTATAATTCACATACCATACAATTCACCTATTTAAAATGTACAATTTAATAGTTTTCACTTAGTATAGTCAGTATACATCACCATAGTCATTTTTAGCACATTTTTATCATCTCACAAAGAAAACTCATGCCTTCAGCTGTCACACTTCCATCCCCCATCCCCCTGGCCCGAAGAGACAACTCAACTACTTTCTGTCCCTATAGATGTGCCCATTCTGAACGTTTCATGGGGAATCATATCATCAGTGGTCTTTTGCAACAGGCTATTTTCATGGAGCACAATGTTGTCTGTGTAATTTGGACCCTCTTTCTTATCTGAGAGGGCCCTGTGAGGCTACGTGAGCCTCATGATATTAGTCTTTCTACTGCCAGAGATGTTGAAATATGTCTCCAATAAACAGTGAAAAACACAAGCAAACAAGCAGAGAAACTGACTCGCCTTGTCTGGAAGGGCATGTTTTCTCTCCAGTCTCCTGGTTCAAACTTTTGCAATGGCATTGTGCCCCCAAATAAGAAGGTGTCAGAGTTCCCAACTCAGACCCTGCTTTTCCCATGTTCCCCCTCTCCGTGACCCATCCTAGAAGTCTCTTGCAGGCAGGCAGCACAGCTTGGTCAGACCACCTTGTGTTCCAAATCCCGGCCGGGAGCCCTGAACTGATACTGGTGCAAGAAAGAGGGCCTGGGCCCAGCCACTCCCCAAGGCAGAACTTTCTAGACTCCACCTGTATGCTGGCCCTGGGCTGAGCATGGAATAACTGAGTGACAGCTGGCCAGATGGGCAGAACCTGCAGACCTCGTCCCCGTTCTCCACCCTCTGGACCAACCTCTCCTCGGCCTCCCCACTCAGCCTCCGCCTGCTGAGCTTTGTCTCTCCCCACACACTTTTCTCTTTTGGTCTCTGTGGAATTCCGTCCTGCCCTAGTGTCTTCCCTTCTCAGCCTCCTAGTCTCCTGTGCAGATTTCAGAGTCACCCCCCTACCTTGGTTTCTTACTCCTTCTAAATCCTCACCTTTGTCTCCTGGACGCTGCTCCTGTGAGAGACTCCCTCAATGCAGTGTCAGCCCATGACAGAGGCTGGCTCTGGCCTGACACCGCTGCATGCCGGGTACATGGACCGGGGAAGAATGGGACCCCACTGGACAGGGAGGCCTTGGACCCTAGACACAGGTGGAGTTGGGCTTGAACCGGTGTAGTGGCTGATAGCCTCTTCCTGGGATGTTTCACTGGCTGGCCCAGTTAGTAAGCAGCCAGCACAGAGCTCCAGCTCTAAGGAAGTGCCCACCCACAGAGCGGTTATCACAGCCCAGGGGACCTGCACGGATTGAGCCAAAGGATGATTCGCTAGGTGCCTTCTCTCTGAATCAGCTTTCCACTCAGCTTTTCTCAGCTCCAGGGCGGGCAAGCTAGGGGGGATCCCCCAAATCTGTGCAGCACTCCTGCCACCCCCAGCTAGGTCTCATCCTAAGATCACACAGATAAGGCCAGTTCCTCTTTTTTAGGGAAAAAAAAGGCTGGAGCGTGTGGGGGTGGGGGGTGGAGTTTTCCAGAGTTCCCAGGAGCCTAGATCAAGCCCTTCCAGAAATCTACAACAGCTACCTCCCAGATCCCAGAGAACCACTTCCTTGTTCAGGCCTAGGCTGCCACAGGTTCTGGGCGGGCTCAGGACAGAATTCCAGGGCCACTCACTGGACTAGCAACCAGAGGCTGCCTCCCCCTCATCTCTCTTTCATTTCTGCCCTCTCGCCTTCCTCTGCCAGGCCCAGTGCCAGAAAGCCAGTTCCCGCCCCTTTCTGGGCCTCAGTGTCCCCATCTGGGCAGTGGAAAGTTTGACTCTCTGAGGCTAGGTCTGCCCAGAGACACCAAGGGTCCTTGTGTGAGTGAGAATGTGTGTCCCTTCACTCTGTGCCCGGGGCAGGGAGACAGAGGTGCTGGAGGAGGGGTCTGTGAGCGGGAGCCAGGAGTGGGTGCAGCTAGCCCAGCCGTCTACAAGAAAATTGCTCCCTTTGAAGCTGCCAGGGGGGCCTGGAAGCCTGCCCCCCTCCTTCCTTTCCTCCCTCCCTCTCTCCTTCCCTCTCGTCCCCACCAGCCCCCTCCCTCCTTTCCTCCCTCCCCGCCCCCTCCCCGGTTGGCCCGCCCGCCCAGCCTTTAGCCTCCCTCCCACCGCCTCTGTCTCCCTCTCTCCACGAACTGCCCAGGAGTGAGCAGCTGCTCTGGACGGCCCAACAGACAGACACACGGACTGCCTGACACCCAAGCCTGCCAACTAGCCAGCCTGCACCCGTGCTTCCCTTCCTCAGGTAGGGCCCCCACACCAGCCACTCACTGTCCCTGCACCCCAGCTGCCCTCCATGTCTCATCCCTGGCTCTGTTGCCTTCTCACCATTCTCAGGAAGTCCCAGACCCTGCCCCTGCTGCCCTCATGCCGCCCCTCCATGTCCCTATCCCTGTCCCTGCTGCCCCCTTACCACACTCTCCGGCCCCCAGGATGCCTGCGGATTCCCATGGCACTGCTGCAGGCTCTTGGTCTGTGCCCCTTCATCTCCACCCTGCGGCACCCTTGGTCCTTGTCCCAGTTCTGCCTCTATTCCCTCCCTCTTCCAGAAGCCTTCTCCACCCGCTTTCCCTCTCCCCTCTGACCTCCCTCAGCTCAGCTCCATGTCTGCCCTCTCTGCCTCCCCCTTGGGGTTGTTATCCTTGGCTGCTGCCCCAGAGCATCACCAAGGCATGGCTGGGTGGCTGGCACCCCAGCCCCGCCAATGGCCCTCTCCTTCCTGCAAGGCTGCGGTGCACCCTGCACTCCACCGGCCTCTCGCTGTGTTCTGCTCATTCTGCTGGGGCCTACTTGCTCAGGGTCTCTCCCCTGGCGCAGGTCAGGAGGACCTCAGGGCCTCCGCAGGAGCACAGGCCAGGGAGCGGTCCCCATTGCCCAGGCCCAGTCTTTGGCAGGGGCTCAGAGACTTGGTTTTCCAGGCACACCCCAGGCACCCTGCCCAGATATTCCTCGCTTACAGGCTAATACCCTGCCTCTATCTCCTTCTGGGCGAGGTGTGGGTCCATGGAGCCCTGAGCTCCAGGGCCTTGGGTGGGGCTGCCTGGGTGGCTCGACCCTGTCTCCCCAGAACCCCACTGGATTGGGACTCAGAATTGAGGTGGGGCAGAAAGAAACTCTGGCAACCATGCCATGTTACCCTGGGAAGGCCTGGCTTGGGGCCCTGTAGGGCTTATGGGGACACTGGGTAAATATTAGGCCACAGACCCACTTCCAAGCTGGGACCATTATTGTAGGAGGGTGCCTTTAGGGATGGGTGAACTTCAAGAGCTCCCTGACTAGATGCCTTGTCCCCTAAAGGCAGCTCAGCCACTGGTGCATGTGGCATCTTTTGAATGGAGTGAGAGCCCCAGATCTGAAGCAAAGTGTAGCTGGAAGGTTGCCCCTAGGGCCCTAAAGCAGGGGAGGAGTGACTCCTGCTGCCCCCCCATCTCATCCATTGTACAGTGCCGGTAACTGAGACGCAGAGAGGGGCAGGGACCTGCTCACAGTTGCACAACTATTCAGGAGCAGAGCTGAGGTCAGGACCCAGGGCTTCTAACTGAGAAACTCTGGTTATATTGACCCCATACCACCCAGGGAATTGTCAAAGTCACTTTAGTGTTGATGACAATAGCCTGTGGTCAACAGGACTGCAAGATGATCGAAGTGGGAGGTAGTAAGGCCCCTGTCCTGCAAGCTCCCAAGATGGCTGGCATGTAGAGGGGTCTGCCAAGGAACACAGGCGAGGAGGAAGGTAGACCAGAGCTCCCTGGGTGTGCCCCGTGAGTGCTTTGGAAGGTTAGGACAATAGGAACACCCCATTTGCTGCACCATGAGCTGGCTTGGGGCCTGGATGCTGGTTAGTGAGGGCTGCTGAGGGGAGCAGAAGGCCGAGGGTCCTCAGGGCGGGGCAGTGGGTGGCATCAGGTGGGGCAGACTTCACTCAGACCTGGGAGATAGTTCTTGAACAGTGTTCAGAAGGGCCATTCAGGTTGCAGATGCGGCCAGTCCCATCTGTTCTCAGGAGGCTCCTGCCTGTGCCCCCCACCCCTCTCTGTCCTGCCAACTCACCGCCATTAGGGCCTGATTGGAACTGAGACAAGATGGAGATGCTCAGGCCTCCCTCGGTGCCAGAAAGGATGTTCCTAGGGATCTGTATCCAGAAGTACGAGTTCATGCAGAGAAAGGACGCGTGCACGAGATGACGCGCCTGAGTGCTCCAGGCAACGTGCTGCTGCCTATGCCATCCACACGGTGGGAGAGCTGGTCCAGGGCAGAGGTACCTTCGTGTGGTGCTTGCCCAAGTCTGGCTACCATGGGCCAACATGGGGGAGCCTGTGAGGGCAGGACTGTGTGGGTGCATTGAAAGGAAGGCACAGAGCTGCCTCCAAGCCTCAGGGGCCAGGCAGCTGGAGCAGGCTGGGAGCCAGGGAGCAGAGAGAGCTCCAATAGCGAGCCAGCTGCCGAGCAGCAGCCCTGGCCCACCTGCCCACTGGCCCACCTTCAAACCCCAAGGACCCAGGTTCCAGTGGGCATTAACATCCACTGCTTTTGTGCTCTGCTTGCCCTGGAGCAGAGACCAGAATCCCCATTTAGCAGATGGGGAGTCTGAGGCCCAACCCCTTTGCAGCAGGTCTGGTGGCAGTTCTGTGTCAGCCCATTTTAAGGGCCCAGAAAGTCGGGGTGCCAACCCTCTGACCATCGTGCAAGGTGACTTCCGAGCATCAGTCCAAATTTTTCCCAGTCCTACCAGTGGCCCTGACCCACTGGAGGAGCGTGAACAGGGAAGGGTAGGAAGAAAGGGGCTCTTTGTAAGACAAGAAAGAGTTTCCTTTCTTCAGCAAGATTCTGCATTCACTCAGAACCAGTGTCTCTCCCAGTGCCAGCGTCAAGTCCCCAGAGGAGGGTGTTTTAATGAGCCTGAACTCAAGGGTCTGCAAGCAGGACCTTCCAAGGGGGCTTCCCTTTCCTCCTACCAGCATCCTGGCCTCGGAAGCCCCACCCACTGGGCCACTGGGCTGTTGGTACTGCAGGTGGCACATCCAGGGCCCCTCACCGTCCTTGTTCATCCTGATCGTTAAAGAGGCCTTCCATAACCCACCAAGCCTTCCTCCTGCTACTCCTGCCCCGGGCTGCTACACCCCACGCCTGCCTGCCCTGCTGGTGGGAGGCGACACATTAGCCCAAGACTTGCCTCAAATTGAGGGGCTGGGAGGTGACAGTGGCTCTCCTGAGTACCCTGCTGTGAGCCGTAGAGTAAAGGTGAGCCCCTGCTCCCTCTGAAGGCACATAAACCTTCCAGCTCTGCCCCCTCCCCACCCTCCTGTCCTCCTCTGCTCACACACTGGGCCACCCACAGAACCCTTTGTGTAAATCCCGTCTTAGAGGGAGCCTGTGGGGGGTGAGCAGAGGGGGCTGTGCTGGGGGGATGGGGACGATGTCTGCTCAGTCCTGCCCCAGGCCCAAGGCCCACTGAGGGTAACTGGCCAGCCCTATGGCTAGGTCCTTCTCCAGCCTTTCAGACCAGCTCCCCACCTTCCAAATGTCCGGTCCTGGAGTGAAGGCCCTTCCCTCACTTGTAGCACACAGCCCAAGGGTCCTAGGGCATCCATCATTCCCACTGGGACTCCAGGCTCCTGAAAGTCCCCTACCCTCTCTGCTCTGGGTAGGGGTATCTCCTGGAGTGACCGTGGAGGGCACCAGCATCGCTGACGTTCCTGAGCCCAGTGAAGGTTCTGGGCCTCAGATGACTCCCATCTGCCCCCTCCCTGTGGTGACACATCTCTCAGGTTTAGGGGGTAGTGGGATGGGAGAGGTCCCAGACTCTGTGACTCTGAACTCATCCCTGCTTCTCCCCTACCAGTTGCTTCTGGAAGGTCAGATGGCCAATGGGGATACAGCAGTCAGAGGCCCATTTGGCCAAAGGATTGGGGATTTAGGGAATAGAAGTCAGGCTTGAAGGAGATGGGCAGAAGTCAGAGAGAGGCTTGCTCTGGCAGCCCTGTCCCTGGAGACAAGGGAAGTCCTATAGGCAGAGGAGAGTGTGACTTTGATCCTCTTCGAAGTCTGAGTCCCAGCTCAGCCTTCATTATGGTCCCTTGGGCCTTAGACGCCTTCCAGCTACAAAGAGTCTGTAGAATGGGAACCCTGGGAGAGGCAGAAGGTGAACTGGTCCTGGAGCCTCTGTGCTGGCTGCCGAGGGCTGGGTCCCACCTCTGCCAGAGCCCCTGGAAGAGCTGGGACCCTGTGCAAGGAAGGGGCTGCAGGAACCCCTGGGCCCAGGAAGGGAAGGGGCTACAGAGCCTCCCTCCAGGGTGCCTGGAAGCTCTCCTCCCCTGGGAGCCAGGCCAAGCTCCCTTGCCTAGGCCTGGCTTAATGAGGAAATGAGGCAGGCAGGGCCCCAGGCTCCAGTAGCCAGACTAAGAGCATCGCCCTGGGGGGTCTGGCGCCTGCTGGGACCTAAAATGCTCAGGGGAACTTCCCTGGCTTGCCAGGATGATGGCTTTTCCAGGCGACTTCCTTGCAGATAGAGGCAGAGCTGGCTTTGTGGGCACACTTGAGCCAAAACATTGCCACCAGACCCATCAACCAAGGAAGTAGGCCCCTCGGGCAGTGGGGAGCTATTGCTGGTGGCAGCCAGAGAGAGGTGCTGTTTCCAAAGGATTCATGATGCAAGAAAGGGGGCATAGGAGCCACAGAGCAGGGCTGTGCTTCCCAGCTGGGGTGAGGGAGCTGCCAAGCAGTCTTCTCCAGGGACCCCAGGGGCTGATCCAGCCCCTTCACAGCCCAGAGAGCATAGGATCGTGTGGCTTTGGGGCCTGCAACAAACTCTGTAATTGCTGGCAGAGGATGGGGCCAGACACATGGTCCATAGACAGACAGACAGACAGACAGTGGAGTCCCAGCTCTACCATGTCCTTGCTGTGTGCCTTTGGGTAAACTCTGAGCCTCAGCTTACCCATTCATCAAGTAGTAAAAAATGGTGCTTTCTTCTTAAGGTCATTGGGAAATCATTTGAGTTTCCTGCTGCGTCCTCCCTCTTCCTCAAAGATTCTAGGACGTGGTGAAGAGCTCAGTGAGTGGGAAGAAGGATACACAGCTTAGATGCAAAAGGACCAGGAAACTCAGGACCCCCAGCTGACCCAGGTTATCTGCTACCTGACTCCTGGCATGGCAGACGGCCAGCAGGTTGACCTTCTTGCTTTCCAGAGGTTTCCTGGCAGGGTGGGGGCAGGCGTGGATGGCTCTCCTCGATGTTGTGGCGAGGGAAGTCTGGTTTGGCCAGCACCAGCTGCCTTACCACCTTCCTGGTGCCAGCCCTTTGCAGTCAATGGGCTGGCTTCCTGCAGACTCTGACACCCATGTCCATGTCGAGTCTGTCCCTAAAGACCTGTCCAGTCACCCCAGCAACGCCAGGGCCACAGCAGGAAGGAGCTGCCCTGGCAAACCGAACTTGGGCATCTGCTCCTCTTGTAGCCTGAAGGGCAAGCTAAGACAACGGCGGTGAGTTCAGGGTGGCCGGGGTGCAGACACAGACAGGGTGGGGCTCAGGACCAACCCCCCTCCACTCCAACCACCAGCCCTTCACACAGTTGCCCCCACATGCACACACATGTAGGCTTCAGCAGACTCATGGGTGGCACATGTTTCCTCTCTCTGGTTAACATCCAAGTGCAAACTAGAACTGTGAGGGGGCCGATGAGCTGGGGCCTGAAAAGGCAGTAGGGAGCAGCCGAGGATCAGCCTGGGCAGCATCCCTGCCTCTTGCCTGCTGGTTGAAGCTGGGCCCAGACAGTTTGGTGAATGGGTTGAGGTGGGGAGGAAGTACACCCTGAATTGCCTGTCTCCCTCATACCCCCACCTCACCCACTTAGTCCCAGGGACCTGGCAGGGCTGAGGGGAAGATGGCACCAGTGTCAGAATTCACGTCGGTTGGCTCAGTGGGGCCAGACACCTTGGGCTGAGGCCGAGGGACAGCACCCGGCATCTATGACTTGGCAGTTGTGAGCCCCACATCTGCCGAGGAGCTCCCACTGCGTGCCAGACCTCAAGTCCTGCTCCTGCCACCCTTGGCCTGGCCTGAATGCCTGGCACAGCCCCTCCATGTTCTCAGAGGCTGCCAATGTGTCTTGTTTGGCTGTGACCTGGAGCAATTCTTCTCGGAGGACTGCTCTGACTTTCAGAGGGCCAGACAAGAAGGGCCCTTATTGGGTCGGAGGCGCAGGCTCCAGGAAGCCTGGCCTCTTCCCTGGTTCACACCTGTGGGTGCCAGGCCTAAGGCCTCACGGCCATTACCACTTCTTTCCTTTGCTCTGAGGAGGTGAGTCCAGCGAGCTCAGAGCGCACTTTGATGGGGCTTGAGGCCCTCCCTGAAGTCCTTGGGGCCATGCCTGGGGAGGCCAATGAAGGGAAACTGAGGACCAAAGGGCCAGGTAGTGTGGGAAGGTGGTGCTGGGGGGGGACTTGTTGTGGGTCTCACAGTATCTGTCCATGGGGGGCTCCCACTTCCTGGGCTTTGGCCCTCCTGCCTTCTATGCGTGTGTGTTCCTGAAAGGGGGGCCCAGTGTGAGGTAGTGGGGCAAAGGCAGGGCCATGCTTAAAGTGGGGCAGCTGGGCCTGGCTATAGCCCTACAGCCCCCCACCCTGACCATCACCAGCCTCAAATTCCTCCCCCAGACTCTCTGGACTGCCCACGTTGAGCCAGCCAGCCAGATACCCCCATTACCCCCACACTGTGCTGAGAAATGCGGCTGGGGTCTGAAAGCTCAGGGCCTGGAGTTGCCCAAGCTGGACTCCAAGTCTCAGGCTGAGTGACTTGGGGGAAATCTATTCCTCTTTCTCGGCCTCAGTTTTCTCTTCCAGAAAATGGAGGTGCTAATTGCGCTAGATGCAGGGAAGCCTTCCTCTTAGGCATCCCCTTAGGCCCCTTCCTGGCCCCTTCTGGTTCTGTGGAGGTCTCTCGCCGCCCCTTGCAGGCTTGGTGTCCAGCCGGCCCCCTCCTCTCTGCATAGTTCTGGCTGAGTCTTGTGCCAGTTCCTCGAGGGGAAATGAGGGCTGTGCCGGGAAGCCCGCCCAGCCTCCACCCCGCCAGCCTGCCCACTGCCTGGACCCAGCCAGGAACCGGGGAGAACCAGCCAAACCTTGTCCTCTGCCTCTGTCATGGGGTTCTGGTGTAGAGCCTCCAAGCTCTCAGCCTCCCTTCCCCTCAGAGTGAGTTTGCACTGGAGCCAGGCTGGCCCAAGGATGCAGTGACATCAGGCGTGGTTTGCTTTGAGCTGTCTCAACTCCTCTAGAGCCCCCGTCCTCCTAGGGCGGGTCCCGTGAGACCACTTGGTTGGCCTTCCACGTGCCTGTCCATCCTCTGCCCTGGTGGAGGGGTCAGACACCAGGGCAGATGTACCCTGTGTACATCCCCAGCCCTCTCCAGCTCCAGCAGGCTGTACGGGGCCTGTCTGCACCCACCTCTCCCACAGTCTCTCCTGGGCCTGGCCAGACCACCCCACCCCACCCCAACCTATCCAGGTGGACTATGGATCCCAGAGAATTCCAAGGCTCCTGCTGGGCATTCCAGCCCTGACTCATCCCCGCTGTGAGGTAGCGGCTTTGGCAGGGGTGCCAGACAAAGGGGGAGCAGTCTCCTCCCTCTCTCCCATTCCATCTTGCTCTCCTGCCTTCATCCTCCCCTTCCTCTTCTCTCCCACTGCTCCTCCTCCTCTCAGCCCTGGGCATCCAGTGAACCCTGGGCAAGGGCCCTGAGTAGTAACAACGGGGACGGGAGGCCTAGACCCACGCTGCTCTGTCCTGAGAGTTGCAAACTCAAGGGAAGAAGGAAGGAGCTGCTGTCCAGGTAGGCAAGCCCCGGGCCTTCTCCCTACTCTGTGCCAAGGCCTTCTGGGGGTCCCCTGAGTCCTGCATGGCCAGCCTGGAACTGGCAGAACCTGGCGGAAGCCAGGGAGGCTGGATGCTGCCCCAACGTGGGGGATCTTCACTTTGCTGTGTGACTTGGAGTAGGCAGATAGCTTCTCTGAGCCTATCACCGCAGATCATGCACTCAGAAGGGCTGTTGGCTCCTGCTAGGGCCTCTCTGAGGATGACTCTGCAGCTTAGTCAGTTGAACCATGTCCTGGGTCCTCCTGCCATCCCCTCCCGAAGCTCTGTCCTCAGGGATGGTGGGAGCCAGGGAAAGCCATAGGACCTTTGGCAGGAAGGGGGGCAGGATGAGTACCAGAGGGGACAGCAAGACAGGGATGGATGAGAATCTGAGGGGCAGAGCTGTGTGCCCAGGCCTGGAGGTGGCCCCAGGAAAGCAGCAGGCAGGGACAAGCTCTTCCGAAGGTGCTGGCCCAGAGTGGGCAGAGCGCTGCCCCCCCAGGGTCTCTCTTCCACTTCTGCAGCTAGCAGTCAGGCTCAGGGAACTAACCCAGCCCCACTAATGCCCCAAACAACCCCTTCCCTGGCCAAGATGGGCCCCAAGTGAGGGTCTCCCTGGAGCGGGGCCAATTTGGGTCTGCAGGAGGCCCTGGCAGTCAGCTAGGCTCATTGCCCGCAGATGCAGCCAGGGCAGCCTCACGCTGCCCCCCCGCCCCCCCAGATCCGTGAGGCAAGCAGGGTGGGCACTCTGATGCCTGTTTAACAGACAGGGAAAATCAGGCTGGGACTTTCCCAGGAAATCCTTGTAGGTGAAGGGTGATGGGAGAGGGAGGGGCTCTGGCTGTTTCCTGTACAGAGCCTTTGGGCAGAGGAGTGCTCTGACTGGGGGCGGCCTCTGCTGGAGGAAGAAGGAGGCAGGCAGATATGGGTGCCAGGGGCAGGCTCAGGCAGGGAAGCTTCCCCACCCCCACCTCGCAGCCCAGCCAGGGTGGTCTCCACACACGCCTGACCCTGCTCATCACCCTGGTGGCAGTTTGCTGCCCTGGGGGGGGCCTCTCCAGGGGGCTGGGCCCTAGGCAGAAGGAAGGGCAGAAGGAAGAGTGGGAGTCCCAGGACTCTGTATGCCCAGCCAGGGGAGAAAGCCGAGGCCCCAAAGAGCAGACACGAAGTGGCCACGGGACTGTGCCCCTGCTACCTCTGTGATTTTGCTCATTGTATTAGACCCTCTTTGCCTCCGGAACTAGCCCAGGTCTTGGCCCAGCGTGCCCAGCCTGGTGCCTTGGCCTCTTGATTTTCGTAAAAAAAATGTGGGTGTGCTGCAAGGTGGGGGGCTCAGGCAGAAAAGGAAGTGACTCATAATCCCTTAACTCAACCCCAACTGCGCCCACGTTGCCTTGAACATGTGGGATTGGCCAGGGGCCACAGTGGTATCTTCAAAGCGTGGGGGGGGGGCAAATGATTGGGTTTCTCTCTCTGCCTCCTCCACTAGCCTCACTGACCCCCCAGGCAACTGCCAGCTGACTCAGTGATGTGTGGGGGTGGGTGGGGGCTGCAGACTCCCTAGCTGGGAAGACACTTCATTTCCCACTGAAGCCAGGTCTTGCCTGGGAGCAGAGGGGAATGGGAAGTGGTGCCCCCATCCTGCCAGGTGCCTCCTGGCTGCCCACATCCCCTCTCTCTGCTGCTTGTGCCCCAGTGATGGATGGAGAACAAGATGCCAACACATGCAGAGCCCCAGTCCCTGGTGTTGGGAGGGTGGCTGGGAAAGGGCCGAGAGGATGGGGCGGATACTGGCTAGGCCCTCCTGATGGCCCCTTCTCACCCTGGCCTCCTAGGCATGCCCACCATGTGGCCCCTCTGGTTCCTCACGTCCCTACTGACCTTGAGCCAGGCCCTGCCCTTTGAGCAGAAGGGCTTCTGGGACTTCACCCTGGATGATGGACTGCCCATGCTGAATGATGAGGAGGCTTCGGGTGCCGACACAACCTCAGGCGTCCCGGACCTGGACTCCCTCACACCCACCTTCAGCGCCATGTGTCCCTTCGGCTGCCACTGCCACCTTCGGGTTGTTCAGTGCTCTGACCTGGGTCAGTCATGGGGCTGTGGTGGGAGGGGTATGTGGCAGCACAGGCACAGCCTGAGTGCTCCTATCCAGGGGGCACATGTCTGTCCTGTGGCATGGGTGTGGAAAGATGAGAACATAGATGGGGTGACCCTGAGCAGGCTCGAGGATCCTGATTTCAGTGTGAGAGGGTGTCCAGTTGTCTGGTTGCAAGCGAGTGGGGAGCGAGAAGAGCTTCTGTCTGCCAGCTCTGGAGTTTTCGCCTGTCTGTGGCAGTCCCTGGGCGCGTGGCTCTGTGTGTGTGTCCCCGTGCTCTGAGCCTGTCTGGGGCATGACCTGGGCTCACATTGGTGATAGTGGCGCTGGCTCCCAGGTCTGAAGACTGTGCCCAAAGAGATCTCACCTGACACCACACTGCTGGACCTGCAGAACAACGACATCACTGAGCTCCGGAAGGATGACTTCAAAGGCCTCCAGCACCTCTACGTAAGCCCACCCCGGCCCTTTCAAGGGGCCCAAAGGAGGTGGGCAGTCTGCAGCTGGGCAGTTGGGTCCAGATGGGCATGGGCATGCACTTGCGGAGTGCAAGAGGAACCAGGGAACTGTGGGGTCCTGAGAGAAGTTTGGAGGTGGAAATGGAGGGAGTGCCCAGGGTCAGGGTCACGGGTGTGGGTGTCAGCAACCATAAGCGCAGGACGAGATCACTTAGCTTAATTCCCTTTTCGGCTGGAAACATTTTTCATTTTATTGGTTCTTTCCAAGAACATATTTCATTGTAGCCAGCATGCAAGTGGGGAAACAGGCTCAGGGAAGCGCTGGGCTGCGCTAGGCAGTAGTGGCGTCACTGGGCCTGATTGCTGGCTCCCGCGCTGCACTTTGCCCACGAGCAAACCATCTCCTTGAGGCCCAGCTGGGACTCAGACACCTGTGAAATCCCAATAATCTCCGGCTCAGGTGGCAGAGGAGGGAGAGAGAGGAGAGGGCAGGGGGGGCTGGGGAGCTGGTGCCTTCACCTCCAATGCCCACCCTACCTCAGGCTCTCGTCCTGGTGAACAACAAGATCTCTAAGATACATGAGAAGGCCTTCAGCCCCCTGTGGAAGCTGCAGAAGCTCTACATCTCCAAGAACCACCTGGTGGAGATTCCTCCCAACCTGCCTAGCTCCCTGGTGGAGCTCCGCATTCATGATAACCGCATCCGCAAGGTGCCCAAGGGTGTGTTCAGTGGGCTGCGCAACATGAACTGCATTGGTAAGTGTGACCCTGGCCTGGGACAGTCCTCACCCAGGTGGCTGATAGGAAAGGTAAGGGAGAGGGACCTCTTCCAGCCAGAATGGGTCTCACAAAATGTTCCGGAGCCTTGTCTAAGGGCATACCCCGGAGTGGCCGAAGCAAGGTGAAGAAAGACCAGGGGACTGCAGAGAGAGGGAAGGGAGAGGGCCTATGCCACCAGACAGCCGGCTGGGGCCTGCCATGGGCTCTCACTTTCCTACTGCTCCCTCTGCCCCCTGAAGCCAGTGCCAGGGCTAGTGCCCTTGGGGGCTAGTGTTCTTGAACAAATGGGAGTTTGTAATTTGCCCCATAAATTAGTGGCTGCTTTCAGGGGGAGTTAGGGGAGTGAGCAATTAATAGGGTCCATCAGGCTAGCCCAAGCCAGGAAGCCAACAGGCCCTGGGGTGTACAAGCAGCAGCTCAGCTCTGGCTCCAGGGCTGAGGGGGCCTCTCTCCTAGAGATGGGCGGGAATCCCCTGGAAAACAGTGGCTTTGAACCTGGAGCCTTCGATGGCCTGAAGCTCAACTACCTGCGCATCTCCGAAGCCAAGCTGACCGGCATCCCTAAAGGTAAGAAGATAGCCCTTTCTTCCCACAGTGGGCAGAGCTGGGGTCCAGAGGCTTCTGGGGCCACCTGGTCTCTTTTGGGAGGGCTTTAGCAGTCCCCCTGCACACACACACACACACACACACACACACACACACCGCACCAGCCCACACACTCCTGCATTCATCTCAAAGCACCCTGTTTCCTCCGGCAGACCTCCCTGAGACCCTGAATGAACTCCATCTGGACCACAACAAAATCCAGGCTATTGAGCTGGAGGATCTGCTCCGCTATTCCAAACTATACAGGTGGGCTGGGGGCCAAGGGTGGTGACTCGCCCCTCAAGCCTCTTCTTCTCTGGCTTCTCATTACACCTCATCCATCCCTTTGTAGGCTGGGCCTGGGCCACAACCAGATTCGCATGATAGAGAACGGAAGCCTGAGTTTTCTGCCCACCCTGAGGGAGCTGCACTTGGACAATAACAAGCTGTCCAAGGTGCCTGCTGGCCTTCCAGATCTCAAGCTACTCCAGGTGAGAGCTGGGGGGGGGGGGGCAATCCCCAGTAGCAAGTTCTCTAAGGGGAGCAGCCCATGTCCCAGGGCAGCTTCTTGGCCCCCTGCCCGTCATGCGCACCCTAGCAGAGAATGGAACAGGAACTCCTGCTCTCTCTGCCTCTCTCCTCATCGGGGAAGGCAGTCACGGGAGCCCCTCCTTCAGGGCCAATGGTCTGTGCTGAGGAACAGGAGGAGGAAAGCAGGACAGCAAGAAGGTGGGGCAGGGGTGGAGAGAGGTTGTGAGGGATAAGCAGGAGGTGGTCTGGTAGATATTGGGGCTGAAGGTCTCCTAAGAGGTTAGGGCCTGGGAGATCGGGGAACAGTGAGGGCATGGGGATGTACAAATATGTGCCAAAATAGGGACAGCCCAGGACAGAAAGTGGGCTGATATGGGAGTAGTGCAGGGCCTTGCCTGGAGTTCTCTTAAGGGCCCCTTCCCTGGCTTGATTTCCAGTCACACGGGTGAACTTGGTCTTGCCCAGCCCTGCTCTGCCCCCTCAGTGTCTTCCTCAGCCTCATTCACACGTGCAGGGAGACCCGCCATTCCCACAGGCTGTCCAACCAGAGCCGAGTCCAGTGGAGCCCTGCGTGCTGGGCAGCCCAGCTGCAGCAGCAGCAGCGCAGGCAGTGCTGGGATGAGTGCGCCCTCTAGTGGCTGGTTACTCTCCGCCTCTAGAGGGCGATGTTGCGGATGAGCGCCTCATCCCCTACCCCCCATCATCGGACTTCTTACCCACTCACGCTTCTGTCCGCTCTGCCCCTCCCCTAGAGAGGGGCTTCAGGGGGTTCGGGGAGGCTGATAGAAGGCAAGTGCCCCTGACGACTGGGAGGAAAAGGAAATCGCCCTGAAGGTTTTTTCTCTTCTCATGCCCCTGGGTCCCTGGAGTGAGAGGCCGAAGGGCAGGCCCAGAGGGAGTTCGGAAAATCCAGAGGGGATGCCAGGGGCCCTCTATGAGCCCAAGGTGCCATCTTTCCTGCATGGATACCCCCACCCCATACCCTTTCCCCCATGTGCCCCTAGACTCCCACCCACCACACACACCCCTGAGCCCCTCATCCCAGCCCCTGGTCACACACCTGCCTGACCACGTACTCAAGCCTTGGTTCGCTCCTTCCAGTGGATGCAATGCAATGAAGTGATTCCTGGGTGGCCACCAGGCAAGACTCAGGAAAGGTGGTTGAGGGGCCTGGGCCACTGGCACTGAACCTAGGCCACTCCCCTCTGTCCCAGGTGGTCTACCTGCACACCAACAACATCACCAAGGTGGGTGTCAACGACTTCTGCCCCATGGGCTTCGGAGTCAAGCGGGCCTACTACAATGGCATCAGCCTCTTCAACAACCCTGTGCCTTACTGGGAGGTGCAGCCAGCCACCTTCCGCTGTGTCACCGACCGCCTGGCCATCCAGTTTGGCAACTACAAAAAGTAGAGGCAGCAACAGGCTTGTGGTGGCCTGGGCTGGGTCTCTGAGGAGCACAGCGAATGTCCTGAAGGGGGTGGCAGAGCAAGGGAGGGAAGCCAGTGCCCAGCTACACCCAACCCAGCCCCACCCCTGATCCCCAGGCCCCACTTGCTGCCCCTGACACCTTCACCCTGGTTCCCAAGCGTGTAGGTGGGGCAGGAGGCCCAGACCCCATCAAGTGTCCCCTTGGCTTCAGAGCTGACCCTCCCCCCATCACAGCCATTCAGAGGCGCCCCCACTAAATTGTCTTCTGTTTCACCCTGAAACCAAATTGGCCGAAGCTGCAGTCCAGGAAAACCAGTCCCTGGATCTGGGGAGCAGGAGGGGATGAGCAGGGATGAAGACAGCAGACCCCTTCGAGCCCACTACATCTGCCTGGTGCACATTCTTCCTTCACGTGAACTTGCAGCTTCTAGCCCTCATTGGCCTGGTCTGCTACCCTTGGCCTCAAATGGTTTCCCACCTTTATGCAAGTTCATGGCCCATCCATCCAAGTCTCCTTACTCTACAGGCTCCTAGACCAGTCCTCTCCCTCTCTCTCTGTCTCTCTTGTTCTCCTTCTCCTCTCTTATATCCTTGAGGTGGATCTAGTCTCTGTCACAATAGGCCTCGGACCAGCCCCTACCCAAGCCGCCGGGTGGGGTGCAGCTGCCCCTCACACCCACCTGCCCTGCCCAGGCCCCTCCCCCAAGCCTGGATGGTCCTGGAGGAGGCAGGTGGAGGTCTGCACCCCACCCATGCTCTAGTCAAGAGGGAAAGCACTGGGCTCAGTCAGACTCTGGAAGTCAGCCCCTGAGAGGGGCCCAGCATCCCACTGGAGTCCCAAGCACGCTTTTCATTACCCTCCTTCCCCCATGATGGCTTGGTCTCCCCTACCCTCCTGCCTCGCTTCCAGCCCTTGGTGTGGGGTTTCGAGCAATCACACCCAGCTTGAGGAGGGGCTGCTTCTGAGATCAGTTGTTGTTTTTCAATTAAAGGAACACTGTGCAATATGGCTGTGTTTGTCACTGTTCTTGGGGTGGCACTGGGGACTGAGCAGAAAGGGGAACCATGAGGGGCTGCCTCTGACCAACTCCCAAGCTCTGCTTCTCTGTGCCCCCTTCAAGCCTGGGGCTTCCTCTTTGCTGCTTTCCTGGCCTTCAGCAGGTATGGGGCTGTACAAGGAGGCCCTGGCGACCAGGTGGAAGGCCCCAGCCTGGCCCCTTCCTCTCACTTCTAGGCCCTTCCGCTGCCCTAGCTGTCCTGAGACGGGCTCCTGAAGCAGGCCCACCGAGGTAGTATTCGTCCTCCCAGAGCCGAGCGTTTGCCGAGCGGCTGCAGGCTGCAGAGCACCCGGCTAGACCTCCTCTCAGGGGAGCCAGGAAATCTTAGGGGACCCCATCACTGCCCCTCTTGATGGATTCCTGTGAGCATCAGGGGGTGCACTCCCAGGCAGGGCAGCGTGCTGTGTGCTGTGTGCTGTGGGTGCCCACCTGAACTGGCCTGGCCCAGGTTCCTGGTCCAACCTCCACCCTGTAGGGCACACTGTGTGCCAGCAGCACCAAGCCCAGGCTGCAGGGAGGATCCAGAGCACAGCCTGGAAATCTTGCTCACTGGCTACACAGGTTTGCCCTGGAAAGGCAGCATGAGGGGAGAGTCCCCAGAGCAATACCCCCTCAGATGGCATGCCCAGAGGGCAGAGGTGGCACTGGGCTAGAACCTGGCTGCTCTTTCTTCATCCCACATGAGGGGCCTCAGTCTCCAGTGGGGAGAGCCGGGGTTTCCCAGGACAGCCACAAGCCACTCACGAAAATAGAGCAGGCAGGGCCCACTGGGAGTGGCAGCCCAGTAGAGGAGCCGGAGGTGCAGCACACTCACTGCCTCTGAGCACACAGCCACCTGCCCTCCCACCTGGCCTGGAACCGGGATGCCCGGTGTTCCCAGGCTTCTCCTTTTGGGGATGGAAGGTACCGCTCACAGAGGTGGCCCAGCGATAGAATGTCACCCGTCGGCATCATAGCACTATTCTGGGCCATGTGCTCCACAGCCCAGCAATCTCTGCTGAGCTGGGCAGGCTCAGGGCAAGGGCACTGGCCAGGGGCCAGGAGTCAGGGCCTCGGTCAAGTCCCCTTGCTGGCTGGGAGGAGGGGCAGTGCTGGAGTCGGAAACATGGGGCCCTCAGGCCCTTTCTCTGTTGGCGGGTCTTGGGCACCTGACCCTTGAGCACCTGACCTTATTGTGTGGGTCCAACACAGCCCCTCCCTACTGTGGGTCTCTGTCTCCTCTCCTTCCCTCCCTCCCTCCCTCCCTCCCTCCCTCCCTCCCTTCCTCTCTCCCTCCCTCCCAGCCTTCCTGCCATTTCTCTCTGCCTCCCTCTCACTAGGGACACAGGTGCCACAACAAGCTAGTGAAACAAGAGTGTTAACACTGTTAGGCACAGAGGAGAACCCTGAGGCTGTACCCCAGGGAATATATCCTGAAGGTCTGGTGGGTCACTCCTCACAGGAGGGGACACTGCCCTGCAGGTGGGAATCACCCCTTGCCCATACCAGAGGCTGTGAGGCACCCAGGGTAATACTTGGCCCTGAGGCAGGAGCCCAGGGAGGTGAATAGGGCGCACCCCGACAGGGCTTGTGGGTCCTGGTTGGAGGGGAGGGCTCCACAACCAGAGCAGTTGATCAAAGACAAATTACTTAGCCTCACTCTGATATCAATTGTATTGCAAACTATTAGTTGATGAATAACAATAGGAAGAAGAAAGGGAATATGTACACAAAAGTTGAAAATGATTGGGCTTAAAAAAATACCCACGGCAGCGGCAAGGTTACCCCTGCCAGACAACAGCTCCATGAACAGGTTCGTATGCACTTCCTGACATGCAGGGCATCCTCCCGGTGCAGCTCAGGGCCCAGCTTCGGTCACAGGAATCCTCAGGGTGGCAAAGCTGCAGAGGGCTGGGATGGCCACACTGAGCTGTAGATGGCTGAGTGGGCTCAGGGGGGACCCATTTAGAAAGTGCAGAAAATGTGGGGGAGGGGCCAGGTTCCAGCCCGATCTTGGGCTGAGTAGGAGCCCCTGGATTTGGTGACAAATTGTTTATGGGGTGAGAGGAAGGAGTGGGCAGGTTGAGAGTGTGATGCCCCCATGGTCTGAGGTCCCTGGAGGAATGCCACCTGAGAGCTGGGAGCGCCCCAGGAGTCATGGGTGTGCAGGTGCAGCTCAGAGGAGGGGTCTGAGCCAGAGGGCTCGCCGGGCCGGCACACATGCGCATGCACACACAGGGCAATGAATGTCATGGGAATAGCTCCCTTGGGGAGGGCAATCCCGTGAAAGGAGAGGCCGCCAAGGAGCGGACTCTGAATGACCCAGGGCTGGGGTGGGGGACATTTCCGAGTACTTATTACCGGTCAGGTGCCTTCTGGATGTGGCAGGGCCCAGCTGGAGACTAAGCCGAATCTACTGCTTCGGTTTAGACGAGTCAGGGCTTGTCAGAGAGGCAGCCAGCCAGGTGTCTGAAGGCCACAGCCAGGGATGGGGGCAGGGCACCTCAGAGGGACAACCCCTCTTTGAAGAGCCTGAGGGGCCAGTGGAGGGGCTGCTATGAGAATTTGGGGGGCAGTGTTCATCCACTGCCAGTCCCTCTGTGGTCTCTAGGCCCTGTCCCTGTGGGCTCCGGGCTCCAGTCTTGAGCTCTACCCTGGACACGTGGGGCACCATCACCAGGGAAGAGCCCCAGTGCCCACTGCACAAAGGCTGCCAGGACAGGGAAGTAGTGCCCTGAGGCTGGAGCCAGTCTCGCAAGAGGGAGCTGTGCTCAAAGGACCACCCCCAGAGCTGTTGGGAGAGCACTCTGGCTTTCCATCATCTATTGAGATCCAGCATCTGGGAGATCTGAAGGGAGGTGGGGCACAGGTCGGCCAGGCCAGGCTGGTGTCAGTTTCGGGGGGGGGGGGGGAATGGCTAACGAAGGACCGAATGCTGGTGGCTTCGAACAGAGATTGATTCTTTCATGGTTCTGGAGACCACAAGTCCAAAATCAAGGTGTCAGCAGGTCCATGCTCCCTCTGAAGGCTCTAGGGGACAGTCCTTCCTGCCTCTCCCAGCTGTTGGTGGCTTCAGGTGTCCCTTGACTTGTGGCTGCGTCACTCCAGTCTTTGCCTCCATCTTCACATAACCTCCTGCTCTGTGTCTCTGTCAAATTTCCTTCTGCCTCCCTCTTACCAGGACACTTGTCACTGCATTTAGGTCCTGCCCAGATATTTCAGGATGATCTCCCCATCTCAAGATCCGTAAGTTAATCACATCTGCAAAGTCCTTATTTCCAAATAAGGTCTCAGTCCCATTCCAGGGCTCAGGACTTACACATCTCCCAGGGGGCATTTCAGCCTGCCACGGTGCCCCCAAAGTCTTGGGGGGGGTCTGTGATCTCAGCCAGAGAAGGAGTGAATACACAGAGAAGAGAGGGGACCTGGGGCCCAGCCAGAGGTTCCTTCAATTCATGGGTGGGCTGAGGAGTTGCTGTTTCTAGAGGAGGCTATGACAGTCACACTAAAAGTGGCAGGAGGGAAAGCAGACAAGGGAGAAGGGGTGGAAGTTGCAGGCCCACAGAGAGGAGATGCCTGGTGATAGGCAGTGGCTGAGGACCAGGGGAAGAAAGCATTCAGGGGAGGAGAGTGAGGGCTGAAGAGGGCTAAAGGCAAGAAATGAGGGAGGGGTGATGAGCCAGAAGAAAATGAAGAGTGTGTGGGGCATGGGCTGAGAGCAGGCTTCTTGTTCTTGACTTTGTTTCTTAAGCCAGAGAGTGCCAGAGGGGAGCAGGAGGTAATAGTGGACAGGCAGCTGTTGACAACGTAGCAGTGAGGGGCGGAAGGGAACAAGGACACAGTGGGAATTAGGGATGGGACAGGAGGAGAAGGATGGGGGAGGGTACGGGGAAGCAGGGAGGTCTGGGCCACTAGGCCAGGCACCTTCCCCTGCCACACCCCCAGCCCCAGCTATGGGCCTCCCTGGGGCGGCCCTCTAAGCATTTGCAGTACAGAAGATAGAGTTTGACCTAAGGAAGAACTTCCTAAAGAAGCTCTCCCCACTCACCTGTATATAGATGGAGAAGCCAAGAGGGGCTGGCCAATGAACAAGGGCCATCAGTGACATACCAGAGGTTCCCTCACTTCCAGGCCTGGGGACCCACCGACTCCAACCACAGAAAGCGGACCATCCCCTCTCCTGGCCCATTAGCTGCTCGGGGATTGCTGTTGGCTAGGGACTGAGGTCTTCGATGACATCTTAAAGGTCTGTGACTCCATCCCTTCAGCCCTCCTGAAAGCCACATACCTCATCACAGGGGCATGTGGCATGGCCAACTCTTGCCTGGGCTCGCCTTGGGCAGTGCCCCCAGGTGGGGGAGAAGAGGCACAGGGGCATTGGTTGGTGATCCCTGCCTCAAACTTTCTCCCCTTCTCATCAAAGGGGGCCTGTGCCAAGCACGGGAAGAGAAGGGGGCCAAATGTAACTGCCCAACCAAGGCAGCTGGCTCCCAGCTCTGAGAGCAGGACGGACTTCACATGCTGGTGCTAATGCGGCCATGTGGGCAGCAGCCATCAATAAAATGAACATGCCCCCAGGGGCAATCGGGGATGGGGGCCATCACCTCTCCTAGCTCATTACCTGCTTAGGTCTCTAAGGGAAGGCAACGACATAGTCCCAAGGGAGTCTTTTCTCTTTTCTTCAGCCACTTCCAGGCCTGCACATGTGGTCTCTCCTTTCCCCTCTCAGCCTCCATTTCCTCCTCACTCCTGTCGTCCCAGAGCTGCCCACACAGGTCTGCTAGGGGGCTGGCTGATAAGTGAGGTGCTTGCTATCAGCCAGGGTGCACCTCCTGCCAAGGAGGCAGCCTACCCCTACCTCCTCTGGCTCTGGAGCCAGGGACCCAAGGCCCAGGACGGAAGAACATGCCCAAGGAGCCTGTCACACTGTGGAAGGCTAAGAAGGGGACCCAACCTGGATCTGGCAGGGAGGGGAGGCCTAGGGTTCTCAGGAGGTGCTCCCATCATTTGGAGCTCCTCTTCCATTGTGTGGGTGTCCAGGGGCGGCTGGCACCCCATCTCCCAGCCAGGGTGAAAGTCCAGCTTTACAACTAGCTTAAGGTGAGGTCTGGTGCCCCTCCAAGTGTGAGATGGCAAGAAGAACAACTCCAAGGTGGCTGGCTCTCACACAATGATATGAGACTCCACAGCTAGTGCCAAGCTTGTGATTGGTTCTCAGAAAATCAGGGCTGGCTTCAGCTTTTATCTTTCCTATCTGGGCACAGAGGATCAGGCAGGCCAGGCTCTGGGACTGCTGTGGGGCGAAGGGGGGCTGAGCCCACAACAGCCAGACCACTGTGCTGGGGCACCTTCCTCCCGCGCCTGCAGGATCGGCAGGTCACTCCAAGAGCAAACACCCAGGGAAGTGGCTGGGTTGGAGTGGAAGGGGAGTGTGTGTGTGAGCAAATGCTTGAGTGAGCATGTGTGAATGAATGTGTGTGAAAGAGTGTGAACAACTGTGAGTCTGTGTGAGACTTATGAGTGAGTATGTGTGTGTGACAGTGTAACTGAGTAACTGAGTGGGTGTGACTGTGAATATATGTGAATAACTGTAAATGTGAATTTGAGTGACTAGGCATGTGTGTGACTAACTCTGAATGTGTACAAGTGTGTGTGAGAGCATGAGACTATGTGTGAATAATTGGGTGTGAGTGTGTGGCATAGTGACTGTGCATGAGTGAGCTGTGTGAGTGTATGTGAGCATGCTGCGCATGTGTCAGCATGTGTGGGGTGTTTGAGCGTGTGTAAGTATCAACTATGTATGTGTGGCCCCGTGTGAGTACGCATGTATGATTGAGCATGTGTGTATGAGTAAATGTGTGTAAGGATGTGCAAGTGAGTGTGCATGAATGTGTGAGCATGCATGTGTCAGCATTTGTGAGTGAGCGTGTGTGTGCACGTGACCTCTACCTGCACTGAGAAGTGTCAGGTCTCAAAGGCTGTGCAAGGAGCCAGCTGCTTCCTGCAGAAATGACTGTAGGAAGGTGTGACAGTCTCTTGGCCCAGCAAAGCGCTCCTGCAGTGCCTTTGTGTCCTTAGGTCTCTGCCACAGTGGCACCTCCTAAAGAAGCCTTTCCTTAGCTCTCAGTGCCATCTTTCCTCTCCCACAAACGGCGGTCTCCCCGGGCTCTTACCCCCACTGTGTGACCATGCGTTTACTCTCTGCCTGCCAGCTCCCTGTTTTGTGGTCCCTGCTGTGTCCCTAGTGCCCAGTCTGGGCCTGGCACACAAGATGCCCTAGGGCTCTGTTTGTCCAAGGCAGGAAAGAGTCTGGCTGTGTCTTCTACCTGCCACTTTGTTGGGCTCTAAGCCCTGCCTGCTCCAGGGTGGTGATGCTCACTGTGGGCCTGTCAATTCTCTCGCCTACATACTCAGCCCCTCCCTGTGCCACCCCCACCCCCTTGCACTTCTGCTGTCTGCTCACAGATGGTGACAAGGGCCTGATGTGGGTTCAGAGGCACCCACTGTCCCTGGAACTGTGGAGCTTGAGGCTCTAAAGACGAGTGGCATAAGCCAGCCAGTTCCCGCCTGGGTGTCCATGGGCACACACTTGGGTCTCTGTCCACAGATGTACATCCGTGCGTTTGTGGGTATGGTCTTCTCTGCATTGGGGTTTGTCTGTCTCCACTGTGTCCACGAATGTCTGTGTCCACAAATGTTTATGTTTCCGTGTGTCTATCTCTGGTGTCCACCTGTGTGCAATATCTCTCAGTGTCCTGTAAAATGGGGTTTGTGTAATAACCTTTTGGGGTCACTGACCTCGAAAATCTGTTGGAAGCTCCAGCTTCCCTTCTGAAAACACCTTTAGATGTTGTATTCCCAGCGGTTAGAAGGCAGTTTCAGGACGATGCTCCCCGCCCCCAAGGTAGGGACCTGTGGACCCCGTACTACATATCAGCGCGCCAGCTCCACATCCCATTTGACTTTAGGGAGAGGGACTCTAAGGGCAGGGGTCTTGAGAAAGAGGGACAGCCTTGTGTCCCAGTCGCATGCTCACAGCTCTTTCTCTGCTCTCCCAGTTGCCAGGGCCCCCAGTTTCCAGTCGCGCCCACCCCACCTCGGCCATCGCCCTGCCCTCCAGGGGCACTGCCAGACCGGGAAGGGCAGGCACCCCGAGCGTCCTGGGGTACAGAAGGGTGCGCATCGGACGCATGGCTCCAGAGCCCCACGGCCCCCGCGCAGTGCGCCGCCCCCCGCGCCCGATCCCTCCTCCCTCGTCACCCCCCCTCGTTCCCTCCCTCTCTCCCTCCTTCCTTCCTTCCCTCCCTCCGCGCTCAGAGCTGCGGCTGGAGCCGAGCGCGCCGCGTCGCCCGCCGCCGCCGGTGCGGAGCGTGGGGAGCACTCGGCCGCAGCCCTCGCCCGCCGCGGAGGGTCGCGCCCGCGCCGCCGGCCAGGCTGCCCTGTGCCCGGGCCTTTCCGTCCTTGGAGCGGATCGTTGTCGGCCGGGCGCCCGCCCTCAGCGACAGCACCCGCCGGAGCCGAGGCCGCGGCGGCGGCCGTGCCCATGACCTGGTAAGTGGTGCCCCGGGGCGCACCGGCTCCCCGGGGTGGGCGCGGGCGGGGCAGGGCAGGCATCCGGCAGGTGGCGAGGCTGGCAGGTGGGGGGACGTGGGTCCCCGCCCGCAGCACCTGCACCCCGCGCGGGGCCTGCGTGTCCTTGCGGCGCCGCTTCCGCGCGTCACCCCGCAGCCCCGGGCTGGTGGGCAGCGCCCCGCATCCAGCACCCTGCGCCCCGCATCCCGCGCGCACGCGCATCTGCATCTGGGGAAAAAGGCCGCCGGGGGCTGCGGGCTGGGTCCCGGGAGGGCACAGTCGGGGCGTGGGACCTGGGCCAAGCTGGCCTCGCGCACGCACCTCCGGAGCTTCGCAGCACCCCTCCCCCGCATCCTCACACTGTTATTCTCCCCCGACACACACGGTCTGAGAAACCCCGCACACGTTCCCACACTGTCCCCGCACGCCCACACAGACACCCAGCCGACCCTTCCGCTGGCATGAGCAGTGCGAATGGCAAGCCGTCCTGGCCACACTTGGGTAACTCGTTCTCCATCCCTCCATGCACAGCTGTCCTCCCCCCTCCTCACCTGTGTGACCTTGGCCAGAAGGCTTCTCCTGTCTGGGCCTCAGTTTTCACAAGGGTTTAGGATTCTGGAATTTGGAGCACTGAGAGAGGGGGCATGTCCCCAAGGAGGGAGCCCTGGATCTCCCCCTTGAACAGTCCTCTGATTTTCTGATAGCTTTGCAGGGCTTAGTGGCCAGGCCAAATGAGGGTGGGTGGCAGGCAAGATGGGGGCCTGGTGGGGACCTGGGAAAGCCCCTTGTGAGGGCCCGGGTGAGGAACTGGGACAGAGTGGGGGAAAAGCTTCTTCCTCAAGGGGCAGGGAAGGGCCAGCATCCCTGAACTAGGCATTTGACACTCCCAGACAGAGGTGGGGAGTGGAGCCACTCAGTATTTCAAAGATGAGGTCACTGGGCCTCCAACCTAAAGTGTGTCCCTGGCAGCTGCAGGGTTGAGTTCAGGCTGACCCTGGCCATCCCAGTCTCCCCTGTCTCCCTGCAAGGACTTGGGTGCCAGCCTAGCAAGCATCTCCTTCATTTGCCCACTAGCTCTGTGCCCTAAGCACTGGTCTGTGAACATCTTAAGGCAGGGACTGGTTCTTAATCTATGCCAGTTCTTAATCAAGTGCCCAGCCCAGGTGTGGCTCAGACTGAGCACAGGTTTCTGTGTGGCACATTCATGACCTTGACCTCACTGAATGTGCAGAATCACCCAATGAGGGAGGCAAAGCCAAGGTTTTTGTCCCCATTTTTCAGATGAAACAATTGAGGCCCCGAGAGGGGAAAGGACTTGACCTGCATTGACTGGATGGGCAGATAGATGGGGACACTCTAGGTCCAGGCACAGTTCCAAGCTGAGAGTTCCTGGACCCTCAGCTGAGTCTCACCAACAGCGCCAAATGTGAGCTGCTGTTTTTATTGCCCCTTTCACAGCTGAGGAAACCAAAGCCATGGGGCTCATTAGAGAGGAGCTGGGATGCAGACCTGGGCAGTGGGAACACCAACCCAAACTAACCTTCAGAGGGGAAGGCTGGGGGCTGCCTAGGTCCCTGCAGGGCCTCAACTGAGGCCTGGCAGAGGGTCTGAGGGCGTTGGAAGGGGCTGGGCGATTGTGGTCCCCGGGTATTGATCGTCCCTGCTGCTAGCCTGGAGGAGAAGCAGGGCCAAGGACAGATCAACCTGGTCCATGCCCAGGGCTGCCAGGTGGTTTGAGCAAAGGGGCAGGCGGCTCTGGCACAGACATGGGGGGGGTAATGCAGGCAGATGGCACTAGGGTGGCGTAGGAGGGGGCTTTGTACGGAGCCAGAAGGAGAGTCAGTCCTCTGTGGACGGAAACCCTGGGCTAAGAGTGCTGGGACTGGGGAGAGAGCTACAACCACAGGCGCAGAGGCACTGTAGCAGGCTCCTGATAGGTAAAGAAGGCTTAGAGGAGCTCCTGGGTTTGCTGCCAGCTCTGGGACTGATGGTTTTGTGACCTTGGTCAAGCCCCTTCCCTACTCCAGTGGCGGGGGTCTCAGTGCACTACGATGACATTTCAGGATTCCCAGCTGAAGCTTCAGAGGTTGAATCATTGGAGAGACCCGGCAGTGAGTCAGTGAACTCTCTCCATCCTAGAACGTCTTCTCCCAGTCCAGGGAGGCAGCCAAAGGGTGCTGGGGTCCGCTTAATCCCCTCCCTCCCCCACCCCCCGCCTTCCTGGTGGACAAGATAAAAGTGTACTGGGCCCCTGGGGGCTTTGAGAGCTGACCTTCAGCTGGGACTCTTTAAGCCAGCAAAGCTCAGCCCAGCTTCCTTCCTCCCACCTTACAAAGTGAGTTGTAGGCACAGATGTCGGCTGTGCCCATTGCACTCTTCCAATTTTAAACTGAGGAGCTATGTAATTTAACTGGTGGTTGCTGTCTCTACCAGAGGTTACTAGCACATCAAATATTGTAGGTAATGACAGTAATAATAATAATGGCACTCGTCTTGTGCCGGACGTCGTTCTCAGTGCTTCACAGACATCCCCTCACTTCATTGAAACAACAACCAAATGTAGCAAGGGCTATTACTATCCCCACTTTGCAGATGAGGAGACTGAGGCCCAGAGAGGTTAGGCAACTTGCCCAAGGTCACACAGCCAGTGGATGGTAAAACCAGGATGGAAAGGCAGGCCATCAGGCTCCTGAGTTTTGTCTGTTTATGTAGCCACTAGTTCCATAATCTCTAGAAGTCTCTGTTGAACTCAGCAGATTGGAACGTTGTGCATGTGAACTGTTTGTCAAGGGCATTTCCAGCCTGGGGAAGACCCCACGGCTCAGAAGCTGAGCCTCCTGTGCCCCTCATCGGTTCACTGAGAAAAACCAACAAACCGTGGATTTATATCAACCTGAAGCAAGTTAGGGAATGATTTGTGATTCAGTAAGTCTTCTGCGTGGCCCCTCCAGTGCATCTCTATGAAGAGGCAATCTCAGCGTGTACTTACGGAAGCTGATAGTTTGGGACCTGGGCTGTAGCACCAAAAACAGACGCTTGCTGCCCTGGAGCCTCACCAGTGCTATATCTGAGATGGGCCCAGGCGCCAGCTCTAGCTGTGACTTTGCTGGGCAGGGCAAGCAGAAACCTGGAATATGCAGATGTCTCCTCCCTGCCCCCCATCATTTCCCAGAAGGCCACTTCTTTATCTGGGGCCCCAGCTCCTCACTGTTTCTCTCTTCCCCGCCCTGGCTGAGCTGGCAGAAGCCAGGCCAAGTGGCGCCTGGCTGGAAAGCCCTCTTCTGCCTGTGCACCTTCTGTTGGGTGGGAGGTGCTGGAAGTGGGCCTGGGAGCGCTGCCTGGAGAGCAGGATCTGAGGCCGCACGTCACCAGGACGGAGGGAAAGAGGATCTCAGATGTAGGATCAAAGGCCAGGCATCCTGGACTGCCCAAGGTTGGGAAGGGGACAAGACCAAGGTTACATGGCTGAATAGGTGGCAGAACCCTAACCAGAGCCACAGGGTGAGGTGGGAGCAAAGGGCTGGAGGTTTGCCCCAAGTCTCACCTCAAGAACTGGCAGGGGACTTGGGCCACAAGAGCTTTCCAGAGACTTGGGTCCAAATCAGAGTTGTGCAAAGGGGATGCGATGGTCATTATCCTTGGAGAATGCCTTATGTAAAGGAATTCTGAGCCTGATTTGGCATTTTGTACATGGGTTCCTTCAGTAAAAGGGAACCCTTTTATTCAGACAAGAAATCTAAAAGAGACTGCAGCCACAGTCTCAAGGCACTTTCTAGAGATTAACAGTCCAATGCAGTAGCCAGTAGCCACAAGTGGTGATTTAAGTAGAATTAAATAAAATTTAAAATTCAGTTCCTCAGTCAAATTGGCCACATTTCAAGTGCTCAGTAACCACATGTGGCTGGTGGCTACTGTATTGGACGGTGCAGACAGAGAACATTTCTATCACTCCACAAGGTTCTGTCACACGGTGTCGCTTTAGAGCCAATGCAGACTCAATGCCTACCCCCCCCCCCCATGGCTCTTTGAGAGGGAGTGGATTAAGAAGGGCATCTTGTCAGTCCCCTGGAGAGTCTGGGGCCTTTGCCACACTCACCCAGGTGTCCCACACACTCCATGGAGGAGGGAGGTGAGAGAGAACAGCCCACCATGCATTGAGGATGCCCAGCCTGCCCAGGCCCCATGCTGACCCCAGTGGCCCTGGCCCACCAGCTGGAGACAAAGCCCTGCTCCTTTCTGATGAGGCCCCTGCCCTGTGCTCAGGATGGCTTACTGGGGCCTGCCCGAGAGGCCCGGGCGGCTCTACACACATAGGTGAGACTCTTGGGTTTAAAAAATATATAACGTTCACTTTTTTCCCATTTACATATAATGCTGTTAACATATAAAATTCATAAAACACAGAGAAGTAGAAGACATTGGAAGCCCCCTCCATCCTGTCATCAAAACACAAGCCAGTGCTTCCATTTTATTGAACTCGTTTCCGCTCCGTTTTCTTTGCATAGGCTATTTATTTTCACATTACTGTAATTATACCATGGGCATAATTGTGTAATCTATTTTTTATTTCACATACACATTTTCCTTATTAATATAATCCCTTCCTAAATGAAATTTTTTCAAAATGGTTATAGTTTAATTTTTTTAAGGCTGTAAAAGCAGTAAGTGCTTATTGCAAAAATAAAGAAAGAACTTGAATTATGCAAAGAAGGAACTGCAAATGATCATCCACTCATTCGACAGCTATTTATCAAGCACCCAGGATGTATCAGGGCGGTCCTCAGGGCTGTAATTACAATTTTTAATGGATGAATAATATTCTCTCAAGAGAGTGTAATTCGCTTAATTATTTGGCTATTTGTGGAGATCCAGGCAGTCAGATTCATTTCATTCTCATAGGTGAGGCTCTGCTGAGCACCTCAGTGGGTGATGCTCGCCCTGTCCTGAGGAGTGCCCAGACTGGAGCTCATTCTGCCAAATTGTTCTCCAGAAGGGTTTTTCAGCACATCCCAAGGACTAGCTCACCGCTGCCTTGCCAGTCTGTCATAGTCAACCTGGCATAAATATCTTAGTCCAAAATATCTGCTTTAGTTTCTGTTTCTTTCATTGCTCGTGGGGGTGAGCATTTTTCCACAAAGTTTATTAATTGTATGTCTTTTTTTTTTAGTGATTTGGCTGTTCCTCACCTTTATTGAGGTCCTAGTGTTTCTCTTGTGAGATTAAATAAGCTTATACAAGAAAGATAAAGACAAGTTTGCATGTTTGTTGCAAATAATTTCAAAATTTCTTTATTTTTGCCTGCTTATTTTTTCAAGCAAAAGGTAAACACTTTCTGTCTCACATTTTTTGTGTGATTTCTTCCATTGCTTCTGGACTCACAAAATACCTTACAGAAATCTGAGAACTATTCATGTGTGAGTGTATATGTATAATTGCATTTTTAACATGTTTGACTCTAATCCGGGGGTGGGTAAACTTTTCCTCCAAAGAGTCAAGATTTTCCACTTGTGGGCCGCACAATCTCCGTCCTGACTGTTCAACTCTGAGTAGAAGCACAAATACAGACACAACAGAAATGAATGGGCGTGGCTGTGTGCCAATAAAACTTTATTCACAAAAACACTTGGCTGCCAGATTTGACCTTTATACCATGTTCTCTAAACCCTGTTTAATCCAAAGGAAATGTGTCTTGAGGAATAGTCTAAGGTGAGGATCCAAGGTACATCATTTTTCTGAGTGCTAACCCAACATTTATCAGATCATTTATCCTCTGGCTAGTGTGTGATACCTCCTTCAGCACAGATTCTGATGTGTAGTAGGGAGGGCCTGTTTCTGGGCTGTCTGCCCCATTCCATGGACCCTTCTGTAGGCTCCAATGCCAGTAATGTGCGTTTATGTCTTTCTTTTTTTGTTTTTTGTTTTTCTTAACTATCTCTTGCTTTGTTTTTCTGATACCCTTTTTCTCCATATACAGATACTCAATGTCTACAGGTGTTTCCAAAAAGCTAGAAATACAGAGGTTAATTAACCAGAGTTCTTGTCCACACAGCTCACACTCCAATGCAGATAAAAGCATTTAAAACAATCATGTTCTTTCAGAGATATGGAAAAGGTGCTTTGGAATCTTAAACTTTGTATCTTTTAATACCTGGCCTGTAGGTCCCAGCTCAGTAATCTTGAAGTAAAACTTGTCCGCTGAACATTAGAACCACTTGGCAAGTCCTCTTAAATCAAACATTCGGCCACACATTCTCTG
Source organism: Molossus molossus (assembly GCF_014108415.1). Taxonomy (NCBI): domain Eukaryota; kingdom Metazoa; phylum Chordata; class Mammalia; order Chiroptera; family Molossidae; genus Molossus; species Molossus molossus. The sequence continues at coordinate 91,696,446 of NW_023425355.1, read as the reverse complement.
GACCTCTTTAGAGTTCAGAACTGCAGGTGCTTCCCCACGAACTTGATGGTGTTTGGCTCCCTGAGGGTTTTCCTCTCGGAAGTACACAGGGGAGGCGGGTGTGGACAAGAGCGCATGATCGTAAGCCAAGGCCCACGGCTGAGGATGGCCAGACAGCCCAGGATCACCAAACTCTCCCAATTAAGAAACAGGAAAACAAAGCTGGCCACTGAGGAAGGGACAGGGAGATGATGTGGGGTCACTACTGGCTGGCTCCATTGCAGCTACTGGAGAGTCAGGGGACAGGGCTTTGGTCTTTTTGCTTCCCTTTGGGAGTCATGTCTATGGCTTGCTCTGATTGAAGCACATTCAGAAGACCCACGGTGGTCACTTCTTCGGACTGACCTGGGAATATCGTCAGTCCCTGGACTCTCCTGACACTGGGCATCCTGCAGGCCTGCATTTTGACACAAACACTGAACCAGGATGGAGGCTCATGGAGCAGCGGGATCTGCTGAACCACCGTCCACATGATCGCTGGCACAGGCCAGGATGGTGGCACGGGGCGTGCCTGCACAGGGAGGGCCCTTCTCCACAGTGCACAGGTCTGGCCGAAAGTGCTCAGTGCTCTCCGTGCCCAGTGTGGGGAGCTGCCCGGGCACCTGCTTCCCAGGTGGAATTTGGACCTCCACCTGCCACACCAGGTCCCAGGGACCTTCCCTGACACCCCCACATGGGCTTCGGCTTTGTTCTTCCTGGAAGAACCTGGGGTGAACCAGCCTGTCTTGGTTTGGAGCCTCGGGCCTGGGAGGGAAGCGCGTGGCCCAGGGCCAGGCGGTCTGGGCTCCTCAGGCTGCTGGGGACCCTGAGCACTGCCCTGTGAGGGGGCGGCCCCTGCAGTCGGAGGGAGGCTCCCACCTGATTTGTCCCAGCACTTGCAGCAGGACCGGAGGGAAGGACAGGGACACAGGCCAGTCCTGGGCACCCCCACCCCATCTTCTCTCTCTCCTGTGGCCCCTCACTCCTCTTCAGTGGATGGGCCATGTTGTGGGGCACACTGAAGGGGGAGACTCAGACTCAGACAATGTTGTCTTCATAAAGATGTCACATGAGAGAGGCCCTCGTGCCTCTGCAGGACCTCAGTCCCCACTCACTTGCAGCACCCCCCGGCCTGCAGGAGCTGTGTGGTATCTTCTCAGGGCTTTGCTGGGAATGCTTCTGGATTTGCATACCAAGCCCTCTGTCAGAACTAGCCTTTCAGATGGTAGCCAGGCCCTTGGTGACTTTCAGGTCCTGCTGTGACCCCCGGTTGGGGTTAGTAAAGATGCTGGAGCCGAGCCCAGAAGCCTTGCAGATGCCTCTCCCTGGGCCACAGCTTCTGAGGTGTTCTCTGAGGTGGCATTGTCGGCCACTCTGTCCTCCTCTGTGAGTGCATTTGGTAGCAGGCATACCTTTGCGGTTAGCCTGGGAAGGTGGCACAAATGCTTTGGTGCGCTAGTTCTTTTTGTCTGGGTCACAGAAGGCCAAATAGACTCCATTCCCAGTTTTAGTCTGCACACGTCTTCTCTGCTTCCCCTCAGCACCCTTACCTAAGGCCAAGATCTTTTCTGAGTGCTCAGAATGGCCTGTGTCCAGGGTCCCTGTATGGTGACAGTCCTTATCAGCTCTTTCTTCTCATTGAGTTGGCTCTAACCTCCAGCCAAGCTAGGTCCTACAAGGTCCAAGAAGGCCTACTTTTCAGGATTCAGAAACCCCCAGGTAGAGCCCAAGTTAACTCACATATCTCTGGTCCCCCACTTGGGACCTGGCCTTCCAGACTCTCTTATTGGCCATAGAGAAGTGGATCCCCTTCCCCGACAGTTCTCCAGGCTCCTGACCTTGACCTAATGAGTCCCCCAAGCCACTCTTCCCAAGGGCTTCAACCTATTTCCAAAAATCAGATTCTCTCCCCACGAAGACCCACATTGGGGCTCCCATGGATCCTGTCCCCAGGAGGACACATGTGTATCCTGGCAGTCTCCTTCTTTAGTCACCCCTCGGCCTACGGTGTCTCAAGGCCTCCAGTTTTCTCTCATTTCCTTAATCACCTGTTTAGGCCTTGGTGACTTCTGGTGTCTTGGAGCTGGCTTTGGGGATTGGAAGCTGGCATGGGGGCAGCCTGGTACCATGGACAGAGCTGGGGAGACTTGGGGGAGGATTGGGACTAGGCACCCTGTATTTTGTGCACGTGTTCTCTGGCTGTGAAGGCCTGGAGGACAGGGACCCACTACCTCCCAGACCCTAGATGTGTGTTCTCTGCCCTTTTCGGGCTGGAGGCATGCTCCAGAGGCCAACCAAGGCGTTTCTGAGTCCCCCACACCCCACCACTCCAGACACTACAGGGAAGGCCACGCTCTTCGGGGCAAGCTCAGGACCTCACTGCCCGCCAACTGCTCACAGGCTAAAGCAGGGCCCGAGTGGGCCAGACCATGAGTGAGAGGAGGGGGCGGCTGGCTCCAGCTTCCTGCTGCAATGCAGCTCTCTCTGCCACAGCTGCTGTAATTGGATAATTAGTGTCATTATGCTTCCTGCCCATCGCTTCTCGCTCTCCTGCTCTCTCCAGCTCTCCTTTTCCAGCTCTCTTGCCTTCTCTGGCAGGAAACAAATGACTGCCCCCACAAGGGTAGAATCATGACCCCCTTAATGACACACTTCAAGGCTCAGCCAGAAAGGGGCTTCCAACTTCCCTCTGGGACCCAGGGGCACCCAGTGATGTGAAGGCCATGGTATGGTGTGGTGCGTGTACTTCCCTCCAGAAGCATCCTGGGGAGCAGCTGCCCCCGCAGTGCCTAGCACTCTCCAGGAGGGATTGGGAGCTGGGGCAAGCTTGAAGATGGCCCCAACAACAGGGAAGCACCTGAGAGGCGTGTGGGGTCGGCCTCTGGCCAAGAGGAATGTTCTGGCCTCACTGGTGGAGCCTGCCCCTGACCTATGAATTCTGAGATCCAGATGGGCTCAGACAGTGCTCAGGGCTTCAAGGCAGGCAGAGGGAGGGCAGGTGTGGCAGCTGGACTGACTCAACAAGAAGCATTACTGTCTCTCATTTTCCTGGAGAAGAAATACTCCAGGGAAATGGGAACCTTCCTAGGTATGTGCGCGTGGTAACCCCTGTCCTAGGAGCTCACTTCAACCCAGCCAGGAGGAACAAGGACCCATTTCCCAGACAAAAGTGGAGACCCAGAGAGGTTGAGTAACTTATGGAGGCTCACACAGCCAGGCTTAACTCCAGCTCTTGCACTTCCAAACCCGGAAGTTTACAGGGACAGAGATCCTCTCTAGTCATTTTGTTGAACTCTTAGTTGGCTTTAATTATATGTTTGTTGATTTTCTAGAGTTTTCTGGGCAGTCACTTGGCAGAGGAACGATATAGAAATCTCTGGAGCTAGACCACCGGAGTCAACCTCTGTTCCTTGTTGGCTGTGTGACCTTGAGTGAGCTCTTTTACCTCTCTGTGCCTCAGCAGCTTCATCTCTGAAGCGAGGATAATCGTCTGGCTGGTGTGGCTCCGTGATTGAGGGTCAACCCATGCACCAAGAGGTCGCCAGTTCGATCCCCAGTCAGGACATATGCCCAGGCTGTGGGCCTAGTCCCCAGTGGGAGGCATGCAGGATGTGGACAATCGATGTTCTCTCTCATTGATGTTTCTATTTCTCTCTCCCTCCCCCTTCCTCTCCCTCTAAAATCAATAAAGGAAAAAATAAATAAAGTGGGGATAATCTATTTTCCTACCTTAGAGGCTTATAGCACAGAGGGAATGTGTCATTCCACCAAGCGTGGAGAAGAGTGCCCCCCACAGCCCAAGTGCTCAGCAGTGCCTATGACCAGATTGACCCTCTGTCTCTCTCCTGGACTCTCATGGTCCAGTCTCCTCATGCTTTGGCTAGAACTTCTAGGACAATAGCAGTTGGCACAGGTGAGAGGGAGCCCAGCTCTGCCTCAGCACATGTTCCAGGGAGCCCATGGAAGTAGGGGGCTTGGTAGGTCATGGAGATTTGGTGGAGGCCTCCTGGCTCTCCTAGAACCAGAGCTGGCTTTGGGCACAATGGGAAGGCAGGCATGGTACCTGGTGATTGTCCTCCCTGCATACCTGAATTACCTAGGTGATAGGCTTGACCTCTTTAATCAAGACCCAGCTTAATGGAGGTGTAGACAAAGTTGATTTCTTTCGCACACAAAAGTCCAGGCAACCTATGGCTGGTATGACAACTACTTGGCCATCAGGGACCCAGGCTCCTTTGATGGTGTTGCCATCCTAAACATGCAGTGTGCCAGATGGAATAAGGTGGCTGCTTCTGCTCTTGTCTTCACATCACCATTCCAGCCGGCAAGAAGGAGGAGGGGGACAGGGAAGATCACATTCCTTTCCTTTAAGGACACAACCCTGAAGTTGGCCTTATCCCCTATTTTCCATTTGCTTAGAACCCCTAAGTCCATGAGTAAGGCATGTCCCTGCTTCTTTTGCTCAAATCCCATTGGCCAGAATATAGTTTTATGGTCATATGCAGCTGCACCAGAGTTGGGGAAATACAGTCATTAGCTGGATGACAAGACACCTAGCTAAAAATTAAAATACAACACGAGAAGAAGGGAATAGAAATCAGGGAATGTTTAACAACTCTCTGCCACAACCTCCTAGTGGTTCATTAGCACCTCCTAAAGCCATATTGTATTAACAGAACCTGTGATGTGGAGGCCAGGTGTTCCCCAAGTGTTCTGGCCATCCCTTCTGGTCCTTTCTCAGGACAGGGTGGGGTCAGCACATCTGAGGAAATGCACAGCAGAAGCAAGAGAGGGGGGAGGCAGGGGGACACTGGGCACACTTCTTCCAGGTAAGGGGAAGAACACTGGCAATAGCCACCGGCAAGCCCAGCCTCTCAACTCATCTGCTTTTCTGCCACCTGATAGGCAACCTGCCAGCTGAGGTAGGATGAGGGTGGTGTCAAAGGTCATTGAGGCTAAAGGGTAGGGATAGGGCATGTATGGAAGGGTCTGTTTAGATTTTCATTCCAGGTAGGGGATGCTCCTGAAAGTTAAAATCCACATGGGCAGAACTATCGGTTGATCAGTGGTCAAGGCAGTGGGACTCCTGCTATCACTGTGCAGCCTGAGGCACCACAGGAAGCTGCTCTGGACACAGAACACAGAACATAAGGGCTATTGGGGTCTGTTTGTTTTTTAATTGCAGCAAAATACACATAGCACAGCCTTTACCATCTTAACCATTTTAAGTGTACTGTTCAGAGGCATCAGGTACATTCACATTGTTGTACAACCATCACCACCATCCATCTCCGGAACTTTCCATCTTCCCAAATTGAAATTGTCCCCATTAAACACTAACTCTCCATCTCTCCTCCCCAGACCCTGGCAAACACCCTTCTATCCCTTCTGTCCCTATGAATTTGCCTACTCTAAGAACCTCACAGAAGTGATATTATATACTATTTATCCTTTTGTGACAGGCTTATTTCATTTAGCATAATGTCCTCAAGGTTCATCCATGTTTTAGCATGTGTCAGAACTTCCTTCTTTGTTTTTAATGTTTTAATTGATTTTTTAGAGTGAGAGATAGAAACATCGATGTGAGAGAGAAACATCGATTGGCTGCCTCCTGCACACCCCCTACTGGGGTTTGAGCCCGCAACCCGGGCATGTGCCCTGACCAGGAATAGAACCGGGACCCCCCAATCCATGCGACAATGCTCAATATACTGAACCACACTGGCCAGGCTGGACCTTTCTTCTTTTTTAAGGCTCAGTATTATTCCACTGTATGAATAGACCACATTTTGTTCATCCAGTCCCATGTTGATAGACACTTGAGTTGCTTCCCCCTTTGGCTACTCTGAATACTGCTGCTATAAACATGGGTGTGCACATCACTTAGAGACACTGCTTCCAATTCTTTTGGGTAGATACCCCAATGTGAGATTGCTGCATCCTATGGTAATTGTATGTTTAATTTTTGAGGAACTGCCACATCATTTTCTGTAGTGGCTGCACCACTTCACATTCTCTGTTGTAGCTTGTCTTAACTGGATAATTCTGGGCCTCCCCTTGAGCTGCTGAAGGCAGTTAAATGTGTGGTGTCAAACCTAGCTGGGCCTCAGGACCCCCTAGGGCTTCAGAGAGTCCCTGTGCCACCCACTTCTGACTGTGAAGCTTGGGCTGGGACCAAGCTTTTTTTGTGTGTTTTTTATTGATTTTTAGAGAGAGAAAAACATTGATGTGAAAGTGAAACATTAATCAGCTGCCTCCTGCAGGCCCCGAATGGGGATTGAGCCCACAACCTTTCCGTGCAACCAACTGAGCTACACTGGCCAGGGCTGGGACCAAGCATTTTTAAGAACCCCTCCAGGTCTGGCATCTGCCGCTCTAGATTAGACTAAAGCGCCGTGCTACCAGTTCTCAAGGGGTACTGTAGAAGTTCACCAATTTGGGTCCCTGCCACCTCCAGGTATCAAGACTTGTTGGGTTTCTCCGAGTTCCAGAACCCTCCTTGGCTGGACCCTAAGCATGGACTCTGTGCATCTGTCTTTCTGCTGGCCTGAGATGGTCCTTTGAGTCTGGACCTGGCATTGAATGGGAAGCATCCTTTGGCCTTGCTGGCAGCCCCCAGTGGGTCCTTGAAGTGGTCCTGGTGCCCTGGTGGCAGCATGACTGGTCGTCCTCTAGGGACAGCCCTGCAGGGTCAGAGGTCCGAGTGAGAGGTGTGTTCGTGAGTTTAGAGAGAGGGTGCCTGGCAGTGGTTGACCCTTTTCTGCTGTTATTGTTTTTGCCCAAAGCTGTTCCCAGGGAGAGCCACTTGATGTGTGCACAGATTGTACCAGGAACAAGAGGGAGGAAGAACAGAGGGGGGGGGGTTGTCCCTTTAAATCTGTTTTCTCTGTTTTATTTCCTTTTCTTTTCCCATCCTCCTCCCTCCACTAGCACAAGTGGTGGGGCTGTGGAGGGCCCAGGAGCTGCAGTGACGGTGCCTCTGAAATATTAATGAGGCTGTTCTCTGCCTCGGCTCCTTCTCCTGCTCCCTCCCTCTCCCCCTGGCTAAATGCAGGTCTCCCCCTTGGAGCCCTCTTTTCCCCTACTGGATGGTTGCCAAGGTGGTCAAGCAGAGGGGAGGGGGCAGGGGGCCTGGCAGGAGAGCTAGGTCCTGGCCCCAGGAAGGGGCGTCGTGGGAAGTCAAGGGTTAAAGGGGCACCTTGAGCTGCTGTTTTCACCTGCCTGGATCAAACCAGTCTCAGAAGAGGGCAGGGCAAGTGGGGTCCCCCGAGGGCCCCTGCACCTGCTCTCTACCTGCTGCTAGTGGGTTTGACCAAACCCCACTGGTCTGGGTCTGTTGTGTGGGAGGCCCTGGCTGGCTGTGGGGCCTCTTGCTCTTGCTTCCGCGGGGCCTGGACTGGGTTCCAGGTACCTGGAGGTGGAGAGAGAAGGAGACTGTTACTTTAAGGAATCCCCACAATGAGTCACGTAGCTGAGCCATGGGTTCTTCTGGAAGGTGAGCCCCTGCTCAGTGGATCTGTTTGGGAGATGCCGAAGGCCAATATGCCTCAAGGAGGGTGGCAGTGGAGGGCACGTGCCCAGGGGGTGCGGTACTCAGGCCCGCGTCCCTTGCCCTCTGACTCTGTCTCAGACTGTTTCAGACTTGGCTGTGCTGGGTTATGCTGCCTTCTCGCCTCAGGGCATGGTTTCCTGGGCCTGTGGAAGCCCCCAGGTTGCAGGGCCCAGGCCTTCCCCTCAGGGACTTGGAAGCAGCACTGGAAACTCAGACTGCCTGGCTTCTAGCTGGGGCTGCGGGCTGGCTTTGTTCATCCTGGGGAGGCAAATGCCCCACCATCAATGTGGGGACAGATGCCCACTTGAACCCTGGTGGACAGGGGCTGCGATGGGGCTGTTTCCACAATTGAGAAAGGGGTGTGTTTTAATGCATTGCAACCTCTGACTTGGGGGACAGCAGTGGGATTTCACCCTCTATTCCTTGCCCCTTCTGTAAAGGTGAGGCAGCGCAGCTCCGCATGGATTGGAGGAAACAGAAAGGTCCTGTTTCCTGGCAGCCAGGGGGCTGAGGGGCTCGGGGCATCGTGACTGTCCTCAAGAGCATGGCCAGGAGGTCTGATCATTGAACCTCCCTCAGCCCTCTCAGGGTGTTTGTGAGGGCGCATTGAAGGAAGAATCTGGAATGAAAGGCTCAAGAGAAAGGACCCTGGGAACAGAGGCGCCCCCATCTCTTTCAGGAAGCTCCAGGGCCTGGTGCGAGGGATCCAAGGAAGTGAAGTGGGAGATCCAGGCAGATTAAGTCAGAATGTTGGGAGAGCACCTGAAGCCAGAAGAGAGGAAGCCAAAAAGGGCGAGGGATGGGGAGACGATTCCTGAATTTCTAATCATGTGGACATGAGCCACTGGGCCTCGGGGCAGGAGACCTCTACATGTCCAGGCCCTGCTGGAGGGAAAGATCCAGAAGGTGCTTGGGGGACAGGCCTGAACAGAGGCTGTCTCTTGCAGTGCTCTAGAAACCCCTGAGGTAACAGCCTGTTCAAAATGACAGAGTGAGGGTGAGGCAGGCACGGGAACCACCGCAGGTCTCTGCTCTCCCCACCCCACCATGCTGGCCAGTCTGTGCCAGGGTAGAGCAAATGCCAGAAGGTCCCAGTCCCCCTCTGTGGAAGTTTTCAATTCAATTAAGCCAATTAAAGTCTGAAAGATGAAAGAGTACAGAAATGGTACATTCCCTGCCCTTTTGGTGCCTATAAACCGTTCTAGGCAGCCAGCCCAGGCCGGAACATCTCTGTCAGGCCTGCAGAACTGATGGGCCCGGTCACTTCTGTTCTTGGCCATTTCACTGGTGGCTGCTGTCCTTATTCATACCAATGGAGACCATTACCCGGACTTACAGAGAACCCAGGAAAACAAGAATATATTCCTTTAGTTCTCTACAGCAGCCAACAGTCAAAGATAGATCTTGATTTAACTGAGGGCTCCCATCTGCCTCATGGTCTGTGGCACTGATCAATCCTAGGAGGATTAGCCCTGGCCGGTTTGGCTCAGCGGTTTGAGCGTCGGCCTGCGGTCCTGAGAGACCCGGGTTTGGTTCCAGCTAAGGTCATGTACCTCGGTTGCAGTTTGTCCCCGGCCCTGGTTGGATCGTGTTGGTGGCAGCCACTCGATGTGTCCCTTTCACGTCAGTGTTTCTCTCTCTCTCTCTTTCTCTCTCTCTCCCTCCCACTCTATCTGAACAAAATATCGAAAAATGTCCTGGGGTGAGGATAAAAGTAAATAATAATAATAATAAAAAGACTAGGAATATTAGCACATGCATAGTCTTCAATTTGAGAAAGCCCCAGAGCTGGAGCAAGGCCCCTGAGCATGCTGAGAATGGCCTGCTGGGGGTCAGGGGCATTCCTGCCCTTCATCCCTGCAACTCACTCTCATGCTCTCCAAGACAGTGATTCCCCCACTCTTGTGACTCCCAGCTCCTCCTTGCAGCCAGGCCTTCGCTCACTCACTTCTCCAGGCTTCCATCCTCACCCATGGCTGACCATGCAGTGGACTTCCCACCAACTCAATAGCCACAAGTCTCAAAGAGCTTACGACCCCAAGAGTAGGAAAGACGTGCTCACAGGTTGTTGCAGTGCCAAGCGGAAGAAAATAGGACCAGTCATGGTATTCTAGACTCAGCAGCAATGTTTGGGCAGATACTTTCTGGAGAACCTTCTACTTCAGTTGCCAATCAGACTCGTTGGAGGTCATTGGGTGGAGATGGAACAGAGGGTGTGCAGGGCAGGGCGCGTGTGGAGTCCTCGGGGCCGGCGAGGCTGCTCAAGTGGCAGGGAGGCCATGCCATGGGTAGACCTTTGTGAGACGTGGCTGAACAGGCCAGAGCAGGAGAGGAGTGGAAGGTCCTTTGAAAGAATGAGGCTTTTTGCTTGATGCGGGGTGAGGAGATTGAACGGGGGGTGTGGTTTTCTAGGGGCCAGTGCAGCTTAGAGGCAGAGAGACTGACAATGCCTGAACCAGGGAACGTAGTAACCCAGAGCAGGGTGATGAGAAGCCACCCAACTAGAATGAGACTTATTAAGTGGTAGATGGGACATGGGGCCTGCTTGGTGGGGGATGAGGGACAAAGAGCAGGCTATAGGTGCAGGCAGGGTGCCAGGGTATACTGAAGCATGGAGGGACACAGGGCCAACCGAGAAGCCATAGCAAGGGGCAGAAATGCTTTGTGATCCAGCAGGAGGCCTCACCTCCCTGCCCAGTCCCATTATCATGAGTCACTGTGGGCCCAGCCAGCCATAGCAATGACAGCTCACCAGTTAGGAGCAGCTCAAGGACCCGGCGTGGCTCTGTCTGGGCTGCTATTGCTTAATCAAGGGCAGGATCACACTGAGGGGGCAGGAGCAGAGAGTCAGAGGGAAAGGACGGAGCTGACCTTAGGTGAACCCTGGAGGGTGCGGGATAAGGACACTGTACTGCTGGCCTGCAGGGTACCCTGCTCCAAGGAATGGGCATTTCTGTCAGACCACTGGGATGAGCCCACCTAACTACAAACCATCTACTCTATCACCCCTGCAGCCCACTATTGCCACGTGGCAGGAACCCGTGCCTTCCAATCAAGTCTTATCCAAGTGGGTATAGAAGCTGAGAAGATAAGAGGTTCTAAAGGAACAAAAAGGTCCATCTGCTTCCTTTTTAGAAAGAGCCCCTATGGAGTCCTTAGGTGGTTCAGTGGGGGTCATGCAGGCACACAGCTGACCCCTGATGCCCTTGCCACATGTGGAAGGTCTCTGAATGCAGGCCAGTGGCCTGCCTACCAAGGGCATCAGAGCCTGGGGTGAGTGCCCGCCACTCCCTTCAGCCAGTACTGCCAGGGCTGGCGTGGCCTGGGGATACTGCTCAGGGACAATTGATTCACGTTTATGCTAGATGTTCCTGCCACCTGGCCCCGGCACTCGCAGGACCAATTGCTTGGTCCTCTCCCGGCAACCCTGCCTGCCTCGGACCTGGAAGACAGCTGAGCCCAGGAAGCCAACTCACAAGGGGGTTTGTAGGCCCAATGCTGGCTGAAGCCAGTGTCTGCATGGATGAGCCAGACCCTGTCCCTCCCCTCCAGCAGCCAGCAGGCTAGGCGAACGTCCAGAGCGGGGAAAGGAAGCTGATGGAGGCAGAGGCATGGGGCATGGGTGAAGATGCCAGGTGAAGCTGTCTGTAGAGGACCAAGGAGTGCAGGTGACAGTCTAACATTTCCTTCACTGTCTCCAGTGGTTCCTTGGCCTGCTGAGGCCTGTGGCCAGAGGTAAGAGACCTGGGTGTCTTCATGGCACTGCCACCTCAACTCGAATGACAGAGTGATTCTTGCCGTGCTCCACCTGGGCGGGTGAGGTGCATTCATACAGCATCCTAAAAGGAACCCAACCTACCTCATATACCACAAAAGCTTTGCTTCCTTCAGATCCCAGTGCTTTGCTGTCCCAGGCATCCCTGAGCTCAGGGCTCATCTCCATTGCCCCCGCCCTCATCCAGTCAGACAGCAGGACCCACAGAAGCCCCTGCCCTCCTCTCCCGGCTTCTGCCCTTGCAGTCTGTCCTCATCCAATAGCCCCATGATAGGTGATGGCCCATGTCACTCACTCATGGCCCCAAGGGATCTGCAGCCTCCTTCCCCCACCAACCTGTCCCATTACCTACCTTCTTCCTGGTGTGATAACACTTCCCTCCAAAAAAATGGCTCACTTCACCACCTTGTTCTGGTCTTTTCTTAAATGTACCCCTTCTGAGAAGCCTTCTCTGACCTCTGCTCCCAACTGAAACTGCACCCCTATCGCTCTGATGCTGGTTTCTCACCAGCAGGACCTGCTATGTACCTATCTCCCAGACAGATGGAGAGCGTGGGAATGTATTCAGTCCCGTCCACGGCTCTGTCGTCCTGTCCACCCCTCTGTCCCTGGCGCAGGCATGTAGTAGATGCTCAGTAAAGATTTGTCAGATGGCGAACTGGAAGGACGGGCAATCAGGAGATGCGTGGGTGTGGGAGAGGACGGCACATTTGTGGGTCTGCCACTTGGTTCCCACGTCCTCCAGCAGTGGAGGCAGCTCTGTGTCGAAGATGTCTAGGGAGTTAACACTGAGGTACCCAAACTTTTAAAACCTGGACAGCCATTTTCTGAAGTGCCTCCCAGACCTCGCAGGCAAGGACTGCCCTGGGTTTACTTGCTTTTTCTTGACAGGTAGGGCCAGCATCCAGAGGAACTGAGGCCCCCATCATGTTACAAACCCCCTGAAGGCTGTGGTGCATTCGCTAGGCTCTGAGTGACAGGCAGGGGCTCTCCTGAGAGCAGCAGGCCATAGGGCTCTGGGTTATTTCCATGGGTGATTCTAGATCAGAAATCTGGACTGGTGGCCACGTTCTGCCTGCAAGGGGATTCTTCTGAGCAGGTACCTCCTTAGAGGTGAGGGATCAGGCCCAACTGAGCCACATTGCCAGGAGGCCTCGTTGCTGGTGTGAAGGCCAAGGCCATGTGTATTGAAACTACTTCAGTCCTAGGAACCTAGTGCATGGCCCTGGGGGTGCTTCCACTCGCGCACAGGCAGGCCACAGGCCAGGAAGGAGAGGTAGAGAAAGACGAGCAGAAGAAGCCAGAGGCTCAGCAAGCCCCTGTGGTTCAATCCACCAGACCCTGTGAAGACCGAGGGTGGGCAGCCCAGGCTCCAGCAGTTCTTTGGGCAGGTGTGGGCAGTGATGGTGGGGTACGGGGACAGTGAGAGGGATGACAACCTCATGATGCTCTGCAGAGGAGTGAAGGTGGTATGGTCACAGAGTCAGCTAGCTGCTTTCAATGTGTGTGGTGGGGAGGGGAGTGGGTGGCACTGTGCTGTGGGGCAGGGCGACAGAGACTTGTGGCTGCTTTTGGATTTCTCCTGTGTGCCCTGTTTTCCATCCCTCCCCTTCCACTCCCTTTATCCTCTCCTTTCCTTCCTCTCCTCCTTATCCTTTCCCTCTATGCTTCCTTCCTCCTCCCTCCCCCTGCTTCCCTCCCTTTCCCTTTCTTTCCCTCTCTCTCTTCCCACTTCCTCTGGGCCTCCTCCCTTCTTTGCCCCCACTTCCCAGGTACCCACAGGGCAGCAGAGACACCCTGACCTGGCACCCAGCTGGCCCTGTCCATGGCTTGGCCTGCTCCCTGGACCCCTGTGCATCACTGAGCCTGAAACCATGAGCTGTGAGCAGCAGAGGCTGAGCTAGAAGACCGCCTCGCCGCCCAGGATTTATAGCATGTGGGCCTCACAGGGCGAGTCTTAATCAGGCAAGAGCCAGAGCGTGATGAATTGGACAATTTGCTGGAGGAGGGGCACGGCCATGAGAGAACTGTGGCACAGCTAACCCACCCATGCCAGGGCAAGACCCTCACTAATCAATCCCACCCTCCCATCTTGGGTGCTCATGGTGGGCAGGACTAGGGCGTGGCCTGGGCAGGTGAGCCTGGCAGGGCACGAGAGCCACTGGCCCAGCCTAGGGGGTGGATTTTGCACTTAGTGAGTCATGACTTGGACTGAGTCTAGATTTGCAGAGAATGTTCTAGAAGAGTGGACCTTGGGTTTGTCTCAACTGTGCCCGTGGTTTCTTCTCACCTCCTTCTCTCCAGGTGTCTACACTTGGCCACTTCCCTACTGCCACCTCCTCCGCTACACCTCCTTCAGGCACTGGGACCTCAGGTGGCCACCTACCCCTAACTGAGGTTGCACCTGTGAGAAGGCCCAGCATCCTCTCCTCCCAGTGCAACAGGAAGGATGGGCGACATGGCCAATAGTTCCATCGAGTTCCACCCCAAGCCCCAGCAACAGCGGGAGGCCCCCCATGCAGGTGGCTTTGGGTGCACGCTGGCTGAACTGCGCTCTCTCATGGAGCTCCGAGGGGCTGAAGCACTGCAGAAGGTCCAAGAAGCCTATGGGGATGTCAGTGGGCTCTGCAGGAGGCTGAAGACCTCACCCACAGAGGGTAAGTCTGCCAGCAGACCCCGGAACAGCCACGTGTTCGCAGGAGATCTGGACCATGTGCCACCCGACACTCCTCCCGGCCATCTAAGGGCGTCCTAAAGATGTTCCCTACCCCCAAGGCAGGCCTAGGCAAGGGCTGGGTGGTACCCCTGCAGCAGCTTCCTGGAGGCACTCTTTACCCTGACCATGCCCTCCTTGGGTGGCCTTTCCCCTGAGCAAGAAGTGGTCTGCATGGGGTGAAGTGGTCACCCTCTGGGCAATGTGCAGTCTTCAAGGAGCTGTGGCCGGACCCCTGCACCCACACCTTCATAATCAGCAGCTCCCTGTTCTCATCTCTTCTTTGGAATAATAGAAATCGAGCTATAAAAAAAGGGTAAGGGAGGAGATAGCACCGCGTCAATGCATGCAGGCGGGATGGCCCCTTTCTGCGTGTTTGAGGTGCCCCATGTGCTCAGCCCTGTGTCCAGTTAAGCAAGACTAGAAGAGGAAGAAGACGTGCAGATCGTGGTCCCTCTGAGGGCTTAGATTGCAGGAAGCCTCGCCCTGGCAAGGGAGGGGGTGGCTTGGAAACAGTGGGGCCTGAGGGAGTGGTGCCCAGAGTGCCGAGTAGAGATGGCACTGATGACAGGCTGTCCCAAAGAGGTGCAAGCCTGAGGCGGTACAGATTTGAGTAGATCTGCTGCAAGGAGCCTCTAAGAAGCCTGGGGAGCATCCTCTGAAAGGTTCTAAGAGTGGAGGCCTGACTGCCATCTGTGTCCCATCCTCTGCCCCGTGGTCCTTTTCCCCTGATCTGGAGGCAATCCTCTGCCCTGCCCTGTACGAGCTTTCCCTAGTCGGGCCTGCTGGACCTACTGGGAAACCAGGACCACCAGGAGCCAGGGTTGGCCCCAGCTGGCACCTCCCTGGCAGGGATGCCGGGGCTGTCCCAGCCCAGGGCCGGACCTGCTCTGGGCTAGCGCTGACTGGTCTCGTCAGCTCTGCTCTCAGCCATCACATCTTCATCTACCCAGGGCCCTGGCAATCACCTTTGTCTCCTGTTCCCTGGTCCCATCTGTCTGCGGGTGGCTCGTGGGCTGGAACGGGGAGTGGAGATGGCCCACATGGAAGGAAGTGGGCCTGAGGGCCAGGTGAGAGGGTGCCCACCTGACCAGGTCAGGAACTCCAAGGTAGGTGGCCTTCCCTGGGCTTCCTGGGTCTCTCTTGGTTTGCACTGTAAAGAAGCCCAGCCTGATACGGTGTGTCATGGGGGCATATGGTTTGGCTCAGGGCCAGAGGATCTCTCTCCTTCCCTCCTCCTTGCCCTCCCCCATGATCTGGGGCCATTTAACCACAAGAGCTCTGGCCACCCCCAGATAAAAGGAAGCAGATGGGCTTCAGCTAGCAGCTTTTTCCTCTGCCTGTCAGGCTTTGTTAAATATTTAAAATGTCAAGGCCCCTGGGAACCTGCCTGATTCTGCCATAGCAGCTCTGGAGCGCACCCGGTGCCTGTGGTGGGGCGGGAATGGAGAAGGGCAGGTACCCAGGTGGGTGGCCCAGCCTCAACAGAAGGAGCCAGCTGGGCTTGGTCTGTGTCCCAAAGGATGAGTGGTGTGAGGATCACCCCTCCCCTGTCTGATCCCCAGAGCCCTCAAGGTCTGGGTACCTGGAGTGGTTAGTCCCCAAGTTCTCACCCAGACCCCTCACTCACTCCTGTTCAGACACAGTGGACTGAGCTTGTGGGAGGGGCCAGCTTAGCTGTGTCCCAGGCCTTATACCAAGCCCCTCGCAAGGTGTGAAGACTGGGGATGCTGACAAAATCGTGTTTTGGGGAGGGTGGGGAGGTGTATGGTGTATTGGGGGATGGGACTTTTAGCAATTCAAGAGAATTCCAGAAGCCAAGGAACCTGAGTCTTAGGCCAAACTCAGTGGTAAGGCTGCTTGGAGGACCTGGGTCCTGGCCCTTCCCCTGTCTGGCCTCCACCGGCAATCATGGAAAGGAGGGGGTCGGATTAGCCTGGAGCCACACGATGTGGTCTTAATCCAATTCCAATGGCATCTGGCCTCTACTCTGGGCAGGGTGCCCATCTGTGTCCATGCCAACCGGCGGCCCCTGTCCCCACACCCTGGACCTGGGCCACCCTTGGGGGCCTGCTAAACCAAGGCATGCTTGGAACCAGAGGGGCTGCAGCTGCCTCCCCACCCTGTGAGTGCTTCAGTGACAGCAGCTGTCAGGACCCCTGAGCACACAGGAAGGTCAAGGCCTCCAGCTGGTCTAGGGCAAGGGAGAGGGAAGCACTGCTGCAGCATCAAGGGCAAACCAAGGCCAAGGGACCAGCTGAGCGAGGGAGGGAGCGAGGGAGGGAGGAAGGGAGGGAACTCCTGGGGACGAGGCCCCCTGAGGGCCCAGCTTCCCTTGGGGACAAGCTGAGTTTGTGGGGCAGGGCAGTCAGGATGCAGATTTATGTGGTGGTGCCACAGACCATAAACTCTGGGGTGGGGGGCTGTCCCTCTCAAGGGCCCCAGATCCATGTCCTTTCCTAGGGCAGAGGGAGGGGAGACCCTGAGTGTCTGGGAGACCCATGGTTCAGTTCAAATGCCTCCCTAGTCCTGACCACGCCTTTTATATCTCCTATAGCTCGAGGACACTGGCCCCAATCAGGAGTGGGGCACAGGCCCTTAGCTGGGTCCTTGGCCCTTAGGAGCTGAGGTCCTGAGCTTTTCCCAGACACCCAACTGGGAAGCTGCAGACTCCAGAAACTTGAGCCACAGCTGGCCCAGCACGATGAGGCCAGGGGGAGAAGGGCAGCGACAGCTGCGGCTCTGCTGGGTGGGGAGGACAGCACGTGGTCATCGCCTAGCTCAGGAAACGTGCCAAGTCTGTGCCGGCTGTGGGCTTTTGCTCTTATCGGTCCTTCCACCTCCAAGGGGCCCCACACTGCTCCTCCCCAGAAGCCTTCTTTCCCTGCCCAGGGCACGCCCACCCTCCTTCCTCCCGACTCCTTCGGCACCACGCTCAGCACTTTCTTATTCTCAAGTCCTGCGAGGCCCGGTCTTGTATACCTTCCCAAGCTGTCTAGAAGCACCCATGGGCTGGGGCCCCCCCTTCTGGTCAGCCCCTGTTCCTAAGAGACCTTGGGAGTGGCAGCTACTCAGGACTGAAAACTGCAAGTCGCCATGGGTCCACCAGGTGTCAGTGTGGGCTAGGCACTGGGGGAAGAGAAGCAAGAAAGGTTGAGGGACAAGAGCAGCTAAACCCAATCCTGAGGGCTGAGGCAGGGCCAGGGGACTGTGTCATCTCATCCACCTACCTCTGGGGAAGGTGGTCAAGTGGATGTCTGTCCTTGGGAGGCAGTGGCCTGGACACCAGTCCCACATGGAAGTCTTTGTTTGGTACTTTCAAGCAAGGGCCTAAGGAGACTCATGTTCTAGAGGCAGAGATCCAGAGGCCTCGGCATAGGCCTGGGTAGGAACTGGATCGTCCCAGGAAGAGAAGTAAGGCTCCAGCTCCCAGATGCCGGGCTAGCCCCTTTGTAGCCCTTAATTCTCAGCCCCTATATCAACCCTCCCTCCCAGCCCACACACAGCAGCTTGTCCAGGGAGTGGAGGTGCCTCCCAGGGCTCTAGAACCATTATTTCAGGCCCCTCTCAGCTTCTCGGCCCCACGTCACAGTGCCTCATCTGCTCAGGCCACGGGGCTTCCCCGCTGGAACTGGTCTCCTCGCCATGAGAGCACAGGGCTGGGAGTCGACGCCAAGCCCTGGCTCGATGGCACGATCAAGACTGACAAGATCTCTTCGGAGGGACCCACTGTAGTCCCTAGACCTCCCTAGGCATATCAGGAGGATGGTTCAGCCCTTCCTCATGCTAGGAGCTGTGTACTGTCTGGTGGTTACATGCCCACTCTACCCGGGCAGCCGGAGGGGCCACATGGACTCCCACAGACATGCCCTCGGGGTTTGCCAGGCCAGTGCGGTTTCCACCTTCTGGTATTTTCAGTCTAGAAGGAGAGACAGGCTTGCTCGGCAGAAAGGGAAGGAGCAGGACCATGTGCACAGGGCTGCAGGCTGCCTTTCCCATCATCTCTGTGCCTCTGGTCTCCGTGGCAGGCCTGGCTGACAACGCCACTGACTTGGAGAAGCGCAGGCAGATCTATGGGCAGAACTTCATCCCTCCCAAGCAGCCCAAGACCTTCCTGCAGCTGGTGTGGGAGGCCCTGCAGGATGTAACCCTCATCATCCTGGAGGTGGCTGCCATCGTCTCCCTGGGCCTCTCCTTCTACGCACCGCCTGGAGAGGAGAGCGAAGGTGAGGGGCAGGGCGCAGAGGGCTGGTAAGGGAGGATCTGGCAGGAAGGGGCAGGACAAGGGCAGCAGCACAGTTGGGCTGGCAGGAGGGGAAGAATGGAACATGAAATGAGGGAGGGTCACAGGATGTCCTTACTCCAGCGGCAGGAAGGAGCCGGCTGGAGTGACTCCTCTGCCACCTCTGTACCCCCCTCTGTCTTTGGGTGCAGAATGCGGGAATGTGTCAGCTGGGACAGAAGATGAAGGGGAGGCTGAGGCTGGCTGGATCGAGGGGGCAGCCATCCTGCTGTCTGTCATCTGCGTGGTGCTCGTCACGGCCTTCAACGACTGGAGCAAGGAGAAGCAGTTCCGGGGCCTGCAGAGCCGTATAGAGCAGGAACAGAAGTTCACGGTCATCCGGAATGGGCAGCTCCTCCAGGTCCCTGTGGCTGCGCTGGTGGTGGGGGACATCGCCCAGGTCAAGTATGGTGAGTGTGCCCATCATCACTCACTCTGCATAGGAAGCTCAGCTTCCATTTTGGGCATAGCGTGGCTCAGAGGAGGACCCCTTCCCCAGTGCAGGCCTTCTCCCCAGGAACATATGTGCCCTCACCCGTGGGAGGCTGGAGGTGGGGATTGTGGGCAGGAGGCCCCAGGAAACAGGCTGTCCTCACAGCCTGTCAAGGGCTTCCCCAGCACTGCAGGATGCTTCTGTTGTCCCCACTCTCTGGGAGCTGGACCGCAGGGCTAGGGGTGGGTGGGTCTCCCCAGAAAGGAGTAAGCCAAAGGAAAAGGGCCCTGCATCCAATGGGACCTCCCCTGGGTGAGGCAGGAAGCAGCAGGGAGGAAGGCCACCTGGACCCATAGCCTGTGGTTCTGGCTGCCTGGCTGGCCTTAGGAGACCTGCTGCCTGCCGACGGCGTGCTTATCCAGGGCAACGACCTCAAAATCGATGAGAGCTCCCTGACAGGAGAGTCAGACCACGTGCGCAAGTCAGCCGACAAAGACCCCATGCTGCTGTCAGGTGAGGCCTCAGGGCACGGCCCAGCTCATGGGGAAGCCGGGAGGTGGCTGGCCACCACCCCTTGGACCAGCCCAGCACTGAGGAGCCTTGGAAGCCATTTGGCCCAACAACCCCCACAACCAGGCCCCCACCCTGAGTAGCCCTTTTGGTTAGGGAAGTCTGGAGACTTCACCCTCCTGGAGTCCAGAGCAGCCTGTGGGAGGCGTGGTGGTGGTACTCCGGCCTCAGAGAAGGACATGGGCCTTTCCAACCCCGGAGAAGCCCGATGTCCTGAAGAAAGCCCTGAGAGGTGGGGGCTGACTCTGGGCCAGTACAGTGCCATGCTCCAGTCCAGGCCCTCAAGAAGAGCTGGTGAAGATGATGTTTCCTTTCCAGAAGGTTCTGTCTTAGCTCAGTGTTTAGCCCAGTGGCAAAGGCAGTGTCCAATGGGACAGAGAGGCTGGAGGCCCTAGGTGGGTCTGTGAACAGCTCACCCTGCGCGCCTGGGAAAGTAGCTGCTCTAAGCCAGGGACGAGGCTTTGGCCTAGGCTTAAGGTCAACACAGCCTCCAGGAGCCTCCGGACACGGAGTCCCTGCCTCTGGGATTCCTGGGACAGAACCTATAGGTGCTAAGCATGCCTCCCACCCTGCAGTGTAAATCTCTGTCTCAGTCTCTCTATGTTGGCTGTGCCAGGCACTCATGTCATGGAAGGCTCTGGAAGAATGGTGGTGACAGCTGTGGGTGTGAACTCCCAGACAGGCATCATCTTTACCTTGCTTGGAGCTGGTGGAGAGGAGGAGGAGAAGAAGGATAAGAAAGGTAAGGCCATACAGATCTCCAGTCCCAGCATCGATGCGGGGCTGGGCCCCTTCTCTGCAGCTCGTGCTTTCTTCCCTGCCGGCCTGCTGGCGGCCCCCCGCTGGCCCCAGGCCTGACTCCAGCTCTGGCTCTGGCTCTGGGAGAGACAGTCCTCAGGGGGGTGGGATGCCATACCCTCTCTTCTGATTCCTGTTGGGGACCCCTCTCCTGGAGTCTTTTCCCCAGAGCCAGCAGGTCAGGGAACCCTCCAGTTCTGTGCAAGGGCAGCTTCCCTGAGATGGCTGTTCCCCAGAGGCTTTGGGACATGTGTTCCAGGGTAGAGGAAGTGCCCTGACTTGGTAGGAATGGGGTCAGAGTGACAGGAGCCTGAGAGAATGCTGCACACCCTCGGGTGCTCAGCCGCCATGGTAAAGCGGGAAATGCAGGTCATGCAGCCCGAGGTGGAGAGCTCCTGAGCATAGCAGATCCCTGAAGGATGTCCAGGGCCACAGCAAGCTGGAATGGGCAGGGGTCCTCACCCCAAGGGAAAGCAGTGTCGAGGGAAAAATGTCTTCTGAGAACCCAGCTCTGTAGCCATCCTGGCACCCCTGCTGCCTCTTCTTGCCTCTGCTCTGAGCCCCAGGCATGGCCAGTGTGCCC
The DNA here is from genome assembly GCF_014108415.1 of Molossus molossus. Taxonomy (NCBI): domain Eukaryota; kingdom Metazoa; phylum Chordata; class Mammalia; order Chiroptera; family Molossidae; genus Molossus; species Molossus molossus. Next base: position 91,675,722 of record NW_023425355.1, on the reverse strand, counting down.
TCCAGTTCTTAGAATAAAGGTTACAAAAGTACAGAACTACCCTCAGCATCCACCCCCCTGTCCAGGTCCCTCAGGTCAGGACCCCATTCTCTTCTATGATGCAGGCCTGTCCCTGCTCACGACTCACCGTGCTCTGACCTGGGTCTCCCGGTCCTGTAGTCAAACCAGGTGGGGAAGTTTTCTACATGTGTGCCTCACCTCTGAGAGGATCTTCCAGGGCCTACGTGAGGTGTCAACAAACTGCGTACACGTGGGGAGAACCTGTGCTACAAGCCTGCAGCCAGGGCCCCAGAGTCAGCGAGATGCTGGGGCTGATGGACTGGGTAGGGGACAGAGGGGTGCCAGTCACTGGCCCTACCTCAGTCAGTCAAGGCCACTGGGCCTGAAGAGCAGGTGGGATCGGTCTGCGCAGCCCCAGCAACGTGGGGGCAGGTCGGTATAAGGAAGGATGTGCTAGTGTCCCCAGCCCTTGTCCACCCTGCTCCTGGAGGTGGTAAGGGAGGAGACGGAGGAACTGCTGCTGCCTAGAAGTTTTCATGGACCTTGTTTCCTGGTACCTGACAGCTCCTGGCTAGCCAGGCCCACCCCTCACAGCCACCTGGCACTGGTGGACCCTCTTCCACCTTTGCCACGCCCAGGCCGCTCTCCCTGCAGAGCTCAGCCCAGTGTCTCTCCACAGCGAGCCTCTCTCCAGGGAAGCCCAGCTGACTTTGCCTGGTGGCCCTTCATCATCACCCTGGTAGCTAGTTGGCAGGGCACCCTTTCCACACTCCCTCCTAGGACCCTCCTCTGTGAACTTGACAAAACCCCTCCAGCCCCTCGCCCCCCCATTTCCCTCCCCCTTTGCACTTCTCCAGCACCCCAGGCTGGGCTACTTAGGAGTCAGAAGGACAGGGTGGAGTCAGAGGGGGCACCTCCACCAGCCAGCTTCCTGGAGGAGGGGAACCCTGAGGGGGCCCTGGAGGGGAAGCAGAGCTGGCCAGGCTCAGGGAAGGGGCAGCAGCACCCACGAGCCCACGCTGACACCTCAGCCCAAGGACCAGACCACTGTGGAGGCAGGAAGGCGGCCACTCCCAGTGCCTCCCCCTGGCCCTTGCTGCATCCTGACCCAGTCTCTCTGCCCAGCACTCCCTTTCCACCTGCTGCTCCCCTACCAGTTTCTCACCTTTTGGCTTTGATTCCTAGCCACCCTTCTCCTTGGGGTGCCCTCCTTCCTCTTTTCCTCCCCTCCCTTGGCTCCTGCCCTCTTCAGGCTGAGCACAGTCTTCCTCTTCACTTCGTGCTCATCCCAAACCCCCTTCCCTCCTCCACAGGCTTCTCCTGGCTCTGTCTGCCACCTTGGTCCTCTGGTCCATTCTTCTGGGCCTCCACAGCCCCAGGGTTTCTGGCATTGCGCTATATTGTCACCTGTGTCTACAGGTTCCTTCCCTCCCCCCAGAAGTCTCCTTTACCTCGGAACCTCTCTGCACCTCCTCAGGGATCCTGGACAGAAAGGATCCAACCCACACTTCACCCTGACCCACAGGGAGTCTCTCCCTCCTCCCTGGGGCCCCTAGACCAGACCCTACTGCCTGGGAGCCACATGGTACCCTATGTTCATGGATCCCCAGTAACATGAACTATTAGGTGGTGGCTGACAGTTCAGCCCATAAGCCCTTCCTGCCCCAGGTCGACCATGTCTGGATCCTGCCAGCTCATATGTGGCCTCCAGGAGAAACTGGGGTATGGAGCTGGGCCCCAAGCACAGCACCAGGCTCCCTGCTGTAGCCCCCTTGCCTGTCAGGTCTCTTGGGCCCTTCCAGAGTTGCAGCCCTTGGAAACAAGAGATGCAACCAGCACTGTTTACCTTGACTTTGGGGAATCGGTCACTGTACAGGCCCTGACACCCAGGTGCAGGCTTTGTGGTTACAGAGCATGTTCAGGGAGCTCCAGCATTCATGCAACAGTGTCGGCTGCAGGGGCTATGAAGGAGGCAGGCGGGTCCTTGCCCTCTGGTGCACCCACCGCCTGAGTTCCCCACATAAGTTCACCTGGGGCCCGGCCCATTCCATGCCCCTGATGCTCCCTCCAGTGATAGGTGCACAGTGTCCAGCTTGGCACCCTGAGCCCTGCAAATTCCTAGGGTCTCCTTTGTCCCTCAAAAGTACACATAGAGTTAACTGTGAGCCAAGCTGCAGAGAAAGTTGATCTCAAGACCAGCAGGGGTTAGGAACCATCTAGCTAAAGTACTCACACTGATTCTGGGGGAATGCATATCCCGACTGAGGGGCCCTGCTCAAGGGGGCTGAGCTGGGACCAGACACCTACCAACTCTCACTCCCCATGGTGATGGTCCTTCGGGAAACCTATTGCCAGCCACATGTGACCCAGGGTCCATCGAGGGCTGGCTTAGGGAGTTCACTGGAGGGCTGGGGTCTGGCTAGCAGTCTCGCTCAGGAAACACAAATTCTAGGGGCACCCATGTCCCATGTGCTAGGAGGTGGCGAGAGGACATCAGAGTGACTCTAGAGAGGACAGGGCCCTCTTCCCCTTCTCCTGCCTTTCCCCTGTGCTCACCACTGGACTGTCTGTGCCCTGCTGTCCCGTGTGCATGTGCGTGTGCCAGGGCCATGTGGATGTTCTCAAGTCTTCGTGTCTGTCGTTCCTTTTCCATTGTAGGCAAGCAGCAGGATGGGGCGATGGAGAGTAGCCAGACCAAAGGTAATGCACACCCTGCACTCAGGATGGGGTGGCGAACAGAGGGCACAACTCGGGGTGGGGGGCTGCCCACCTCAGTTGCAGGAGCAGCACCTAGAGACCAGGTGAGTGGGTCAGGGTGGCCCCCCTACAGACCCTGCCAGGAGTGTACAAAGATCACCTGTGAGCTGGCATCCTGGTGAGGAAATTGAGGCTCAGAGAGTTGACTTGCCCAAGCCTGTGGGTTTCCCAGTTCAGTTGCCTTTCTGCTGGGCAGCCATCCAAGGGGCCGAGGCCCACTCTTCTCTCAGCCTGAATGCCTGGTGGGAGCCGAGCCTCTGTGGTCGGGATGAAGGCTTATCATCGGTCATTCTTAGGCACGGGGGATCCAAAAGTGGATAAAGCACCATCCCAGCCCTCGGGAAGGTCACAGTCCAGATAGATGGACCCAGGGACAGTATTAAAGTGCAGCATGGGCCCTGGCCGGTTTAGATCAGTGGTTAGAGCGTCAGCCCTTGGACCAAAGGATCACAGGTTCAATTCCCAGTCAAAGGCATGTACCTGGGTTGCCCATTTGATCCCCAGCCCCAGTTGGGGTCAAGCAGGAGGCAATCGATCAATGTGTCTCTCTCACATCAATGTTTCTCTCCCTCCATCCCTCCCTTCCTCCCTCCCTCCCTCCCACTCTCTATCTAAAAAAAAAAAAAAAAATCAATGGAAAAATATCCTCGGGTGAGAATTAACAAAAAATAAATAAAAATAAAGTGCAGCATGGGACCCAGGGACCAAGATAGGGCCAGATAAGCAAACAATTCTGAGCATAGCTCTGGTTGGGAGGTCATTTGGGACAGAGTGACAGTGTGATGGCTAGGGTTTCAGGCTGGAGCAGGGAGTGACAGTCAGTGGGACATGAGGCTATCGTGGCCCAGCTGGATGGGCCCTTGAGTGTTGCTGAGGCCGCAGGCTCTGGCCTGAGGCCTCAGGGAAGAAGAAGCCATTGGTAAGTAGTCTCGGGAAACCAAGGGAGAAGGGATGGGTGGAAAGACTGGAAGCAAGAAGGAGCAGCTGACACAGCATGGCAGCAGGAGGTGTGCAGGGGTGGTGTCAGGAGCACCAAGAACCCCATTGGGTAAGGACAAGAGCAGTGAGGCAGAAAGATGAGTAGCAGGGCTGGGTGCCCCCTCCAGGTGAGGGATGAGAAGGACCACTTGAGGCAGTGCAGTTGGAGATCCTCAGGCCACAGAGTGTGTGAGGTGACAGAAGTGACAGAGGCAGGTTAGGGGCCACACCACCACCACATCAGGGGCAGCCTGAGGCACGCAGCACCACTGGGGGAGTTGTGAGGGGACTGCCTGTTCCAGAGAGAAGGCGGGCAGGTGGCTGGACAGGAGTAGCAAGAGTGATTCCATGAAGAGCTGCGAGGCTTGCCCGGGCGGCCCGTTCAGGCAACAACCTCTAGCAACCAGGGAGTGGGCTGAGAACACTCGTGGTGACCTGGGTCCTTGGTGGAAGTCGGGGCTGGCAGGAGAAGAGACAGCCTGAACAGGAAGCAGGAGAGGAGAGTGCAGGGGCTCCTGGGCCTCCCTGAGGGGAGCAGGGAGGCGGCGTGGACACCAGTGGGTCAGTGAATCAGTCAGCTCAGGGTTCTGGAATGTTCCTTGGGCCCCAGGCCTCTGCTCTCAGGTACTGAGACTTGGGGCATTATAGGACTTGCTGCCCTGTTTGTGTGCCCAAGCTGCTCGTGTTTGTGTCTGTCCTCCCTTCCCTGTGAGGCCTCAGGAGAACCATCTCCATCCCACCCAGGAGGGCTGGGTGCCAAGGACAGAGGGAAGAGAGAGCCCTGTGCCTTCTCACACTCAGAAATCAGAGAAATCCCCTGAAACCCCATGTCCTCTCATATGCTGTGGCATGTCTTTCCCTATGAAAGCCCCTTGTAGCTGTCACCCCAGCAGTCAGGCCCTAACCTTGGCTGTGGGGTTCTTCTGTGTGCAGCTAAGAAACAGGATGGGGCAGTTGCCATGGAAATGCAGCCCCTGAAGAGCGCAGAGGGTGGGGAGATGGAGGAGCGGGAGAAGAAGAAAGCCAACGTGCCCAAGAAGGAGAAGTCGGTCCTGCAGGGCAAGCTCACCAAACTGGCTGTGCAGATCGGGAAAGCAGGTGGGGCTGCAGAGGGGCAAGGACGACACCATGTCCAGGGTTTCCTGGCCGTGGGATCAGGCCATGGAGAGCAAGTGGGAAACAGATGTGGCAGATGGTGTGGACCAGACGCAAGGGGACAGTCCAGGGGGGTGATGGCCATCAGGGCCTGGTCCAGCCCCCTTCCAGCAAGCATGGATTCTAAACCCACCATAAGGCTTGGGACAGGGAGCACCAGCTGCCACATCCCTTATCTCTTCTTCTCTCTTGCTCTCTTCCTTTCTCATCCCTGCCGGACCCCATTCTTGCCCCACCCTCTGTCGCCTCTGTTGTGGCTAAACAGGGCTGGTGATGTCCGCCATCACCGTCATTATCCTGGTCCTCTACTTTGTGATCGAGACTTTTGTCGTGGGTGGCCGGGTGTGGCTGGCAGAGTGCACACCGGTCTACGTGCAGTACTTCGTGAAGTTCTTCATCATCGGTGTGACTGTGCTGGTTGTGGCTGTCCCGGAGGGCCTGCCTCTTGCTGTCACCATCTCCTTAGCGTACTCTGTCAAGGTAATAATACAAAACACAGTAATAGGATTAAGAATCCGTGATACCAGGATGCAATCCCAAAACGGGTGTGAAGCCGGTAAGCATCTTGGACATAGTGAGGGCTGGAGAAAGTTTGGGATCCATCACTCAGGGGCAGAGCAGGGAGGCTAAGCTGGGACCCAGAGCCAAACTCTACCATCCTTCTCCACCCAGCTTCCTGGGCACAGTGACATGAGCCAGAAAGCAGTTGAGCAGTGGGTTAGACCTGGCATCTGCAGGATGAGAGCAGGGGGCACAGAGGGGCCAGGGAGTTGAGGGAACTGGTGTCACTTGCAGAGGAGGGGGCGGGGGAGGGTGAGCAAGAGAGGTCCCACTGGGAGACAGTGGGTGGGGCACGGTAGAGACTGAGGTGAGTTGTAGGGCCAGCATGTGACTTAAGAGGGCCCTGTGGGCAGGGGAGTGGTCCTGGGCAGCTCTGGGGAGAGTGGCTGCCCAGAGTTGGCCACTCAGCCTTTCTGATGAGAGTCCTTAGGCCTTACAGGCCTGTGGCCGAGGTTTGACCACCGCCCTGCAGCTACTCCAAGCTGAGCCTTTGGGCACGGCTGTCAGCCTCCAGTCTGTTAGTGCCACATGGAAAACTGGTTGGACAGAGCGGTCACACATGATGTCTGTGCCCTTTACAGAAAATGATGAGGGACAACAACCTGGTCCGACACCTGGATGCCTGTGAGACGATGGGCAACGCCACAGCCATCTGCTCAGACAAGACGGGCACACTCACCACCAACCGCATGACCGTGGTCCAGTCCTACCTCGGGGACACCCACTACAAAGAGATTCCGGCCCCCAGCGCCCTGACCCCCAAGATCCTCGACCTCCTGGTCCACGCCATCTCCATCAACAGTGCCTACACCACCAAAATACTAGTGAGCCAAGAGCAGGGCTGGGATGAGAGAAGGGGCACACTCACTATGTTCTCTTAAGAACCTTTGACCAGAGCTACAATAGTGTCTGGGGTGCTGGTCACCCTTCCCTTGTCCCTGGCCCCAGTACCCCTGCTCTGGTTGCTGGTTTTGGAAGCCCCTTCCAAGCCCAGTGGATGGTGGGAAACCTGCCCATCTAGTCCACACTGGAGGCCCTCTTCGGCTCTCTGCCACCACACCCTAAAGGCGTTGCGACTGTGGCCAGGCTGGGGCCCCAGGGATAGCAAGGAGGGTCGACTTGGTCACCCAGTGCCATGCTGGTTTGCCTCACCTCACAGCCTCCAGAGAAGGAAGGTGCCCTCCCCCGCCAAGTGGGAAATAAGACGGAATGCGCTCTTCTGGGCTTCGTCCTGGACCTGAAGCGGGACTTCCAGTCTGTGCGAGAACAGATTCCAGAAGATAAGCTTTACAAAGTATACACCTTCAACTCGGTCCGCAAGTCCATGAGCACGGTCATCCGCATGCCAGAGGGTGGCTTCCGCCTCTTCAGCAAGGGCGCCTCGGAGATCCTGCTGAAAAAGTGAGTGGGTCCCAGGGGCGAGCCCAGGGCTGGGGATGCCGGAGCCTCGGAGCTAGCTGAAGGATACAAGCATTCTGCTATTTCTATTGTACTAAAATAGACATGACATAAAATTGGCCATTTTCATCACTAAAGCATACAGTTCGGTGGCATTCAATGCATTCATAATGTTGTGCACCATCACCACTATCCAGTTGCAGAATATTGTCATCACCCCCAAAGGAAACCTTGTGCTGTCACTCCCATTCCCCCTCCCAGCCCCTGGCAACCACTGATCTCCTTTCTGTCTCTATGGATTTGCCTATTCTGGACATTTCATATAAATGATATCATACACTATGTGGCCTTTTGTGTCTGGCTTCTTTCACTCAGCATAATGTTTTCAAAGTTCATCCATGTCATAGCATGGATCAGTGCTTTTTGCTTTTTAGGGCTAAATGATATTCCGTTGCATGGATAGACTGCATTTGGCTTCACACATTTACTGACAGACACATGTTGTTTGCACCTTTTGGCTACTGTGAATCATGCTGCTATGTACACATTTTTATTTGAACACGTGTTTTCACTTCTCCTAGGTATATTTCTAGGAGTGGAATACCTGGGTCATATGGTAATTCTGTGAATAGCTTGAGGAACCACCATAGTATTTTCCACAGCAGCTGCCCCATTTTATCTTCCTACCAGCAAAGCATGAGCATTCTGACTTCTCCTCATGCTCACCAACTTGTATTATTTTATTATTGTTGTTGTTGTTGTTGTTGTTGTTGTTGTTGCCATCCTAGTAGATATGAAGGGGGATCTTGTGGTGGTTTTCATTGCTATTTCCCGAATGACTGGTGATGTTGGCGCCTTTTCTTATGCTCCTTGGCCACTTGCACATCTTCTTTGGAGAAATGTCTATTCAAATATTTGCCCATCTTTTATTTCAGTTGTCTTTCTATTATTGAGCTATTAGATTTCTCTATGTATTCTGCATACTAGATCCTTAACACATATCTGATTTGTAACTATTTTCTGGGCTGTCTTTTCACTCTCTTGATAGATTTTTTTCTTTTCACTCTCGATCTGTCCTTGGATGCACAAATGCTCTTCAACTGTGAAGTCCAGTTGTCTCCTTTTCCCTTTCATAGCCTGTACAGAGTTTCTTTCACAAGTGATGAAAATGTTCTAGAGTGGACTGTGGTGATGGATAACACAACTCTGTGACTATACTAAAAGCCACTGAATTATACATTTTAAAAGGGTGAATTATGTGGTGTTGCAATTATATCTCAATAAAGCTGTCAGGGAAACTGAGAGGGGAGCATGCAGCTCGGCTTCCAAGTGCCCCAACCCCCTAAGCCTGATCCTCCTCCACTCCTCCGCTTGGCTGCTCTCTTCCCCAATATTGCGTCCGCCCCACCCACCCTCCCCTGCTCACCTGGCAAATCACTTACAACAGAGCCACCTGCTAAGGAGCAACCTTATTGTGTCTCTGCGCCCATAGCCAGCCTTCCAGGGCCTTCAGGACAGAGTCCTCAGCAGGACATCTGGGGCTCCTGGCACCCATAGGATTACCAGATGCACCCCCATCAGCTCTGTCCTGGCCTCTGCTGAACACTGCCCCACCCAGAATGCTCTCCCCAAAAGTCTGCACATGCACAGCCTCCCCAGTGTGGTTCAAAGGCCACCTCCCTGAAGCCGTCCCTGCTGGTTCCCAGTGTAACAGTTGGACTTAGAGAAGCACGAAAGAGGGCTGTAGTTGGGCACTGGACTCCAACCCCGGCTCCACTCTTTACTCTTTACTGGCTGTATGAATGTGAACAAGTTATTCCCCCACCTGGAGCCTCAGTTTTGCCTATAATGTGGAGATAACAGGAATACTTACCTCCCACGAGTATTGTGAGAATTATACGAGTAAATCTATGCCAGCTTTTCCTGTGATCATAGCTCCCCCCGGCCTCCGCAGCCAGCTCCTTTTTTCCTTCTTCCCCCATCCACCACGCCTGCCTCTGGACCCGTGGCTCCTTTGCTCCTTCCTCCTCTGGAATTCAACCATCTCTCCCATCTTGGCCCTTCTCATAAGCGTCCAGGGTCACCAGAGCTCATACCGAGGTTGCTGCCTTGTTGTGGCCCACTACGTGGCCACATCAGTGTTTGCCAATGTGCCACACGGTTGCCCTAAAGGCCTTAGAGTCTGTGAGGAGCTGCAATGAGCCCTGTGCTCTGGCCTCCCATGGGTCTCCTAGCCTATAACACTCTGAGTTTTTAGCTCCTGGAGCTGCCAGTACAAAAGACCATAAGCCTAATGGCTTAAAACAACAGAAGTCTGAAATCAAGGTGTGGGTGGGGGCACACTCCCTCCAAAGCCTCCAGGGAAGGGTCCTTTCTTGTGTCTTCCAGCTTCTGTTGTCACTGGCAATCCTTGTCGTTCCTTGGCTTGTAGATTCATCACTCCAGTCTCTGCCTCCGTCATGACATGGCCTCGTCCCTGTATGGGTCTGTCTCTGGGTCCTCTTCTGTTTTTATTAGGACACCAGTCATTGGGTTGAGGGCCTAGCCTAATCCAGTGTGACCTCAACTTTGCAATCACACTATTTCCAAATCAGGTCACATTCTGAGGTTCTGGGAAGAACATGCATTTGGGGGGACATACTATTCAGCCCCACACAAGCAGAGTGCCTCCCTCCTTGGAGAAGCCTCTGTTATGTTGAATGGAGGCTCAGACTGACACCCACCCAGATTCTCAGCCAGCCTGGCTCCCCTTGCTCTGTCCCTGCCCCAGGTGCACCAACATCTTAAACAGCAATGGTGAACTACGCAACTTCCGCCCTCGGGACCGGGACGACATGGTGAAGAAGATCATCGAGCCGATGGCTTGCGACGGCCTGCGCACCATCTGCATCGCCTACCGGGACTTCTCTGCTATCCAGGAGCCTGACTGGGAAAACGAGAATGAAGTTGTGGGCGACCTCACCTGCATAGCCGTCGTGGGCATCGAAGACCCCGTGCGGCCTGAGGTAACCACTCTTTCCTCTGGGATAGGCCCAGATTGTCGGGATCATGGGAGGGGAAGCCCTTTTTTCCATCTGGCCTCCAGGTGTGGCCTAAGACATAAATGCAAGGAGAGAACTATCTCTTTCTCCTGCCTTCCTGGCTGTCATACTGCTTCCTGCCAGAGTTGTAGGTAGAGCAAACTGGTCACCCACAGGAGACCGGAAAAGTGATGACAGAGCCTCAGGTCCTCCAAGGGGCATAGCCACCACACCCCAGATCGGACCCTCCATGACGCACTTTACACTGCTTGTTCTCTCACCCTTGCGTCCATACAGAGGCTCTGTCCCGCCCACTGGAAAGTCCCCTCCTGCTTGGCCTCCAGGCCTTGCTCAGGCTCCACCTCCACCAGCTGAGAGGGTGGCAGTTAGAACTTCGATGGCTATGACACCCACAGGATTGATAGAGGGAGTGGGAGGAGACCGCACTACTCTGGAGCTCTGGTTTGGCAAAGTGGGTGGATGGCACTGCCATCACTGGGCTAGGAAGTCTGAGGTGACACAGGTTTGGGCCATGTAGGAGGACAGTTCTAAGTTGAAGGCTTGATTGCGGCTAAGAGAGGTTCAAGACATGCTTGTGGAGATGTCAAGTGGGTAGGTGGCTGTAGGAGTGGACAGCTCAGAGCTGTAGTCCTAGCAGAAGAGAGATTCCAGAAGCACCTTTATATGAGTGATGTCTTGGGGAGGGTGTGCAGCTAGAACAGAGACCTTTATTTTTTATTTTTTATTTTGTTGTTGATCTTCACCGGAGGACATTTTTCCATTAATTTCTAGACAGAGTGGAAGGGAGGGAGGAGGACAGAGAGAGAAACATCGATGTGAGAGAGACATATAGATTAGTTGCCTCCTGAACGACCCCGACCAGGATCGGGATTGAAACTGCAGCCCAGGTACGTGCCCTTGACTGGGAATTGAACCCAAGACTCTTCAGTCTGAGGGCCAACGCTCTAACCGCTGAGCAAAACTAGCCAGGGCTGGAGCAGAGACCATTAAAGGAGACTTGAAGGAAGGGCCCAGGCAAGGAGGGGGAACCTCAAGGGCCATGTGGCTGAAGCAAGAGGAAAGCTTAGCCCGGTCGCTGCAGAGGCAGGTTCTTGATGCTAGGAGTTCACTGGAGACCTTGACTTGAGCAGGTTCTGCGGAATGGTGAGGCAGGGAGCCAGGACATGTAGACAACTTTCCCGAGATCTTTTCTGAAGAGAAACAGGGCAGCAGCTGGCATGGTAGAGAGTAAAGGACCAATGGAGAGGTTGGTTGGTCCTTAAAGATGGGAGATCCTCCAGGGAGGTCAAGCAAGGCTGGCCCTGGAACAAGGCGCCAGTGGCAGGTGTAGCCACCAGGCCCTGGAGGGAGTGTGCGAGGTATAGAGGGTGCAGGTTGCCAGAGGCAAGGAAGGACCCTCTCTGTCCTCCCAGGGCCTCTTCACCTTGTGTCAGAAGCAGGGCCACTTTGATCCTGACGGTTAGCCTGAACACATATATGTGTACCAGCAGCCCTGGGGGATGCTGAGATGAGGGAGGAGAAGCTTCCAGGCTCTCCTTCGGGAGACAGGCATTCACACACTAGGTCACATACGAAAGCCCCATGATTCAGAAGTCAGTGTTTGCCACTTCTAAATACCGCCACAGGTCATCAGGGACCACATGTCCCCAAATTCCTAGGAGACTGGGACCAGCAGGTGCGAAGAGGGGGAAGCAGACAATAGTGGAGAGGAGGAGAGAGACTTCCAGACAGAAGAACAGGCCCAAAGAAGGGAGCAGTGGGAGGAGTAGCCTGGGAGACCAGGGTGCTACTGAGGGTAGCAAGGCCACCCCTCGGGATACAGGAGCCAGGCCTTTCCCTTCATCAGACCTGAGAAACTGAGGCACAGCGTGGAGGAGAACAGTGTCCACACAGCAAAGCTGAGTCATAAAGCTGTGTTGCCCTTGCATAGATCTAATGGCCTTCCCCTTCTGAATGGAACTGCTCACACACACCTCCACCCCCAGCATGGCTGCAGACCCCTGGCTGATGTTCAGTGCTGAGCTCAGGGTGGTGGGTGTCCCCTCCTTCCTTCCTGGGAGGTGTCTACAGTACAATGGCAGCTCTAGACTTTTCCACCCAGCTTTCTCAGGCTGCGTGATGCTACCAGAAGGCTGGAGCTCCTTTGGAGTGTGACACAGACCCAGGAAGTTGGTGTTCCCTGACTCCCAGGGCCCTGGCCAAGGCCATTTCCACACCATCCTAACCAGCCCACCGACCCCTTCACCTCAGCCACTTGCCCGGATGGAGAGGTGTGAAGTGTGAAACAGCCCTTGTGTCCTGATTCCCTGGGCCAAGGAGCCCTCATTTCTGGTAGAAATGTTTGTTGGACAAACTGAAGCTGAGTCATAGATGTAAGTCTGGAGACCTTAGATGTGTTTGCAGATCTTCTGGTCCAAGTTGGCTTGTTTGCAGAAGCGCCTGTGAGTCCACCCCCAGGGGGATGGGGGCAGATGGAACTGCCCAGAGCGGCTGCACATGGGTGGGGTGAGGCCCAGCCCTGCTCCTGCTCCATATTCTTCTCAGAGCATGATGTTATTTTGATAAGTTTTCATCTTAAAAAATCTGGAACATGGGCACAAGTCCCTTGAAGGGTACAATGAAGGCCCAGCTTCAGCAGCTGCCAGTGGGCAGAAGCTCAGGGAAGGAGAGGTAGGAGGCCAGCAATGGCTGCTTGTTTAAAATCCAGAAACGAGCCCTGGCCGGTTTGGCTCAGCGGTTAGAGCGTCGGCCTGCAGACCAATGAATCTCGAGTTCGATTCCTGTCAAGGGCACGTACCTCGGTTGCAGTTTGTCCCCAGCCCTGGTCGGGTGGTATGGGAGGCAACCAGTCGATGTGGCTCTATTACGTCAAATGTTTCTCTCTCTCTCTTTTGCTCTCTCCCTCTCTCTCACTCTGTCTGATGATAAATGGGAAAATATCCTCAGGTAAGGAATGAAATAAATAAATAAATAAATAAATAAATAAATAAATAAATAAATAAATAAATAAAAATAAAATCCAGAAACGAGCTTGGAGACAGGGCCCAGGGAAAGGGGTAGCGCCTCTCAGGCTTGAGGGCGGCCGAGTGGGAGAGCGCACAGCGGACGGTGCTGCGGTTCAGCTGGGAGGCCAGGCAGGCGCCGTGGACACCAGCCAGCAGGGTAGGGGCCAAGTAGTGAGCACCAGGGCCCAGAGGAGCCCTGGGTGCTCGTGCAGGTGGGAGGGTGGATGGGTCTCTGCTAAACCTTGGGGACCCAGATGACTGTAGCCTGAGGATGACTGAGGTCTCAGCCAATGGGTGGAGTGAGGAGGGAGTAGGCTGCGGGGGCCCTGGAGGCAGGCTGTATTAATAGCGAACAGGCTGGGCTACGGCTGGGCCACAAGGAGGCAAGCGAAGAAGAACAGTTGCCTGATGAAGGAGAGGGTGCCCTCAGAGGGAGGGGGCTTCCTGCTACCTACTTGGAGCAGGGGAGCAAGGCCCCTGGAACAGCAGGGTTCTCAGGTCTCGGGCTCATCATGGCCACTTGGTGGCAGCAGAAGGGTGGCTTCCAGCTGGTTCAGGGACCGGAGGGAACTCCCTGGAAGGGGAGCACCTCCCTGTAGCTCATCATCCAGCACCCTAAGAACCGCAAAGAGCAGACAGTGTCCCTGAGGCACATTACTAGGGGTGCAGGAGGCAAGCCCTTTTCCTGGGGCTCAGCCTTCCGGGCCACTTGGCAGTACTTATTCAGTCACTGTTGCAGCCCTGAAGTGGGGTCCCCTCTGACTGTGCTCCAGACCCTCCCTTTTTCTCATGCCCACTCTCTCCCTGGCTGAGATCCTAGCCACTCCCGGTGACCTCAGGGACCACTAGTGTACAGGGCCTTCCAAGTCAGTGTACACCTGCACCCCGCCTGGCTCCACCTGCTGTCCACCTCCCCTGGGGTCTTCCAGCTGCGCTGCACCATCCCCACCACCTGGTAGCCCAGCTCACCCCCCTGTCCCTGGGCTCCCAGGCCTGGTCACTGAGCCTTACCTAGGATACCTCATGCTCTCGCACTCTCCCTCCTCCTCGGACTCAGACTGTCCTCAGGGCCTCTGTCTTAGCTGGGAGCAGTGAGCACCCATCAGGTCCCCAGGCTGCACCCCTTGCCAGGGCTGCATCTGGGCATAGGCCTAGACCTAACCTCCTTATCCAACTCTCCAGGCTCAGAGCTTGCTGCTCGGAGCTCCCTGCAGCCGCTGGGCTCGAGAGCCACCTCCACATTGGTCTGGGGGCTGATCTCAACTCCCTTCAGGTCTTTTTTGCACTCAGCACTGGGGGATCTCTTTTTCTTCCCCCTTTTCCAGAATCTAGTATTATATTTTGAAAATGGAAATGGATGCTAAGTAACCAAGCAATATTCCATTTCTTCTAATGAGCAGTAAGACCTGCAAGCTCTAAATGTCTTAGGTTTTATATTGTTCAAGAAAAAAGTGGCGGGGGGAGGTGACAAGTGAGAGAGTTGCCCAGAGTTTGGCCACAAGCCAGATGATGGCCTGGAGCCCGCCCTCAGTCAGGCCCCAAAGGGACAGGCCTGCAGGGTGGCTGGGGACAGAGGTTCCTTTCTCATTCTTCCAGAGCTAACTGACACAGCCACCATGCCAGCTGGCCTGGTAACCAGGGCTGATTCTGGCTCAGCAGCTCTGGGTCCCCACGTTGCAGTGGAAAATGAGGCTGATGGAGCTGGGTGATTTCTACAGTCACTTTCCATCCACAACTCAGACAGTGACCCTAGACAGAGGAAGCATTTCCAGTAGCTTCTCCGAGCCTTGCTTGGTGTCAGGGCCTGGATCTGAGTCGTTGCTGGTCCCAGGGGCCTAGCACAGTGAAGGGGGCACCTTTGGGAGATGCAGGCTGAGGAACTGAGGGAGGTACCCTGCCCACTAAGGGCCAGGCTGGTGGCAGTGGCAGAACACGCAGGCCATTCTCCCCACTTCCTCCAGGCCTGGCCCTCTGCAGAGGCCCTTCCTCAGAACCACAGGGGTGCTGGGGGTACTGCAGATCTGGATGGAGGAAGGGTACAGCCTGGACACAGTGGTGTCTTACCTTGATGGCCCCACCTACCTCTATTGTCAATTCCAGGTCCCTGAAGCTATCCGCAAGTGCCAGCGTGCTGGCATTACTGTCCGAATGGTGACAGGGGACAATATCAACACAGCCCGGGCTATTGCAGCCAAGTGTGGCATCATCCAGCCTGGGGAGGACTTCCTGTGCCTGGAGGGGAAGGAGTTCAACCGGAGGATCCGCAATGAGAAAGGAGAGGTAGTTCCCAGCCCATTTGCCTTCCCACAGGGGGCTGCCTGGCTCTGTCCAGGGTTCTGGCTATTTCTCCACCCTCACCCAGCACCTCTGCTCAGCCCTGCCTGACTGCCCAGGCTCTGCAGCGGCTGTGTGCTTCCCCTCCCAGATAGAACAAGAGCGTCTGGACAAGGTGTGGCCCAAGCTGAGGGTCCTCGCACGATCGTCTCCCACAGACAAGCACACTCTGGTTAAAGGTAATGGAGCAAGCTCACCCTTGCTCACTCCTGGCCTGATGCTGGCTGGGTGCAGCTGTCACCCCTGCATGTTTTCTGCTCCTAGACACCCAAAGCCAAGCTCCCAAATGGGTCTCCAAGGGCCTGCTTAAGAAGTGGGGTCCTTGGCTGTAGACTCATTGCAGTTGGAGAGTAGGCTTGTGTCTCTGAGCAAGTCACTTGCCTGCCCTGAACCTCAGTTTACTCATTGGGAAAATGGGGAAATAATGCAGTCCCCCTCAAAGGGATGACATACTAGAGCTCGCCCTTCCATTTCTCTGGGCTAATGACATGAATGGAAGGTGCCAGCTGAGTCTAGCATCTCGTCACAACAAATGGAGAGACTGAGGCCCTGGAAAGGGAGACATTTATCCAAATCACATAGCGCTGGGCTCCTACCTTCTACCAAATCACATCACCTTGCATCATCTCACTGGGTGATGGACCTGGGTGGAGGAGGAGGATGGGGTACCCAGTTAAGACACAGACACTTGATCCTGAACGTGACCTGGAGCACGGAAGATTGGGGGTGGTAGACACAGTCAAAATCCCACAGGGTTTCCAGAGCCAACCAGTCCCCCTGCTTCCCCGGGCTGGTCACACGGGGCCCCACTGTGTTTCAGGGATCATTGACAGCACCACTGGTGAGCAGCGGCAAGTAGTGGCCGTGACTGGGGACGGCACCAATGACGGGCCAGCCCTCAAGAAGGCAGATGTGGGCTTTGCCATGGTAAGCCACCCGATGCCAGCCTGGGTCACCATGCCTGGCAGGGCCTTGTGTCTCTAGGACATCAGCTTTATACAGGACCCTGGGAGTTAGTGTTAAGGCAAGTTGCAGAGTGCCTGACTTTCTTTCTCTCACCCCCTTGGTCACTTGGGCCTCTGCAGGTTCTGCTGGTCAAGGGACACACTTGTGATTTGTTTAAAGGTATTTGGTGTGATGATGCCAAAGGTGACAATGGGGACTGGTCTTACTGTCCAGGGACCGGGTGGGGGGCTTGTCAGTTGTGCACCTGCCTCACCCACTCTTGGTCTCATCTGAATGGACCTCTGTCCCAAGTGTGATCAGCAGGGTCCCCAAACAAGCGTTTCCTCTGCACTTCTCTTCTGTTGCTTATATGGAGCTAGTTCTTTCTGTAAAACCCTGACCCCACCGAGCAGGATGACCTCGTTGGTGCTTCCCAGGTGGCTTGGCCACTGAAGGCAAAAATCCAGCAAGCTCCTCTCCCTACCCTACTGAGAAGGAATGCCCTTCACTCTGCCACATTCTGTGTAGCCCACCATAGGCAGGCACTGGGGGCAGGGGCCAGTCCTTCCCAGAACCTAGCACCCAGAAGGGGACCAAGCCCCAGCCCCTGGGCACTGTAGAACCAAGCTGTTCCTGCGTCAAAGCCTTCGAGCAGCAAGGATGGAGGTCCTACTCCAAACACCCTTGTGTGGACCAGGAGGATATATGCTCCCTCTGCCAAAGGTGCCCCCGTCCAGAACTCAGGGACCCCTTATGTAGTTGCTCTAGCATGCTGAGACTGGACAGAAGACCCGTTAGTGGCCGTGAGGTGGTGGTACCTTCTTTGTTTATGAGCAAAGCTGCAAGACAACTTGCCATTCATAGTACAAGGATGTGTTGGATGAAGTGAGAGCTGCCCCCAGCTGGGGGACAGCCCCATTTGGAAGGAAAGGCAGGGAGGCAGCCAGGTGGGCTAGGTGTTCAAAGGGAGGTGGGGAACGGGCCCATGGGCACTGTGTGTCCCCCGCAGGGCATTGCAGGGACTGACGTGGCCAAGGAAGCCTCGGACATCATCCTGACCGATGACAACTTCACCAGCATTGTCAAGGCGGTCATGTGGGGCCGCAATGTCTACGACAGCATCTCCAAGTTCCTGCAATTCCAGCTGACGGTCAACGTGGTGGCCGTGATCGTGGCCTTCACAGGCGCCTGCATTACTCAGGTGGGCACCGGGGACCATCTCGCTCAAGGAGGACCCTGGGCCCTCCCTCCCACAATCCAAGGGGGCTCTGAGAGGCAGCCAGTTTCTGAGGCCCTGCCTGCCCCATACATCTGGACCCCAGTGCAGAGAGCCAGCCCAGGGAACCCCCCCAGCAGGCGTGTTCGGGTGAAGAGCTCCCATCCAAGGGCCCAGTTGGGAGAGCCAGGTGTTTCCTTTACTGAGATAAAATTCACATACCAAAAATTCACCATTTGATAGTGTACAAATCAGTGGCATTTAGTGTATTTACAGCATTGTACAATTATCATTTCTATCTAGTTCCAGAACATTTCCATCATCCCAAAAGGAAACCCTATACCCATTAGCAGGCACTCCTCATTTCCCCTCCCCCAGCCTTTAGCAGCCACCGATCTACTTTCTATCTCTACAGACTTACCTATTATGGACATTTCATATAAATGGAATCAAACACTGTGGCTGTTTGTGTATGGCTCCTTTCACTTAACACAATGTTTGCGAGGTCCATCCACATTCTCACATGGATCAGCACTTCATTCCTTTGGATGGTGGAATAATGTTCCCTGGTATGATTACAGCACATGTTGTGTATTGGCTTCTCCATCCATGGGCATTTGGGTTGTTTGCACCTTTGGGCTACTGTGAATGAGGATTTATGTGGACTGACGTTTTCAGTTCTTCTGGGTATAGACCTACAGTGGAAGTGCTGGGTCCTCTGGAAAGTCTGTATTTAACCTTTGAAGGAGCCTCTTCATCTTTATCAATAGTGCGATTCTCCTCATTAATGAATGTCCAGAATTTGTCTCCTTCTCATTGTTTTTTTTTTTTTTTTTGAGATAAAATTCACATAACATACAACAGCACTAATCATCAGAGAGATGCAAATTAAAACAACAATGAGATTATCACCTCACACCTGTCAGAATGGCCGCCATCAACAAATCATCAAACAACAAGTGTTGTCGAGGGTGTGGAGAAAAGGGGACTCTAGTACACTGCTGGTGGGAATGCAGACTGGTGCAGCCACTATAGAAAACAATATAGTTAAAAATTGAACTTCCATTTCACCCAGTGAGCCCACTTCTAGGAATATACCCTAAGAAGCCTGAAACACCAATCAGAAAGAATATATGTACCCCCATGTTCGTAGCAGCAATATTTACAATAGCTAAGATCTGGAAACAGCCCAAATGTCCATCAGTAGACGAATGGATAAAAACGCTGTGGTACATATACACAATGGAGTATTATGCAGCTGTAAGAAAGAAAGATCTCTTATTCTTTAAGATGACATGGAGGGACCTGGAGAGTATTATCCTAAGCGAAACAAGTGAAGCAGAGAAAGACAAATATCACATGATCTCACTTATTTGTGGAATATAATGAATATAATAGTCTGAGGAACGGGGTAGTCCCAGAGACATGGAAGTGGGGTACAGACTGACAATCCCCACGAGAGGGGGTGGAGGAGAGATAAACCACAGAACTTATGTGCATGTATGCATGAACAGTGGACATGGACAACAAAGCTGGGGACAGGGCAGGGAGGGTGGGGGAGGGAAGTTATCAGTTGGGGGGGAGAAACATCTGTAACAAAAATTAATTAATTAATTAATTTTTTAAAAATTCATATAACATAAACTATACCACAATAGCCATTTATTTTTTTCTGATCATTAATCGTTTTTTAATTTAATTTGTTTTTGTTACAGATGTTTCTTATTTTTCCCCAATTGACACACTCCTCCTTTTCCCCTCTGCCCCATCCCCAGCTCAAAAGTGTACAATTCGGTGGTTTTTAGTACATGCACAGTGTTGTGAAATCATCACCACTACCTCATTTCAGAAGTTTTTTATCACCCCTGTACTCACTAAGCAATCCCTCCCCACACTCCTCTTCCTCAGCCCCTGGCACCCATTCATGTGCTTTCTGTCAGTTCTGGAAGTTTCATGAGAATGGGATCATACAGTATGTGGTCCTTGTTGTCTGGTTTCTACGAATCTTATTTTTAACAACTCAGAGATGAGGAGGAGAAGAAAGGTCCGGTGCAGAGTTTCTGCCTCTTCCTGCTCCTTGGTTAGTGGGAGACCAGGAGACCACCCATTAGTCAGGCTCTTTCACAGTCTGGGGCAACTGTCAACCTCGTGCTAACAATTTGGACTGTACCTTCTAGATCACTGCCACCATGTGAGAGAAGAAGGGAAACGCAACATTTTAAGAGCAAGATCGGAAAGCCCCGTGAAAACTCTCTGCTAACCTTGGGAAATATAGGGATGGAGATGTCATGTTTTATGGGAATGTCACATTTGCTGCATTTTCACTTTAATGAAATTCCAGTGACATTGACCCTGAGCTGAGTTTTTTCCCAGGAGTTGTGGGCTGGTGGGGTTTCCAGCCCCACATTGGGGTGACTGCCTCTTTTCCACAGGACTCTCCTCTCAAAGCCGTGCAGATGTTGTGGGTGAACTTGATTATGGACACATTTGCCTCTCTGGCCCTGGCGACAGAGCCGCCCACTGAGTCGCTGCTGCTGCGGAAGCCATATGGCCGGGACAAGCCCCTGATCTCCCGAACCATGATGAAGAACATCCTGGGCCATGCAGTCTACCAGCTCACCATCATCTTCACGTTGCTGTTCGTGGGTAGGTTGGCCTTGGGGCACACTACGCTTTACTGGCCCTTCGGGCTTCAACCCTGTCTGATGGTGGAAGGCACAGATGAGCACCCTGGGACCCAATTTCCAGTGAGGACCCCTCAGTACTCATCTCCCTGCTATCCCTCTTTGTGTATGCCCCACCTGGCTGTCACAGGCCCCTGAGCATCTGAGAAACTGTCCGCTGCTCCATAGAGCATTGGCATGTCTCATCATGCACCCAGATCCAGATCACTCACCCATCTGTTCACTCACCCCATGGCTCTTTCTCCAGGGAACAATGACCAGAGCGCTCTGCTGGAAATTGTGGAAGGAGGAGGCCCAGGAGAGAAAAGGGAGAGGGGGAAGGGGAAGGAGGGGATAGGAGAAGGAAAGGGGACATAAAGGAGGGGGGGGAAGAAGGGAAGCTGGATGGAGGAGGAGGAGAGGATGGAGAGGCGAAAGAGAGAAGAGGGAAAGAAGGAGGAAGGAGAGAAAGAGTAGGGAGGAGAAGGGAGAGCAGAGGGGGAAAGGAGGTAGGCTCTGTTGAGTAGATTCCTTTATTTATATTGGGGGTAAATTTGTTGATTTGTCTGTTTGTACCCTCTCTCTGTTATGCTGGGGCACTCTCCATGTGTCTGTGACAATGGACTATGGGGTGGCCTGGGTCCCCGTCACAGTACTCCAGAGCCTGGTGAGGCTCTGCTTTCAACACATATTCCTGGGAGCAGAGTCAAAGCTCAATGTTCAGGAGTTACAGTGGGGGTCGCCAAGTGTCAATATCTGGAGGTTCTCTGGGGGACCTTTCTCTGATTTCTTGGGAGCAGAAGCCTCTTGTGGCCTGCCCGAAGACCTGGCCCAGCTGCCTTGTTCTGGGGCAGGGCAGAGGGGGGCTGGGCTGGCTGCCTTGTACTCTGCAGCCCTCTGACTCCCTCCCAGCCCACCCCCAACTTGACCCAGCAAGCAAATGACAGAAGATATGCCAGGGATTTGTCTTAACTTCTTCATTCTTGCCCTCGGGTTTTGGGTTCGGATTCCAGTCCCCCACCCCCAGGTCCAGCCCCTGACCTTGGCTGTCACCCTGTAGGATGAGGGACTCCTTACTCTCCCCTTACAGTTGTCTCACCGAGGGGTCAGGGCTGTGCCTGGCTCAGGGCCCTGCTCCCCTCACGTGCCCCTCGGCTTACAGGGGAGCTTTTCTTCAACATCGACAGTGGGAGGAACGCGCCCCTGCACTCGCCGCCCTCGGAGCACTACACCATCATCTTCAACACCTTCGTCATGATGCAGCTCTTCAACGAGATCAACGCCCGCAAGATCCATGGCGAGCGCAACGTCTTCCACGGCATCTTCGGCAACCCCATCTTCTGCACCATCGTCCTGGGCACCTTCGCGATTCAGGTGGGAGGAGTGGCCCCACTCTCAGAAAAGGTGGGGGAGCAGGGGGCTATGCCCCCCACTACTGGCTTCTGTTTGAATCAAAGCAGGCCTCACCCTGGGTCCACCTGCTGGAATCCGGAGGGGCTCAGAGGGCCTTCTCAGACCTGACCCTCTCACAGGTCCCTCTGGGTCTGCCACTGCCTTTTCTAATGCTCGATTCATTGGCAGGAGGCCACCATAATTCCAGAAGTTTCCTTTGGAGATGCCCTTGTCCTCAATGCTGACACACAGGCCTCTGCCTACCACAGTACCGTGGACAGGCTGGCCAGTCAGCTCTCCAGGAGGGGCTGAGCATTTGCATATAGGGTATATTAATAAAATAAAATGCGACATATAGTGAGGCCAACAGGCCAGAATACTTTGCTCCTCACAGTTCTCAGAGGAAGGGTCTGCCATGCATGGGAGACCACCAGGAAAGCACCTGGGCTTCAGGAGGCTGAGGGAGAGTGGGGAGCCGTGGAGAAGGAGCCTCTACTGCAGTTGCTAAGGAAGAAACTGTGAGGTGGGGTGAGCAGGCTGAGGACTGGCTAGTGTGAGTGATTTCAGGATTCTGGGGCGGAGGGCTGTCCCCACTTGTCTGGAACCTGTCTTTGGGAGAATCTGTGAGGGACAGTGGCCTGAAGTGTGAGAGCCCAGTAGTGGAAGTGGTTGGTCTGTATTTAGAAAGCTCACCACTGGATGGAGACTTCCTGTCAAGGAGGAGGCAATGAGGGAGCAGGAGGCCCAGGCAAGGTGCCTTGGGCGTATCACCGGGGTCATCGGCACATGCATGCAGGCGGGATATGAGTGCATCAAATTCACAGAAGCTGGAAATGTGGCTAATCTGCTGAGCCCATCTGCCGGGGAAAACCAGAAGCCCCTCTGAGTCTCTGAGCAGGGCAGTGGGGCCAGCCTGGAGGGCAGGATGAGCCCCAAATGCTAGAGGAGGAGGGTGGTATCAGTAGGTGTGCCAGCTGGACCCGCCTCCCTCCCACCCCTGTCCTGCAGATTGTCATCGTCCAGTTTGGTGGAAAGCCCTTCAGCTGCTCCCCTCTGTCCACGGAGCAGTGGCTCTGGTGCCTCTTTGTTGGTGTTGGGGAGCTGGTCTGGGGACAGGTGAGTATCTGTCTCATCAGTTTTCTTAGTCCTGCCACCGTCTTGTCTGCTCTGCCACCATGCTGGTGGTGGGCACAAGTCCAGGGAATCGTGGGCAGCCCAGGAACCCTCGCCCCAGCACCCTGTCCCTGAGCCTCGAAGCCCAAGCCAGGGAAAGCAGGTGGCATGTTCAGGTGGGCAGCACCACACAGCAGGGCTCAGACCTGGGACAAGCCATGGCTCAGGTACAAGGCCACAAGTGACAGTGTCAGCAGAATGAAGGCAAAGAGCCATGGCTGAGATGTCACAGAGCCTTGGAAGAACCACTCCCCTTTCCAGGATAGGACCTGAGAATCATCTCTTTAAACTGGGTGCCTTGGAATATCCCTACCTATTTGAAAAGAACATTCTCCTAAATCCTCCATGGGCAAAGAAAAATTCTTGAGGGAAAAGAGGAAATACTTTGAACTGATGGAAAGTGAAACCCCAACACCTCAAGTTCTGTGGGCTGCAGTTAGAGCCACGTGCAGAAGGGAGTTCACAGCACCTGGGTATTAAGTCAGGAAGAAAGAGCCTGGGTGCTGGGGCTGCTCGGAGCACAGGAGGGGCCGGCCCAGGCCTCTGAAAGCATTTCTCCAGAGATCTAGAATGCTGGCGTAGGATGCTGAGTCCAGGATCCACTTTGTCCTGTGTGTTACTCACCTCAGGCCACCACAACAAATACCACGGACTGGACAGCTTAAACAGCACAGGTTATTCTCAAACAGCTCTAGAGTCTGGAAGTACAAGATCAAGCATACACAGGGCAGATCTAGGAGAGACCAGGCGCAAGCTTCCAGGTCCCCTACCAGTGGGGTCATACGGACAGCACAATTTCTCCCAGCAAGGATGTGTGACAGTGTGCATGGGATGCTGCCATCAAGGAAGCTCCCCTGAGCAATGGTGTCCAGGGACTTTCCTGGGTGGTCCTGTAGACCTGGAGCGCCCGCGTGGCCAACCTCAGTCATTCAATCTCCAGCCCCTGGAGGTCAAGCTTGTGTGTTCAGCCCAAGCCCCCATCAGAAAACACTCTGTCAGTGCTTTCTTGGCTCAGCCCAGGCAAATCAAGACCTTCTCATCAGCCAGGGCATGCCAGGTACCTAGTGGTCTTCTTCCCAGAGCTGGGGGCCAAGGCCAGAGCTCCCTCTGGTAAGGTAAACCCCTTAGTTCACATACTATGAGGGAAGGTTGCACCAGCTGCTCCTCTGGCCAGCCGGCCCTCTGCTGGCTGGGGGACCACAAGGAGGAGCCATAGGCATGCACACTGGGGTGCTGTAGTCCACTCTCTTCCCAACCTAGGGCCCTGGGCTCCAGCCATCTCACTGTGCCCCTCTGGGAAATACTCCACACTCAGTTCCCCAGGGACAGCTCTGGTCTGCCCTCTTTGATTAAACACAGGAAACAAAACCCTCCAGAGGAAAGAGACTGGCTCTCCCTCTGGAGAATGGATTTGGCACCAGGCAAAAGCGACCCATGCATTGTAGCCTCAGGGACAAGGAAGGGATGTCCAGTCCCAGGTGTGGAGAGACACAGACACCAGCCTCAGCCATTGTCGGAGGGAGATGGGCAGTCTGGGTCCCTTCTGGGCCCCAGCAGAGCTCCCACCCTGAAAAGCCCAGGACAACTCTGACGGCCACCTCTGCCTGCTGTCCCTTGCCTCTGGCCCCCCAGGTCATCGCCACCATTCCCACCAGCCAACTCAAGTGCCTGAAGGAAGCAGGGCACGGGCCCGGGAAGGACGAGATGACAGACGAGGAGCTGGCCGAGGGGGAGGAAGAGATTGACCATGCTGAGCGGGAGCTCCGCAGAGGCCAGATCCTCTGGTTCCGGGGCCTCAACCGGATCCAGACGCAGGTGAGCTGCCGCGCCTCGGTTACTCTGGCTTTTCTGCTTCAGGAGGGTGGCCAGCAAGCAAGAGGCAGAGAAATGGGTGAGGTGAGCCCCAGCGACAGGGAAACCCTTGGGTCTTACAACCATGATCATAAGGGCAGTTTCTAGTGTCCCTATGCCATCCACAGACATAAATACCCGCCAGCAGCTGTGGCACTGAGATGGCCTGTCCTGACACCTCCCTCAGAGCCCAGGTGGCCCCTCCCACAATGGGAACAGGTGTCAGCTACAGCTGTGCTGTGACCAGTGGCTGTCTCCCTGGGAGCTCTGAAGAGCTGCTGGGCCTCACTGTATTTGGTGGGACCTGTCCCCAGGTCACAGGAAAGGGGCATTCTAGGGATGACCTAGATACCCATTTCAAGTAGCCCTTGGCAAGCTCACTGTTCATTGGGTTATGTTGTGAATTCTGTGGAAAGATATATTTTGGAAAGTGGACTCTGGCCACCAAGGTGGTCCTTTCTGTTCACCCCACTTCACAAATATCAGGGCTGCAGTCCTCTATGAAGTCACGCAGCCACAACAATTGCCCGGCTGTGGGCACTTGCCAAGGTTTCACGAGAGCCTGCCTGCCAGAGCCAGCCCTGCTCTCTGCACTCAGTTCTTCCCAGCCAGCCTTCTTGCCAGAATGTTCCATACTCGCTGTCTCTCCATGGTTTTCCCACACACTCATTCGTGATCCCATCACAGCCTAGCCCCTGCCCTCAGCGTCCCAGAGGTTCTCGTCAAGGTCTGCAAGGCATCTTCCCGGCTCTTGGGGTCAGGCTGTCCCTCCTTCCTTCCTGCTTTGAAGCTTCTTCCCAGCGCCCTCCCGGAAGTGCCGTCATCCCTGCTGTCCCTGGCGGCTTGCTGTCCCCTCTCCACCTCGCTTTCTGCTCCCGCCTGGCACCCCCACCTCCCGCTGAGACATCGGTCCACCCTGCTGTGGCCCTCCTGTGTTGAAAATCCCACGGACCCAGAGGCGTCGGACCCAATAGGGAAGGAAGGAGGAGCGGGTGAGAGCTGTCCCACCTATGGGTGATCCTACCTGACCCTCAGCCCTCAACCCTGTCAAGTCACCTGAACCCCATGTTATTCAGCTTCTTCCCCAGCCCCTGCTGACGTGCCCCACTAGGCCTCATGGACGCTGGTCTCTTCTTGGCCAGTTCCCAGCGTTCTTCACTCATCACCTCCTCCTCTGCCCAGCCTAGAACCCTGGAGCTCCACACCCACACCAAGAAGCCTCACAGCACCCACACTGGGCTCAGCCCAGACCACAGGCCCCATAGCCCCAGCTCACCTCCTCCCAGCCTCCCAGCTCCTGACTAGTGACTCCAGAGCCCCAGAGACATCTCAGACCCTCTTCCGGTCTCCCTGCACACCTGGTACACGGACGTGGCTCCTAGGCTCGGTTCTGTCTCCTTGAATGCAAGTGTCGAATCCTGCTGCCACCCTGGCCCACGAAGCCTCCTCTTAGCATAGCCTCTCCCTGCCTCTCCTGGGCTTCCTGCTGTTCCACCTTCAGTCCAGGACCCCCAGCCCCACTGCCTCTGACCAAGCTCCAATTGCTTCTCCTCCTGGGGGGTCCGAGCAGAAGGAAGGACACCACCCAAACTGGCTTGGCCCTTCTCCAGAGTCTGCCTTGGGCACCTCAACCTGGAGCAAGACCTGAGACACGTCTCTACCTGATGTCTGCCCTCCAGCCTGTCACACATGGCCACAGGCTCATCCCAAAGAATCTTCCATGCAGTGTGCCCAAAGCACCCTTCCTCAGCAGCCTGCGCCAGCCCCGCCCCAGGTCCAACACTACCTCCTGGTGCACATGGCTCACCAGTTGTTCCTGCACATCCCCAGGGGGGCTCGTGGGGCTCAGCCTCTGGCACCCTTCCTCTCTTCCCCAGGCTCCAACCTCAACTCTGGCCACAAACTCCCAGCCTCCTGCCTGCTCCACCAGCCTTTGCTGAGCTCAGCCACTCTCCACACCTTTGCTCATGTAGCCTCTCTCCCTGTCCTAAGGGTGAAGTCCAGGGTCCAGACAGTGGACTTCAAGGCCCTGAAACTTGGTGTCACCCCACTCGCCCTGCACCCCTGTAACCCTTGCTGCCTTTCCAGATGTGTGCTCTGCTCACCCGCTTCACTGTGCCTCCATGCTTACCGCCATCTGGCCTCCCGGCCTCCCCAGCTCCCGCTGTGTCCCCTCGGGCCCCTCCGCATCCTGCAGCAGCCCATTCAAAGGCCACCACCTTGTGGAGACTTCTCAGAGTCCACTCCGTTTCACCACCATGAGCCCTCGTGGACACGCGGCACACATACTTGTCAGTTATTTCTCCCCATGGCCAGCCATCTGTGTACCCAGCCCAGGGTGCTGGAATCAGTGAGGAGCAGAATACCCCAGGGAAGTTTCCAAAGCTGCAGAGTCCAGGACCACCCCCAGAGCTCGGGATCCTTTAGGGCTGGGTGAGGTGGCACCATGCTTAAGGAGCTCCCCAGGGGTCCAGGAGGCTTCTGCAGTGGAGAAGCAGGAGACCAGGTCTCTGGCTCATTCCTCTTGCTGTGCCGAGCACCTAAGCCCATGTAGCCAGGGGGAATGTATTAGGTCTGGTAGAACACTGAGCACCTGGTAGAATAGGCGTAGCCTTTGTAGCCAGATGTCTAGATCTCCCCGCTGCCTTCCGGCCACTCAGCTGTGAGCCCCCACCCACCCTGTCCTGGCCCCAGTGGGCTCTTGTCTATCATGCAGAACCTGAAGCCGGCTTGAGCCTTGGGGAGGGGGGGAGGCAACAGCATCTTGCCCCCTGCTCAGCCCATTTCACTTCCATCAGTGAACCTAAGATGGTGAGCCTAGCTTTTCTAGCAGCTGAGACAGTAGCCCTGCCCTGATCTGAGGTATCTCAGGGGAGGTCAGTGGTGCTCTGGCCACCTGTGTGCCTGTGGACTCCTGGGCCTGCACTGCTGTCAGGCTAGTAGAGTGGGTCCCCGCAGTCGGAGTCTTGGACTTCCAGGCTGTTCTGACTACTAGTGTCCATGTAGACACTGGTCGGTCAAGTCCCTGCTTAACACAAGAGGAAATGGGGCCTGGAGAGATAGGACTTAACCAATGTCACTCAGTGAGAGTGGGGGCCTGCTGGGGCCCAAATCTCTGTCCCTTGATCCCCTAGTGCACTCCATGCCCTTTCCATAGAGCCACTCATTCCTCCATGAGATCTTGACTTTGTCACATCAGATTCACCATGCTTCTCAACAGTGCTGAACCAACTGGTTATTTTAGCTCACTTTTAAACAGTGTCTGTTCTTTTTTATTCAAAATACCTGCTTGCAAAACTGAAATAAAACCCTGCCCCTCCAGGTTGTATGTACATCCCAAACTAAGAGAAACATTCTCTAGGTAGATGGCCCTGGATTTCTGGATTTTGTGACCCACAAAATCGCTCCCCAGATTTTGGAGCACAATTTTTTTATGTTGCTCAGTGAAGGCATTTCTAACCTGCTACTTGCTCTCACCAGCATTTCATACTAACATACGAATGCACTAGATGGTTAGGATGCCATTCCACAATATTAAAAAAAAGAGTCCTTGAAACCCAGACCATGGAGCTTTTTGGAGCGCTCATGACATGGTGTATTTCAAATTCTGTAGAAACCAATGAAAAGTCGCAGCAGCAACTGGGCTTCCAAGGGTGGAGGATATGTAACAATTTTGCAGCATTTTAACTGATACCATCATCCCATCAGGACACCACGTAGAGAGGCCAAATCAGAGGCAGGAAAGGCATCTTTCCCTTCCCTCATCACCTTTGTCACAGTAAGAGTCCCCTCTTGAGACAGACCTATCTCCATAGCCTTAGAAACATCTGCTCAATCTGGGAAAGAGATGCGCCCCCCCCCCCCCCAAGAGACAGCGACATCATGGCATGGGTCATCTTCCTTCAGTGTGTTGAGGCACACTCAGCAGTGTGCCAGCCCTCCATGGGGGCTCAGAGTGCTTTACTCACAAGTCTCAGTCCTGGTCATGAGGCTCCCCTGCTCAAGAGTAGGATGTGCTGGGCAAAAGGGGTTCCTGGTGGCCGAATGCATAACAATAAGTCTTTTCCATAGTGTGCCCAAGGTTTGAAATGATGGGCATATCCATTTTGGTTGGGGTAGGGGAAGTCTGAGCACTCAACTGCCTTATTCCAAGAAGCCTGGCCCCATGTCAGATGCCCTGCTGAACCTGGTGGCCACCTCATAACTACTGCAGGGCTTGAGGGTAGGGCAGGTCCTTGGGCCCAAATCAGGTAGCCAGTGCGCTCCGGGCTCCAGACATGCACACTTGCTTTGCTGTTCACATCATCCAGTGAACTATAGAGCATGTTCCACAAATCAAATCCACCTTCTAAGACCAAAGATACCCCTACCCCTGCACTGAAGAGGTGGCCAAAAGTGTGCCACACCGGGCTGGCCTCCGAGAATCTATGCACATGTTCTCACTGTGGTCACCAGCTGCAGTTTCTTGGAACCCCACACCTGGGTCTGATCCACACTTGGGCCCTCATGCCCGTCCAAGGTTGGGTCAGGAAGTCCAAAGGCACTGCTACTCCCAGCGAGTTCACCCATATTGTTTGCATTTTCCAAAGACCCACTTCCCTTTTGACTCTTGGGAAGGTTTAAAGGTAGGGAACAAAGCAAAAGCTATGTCTGCTCCCCTTCTTTTTGAATCCATTCCTTCACTGAGGCTTCCCCTGGGTACCCCTCAATCATTTGGATGAGCTGTAGGAGAGTGATGGCCACACCTCCCAGTGGGGTAGGGCAGGCTGGCGGGGTGAGGTGCAGTGTAAACAAAGGACAGGCCCAGGGAAGGACCCCTGTCCCCTGCTGCGCCACCAAGGAGCCCTGCCACAGGTAGCCTTGTTTCTAATAAGAGCATGTCATATCCCTCAGGTGTGTTGGGGCAGAATAAAGGTTGAGAACCACTGACCTAGGATAACAAAGTATTGCCAAACACAGGTATTTATTGACGAGTGGCTTGCCATGAGCTTACCATGAACGCAAATGACTCTAAACGTTTGCAGTGTGCCTGGTTGTTAACTGCCCACCTTTCCAGCCTTCTGAGCTCTAATCATTTGCTCAGCAAACCCTCTCTTGGCGGATGACACAGAGGCCGACCTGGGCCATGATCACGGCCCCGCCAGGGAGCTGGGTGACCTAGATGAGGCTTTGCTGTCACGATATGTGCCCAGTGTGGTCCCTGTCCTTGCCCAGCCCCAACCCCATGCTGTAGCCAGACAACAGTGCAAGCCAAACTTTATCTCATTTTCTCTCCCACAGATGGAGGTAGTGAGTACCTTCAAGAGAAGCGGTTCATTTCAGGGTGCCGTGCGCCGGCGGTCTTCGGTCCTCAGCCAGCTCCATGACGTAACCAATCTTTCTACCCCTACTCACGTAATTCTCTCTGCTGCCAATCCCACCAGTGCCGCTGGGAGTGAGTCTTGAGTCCCCTTTTCTCTCATAAATGGCATCTCTGGGGGAGAAAAAGCCTCCCCAACTCTTCCTTCTCTTTTTTCCAGTCTTGCATCCTCCGCTCACCGTGGCTTTTCCGTTCTTTCTTTATTGCCCTGTCCAGTCCTTCCCGCCCGGATGGTGTGTCTCTCCAAAGCCATATTCTTTTAAGAAATGTACTGAATCCATGGCACTGCTGGACCTTCTGTCCTTTTCTCTGTTTGGGGTTTTTGGCTTTTTTTGGGTGGGGGGGTCATTTAGTGCTTCTTTTGTCATTGGTTTTCTTTTCTTGAACTTGTCTGCACTTGCCGATGGTTCTTCATGAACTTGGGCTGCTTCTGGTGGCGTCTGGTGTTGGGGTTGGGGGGCCTTGCTTGGTGTTCAGTGGGGCAGCGAGAGGGAGGCACGCAGGCTCAGGGCTCCCTGCACAGCTGGAAGGGAAGGCAGGTGCCTTTTTGACACCGTTTGCAGCGGAAGAATCCAGCCCACCTATCGGGACTAATGTGTCAGCTTCCAGAACTCTCCTTGAGGTGGTTTCCAAAGGCACTAGACATGATGTGAGCTTCAGGAGGCCAATGTCACACGTTCCTCGATGGGCTTGGTGGTGGCCAGCTGCTCCTGCTCAGGTGCTACCTGCCCCGTGGGCCCTTGCCCTGAGCCCCACCGGGTGTCAGAGGTGTCCGAGGTGTACCACCAGCTGGAGACTTCCTCATGCCCCAAGCCTGCACGCTACTACATTTCCATTTGTTCCCAAAGCACCTTCAGTCTCTCCAAACAGGTCTTGACATTGGAAGGCCTTAACCCGATCTGGTGGCTTGCCCTGAGCTTACCCTTTCTCCTCCTTCCTTTGAGAAGCTGGGAAAATCAATTCCCTGCTATATGTTCCAATGAACAGTCTCTGCCATGTCCGTCACAGTTTAAAGAGAACTCAGGGGCTGTCCTAACGAGGTAGAAACTGCCATAATTGCTCACACCTTTCAGAAAGACAAAGGGCAAGCCACTAGACCACGGAACCCACAGGCCAAGGGAATGGTGTAGGCCCCCTACTCCCACTGAGGGCAGCCTGCTTCTTGTAACAAAATTGAGATTTCAAAAGCCAAACAGTAAACCTTCGAGTATGAGCCCAGAGCCCCTGCCAGGACGGTTCCATGCTTCCTCTTTCCTTTCCTTCCAGTGAGACCGGCAGCTCTCACCTCCGTGAACACACCACTTACCCGCAGACGGGATCGTTAACCACGCCGTTTCCCCCACCAGACCCTGGGATTTTCTTTTGCTTGATTCCATGTCTTTTCCTGTTTTCTTTTGTCTTGTCTTGTCCTTTTCCTTTTCTTTTCTTTTTTTTTTTAGGAACTGGTGAGAGGTCCCGGTGGGGGGCATCCCTCCTCTTGCTAAAGCTGTCATTTCAGGCCACTCTTGCCCTTTAAGGAAGGGATGTGAGCCGCACCGGTCCCTGTCAGGCCACCTTGTCCCCTTTGGAAACAGTGCACACACACACCTTCTCCAAACCACAGGCCACACACACCTCCATCTCCCTCTCACACTCACTGGGCCACCCACCTGGGCCAGCAAACGTCACAGGTGAACTGAAAAGCTCTGACCTTGTCCCAAAGAGGTCTACAGGAGGCTCGGCCACAGTCAGTTAAGGACAGAAATTGTGACAGCCTCCTAGGAGCACCTCAGCCGAGCTCCAGCCGAGCAGCAACACCTTCCTTCTTGGGAATGAGGGAACAAGAAGGGGCTTGGGTCTGCATGAGGGGTACACCCTGACCTGTTTCTGTCCCTTCCTCCCCCTTGACTTCCTCCATGTGTCCCTTTGCCATCTCTATTTTCTGTCTATCCATCTGCCTGTCTGTTGACTTGAGAGGAAGGCAGCCAACACAGACCCCACTCCACACACCCCTCAGGCTTTCTCTATAGCTCTGGCCTTTGTCCCTCCTGAGCTAGCCCAGGTCTCCCCTCTGGCCTCCTAGTGAGGGCTGCTGGCTTTCGGCTCCCTCTGAATTCCTCCGACTCTCTCCCTGGGGCAGCTTCTCTCTCTCCTCTCTTCCTTGGCTCCTAGTACCTTCCTTCCTTCTGCAGCCACCTGTTCCCCACCCCCCACCCATCTTCCCACTTCCAGGAGTCCGGCAGTGCCACCTCTCCCCACTGCTCACGAGCCACTCCAGGGGCACCTAACTAGCACCTACCAGAAAAGGGCTGCTGTCCCTTCCACACCACATGCCGCTGGACAAGGAGCAGGTGGCAGGGCCCCAGTAAGAGCTGAGCACCTTCTGTCTGAAGAGGGCGCTCATGTGACAGCAAGGGAGTCCCAATGTCCTGACTCACAAGGGTCAGACTGAAGGCTCATCCTGGTTAAGTGGCAGCACCTCAAAAAGGACCCCATTGTGGAGAAAGATGCTGGTTGGAGGACCAGGCTACACCGGGGGACACACCCGCTTCCGGAAGCCGCCGACCCAAACTGCTTCCTGCCATCATCACCGTGTGGCAAATTGGTGTGGAACTCTGAACCGGCCCCCAGTCTGAGCTACGAGGACCCCAAGAAATCACCAAATCCAGCACCCTCATCAGGGGAAGGCCTAGCAGAGTAGGGGACTAGCCCAGGTCCTCTCCTTCCTTTGGAACTTGTCAGAGGAAGGCAGGGTGCTGGCCACAGCAGAACTCCCACCGAGCCGAGAGGCAGCACTGTAGGAGATGCAGTGCTCACGGTCACAAGGTTTCCTAAGGAAAACCCTACTTTTGTGCGAAGGTTCTTGTCTTCCTTGCCCACTTCCCAGCCCACCTCCCATGCACTTGTCCCACATGCTGGGGCAAGTCTCTCCAGCACACCCAGGCCTCTGGGCCAGTACCACTTCCACTGATAACACAGCTCTCTAGGTTAAAGGCCCTGTGCGCAGTGTGGACAAGGAGGTCAGAGTGATACGTGACCGCCCTCACCAGTGCAGGCCCCTGCCCGTAGCACCAGCGCAGGAAGTATGTGAGGAATGTCCTTGGAGCCAGAGGAGAGGAACACTGCCTAGAGGGGTGACTCACAGAAGCCAGAGAGACTGTGAATGTTGGGACTTAACATGTCCGCATCCAGACCCGCCCACCGTTCGTAGCCGACCTCTGATCCCCCGGGCATCTCATGCCTGCGTGCACGCACGAATCTTTGCCCATTTGGGACTCAGGAGTCCCAGCACAGTACCCAGTCCCTTGGTCACATACAATGACCTCCCAGAAGGAAGCCCTGGCTGCCTGCTCCCCATTCACTCAGCCATTTCTCCACCCTGCCTGGCCTGGTGGTCACCTCCCATCATGGTTATTTCCTTTTCAGCCCAGAGTACAACACCTTCTCCTTCATGGCCACCACCACACTTCATGGGAACCTCAG
This sequence comes from Molossus molossus, assembly GCF_014108415.1. Taxonomy (NCBI): domain Eukaryota; kingdom Metazoa; phylum Chordata; class Mammalia; order Chiroptera; family Molossidae; genus Molossus; species Molossus molossus. Next base: position 91,642,432 of record NW_023425355.1, on the reverse strand, counting down.
CTGTGATATGAGTAGCTCAGGAAAGAGCATTCTGTAATAGCCATTTCTGTCTTTTCAAAACCAAGGGAGTACGAAATCCTACCCCTTCTTAGTATCAGTCTCCCACTCCCCGTTCCTGCCCCAACCACATTCCACAACTGACCGGCAGGACCCCCCCAAGGAGCGGCCAGAGAGGAGCAGCAGGTCCAGGGCAGCGGATGACTGCCTCCAAGTGCGAGCTGGCGCACACAGACATGCCCCAGCCCCTCCGCAGCCACACATCCAAAGCCTGCTCCCCACCAACGTGTCCCGCTGGCCCTCCCCTTCCAACAGGCAGCTGAGCCTGGCCCGACCCTTCCTGAAGCAATGCTGGGCCTCTATACTCGAACGTTTACTGTGATATTGGTTCATGAGAGGGCTCCTGACCCAGCCCAGCAAAAGGGACAGGCACCGAGGGTGAGTTCGGTAAGATACGGCCAAAAGGGTTCCCTCAGGGCTGTTTAGTTCTGACTAACCATGCTGGAACCAGATCACGGCAGTTGCTTTATTTTAATTGGCTTTTGCAACCTTCTGTCCAAGTTGGCAAAGCCAGGCCAGGTGAGCCCCATGATTTCCTTGGATACACCCTTCTGGAGCCCAGAAGGAACATGCTCATCACACACTGGGGGCGGCAGCCCCCGTTGCCGAGGCAGCCCCACAGAGGAAGAAGCCTTGCAAAGTAAAAGGACCCTTATTTGCTCCTTTCTCAGGAAGTTTATGGATTTAGAGCCAAGTCTCCCCACCTGGGTTTCCGGGGACAGTATATTTGCATTTTTTTTCCTCAACTGTTTCACATGGTGCACTGTCTCCCCACTAGGCACAGTATGCGCCCTGCCTTTTCCGAGCCTTCCTGCAACCACGAGGAAGGGCCTTCAGGGCAATTCCTAAAGCACAGGGTAGCTCACGGCCTAGGGCAGACCCTGGAACTCCTGCTCTGGGGCTTCCCCTGCAGGCACTTCTGTGCTGACTCCCAAGGCTGGAGCTAGGGCCTGGGGAGCTCAGGAGACTTATTTGAGTCCTTGCAGCTAGACATGGCCAGGACGAGAGGCAAGGCTGACCCCCTGAAAAGCCCGGAACTTGCCGTGCCTGGATCAGCTCAACTCAACGTCTTATTTACATTGGCAGCATGAGCCTGAGCTCTCCTGGTCCTGGGCACACAGGATAGGAGGTGATCTGCACAGAACTCACCAGCCATTAGTACTTTGGCTTGCCAGCAGACACAGAGCTGTGTGTAATTTGTTTTGGATTCAATGCTTCGGTGAAAGGGCCGGTGCTAGAGTTTGCATTTTCACATTTCCTGATCCCATGGCGAAGAAAGGGAGCCTTCCCCTAGCTGCCCCTTCAGTTGCGGACATGACACTCCACACCTCTTTGTATTGCTTTCAAGTCACCGTTCACCTTCACACTTGCAGGCAGGACTTGGGACCTGGGAACTGCGAGTTCCCCGCAAGCCGTTCCCATGGTGCTCCCTGGCCGCTGCATCCAGAATTTGCTCTAAATTCAAAGCCCAGATGCCAGGGGAGGCGACAGGCATCCAGAACCTTCTGCAGGGAGAAGGTTCTGGATTAGTGATTGGTATAGAGACAGGCCTGTCCGTCGAGTGTGGGGGCCTTTCAGGGGGCAGCGGAAGCGCAGGACAGGAGTTAGGAGGGTTCTGGGAGCCTCAGCAGTGAGACAGGAGCAGAGAGCAGAGAGCATGGCAACTCGCAGAGCCTGCTTCTCTCTCAGCACAGGGGAAAGGCCAGAAGGTGTCAGGCATAGTTTTTGTTGTTACTGTTGTCCTCATTGTTCGGGAGCCTTTGCTTTTATTTTTCTCTTCTCTTCTTTTGTTTCCGTTCCCTTTTTGCATTTCTTTCATTGGGGGGGTGTCCCCTCAGCCCTCGGCTTGCCCTCCTGCTTTCGCATCCCGTCTCCACCCCTACCACCTGCACTGCAAACCCAAGTGATTGAAGGTCAAAACGAAAGTAGGGCTCATCTACTTTCAGCTGTGACCTTCACCCCCCTCTGCTTGAGCCCCAACCATCCAGCAGGAGTGGGGTCACATTGCAGAGTCTGAAATAAGCATCCTTTGGCTTCAGCTCGGTATCCTGGGGTGGTCCTGTGAGTCTGGAGCGGCACCCGCTGTCCCCACTAATGGAGCTTAGAGTTCAGGTGAAGGCGGGCCGAGCTTGCATGCGGGGCAGGGGCAGCAGCAAACACAGCAGAGAAGCAAGAGTACACTAAGTGCAGACGGTCACAAGACTCCGGAGAGAAGAAAGCAGAGCAAAAGAAATGTTAAGAGCACTGTTTCCGATAAAGGTCTAGGACAGCGTCTCACAGGCTGGATGTGTGAACTGAGGGCCAAAACAAGAACAACGGGGTGACCTAGCAGGAGAACCACTGAGGCAGGCAGAGGGCAGGTGCAATGGCCTCAGGGGAACCCAGTCGGGGTTAAGTGAGTAGAGAGCCGCTGGCCTGGTGAAGCCATCATGGCAGACACATGCCAGGCCATATGGGGCCCCTACCTTCAGCACCTGCCCACTGAACCTTTTCTGGGTGCAGGTGCCATGTTAGATGCTGGGGATATCAGTGAACCAGACAGACAGAACCCCGTCTTCAGGGGCCTTATGTTCTAGGGAAAGAAGACAGAGAAGAGATATTGGGATGTGTGGGGTGCTTAAAGGTGAGCCATGTTGGGGAGAAAATGAAGCAGAAGAGGTGCAGGGGTACTGAGGGACATGGGTGGGCTGCTACTCTAAACAAGGAAGGAGGTGAGGGGGAGCCATGAAGCTCACCGGGAAAGAGCCTTCCTGGCAGAGGGAACCCCCAGTGCAAAGGCCCTGAGGCAGGAGTGTGCCTGGTATGCTTGGGAGAAAGCCAGGAGGCCTAGGCTGGAGAGCGCAAAGAAGGAAGAGGAAGAGAATGACCTGAGGCAGGCCCTGCCAGGACTTCGGGTTTTCCTTTGAGGGAGACACAGCTATTGAAGGGTTTGGACCAGTAGGAGGTGGAGCGTGCTCTGGCTTCTGTTAAGGATTGCTCAGGCCGCTGTGCTGAGAACAGGCTGTAGAGGTCAGCAACAGCAGCAAGAAGACCAAGGTGGAGGTGTGGCGGGTGGGTCAAGTCTGGAGATAGAGATGTGGGAGTGGTTAACAGAGAGCTGGTATTAAGGCCGGGGCAGACAGGAGCAGCTAGGAAATGCGTGGATGTAGATAAAAAAGAGAAAAGATTCAAACACAAACCCTGGGGCCCTTGGACAGTGAGAGGATAGGGAGAGGAAGGAGGAGGACCTGAAGACCCAAGTCCAGCCAGGAGGCAGGGCTGTGATGTGGGGAGCACTGAGTGCCCAGCCAGGAGGTCCCCAGGGAGTGGGGGCAGGAGAGAACAGGGTGAAGTAAAATGGAGGACATGAGTACCAACAACTCTCTCCAGGCTGTCGCCAGCAGCTAGAGGGGACTTTGGCACCAAGAGAGGGTCCCTTTCAAGATGGGACAGATGAGTAACCTAGACAAGGGCGAGTGAGATGGCTGGGGAGACATCCTGGATTGGTTTTGGGCCAGGGTGGGCACCCCAGCAGTAAAGAAGGAAGCAGGGGCATTGGGGGGACATCTCTGTCGGGATGAGACAGGAAGATGTAGGAGAACCTCCCAGCCCCGCCGGGCCTGATCCTCCTCAGCCTTTCCAGATGCCTTGGCCACAACCTTAGGAGTCAGTCATCTTTACTGGAGAGTGCTTTTCATGTCTCTTTTACTTTTAAATTCTTCTGCTGGAGTGTTTGGAGTCCCCACCAGCAAGGTGTGGGAGGGCAGGGCCTGACTCAGTAGTCAGAGAGAAGGGACCTCAAGGATGTCCGCCACACAGGTAGGAGACTGGAAAGGATGGAGGGACCAGGCAGGTGGGATCTCACCCTCAGGGGTTGTGGATCCTGAGGGGCCTCCAGGGCCCTGGCAGGCGTGGCAGCAGCAGCGGAGGCGAGGAAGGTCCCACCATAAAGAGGTCAGGAACCAGGGGCCACAGGACACACTGATGTACAGCACTGGAGGCAGGTGTCCAGGTGCCTCCGAACTTTGGCTAGAACCCTGAACTGAGAAGGGAAGACTAGGTGAGGGCCAGGGTCAGCTGGGCCAAGATTGAGTGTGTTCCTCAGCCTTCTTCGATGGCCATTAGCCACCCAAGGAGAGGTGAAGGAGCAGCAGGTACCTAAGCCTAGCATGCCTGGAAGGGGTGAGCCCTGGCTGCAGACACAGGTGATGGTGCCATAGAGGGTGTGTTGGGCATCAAGGCGGTCTATGGGCTGTAGGCAGCATTGACAGACAGCCGTGAAGGTGGTGAGGTCTCTTCGGGAGTGGTAGAGATGGAGAGGTGGCCTGAGGACCCCACCCTGGGTCCCTGGGACAAGAGAGGAGCCTGAGGAGACAGTAATGGCCATGTGCTGGAGAAGGGCACTGGTTTCACTCACCCTTGGTTGTGCTTTTGCTGGGACACACTGAACTCTGCCATGGGGTCATCCCTGGGACTCTGTGTGCAAGTTTGGGCCTCCAGGGTAGGTGTCTCTTAGAAATGTTTGCCGCTTCTCACCGAGCCAGTGTCTCAGGAATTGACTATGCCCTTCAGCACTGAGTGGCCTGAAAACACCCTGTCATAAGATAAATGCCAACCCCTTTGTCAATAGCCCAAGATTTGAATGCAGGGGAATGGAATCTGCAGGTCAGCTGTAAGAGACTCTCAGGATGGTGCAAACCCAACCGAAAGCCCGGACCAGGGGAATGTTTGAGCTGAAGGCCCTGGCACCCCCTGTTGGTGATTAAGGGCCTGCTCTGTGCCAGGTTCTGGCAATAGGCAGCAAACAGGCAAACCCAACCTCTCCCCCAAAGTCAGAGACAAGGCAGACATCAAAGTCTTTGATTACATCCAGGAGGAGCGCCCTGAAGGAAACGTCCAGTTTAGAGCGGCAGAAGCTGCGGAGGGGAAGGCTGACTACCCTTTCTGGGCAAAGACTTTGGAGTTCAACAAGGAGCAGAGAGACCAGAGGAGGGTTTGAGCAAAGGCCTGGTCTGATCACATGACCCAGGTCCAAGTGAAGGGACAGGCTCAGCAACAGAAAAAGGTGTAGCCAGAGTCACCAGGTCATTGCTGGCAAAACCACCACAAAAGGCACCCAGGGTCAAGGGCAGCAGCTTGGAGCTTGCTCGTGTTTCTGTGACTCAAGGGTGTGGCCCAGCTGGGATAGTTGCTCCACCAGCACCGTGCAGTCACAGTGGATGTCCTGGTGGCTCTCCCACAATTCTGGCCCCAGAAAAGGAACAAATAACAAAGCCATATCTACAATGGCTACAAAAAGTACACTCTTTTTATTTTTATTTTTATTTAAAATGTCAAATGATTCTCAATTTCTGAGAATTACCCCTATCTCCAAAGAAAGTCTGGGGAATTAAAGAGCTAAGGGCAAATAGTTGGCCATCCGTGATCCAGAAGATGTGGCTTCACCAAATTCAGAGAAAATCCTAACTGAATTTAGTATGTGGAGATAAAAATCCCAATTTTATGGAGCTTTTTGGCTGTTTTGCACTTGATATATTGTGAGGTTTGTCTGGTTTAAACTGATCTAGGAGCACTGGGCTTGGCGGAGCAATGCCTAGGGTCCAGGTGCTGGAAGATTGACAGGGGCTCATTGTGAACAGTGTGAATCATGGTCTAAATGAGGGAGTAGCAAACTTCTCCTAAAACAGGCTTTGTAGGCCAGGTCTCTGTCCCAACTACACAACTCCATCCTTGGATCTCAAAGGCAGCCATAGACAATGCATGAATGAAGGGTGTGGCTGTGTGCCAATAAAACTTTATTTACAAAACCAGGCTGGAGGCCAGAGTTAGCCCTTGGGCCACAGCTTGCCAACACCTTATCTAAACCATGAAAACCAAACTCTACAAGCTTGGGCCTGGAATGACTTAGGAACTCATTCATGTTGTGTTCACCCACTCACATAAGGAGAGGCTGGCTTCCCCATCTCAGCACAAGGCCAGCTAGCTAGAGTGGGACCCAGCAAAGGCCTTCCTGTTGACTCTGGCTTCGAGAAATAAGAGGGAGCCTGGGCTGAGGGCCAGGAAGTGAGCAAAGAGAGGCAGCAACTCTGTGACTTAGAAGCCCGATGAGACTTGAGCACACACGTAAATGAAGGTGAAGCACCAGTGAAGGGAGGGGTCAGAGAGACCGAGGGGTTAATTCTGGAAGCGGGGGTCTCACACCGAGGTGCAGGGGTCAGAGGGCCATCATGGCTGGGGAGCGGGGCATTGTGGGAAGCTCTTCCCGGGGGGAGTTATGCTGATCTGAGGTCTGTAGATGCTAGCAGGGTGACCAGGGAACAAGGCACAGAAAAGCCTGAGCGGAAGGACTGGAAGTTGTTTTGGAGAGCGCAGGGAAGGAGGAGAGCACAGCATGAGAAAGGCTGGAGGGGCAGGTAGCGCCGGGTTGCAAAGAGCTTCTGGTGGTCTGGAGATGCGTGGATGGGAGGGTCTTCTAGGGGAAAAGACCCAATCAGATGCACCCAGCTGCGGGCCAGGGGGCTATAAAGAGACACAAGGAACTGCCACCGCGGATCAGAGCATCTGGGTAGGACAGGCTTAGTGGGTGCAAATCAAATATGGGGCCATTTTTAGTCTTAGATGCTTCCAGATAGGGGACTAGAAAGCTCTTGAGCTTGGAGCTTGGAGGAAGGGCCTGGGCCACAGTCCCTGATTATAGCCAGATGAGTTCCAGAGCCATGTCCAGAGCTAGGAGGTAGACCTGGGGGTGTGGACAGAGAGGAGGGACAGGGCCAGGCCAGGGCTCTCGGGCACCCTGGGACAGAGGAAGGAGCAGTGGAGGAGATGGGGCCAGAGTAGCCAGTGAGGTAGGAGGGGGCCAGGCACGGGCAGTGTCAGGAAAGCCAGGAGAAGTTTCCAGAGAGAAGCAGTCAGCTGTGTTGAGTGCATCTGAGGGATCAAATAAAATGGAGACACAGAAATGGCTGCTGGACTTAGCAGGGAGACTGACGGCCAGATGGTCTGGACATTGCCGATGCTGGCTGTGGCCAAGAGAGCTGGGAAGGAAGGGAAGTCCCTAGAGAACACAGGGAGGGAGACCCACTCAAGAAACATTGGCAATGCACCCACAGGCCAGGGACTTTGTCTTACCAGAAAGTTCTTCAGACTTTCTGGTCAGAGACAGAGGAGAGCCCACTCTCCAGCATTCTCCCTTTTCAGATCAAATTTCTGTTCTACCAAATTGGAATTCAGATTTGGCAGAAACCCTAGGGACCACCTAAGCCAGTCCTGCCCATCAGCCTGACAAAGCCACTGCCTCTTGTCCTGCATGTGGATCAGTTGACAAGACTCGGATCCAAACTGAAAACCCTTACCACAGCCAGGCAGGGCCACCCCAACTGTCCCATTACAATGGATGAACATTTGTCACACAGTGACCCCCTGCCATTGATGAGGGTGGAACTTGCCAGCACCCAGTCTGCCATTGATTGTCTCCTTTCTTTCTTCTTTCCTTCCTTCCTTCCTTGCTCCCTCCCTCCATTATCCCCCCTCGGGCCCCTGTCCCTCCACCTCTTGCTCCAGATCCGAGTGGTGAAAGCATTCCGTAGCTCGCTCTATGAAGGCCTGGAGAAACCGGAATCCAAGACTTCTATCCATAACTTCATGGCAACGCCCGAATTTCTGATCAATGACTACACCCACAACATCCCGCTCATAGATGACACGGACGTGGATGAGAATGAGGAACGCCTGCGGGCACCCCCACCCCCATCCCCCAACCAGAACAACAACGCCATCGACAGCGGCATCTACCTGACCACGCATGGCACCAAGTCAGCTACCTCGTCAGTGTTTTCTTCCAGACCCGGGAGTCCGCTCCACAGCGTGGAGACGTCCCTCTAAGCATAACTGCTCTGAGCACGCACACCCCTGCACACACGGGCACCCAGGCGGGACACAGGCCTGCAAAGAGGGCACAGCCAAGGTGGCTGAAGACGTTGCTCACTCGCACAGCACTTGCGAGAAGCCAGTCCATTCAAGGCTTCTTACCTGGGACCAAGGAGACGGAGGAAGAGGAGGAGGAAGGAAAAACTAGAGAACAAGAAAAGCTGTGTTCCCCACTTTTTTTCTATCTTAGCTTTTTTTTAATGAACACTACAGTGCCGCCAGATGTTTGTCATTGGGCTGTGCGGTGGGGCAAGGGGTTGGTTTCGGTTTATTGGGAACTTTGTTGCACCCACTGGAAAGCAATCGAATCAATGGATTCATGCAAAAGGAAAAACAGGCAAGCACCACTTTGCAGAGCTGGGAAGAATACCCCTAACCAGACAGCCCACCCGAGAGAGTCGCCTGCAAACATACCCGAACCGCCAAGCACCCCATCCCCAGGACACATGTGCAGTCTGTGTGTGTGTGAGTGTGTGCGTATACACATATACGTACATATATGATCAGATGCATATTTAAAGAATAAGGAACTATTTATCGGCATGATATTTCCATTCCTCTTATCAGGTGTTTTTATTTTGAAATTTTATTATTTATTGTGGCAGGGTTTTGTTTTTGTTTTTTCAGGGAACTAGACTGCAAGAATATCTTTTTGGTTGCTTGCCCCACCCTGGGCCCCCTCCTGCTCCCCTCTGTCCTTTCTCTTCCTGAAACTGCTCTGGGCAGTGTCGCCATTCAGATTCCCAGTAGAAGGCTGGGGGTGGGAAGGGCAAGGTTAAGGTGGAAGAAATTACAGTTGGAACATTTGCACTTTGAGACCCCTGCCTATAGAGGAAAAATAACATTTTTGATGGAATTTTTATTTAAAAGGAAAATACCAAAGTATTGATGAGAAGGATCCCTTCCAGGAGGTAAAAGGGGGAGTTTTGCTTTCAGTTTCCTTTGGTTTCAACTCCAATTCCAAGTGCTGGATTCTGGCTGGTGGGCTTTCTTTGTCCACTATCCAATTTCAAGAGCTCGAAGCTCTGCCCCCTGTCGCCTCTGACCCCATGTGGGGACCTGGAATGGGGAGAGAAGTGACGAGAGCCAGACAGAAAGCAGTGGAGGAAGAGGTATCATCAAAACCCAACAGAAGCCAGCAGGCTGCAGTGCGCACCGCAGCCCTCTCGGCGCCCCCAGCTGGACTCGCCCTCTTTCCTTTGGCAAATGTCAAGAAGTTGTTGCTGAGGCGCCCATGAAGCGGCTGGGAAAAGTTCTCAGTCACAACCCGCCAAAGCGTTCTTCTGACCCCAGTCTTCTCGTTCAAAGACAACTATGACCCACGACAGCATGGATTTGTATCTGCAGCGACATCAGGGAAACAGATGCTGAGGCAAAGCCCCTGGGAGCCATGGCACCTCGTGGCTGTTGCTCTAATCACACCTGTGGCTCTTTCTCATGAGTCTGGAAGGCTGAGGAGGTCAGCTTCACCACATGGGCTGAACACCTGGTCTGCAGGTGGGGAGAGCTGGGCCTGGGCTCCCCAGATGGTTCCCTCGGGAGCCTCTCCTTGCAGTATGGGCACCCAGTGTGCCAAGCCTCAGTTTCCCCCGAATGCACCCTAGCCAGAGAGGGAAACGCATAAAAAGCAGAGATTCTTTCACCATCTGAATTCACCTGTCTCACATTTTTCAGGGAGGTGGTTGGGGTCCAACCACAACTCCTCCATGTGCCTGTCACTTGGGCCTGGGACTGAGCCATTGGGGGACAGCTGGAAACTGAGGGGCATAAGGTCAGAAAGGAAACTGCACGTGCGATGGGCACACTCAGCAGTTGAGCAGCAGCTGGACTGGTGGCAAGGCTGGTCCGCCCATCATGCCCCCTGTCCGGCACCCAGCAGCGGGGTCTTGTCTCAACTCCACCTACGTCTGTGAGCATCCACGCGGGCGGCCAAAATATGCTCGGGCTCCACCGTTAACATGAATGCCACGTCACCCCTGAGCAGGAGTAGTCAAATCTCGGGCAAAGAAATTTCAGTTAGAAAAGAAATTTCCCACTTAAAATGCCAGCTACAGATAACTTAAAGCCATCCCTTTTTTCCAAAGGGCACATTGAGAATGTTACCCATGTGTAAATTGTTCCCTATGTCCTTGTTTAAACAACCACAACAAAAAGGGCAACTCAATTTGTTGAGGGTCTGTGTGTTCTTAAACAAGAAATAAAATTGGAAATGTTTAAATTGAAGAAGATAAGCTCCATAATGCTACACTCATGGGCTTCTTTTCACTCTCTGTTGTAGACATCGATAGAACAAATGGTCCATATATATTTAAAAAAAAAACCCTCACTGCTGCTGTACAAAGTTGCCTACTGTACATGTCGATTGTTTAGTCCCTAGGTTGCCTTTCCGTGGGGTATGTGGTTCAGAAAAGGGGGGCCGTGACCTCGGATCGTCACTCTGGTTTCTGTAGTCTTCAGGCCGAGGGACCCGTCTCATCAGGGAGCCCCTCTCTATAAAACATTATATTATATGGAATGGCTTGGTCAACTGTGTTCAGTTATTAAATATGTTTTACATTTTTATCTGCCTGTTATAAAGATGAAAAAAAACTATCTTAATGAGGAAGACCACAGATGCATAATAATTTAAAGTCTGTAGTTGAATTTCCTAATTAAAGAATAGACCAAAATTTCTGTGTATAAAAAAATGAAAGGCTCCTACAATCCTGGTCTGGGTAATGTGTGTGATTTATTATTTGGTGAATTCTCATCTGGAACAAAAGAAAGGTGTCTTCGTCTGCTTTGCCCAGCTGACCCAAGCCCAGGAGTGCTGGAGTTCCCGAGTGTCTGACTGCCTTACTAATCCTTACGGAAGAGGTTCACCTGTCCTGTGGGGTCAGAGGCGCTCCTGGCAGAGGTTTGCATGGTGGTCCTCTAACTGTCTTGACCTGGAAGGGCCTGGCCGGAATGTCTAGTCTGGTGTGCCCTCAGAAGAGAGTGGGGGTGGGGGACCAGAGATGATCAGAACAATTTAACACCAGCAAACCAACCCAAACGCCAGAACCCTGGCACACAAATAGACTCCTTCTTTTCATTGTGGTAAAATATACACAGTATAAATATTACCTTCTTAACCATTTTAATCAGTTCAGTGGCATCAAGTACATTCACATTGTTGTGCAGCTATCCATCTCCAGAACTTTCCATGTTCCCAAACTGAAATCTGTCCCTATTAGACACTAACTCCCCATCCCCCTCCCCTAGCTCCTGGCACCAACCACCCTACTTTCTGTCTCTATGGGTTTGACTCCTCCAGGGACCTTACAGAATGGAATCATATTTGTCCTTTTGTGACTGGCTTATTTCACTCAGCATAATATCCTCAATGTTCATCTATGTTGAAACATGTATCAGAATTTCCTTCCTTCTTAAGACTGAATGACATTCCAGGGCATGGATACACTATGTTTTGTTCATCCGTTCATCCATCGATGGACACGTGGGCTGCTTCTACCTTCTGGCTACAGTGAGTAATGCTGCTGTGAACATGAGTGTGCAAACATCTGTTTGAGATCCTGCTTTCAACCCGTTGGGGTATATACCCAGAGTTGGGATTGCTGGATCATGCAGTAAAGCTATATTTAATGTTTGGAGGAACCGCCGAACTTTACCACAGCACCTGCACCATTTTATACACCCACCAGCAGTGCCCAAGTGTTCCAATCAGAGACTAAGTCTTTAACCCGAAGCCATGGAAGGGAAAACCATCATTTCACTCATTCATTTGCTCCGTGGGCCATTCCCCCATTCATTCCTTCACTCACCAGGAGTTTTTGAACACCTGTGCAAGGGGACATCTGTGGTTTGTGGCCCGGCCCCTCTGCTTCACCAGCAGAGCCACAAAGTCAGCTCTGGCCTGAGACTTGCACATGCCTACTGAGGTGACAGCACCAGGACTCCCTGCATCGCATTTCCCCAGATTTCTATTTTTCTACTCTGCACATCATCCCTGTAGACTTGGCAGTGCCAGAGGATGCATTTTCCAGGGAACATGCCAAGAAATGAGAAAAATGGCTTCTCAGTTCCCTCCCAACCACCAGAATCTATACTTCTAAAAAAGGCAAGAAGACAAACAGCTAAAAACAGCAAATAAATAAGAAAGAGCCCTTGCTTCTTCATTGATGTGCAAGTCACCTTGAATCATAAAGCTAAGTAAGTCTAGATTGGACCAAATGCTTGTGCAAGATAGCACCTTACGAAGAGATAGTGTGCTCCCCCAAAAAGAATCATTACTTTGTGTCTGTGGATTCTTTTCTATTGATTTACACTATCAAATATGACATGGGAAAAATTGATACTTGGCCAAATGGCTTGGGGCAAGGAAACACTACAACACCCATCCCTCCACCAAGCCCACACCATCTTCACCACTCGATAACACCCTGGGAGCAAGGGTGCATCCTGGTAGTCTGGGAAAGGCCCACGTAGGAGTTTCCTGAGGCTGCTGTAACAAAGTTCCACAAGGCAGGGGACTCCAAACAACAAACATGTCAGAGTTCTGGAGGGGAGAAGCCTGAAATCAGGGAGTGAGCAGGGCTGCGCTTCCTCCACGACTCTAGGGGAGGGACCTTCCTTGTGTCTTTTAGTTTCTGGTGGTGGCCAGTGTTCCTTGGCATTCTTTGGTTCATGGGCACATCATTCGTCTCTGTCTCCATTGTCACATGTCCTCCCTCTGTGCATGTGTCTTCTTCTAAGGAACACCAGTCAGGCTGCATTAGGGCCCCCACTCCTGTAGGATCTCATATCACCTTGATGACATCTGCAAAACCCCTACTTCCAAATAAGGTCTCATCCCCAGGGGTTAGGATGTAGACACCTCTTCTATGGGACACCATTTACTCCATCACAGTGGGGAAGGAAGAGATGGGCCAAGTCCCTCACAAGACCTGGTTTGCCCTCTCCTTCTGGGTCGACATGCCGACTAAGGCCCAGCCATTTATCACTCACAGTAATTAAGATGTGGTTCTGGACTAAAAAGCTTCAGGTTCTAGAAAATCTTCCCAATCTCTCATTGCTGACCTTTTTGAAACTAAAACAAAGGAGATGGGAGGTTGTATATCTTCAATCCCCATTAATTTTTACAAAAGCCTCAGCAATAGGAAGCCAAAATGAACAAACAAAAACCACTCTGTACCATTGACTTTAATTTATATCCTATGGCCGAACGTCCTTACAGAGCAGGGCTGGCATGTCACATGTTCCCACACAGTGTCACATACATCCCAATATATTCCCTTCATCTCTATCCCAATGATAACACAGCTGAAGATGAAGCTTCCAGCGCTGACCACATCCGGAAAACACACACAGTGACAAACATTGGGATGACAGGCCTAGAGGCCAGTACTCAAAGCCAGCCAGTCCCCAGGGCAGTGTGACAGGCACATATGCAGATGAAGGGATTTTAATTATCTTTCTTCTTCTTCTTCTTTTTGCCATCCCCCCACCCCACCCCCTTTTTTTGGGGGGGGGGTCAAGTGATTTTAAAATAGCAATCAGTCTAAGATGATATGGTCCAAATACTCAATTTATAAAGTGGGAAACTGAGTTCCATAGGGAGAAAGCCACTTGCGTATTCGGTCGTCAGAAAAAAACCTGGACCCACACAATCTGCACAGAGACTGCAGTAGCCCCTGCCACCCAGAGCTTTCTGGGTGGTACTTTCCTGGTTCAGCGTGGCAGCCGTCGGCGGGGTTGGGGATGCTCATTGAATCCTCAGGGATCTCTATCCAACCATCCCCTCTTGGGTCTGATCTGTCCTGGGGCAGCTTGTGGGTAGGGAGACACACTGGGACAGGCTTAGTTGGAGAGCCCTACCATCCAGAGCAGGGGTTCCGCCTTCTGAGAACTGAGAACACAGCCTCCCGTCAAGTGCCTGGGGCCAGCTGCCTGACTGGAGGCTGACCCTGAGGAGATCCAAACAAATGGAAGCTTCTTTCTGTAGGAGCTTGTGCTTTTATTGAGGCAGACAACAGAGAATCCAAAAGTGAAATATCTGTCTCTTAGGTCCATTCAGATCAACAGTGAGCACTGGCCAAGGGCAGTGCCCTGTCAGCACAGTACAGGCCAGGCCTGGGAGACCGAGGGACGGGGGGCCTGTGCCTGGTTTGCGAGGAAAAGGGCACGACAGAGGCCAGGTGGGTTTTAAACAGCAGAAAGCAGGACTGGCGAGAGCACCCAAGCTGTCCTCAGCGGCTGGCTGGGCCGGGCCCCTCACCTGCTACCTCCATGCTCACAGTCCCAGCTCTGGGTCCTGAGCCTGCTTTAATTAATTAATTTATAAGAAATAAATATATAACCATTAAGGGTTAACATATTTTCTTGGTGCTAACCTGCAAGGGCTCCCAATTAAGCTGCGTGTGCAGATATGGAGAGGACACAGTGGAAAAGGGGACATTTACTTGGATCCCTCATTTTGTAAACTCAAGCAAGCCCCACTGCCTGAGTTGTCACGAGTGTGAGACCCCTCCTTGTGCCCCCAACCAGGGATGAGTGCTCCAAAGCACCCTGGTGGACTCCAGGGGTTCCAGCCCCCCACACACACCACAGAGCGTATGGCAGCCAGTGTCCACAGCCCAGGCTCTCCTGGTAACAGCCTCCCAAATGAAGGGAAGTACCTGGGACAGTCCCCCTGACCCTATGCCATCATGTGTTGACAGGATGGTGCCACCAGTGTGCATTGAGCCCAGTGCAGGTTCCCAGGGAGAACGACCCAAGGTGGTCCGCTTCGCTAACGCGCCCAAGACCAGTCCTTCAGGAAGTGCCTTTTGAGTGGCAGCTGGGGAGGCACTGCCGTGGCTTCAGATGCGCTAGACTCCCCATCTAGACTCAGTATCACAACAATAAAAATTTATTACTTCCTACTTATACTTTGGTCAGATCTGGGTTTTTTGAACCCAAATGATAACCCCTAACTCCCTTTCCGAAATGTATGCTCATTCACCAAGCAAGATGCTTGCCGAGCCCTGCAAGGGTCCCAGCGGAGGAGGAGTGGTGACACATGGGCTCCTTTAGAAAACGCCATGACAGGGGCACATGCCGTGCCATCGTGCCCACAGGAGGCACTGCAGGGCCTGCCCCAAGAACATCTCAGGAGCACAAAGGGAAATCCCACCTGGAGAGCAGAGCATCTGAGGGGAAACTGAGTCTGGACAGCACCTATAAACACCCCAGGGCAGCATTGGCTACAAAGCAAAGACACTCTGTTGATTTGTATCATCTTTTATTATACAAAATAAAATTCCATCTATGTTACACATTCATACTTTCTATAAATCTGGCCTTAAAAAAATCCCCAGGGGTACAGTCACATTGATTCTTTGATTTTCCTTCCACTGATTCCAAACCTCAACTGTACTCTGTGTCCTTTCAAAGGACAAAAGCAGAAACGGACGCCTTAGAGCCGCCCTACACAGCACACTCCTGCCCGCTGGAGGTGCAGCTCCCGTCACCATCTGGACCATGGCTGCCGGGGACAGTCAAAGCATGAGAATCAAAGTGGCAGCATGTCATCGCCTTCACCAGCCCGTCTCCAGCAGCATAAAACCAGTCCTCCCAGCCAGTTTTCTGGGGACTGGCCGTCACGGCGATGTGGTGGCGCCGTCCCCTGGCAACCGAGCGTCCCAGGCTTCTCTTTGGGCAGGCCTGGACCAGGGCCTTAGGGGATCTCTGTGTCCATGGTATAAATCTGAATGAGATCAGACACAATGTTATCAATGATTGGCTTGGTAAGGTCGTCACTAAACACCTAGAAAGGAGAAGGAAAACAGGTTCCGATTAGACTCCCTCTGTGTTAAATAAGGCTCCTGCGGCTAAGTATGGAGTCACAGTGCATGGGGGTCTGGGGGACATGGCATGAGGACTTCTCTATTGGAAATGATGATGGCTCTCTGCAAAGCCAGTTCCATCCCTGCCCGCCAAGGTTGATCACAAAGCAGAGAATGTGCCAGATGGAAGATGCCTGGGTGATCACCTGACGCAGATAGGAGAGGCGGTCTGTCCTAGGTTTACACAAGGAGTTGGTAACAGAGCTGGGCCAAGAGCACAGGCTCCTGCCTCCCCACAACCCCCTGCCTCCCCACAACCCTCTCCCAGGCTCTCTCAGGTCGGGGATCTCTGGGGATCTTGGGAGAGAAAGGGGTGGGAATCCATTTCCAGAAATAAGCAGGCTAGATTAACTGGACCCAACCCCAACCTAGGCTGCCCCTGGGGGACACCTGGACCCGCTCTATAGCCTGGACCAGACATCCTCTTGACTGTGGCTGAGAGGTTACAAAATTGTAAGATGAGTCCCCAGGGGCCCAAATCAAGAGTGACGTGCAGCTCAGGGCTAACCCTGCATGTTTCCGAGGAAGGTCTGGCCTTTGCCTGGCTCCAGGGAGGGGACCACTAGGTACCCGGCATGCCCTGCCTGATGAGAAGGTCTTGGTTTGCTGGGCCGAGCCCCCTGCCAAGTAATCTATGCTGACGGAGTGCTTTCTGATGGGGGCTTGGGCTGAACACATGAGCTTGACCTCCAGGGGCTGGAGATCGAGTGACTGAGGTCAGCCACGTGGGCACTGCGAGCCTACAGGACCACCCAGGAAAGTCTCTGGACACCACTGATGGCAGCATCCCATGCACACTGTCACACATCCTTGCTGGGAGAAATTGTGCTGTCCGTATGACCCCACTGGCAGGGGACCTGGAAGCTTGCGCCTGGTATCCTGCCCTCTGTTTGCTCTTTTTGTTTTCGCTTATCAGGGTCCACTACCTGTGTGCTCCTGGAGGCCCCAAGCTGAGACGTGACCATTAAAAAGTAGTCCAGGGCCAAAAACTAGAAGCCACCCAGGAGTCCCTCCATGGAGGGCTGGACAAACACAATGTGGTCCATCCAGACCATGGAATAGCATTCAGTCTTAAAGAGGACAGAAACGCTGACATGTACTGCAACATGCTACCAATTTAGAGGCGGTGGCTCACGGACACAGAGGCTCGACACGGCTTAGTGCAAAGGCCTGCGCCACTGGCACAGTGCAGGCAGGCTTCTGGTGGGGAAGCGCAGCAAGTTCTGCTAAGTCTCCTGAACAGCCCCAGCCCTCAGCAAACGAGTGACAACAGAGAGGCGGTTGCTGCAAAAAGTGGCGGTGGACAGCATGCAAGCAGGAAAAGTGTTTCACAAATCAGAGTGTTCCAGGGCTGGGCAGGTAAGGCGTCATCAGGAGCTGGCCCTCACAGCTCACAAGTCCAAAGGGCGCCAGGATTTGGGATGCTCACAGTGCACAAAGCCCAGAGTCATCCAGAAAAGGTGAAGATGCCCTGGCCGGTTTTGCTCAGCAGTTAGAGCATCAGCCTACAGACCAATGAGTCGCAGGTTCGATTCCAGTCAAGGGCACGTACCTCAGTTGCAGTTCGTCCCCAGGCCAGGGTCGTGCGGGAGGCAATTAGTCCATGTGTCCCTCTCACGTCAATGTTTTTCTCTCCCTCCCTCCCACTCTATCTGACGATAAATAGAAAAATATCCTTGGGTGAGGATTTTAAAAAAAGAAGAAAAGGTGAAGAACTGGGTGAGCATGAGTGCGCCACCCCCGAAGAAGCCACTTCTTCCCAGCTGTAACAATCACTGCCCAGAAAACAGGCTCATGGTGGAGCCACCTCCAGGCACTGTTCTCTCGCGAGGGCAGAGTGAAAAGCAGAGGCGGCAGAGTGGCGCCCAGTGAAGTTCAGGAGCAAGTGAGGAGAAAGGAGTGCAGAAAGGCAGACACAGGAGAGCCGGCAAGGACAATGGGGAACCAGTGACGACATTGCAGATCTAAGCAGCCGAGGGACTGGGGCCTCCATGCCCACCAGATGCCCTCAGAAAGCAGGGCCAGGAAGTGGCAGCTCCTCTGCCACCACCTGATTCCAACAGAGCAGGGACACTGTAGACACATGATCTGGAACTCCCTGAGGAGCCCCTGCATGGAGCAGTACTTTCTGTCACACAGACGCCCTTCATCCCCACACTGCTGTGGGGTGCATCTGGCCCGAGAGCAGGCTATGGATGCGTTTGTTCAGACATGTGAGCACCTACTATGTGCCAGGTCTAGGCACTGGACATGTGACAGTTGATAAAGCAGACAAGACCCCTGGCCTCCAGGAGCTTATAGTCTTGTTGGGGTGGGAGGGATGGGATTCGACAGACAATAAAGGCCAGCAGACAAAGAGCAGGAAAAGCTGTGGTCTCCCATGGAGGTCAAGCAGACCAGGGGCAGCAGTGTCAGGAGAGGGGGAGGCACCATTTAAGCCAAGAGGCCAAGAGCTGCGGGGGGGGGGGGGCAAGGAACAGGCCCAGGAAGGCACCCACGGGGCACACTCCCTTCAGGGAAACAGTGACACATTAGAAGATTTCTGGCCACTGCGGGTTTCTGGAGGAGGGGTGATACAAAAAAAGGAGAGACCTTCAGTTACCTCAAATTCTGCTTATATAGAACCTTATTCTAGGACAATGCCAGACAATGAGGCGTTATAAAGAAAAACAGCAAACTTCAAATATGGGAAAGAAAAAAAACAAAATGATCTCAAAATTTCATTTTGAAACAATGAGACTACTCAGGGAAAATCAGACAAGACTGCAGAAGTCCTTGAGCACAGCCCTTCTAATGGACAGATTTCAACTTGCTCTCTACAAACTGCACTTTGGATTCTGTAGGTTGTCTAGTGGGTCTTCTCTCTCTCTCTCTCTCTCTCTCTCTCTCTCTCTCTCTCTCTCTCTCTCCCTATCATCTATCTAATCTATCCATCCATCCATCCATCCATCTTCTTTCTTTCTATCTATCTCTCTCTCACCCATCCATCTTTTTTTAGCACCCCCTATACTTCTGATGTGAAGCCAGGTTTATTAACCTCTTGTCTATGACAAGCTCCTACTCAATTCAATAAAAGAGCTTGGTTGAGCTCAGCAATTCTCAACTGGGGTCAACCCCTGCCATGGGACAGACACTTACACAACACATAGAGACATTTTTAGTTGTCATGACTAGTCGGGAGGGTGCCCTGGCTTTGAGTGGGTGGAGGCCAGTGATGCTGCTCAATACCCTACAGTGCCCAGGATGCCCCACCACAGAGAATGATCCAGCCCCAAATGTCCACAGTGCCAACGGGGAGAATCGCTGCCTTAGACTTGGAAATGACAGGGTATTTTCAAGCTTCAGCATTCCCAAGTAGCCCACCTCTCTCGTATGGATAATTACTACAAAGAAACATGAACACCCAAGTACAGAGACTTCTGAAAGTCCTTAGGCAGAGGAAAGGGGGACACATGCCAGTGCACTGAGCAGTCACCTTACCTGCCACCATGGCTTCTCGGCCTCGGCCTCGGCGGGCACCTCGACCCCATAGACCTGCAGGGCTAGGTGGAGCACTGCCACAGCTATGTGCTGGGCCCGGAACCGGAGGCACAGCCCCCCGTGGTAGCTGTCCCGCAGCAGGGCCCAGGCAGTGATGGAGATGGGGGTCCGCTGCCAGCTGTAACGATTCAGCCAGTTCTTCAGGGAAATCAGGTAGTGGAGCAGGTACTGCAAAGACACGCCAGTCAGCCGGTTGACTTTCAGGGCTCTGGCCCCTAGTCACCTGACTCCTCACGGTGAGGCACTAGGGTCCCTCTGCCCACCAGCCACTCTCCCATAAGCTGTCTCGATGTATATAAAACACAGATCGAATCGAGTCACCTGTTCAAACCCTCCAATAGTGCCCTGTCTCACTTATAAAAAAGCCCGGGACCTTCCGCTGGCATCCAAGCCCAGCCTCCCTCTCGGCCTCACTGCCCACATCCCACCCTCTCACCAAGTTTGATCGAACCAAGTGTGCTCCACCTCAGGGCCCTGGCACTTGCTAGTCCCTCTGCCTGAAGTCATCTCCACTTCTGCCCTAGTCCCCCCATGCCCACCCACTCGTCCCCCAGGCCCAGCTCCGGAAAGCCTCCTGGACCACTCTAGATGGCCACCCCCACGGAAATCCCTCTCCACCACATGGCCCTTCTCCAGCCACGGCCAGTGATCACGCTTCCCATCCCCTTGAACCATTCAAACATAAGCTCCAGAAACAGCATCCTTATTTGCAGAACAGAACATGGTGCCTGTGTGCCCAGCCTGAGGCCAGCTGGTGATAGGACGCCTGCTTTCAGGAGAACTAGAGACAGACGACTGCATTTTGCAATAGTGCCAATGGTTGCAAACTCTTCATAAATGACCTTCCAGCTCAATTATCTGTCAGCTTCCACTCTAGGGAGATAGCGGCTTTGCTTGAACCTCCTTCTCAACTGAACACACTAGTAAGCCCACTCGACATGTGTGAACACATGTGAGGGGGGACTCCAGCACAGCTGGAGAAGGGGATTCACCCACCACTTTATGCCTGCCCTAACCCCAGTGGAAGGGAAAGACCACGGCTCGAGGGTCACACTTGGCCCCACTCCCAGTGGGCACTGTTCTTGCCCAGACTCTGCTCTGACTGCCCCACAAAGCCAGGGCCCACCTGCCTTGCCCCTGCATCAAGCCAGAGCCAGAAAACTTCACTGTTTCAAAATCACAGCCAGGAGTTTCAGGAGTAGGTAGGTAGTTTAGAAAGGAGGGGTGAGATTATAAAAAGGGCAACATGATGGACCCCTGTGGTGATGGAGTTATTTTGTATCTAACAGGGGTGGTGGATATATGCTACACAAGTGAAAGATAAAATTATATTGTATAGCACCAGTGCAATACAAGTAATGACCAAGTAACACCAGAAACCGGGGGCATTGTAGCAATGCCCACATGCCAGCTGCTACATTGTATTAGTTTTACAAAATGTTTCCATTCAGGGAGACTGGGCAAAATCTCTACCTTAAATGGGATGTCTGCATTATTTCCTTATGTCTGCTTGTAAATCTACACTTACCTCAATAAAAATTCAATTAGAAAGAAACAAAATCTTGTCACAGAGGCTCACAACTCTCCCCCCCCCCATCGCCACAAGGCCACAATTTCCAAGTTCCTTAAAGGTTTAATGTGTTCCTTTTGCTGCTGTTTGAAACAGTTCTGTTGGGACTTCCGTGTTCCTAGCAGTCAAGAGTGTTCCACTTAACTTGAGTGACTTGGCTTTTCTCATGGGTTCCTAATTCTGAGCAAAACCTTGGCCAGTGTGGCTCGGTTGGTTGGAGTATCGTCTCATACACCGAAAAGCGGCAGGCTAAATTCCAGGTCACGCCACATACTCAGGTTGTGGGTTCAGCCCCTGGTCGAGGCACATATGGGAGGCAACTGATCAATGTTTCTCTCACCCCACCCCTTCCTTCCTCTTTCTAAAAATCAATTTTATAAAAACTGAACTAGATGTAAGCTCCAAGGCAGAGCAGCACTCTTGGGGACAAGAACTCTAGAAGGTCACAAAACCAGCCCTGTTTCCCCATGGCTCACTGAGCACACAATCTATGTGGGTCACAGGATCAGAGGGCTTCAGAAGGTTGC
Organism: Molossus molossus; assembly: GCF_014108415.1. NCBI lineage: Eukaryota > Metazoa > Chordata > Mammalia > Chiroptera > Molossidae > Molossus > Molossus molossus. Next base: position 91,620,968 of record NW_023425355.1, on the reverse strand, counting down.
ATGGATCCCAGCTCATGACCACAGCTGAGCAGGCAGAAAGGCAGGACCTGAGAAAACTCCACGAGTGGGACAGGAGAGGTCGCCTGAGCCAATCACCGTGTGCCATTGGGAGTCCTGGTATCCAGCTATGACCCTGCTCTTCTAACGTCCCCCATGTGCTCTCAAGGATTAGCTGGGTGCACTTTTGGTATAAAGAACAAAGAGGTCCGTACCTTGTGTGGGTGCTGAAAGGAGACTTGGAAACGCAGCACCCTCAGCACAAGGAGCTCACACTGCACGATGCTGTCCCGGATCACCCAGAATCGGGAGTCCAGCTCCAAAGGCTCGCTGCCCGGGTGAAAGTACCTGCAGGGAGAAAGGGCAGTGCTTACAGCAGCCAGGGAAGTGGCCCTGAGCAGGCCCTGAAGTCACATGATGTCCGGATATAAACTGCAATGTTCTTCTGCCATACGATTAACACAGTGTTCTACTTCTATTTTTATAAATCAGTCTTCATCTACATGTCTAGTGTACAGGATAAAAACAGGAACCAACGGAGGAAAGAAGCCAGCCTCTGGTTTTAGCCCTGTCTCATATCACTCAGCAAGATGTCAAGTGTAGCCTGGCCAGTGTGGCTCAGGGGATTGAGCATCGTCCCATGGACTGAGAGGTCCCAGTTCAATTCCCAGTCGGACACATGCCCGGGTTGCCGGCTCGATCCCCAGTAGGAGCCGATTGATGTTTCTCTCTCACATCAATGTTTCTCTCTCTCTCTCCCTCCTTTCCTCTCTCTCTAAAAAAAATCAATAAAAACATATTTATTTTTAAAAGATGCCAAGTGTAGCCCAGCCAGTGTGGCTCAGTGGTTGAGCGCTGACCCAGAGGTCGCCAGTTCCATTCCCGGTCAGGGCACATGCCCAGGTTGTGGGCCCGATCCCCAGTGGGGTGGCAAGCAGGAGGCGGCCAATCAATGTTTCTATCTCTCTCTCCCTCTCCCTTCCTCTTTCTCTAAAATCAATAAAGAAAAATATATATTTTTTAAATAAAATAAAATTAAATTAAATTAAAAAATGCCAAATGTAAAGATGGGCTCTTTGCAATTGCTCCAGAGGAACTGTCGACTGTGTTTCCTGTTACAGCCAGCCTAGCATCAGGGGCAGTCTTCAATCCCTGGGATGGCAAGGCCCAGGGCTCTCACTCTGAATGCAAGGAAGGTCTTTAAGCATATCATGGGGATGATGTATTCAGAAGAATACATGTATTTCAGCTTTATATTTCCCAGACTGTCTTTCCTTCTTTCCGGATTATTCTGTCCTTATTTACACCATATACATTGGCAACACTCTCACCTACACAGAATCACCAAGATGTATGAGAACAGGATTCACACTCAAGTAATCAAAACTCTCTGCCAATGACTCACCCTTCCTAGCTCCTCACTCATTTTCCAATTCCCACAGAACCCCACCTGGGGCCTCATGTCTAATTAGCGACCCATACAATTTCCCCTTCCATCAGCCCTCCCCGCTGGGGGCCGGGTAATTACAGGTGAGCTCCGGGCACCCTTCCTCACTTCCCCCTCCTTTTTTTCTCATCATCTTTTGAGGCACACTGTGAACCTGTCATGCTTTTAGGGGGTGGGGAGTGCTTTTTCTGTTACCTGTTTATTAAAAGAGAAACAGCACAAAACAGTTTTCTTTCCCAATGATTAGAGTTCCTGGAAAGGCTATGATGCAGCACTAGTCAGTAACTTTCCATAAATCCCTTTCTCCTGGGCCCCACGGGCCTCAAAGCAGCCTGCCTTGCTGGTTGGACCCCACATCCTTCCCCAATGGGAACACAGTTGCTGGGGCCCACTGATCACTACATCCACACCAGGGCCAGAGACGCTCCTTAGCAACTCTGACTGCGTTTCTCTCACCATCTAAATATAAATAATAAATAAGATGATTGCCCAGCTGGGTCCACACACTCCCCTGTATGATGGGCGACCTGTGGGCCCAACTGGTTCAATCTGTCCTGTCCAGTGCTCCAGATGAATCTTCTTCAACACATCTCTCCAAGCTCCCTCTACTCTAGCCACACCCCTTCGCCCACCTCACCGTGACACCAGGGACTTCTTCATACCCACCCCCTCCCCACTCCATCTGGCCTTTGAGGCTTCCCACTATCTGGTCCAAACTTCTTTCCCACAGACCCCACCCCCACCTCCGGGCTCTGACTCTAGGCTCATTCCCACCTTTGCTGCTCTGGTTCAAAGTCACCCAGGTGCTTCCTTTGAAGACTGACTGCTAGCACCTGGAAGGCAGGGCACAGTGGGACCCTTCTCTGCCCTCCCATTCAGGTGGACACCAAGAAGTCTTCCCAAAGGCCTGGGCCCAGAGGCTGTTACCTGTTGGACACATTGATGATGTCACGAGTACGCAGATGCTGCTCTTCCACTTTGCCAGCCAAGTAAAGGGAAGACATGGCAACTAAGTAGGGGTCATAGGCATTCAAGTTGATCTCGCAGAAGAACTTATGGTAAATGGCACAGGCGGTGGCGATGGGAATGGACTGCATCCCTAGCTTGACACCTACCAAGAGAAAATAGGCAAGAGATACCTCAACCCAGTGCTCACCCCCTGCTAAAGTGTGAGGGGAGCTGCTGGGTTGGGCCCTAAAGGTGCACACCCCTGCTCAGACAAGACCAAGAGCTTGGAGCCTAGCCAGCAGTGACTACTGGGTCTTTCACCTGAGGGGTGATTTACAGCAAGCCTCTCAGACTCTAATGCGCTAACAAGCTTCTAGGGCTTGTGCGCAAATGCTTCAGTAGCTCTGCAGATTCTGCTCTTCTACAAAGTCCCCAGGTCACATGCCAGCTACACATCTGCAGACCACACTAGGTGAAGCAAGGCTCAGTTAGCACCTGGCATTTCAGCTCCTGCACAACATTATGGAAAGGATCACACACTGTTGTGTGTCTGTTTCCACCTTAGCAAGCATTTATCTAGAGATCACCACCGCTCCCTCAGCTCCCCTAACCAGAATCCTGCCAAGATGACAGGAGCAAAAAAAGGCCTCTGAGCACCAAGCAGATACCACAAATCCTGAGGTGAACAGTCCTGAAGTTTATTAACCAATGTCACCCCAATAAATTCAATAAATAAATAAATATAAAGATTATACTCAGGTCCTGGCCAGTGTGGCTCAGTTGGCTGATCATCACCCCATATACCAGAAGGTGGTGAGTTTGATTCCCAGTCAGGGCCCATGCGGAAGGCAACTGATCAATGTTTCCCTCCCACATTGATATCTCTCTCTCAAAATCAATTTTACACCCCACCTCCACCCCCAAAAAAGACTATATTCAGCACTGGGTTCCTAGTCTGCAGGTTAGAAAAGGCAGAGTGCCTGCCAAAGGCAGTTGCAGACAGAGCAGGAGAAAAGCCACAGCCAGGACCCAGGAAAGAAGATTGACACACTGAAAAGGGAACAGAACTCAAAACCCAGAGCATGGTGGTTTGATTTGGGGGTTAAGGCCCATCCCCCATTCCACCCCTAGACGGCTCCTAAGGAAATCGCTGCAATGAGTCACAGAACGAAAACAAATTCACAATGACCAGGATTAACAAGAGAAGGTTAAAAAACATCCAATAAACTGAAAGAAGAAGGTGGAGAACAACCAACAATCGGTAAGGTAACCTTCAAAATAGTCTACCCAAGAAGGTGTATTAGTTCCCTGGGGCTACATTAACACATTACCGCAAACTCAGTGGCTTAAAACAACACACATTTTTCTCTCTCACACAATCCTGGTGGTCAGAAGTCCAAAATGAGTCTTAGGGGGCTAAGCTCAAGGTGTTTCTCAGGACGGGTTCCTTCTGGCTCCAGGGGAGAATCTGTTTCTTTGCCTTTTCCAACTCCTAGAAACACTTGCAGTCTTTGGCTCATGGCCCCTTCCTCTATCGTCAAAGCCAGCAGTGCAGCATCTTCTAACTCTGCTTCCATCATCACACAGCCTTCTCCTCTGCCTGTCTCTCTTCCTGTCTCCCTTTTTGAGGACAGATGTGATTATATTGGGCCCAATGGATAATGGAGGATAGTTCCCCCAGAGCAAGATGCTTAAGCCTACCTGTCCAATCTCTTTCGCTACATAAGGTAACAATCACAGATTCCAGGCTGAGAAGGAGGTTATTTCTAGAGGACCAGTATTCAGTCTCGCACAAAAGGCAAAGGCATATGCAATATGTTTCATACATAAGTCCTTCAAAAATGATATCCAAAGAGCTTTTAATATTTCCAGGTTTAAACTTCAGTTACATCGACAGGTTCTACATGGGACCCCCTCATTCCCAGAGATGTCAATAGGTGGTATTGCTGTATCTGACCTCCCACCAAGTCTTGTTTTATACAGCAAATTCTCAAAGGGCAGCTTGTTTTCCTGGTTTACATGGACCCTCCCAGCAGATAGATGGAGTATTTGAGGGGACACTGCCATCCTTCCTGATACATTTTGCAACTCTTCTTAGAAATACTATGGTTCTGCATCATTTCCACAAGCTCCGCCCACCTTGACTTGAAATCAGACTCATCCAACCCCCTCTTCCATCAAGATAGAAAGTAACCGTCTGCCGGCTGATTAAGATACAATTGACAGATAAACAATGTTTCTACAGGAATTCGATGGGTTTCATTGACTGCCTGGGGACCAGGGGCGCCCAAAATCACTGTGGACGCCCTGGCAGGGTTCAAAAAGCCAGATGCACGGCCCTGGCCAGTTTGGCTCAGAGGTTGGAGCGTCGGCCTGCGGACCAGAGAGTCCTAGGTTCAGCTCCCGCTAGGAGCACGTATCCCCCCCCCGCCCCCCCGCCAAAAAAAAAAAAAAAAGCCAGATGCACCCTGGGTCCTCGGTGTGACAGGACCTCTCCAACAAGGCTTGTCAGAAACCAAGCGCGTGCTCCAAAACGCTCCATGAGACCAAGTGCTATACCGTGTCCCTGCATGCCGGGAGACTGGTGTGGCAAAGGCAAGGTACACTCAACCAGATGCGTGCGCCCCGACTTGGCCACCTTCTGGCTGGTGCCAGGTCTTTTCCTTGTCCTCTCTTTGGGCCTGCGCGCCGGATCGTGAAATGACAATGCCCGCGTCTGCCTGGCAGCTCAAAGCCTGGTACAGGGCGTGGCGGAAAGGCAGAGGCCCGTTCCAGGCCCGGTCTCTTCTCCCTGCCCAGTTGCACCATCTCCGCGTCCTGTAGGTCCCCTCCTCCGGGGATCGGGGCCCCGCAACGCTGGCCACGGCCCGCAGGCCCTGGCCCTCCAAGGGCGGCACCGCGACCCTGGCCTCCACGTCCCTTCTTGCGCAGAGCTCGCTCTCTTCCCGGCTACGGTTACCTGCCTCCATGATGAACCTCGTCACACGGAAGTGCACCCTTGCCTCGGGTGCGGGCCACCCTTCGGCGCCCGGCGCCTCGTCCCCGCCTCCGCAGCTGTCCTGGCTGATGGCCTCCATGGGGCCCCGCCCGGAGGCCCCAGACCCCCGGCGGGAAGGACAAGAGTCCCCAGCGCGCGGCCGCTGGCTCCGGGGGTCCCAGCGGCGGGCGCGGCCGCCCTGCCCCACCTGGCGGCCCCACCTGCCCTGCCCCGCCCCGGCCGGCCCGCCACCCTGTCCTCCCCCTCCCGGGGCGAGCGCGCGGCGGCGCGCGGAAGGCGAGCGGAGAGGCCGGCCGGCCCAGGCCCAGGCCCAGCGCAGGCGCAGAGGCCGAAGCTGCCCGGCCGCTGGCTCGCACCGGCGGCTGCCCACGGCGCCCCCGAGCGCCCCGCCCCTGAGAAGCTTAAGCCCGGCCTCCGGAATACACGCTCCACCTTCCGGGGCCTCCGGTCTCACCCTGGGACACAGGCCGCTCCGCCCTCTGACGCCTCGCGCCCTGCCCTCGGGAAGTCCAGCCCTGCAGCCCGAGCCCTGCGCCCAATCCCCGAAGGCCACATGCCCCACCTTAGGGAGCTGCACGCCCTACCCTCCGGCCGCGGGGACCTGCGGGGGACTCTGTGAGGGGACCGCGAGGGCATCCCCAGGCACTTGCGCTGGGGTCCAGCTAAGGTGTCGCCCCGGGCTGGTCGCCCAGCGTAGTTTAGGGGAGAGTTGCCGGCGTCCGCCAAGCCCTGGGCGAAGGGCACTCGGGGGAGCTCACGCTGAGCCTTGGGCAGCTCCCAACAGGAAACGGTGTGTGATTCAGTGTTAATGTTCGCAAAACCCGAATCCAGGTTTGCAGTCGTGCCGGGACGTGCAGATGTGCCCCGGAGGAAATGCTGTGCGCAGAATGAGGGTATTAGGGGTGTTTGTCTCTGGGTCTAACAGCAGCCCTGCATCCCTTTCGAAGCTGGTTACTGCATGCCTTTCCAGCCTGGCACACAGTAGAAAGTTAATAAATGTTTGCCGAATAAATGTTGAATATTCAACTCACAAAACCATCCCACCTTCCGTTTGTCTTGCACAAACAGGGAATTGTGCACCAGGCATTAAGGGTGTATGCACAGCACCAAAGGAACTCCCAAGCTCACTCGGGTCATTCTGATCCAGTCGAATAATTGCTATGATTTGAGAGAGCTGGGAAATTGAGAGGAAAAAGCCCCTGCTCCCAAGCCCTTCTGCCTGGGTGACTGGACCCTGGTAAGGATCCCAATGTCTCCAACCCCCCACCCACCCAGCCTTCATCCCCTTCCTCAGAAGCCATCCCCACCCAGCTCCCCCAAGTCTTCTCTCCACCTCAGCTAGGTTAGTTTCCTGTAGCTGCTGAAACAAATGACCACAAGCTGGGGTGGGGGGTGGGGGGTGCTTAAAACAACAGGAATTTATCCTCTCTCAGTTCTGGAGGCCAGAAGTCTGAAATCGAGGTGCTGAAGAGCCATGCTGCCTCCAGAAGCTCTAGGGGAGGACCTTTCTTGCCTCTTCCGGCTTTTGGTGGTCCCAGGCATCCCTTGGCGTGTGGCTGTACCACCCCCATCTCTGCCTGCACCTTCACATAAAGACTCTTGTATTTAGGGCCCACCAGGGTAATCCAGGATGGTCTCATCTGAAGATCCTTAACTTCATCACATCTGCAAAGACCTTTTTGCCAAATAAGGTCACATACACAGGTTCCAGGGATTAGAACATGGGCACATCTTTTGGGGCACTACTATTTAGCCCACAGCGTCAGCCACCAGTTTCCTAAAATGTGAGGCTGAGTGGGCCCTGCCCTGCCTAATACTCTTCAGGACTCCTTCACCTCAGGAAAAAGCTTGAGACCTTGGCCTGACATGCCAGTCCTTGTGGAGTCACCTGTCAACTGTCCAGCTTCAGGTCTCACCACTTTGCCACTCATGGCAAGGACCTAGGGCAGCTCCCTGAGGATTATGGACTCCTGGCTCAAAGTCTTTGCACAAGCTCCATCCAGCGAAGGAATTCCTGCCCCACATCCTTCCGCCCAGCTCCCTCCGTCCGAGGCAAGGCTCAGGCCCCCTGGGCTGAGTACCTATGTGTGCACAGGAAACTCATGTGTGCATGTGGAAGGGCTCAGGGCCCTCAGCCCTGGTGCTGCTGGCCCCTGTCATGCCTTGAGTGCTCTATTACTGGTGTCTGTCCCTAGGCCAGGAGCAGTGCCACCCTCTCCCAGTCCAAGGCTGAAATCCAGAGAGCCCGGAGCACTCACCTAAAAGAACTGTGGGTCTTGGATCAGGCCACTGCCTCCTAGCTTCCCACATCCATGCACACTACACACACTCTCCGTGCACTCACACACAAACACATACACACATGCACATCAGGCACTCCTACCACAGACATAGAGGTGCACATGTGTACACACGTGCACACACCCAAATCGTATCCCTCTTTCCACTGACCCCTGCCTGTCGCTTCCTCACCCACTGTGTTTGCCAGTTAAACAGTGCAGCTCGGAATCCTTCTTCTCCCTTGAGCCTTTTGTGGTGTGAAGAGTCGGCTCAGCAAGTAATAGGTGTCTGTGAATGTGAGTCGAGGGAATGACTCAATGAACACGTTAATTTTTAAAGCCCTAGGTCACAGGGTACCCTCCTGGCAGGCAGCCTGGGTGCAGTGGTTGATAAATGAATAATTCACTAGCCACCAATTGGAACCAGCAAACCCTTAGGCAGCACCTCCTCTCCCACCGGCAAGGCACACCCACTGTGGGGGCCCTCCCTTCCCTGCCACCTGTCACCACTCCCAAATGTGGCTCACCCCCTCTCTCCCCAACCCCTGGACTCTTGACCTCTCCCAGGGATCACCTCCAGGCCCAGCACAGAGAAGACAAGCAATAAAGGTGGGGTGAACAATCGTATCAGAAGAGGATTCTACGGTATTTGCCACACTTCCTTATCTGAGCTCCCTGCGTGCCTCTGCACTGAGTAAGCCACAGCCCCTCCTCACAGGGCCTGTCAGTGCGATTGTCTAACACATGAGAAAGGGAGGGAGGAAGGGAGGGTGGGCTCAGGCTGAAGCTCAAAGGAGACAGAGAAGCGGGGAGAGGTACTCAGGGTGCAGAGGAAAGGCTGTGCCCAGGCAGGGTCCCAGGAAAGCTTGGGAGGTCTTCAAAGACAAGGGACAATAGTCACAGTGTTCAGGCCACCAGCCTCCTCCCCACATGTCCTTGAAACCCTCTCAATACTTAATAACCAAGCTGCACTGTCACCCCTGCTTCCCCACCTCGGCCCCTTTCCACCGGCACCTCTACGCCAGCGTGGCAGCGGGTCAAGCCTCTTCCCTCCTACCACCAGCCTCACTCTAGGTCCTCCCGCTGCCCTCTGCCCACCCACCCTCTCAACTCCACGTCTCTGCAGCCATTGTGTCCTTGGACTCCATGGCCTCCCACTTGCTCTGCCCTTGCCCCCCAAATCCAGCTCCTGGTGCCTGAGCCTATTTCCCACCCCCACCCCCATCCTTATCTTAGACTGTTCAGCAATATATCAAAATACCACAGGCTGAGTGGCTTATAAACAACAGAAATTTATTTCTCACCATTCTGGGAAATGGAAGTCTAGGATCAGGTGCCACTGCAGTTGGGTTCTGGTGAGAATCCTCTTCTGGGTTGCAGACAGCCATCTTCTCACTGTGTCCCCACATGGTGGAAGGGGCAAGGGATCTCTCTGGAAGTTCTTAATCCCATTCTTGAGGGCTCTGCCCTCATCACTTAATCACCCTCAAAGGCCCCACCTCCCAATAGCATCACCTTGGGGATTAGAATTTTTTTTTTTTATCTTCACCTGAGGACATTTTTGCATTTATCCTCAAATAGAGCAGGAGGGAGAAAGAGAGGAAGAGAGAGAGAGAGAGAGACATCAATGCGATAGAGACACATCGACTGGCCGCCACCCACACAACCCCAGCTGGGGCCCCCTAGGGACAAACCGCAACTGAGGAACATGCCCTTAGCGGGAACCGAACCCAAGACTCTCTGATCTGCAGGCCGATGCTCCAACCCCTGAGCCAAACTGGCAAGGGCAAATTTTTTTCTTTATTGATATTAGAGAGAAAGAGGAAGGGAGAGGGAGAGAGAGATAGAAACATTGATGAGAGAGAACATCAATTGGCTGCCTCCTGCATGCCCCCAACTAGGGATTTGGCCCACAACCTGGACATGTGCCCTGACCGGGAACCTCTTGGTGTGTGGGTCGACGCTCAACCACTGAGCCACACCAGCTGGGCTGGGGTTAGGATTTCACCATATGGGTTTGGCAAGGGAGACACACACATTCAGACCATAGTACCGCCCTGGCCGGTTTGGCTCAGCGGTTAGAGCATCAACCTGCGGTCCAGAGACACCCGGGTTCGGTTCCCGCTAAGGGCACGTACCTTGGTTGCAGTTTGTCCCTGGCCCTGGTTGGTCGTGCGGTGGCAGCCACTTGATGTGTCCCTTTCACGTCAATTTTTCTCTCTCTCTCTCTCTCTTCCTCTCTCTCCCTCCCACTCTATCTGAACAAAAAATGGAAAAATGTCTTCTGGTGAGGATAAAAAAAAAAAAGTGCCTGCCAAGGGTATGTGCCACCTCCAAACTGCCTCCTCCAAGCAGCACTCCTTGTAGCTGACCACTCTGTAATGAAGAACCCGACTGCTGGCAGCTGTGAGGCCTCGTCCCCCTGTCCCCCTAGAGCCACATCTAGGCGACTGCAGAGAAAGCCTGGGTGCTCCCTCCTTTGGCGCCCAAAGGGGGTTCAAACCACAAAGAGAAATCCTTACCCTGGCTCCAGCCCCAACCATGACAAAGAACCCACCCATCTCCTTTCCACGACCTCTCAAGCGGACCTGCCCTGCTCTCCACCAGAAAACCTCGGTATGTGAGGGGAAAACCTTTCCATAACCTCTTGGTGGGTCTGGCATCATCAGTTTCCACATTCAAACCAAATTTGGGTGGAGGTCCATCCTGTTTCCACAGAGTGGCCACAACACACTCCCTCCTGCCCCAAACACTTGCCCCTTGTGGATTCCAGCTGGCTCTCCTGGCTCCCCTCCTCCTTCCCTGTTGACTGATTGCCCACGTGGGCCCTGGTCAGGCCTGGTGCTGGGACAAAGCAGACAGGGTCTCCCTTCAGTAGCCTTGCGCTCCCCCACACACACTTACACACTCCAGACAGAGAAACCTTTGTAAACTGAAATCTGATGGGGCCCTTCCCTCTCTGAGCCCGCAGGAGCCAGACAGCTGCCAGAACGCAGCTCCATTTACCTGGCAGGTCAGGGTTTGGTTTTATTAAAGAAGGTGGGAGTTTCCTTACAAGTGAGGACACTGGTGAGATTATACCTCTTTGTTAATTTTCTGCCTGGGATTATTTCCTTTTTCAGAGTTTTGAGTAAAAACAGGCTTGAGAGAGCGAAATGGAGCAATCTCTGAACACCCACAAGATCTTATGTGTGACCAAGTTGGATGTCAGGAGAGGTGCCAAGAGTTGCATGAGGGCGCAGGGGGCCAGAAAACCCATCCCAGCAATGGATATGCCCAAGCAGCTGCTATGAGTCCAGAGACAGAAAGTAGATGAGTGGGTGCCAGGGGCTGGGGGGCTGGAGGAGCAATTGTGTGACTGCTTTGGAGGGTGACAAAAACACCCTGGAATGAGATTATGGTGATGGGTACACGACTCTGTGAATATACTAAAAACCACTGAATTGTACAGTTTAAATGGGTGAATTTTATGGTATGTGGATTATATCTCAACAAAGCTGTTACTTTAAAAGTTACCAGAAACAATTGTGCCATCAAGGACAAAACCCTCCTGTGGGGAGAAAGGGTGTCACAAACCAGAGCCAGCAGACCAGCCAGCAAAGCAAGCCGGAGGGCCGGTCAGTGCAGGTGGGGAGACCGAAACATGGTTATGGAGCCAGGAAGTTCTTGTGAGAGGCAAGGCTCTGTGCAGACAAGTGAACTCACAGACCCATGGAGCGGAAGCCAAGGAGCCACAGCACGTCAGCAGTAGTGAGGGTGGCCCAGGGACTCTGGGTCCAAGGAGACAGGGAGTGCAGTGAAGACCCATGGTGGTGGGGTACTTCTTCAAAGTAGTGACATGGGGCTAATGGTGTCAATTCTGAAATACAAGCCTCCTTGGGGAAGAGGAGCTTAAGCAGATTGTTGGAGATAGTGGAGCATCCAGGTCTGAGGTGCTGGCAGAGAACTTCACTCTGTAGTTCTTCACAGCCAGAGTATGGGATGATGGGGACATCTTGACCAGATTCTATCTTCCAAATGACCTCCCGAACCCACAGGCCATGTGGAGAAAGAGGCAGGGATTAGGTTGATGTGGCCATAAGCCAAGGGATGCTGGAACCACCAGAAGCTGGAAGAGACGAGGAAAGCCCCTCCCCTAGAGCCTCTGGAAGGAGCGTGGCCCTGCAGGCACCTTGATTTCAGACATCTGGCCTCCAGAACTGGGAGGGAAGACATTTCTGTTGTTTAAGCTCCAGGTTTGTGGTGACTTATTTCAGCAGCCCCAGGACACTCACACAAGGGGGCAAAGAAGGGGGTGGTTAAGCCTTTCCCTTGACTTCTTCTGATAAACTCGAGACTACAGAGTAGATGAGTGTTGCTTGGAATGCATGGGCCCCTCATAACCCCTGTTGGTGGAGAGAAGAAGGCCCAAGGAAGCATAATCATCATCCCAGGGCAGTGAGAATAAAACGGATGGAAAAATGTAGATGAAAAAATCAGACCTGAGAAGACCAAGTGGCTTCTCACCCAGCACGTGGATGCCATTACCTGCTATCCCAAGCAGCCCCCACTGAGGTTGAAAAGTGACGTCCTTACCATCCTTGCCAAGCCCCTCTCTTCTATAAACTGTGTCACCGTACCTCTCCAACTCCAGCCCTCTGGGTGTTTCCAGAGGACTGTCTCAGGATTCCTGCCAGCAAAGCCCTTACTGTGGTTGGGATGGCTGAGGCTCAGGGCTGGAAACACTATCTTTCCCACCCTCCTCCTCCTGGACCCCCCACTCCTGTTCCTTTGACCATGGAGCCAACACAGCCCAGACTTTCTCCCATGTGCCCACCATCATTTAACCAACCCTGTCTCTAAGATTCAAAGTCCAGAGGGAGAATCTGACTGGATGAGCCTAGTTTATGGACACATTCCTCTGAAACAAGAAGACATCTTTGGTGAAATGAGTTGGTGGGGTGGTGTGTTGTATGTATGAGTTCCTGTAGAAAGGAGTGTAGGGAAGGAGGCAGGAACTCAGAGACACCTGTTTGGCAGGGCTACTCTCAGGGCACCTGAGCCCACTGCCTCAGATGTCATGCTTTGTGCACCACCCCCATACCCCTAGAAAGGGACTCAGGGAACAGGATGGGTAAGGTCAGAGATCTTGTCTTCGGTTTTTGCTATTCACTGGGCAAGGAAGTCAAATCCTCAACTCTCTTGGCAGGCAGGCAGTAGAGGATCTCTAAATTGCTACATGAAGAAAAGATGTGGAAGTTGGTTGTCTAGTGATATGAGGGCAACTGTCAGAAGAGTTACAATATTAGGGTGAAGGTAAGTAAATGAAATAGTAAAGTGCATTCAGGCTAGAAAGGGAGAAATGAGACTACCCTCTTATATTTGCAAATGACATAATCTCGTATAGATAGAAATAGATCAATGGAATAGAATTGACAGCCCAGATATAAACTCATACTGCTATGGTCAACTGATTTTCAACAAGGGTGACAAAACAGATATTCAATGGGGAAAGTCTTTTTAACAAATGGTGCTAGGACAACTGGATAGCTACATACAAAAGAATGAGGTTGGACCCCCCCCCCTACTTCACACCATATAGAAAAATTAACTCAAAATGTGTCATAAACCTAAATGTGAGAACTAAACCTATAAAACTCTTTTAAAAACATAGGCATAAATCTTTGTGACCTTGGATGAGGCAATAGTTTCTTAGATGTGATACCAATAATAAAAGCAAAAAAAAGAAAAAAATAGATAAACTGGACTTCATCAAAATTAAACAGTGCTGTGCTTCAAAGGATAGAACTAAGAAAGCAAATAGGCAATGCACAGAATGGGAGAATCTATCTGCAAATCACATAGCTGATAAGTGACTTGTATCTAGAACATATAAAGAATCATTATAACTCAATAACAAGAGAAATAACTCAAATAAAGGGAGCCAAGGATCTGAATAGACATTTTTCTGGAGACTATATCCAATGTGCCATGAGTTTATGAAAAGATGCTCAACATCACTAGACCTTAGGGAAATGCAAATCAAAACCATGAACTACCACTTCACACCCACTAGGGTAGCTATGATTAAAAAGAGGTTTAAAAAAAAGTGTTGGCAAGGATGTGGAGAAATTGGAACCCTCATACATTGCTGGTGGGAATGTAGAATGGTGCAGCCACTATGGAAAAGTTTGGCAATTCCTCAAAAAGTTAAACATAGAGCTACCATATGACACAGCAGATCCACTCCCAGGTATAGACCTAAGAGAGAGGGAAGCCTATGGCCACACAGAATCTTGTAAATGAATGTTTGTGGCAGATTTATTCATGATAGCTAAAAAGTGAAATCAACAGATGAATGAATAAACAAAATATTATTCGGCCATAAAAAGGAAGAAATACTGATACATACTACAACATGGATGAACTTTTAAAATGTTATACTAATTCAAAGAAGCCAAACACAAAAGGTTACATACTATATGATTCCATTTATATGAAAGGTCAGAATAGTCAAATCCATAGAGTCAGAAAGGAGATTCATAGTTGCCAAAGTCTGGGGGAGGGGGAATGGGGAGTAGGTATGGGCTTCTGCAGGGGGAAGGGCTGATTTAAATGTTCTGGAATAAGATAGTGGTGATATTCCATAACAATATGATGATAGTGATGAATATTCTAAAAATCAATGAATGGTATACTTTAAATGGATGAATTGGTATGTAAATTTTATCTCAATGAAGATGTATTTTGTTTTTAATAAAAGCCAGGCCCAGTTGGTTGGAGCATCGTCCAGTACACAGAATGGTTGTGGGTTTGATTTCAGTCAGGGCACATACCTAGGCTGTGGATTTGGTACCTGGTTGGGGGTGTAAGGGAGGCAACCAATCAAAGTTTCTCTCTCTCTCTCTCTCTCTCTCTCTCTCTCTCATCTCCTTTCCTCTCTCTAAAATCAATAAACATATCCTCAGGTGAGGATTTAGAAAATAAATAAAAAATAAAAGCCAGCCCTGGCTGGTTTTCTCAGTGGTTAGAGCATCGGCCCACGGACCAGAGTCCCGGGTTCGGTTCCGTTAAGGGTGCATACCTCGGTTGCGGTTCGTATCCGGCTCCAGTTGGGGTTGTGCAGGTGGCAGCCACTTGATGTGTCTCTCTCACATGGATGTTTCCCTCTCTTGCTCTCTCTCTTCCTCCTTCTCTACCTGAAGATAAATGCAAAAATGTCCTCGGGTGAGGATAAAAAATAAATAAAAGCCAAAAGGGAACCCTGACATTGTTACTGCCTTGGGGCAACTCTAGCAAGAAGGTAAAGGAGGTTGCCCTGAGTGAAGGCTATAGCCTGGGTCTCAGAGGCACTGTGTGAGGAAGTCAGACAATGACCCCAGAGACCAGGTTTGATATTGCACTATAGTTATATAAGATGTTATCATTGGGAGAAGCTGGGGAGAGGATACACAGGACCTCCCTATACCGTTTTTGGAACTTCCTGTTAATCTATAATAACTTTAAAATTAAAACAAAACAAACAAAAGATATCAGATGGGGTATGCTCTTATCTGGAGGCTCTAGATTAGACTATCCTGCTTCCAAGTTCATTCAAGTTGGCAGAATCCAATTTCTTGAGGCTGTAGAACTGAGGTCACAATTTCCTTGACACAAGGCCCCTTCATCTTCAAGCTGGCAATGGTGGATGGAGTCCTTCTCATTGTCTTTCAATCTTTCTGACTCCTCTCTGGCCTCAGTCAGTGAAGTTCTGCTTGTAAGCACTCCTGTGACAACATCGACATCAGGCCCAGCTGATAATCCAGACTAATCTTCCTATGTGCAGGTCAATCTATTAATAGCCTTAATTGTATCTGCAGAGGCCATACAATGTAATATATTCACAGGAGTGACATCAGAGGGCAAAGTTCACAGAGGCCAAAAGTCTGCCTTCCACAAGTGAATAATTTTTTTTTTCTTTATTGATTTTAGAGACAGAAGAAGGGAGAGGGAGAGAGAGATAGAAACATCAATGAGAGAGAACACCAACTGGCCACCTCCTGCATGCTCCCCACTGGGGATCGGGCCCACAACCTGGGCATGTGCCCTGACCAGGAATCGAACCGGCAACCTCTTGGTGCATGGGTCGAGGCTCAACCACTGAGCCACACCGGCCGGGCACAAGTGAATTATTTAAAAGCTATTTGGAATATAAACACACCAGGATGGGTAAGAAGATGGGTGTTGGGAAGGAGGAAGTGGGAAGCATCAAAGAATTTTCCCCAATTTGGGGCAACCTGAAGGGAAAGGCCTGGGCAGCCAAAGGAGCTGCTGTCATAGCAGGTGGAAAGAACAGCCAGGCAAGATGCTTTCCCATGCTCTCCTGCCCCAAGCTTAGCCTGTAGTTTGCTCTTTGGGCCCAGCGTGGGAGGACCAGTGTCCTGTCTGTTTCCTTTGGTCTTCCAAGATCCTTCACCTAAGTCAAGGCTGGAAGGAATCCCATTGAGTCAGAGCGGCAGCCTGCCCCTCTGAGTCCAGCGCACTGGCCGAAGTCTGCCGCTAGGGGTCAGAGTCGTCTACACCAAGAGTCACATACTGGCGTGCAGGAGTGTGCGTATGCTCATGCACTCATGCACTCACTGGCACGTGAGTGTGTGTGTGTGTGTGTGTGTGTGTGTGTGTGTGTATATACATGTGTTGAGAGGCACTTGTCACTGGATTGAAGGAATGTGACTATCTCTCCTCACAATGGCAGAGGCTCCTCACCCTGCCAAGTGGACCCAAACACGGAAGCAGGCTCTTAGAATAAGAAGAGGTCACACAGTGAGGAGAAAGCCCAGTGGGCCTTGGTCTCACCTCAGTCACCCTCGAAGCACCCATCTTCTCCTGTTCTGGCTGAAGAAGGAATTCACTTGGAAGCTAGAGACCGAGTCTTGTGACAGTGCAAAAGGCCTTGAAGGTTAGGGCCAGAAGTTGAGTCTCCTTTGGAGACAGAAGGAGAGCAGGTCACTTATTCAGCCCTCCCGAACTCAGTCCCAGTACCCTCAACACAAGCTCACCAGAATTGAAATTCACAGCAAAATGCAAAACTACAGAATAACTGGGCTCAGGTCCCAGAAATAGGCTGCCCTTTCTACAGGGTGATGGGAAGATCCTTCCAGCTTCCTGTTGCCATGGTTTCCACTCAGCTACCAGGCAGCCAGTGCCGTGGAAGCCATTTCCTGCAATGGGATGCTGGAGCCGCCTGGATGTGCAGCTGGTGGTGGCCAAAAGAGAGACGGGTAAAAACAAAAAAAAACAAAAAACAAAAAAAAACCTGGTTCCAGAGATCCCACTGGCCAAAGAGTAAATATCAGGGCATTACATACTCCTTGAGCACACAGATCAAGAGGCCTTGAAGAGAGAGGCTATGCAGAAAATATAAAAAAATGTTAAAGCCAACACATGCTTGGGCAGAATGCACTGTTGTATTGGGCGCTGGACATGGTTCTCAGGATGGGGTGGCCCATCTTCTGGCCAGAGAAAAACAAAAAGGGGGAGAAACTCTTGGCCATGTTCCCCACGGAGGGGCACTTTGGGGTTCCCCAGCTTGCACAGCACGACAAACTCTGAAGTTCAGCTCTTTTGCACCCTCATGTTTGGAACCTAGGAAATTGCTAGTAGGTCTGAGCTGGGAGCCCCATGGCCTGCAGCTTCCCTATTGGGTGCGCTGTCTGTTCTCCATAGGCCCAAGGATTCCCTGTAGGGCTGCCCACCCCTGGCAGCCTACTACCCTCCCAGGAGAGCAGGCAAGGAAGAGTCCTTCTGGTCTCCAAACCTACAAGCTGCCCCTGTGCAGACTCAGGGACCCTCTCATCTCTGCCCTGCTGTTTGTCCCCAAACCACAGCCTGGTGATTTTCTGTCCACACCAAGTTCTCCCCACCCTGCCCTCATAGCCTCAATCACAGGAAATGTCTCCTGGGATAGGGAGAGGCCAAAAGTCAACCTGGCTCTACTTTAGGGAAATAGAGGGCCCACTGGGGTGCTGCCCTCCTGCCCCCAGATCCCTGTCTTGTTTGCCTTCTGGAGGAGGCCCCTTGTCCCTGTGCTCAGCTGCTGCTCCCTGCTCTGCCCATGTGACAGCCCCAGGTGAGGCCCACTTGCCTGCTCCATCTGGAGGGGAGGGGTGAGGAAGCCACCCCAAAGCCTGGCGGGGAAGAAGAGGGTGTCACTCAGAGCCCCGGAACAGAGATCAGACCTGGGCCTGCAACCCCTCTGGCACTTCTTGGGGCTCCACCAGCCTTTTCCACTAGTGGAACTCACAATAGGGTTTGTTATGCCAGTCACGGAGGCTCTGGCACCTCCCCCACCCACCCCCTCACCCCCAACCATTAACTTTCTGGTCTTTTTGGGTGATTAAAATTCAGCCCAGACTCACATCCCAC
The DNA here is from genome assembly GCF_014108415.1 of Molossus molossus. Lineage (NCBI taxonomy): Eukaryota > Metazoa > Chordata > Mammalia > Chiroptera > Molossidae > Molossus > Molossus molossus. The sequence goes on along the minus strand of NW_023425355.1, from coordinate 91,602,916 downwards.
TCAAAGCTCCCCCTCCCCATCCCCAGGACTAGAATGGACCGGAATGGAGACAGGGTGCTCTGACCTCCCCTCTCCTCCCAACCCCCTCCTCACCCCCCTTCTCAGGCACTGGCCTAAGGTCAAGGGGGAGGAGGGTGCTCCATCTTTGCCTATGGCTTCTGCCAAGGAGGGGGTTTCCCCTTTCTCAGGGTGGGTTCAGGCCCCTCCTTGCTAAAGACTCTTTGAGGCTGGCCAGCCCTGTCTTGTTTGGGCCCCACTTGTGTCTACACCCCAGCCCCTCTCTTGGTGGGCATCCCCTGCCAGGCCAACTGCCTAAGCAGCCTTCCCAACCTCAGCCCTCCGGTCGCCATGCTTCCTGCTCCCAGGGCAGAGGGGAGCTGTGGTATGGGTACCTCGACTTTTCCTTCCCAGCACACACCGTTCCTCCTGGCTGGGAAGCTCCTCCAGCAAGCCTGCTGCCTCCGGAAACCTCAGCAGCCAGACAGGTCCCCGCCGGTGAGTCCAACACACACTTCCACTTCCAGGGCCACATGCCCAGCTGTCCCCAGATCTTGCTCCCCACACCTCACTTCCTGCTGGGAAGGCAGCCTAGAACTGGGCTTCCCAGAAGAGAGCAAGGAATCCTTCTCCCCAAGTGACACTCTTTGAGTCACCCCTTCATTGGGCTGGGGGTCACTTCTCCTCCCCCACTAAACCATTAGCAGCTTCTGTGTGATGGACAGGGTGGGGCAGAATGGAGGCACAAGCCTTGTCCCCCACAGATGGCAGAGGCTCACAGAGGTGGGGTTGCTCAAGGAAGGCTTCGAGGGGAGGGTGCTGGAGGGAGAGAAGGAGCTAGAGATCTGGGTGGAGCTCCCCAGGGCGAGGAAAGGGCATGAACAAGTCACAGAAGGCACTGGGGTTGCATTTGGAAGCTACTTCAAGGCCTCCAGGTGCAGTGGGCTGGGCCCACATCTGTATTGAGGCCTTATTTTCTCCCAACTGTTTGGCATTTTAAGGATTTTTAAAAAACAAATAAAAGATAACAAAACATTCCTTTTGGGGCAGCTAGCTTTAATCTGTGTTTCTAGAGTAGTTAAAGTGGATCTCCGGGCCAGCTCCATGGTAAACAGTACATGGATTAACAGGCCTCCAACTATCTGAAGGACACAGCAGCCTTGCCTCATTTTACGTGAGAGGAGGATGGCGTGAGCTGCCCAGGGTCAGGAAGGGCCTTTGACAGCAAAGCCGTTGGGTCCAGAGGCCAAGAGAAGCCAGGAGGACACTCAGCACATTTTTTACATCTTCTGCTTGTCTTTTTCTATTTCCTCTTCTCTGGAACACGTGAAGGACTTTTTAATTTTTATTTATTTATTTGGTTTAAAGATCTTGTCCTAAGCTTGTTTTGTCCTATGCATATTATATTTTATTAAGATATGCTGCACATCGTTTTGTGTCTCCCATCCCCATTTTTCTTTGTGAATTCAATATAGCGAGACATGGCATGCACCTGGCTCCCACTGGGTCCTTCGCCAGCCAGAACCAGAGGCAGGCAACTCCGAGGCCAAGGGCGAAGGAGCAGCTCGAGAAAACGCTGTGACATGGAGGCATGTTTACAGCTAAATGTAGTCTGCCTTTGAGAGAAGAAAAAGAGCCCGGAGGAGAGCAAGTAACACCTAACCCGGCGGCAAAGCAGTCCTTGCAAACACACCATAGAGACAGAAGAGCCTTTAGTGAATTGGTTTCAAAATGCTTAATTTTTTTTTAATTAGGCAAATTGATCATTAGAGAACTGATTAAGCTGGAGTCACTGTTAGAATAAACGGTGAAAATAAGCTCCTTCATTTGAATTCCAAATTCGGGCCTGAAGGTGACCTGGTAATTAGGTGAATTGGTCGTTAGGCAAACTGGCTGTGGGTGGATGGGGTGGGTGGGTGGGTGTAACCTTCAGTCTTCTCTCCTCCAGGAGCGGGGTGCGGGCCTTGCTGCAGAGCAGGAGCCTCAGGAGGAAGCACTAATGTTCCTCACACTTGACCCCACTGGCCCAGCACACAGGCTGCTGAGGGGCCCCCAGCAGGGTCTCAGAGGGCCTCTGCTGGGCCCCATGTGCGCGCTAGTGACAGCATCAGGGTGGGGGAGGGTCGGGAAGGGGAGGCTAGGGCGATGGGCAGGTGGAAAGCACTGAGCTGCGGTAAGCAAACAGGTACCAGCCTACCCAGGGTACCAGGTGCTGTGACCAACACTGCAGGGTCAGAGCACAGGGCCAGGCTCCCTGGGCAGACACAGGGGCCCAAAGGCAACTTCTGAGGTTCCCAGCCACTATCTGCTCACAGTGTCTCTCCACAGGTAATTCAGCAGAACTCTCCGGGTTGAGAATTGTTTTTCTTAGAACTGAGAAGACATGAAAGAAATTTATCAAATATATGTAAGTAGAAAGAACAATACCACGAGCCCCTGCATACTCACCACTGAGCTTGGAAAAAGAAAGGTGACATTACCTGTGAAGGACCTTGGGTGTCCCTTCTGGTCCCCCACCCCACCCACACACAGCCACCACACACACACACACACACACCTCTCTCCACTTCAGAGGTGACTTCTTTCTTAAATTTTGCATTTACCACTCCTGTGCTTTTCTTTATAGTTTCGCTGCCTTTATTGTTGTTTTTTTTATTTCTCACTCAAGGATACCTTTCTATTTATCATCAGATAGAGTGGGAGGAAGGGAGAGAGAGACAGACAGACAGAAACATCGATGTGATAGAGCCACATCGACTGGTTGCCTCCCGCATGACCCAACCAGGGCCGGGAATGAACCACAACCAAGGCACGTGCCCTTGGCCGGAATCGAACCCGAGACTCATTGGTCCACGGGGCCAACGCTCTAGCCTCTGAGCCAAACCGGCCAGGGCGTTTCACTGCCTTTGTATGCATCCCCAAGCGATATATGATTTCATTTTGCCTGATTCGAACTTTACATAAATGGAATCATGTTGTTTGTATTCTTCTGCAAACTGCTTTTACATGGAGCATGGAATTCCCAAGACTCAGCAAAGCCGCCCCATAAGAGCTGGGATCCATTTGCCCTCCGAGCGGTCTACTCTGTTTCGGAACTCATCTCCATTGTCTGGTCCACTGATGGGCTTGATGGCTGGTTGGGTTGTTTGCACTCTCCGTGCTGTTACAAACAGGGTGGCTCTGCCCGTTAGGGGACGGGCGTCCTGATGCCCAGCACAAGTTTCTCTAGTGATCACATCCAGAGGGAACTTCCTGGGCCGCAAGAAACGTGCGTCTTCCCCTGTGCTAAGGAAACTACAAATCACTTTCCCAGGCGGTTTTATCAATTCCCAGGCCTACCTGCAGAATCTAAGATTGTTTGCGCTTCCCCAGCCTTGCCAGCAGCTGATGTTGTCAGACTTTATTTTCCATAAGAATAACTAATTGTCTAAGTATCATTTATTGAAAAAACATCTCCTTCCCCCACTGGCCTGCAATGCCAGCTTTGTCATAAATTTAATTTCTACATGCGGCTTGTCTGTTTTTGAATTCTCTATTCTGTCCCTTTGTCCATCCTTTGCCAATGCTGCATTCCCTGTCTAAATTCAGTACCTTTAGAATAATTTTTAGAATTTGCTAAAGCAACTCTCTCCACCTCTCTCTTTAGCAGTGTCTAAACTATTCTTGGCCATTTGCTGTTCCATAAAAACTTAAGAGCCACTTTCTCCAGCCCCATTTAAAAATGGCCTTTAGATTACAATTGCATTCAATTTATAAATCAAATTGGAAAGAATTGGCATGTTCAAAACATTGATTTTTGAGAGGAGAATTTTGGGTAGCCAAGATAATGGCAGCCAAGTAAATCTGGAACTCTCCACAGAGCTTCCAAATGAAAATCAATTTTTAAAAAAAGACTAGAACAAATAAAACCACATACAACCCATACCCTTGGCATAACTAGAAGGCAGAGAGCATCTGAACTTCAAATTATCTAAAACAAATAAAATCACAAGGATAGTGGAAATGTCCTAAAACGAGATACAAATGGAAACAAATGGACCAAGCCGCACGCCGCACATCCCGTAGCCACCCTGAAGCGGCAGAGAAGAGTCAACGCAGGGACCCTTCCAATTCGGTCCTGGACTTTATGCTCTCAGGCTACAGTCAAGGAACTAGAAACAAATATTGAACTCTAAAGAGTAGTTTTCTTTTTTGCAAAGACAGGAGTGGACAATTCTGAAACCACATTCTGAGTATTCTAGGGTTGAGCAGATACATAAATATATTGTAGATGATGGAAGCCAGCTTTCTCACCAACAGAGAAAAATTACAAATAAGCAAGTGGGAAGATGGCTAAAATTAGAGGTGCTCGTATGAACTCACGGTGATAGATAGATGAATGGATGGATAGATAATTGATAGATGATAGACAGATTATATATAGTAGATAGATACATAGATGATAAATACAGATGTGTGAAAGTGTACATACATATCTGTATGTACACATCTACATATAGGCATGAATGTGTGTCTGTATATTCATATGTAGGAGTATGTGGGCAATTTCCAAATAGGTTTCTGAGTGCAATTATCCACTCAAAATGAACTAGAGAGCCTGGGCTGATTCTAGGGATGGAGGACAGGGAAAGTCTGAAGGAGCTTAGTGCGTTTTGTTTTTCCAGAGGAACAGAAATCCTTAAGTCCATATTTATATAAATAAATAAGTAAATGGGGAGAAGAAAAGCTCCTCCCCACAGTAGAAAGCCAAATAACAAATATAGAAGGAGTGATAGAACTGGAAAATCACCATTTGGCAACCGTCATAGTAATGACTGATTCAAGCAAAAATGATTAATGGATGAAAAAACTAGTGGGTGAAGATTTAATAAGGAATAGTCTCAAAATATCTCCCCACAAATGAAAAATAACAGCAAACAACAACTTGACAGTGGAGAAACCTGGTAGACACCACCTTAACCAAGTGATCCAAGTTACCATCACCAGTGATAGGACAATCTGCCATGTGTGCCTATAGATCTCACTTCTCCAACACCCCTACCAAAACTACAAAACCTGAATCTACCAGTGAGGAGGCATCAGACAAACCCAAACACAGGGACACTCTACAAAATAACTGGCCTATACCCTTGAAAAATGTCAATGTCATAAAACACAAAGACAACTGCTCCGGATTAAAGGAGACTGAGATATGACAACTGAAGGCAATGCATGAAGATGTTCCTTCTCTAGAAAGGACATTGTTGGGACAACTGGCAAACTCTGGATAAGATCTGTAGATTATAGTATTGTATCAATGTTTATTTCATGGTTTTGATAACTGTAGTGTGGTGAGATAAAAGAATGGTCTTTGTTTTTAGGAAACGCATACTGAAGTATTTAGAGAGAGAGAAGAAGAATGTCTCATTGATTTGAAATATTCAGAAAATAATTGTGGTCTCATTGATTTGAAATATTCAGAAAATAATTGTGTGTGTGTGTGTGTGTGTGTGTGTGTGTAGAGACAAGAATAAAGCAAACATAGTAAAATGTCAACATTTGGGAAATCTATATGAAGGGTGTAGAAGAAATCTATCTACTATTCTTTTTCTAACAGCTATATTGAGATATAATTCACATGGGATGTCTTTCTATTTATTTAGATGTTCTTTTATGTCCTACAACTACTGTTGTAGTCTTGTCCTTCTTTTGTTACATTTATTCCTAAGTATTTTATTCTTTTAATGCTTTATAAACATAACTGTTTTCTTAATTTTATTTGGATTGTTCATTGTTGTGTGTAGAAACACAATAGATTTTTGGGCACTGACCTAATATCCTGCAACCTTGCTAAACTTATTAGTTCTAATAGCTTTTTAGTGGATTCCTCAGGATTTTCTATATATAAGATCATGTCACCTGTGACTAGGGATAGTTTTACTTCTTCCTCTCCAATCTGGATGCCTTTTATTTCTTTTTCCTGAATAATTTCCCTGGCTAGAACCTCCAGTACAATGTTGACTAGAAATGACAAGAGCAGACATATCTGTCTTATTCCTGACTTTATGGGGAATTTTTTTCTTCTTTCACTATTAAGTATGAAGTTAGCTGTGGGCTTTTCATACATGCCCTTTATCCAATGGAAGATGTTTCTTTCTATTTATTTTTACTATTCTTGCAACTTTACTATATATTTGAAATTATGTTTAAAAGAGTTAAAAGGAAAAACTTATACATTCCAATCCATGAACATAGAATAGATTTCTATTGTGTTTTTTTATCTTTCCTTTAATGTCTTTCAAACTATTATACATTTCTACATAATGTTCTTGCATGTCTTTATTAGATTTAGTCTTATGTGTTATGCTATTATAAATGTTATCTTTCTTTTATTTATAAATTCTGTCTCTGTTTATTTTTATGTATTGATTATGTATCCAGAAACTATGCTAGATTTTTTTTGTTTATTTGATTAACTTATCTGTAAATCCTTCAGGGTTTTTTACATAAACTATCATATCATTGGCAAATAGTTTCTAAATTTTTGTATTTACTACACTGGCCAAGAACTCACATACAATGTCAAATAAAATTGGTGTTAGACAATTACCTTATCTTGTACCTGATCTCAGACATAAAGCTTTCAGCATTTCACAGTTAAGTAATTCAGTTTTTAACTATTTTACCCCAATATTCCCAAGTGTGTATTTCTCTTTATTTATTCTGGATGGAGTTTCTAAGCCCCTCCTAATCTTTGGTTTGAGGTTTACCCCCCCCCCCCCCATTTTGGAAAGTTCTCAACCACTATGTGTATCTCTCTCTCTCTCTCTCTCTCTCTCTCTCTCTCTCTCTCTCTGAAAATTTCTTTTTGGTGGAGACAGGACACAACTTACTTTTTTAAACTTAAATAAATTGTTACATAATAAACTTTAGAAAATAAGTTACAAATTGTAGTAAAAGGCAACATTCCTCCCAACATTCCTCCCTCCCACAGGCAACATTCTTACCCCTCTCTGAATATGCCTCTCTCTGATGTCGCAATCTGGTTGTCCGTGGTGGCTCACCATCATGGCAGAGCCTGGCACCAGGTTACTTGCAGGGCTGGTCATAATGAATAGCATGGTGACAAAAGCTGGGGAAGGAGGTCCTTTAAGGACAGGGACATGAGGAACACCTCACCCCCTGCTTGGGAAAAAAGCCAGATCTGGGTCCTGTTTGCAAGGGGAGAGAAAAGATGGGGATGCCCAAACTACTCCTGACTGGAACATGGCATCAGCCACAATGTCTTTTTTTTTTTCTTCTTCTTCTTCTTTATTGATTTTTTAGAGAGAGAGGAAAGGAAAGGGAGAGAGAGATAGAAACATGGATGAAGAGAACATTGATTAGCCGCCTCCTGCATGTCCCCCACTGGGGATCAGGCCCACAACATGGGCATGTGTCCTGACCGGGAATCGAACTGGTGACCTCTTGGTGCATGGGTCAACGCTCAACCACTGAGCCACACTGGCCGGGCCACAATGTCTTTTAATATTGTTTATGCCCCATTCTTTCTCTCCTCTTATTCTGGGACTCCCAGTACACATTAGATCTCACTGTACCCTCTCTCTCCCTCTCTCTCTTTTTATTTTCCATCCCTTTGTCTCTCCATGCTTTATTCTGGATTTTTTCTTCTGGCTTATCTTCCAGTCCACTGACACTCGCTTTGGTTGCACGTGTTCTCCTCTTATGTCCATCCATTCATTTCTTAATTTTGGTTATTGTCATTTTTAGTTCTAGAATTTTCAAATGGCTCTTTTTTTTATAGCTTCATTTCTCTGCCATAATTATCAATATTGTCATTTACATCTTTGGTCGGTGTATGCTTAGTTATTTGATAACTCCAATGTCTGAAACCACTGTGGTCTTTTTCTACTGTCTGTTACTTCCATTCCTTTTCATTCCTCTTGCCTTCTCTTCTCATATATCTAGTTTTTCTTGTTTGCTGAACATTGTGATGGAAAAATATTTGTAGCAATAACTTGAGAGCAAGGATGATGTTATCTTTCCCCAGAGAAGATTCCAGTTGGCTTTGAGAACTTCTGAGGACACTAGCAATAGGGTCATTCTAATCCAGTTTCCGGGATTGAACAGAAAAAAGCTACCTAAAGTCCTAGGAAACTCTGTTTCAGGGTCACCTTAATCCTAGGGAGCAGCTCTTCGGGGCTCCAACTAAAATGAGAGTGATTCACCAGGGTGCCCTCTTGTCAGGCCCTGGACTACAATGCCTGTCCTTCTAGCCCCATGTAGCTGTCAATAGCCCCTATGGTCTCCAACCCGCCCATTCTAGACTCTGCAGACACCCTGAGAGAATTATCAGTTCCAAACACTGGCCTCACCTCCCTCAGCTTCTGTCCTTCTCTGCAACCTGGCCTGGAAATTCTTCATCTTTTTTCTCTGTGATGCCTTCAAGCAGATTTTTTTTTTATTTTCCAGTTTTTAATTTTTTTTTAATCCTCACCCGAATATATTTATTTACTGATTTGAGAGAAAGAGAGAAATGTGCGAGAGAAACATTAACTGGTTGTGTCTTGTACATGCCCGGACCAGGGATCAAACCCGCAACCTTTTGGTGTACAGGATGACACTCCGACCAACTGAGTCACCCAGCCTGGCTACTTTTTCACCTTTTCTAATTTTCTTCATCAGGTAGTATGAATTAACTAATTTACCACTATCAAAAGTGGAAGTCCTTCATTGAATTTTTTTTTAATTTCTTGATTTTACAGAGAAGGAGGAGAGAGAAAGAGAGAGAGAGAGAGAGAGAGAGATTGATTTGTTGTTCCACTTATTGATGCATTCATTAGCTGCTTCTTTGGTGTGTGGTTTTTTTCTTCCTGTTTTTTGGGGGTTTTTGGTCGTTGTTGTTGTTGTTAATCCTCACCCGAGGGTATTTTTCCATGGATTTTTAGATAAAGTGGAAGAGAGGGAGGGAGGGAGGAAGGGAGGGAGAGAGAGAAAAAAACATTGATCTGAGAGATACATCAGTTGGTTGCCTTCTGCATGACCCCAGTCGGGGTAGGGGATTGAATCTGCAACTCCAGGCACGTACCCTCAACTGGGAATTGAACCCGACACCCTTTAGTCTTCAGGCCAAGGTTCTAACCATTGAGCAAAACCAGCTAGGGCTCGCTTTTAGAAGTATTGTTTGATTATTCTTCATTTTTATTTCTTAGAACTTCATAGTGGGAACACTTTGAGACATGAATTGAAGGTGAATTCCTGCAGAGGGGATTCGCATCAGCTTCTGAAGATTTTCTGAGGATACTCCAACCCAGAACCATTTCTAACTAAATTCTCAGTTGGAGGAATTTATGGGCTACCCAGGTATTGTAATTCCAGCTGCAAATCCATGTGGTGCTGCCTTGTGAGTACAAACACGCAGCACAGATATTTCCCCCTCCTTCTTGTGGCGGGTTTGGAAATAAGCCATTCTCCTGGAGATCCGGTGGGTGAAGAGGCGGTATGTCTAGCTCACCCTTGCAATGATGACATACCTTGTATGTGTCACCTTCATGGAGTAGGGGGAGGGATTGTTTCTTATTACACATCCTGTTTTGCAAGCCTTGGGCTTTGTGGCCTGTCCCCACGATCCATGAGGCCATAAAATCTAAAACTCAAGGTCACCAGGGTCCACAAATGCCCTCAGGGTGAAGGTTAGCCTCAGTATTCTGTTTACCTCTCTGAGTTCCTGTCTTGACTTAATTTTCAGACTCTGGGATTCCTTTACTGTTTCACCATCTCATGGGAGCATTTAGGAGCATCTAAAAGATGATTTTTAAATCTTTTATTAAGCAATTTCAGTTATTTTTATCACAAAGGTTATTCAGAGCATCTAGTTTACAATACTGACTAGAGGAAACAGAACTCAAGTGTGTGCTTCGAAATGTCACAAAACCTACATGCACGCTGCCACAAAAACAGCTTCCTTCTTGGTTTTCTGATTACCAAAATCCGGATCATTCATTTAAGATGAACTTTTTCTCACTCTTGGTTTTTTCCTGAGGGGCAGCCTTGTGTTTTTCTATTGCAGATACTTCTGCAATAATAATAACATTCTTACTTATTAGATGTGTCACCAAATGGTAGCCCCCACATACACACACTAAATAACAGAGACCACATCTGTTTTGTTTTCTCTTCTGTCAGTAAAGATTCAGTTCAGGTACACCTATGAGAAAAAACTCTTAATAATAGTGATTTAACCAAGGTAGACATTCACTTGTCTTTTTTTTATCCTCACCCGAGGATATTTTTCTATTTATCTTCAGATAGAGTGGGAGGGTGGGAGAAAGAGAGAGAAACATCAATGTGAGAGAGACACATCGATTGGATGCCTCCCGCATGACCTTGACCAGGGCCGGGGACCAAACCGCAACCAAGGTACGTGCCCTTGACCAGAATCAAACCCATGACTCTTTGGTCTACAGGCCAACATTCTAACCACTGAGCCAAACCAGCAGGGCTCATTTGTCTTGTGCATTAATGAAGTCCAGAGGTAAAACATTTAGGGCTAGTATAGATATTCCACACAATCATTAGGGATCCAAGGTGTTTCCAGATCATTCTAGCTCACTGCTCCATAATTCCTAGAGTGTGGCCTTCATTGCCTTGATCCAAAATGGCAGCTAGAGTTCCAGCCAGCACACCAGAATGGAGATGAGGAAGAGAGCAGAGGAAGAGGGGAACAAGGAGTGTTCCAAAGGTGCTATACAAAACTCCCAGTTAAGTCTCACTGGCCAGAACTGGTCATGTGGTCACACCTAGCTACAAAGGCAGCTCAGAAGTGGTTTTTATTCAGTCACTCATAGGCCCAGCTAAGGTTCTGTCACCAGAGAAGAATGGGGAAGCAACCAGTGGTCTCCACCATAACCACTGTGTCCAGGGAGCCTGGCCCAGGGTCTGGCTCACGACCAGCACTCTGCATATATTGAAATAATTAAGGAAGGAAGGGGCAGGGAGTCTCGCAGACCTATCAAGAGTAGGTACTTATCACTAATAGCAAAAAATTGGAAACAAGGCACCACGCATAACTTGAGCCAAGCGGCATCAACTGTGTTAGGCCTGTGCCTTGAAGCTTTGGGTAGCTGGATGAAGGGATGAGGAAGAACTTTGCATACCCCTAGATTGACTCCAGGACATAATGATACGTCCAAAAGCTAGGCACAGCACAATATGCTATCTTTAATATAATAATTGGGGGGTGTAAATATATAGATACTGTTTCATGAAAAATGTTTCTGAAATTTAAAAAAGAAAACCAAAGCAATTCCTAAGCATCAAAAACAAACAGAAACAAATAAATGGAACCAGTTGGTGGTATAACCATACCAAAAAAAAAAAAAAAAAAATTTAAAAAGCATCTCAATTGTCTTGAAAACATGGCCTTTTGATTGCACATACATAATGAGATATACCTTAAAGATAAAAGAACTGCAAGGAACTCCTGAACTGTATTCAGCAATGCCTACATGTGGTCTCTCTGAATTTCCTTTTCTTCTAAAAGGAACTATAGAGGACTCCTTGGAGAAATGTCACAATCCAGGTCTGAAGCAGGAAAGTACAAGATGCGCCTGGGCCCTGGCCAGTTTGGCTCAGTGGTTAGAGCATCAGTCTGTGGTCCAGAGAGACCCGGGTTCAGTTTCCGCTAAGGGCATGTACCTCGGTTGCAGTTTGTCCCCAGCCCTGGTGGGTTGTGTGGGTGGCAACCACTCGATGTGTCCCTTTCACGTCGATGTTTCTCTCTCTTTCTCTCTCTCTCTCTCTCTCTCTCTCTCTCTTTCTCTCTCTCCCTCCCACTCTATCTGAACAAAAAATAAAAAAATGTCCTTGGGTGAGGATAAAAAAAAAAAATGCGCCTGGGACATCCTGCTATGGCCGGAAGTAAGGAAGCCCTTGGATCACTAGGACCAAGTCTGGGGGACACAGGCGCCACCTCGAAGAAGCTCCCATAGGCCATAGATGGGACCATCTGAGCCTCAAAAGGAAGGATGACGGCAATGGTTGAAGTATGTTCAAAATTTTAATGACTGTTCATTCTGGACGTTGCTAGGGAGCCATGTCATTACTCTGGCGGGTAGTAAACAGAAAGAAGATTCATGCACCGACCCTGTTTTTCCTGGATAACCTGTATTTCATGATAACCACAGAACTGATAAGGGAAAGTTCTTCCATTACAGAATTTCAACTAGGAAAGGTAGGAAGAATTACAGAGTCAGAAAATTGCCCTTTTGTAATCCTAAATAATGGACTTAGATGGTGGTCGTCAATGGCTACTAAAACCACTGGGTATAAGGTAGCTGGGGAATTTTATAAAGGCTGGATCAGGCTGATGCCGCCTGAATTTGCTAATCCACCTTAACATCTTTGAAAGTGGGCAAACAGATGAGCTGTGCCTCCTGGCATCAGAGGATGGGCAGTGCTCCACTCTACCTGGGGAGTCATCTTGTCAAAAATGTTAACTTGAGCCCTGGCCAGGTTGGCTCAGCAGTCAGAACGTTGGCCCTCAGGTTCCATTCCCCGGTCAAGGGCACTTTACCTCGGTTATAGATTCGATCCCTGGTCCTGGTCGGGTCACGCAAGAGACAACCAATTGATGTGTCTCTCTCACATCAATGTTTCTCTTTCTCTCTCTCTCCCTTTCCCTCCCTTTCATTTTCTAAAAGCCAATGAAAAAATATCCTTGGGTGAGGATTAACAACAACAACAAAATTAATTTGAATCTAATTGTACTGCTTGCTCTATCAGTTGATAGGAAATGCAGAGCATAAAGGAACATAGTAGACATTACCAGATGCCATCAGGCCACATTCAGATTGTGAGAAATGCTACAGGATGAAGGACTTGGCTTTTTCATCAAATAGATGGCATGAAAATGGGGGAAGGAACTGTTATAGATTTTGATAGACACAAGACATATGAACCCCATGCTAAGTGTGCACCTTGCTGACATTCATATCTGAGTAAACCATTGATTTAAAAAAGCGTCTTGGAGACAATCAAGGAAAGTGGGTACTAGGTGACACTAAGGGCTTACTTTTCATGTGGATCTGGGTGTGATAATGACTTTGTAGGGTTGTTTCTAGAAGCCCTTCTCTGTTAGAAATCCATAGGGAAGTGTTTTTGTGTGAAATGACATGATGTCTAGCTTTTGACAATACTCCAGCCTTGGCCAGGTGGTTCAGCTGGTTGCAGCATTGTCCCATCCTGTGTACCAGAAAGGTTTCGGATTTGATCCCCAGTCGAGGTGCTTACTGGAGGCAACCGATTAATGTTTTGTCTCTCACATCAATGTTTCTCTCTCTCTCTCTCTCTCTCTCTCTCTCTCTCTCTCTCTCTCTCATCAATATAAAATATATCTTTGAATGAGGATAACAAAATAAATAATAATACTCCAGACTAAAAGCAATGTGGGGTGTCCTGGATGGGATCCTGGAAGACAAAAACAACATCAGTAGAAAAACTGGTGAAACCTGAGTGAAGTCTGGGGTTGAGGTGCTAGTATTACACCAACGTTCATTTCTCAGTTTTGACTAATGTACTGTGGTCAGGGCAGGTGTTAGCATCAGGGGAAACTGGGAGGGTGCACGGGAACTCCGCACTATCTTCACAACTTTTCTGTAAAACTAAAATTATTCCACAAAGCTCTTTTTATTTTTACTATTCCAGAAAAAAAAAGGGGGGAGTATAAATTAAAAGGATGGGCAAAACCCAACAGTAAAAACACAGGCAATCCACTTAGAAAATGGACAAAAAAACATTTCACCAAAGAGGCCTTGTGGGTGGCAGATGCACACATGAAAAGCTGCTTAACATTATCAGCCATCAGACAAATGCAGGTCAGAACCCAGTGCAATGTCACTCCGAGTCTACCTGAAGGGCTGAAATCAAACGCAGGGACAATAGCAAGGGTGGGCGAGGACATGGAGAAATGGGACAGCAGCTCTGGAAAACAACTGATCAGTTTCTTAGAAAACTACGCGTCTATAAAAGGTAGCCCGAGGACATGTGTGGTGACGGCCAGGACTGCATTCTGATTGCAGGAGTGGCACATGGATCTACACAGGTGATGAAATTGTAGAGGCACACGCACACACACGCACACACACGCACACACAAATGCAACCCCGAGCCACTCTGGGACGACACCAGTCTCATCTGCTGGCCGTGCAAGACTCTGATGCTGGGGAGCGAGCACCAGCCTCCTGGCCCTTTCTTTGCAACTTCCTGTGACCCTAATTACAGTATTTCAAAATAAGAAATTCCAAAACCACTCCAGGAAATAAAAAAAGGGTATAAATGAAAAATACAAGCAAATTGTTGATCATTGTTGACACTGGCTGATGGGTCCCCCAGGCTTCATTAACGATTCTCTCTACCTTTGCTTTTGGTTGACATTTTCCATGATAAACAGTTTTCTTAAGAGGCACTGCTAACCCAATGTCTGTTGAATGAATAAATGAAGGATTAATGAATAACCCCAGTCTAAACCTGTGGTTCTATAGATAATGGAAGCAAGACTTAGGGAGGGAGAGGCCTGCTCAAGGCCACACTGAATAGCAGAGCCAAGCCAGGCATCAAAAGCCAAGGCTCCTGATCTCCAATTTAGCTCTTTTTAAACATATTTTTTAAACTTTACACAAGCATTACGTAAACACAAGCTTTAAAAAAAAAAAGACCATAAACTGAGGACTCTTGTATGGGGTGAGGGGTGGGAACTAAGGGCTCCAACCTGGGGGAGTCCCCAGTAAAAGGCAAAGGGAGACCTAGGGTGCCAGCTGTGCCCAGGGACAGAGGCACTGGCAGCTAGACAGCCTGCAGCTGGTCAGGGATCTGCCATAAGAGGTTTTCTTCAAGATGAAATCACTAGAATGCCTGGTGTGTTTGAACGTCTTGAAAGAACATTTACACACCAGGACGAGTCTGGGGTTGAATTAGTGATAAGTGCATGGGAAGCTAAGCAAACAGCCAGCCAAAGGACAATTATTAACTCCTGGGAAAACAAAATGCTGTGCAGAGAAGAAAAGTAACCACGCTTGCATGGCTTAACTGTGAATGGCCTTTACGTGGCTGCATAATTCTCAAGGATGGGGGATAGGAGGGAGCGGGGAGAACAGAACCCTCATCTTACAGAGGAAATACTGAAGCGGGCTGAGGTTGTAGGGGCACCAGCCTCCGGGTGGGGCAACCTCATGAGCAAAGGTTTGGGGGCAGGACAGAAGGAAGCTTACTTGTAGTTTCTCAAGATGTGGCTGGTTCCTCTTCCAAAATGCTCAAAGGTTCAGAGGGTTGTACGTATCTTCACCTTTCTCATTCGTCCCCCCAACCCGTCATCCCCTGTGCCCCATATTTTCCTGAGGAAACAGAACCCACCACCTTAGCTGTGCCTCTTGCCCCTTGTTTCTTCCTGTCCCTCCCAATGGATTGTCATTGCTCCTGTCTAAGGCCAACCCCTCTGCAAAGGCACCAGCCCTTCCTTACCGGCCCCCTCCAATCAAGGATTTGGCCCTCCAATGCCCATCCCTCTCTCAGTCACAGAGACCTCAAACACCAACCTGTGCACATGCCCATCCAGATACCCAAGCCACTCTGAAGAGGAGATTCCTGTTCAGCTTTGTGCTGGGCAATGGCTAGGTGATAGGGAGAAAGACGACACTCGGTTCCCCACAGACAGAATAGGAAAGGACTACAGAGCACTTGGCTTTGGCGGTCATCCCTTTCCCACTTTCACCCAAGAACAGCCACCCCACAGAGCAGAATACAGCCACAGTGCAGTCCCCATTCTCCAGTGCATCTGGGGCCACCCAGGAACCCCCACAAGCCATTGTCCTCAGAAGTGGGGGACCTGAGAGTGTGACTCACAGTGGGTGTGGTGGGGTGAATGGTGGCCGCAAAAAAATATGTCTACATCCTAGACCCTTGTGAATGTGACTTTATTAGGACAGAGGGTCTTTGCAGATATGATGAAGTTAAGGATCTAAAGATGAGATCATCTCAGATGACCCAAGTGGGCCCGAAATCCAATGACAAGTATCCTTATAGGAGACAGAAGAGAAACAGAAAGACAGTCATGTGACGGTGGAGGCAGAGATTGGAGTGGTGTCTACAAGCCAAGAAATGCCTGGAGCCCCCAGAAACTGGAAGATGCAGGAGGGATTGTCCCCCGGAGCCTCCAGAGGCACTCTAAAACCTTGATTTCACAGTCTGGCCCCCAGGGCTGTGAGAGAAGACATTTCTGCTATTTAAAGCCCCCCAGCTGTGGTCATCTGTTAAGGCAGCCCGAAGACACTCCTACAGTGAGAGAGATGGGGACATGAGAAAGAGCCTCTTTATGCACAGGAGGGTGAGGGCTACTGGCCGCAGAAAGCCCACCAGGCCTCACAGCGAGGTGCCTGGTTGGCCACTGAGCCATACAGGCTGGGGCCATGGGTGCTGCTCCTGACCTGAAGGACAAGAGCCCTGACCCTTTGATCAATGAGCGCCCATTCTCACTGACTCCGAGGCTGGGCCACAGGAAAGGAGGGGCAGGGGCGCATGCCAACCTCCTCTAGACACCTCCTCTCTCGCTAACAGGCCTCCACCCATTCAGTCGCTACCTACTCTGACACTGCTCAGGCCAAGGTCACCAGTGCCCTCTATGTCACCAAACCTGGTGGCCACATTTCAGTCCTCATGGCTCCTGGCCTTGAAACAGCGCATCTCCAGCATTTGTCCTTGGCCCTTTCCTTTCTCTCTGCCGTGATCCTCCTCCCTGCAGGCCTGACAGCCCATCCATCTGTCCCTCTGTCTGAAGCTTCAGTTCCAAGATCTCTGACCTTGAATGGGGGCGGGGGGAGCAGGAGAGACTGTCCCACAGGTCCATCCTCTGAGGTGTCCTTGGGTTTGCATGTCGAGATTGGGGGATGGCACTGTGGGCAGGAGTGAAGGTCATAGCCAAGTGAAACAGAATGTTCATTTAATCTGAGGCACAAGGAGGCACAAGAAGGGGAAGGCTGGGGGGTCCAGGTGGGGGCTGAGCACTGCAGAGGGGTACATGCTGGCCTGAGCCCCAGCACCTGCCTCGGGGGCAAGCAGGCTTACAGGAACCCAAACTTACCATGAAACTAGGTGCCCAGAGCTTCCAGACCAAGGATGGCCTCACAGCTACATGGGTGTAGCCACCAAGGCCCGCCAGTCACCAGAGAGCAAGGGGTTGGAGAGTCGGGGACCTGCCACAGCCACACTGGCTCTAAGGGGCTCTGGAAAGGTGCCTGGGCCCAGGTACACCCTGGGCTCTGGGCAACTTGCCCTATTTCTGGGCCATCTGGCTCCCATGGTTGAATGTCAACACCATGACAAGTCACTTGACTTTCTTCACTTTTCTATCAGTACCTAGCACAGCAAGTGGCCCATCATAGGCGTGTCACTATTTGATGAATGAATGAAGGGACCCAACACTCCCTGCAAGTACAAGGAACAGAGAGTGGTCTGGGCAGCCCCTACAATGGGCCACTGTCACCAAGGCATGGCTGCTGTGCTCTCACCCTCTTTGAGGGGTGGCTTAGGGATCAGGGATGTGGCTGACAGTGCCCCAGGCACAAGGGACCACCTGCTCAAAGCCACACAGTCTGGAGCTTGGGGGCCCCTGGGAACATGTCACCCAAGTCCTGCTCCAACTCCTCGTCGCCCCGAATCCAAGTCTCTTCCCTGTGGTCAGGTCTCTTGGGCCACCTGTAGGGGCAGTGGCCTCTGAGCTAATGATCACCAAGCACCAAGGCCACATATGAAGGGGCCTTGGCCCAGCAGACAACAGTCAAAGGAGTGAGACAAGCACTGGTAAATGTCCTCCTCCTGAGGGAACAGATGGAGCTGGGGTGTTGGGGGAGTGGGTGAGGAGTTGGGGAGGAAGGATGGGGTGCTGGCCCTCTCCCCATCTGTTTGGCCTGACCATTCCAGCTCCATTCTCCCTTATCTGAGGTGTCCCAGGAGGGGCAGATAAGGCAGCTGGGGTGCTGGGGGCCTAGCAAGGCCAGAGGCAGCTTCCTCCTGGGGCAGGTTGGCATCAAGGCACCAGCTCTGCAGCAGGTCCTAGGGACCCGAGCAGGAAAGGGGCCTGGAGAAGGGGTCCAGGATGAATCAGCAGTGGGGAAGCCAGGCCTAAGGAGGCCATGGGCCAACTTCAAAAGGGGCAGGGGCCTGGAAGGCACCTGCAGAAAGCGCACACCTCCCCCAGGCCACTGCGGGTGCCATGTGACCTTGGTGGATAGGAGAGTAAATGTTCTCCTGAAAGTCCGTGGACGCACCAGTCGGCTGTAGTCCACACAGGGCCATCCGGTCCATCTCTCCTCTGTCCACCTCCCTTTATTGTGGCAGGTGGCCCAGGACCATCTCTGAGAGAAGTGGCCTCACCTCTGCAGGCAGTGATGGCACCCCGAGGGCAGCAAGCCCGGATTCAGAATCTCAGCCCACGTCTGCACCAGTCAGGGCAGGCAGCTGGCCCACTCAGCTGGGGACCCACAGGGGTGCCCCAAGCTAGGCTCAGGCTGCTGGGGGGAGGGGTGTTGCCTAGAAGCTCTGAGTTCACAAGTCAGCCCCTGGTCCTCCATGGGACAGATCAAACCCAGTGTGGGTTGGAAGTATCTACAAGGGCCACATGAGGAAAGTAGGGTCCCCCCGGCTGGTGTGGCTCAGTCGTTGAGCATCGACCCATGCACCAAGAGGTCGCCAGTTTGATTCCCAGTCAGGACACATGCCCAGGTTGTGGGCCCGATCCCCAGTGGGGGGCATGCAGGAGGCGGCCAGTCAATGTTCTCTCTCATCCATGTTTCTATCTCTCTCTCCCTCTCCCTTCCTCTAAAATCAACAAAGAAAAAAAATTCAAAAAAAAAAAAAAAAGAAAGAAAGCAGGATTCTAGGGTAGAGGCAGGTCCAGACAGCAATTCCCTCAAGCATTTGCCCTAAGCATTTGCCCACACAGAGAGAGAGAGAGTCAAGGGGAGGCAAGGTCGTAACCAGAAGAGAGGTATGTGCGTCAACTCCGTGCAAAGGTCAGGTAGGCCTGGAGCTGGAGCAGAGGGCAGCAGCCAGGAGCCTCCAGGGGCTAGCAGGAAGGAATCCAGGTGCTGAGCCCAGGACACTCTCTCCCACTGCCTGCCACTCCCTGCGACCAGCCCAGGCTTGCAGCCAAGCCCCGAACCTATGGCCCAACTTCCCGTCTGCCATCTCATGGGGATGCTCTGGGAAGGCCTGACATCCTCCAGCCCAGACTAGCCTTCCTTGTACGGACCCCTCATGCACACCTCCACCGAGCGCTCTCACCAAGCATCTGAGCCATCCCGGGATTCCTGGCTCCCCTCCACCCGCTGTGTCTAATGCGGCTCCAGGAGCAATTGCTTCTCTTCTTCCCAGATACCTTCCAGGCCTGTCCACCTCCCATCTCTCCGCTCCCTCCTTTGAGTGCATACACACTCAGGCTGGGTGATGGCCACTGCATCCAAAACCCTGCTCCCGGTAACACAGATGCAAGCTGCTTGGGGATTTCTGGAAGGCTGTGGTTTTCTCCCCTCCAGCAATTCTCTGAGGAGTTGAGTGAAGGTTGGGGGACACATACACACATTTGCCTTTGCCTTACATGTAATGAGTGGAAATCATTTAATCCCCACCTCAGGCAGGCAGGGAATCTGGGCCCTGGAGCCCCAAAGCTCTCTGCACAACCAGATCTTGGAAGAGGACAGCTCCAAGGGGCCTGTCAAATAGTCACCCTCCTGTTGGCCCAGGATGGGGCTGCTCCCAGAGGTGAGCTTCCTGGGTGAGGACTGAACTGGTGGGGTCAGCACCAGGCACTGGGCACTTATGGCCTTGCTGTGGGTCAATGGCAGCCTCCCTCTCTCCTTCCCCAAGCAGGCCTGCTCCACGCCACCTCATCCGGACCAGGCCTGCTGGGCCCTGCTCTGCCTTGCCTGGCCTCCCCTCACCCAGCCCTTGGAGGGTCCAGAGAGCCAGGAGTCAGCATAAGAGGAGACAAGAAGAGGGGTTGCCCTGAGGCTGCCAGCTAAAAGGGGCCCATGTCAGGAGTGAGAGGCAGCGCTGAGGGGTACCCCCAAGGACAAACATGTCTGCTTTCAACTTGACTGACCTGAAGAGGCAAAGGGCTCTGTGTGTGTGTGTGTGTGTGTGTGTGTGTGTGTGTGTAACTGTCTGTCTGTCCCAGAGACTCCAGAAGAGCTGGCATTCAGGAAGCATCTTAAGGCTCTTGAACGAAGGGGACAGCCTCTACTGTCTCCCTTCCCAAAGTGTTTTCTGCTAATGTAGCAGCCATGTGGCCATGTATGTCCGGCTCTCCTACGCCTCCAACCTTATTTATACCCCAAATACACACACAGGCATACATGCCACAGGGAAAGCCCCTGAACAGAGTAAGCATTTTCATGCCTCCATGCTCTCACCCATGCTGTTCCTCGTGTCTGGTATGACTTCTTTCCCTGCTCCACCTGGTGAACTTCCATTCCAAGACTCAGTTGCACGGCCCATCTTCTGCGGAGCTTTCCCAGGTGCCCCTATCTGAGGATTTTGTGGGCCACTTGTTGAAGGCAGTCTTCCTCCTCCCAGGTCCTTAGCTATCATATCAGTAATAACCCCCAGACCTAGATTATCCTTGGAAACCAATTGAGTCAGTTAATTCATTCATTCCACAGACATGTGTTGGATACCAACTATATTATGCTTCCTCCCTAAAGATAAACTCTTAATTCATGTAACTAATCATCAATTACTATGTTGCAATGCATATTTAGGAAAAGTTGTAATTTAGAGCAGGGTTGAAAGAAATGCCATCAAGTAAGAATAAACTAAGGACCTGTTTCAATATCAACTATGAACAGCTGTTGCTTGTTAAATCTGGCTCTGTCTTTGAAGCAAACACCTCTTTGTGGAACTATCAAAACTCCAGCCCCATCCACACTTCTCTTGCGTTGGAGTTCCCAAGCAGGTGAGAATGGTCACGGGTGGCTTTCTCCCTTTTCCATGGTGAGGGGCAGAGGAGAGCACAGGCTGCCCTCCCTTTTCCTTAATCTGGGTCTAGAACATTCAAAGAAAGCAAAAATTGTCTCTTTTGGGTTGAGTTCCCTTTCCCTCCAAGACCCTCTTCTGCTGTTGGACCCCCTACAACATGAAAACTATAACTGGTAAAAAGAAAATTCATCTGCATAATAATAAAAAATTCATGTCAACAACAACTGTTCATGATAAAGGTCATTCCACCAAGAAGATATAGAACTCTTCATGGGCATTCACCAGACAACAGAGCTGCAAAACATGTGAAGCAAAAACTGGTAGGACTGAAAGGAGAAATAAATAAATCCACAATTATAGTAGTTGGAGACCTCAATACTCCATCCAACTAGAGAGAAAATCAGTAAGGATATAGGAAAACTCAGCAACATCATCAGCAAACAAGATCTAATAGACATTTATAGGGCACTCTGCCCAACAACAGCAGATACCTATTGTTTACAAGTACCCATGCTACACATACCAATATAGATCACATCCTAGAACATAAAACAAGCCTCAACAAACTGAGAATAACTGGAATCAATAGAGTGTGTTCTCCAGTCACAATAGAATCAAACTAGAAATCAATAACAAAAATCTCCAGGTGCTAGAAAACTAAACAACACACTTCTAAATAATCTATGGGACAAAGAGGAAGTAGGAGGAAAAATTTTTAAATACACCTAAATAAATAAAAATAAAACTACAACATAGCAAAATTTGAGATGCGGGTAAAGCAGTGCTGAGGAGGGACATTTATAGCAAAAAAAGAGAGATTGATTGTTTCTCTTCTAGAAAGGAATCAACTTATCAGAAGTAGGACGGTGCATAGAGTAAGTGTGGGCAATTTGCCTTAACTTACTCAATTGATAGTATCTGTCAGGCTCAAAGCTTGAGAAATATACACTTTAAAATAAAATTAAAACCTGTTGATATCAGGAAGTTGGGAAACCTTAGCGCTCTTACTTTTCATTGGATCTAGATTTAAAATCACAAGAATTGCACTGAACCTTGGGTCTACCTCAAACTGACCAAATTACTCTGAGCAAGTCATTTAAATGTGCTGAATCTTATTGAAATACCGAGCATCCAACTCATAGGACTAGCTTGGCATTAAATGATACAACAGATGAGAAAGAAAACTGTAAACCTCTGTATGAGCTTTCTGGGGCTGCTGTAACAAAGTACCACAAACGAGGTGGCTTAAAACAACAGGCAGTTCTGGAGCCCGGAAGTCTGGGATCAAATTGGCAGCAGGGCAGTGCTCCTGAAGGCACATGGGAAGGGTCTGCTCAAGGTGTCTCCCCTCACTTCTGGTGGTGTGTTGGCTTGATGTTCCTTGGTTTGTACAGCTCTGCCTCCATCTTCACATGGTGTTTGCCCTCTGTGTGTCTGTGTCCAAATGTCCCCTTTTTATCTTTTCATAAAGACACCAGTCAGATTAGATTAGAGGCCCACACCGCTCCAGTATGACCTCATCTTAATTACATCTGCAATGATCCTATATCCAAATAAGGTCACATTCACAGGTACAGGGATATTAGGACTTCAGCATATGACTGGGGGGATGGGGAGAGACAATTTAAACCATAGCAAGCTCTATACACATATAAGCTTGGGCATGTGTGTATGCATCTCAACCTTCGCAGGCGGCTCCCTGCCAGTCTGCCTGGATGGCTCGGGAGGTGTATTTACACCCTGTGAAGGTTTGTGCACACCCACGTGTAGATACTCTGTGACTGCCCTGGTTCCAGCTCTGTGCTGCCACAGCAGTGCTGGTAGTGCAAGCCAGCAAGTGCATCCAGCCTTCCCCCTTAGGCCTGCAGAGTGCACAGCCCCATCCTACTCTGGGGCCCCTGCAGAGCCCTGGGACTCAGCCAGGCTCCCAACACGTACGTTGTGTCCCCTCAGTGGAATTCTGTGCAGTCACATGGACACCATGTCCCTTGTCCTTCACAGAGGTGCTCAGCTTGTCTCCTTACTCCCAGATGACAAGCACTGACATGAGGCTTTGGTTTCTGCAGTAACCAAGGCCTGCGGTTCACTGGTCATGGAACCCGCAACAGAGGTATCCCAGGGATCACCAATGGGATTACATGGCAGCTCATTCTCCTCTGTCTCCTGTCCATCTTTCCTCTTAAGCATATGCCCAGCAAGCACCTCAGGGCTGGACGGGGGACAGCCAGCCCCATCCTTGGAAAGCAAACACTCAGCTCTCTGAGCAGAAACAAGGGTGAGCAGCCACAGGCCCCACCCGGCTGCCTGGGATGGGGTGGGCAGGTGAGGGGCACTGGGAAAGAAGGTTGGGGAATACCTGGGGCCAGCGGGGCATCATGGCCATCCAATAATGCCTGCAGGGGTGCACCAGAGCACAGAGGAAGGGCTCAAAGCAGCTAACTGGGCACTATCCCAGGAATTCAGAGTCCTCATGTGGAGGTAGGACAGGGCCACAGTAATGAGGAGGCTGCATGGCATGTGCCAAGAGTGAGGGAGGAGGGCAGCCCCAAGGCAGGGCAGGGCCCTGGCAAGCAGGAGGAGCCACAGGAGCCAACCAGGTGGCCAGACAGCTGTGCGCCAGTTCTTGGACAGTGGAATGCACTGTGAGTCCCACACGTGGGCATCTCCCAGAGGCAGGCCGCGTTCCCAGTCCCCTCTGTACCCAGGTGGACTAGCTCAGGGCCAGGCACAGAGCACAGTGCTATGAAGGTCTACGTGGGGTTACACAGCTGCCCCAACTCAATATCATTCATTCGAAAGACGTTTGTGGAGCACCTGTGGTACCCAGGCCCAGTGCCAGGTACACTGGAGCACAGAGGCACCTGCAGTGCCCCTGGGCTCGCCAGCTGGCCAGGCACAAAAGGAGATGACAGGGAAGCTCTACAATGCATGAGAGGGGAGCAGGGTGACACCTGAGGCATGTGCTCCAAGCTGTGGGACCAAGGGAGAGGAGGGGAGGGCTCCGCAGACAGGGGACACCCTGTGTACCAGGGCTCCAAGCCAAGAAGCAGTCTAGTGAGGGTAAGGACCAGGCCCAGTGCAGGCCCAAGAGGGAGTAAGGGGTCGTGCAGAGGCAGGAGGGCCCCTCTCACATCAGGACACCTCAATGATAACAACATGGGGTCCGAGTTCCTCCCTCAGCATGCACCTCCCTGAGGTCCCTGACCCCTCTGGTCACGGCCAGGTGCCTGCTGAGGCCCAGGGCTGGGAAGGGGGTGGGGGATGGTGAGGGAGAAGATGGGGGAAGTGGAGCTGGGTTGGGCTGGTACAGCCAGGGAGTTCTGCCCTGAAAGTTCATCCCTGAGACCCTCCCATGGGGGCAAACCTGACACTGCCTGGAAACTAAGGGGGCCTGATACCAACTTTCAAGAGAGGGCTGCCTCTGGCTCTGAAAAGGAGAGGGTCCAAGAGCCCTGACACTGCCATCCCGTCCCACCCACAGACACAGTCACACTGGCCTCCCTGGGGGACACCGGGGCCTTCAAGCCAAGGGCCACAGGAGAGAGAGAAGATGGGGTGGGGGTGCCCAGGACTGGCCTGTGTCCCTGTCCTTCCCTCTGGTCCTGCTGCAAGTGCTGGGACAAATCAGGTGGGAGCCTCCCTCCGACTGCAGGGGCCGCCCCCTCACAGGGCAGTGCTCAGGGTCCCCAGCAGCCTGAGGAGCCCAGACCGCCTGGCCCTGGGCCACGCGCTTCCCTCCCAGGCCCGAGGCTTCAAACCAAGACAGGCTGGTTCACCCCAGGTTCTTCCAGGAAGAACGAAGCCGAAGCCTATGTGGGGGTGTCAGGGAAGGTCCCCGGGACCTGGTGTGGCAGGTGGAGGTCCGAATTCCACCTGGGAAGCAGGTGCCCGGGCAGCTCCCCACACTGGGCACGGAGAGCACTGAGCACTTTCGGCCAGACCTGTGCACTGTGGAGAAGGGCCCTCCCTGTGCAGGCACGCCCCGTGCCACCATCCTGGCCTGTGCCAGCGATCATGTGGACGGTGGTTCAGCAGATCCCGCTGCTCCATGAGCCTCCATCCTGGTTCAGTGTTTGTGTCAAAATGCAGGCCTGCAGGATGCCCAGTGTCAGGAGAGTCCAGGGACTGACGATATTCCCAGGTCAGTCCGAAGAAGTGACCACCGTGGGTCTTCTGAATGTGCTTCAATCAGAGCAAGCCATAGACATGACTCCCAAAGGGAAGCAAAAAGACCAAAGCCCTGTCCCCTGACTCTCCAGTAGCTGCAATGGAGCCAGCCAGTAGTGACCCCACATCTCCCTGTCCCTTCCTCGGTGGCCAGCTTTGTTTTCCTGTTTCTTAATCGGGAGGGTCTGGCGATCCTGTTGAAGTTATCTAGCAATATGAGCCAAGCTCTTGGATTCATCTCCTGGGCCTACACATATTGCTTGAGCCCCATCCTGGAGCCAGACTGAGTTCAAAGTGCTGGAGACAGATGCCAAAATGACATGACCCCTCTCCTCCACACGTTCAAAGAGGTGGCTCCCCGGCCAAGGACTGCAGTGGTCCAGGGCTGGGAGGACACAGCCAGCCTATGCCAGGTTGTCCCAGCAAAGGGAAGAAAGTGACATACCAGGCAGATGGGGGTTACAATGGTAAGAGGCAAGAGGTATGACCGGTGAAGACTTTGGAGGATGGCAAACGGCAGGAATGGATTTTACACATGGACCAGACATGAACTGGGGGCAGAGAGCAGGCTGTATGTAGCAGGCTGAAGAGTAGCCACACAAAATATATGTCTACCTGGAAACTCACAACGTGAGCTTGTTTAGAATAAGGCAATGGGACACGAGATATCCTGGTACATTCTGGCAGCCACCCACAGAAATCTGGGGCTACAGGAGTGACCTGGGAGAGAAGGGCTGGAGATGCCACAGGAGATGGTCACACAGGGCGTGCGAGCTGGCCACAGTGCTTGGACTTTGTTCTCGAGGCCACTCAGAACCACTGAAGGGTGTTGAGGAGGGGAGCGCCTGATGGCCTCTGCTTCAGGACAATCGCTGTGTCCACTGTGTGGGGGATGGGCAAGAGAGCTAAGGTTGGAGGCTTTGGACAGTGAGGAGGGGGTAGGGCCTGGCTAGAGACAGAAGGTAATGCATTTGCAAGCTCTTTAGCTGGTAAACTCAGCAGAAACTGGCAATATAAACAGAGAGAGGGTAACTGAGTACAACCCCTGAGGTTGAGATTTGGGTGACAGGAAGGGAGACAGCGAGTTCCCTGTGGGACACAATTCATCTGAAGGGCCATGGCAGCCAAGTGGCAATGGCCAGCTGGCAGTTGGAGCTGTGGGCGTGACCCCCAGGAGACACTGATGTCACAGTCATCACCCAAGAGAACAGCTGAGGTCATCCAGCGAGATCATGTAAGGGAGATGAATGAGGGTTGTGCAGCCCGAAAGAGATGGGACAACTGGCCAGAGTGGCAGGAAGAAAACTGGGTACATGGGGCGTCGCGGAGGGCAGAGGGGTGAGTATTTCAGCGGGAGAGCACCGAGGGTCTGAGTGAGAGCAAGACTGCAGTGGGCCCTGGCGGGTTTGGCTCAGCAGTTAGAGCGTCGGCCCACGGGTCAAGGAGTCTCGGGTTTGATTCCAGTTAAGGGCACGTACCTCAGTTATGATTCGTCTCCAGCCCTGGTTGGGTCATGCGGGAGGCAACCAGTCGATGTGGCTCTATCACATCGATGTTTCTTTCTGTCTCTCTCTCTCTCTTCTTCCCTCCCACTGTATCTGATGATAAATGAAAAAATATCCTTGAATGAGGAATAAAAAAAAAAAGACTGAAGAGGGCAGCTGGGCAGTGACACCTGACTGGTGGTTGAGGCACAAGTATAGAAATCAGTTTGGCACAGAAAGAGGACCCCATCTCTTCTGAGCCTGGATGCTGGTGACAGGAGTACAGCTGCTGGGGTTTGGGAGTGAGGAAGGGCATGGAGTCCAGGCAGCTCTCACCTGATTGACCTGAAGGTTCTTGATGATGTGGGTGGCAAAGGTGCCCATTGGGAGAGACCGGCCTGAGCTGGGCTCCAAGAGACTGGCGGAGGTTGAAAGTAGCCACTGAGGATTGTGGGAAGGAAAGTGGCCAGGAGCAAGTAAGGGATTCTACAGGCAGAGTGGGGTTCCAAATGGAAATGGGGCCAGGGTCACCAGAGAAGCACTGAGAAACAAGGGCTCAGATGAACCATCACAAGGATGAGGGATGACATGGTGTGAGGGAGGCCGCGAGCCCAAAGTGAAGAACCCAGGAATGGACATGCAATTGGAGGAGGGGCGCTGGGAAGAAGAGCCTCCAAGACCCTGGAGTTTGACAGGAAGGTGGACAAGTCACCTTGGGAAGCTAGGTGGCCCTAACTGGTGTTGGGCTCTGGATGGTCGGTGTGGGAGAACGTGCAGCACCCGGAGTTTAGGAGAGAGCTGGACCACGGGGGTGTCTCCACTCAGAAGGCACAAGTGGCATGGGAGGATTTTGAGAGCCATTTAGGGATTTGGGTGGAAGTAAGGCTGGTGCTGGGAGAACAGGGGCCAGCAGTGATGAGGAGACATGGTGACGAAAGCCATGGGGGAAGAGTAGGCTTGGCTAAAGAGCATTCCAGGCACCACAAGCTCCCTACCTGAAATTCTGGATACTTCTTTCTCTTGTAACCTGCAGAGCCGATCCAGGCCAGCCACAGGGGACTGGGACTAAGAGCTGGATCACAGCAGCTTTGCTCTGATAATTGGCAAACCCACCTAGGCTTATAGCCTTGGGGACCCTAAACTTGACTCCACCCTTCCCACCTTTCCTCTCTGGGACTGTAGAGCAAAGGCAGCACAGGCCAGAATGCCATAGGGAAGCTGAGGTCACCATCACAGTTCCTGTGGCTCTGGCCAATTGTCCAATGGCAAGTTGACAAATGGGCTCTGTGTTACCCTCATGGTCCCACTCCATGCCGGCCCAGAGTTGGGGTGCAGTGACGAGATGCTTCCACTGCTAGAAGACCAGTCTTGGGTCAGTACTCCAGATGGGTGACAGCAGAGTCAAACAGGACCCTAGATCCATGTGATAAGAAAATGGCACTGGCAATGGGGGAGGGGAGAACCAGCTGGCAATACAGAGCATTCACCGAATGCTGAGTGTCACGATGAGACAGGAGTCAGTGAGGAGCTGACTTACCACACTGCCCTGGCACACAGTGACTGAGGAGTCACAGTCACCTACAGGCAGAACAGTGAGGACCCCTGCAAGAGGCTCAATTACTAATCACAGCCCCCACACTGGGAGGGCCAGTGTGGAGAGCAGGCTATATGCCTGACCCTGAGTGAGAGGCCTTGGCTGTCCTCTTTCCACTCATGGAATCTCTCAAGGGCTTCCATTGATCCCTCTGGCTTCGCTGCCACAGGGTCCTATCCGCCCCCTCCCTCTGCTTGCCCCCTTCTGCCCAGGAGCTGGCCCTTAGTTGCCTAGAATCTGTGCTGGGTGCTCTCAGGATGCAAATGAGTCACCAATGTGGGAAGCAGGTACTGTGGCAGGGTAATAGCTACTCTAAATTTAGATGGAAAATCCCCACAGAGTTGGCAGAAATATCCCGAGCCTTCCCGGTGGCAAGACTCTCAAGCAGGAAAGTGGGGAGGGGGTAGCAAGAGCTGGGGGGCTTCATAGACAATGGGGGCAAAGCTGAGAAGGGGTGACAGAGGAGAAGGCCCTCATCTGGACTGAAGCACATCTGCTGTAGAGGCCCAGCTGTCACCCTGGAGCCACAGATTAGGGCCCCATCCAGGTGGGGTTGGCCTGGACTCAAAGGTGGACCAGGCCCTCTCCACAGTCCATCCAGACTTTGCGGACAGCTCTCCAGGGCCCCTCTTGAATCAGGAGCTGCCTCCTTCCTTGCTCTGACTGGCTATTTGGCACCCTCTCCTGCTTGCCCCCAAGAGCAAAGGCAGTTCCCTTTGTGGAGGCTGCAGCCTGGTTGGGTCCTTGACCCTGTCTCTCTGTGCCTCAGTTTCTTCATCTCAAAGGTTCATCAAAGGCTGCCAGAATGGTTTAGTAACAGCATGGTGGTGCCCATTGTCCTCACATCCGCATGGTGACCAGGAGCTACCATTCTCATCACCCAAGGGTTCTAGGATGGGGCCTTCCCTGCAAAACAGGAGGGTCCCACCTGAGTCTCCCTCTCAGCAGCCAACCAGCTCTGTGTGCTGACCATGCACAACACCCTTCTGCGTCCTGGGCCCTGAGGACTCAACCACAGTACCTGTTTTTGTTTTGTTTTCATTCCTCACCTGAGGATATTTTTCTACTTATTATCAGATAGAGTGGGAGGAAGGGAGAGAGACAGAGAGAAACATTGATGTTATAGAGCCACATCGACTCGTTGCCTCCTGCACGACCTTGCCCAGGGCCTGGGACCTAACCGCAACTGACGTATGTGCCCTTGACTGTAATCGAACCCGTGACCCATTGGTCCGCAGGCCGACGCTCTAACCACTGAGCCAAACCTGCCAGGGCCACAGTGCCTGCTTTTGTCACTATCTTACTCCTGCCATAGAAGGTGATCCCTGCCACCTGCAGCTCTGGATTCAGGCTCCAACTTCACCAAGAGGCTGTAGGGCCTTGAGCATGTCACTGCTCTGGGCCTTAGCTCTCTCCTGCCCTCAATTATTTCAGTCAAGTGTGAGAGACTTACTAGGGCTTCCAGGCCCAGGGCTGGTGCCACTGAGATGATCCCAGACCAGACCAGAGGGTGAAGACCTCCCCCTACCTCAGGAAGGCTCCAGCAATTGGGGGAGAGGTGCAGAGAGGTGCTGGTGCACTCTGACCCCAGAGCAGCACGTGACCCAGCCTGGCATCGGGCCTTGGTCTGGCTGCAGGGAGCCAAAGGAGGCCCAGCCTGGGCCTTGCAGCATTGGAAGAGGCAGGGAAGCAGTGGGGGGAAGCAGCCAGGAGTCATCTGCTTCCTTCTCTCCTCCCCTTCCACAGTGTGGGGGCTGGAGGGGCTCCCCACTCTCTCCCCTCTTCTCTCTCACCTCCCTTTGCCTGTCCAGCCAATGGGCGGGGGTGTCTGGCTCTCTCCTTGTACCAGGATTATATCATCTGTAATGTATATCCAGATACACACTGCTGCTTGGGAGGACAAGACAAGGAGAAGGAGCCTGCACAGCTGGCCAGAGGGAGGTAATAACCAGGTTATTGAACCTGAACCTGAGCCCTCCTGGAACGGGGATGTTAATGGCTCCTGAAGACCTGGCCCGTTGGAAATCAATCGCTGTACAGGCTGGCTCGCGGCCTTTCCACCTCCTCTCACTCCCCCCTGCTCCTGCCTGGCACTGCCTCTCACCTTTTCACCTCGACTGCAAGTGCAGATCTGGGAGCTGCCACAGGGCCATTTGGTTTAAAATATCCTGATGTGCCCTGGCCAGTTTGGCTCAGCGGTTAGAGCATCGGCCTGCGGTCCAGAGAGACCAGGGTTCAGTTCCCACTAAGGGCACGTACCTCAGTTGCAGTTTGTCCCCGGCCCTGGTTGGGCTCTGCGGGTGGCAGCCACTCGATGTGTCCCTTTCACGTCGATGTTTCTCTCTCTCTCCCTCTTCCTTTCTCTCCCTCCCACTCTATCTGAACAAAAAGTGGGAAAATGTCCTCAGGTGAGGATATAAATAAATAAACAAGCAAACAAAATATCCTGATGTAGCTCCCCCGAGAGCTGCTGCAGGCAGGTGGGGTGCTCTGGAACAGAGTCTAGAATGTGCTTCTGAAGGCATGGCAACTGGTATCACGTCTAGAAAATGCTGGCTAAGGTCCCTCGAATGGGAGCAGGGCAGAGTGAAGCCTGTTACCCAGTGGTAGAGCCATGACAGCCAGGGGGCAGTTGTAATGCAAACAAATGGCTTCAGCTGCAGACATTGCTCTTGGTAGGACCAAATGGTTGCCCAGAAATAAAGCCTCAGATGTGGGTGCACCCAAGTGCCAGAGCCCCTCGGATGGGAGCAGGGTCCAGACTGGGTGGTGGGCCTCTCCTCAAAGCTACACTCATTTGTAAAGTGGCCCAGAATCAGGACCTGGAAAAGGTGCACCCGAACAGGGTCTGTGCCTGCAGCCAAAGGCCCACCATAGCACAGTGTATCAAAGCAGGGCCAGCAGCTGGCTTGGTCAGGCTAAAGACTTCTCTATCTTAAGGAGGGCCCAGCTCTCTGCCCCTCCACCTTGTGAAGGACTGGCAGGTCCTAACACCCTGCTGAGAGCCGTGGGGTTCTCTTGGGAAAGGGGCAGGGCCTCAGCCGAGAGGGTGAGGGCTGGAGCTGCCCAGTCACTCCACTCTGAGATTTCTGTGAGGAGCAGACAGGACCTGAGCACATGGACTTGGCTGCTTCCAAGATGGAAGCCCAGCTGTACCTTTAGAACAACCTCAGTTCTGACATGGTTGGCCTTGAACTCGTCTTCTTCAAGAAAGTTCTCCATTTTATTCCTGAGCAGGGCACAGGCCAGGCCTTGTTAGCCAAGACAAGTCTCTGGGGATGAGGAGGGAGGGCCCATTTCCTGAGGTGGAGCAGGCCTGTGCCTTCACAGCTCCTCAGCCTGGCGTGGCCATTGTGTTCGCTTTCTTTTCCCCCAGCACTGGTGGGTCTTGTTGCCTGGAGAGCAGAGGCGCTGTGGGAGGACTGGGTGGGAGTTTTGCAGGGGTGGGGGGCAGCATCATTCAATCCAAATATTCCTCCTCCAGCCGTTCAGCCCTGAGTCACTAAAGCAAAAGATGGTGGGGGTGGGGGGGGGGTTGGTTATCCAATCTTTCCAGAAACTCCTCTGTGAGTCAGCTCCTCAAGCCTTTGCCAAGGGCCAACTAAATACCCAGGCATGGGCATAATCACTCTATGTCTTCCCCAAATGAGAGGACCACCAAGGGGTGAAAGCCAACTCTATCATTTTTGGTCTCCGTGTATTTTCATATTTTGGCTGACAAAATGGCCCTCTTGCTGTATGGCAGAGCTTTGAGCATATGGTTTCTTAGCAAAGGCCCCAAATTTCAGGACAACTGGCAGTGCTGTCAGAGCGCCAGGTCTAGTGGCAGGGCCCATGCACAGTTTCATTTGCTCACCGGTGTGGTTTGTTTTGGTGGTCTGGCTCCACTGGACCCCAGAGCCTTGATGCTGAAGGAGAGGAGAAAGGACAGTCTGCCCCACCTCTGGGGTGGGGGAGGGGCTGGACCTCTACCTGGCAGATGCACCTACCAACAGGTGCAGCCCTGAAAAGCCTCAGCCCGAGTGCCCATCTGCTGAGGCTAGAAAGGCCAAAAGGCAGGGCAGGCATGCAGGCTAGTGGCTACTGCCCCGACTCACACGTCATGGATTAAAACTGCCATGAAGCTAGGAGAGCCTTTGGAGATCAAGAGGTCCCCTCTCCCCAAATGTACAAAAGGGAAACTGAGGCACCAGAGACAAAGCTGTCTCTCTCCTCTCTTTTCAAGGGGTAATGACTCAGGGGAATCCAGTGCTGCTGCAGACATGAGCCAGACAGCCAGGCCTCCCTTGGCTGCCCCTCATCCATGGAGTGGCTGGCATCCCAGCCTTGCCCGTCTCCTTCGAGATGTCATCTCATCCTGGCCTTGCCTCATTCTGATCTCCCAGGGCTGAGAAGGGAACCCCTAGCCAGAAGCCAGCCCTTGCAGGCCCAAGGCCTCACGCCGGTTCTCAGCATCCCTTATGACTCATTTCAGGGCTGAGTCCCAGCTCACCAGCTACTGGCTTGGGAACCCCAATGTGCTCCCCCCTATCTCCCCCTCCCCACAGGAACAATCCAGTAACCATTGAGCCTTCTTGGTTCAGCTATGGCTCTGAAACTCAGCGGTCTGAGCCCACTCGGGCTCTGCCATGACACTGTTGCGTGACCACCAGAAAACCACTGCCTCAGTTTCCACAGTTGTCGCATAAGAACAGTCTCCTCTGACTCCCAGATTTGTATAAGGACAAAATTAGTTCCTTGGTGGGGATGCTGTGGCCTTTAGTGCAGAGAAAAGCACACTGGGACCGATGACCCCTTCCAACCCCTCCTCCACGTCCTGGCTCCACCCTTTCCAGGCACCAAAGCTCAAATGCTATTACTATTTGCCAGATTCTGATATGTGAAAATTGGGAGAAGGCAGTGCAGGAGGACCTAGGGGTGGGGGCACTAGCAGTGCTGTCAGCTGGACCTTAAGCCCTCTCCTCTGTGGTGGCAGGACTTGGCCCTGGAGGCCAAGCTGTGTCCTGTCTTCTATGGGCCCCTTCGCTTCTCTTGCGGGAAGCAGGAGCGACAGTGGATTCTTTGGTGCAACCCTCCGCCAGCCCAGGCCTAACATAGGTCAGGGCCCCCTACCCCACTTCTGCACCCCATACTCGTGTCCCCCACCCTGCAAGACTGTTGGGGGCCAGGGGCTGCAGTAGGTATCCAGACAGGGGCTTCGGCAGGCTGAGCAGGCAAAGGCTTGCAGGTGGGAGGAAGGCGGAAGGGGGTGGGGGATGGGGGAGGTGGAGGGAGACGCCGGGCAGGCCGCGGCCCCTCCCCGCTACCTCCCTGCGCGCCGCCGGCGACAGTGCCCCTCCTGGGCAGGGGGCGGAGAAGACGGCGACGGGAGGGGAGGAGGCGGCGGCGGAGGCGGGATTTGGAGTTTCCCTCCGCAGCGGCGGCGGCGGCGGCGGCCCCTAGGCTCCAGACGAGGCCGCCGCCCGAGGCTCCGGTGGCGCTCGGCGGCAGTGGCGGTGACGCTTCCCGCCGCCCGGGCTTCGGAAACTTCCCGACCGCCACGAGCGGAGCCGGCGCAGGAAGCCGAGCGGAACGGAGGTGAGCGGAGGTGAGCGGAGCACGCGGTGCCAAGGCACCCACCCCCACCCCACCCCCACCCGGCCTGGCCGCCTTCCGACGTGTGCTCCTTCACCCTGCACCCCCAAAGTCTTGCCAACGCACACCCCACGGGGCGGGTGCACGCGCCCCTGCGAGACCGGCTTGGTCCTGCCACCGCACACCCCCCGCATCCCGCCCGTTCACCTCCCG
Organism: Molossus molossus; assembly: GCF_014108415.1. Classification (NCBI taxonomy): domain Eukaryota; kingdom Metazoa; phylum Chordata; class Mammalia; order Chiroptera; family Molossidae; genus Molossus; species Molossus molossus. The sequence continues at coordinate 91,568,884 of NW_023425355.1, read as the reverse complement.
TGTCCTCTGACACGCACACCCCCTGCCATGTATACGCGCGCGCACAAACCATGCACCGGGGACCCAGGTCCCTGCAGTGCAAACAACAGCAGCCCCTAACCTACCACCCACCACTATCCCCAACTCAGGCCAGCACCCATCCCAGACCCTGCCACGCCTCAATACACACCCAGGCACATACATATTCCCACCACATCCCTGCACTCTGCACTACCTTAGCTCCCCTCACCGTGCCCCCACCATCTCCGACTCCCCATATGCTCATTACAGACACCCCACCCACATTCCCAGCCCAGAGACACTGCAATCCACCCACCCCAAGCGAAGCCCCACCACTAATCCACACCCCAGTGGCTGACACTCCCCACTTCCCGCAGCCAGGCCCACTCCCCAGCACTCGCTCTCAGACACCCCAACATGTATGCACAGCTGCTGGACTCCCGCTCTCCAGCACCCTGCCCCGCCCCCGTCACAAATAACCCTCAACAGCCCCCCAGCACATCCCTGAGTCCCTCCTACCACCACCCCCAACACCTGGCACGCGGGCTCTAGAGGCTGCCGCATTTGGTGACATCCCTGCCAGGCTCCTCTGACTCGCCTTAGGCAGCAGCTTGCCATCCTGAAAGCCCCCAGGTGCCTCCCTAAACAGACTTTGAGTCTCCCCAGCGACTGGTTTGGGCTCTTCCCTAAGAGATAAAGAAGGCACTTGGGGCGCAAGGTACCGTACTTAGATATTGGGGCGCCTATGGGGGGCGGGGAGGAGGAAGCGAGAGGCAGGCACTGAAATGGAGGCAGTGCACGTAGTAGGTGAGTTCCACAAAGACAGAAATTCACGCAGTGTGTGTGCCTGTCTGTGTGTGTGTTGGGGAGAGAAATGTGTGTGCACATGTGCTTGTGCGTGGGGGCAGGGGGGAGCAGTGTACAACCCGCTGAGAGAAAAAGCAGGAGCAGCACCCTCCTGGGCTCTCTCGTGCAACAATTGGTTTCATTCATTCACGGCTTTGTTAACGAGCATTTCTTCCCTGAGTGCCCGGCTGGTGCCAGGCCCTGCACCGGGGGCTGGGGCTAGCTTGGGGTCGGGCACACCCCGCTCCTGCCTTGGAGGAACTTCCAGTCCCACGAGGTGACCGACCAGGAAAAGCAGAAAGCCATCCTCAGAGGAAAGTGTATTTGGTCGGAAAAGACACTGGATTTGGCAGGAACGCTGTCGCTGGGAGTTGTGCTCCCGGCCATGTGACCGGGCCGCGCAGCCGAAATCCTGCCACTCGGCCCGGCGGGAACCGTGCATTTCGAAATGGGGGGATGGAGGGGGAGGCGGGGCGCCGCTCTCCGGAGGCTCTGGGGACCAGAGGGCGCACGCGGCACGCTAGGGGCCTACTGGCCCCAAGGTCCCAGTGGCCTCCAAGGGGCAGTGGCCGGGCGGGGCGGGGACCAGGGGCGCCCGGCGTGGGCTGGGGCTGCGGGCAAAGCGCCCACCCTGCGGAGAGCGCGCTGCCTTGCTCCGCCCGCCGGAGGGGCCTGGAGAGGCCCAGGCGCGCAGCCCGCCTCCCCCTGCCCAGCCCGCCCGGGAAGCAGGCGCGGGGCAGGGTGGGCGCCCCGAGTGGGCGCCCAAGCAGGCGCTGCCGGGGGGCGTGAGTGCGGGCGGGCCCAGAGAGGGTCGGGGGAAGGGGGCTTGGCTGCGCTCAGCCCTGCAGTGCGGAGGTGGCAACAGGTTGCAGTTCGTCCTGCTGCTGGCGCAGCGGGCGCTGCTGGCGCTGGGCACAGAGCACTTGCTTTCCCGGTTGGAGGGCTTGCCAGCAGGATTGGGAGCAAGGTGCAGGAAAGCCACTCTTCAGGCTTTGGAGACAAAGGTCCCATCACAACCCCTCCCTGGGGGTTTTCTTGGAGTCTAGCTTCCTCTCCCTTCACTGTTGCAGAAGTTGCCTCCCTCATCATCATCTTCCCAGCCAGGCTCCCATCACCTCCTCCAGGAAGCCCTCTCCAGAAAGCATGCCTGGGCATCTCAGGAGCTCCTACCTCCCTCAGGGTTAGCGACCCTCTCTCCAACCACACTGAGCCCCCATGATAGCGTGGGTGGGAACATGTGTTTCTCTTCTTCCCTCTCAGGTGGACCTTGCCACTTCCACTGCCTACAACACAGCCAAGCCAGGCACCCCAGGCTGGTACATTGCAGAACCTCTTGGTACCTTCAACCCCTACCATCCCAGGGTCCCACCCACGGGTACAGCGGACCTGAAGGGAGCCCCTAGGCTTGGGCCCCATGGCCAGGTGGCAGCCTACCTCTGCCTCTGTGAGCAAGGATGGAGGGATAAGAGACACTAGAAGACAGAGTCCCTGCCCAAGAGCACGTGGGACAGGGAAAATGGGCCCTGCTCAGACCCCAACCCCGTCCCCGACTTCCCAAACTTCTGTTCTTGGGCATTGCAGCCTCAGGGAACTGAGGTCTGGAGCACAGAGGAGGGAGACCACAGACTGGCCTAGGAGATGGACAAAGGCTGCCTGGAGGAAGGCACCTTGTGGGGGGAAGGCTGAAGGAACAGAATCTGGACAGGATGCAGAGAGAGGCCTGGGCTGAGGGAAGGGGGACACAAACCAGCTGCCTGGGGCCCCTGGATGCTGTTGATAGGACTCATCCCAGAGGCCAGGACATGGTGGGCTGTGGCCAAAGATTAGACCCAGGCTGGTGACCCACCAGGCCAGAAAGGGAGGGGTGACTGGAGGCCCCTTTGAAGCAGCCTGGCTCTCCCCAGCATTACCTCCTGAGTCTTCTCATCTTACTCTGGTCTGCGAGGAGTCTTTAGTAGTTGTCCTGGGCTTAACTAACCTACATTTTGGCCTTCCAGTGGCTTTGAGCCCTTCACTCCTTAGTTACACGACTGTGATACCTGTCCTATCTGCATAGAGCTCAGCCTTCTTTTACTTGGTTCCTTAGGGTAGATTCCCAGAAGTGGCCAGAGGGTGTGAATCTTCTTAGCTCTGCGTGCATATTACCAAATTAATTTTCAAAAAGGGCCAACAGAATCCTCCAGCAACCAGCAATAGAGCAGCAGGCCGGTTTCACAGCACCCTTGCCAGCACTGGGTGTTCTCATTTTGAGAACATTTTACTAATGTAATAGGTGGGAAGTGTTACCTTGTTTTCTGTTGTTACCTTGGTTTTTAAATTTGTTTTCCTTCCATGCCTGATGTTGAAACTTCCCCCAAACCTCTTGTACCCAGTTGGGTTTCCTCCTTCATGCAGTCTTTTCTGGTTCCTTGCCCATTTATCTATCGGAAGCTTAACCTTTCAATTAATTTGTATGAGATTCATCTTATCTGCTGTACATTTGCTCTGCTATTTGCTTTGGATGGGTTTTAAGCAGAGAAGGAACATAGAACCAGACTTTTCAGAAATCTTCCCCACCTCATTTAATTATCTCCACACTGATCACACCTGGTATTATATTGTTTGGTCCCATTAATTATGGACCTGTCCTACTAACCTGGGAGCTCTGTGCAGGCAGAGATCCTGTGTGTCCTGCCTGTTCATCATCCTGTGTCCGTGGACGATCTGGAGGCCACTGGCCTTTGTTGAACGAATGCTTTGGTGCAGGGCAGGGCAGGGCAGGGCAGGGCAGAGGATGATTGAGGCAGACAGACCTGGAGGCAGGGAAAGAGCTTTGGAAGCTGTGACAGTGACCTAGTCAAGAGCTGGCAAATGCAAGCCTTTGGCCAGAGCGAGGCAGCGAGGAGAATACAGATGTGAGTGAGACTTAAGTAGAAACTACTTGGCTCTTGACTAGACAGGAGGCAGAGGGAGAAGCTGGGGTGACTCCCAGGATCAATAATGTGATAAGAGCAGAATGTCCCGGTTTGGAGCTGGGAGCTCAGAGCTCCTGGGTGCCTTTGGTCAGGCCTGTGTGAATGAAGCCATTTGGGGTGCCCCGAAGCTGCCTTCTGCCTGCCTAGCCCTCCAGCCAGCCTTAGGCAGAGTTCTGGGCCAGAAAGCAGCAATGGATTTCCTGTTCTGTTTCCTCCTCCCCTCCACGATTTCAGTGGCATCCCATGGCAGCCCAAGGTGGTGGCTAGGTTGAGCCCACTATATAGATGGGGCCACTGAAATCCAGTCAGGGGACATGATGGTAGAGGGTCATCAAGTGTATAGGGCTGGAGGCAGCCTCTGGGGCAGGGGCACTGAGCTGTTGTCCCCACCCCTCCCCCTGCCTCCAGGGGCCTGACTGGCGCCGGCCAGGGGAGTTGTGGCTGGTCCCCTGCTGGGCCCCTGACCTGCCCTTGGCCTCTGCCCTGGCCCAGTCCCGCTTGGGTGGAAGTCCCAGCTCAGCGCGCCACTTGCGGGGGGCCCACCCGACTGCTTTCGCTGTCACTGGTTGGCTGGCTGGACCCCGGAGCCCGCCCCGTTGCCCCGCCCCTCTAAACGGTAACTCCTGGTCCAAACGCAGCGGCTTCCAAGGTGGAAGCCAGGTCCTTCTGCTAGGAAGCAGCTAGCGCGCGGGCGGCTCAAGACTTTGTTTCCACGTGCGTGCCTGCTCGGCCGCACAGCCTTCTTCCCAGCGGCCCGACCCGGGGACACCCTGTCCGGGGACTGCGATCCGCGTCCCGCGGTGGCGGTGGCCGAGACATCGGCGGAAAGCCACCCACCGCGGGATCACGCCTCAGGTCTCTCTTCTTTCTCCGGGCTTGGGGGGTGGGAAGGACCAGAGCCGGGTCAGCTCGGAGAGGGCTAGACAAGGCCCATCACTTCCACCCCACCTTTATTCCCTGGGCCCACCTGACCGCGGAGGGGACCTTATTCTTGATCACCGCTCACACGCACACACACCCAAAGTCCGAAGCTGGAACTTGGGGAGTTATTTCGGGGAGGCCGATCAAGAAAAGCAGAAACAAGGTGTGAAGGAAGGCGGCCGTGGTCTTGGAACACCCCAGGAGGGTCTGGGAAGGAACCCGCGGCTCTCAAAGGAGCCGCTGGATACCCAGGCTTGCTCTTCTGGGGGACCTCTCACACTTCCTTTCCCAGGGCGGTGAACAGTGACAGGGCACCCAGGTGGCTGCCTCAGGTGTTTTTCTTGGGGCGCACAGAGTGCCTTCTGAGTGTCCTCACTGTGAGAGGGGCAGGAGAAGAGAATCGGGGGTAGAGGGTGTCCCTGCGGGTGTTCTGGGCGCCTGCTTTCACATCTTGACCCCTGGGCTGCGCCCTATGGCAGCCGGATACGGAGGACTCAGGCTCACGACACGTGCCTTCCCTCTCTCCGCAGCGCCAGCGGTCCGACGTGCCAGAAGCCGCGAACCCATGGAGGGTCTGGGCCGCTCGTGCCTGTGGCTGCGCCGGGAGCTCTCGCCCCCGGGGCCGCGGCTGCTGCTCCTGGACTGCCGCAGCCGCGAGATGTTCGAGTCGGCGCGCATCATCGGGGCGCTGAGCGTGGCTCTGCCGGCGCTGCTGCTGCGCCGCCTCCGGCGGGGGAGCCTGTCGGTGCGCTCACTTCTGCCGGGGCCGCCACTGCAGCCGCCCCCGCCCGCTCCGGTGCTCCTGTATGACCAGGGCGGGGGCCGGCACCGGCGCGGAGAGGCCGAAGCCGAGGAGTGGGATCCCGAATCGGTGCTGGGCACTCTGCTCCAGAAGCTGCGGGAGGAAGGCTACCTGGCTTACTATCTACAAGGTAGGCGAGAGCGGTGGTGCGGTGGGCACCGGCCGGGGGAGGATCCCAGCCCGGGAAGCAGGACCCCATCTTCCGAAGGGATTCGCAGTTCATTTGACCTTGAGCAAGCCCCGCTTTTCTGTCTAAAGTGGAGGTGAGATACCCTCCCCTGAGCATGACCTTGGGCAAGTCCTTCACCCGTGGGAGCCTCAATTTCTGAGTCTGGAAAATGGGGAGAATCTGGCTGACTTGACCTGGCTGGCTCGCAGGGTGCTCAAGAATGGCGAACACGTGCAGGCTCCTAGCCTTCCAGAGATAGTAATACCACCTCCTCTAGCTTCTCAGCCATGGACAAAGGAGACAGGGGACACAGAAGGACAAATCATGCTCTGCAAAGGCTCTGGAAGCGGGGAGAGGAAGAGAGAGAAAAGCAGTGAAGGCAGAAGGAGGCCTGAGCAGAAAGTAGAGACCTATTTCCCCCGTATAGTCATGGCGGGGTTGGGGTATGGAAGGGAGACAAGCTGATACAGGCTTGTTGGCTCCTTGCCAACAGACATACACACACACACCAGAGGTCCAGGGTAGGGACAGGGTTCTCATGAACCTGCAGAGCCGGTTGTCCCCACCTCCCCACTGAAGAGGGTCATTGGGCTGTGTTCCCTTGCTCCATTCTGAATGCACAGTGATATAGAAAGACACAAAGTGCTGGGTTTCCAGGCTCCCACCACAGCTCAGAGAAATAGAAGATATCTGTAGACCATGGAAATGCTTGCTTCTTGGGACTTTGGAACCATCCAGGTGGAATGTCACATTCTCTCCCAGGCTCCCCTCCTCTTGGGGTCTCATTTCATCCCTGAAGACAGCACAGCCCTGCCCGGTTTTGCTCAGTGGTTAGAGCATCGACCTGAGGACCAAGGAGTCCTGGGTTCGATTCTGGCCAAGAGCACGTGCCTCGGTGGCAGCCAATCAATGTCTCTCTCTCTCTCTCTCTCTCTCTCTCTCTCTCTCTCTTTCTCTCTCTCCCCCTTCTTCCCTCCCTCCCTCCCTCCCACTCTGAAGATAAGTGTAAAAATGTCCTCGGGTGAGGATTTTTTTAAAAAGAGAGAGAGAGCACGGAGATGGCTGTGACCTGGCCCCTGCCATCAGGGTGCTCCTGGTTGAGCAACACAGGGAGACGTCCAGGCAGAGAATTCACATCTGAACCTTTCTTCTTTTTTTTTTTTTTTTGTTAATCTTCACCTGAGGATATTTTTTTCCATTGATTTTCAGAGAGTGGAAGGGAGGAAGGGAAAGGGGGGAGAAATAGAGAGAGAGAAACATTGATGTGAGAGAGACACAGATTGGTTGCCTCCCGCATGCACCCTGACCCAGGCTGGAGATTGAATCTGCAACCCAGGTACATGCCCTTGGCCGGGAATCGAACCCGCAACCCTCAGTGTATGGGCCAATGCTCTAGCCACTTAGTAACATCGGCCAGGGCACCTTTCCTCTTTTTTAACTCGTGGCCGCCATCCTCCCCAAGATTAGCAGTACATCTAGACTCTATTGAGCCCTGGTGCCTGTCTCAGCTTGGCCCTGGGAGTGGCTCTGCCTGGGTCCAGCAGCCACAGTGGGTACTTGCTGTCCAGAAGAGTAGCCAACAGTACGAGGTGAGGGTGGCTGGGCTGCCCAAAGCGCACCACACGGTGACATCAGTACAGAACAGGCTGCCGGCTTTTGAGTTCCCTTCGGGAACATCTGCAAGCCCCCTCAGGTGTCAGGGCTGTCTAGGGTCAGTCCCCTATCCCCAGCTAGGGGCACTTGGCTGCTCGGGAGGCCAGATCAGCAGAACCCTCCCTCTCTCTTCCCAGGTGGCTTCAGCAGATTCCAGGCTGAGTGCCCTCACCTGTGTGAGACCAGCCTCAACAGCCGTGGTGGACCAAGCATGGCCATGGTGCCCAGCCCAGTAGTGGGGCTGGGCGGCCTGTGCCTGAGCTCTGATTGCTCTGACGCAGAATCCGAACCTGACCGAGATTCCATGAGCTGTGGCCTGGATTCGGAGGGTGCCACGCCCCCCCCATCGGGGCTGCTGCCATCCTTCCCTGTCCAGATCCTGCCCAACCTCTACCTGGGCAGTGCCCGAGATTCGGCCAACGTGGAAAGCTTGGCCAAGCTAGGCATCCGCTACATCCTCAATGTCACCCCCAACCTCCCTAACCTTTTTGAAAAGAACGGTGACTTTCACTACAAGCAGATTCCCATCTCGGACCACTGGAGCCAGAACTTGTCCCAGTTCTTTCCTGAGGCCATTGCATTCATTGGTGAGTCCACCCTGCCCTCCCCTTACTCCCTCCTTCCCCCAGGCCTGGCTCCTGGCCTCTCCCAGTTCTTCCCCCTCTCCCTCACGAGGGCTCCTCCTGGGTTTAGCTGCCATCCCCAGAACCCACAGCCAGGACTGCACTTCTGGGGTTAGGCAGTGTTGGGGCAAGAGTCCTCTGGCCGAACAGGGCTCCCAGGCAAACCTGGCCAGGGCCACCTGGCTTGGAGGGCAGGACAGGGTGGGAGCTGCGAGGGCCCCTCCAGAAGGCCACTGGCCTGCACCTCACGCTGGTCCCCACTCTGCCCCCACCTAGATGAGGCCTTGGCCCAGAACTGCGGGGTGCTTGTCCACTGCCTGGCGGGTGTCAGCCGCTCTGTCACCGTCACCGTGGCCTACCTCATGCAGAAGCTCCACCTCTCGCTCAATGATGCCTACGACCTGGTCAAGCGGAAGAAGTCTAACATCTCGCCCAACTTCAACTTCATGGGGCAGCTGCTGGACTTCGAGCACAGTCTGCGGCTGGAGGAGAGGCGTGCCCGGGAAGGGGGCAGTGGGGGGCAGGAGTCTGCTGCCTCCGACCCACCCTCCTTCTTCACCACCCCCACCAGCGATGGTGTCTTTGAGCTAGACCCCACCTAGGGCCCTGCCCCGCCCCCCCCAATGGGTGCTCCTGACCACCCATGAGCTGGGGGAGAGGGAGGGAGGGAGGGACTTACATGTAAGCAGGGGTGGGGGGAGGGGGGAGGGGGATGGGGGGAGAGCACAATACCTCATGCGGGGGCTGTGGGAAGAGGCAGAAGCTGGGAACCCCTCCAGGGTGGCCACCGGGAGGGAGAGATATTGCCCTGCCCACTTGAAACATCCTCGGGAATCCTATTAAATGTGCCTATGGGCCAGCTGGGACCACCAGCCTGACCCCTTGCCGCTTTGGGGCGGAACCACGCTCCAGAAACTGCCTCTTCTGCGACTGTTATTTTTTTCTTTGGGGGGGGGGTCCCACTCCTAGGGACCATTCCAGGTGACTGCCTGTTCCCAGCCCCAGGCCCTGTGCGCTCTGCCAGTGCAGCTGGGCTCCGAGCCTCCCTGTGGTTTCCCCCTTCAGGAAGGGCGTGTGCCTGCTCTAGCCACCTCATTTGCCGCAGGGACCTGCTCCCAATCCCATCCCTGTCCCCAAATGGCTGTTTATGGGGAGGGGTTCACCACCACCACCAGTGCAGTCACCTCCCTGCTTCTCTGCCAAGGGCTTCCCAGGGGGTGTGGACTCAGAGGTGCAGTGGCCACCCAGTGTTCATGGGGACAGCCCGTCTCTGGGTGGCTTCTTGCTGGGCAGCACCACTGGGGAGACTGCTGGCCTGAGAGCCATTGGGAGGGTTCCCAGCCACACATCTGGCGCCCTGTTTATCCACTTGACATTTGAAAAGATGCTTTTTTTCCTCTTTCCCAGATGTCTTGACGGGATCACTGGGGCTCTTTGTGACTGAGGGTGGTCAAACTGCCACAGGAGAAGATGGGGTCTCAGAGCAAGACTGGGGATAGGGGATGGGAAGAAGAAGGCCTGAATTTTGATGCTGCGGGTCCCACACAGCCACACACACAAACACACACACAGCCATTCACTGCAGTACACACCCCACGTGGGCGGTGGGCAGCGGGCGACGGCACTTACACACCCTAGCCCAGTGACCATCTCACCCTTGGAAACCCACCCCACAGTTGCTTTCTTGAATTGTTCCTGAATAAACGGTTTATGTAAAATACTGAACTGAGTGAAGCTGCTTCCTGAGCACCTTGGAGGGTTTGGGGGAAGGTGGGGAGGGAGGCCTGGGAAGGGGGGAAGATGCTGGGTTGGTCAGAAACTCAAGCACCACCCCACCCCCATGTCCTCATTTCCCATCTGGCGCCTGCACTGCCTGTCAGCCCAACCTCTGGCCAAGTCCCCCATTTACTCACGACCCATTGAACCCCTATCTACCACACACAACTAATGACCAGGACGGAGCAGTGAACTAAAGAGGCCTGCCACCTGGAGCCAACTTCCTGGAGAGGGAGGGAAGACACCAAGCAACAGACCCCATAAAGCAGTAAATGACACTGGGTGTCCAAAGTGGCAGAGAGATCAGGGGAGCAGGGACCCAGAAGTGACCCTGAGTTTGGCAGCTATGCCCCAAGACTTGGTGCAGAGTCAGACCCAAGCCTCAGTATGAGCTGATGGGAGCCACAGAAGGATCTGAGCTGGGGAGGGACAAGATCAGACTTGCATGTCCCAGGACCTGTCCCTCTGGCTGACAAAGTGTGGAATTTGGACAAAAAAAGGCCCAGGCTGGAGGCAGTTGGAACTTGCTCCTCCCTGGCCTCCCTGCCTCAGCTCTGAACACTTCCAGTGCTTTCTGCACACCATAGCTGGAGTGGTCTTTCTAAAGTCAAAATTCTCGCCGGGCCAGTGTGGCTCAGTGGATTGAGCGTCGTCCCACGGACTGAGAGGTCCCAGTCCAATTCCTGGTCGGGGCACATGCTGGGGTTGCAGGCTCGATGCCCAGCAGGGTACGTGCAGGAGGCAGCCGATCGATGTTTCTCTCTCACATCCATGTTTCTATCCCTCTCTCTCTACCTCTCCCTTCCTCTCTCTCTAAAATCAATTAAAAATATATTTTAAAAAATCAATAAAAACACATTTTAAAAATAAAGTCAGAATTCTCAACCACAAAGATATGGCAGGCAGCAGAAGGAATGCTGAAGGGCGGGTGGAGACAAGTGCAGTATGAGAACGCAGCGGCGACTTGGTGAGCAATGTGGACAGCATGTCCAGGGAAATCTTTGTGGTCCAGAACCCCTAAAACAGAATGAAATCTAAAAACACATTGAAATGAATGGCTGTGCTGGTGGGAAAATAAGAGAAAGCCTCCAAGGTCAGAAACTGTGAGGATACTTGTGTCAAGAAGAGCCCTGGCCAGTTTGGCTCAGAGGTAGAGCGTCGGCCCTTGGACCAAAGAGTCTCAGGTTTGATTCTGGTCAAGGGCACATACTTCGGTTGAAGTTTGTCCCCGGCCCCGGTTGGGGTCGTGCGGGTGGCAACCAGTCGATGTGTCCCTCTCATGTCAATGTTTCTCTCTCTCCCTCTCTCTCTACCTAAAGATAAATAGAAAAATATCCTCAGGTGAGGATTAAAAAGAAAGAGAAAAAGAAAAAGAAGCCCTGGACGGTTTTGCTCAGTGGTTAGTGTCAGCCTGCAGACCAGGGAGTCCCAGATTCGATTCCATCCAAGGGCACATACCTCAGTTGCGGTTTGTCCCTGGCCCCGGTTGGGGTCGTGCGGGTGGCAACCAATCCATGCGTCTCACATCAATGTTTCTCTCTCTCTCTTCTCTCTCTCTCTCTCTCTCTCTCCTCCTTCTCCTCCTCCTTTTCTTCCTCCTCCTCCTCCCACTCTGTCTGAAGATAAATTTAAAATATCCTCGGTGAGGATTTACAAAAGAAGAAGAGTGAGCCCAGCTCCGGGGCTAGCACCTGTCCATGGGGAACCTACATCCAGGAGCCCAGGGCCACCCCTTCTTCCTCTGGCTTTTCAGACACCACTCATGGGAACTGAGATACAACACCTGGACCCCCACATAAAACCTGTACTTTATTTTTTATTTTATTTTATTTTTTTATCCTCACCCAAGGACATTTTTGCATTCATCTTCAGATAGAGCAGGAGGGAGAGAGGGAGGAAGAGAGAGAAACATTGACGTGAGAGAGACACATCAAGTGGTCCCCACCCACACGACCCCAACTGGGGCCAGGGACAAACTGCAACCGAGGTTCGTGCCCTTAGTGGGAACCGAACCCGGGACTCTCTGGTCTGCGGACTGACACTCTAACTGCTGAGCCAAACCGGCCAGGGCAAAGCCTGTACTCTTGAAGGGCAATGCTCTCAATAAGTGTGGTTGGCAGAATACTGGCCCCGTGAAGATGGCCACATCCTAATTCCAGGAGCATGTGAATATGGTTCTTTAAATGGCAAAGGGGACTCTGCAGATGTGATTAAGACAAGGATCTTGAGGTGGGGGACTGTCCTCGACTATCCGAGTGGGCCCTAAATGCCATCACATGCATCTTTATCAAAGAAAGAGAGAGGCAGGAGAGTGAGACAAGGAGGTGTGGTGATGGAAACATAGGCCAGAACCAGAGAGAGATTGGAAGATGCTACACTGCTGGCTGTAAAGATGGATGAAGGGGCCACAAGCGGAAGAAAGTGGGTAGCCTCTAGATGCCGGAAAAGGCCAAAAAAAAAAAAGTTTTTTTCCCTTCAGCCTCTTCAAAAAATGCAGCCCAGCCCTGGCCAGGTGACTCAGTTGGTTGGAGAGTCATCCCATACACCAAAAAAGGTTGCAGGTTTGATTCCCGGTCAGGGCACAAACCTAAGTTGGGGGTTCAATTCCTGGTTGGGGCGTGTAGGGGAGGCAAGGGATCAATGTTTCTCTTTCTCTCTCTCCCCTTCCTCTCTCTCTAAAAGAATCAATAAATACATATCCCCAGGTAAGGATTAAAAAAATGCAGCCCTGCCGACATCTCGATTTTAATTCAGTGAAATCTATTTTGGATTTCCATAACTACGATAATAAATTTGTGCTGTCTTAAACCACTAAGTTTGTGATAATTTGATACAGCAGCCACAGAAAACTAATACAATTGGTGACCTAGAAAAAAATACCCCACCAAAAGAGGCGAGGATGTTTGCGTATCTTGACCTTGGATCTGGGTGGAAGTGGAAAAAAAGGAAAATGTTGACCCTGAGAATTTATAGCCACAAGCTGCAATTTTAGCTTAGCGTGGTCTAGGCATAGAGTAGAGGAGGCACCAGCAATTCTCTATTGCAGGGACTCAGGCAGAGCAATCTGGTTGGGGGACAGCTCCTAGATTTGTCTTGAAGCTGCATCTGATTAGCTTGCACACAGATTTTACTTAGACTGTGACAGTCCAATAAAAATAGAAAAGTTTAAAAATACATTTTTTAAAAGTTCTAAATGAAGTGGTCCAGAGGGAGTATTGCCCGGGAGTGCCTGGCATAAGCAAAGCACAAATCCTCTGTGCACGGACGTCCTTTAAACACAGGCCTCAAAGAAGCCCTATAGAAAATTCTGAAATATATAATGGGGGAGGGAAATCACAAAATGTACAAGGAAACACGTCACCGTGTATGAGAGAAACATATAAATTTAAGCATCAATCCTGCAAAGATAGCACATTTTGAAATTTATATTTTTTTCACACAAATATAAAATAAGTATGATCAATATATTTGAAGAAACAAAATGAAGTATCAAAAGTATAACAAAAGAACAAGAGACTATAAAATGACCAGGTACTCTTGAAAGATGGACCAAATAAAACTTCTAGAAATTAAAAATATAATAATTAAAATTAAAAATTTGAGAAATGGGTTATACAGTATGTTAAACATAGCTGAACAGAGAAATCAGTGAAATGGAAGATGGATTTATATAAATTATCCAGAATGCAGAACAGAGAGATAGATTGAAGTCACACAAATATTTAGCTGAATTTCTAGAAGAAAACAGTTAAAGAGAATAAGAACTGAGCAATAGTAAAAGAGACAATGACTGAGAATTTTCCAAAATTGGTGAAAGACACCGTGGAAGAGAATGCTAGTATCCCCAGTATGTATTCACCCCTTCCTCCTTTTAGAAATAAAATCCCCAAAGGTTTATAGCGCATCTGGCTTCCCAGCTAGAAACCTCATTTCACATTCTCCCTGGTGGCTAACTGTGGCCATGTTCTTACATGTTGTCTACTTTTTCCATTAGAGCCCTTAGCATATTAACATTTTAATCATAGTATTTTAAATTGCTGATCTGATCATTCCAGTAACCCTGTCATATCTGAGTCTGGTTCTGATGCTTGCTCTGTCTCTTCAAGCTGTTTTTGTTTTGTTGTTGTTGCTGCTGCTGTCTTTTCCTTCAGTATGCCTTGTATTTCTTTTTTTAACCCTCACCTGAGGATATTTTTTCCATTGATTTTTAGAGAAAGTGGAAGGAAGGGAGGGAGAGAGAGAAAGAGAGATAGATTGGTTCCCTACTGTATGCACCCCAACCAGGGCTGGGGATTGAACCTACAACCCAGGTACATACCTTTGATCAGGAATCAAACCTTCAACCCTTGGGTCTGTGGGGAGATGCTTCACCACTGGACCACACCGGCCAGGGCTGCTTTGTACTTTTTTGTTAAAAGCCAGACATGATAAACTGGGTAAAAGGACCTGTGGTAAACAGGCTTTTAGTGATGTGGTGGTGAGGTGTGAGGAGAGGGAGCATTCTATAGACCTATGGTTAGATCTCAACCTTTTAGTGAGCCTGTGCCTCCATACTATGAACTTCATGGTGCTTCTCAGTTTCCCCTCCTAAGGTGGGACAGGATGGCCAGGCGGGGCTGGAGGAGGGTATTTACCTTCTCTCAGGTCTGTCAGACTCTAATAAAACTTCAATAGGTCAAGCTCTGAGATAATAGTTTGTCTTGAGGGTGGGCCTTGTTAAGAACAGAGTACTCTGGTGTATTTCAAAATATCTACTTCCCGCTCCCCTAACCTCAGAACCATGAGATTTTTCTCCAATCTTTATTGTGAGAACCTGGTAGGGCTCCTGGAGGTAAAACTCACAAAATTACGAGAGCCTCCCTAAGACTATTCCAGCCCCCTGGAGTTTTTAACTCTCAGACTTGTCCACAATGAGCCTCCAGCAATTCATCAGTTACAGTTCAGGTTTTCCTGCCCCAGCACTATTCCCAGTTGTGGGTTTTTGCTCTGGTAAATTGTGGTTCTCTGTATTCGCCTGTCTCTCTAGTTTTGGGGGCAGTAGTTAGTCCTGTGACCTCAATTCTCTGATGGATGGATGAAGAGCTGTTGATTTTTCAGTTTGTTCAACTTTTTACTTGTTGTTAGCATGGAGTCATGACTTCCAAGCTCCTTACACGCCACACCAGAAACAGGAACTTCCCTGGGTCTGCTGTTTTGAGTGGCTAATTTTTATCATTATGAGTTACATTTTTATGCTTCTTCTACTTCAGTCAGAAAGTCTGGGTGGTGGAGTTCACCTATGTGTTTCCTTTCTTTCAGACATCATGGAGTCTTCACTGTCCACCACCTAAAAACAGTCGATTCAAACATTTTGCTAAGTTTTCCAGTTGTGTATGGTAGGAAGATAATTCTGGACCTTGTTATTCCCTATTGTCCATGTCAGTATTGAATGACTTTAAACTTTGTTAGGTAAATAAGCATGCTAAACTTTCTAGAATAACTCCTAAAAGAATATAGAGTGCACTACTTCCAAACTAGTAGAGAAAAAATATCAAATAATGAGAAAAAAAATCTCAATCCAAAAGAAGTCAAAAGAGGAAAATGAGGAAACAGAAACATTGGAATAAGTAGAAAGTATAAAATAAGATTTTAGAAATTAATCCAAATATCACTAAGCAAAATAAATAGACAAAATTCTCCAGTTAAAGACAGGATTTTAAAAAATCCAGCTATAGTCTGTTTGTAAGAGATACATTTAAATGATAGGACCAAAAGAACAGATTAAAAGGTCAAGACTTCCAGCTATGGCCAAATGAGTATTGACAAAAACAACCCTTATGATCTGGAAAGCAGCCAAAGGTATATCACAAACGAAGAAGCTGAACTTTGGGAATTTGTGTCATCCTGGCCTAGGGCTACTCACGTCCTCCCAGCCTAGTTGGCGTGGAGGTTCTGTATGAGCAAGGCAGCCCATGAAGACCAGAAGCTTCTCCTCCTAGTTTTGAAGGGGGCTAACTCAATTTGTTTTTTGTTTTGTTTTGTTTTGTTTTTTGTTTTTGTTTTTTTTATCCTCACCCGAGGACACTCTTTCCATTTTTTTGTTCAGGTAGAGTGGGAGGAAGAGAGAGAGAGAGAAACATCGACGTGAAAGGGACACATCGAGTGGCTGCCACCCGCACGACCAACCAGGGCCAGGGACAAACTGCAACCGAGGTACATGCCCTTAGCGGAAACCGAACCCGGGTCTCTCGGGACCGCAGGCTGATGCTCTAACCGTTGAGCCAAACCAGCCAGGGCTGGGGCTAACTCAATTTGAAGTGTTGGGCAATACTCACACCCAAGGGCATTGTCAGTGGAAGTGACTTCTCAGAGGCAGGGAAGGACAACCCTACTAGACCGAGGTTGTGAGTGTGGTTGGGGTAAGCATATTCCTGTCTAACCAGAAAATGGAGAGGTCCCAAGCTATTCACCCTCTCCTGGATTACTTTGAGGCTATGCACATGTATATAGGAGACTCAAAAGGGCCCAGTGGAAAGAAAACCCAGGGCAAACTTTAAAATAGCTTAAACATTAAAAGAACCCCCCTACCCACACACAGATCCATCAGCAGAGTACACAGGCCTTGCTGGCTCAAGATGTCTGAGCACAGTTTCTGTCCAATTATTGGCTGGCCACTAAGTTAGGCAGATACAGGGGCAGGGGCAGCCCCAAGGAAACCAGGCTTAATATTTTAAACTAGAATTAAAAAAAAAAAAAAAAAACTAAGCAGAGACACTAGTGACTGCATACTGCAGGGAGATAGATTTCAGAGATTTCATCCAGAAAAGTTACACAACAAAGAAACAAACAAGTTACAAAACACACACAGCAAAAATAGCCTCTAGGGGGTAAAGGGAATATCAGAATCTAGATCTGCTAGAAAATATTATCTAAAATGTTCAATTTTCAACAAAAAATTATATGACATGCAGAGAAATAGCAAAGTGTGACCCACATTTAGGAAAATAGTCAATAGAAACTATCTCTAAGTGTTCCCAGATGTGGGAATTAGAAGATTAAGACTTCAAAGCAGTTATTAGAAATATGTTCAATAGCTTGGCTGGTGTGGCTCAGTGGTTAAGCGTCGACCTATGTATCAAGAGGTCACTGGTTCTGTTTTCAGTCAGGGCACATGCCCGGGCTGCAGGCTCGATCCCTGGTAGGGGGCATACAGGAGGCAGCCAATCCATGTTAATACCTCTCTCTCTCATCAATGTTTCTTTTTTTTTTTAACTTTTTAAAATATATTTTTTATTGATTTTTAGAGTGAATAAGGGAGAGAGATAGAAACATCAATGTGAGAGAGAAACATCGATCAGCTGCCTCCTGCACACCCCCTGCTGGGGGTCGAGCCCGCAACCTGGGCATGTGCCCTGACCAAGAATTGAACCAGGACCTCTCATTCCATGGGATGATGCTCCATCTAATAAGCCACACTGGCCAGGCTCTCTGATTGATGTTTCTCTTTCTCTCTCCCTCTCCCTTCCTCTTTCTCTAAAAGTTAAATAAAAAACATCTTAAAATAAATAAATAAATATGTTTAACATACTAAAGGAAACCATGTTTAAAGAGTTAAAGAAAAATATGACAACAATGAATTAACAAATACAGATTTTCAATAAGAATAATGAAATTATGAAAAAACAACTAAATGGAAATCATGGAGTTGAAAAGTATAACTGAAATGAAAAATTCTCTAGAGGTATTTAAGAGGAGGTTCGAGATGTCAAAAGAACATATTAGGAAACTTGAAAATAGATCATCCATTCCAAAGAACAGAGAGAAAAATGAATGAGCCTCAGAGACCTGTAGTACAACAAGCATACTAAAATATGTATAATGGGAGGTTTTGAAGAAGAAAAGAGAGAAGAGGGGATAGAATAAATATTTGAAGAAATAATGGCAGAAACATCCAAAATTTTATGAGAAACATTAATCAGATCCAAGAAGTTCAATAACCCCAACTAAGGCAAACACAAAAGAGCTAGTTGTAGATATGTCATAGTAATACTGTTGAAAGCCAAAGATAAACAATTTTGAAAGCAGTAGGAGAAAAATGGCCCATGCACAAGGGAACCACAATAAAATTAACAGTTAACTTCTCATCCTTAGCAATGGAGGCCAAAAGACAGTAGCATGATATAATCAAAGAGCTAAAAGGAAAACAAATACTATTCATCAAAAATTCTATATCTAAAACTATCCTTTAAAAATTGGAGGTTATGCCCTGGCCGGTTTGGCTCAGCGGTTAGAGCGTCAGCCTGCGGTCCTGAGAGACCCGGGTTTGGTTCCCGCTAAGGGCATGTACCTCGGTTGCAGTTTGTCCCCGGCCCTGGTCGGTTGCTCGGGTGGCAGCCACTCGATGTGTCCCTTTCACATCGATGTTTCTCTCTCTCTCTGTTCCTCTCTCTCCCTCCCACTCTACCTGAACAAAAAATGGAAAAATGTCCTCGGGTGAGGATAAAAAAAAAAAAAAAAAAATTGGAGGTTATAAAAAAAAAAAGACATCCCCAGATAAACAATGACTGATAGAATTTGTTGCCAGTATACTTCCTTACAAGAAATACTAAAAGAAGTACTTCAGGTTGACAAACAGTTAGTAACTTGAATTCACAGGAAGAAATGAAGAGCATCAAAAATAATTAATATGTGGGTTAACATAAAAGTCTCTCCTAATATATTTTCCTCATTTCTTCCCTTAACTTCTTTAAAAGGTATAAGATTGTATAAAGAATTAGGTGTAACACTGTATTTTGGGGGTTATAACCTATGTAGATGTAATATACATGGCATTAATGGCACAAAAGAGGAGGGAAGGAATGAAGCTATCTTGCAGCAAAGTCTCTACATTTTACCAAAATTAAGTCAGTATTAATATGAAGTAGATTGTGATTAAGATGCATACTATAGCCCTGGACAGTTTGGCTCAACGGTTAGAGCATTGGCCTGCAGAACAGAGAGTCCAGGGTTCGGTTCCCGCTAGAGGCACATACTTCTATTGCAGTTTGTCCCCAGCCCCGGTTGGAGTTGTGTGGGTGGCAGCCACTCAATGTGTCTCTCTCACGTCGATGTTTCTCTCTTCCTCCCTCTCTCCCTCCTGCTCTATCTGAAGATGAGTGCAAAAATGTCCTCGGGTGACAATAAAAAAAAAAAAAAGATGTATACTATAATGCAACTGCAGTTAAACATATATATGTATATATAGTTAAAAAGTGAGCAGAGGAAATAAGGTGGTACATTAAAAATATTTAACACAGAGAAGGCAGTCAAGCAAGAAGAGAGGAACAAAAAAGACAGGAGATATACAGAAAACAGCAAAATGGCTATTATATTACTTATAAAAGACAAGTCTTAGATTCAAAGATACAAATAGATTGAAAGTAAAAGGGCAGAAGATCTTTCATGCAAACAGTAACCATAAGAGAGCTGGAGTGGCTATATTAACATCAGATAAAACAGACTCTAAGACAAAAGCTATTATAGAGAAAAAAATAAACATTTCATCATGAATTAATTAGGAAGATATAACAATTATAAACATATACACATCTAACAACACAGCCCCAAAATACATAAAGCAAAAACAGACAGAATTGAAGACAATTCAACTATGATAGTTGGAGATTTCAATACGCAACTTTCAATAATTGATAACACTAGAAAGAAAAGCAGCAAGGATATAGAAAACCTGAACAACACTAACAACAAATTTTGGCATAACTGGAATCTATAAAACACTCCACTCAACAAATGCAAAATATTCACTCTTTTCAAATACATATGGAACATTCTCCAGGATAGAACATAACCTAGGCCATAAAACAAGTCTTAATACATCTAAAAGGATTGATATAATATAAAATCTGTTCTCTGACCACAACAGAATTAAATTAGAATTTTTTTTAAAAAGAAAGAAATATAGGAAATTTAAAAATATTTGGAAATTGAACATCAAATTCCTAAATAACCCACAGGTCAAAGAAAAAACTTAAAATGGAAATTAGAAGATACTTTGAAGAGAATGAAATGAAAATACAACATGTTAAAATTATGGGATACAGCTAAAACAGTACTTAAAATGAAATTTATAGCTTTAAATGTCTATATTAGCAAAAAAGAAAGATCTCAAATCAATAGCCTAATGATCCACCTTAATAAACTAGAAAAAGAAAAGTAAACTAAATCCAAAGCCAGCAGAGGTCAGATTAGTGCAGAAATAAATGAAATAGAAAACAGGAAAACAATAGAAAACATCAATTCAAACAAAAGTTAGTTCTTTGATTTACCTGGAATGATCAAGATAAAGATTATCAAGATTAACAATAAAAGGGGGACATTACTACTGACATATAGAAATTTAAAGAATTATAAGGCAAAGTTTTAAACAACTTTATGCCAATAAATTAGACAATTCAGATGAAATGGACAAATTCCTAGAAGGATACAAATGATCAAAATTGACTTCAAAATAGAAAATTTGAATAGATTTATAACAAGCAAATAAATTGAATTAGGAATTGAAAATTTTCCCACACAAAAAACCCAAGCCCAGAAGCCTTCACTGGTGGATTCTACCAAATAACACAACTGAAAACATATGTCCACACACAAACTTGCACATAAATGATCATAGCAGCATAATTCACAATAGCCAAAAGGTGGAAACAACCCAAATGTCCATCAATGGATGCGTAGATAAACAAAACATGGTCTATTCATACAATGAGACATTATTCAGCTATAAAAAGGAATGAAGTACCGACATATGCTACGATGTGGATGAAAACATTATGTAAAGCATAAAAAGAAGACACAAAGGGACACATATTGTATGGTTTCATTTATGTGCAATATCAAAATAGGTAAACTCACAGAGATAGAAAGTAGATTAGTGATTGCCAGAGGCTGGGGGTGGGATGGGAAAACTGTTGAGTGACCACTAAATAGGTACAGGAATTTCTTTTGGGGTAATGAAAATATTTTGTAGACTGTGGTGATAATTGAATAACTTTGTGAATATACTAAAAAACAATACATTTTACGTTTTGAAGGGTGAATTTTATGGAATGTGAATTACATCTCAATGAAAAACAAATTTTAAGTTTGACAGGAAAAGGATTGAACAAGATATACCAGGCAAATATCAACCAAAAGAAAGTTATAGTTGCCATGTTACTCTCAAAGTAGACAATAAGGAAAAAGCATTACCAGTACCAATGTATGTTACTACATTTTTTATCAAATGTTTCAATTCTAAGCTCATCTGCCCTTAATAACTTCACTTGAAAATACATAAAGCAAGAGCTGAGAGAACTACAAGGATAAACTGAGAGAAGCAAGACCTCTACTGGAGTATTATATGAGGCAGGCTTGGCTCCCTGGTGTGAGGGGAACTATCAAACTCTCTATGGAGCCTGGGGAGGGGACCTGGAGATGAGGTTTTTATATTTATCAAAAGGGGACAGATAAGGTTGGGAAATACTGAAAAACTCTCCTAAAGCAAAAATATGATCCTGTCACGGTGCTGCCTAGAATCCTCCAGTGGCTCCCCAGTGCCCTCTTGAAAAAGTTCACTTTTCAGGCTGATCTCTAGCGACTTCTCACAAAAGATTTCAATCAACCAAACTGGATTGTTTGTTATTTCCCAAACATTCCATCTGAGAAGACAGGAATGTAATGGAGACATCAGGGCCTGGACAAAGCTGGGGTTGGGCAGAGAACCTGACTGGAAGAAACTTGGCTTAGAGTCAAAACAGGGGCCTGGCTTGGCCTCTTCATGTCCTGAACAGGCCTACTCTCCTGAGTTCTGGAGCCCTGGGGGTGGGGGCATCCTTGACTCCCGTATAGCCTCTCCCTGCCATTCATTCCACCAAGATTGATCTCCATCTTTCCAGTCCCACTTCATTCCTTTTGTTGTTGTTAATCCTCACCCGAGGATATTTGTTCATTGATTTTTATAAAGAGTAGAAGGGAGGAAGAGAGAGAGAGAAAAAAACATCCATGTGAGAGAGACATATCAATTGGTTGCCTTCCCCACAACCCTACGGGAGCTGGGGATCAAACCTGCCACCCAGATATGTGCCCTTGACGTGGAATCGAATCTGAGACCCTTTGGTCTGTGGGCTGATGCTCTCTAATTGCTGAGCCAAAGTGGCCAGGGCCCAGTCCCACCTCAGCAGCCTGGGCACAGGCTCTCTACATCTCTTGCTTTGCCCTCCACGTGACCCACACACATGTATACCTGACACCAGCCCTGCCCCACTTCCCGGCGTCCCTCACACTGAACTCCAAAGGGGTCTTTCGAGGGCCCAGGTGCCACACCCCACCTCCACCACCTTGGAAAGACCTCCCAGGTTCTCATTTCACTGGAAATTTAAATAAATGAAACTGAGGCACAGAAGACTTGAAAGGTGACAAAACCTCCTGCAAGGCCCAAACTCAAATCCAGGGCAGTTCCTCCAGCCTCGTGTTCTTTCTCTTTCCTCACAGAGTTTACATTCACAGAGAGAAGGCCCGAGAACTCCCTCATCCTTTCCTCAAGTCCCTACACAACCTTCATGTTCCCAGCGAACCCTCCTCACTTGCACCGAGGCACAAGGCTGTGTGGCCTTGTCCCCCAGTTACCTGGTCACTCTATGCCTCAGTTTTCCCAGCTGTAAAGTGGGGCCAATGAGAACCAGAGTGGCTACTTCCCAGTTGAGGTGTGAGTGACTACCTGGAAAGCTTTCTGGAACAGGGCCTGGCACACAGTGGGTTCTCAATAAGAGCTCTCACTGAGCTAAACATATGAATCTGCTACAAAGCCAGATCCATATTTGCAGAGAGAGGGTATGAAACAAGTCTCTTGCTTTACTTCCACTTCAGATACCTCCAACTCACCATGTCCAAAACCAATCTCACCATTGACTCTCCCCAAACCCACCCCAGGTGAACCCCTCTTGGTGAATGGTTCTACAGTCTTCCCAGAAATGCATGGACCACCCCAGATCCCTCTCTTTCATTTCCCACCTCAGTGTGGCCCCCCCAAGGTGAGCCTCCCCAAAACACCTGACACCTACAGGTTTGCTCCGAGACAAAGTGTGTGACCAACCCTGTATGGTCCAAAATGAGGGAGACAGCCCTGGCCAATTTGGTTCAGCGGTTGGAGCGTCGGCCCGTGGACAAAAGAGTTGTGGGTTCAATTCTGGTCAAGAGCATGTACCTCAGTTGCAGTTCATCCCTGGCTGGTCGGGGATCTATGGGAGGCAACCAATCGATGTGTCTCTCTCACATCGATGTTTCTCTCTCTCTCTCCCTCCCTCCCAGTCTATCTGATGATAAATTAAAAAATGTCCTCGGATGAGGATTTTTTTAAAAAAGAAAATGAGGGAGACAGCTTCCTCTCAGGACACCCACATAGCTCCCCCCTTGTTCTGGTCTGGTCCCCAATGCCCAAGAAGGCGAGCCTGCTGAACTCTGCTCCTGAACCACAGCACCTGAGTTTTCCAGCCACCCCCAGCTCAGTACCACAGACTAGATAGGGCACTCTCCGCTCCAAGCCCTCCAGTGGCTCGCCATTGCTGACTCTTACCCTGCCAGGCTCTGATGCCTCCAGTAGCCAGCCTTAGCGCCTGAGCACGTTGTTCCCTGAGTGTGAAATGCTTTCACGGGGACCCCAGCTTCCTCGTTATCCCACCCCCCACCTCTTGCTTAGGCTGAACCAGTCCTTTCTCTCTCCCAGGCCTCATCCCACAGCCTAGCTGACCCAAAGCTTTCCTCTCACAAACTGCCTCCTTGGATGGGAAGGGCTCAGAGGGATGAATGAAGGGTCCCAGTCTCTTCCTGCACCCAGATAGGCAGGGCAGGACCTCTCTCCCAAGTGAGGACTTTTCTGAGGCGGGATCTTAGGAGACTGGGTTGAGTAGTTGCCCCAGGTGCTGAAGAACAAGGGTGGTTGATGGATGTGACCATGGTGCCGCCTTCTGGCCAGAGGCCAAACTGCACCCTGGGTCTGGACAGCTGGAGACCAGGCCTCAACTCTGCAGCAGGCCTGGGCTGGAAGAGCTGGCCCCCTCTGACCGACTGCGATTCCTTCTCGAAGGCTGGTTGTGACGTTGCTGCTCCAGAGCAGCCAGCATGCCGCGTTCCCCACGCAGATCACTCCTATCCTCCGAGTAAGCCCACCCCTCCTCCGTGAGGGCGGGCACCCTGATTGGTGGGCTCAGCACCTGGCACAAGAGTAGAAGCCCAAACAATGTTTGACAGACATAAGAATGAGGCGGTGTCGCAGGGTCTAATGTGAATTGGAAAGAGGGGAAGGAGAGCCAGCAAAGGGACGCTGGTGAAAATGTCTGAGGTGACAAGACAGAGACAAGACCTCAAATGCAGAGCTAAGAAGAGGCAGAACAGGTCGTTGGAGGTAAGAAGGTCAAATTGTTGAGACCTGACCGTGGCATTAGCTACCTAAGGTCCCCTAGATTGTGTGACCCCAAAGCCTGGAGTGAAAAATGGCCCAGAATTGGCTGTGGGGACAGAGGAGAAAGCTGCCCACCCTCCTCCAGACTTGCCCCCAGGCTAAGGGACCTGTGGGAGGGGTGTGCATGGGGCAATGTGGAATAGCAAGGTGGTGAGAAGACGCTGGGAGGCCACAGAGGGGCTTGTGGGACTGGGAACCCACAGGCGGGCATGCCCACCCTGGGCTATGCCGACCCCTGGCTAACCGGGGGCGTGCTGTGCATTGGCTGCTCTCCTCAGTAGAAGCCAGGCTCCTTGTTTCCAACCCCAATCCTGATCTGGTCCCCACCCCTGAGACCCAGGCCAGCCCTGCGTTGGGTCTCATTGCCCCCCATTCCAGTCCCAAAGGTTAACAAGAAGGTTCTTCTCCATCAATTTCCATGATGGGAGCTGGCAGGGGTCACAGTGTGGAGGAAGGAGTAGCCAGTTCACCCAAAACTCTGAGGGTCCTCTCTCTGCTCTGGCTAGGGCTGAGGAGTGGCCCCAGAGGACTTCCCCTGGTGGGCACCGGAGAAAGGCCTAGTGGAGCCAGGAGAGGCTTGGGCCACTCCAGAATTGGGGTGTGAGGGGCAGGGACCATGCAGACTGGAGGACCGGCCACCACCCTTCACACCAGAAGCCATAACCAACCAGCCTGGGTTCCCCCAAGCCTGGAGCCCATGGGTTCCAAAGCTGAGCACAGCACAGGAATTGAGGCCCCAATGACGCCCTCTCCTGGCCAAGGGGCTCCCCCTCCACTCTCTGACACTAGTCTCCCCCATAGGAAGAAGGTGTGTCCTGGACATGCTGTCTGGCCACAGGCACTGGGAGGGGTAATGAGGAGAGGTTAGAGCAGGCCAGGACTCTGGTTGTCCTCCAGGCTACAGACCTCCACTTGCCTGTGAGTCCTTCCGGGCCTGGCCCTGAACAGCAGGGGCACTGTAGCCTATCCCTGGGGTCCTGGACACTTGGGCCCCCATTAGGCCTCCCGCCACCCCCCTCAGCTGGCAGCCCAGCCAGGAGCCAGAGCCACACGCACATGCAGGCCCACCTCTAGGCTGGCAAAGCTGGCCGCTGGGTTGCCTCTTGCTGGCACTTTGGGGGTGGGGCAGGAACAGAAAGTTCTTGGACAACTGGGAATTTGTCTGCCGTGATCCAAGGGAGCAAAAGTTTGGGTGGCAGTGGGCTAGATGGGGTGGTGTGGTCCCATGGACAGTGGCTCTGCCTCTTTGGTTTCTTTCCCAGAGGTGATACCCATCCCCTCCACACTCATCCCCCATGCCTGTCCCTTACCCCTCCCTCCAGCTCACCACTGTCCCATTGCTCTGTCTGTCTTTATTGATTTGGGGAAAACTGGAGGGAAGCTGGAGGCCACCACACAAGCGGGACCACTACAGTCAGCGAAGCGCAGAACAGCGTGCAGGAAGGACAGTCCCTGGAGCCTCTTCAGCTTCTAGAGGGCTTGTGGCGGGGACAGGAGAGGGGAGCCCCTGTGGACATGCCCCACCAGCCCCTGGGGGGCAGAGCCTCGGGGGTGCCCCACTCCCACCCTAGTGCCGTGTGCCACACCCACACATCTCAAACTCTCCAGCAGAGGCCAGCCCCGGGGCACAGGGGCTGGGGGAGAGGACTGAAAGGGTCCATGGGAAGAGAATCAGGGGTCAGTGCACTCAGCCTCGGCATCTGCCAGGGGTGGAGGGGGAGAGAGAATTGCACAGGGAAGGGGAACAGTCAGGAGGCACCCCTGGCCTGCCCTGTGCCCGAGCTCCCAGTCAAGGATCTCAGCTGTGGTACCCACTGGGTCTTGGCACTGGGCCCCTCCCGGATGCTCACATTCCCTGCAGTCCCCAGCCCCTCTCTCACCTACTCCTCCCAGAACCCTGGATACTCCCTACCATCTGAGCCCTCAGCCCTCTGATCTCTGGGGTCCACCACACTTAGCTCTTGGCCACATGGTGCTCGACACCCTCTAAGCTCACCAAGGATCCACCTCCCAGGGGGTGCAGAGCCCACCCCCACGCACCTGGGCATCACCAGTTGGGGGGCTGGCCAGCTCGGAGGCCTGGGTGGCTGTGGCGGGCCATCCTCCGCTCTGAGGCATCCTCGCCCTCTGGGCTCTGACCCAGCTTTTGGATGTGGCGCAGGAAAGAGGTGGCATTGAATGCTCGCTGCGGGAATACAGGGGTAACAGGCTATGCCCAGGCCATCCCAAGGCTGAGGGACAGAACAGGTGAGGAAGGGAGGCAGCCTCAAGCTAAAAAGCTCCATGGGCTCTCCCCATACTGACCTTCCAGTGGGTCCGTGCAAAATTCTTCTGGATCTGCTCACTGACTGAGCCCAGGATGTCTTTGTCAAAGGCAGCATCCCCAGAGATCCTAGCCGGAGGCCAAGGGTCAGTGGGGTGGTGGGGGGTAGGAGGTCTCTGGAGATGTGGTCCCTCCCTCTGGTCCTAGGACAGCTAGGTAGGGGATCTACTTACCAAAGATGTTGTAAGGCCTGCTGGCAGGTGAACCTCTTTTGGGGGTCTCGCTCCAGAAGGTGCCGGATAAAGTCTTTGGCTGGAGCAGGGAGGCCAGGTGAGCCCAACCCACCCCCACTGCCCTTATCACTCCCCCCTCCCTTCCCTGAGCTTGGGGCCAGCCTCAAATTCACCTGATTCTGAGATGTCATCCCAAAAGGGAGAGTCAAACTCGTAGCTGGCCCTCAGGATCTGGCTGAAGAGTTCGGGGTCGCTCTCGTCGTAGAAGGGAGGGTACCCACACAGCCTGGCACCCACATATGAATCACCCAGCTGTCCAACCCTCCCCAACCCAGCAGGGGGCACGCAGGCAGAAGAAGAGCCTTCCCAGTGGTCACTCACAGAATGTAGGAGATGACACCCAGGGCCCACACATCTACAGCCTTCCCGTAGGGTTTCTGCTCCAATAGCTCCGGGGCTGGGGGGGGCCAGAGACAGACAGACAGACAGACGCACACCCGTGCACGCGCACACCAGCCTTCAGTGCCGCCTGGCTCAGCCTAGTCAACCCCAGGGATGGCCCGCCACCTACCCTGCCCCTGGCACCACAGCTCCCACAGGGTCCCCCAACCCTCTGGCCCACACTGAGCTTCAGGAAGCCCCCTTCACATACCCACATATCCTGGGGTCCCACAGGCAGTGCCCAGCATGTTGCCAGCCTGAATCTTGGAGAGGCCAAAGTCGGAGACCATGATCTTGGAGTCCTCAAATGGCGTGGCATAGAGGAGGTTTTCAGGCTATGACACACCAGTAGCCAGAGGAAGCGCC
The DNA here is from genome assembly GCF_014108415.1 of Molossus molossus. NCBI lineage: Eukaryota > Metazoa > Chordata > Mammalia > Chiroptera > Molossidae > Molossus > Molossus molossus. The sequence goes on along the minus strand of NW_023425355.1, from coordinate 91,541,364 downwards.
AGGTCAGCCCTGGCGTGGCCCCCGAGGCTGGAACAAGGGGCTAGGCCCCTTCAAGTCCCCCACACCCTTGGTACACAGGGAGGCTGGATAAGGCCTGAGCAGGCGGGCAAGAGGGCAGGCACCTTGAGGTCACGGTGCACGATGCCCAAGCTGTGCAGGTAGGAGACAGCACCAAGAACCTGGCCCACCAGGTGGCTGGCATCCTTCTCTGTGTAGGAGCCACGCTCCATGATTCGGTCGAACAGCTCACCCCCTGTCACCCTGTGAGGAGCGGATGCTCATTTGACCCAGGCACCTCGGCCCCCACTCATCACCCAGCCCCCAGCCTGCCCCTGCCCTCCTTACAGCTCCATGGCCAGGTAGAGGTGGGAGGGGCTCTCATGGACATCCTCCAGAGCCACGATGTTGGGGTGGCTGACCCTACAATCGCAACAAAAGGCACTTATAGGCCACTGTATCCCCCTCTGGGCCTCAGGGCCTTCCACCTCTGCCCCCTTCCCTACTACAGGCCCCCTCTGCCAAATCCAGCAAGGCAGAGCCCCATGCCAGGACTTCCTGGGGACACAGAGGAGGCAGGGTACTCCACCCCAGGGCACTGCCCCACAGGCCTTAAGAAACAGTAACCTGGCCAGGGCCAGACACGCACCTGCGGAGCACTGCAATCTCGTTCTCCACCAGGGCCTCCTTGCCTCGAAGGGCCTTCTTGGAGATGCACTTGAGGGCAACAAGGTGTGAGGAGCCCCGCTCCTGGGCCAGCACCACCTCAGAGAAGGCACCCCTGCCCAGGCAGGAAAAGAAGGGGAAAGGTGAAGAGGAGAAGGAGAGGAGGGGGAGGGGAGAGAGCAGAGGTGGTGAGAGGGAAGGGCCCCCCTAGCTGAAGCAGAGGGAGAGCCCGCTCCATCCCATGCCACTCATCCCACACACACACACTCACTGACACACATGCACACATATCACATTCACTGACACACTCACGAGCCCAGCTTCTCCCGGATCTCATAGACGCTGCTGATGTCCTCCGTCTGTTTCTTGAGCAGCAGCATGTCTGGGGGGCAAGGGAGAGTTGGAAGGAGGTGCTCTGGGTGAGAGGTAGCCCTGTCCCCCACCCCAGGCCCAGCAGTGCTTCAGTCACCCTTAGCGACAGCCCCACTCAGGAACACATGTCTCATAAGGACCCATACACCCTCCCCCAGCCGGAGTACATCTCGCCCCTCCCCCACCGCCCAGGTCAGCACTCCCAGGTAGATGCCTCCCAGTGAAGCCACCGCATACACTCCTTCTAGCTCCCCCCAGATACACCAACACGATCCTGAACTCCCCCCCACACACACACACAGATGGCGATCAGTGCCCAGACATCTCTCTGCCGCCACACAACCGAGTCAGCTGCAATAGGCCGCCTTCCAGAAGGCTCCATGCACCCCCACTCCGGCCCCTCCGAGCCCACCCCCATCCACAGCGCCCAAAGGGCCCCCCCTCGCCCCCAGGTCTAGACTTGCCACGGGTTGCCCAGCGCCCACAGGACACGCCACCCAGGCCACCAACCCGCCCAAGATGCACCTGCGACCCCAGGGCATAGCCACCTGCCACAGCCACTGCCACCCACGCGGCTGCCCAGGCGCACCCCGCTCTCGGCGCCCCCCCGGAGCAGGAGGAACTCCGCAGCCTGGGCCTCCCGCGTCTGGAGCTGCGTGGGCAGCGCGCGTTCAGGCCAGGGTTGCGCTGAGCACGACAGGTATGCGTGGGGACGGGGGGGGGGGGGGGGGGGCGTACAGCGCCTGCTGTGGACCCTGCACGCCCCCGCCTGTAAGCGCTCGGTACGGACCTGGATCGGGAGCTGCAGCGTTGCCTCACGCAGTGGCAGCAGTGCTGAGCCCCCAGCCCGCGCCCCGCCGGCCCCGCCCCCTCCGCGCGCTCCCGCCAATTGCTGGCAGCCAGCCCTCGGTGGCCACTGCCCTGCAGGGAGCCTTGTAAGGCAATCAGCGGGCGCTGGTTGCCATCTCCCTCCTTGGTCATTCATATTGGTTCCCACTGGCTTCAGCCCTCTGGCGCCTGGCTGAGCCAACCCCAGGGCCTTTGCACCACCGATGTCCTCCATCCCAAAGTCTCTTCACCAACATGTTGACGTGGCTCTGAGCCTTCAGGACTCTGACCCTTCCAGGCCATCTGATCTAAAACAGCCTCTTTCCCTAGCCCAGCCCTACCACTGCCACTTGGCCCCCCTGGCCTGAGCCCCATCAGCACTCAGTTGGACAGCCACAGCCTCCTCACTAGGCTCCCTCTGCCCTCTGAACCCAGCCTTAACCTCTCCTACCCCAGTCTCTTCCCCACCCAGCAGCCAGAGCATTCCCTTTATTGAGATCATGTCACCCCTGAGCTGCAAACCTTACCATGGCTTTCCATGTCATTCCAAGTCAAAGCATGAGTCCTCACAGTGGCCTAATGATTGGTCTGTATGATTGGTCCCCCTTTCCCATCACTACTCTGGCCTATCTCCACACACTTTCCCCCTCGCTCAAGCAGCAACAGCCAACTCCAGCCACACTGGCTTCCTAACTGGCCCTCAAACACACTATCATGCACCTGCTCCAGGGCCTTTCACTCGCTGCCTCTCTGCCTGGAATGCTATTCACTCAGATATCTGCTTAGTTTGCTCTCTCACTCCATCGGGTCTCTGCTCAAATGTCACCTCTTCAAATAGGCCTCCCCTGGTCCCTCCCCTGGCCCTGTCTTCAGAATACCCATCACTTTCTGTGTCTTTTCCTCACCAGAACATCCACTCCCAAAAAGTGTCTCTGCTGACTCAGCCCAGGAGAAGTGCTCAGGAAATAAGTGCTAGGTGACCAAATTCAATCCTTCAACAACTAGTGGATTCCTCCCACTCAGTCCCATGGGTTCTGGCACACTGCCCAGGGGATCCAGGCCTCGCCAGGGATGGGGGTATAGGTGTTCTGGCTGTTGACAGGAGCACATCCACACAGGCCAGAGCTGCAGGGGCTGCATAGAGTGGAAGGGCCCAGGAGTGACCTGCTGACTCCGTCTCACAGGGGTCTGCAGGCCCCTGGTTTGATACAAATCTTTAAAAGGGTCCATGGGGGCAGGCAGAGGTTTTTGTTTTGCTTTTTTAAAAATGTTTCCATTGATTTCAGAGAGAAGAAGGGAGAAGGAGAGAGAGAAACATCCATCGGCTGCCTCCTGCATGCCCTCTACTGGGGATCCACACCACAACCCAGGCATGTGCCCTGACCAGGAATCGAACCAGCAACCTCCTGGTGCATGGGATAACACTCAACACCTGAGCCACACCGGCTGGCCGGCAGAGGTTTTGAAAAATCATCTTTCCAGATTTCAACTCCATGTACTCTGTCCAAAAATTGGTAAGTCTGAGAAGGCCCCCTCCAGTTCTCATCCCCCCACCCTTTCCCAATTGCCCCTCCCAGTTCACTCAAGAAGGTTCCAGGGGCCGTGTGGGTGGGCCTCACTTCCAACTGCTCATCTCTCCAAACAGGCTTCCTAGGGCTTACACCTAAAAACATAAAAGAGGAATGGGACTGACGGTGAGCTCCATCTCACACTGTCAAGTCCTATATGACACAGACTGGAGCCCATCCATCTTGTTTGTTTATTTGATGATTATGCCAGAAGAAACATGATCAGAGCCCCATGGTCACGGGTTATAACAAGAAATGTAACTTACATACATTTGTGTTTCGGAGAAGTATGATGGAGGAATAACAGAAGACTGCCCACATGGAAAAATGGCACATGGAGAACTCTCTGAGGGACAGCAGATGAAAAGTGGAGGCAGGAATTAAAGGACCTTCTTCCAAAGTGAGCCTGGGAAAGAAGAGCCAGCGTGTGGAGTTTGAGATGGACACACGTATCAGCAGATGATTTTGATGCCATTGGCTTCGTGTAAAAAGTGATATCACAATTTTTGTTTTAAGTCAGTATTTACAATATACCAGAAATTACACCCTTCACAGCTATTTAAATATCTGTTGAAATATTGTAGATGTGGCCCAGCCCGTGTGTCTCAGCGGTTGAACATCAACCCATGCACCAAGAGGTCACCAGTTCGATTCCAGGTCAGGACACATGCCCAGGTTGTGGGCCTGATCCCCAGTAGGGGGCATGCAGGAGGCAGCCAGTCGATGTTCTCTCTCATCAATGTTCCTACCTCCCTCCCTCTCCCTTCCTCTCTCTCTCAAATCAGTAAAGAAAAAAAAATTTAATAAATTTAAAAAAAAAGAAATACTGTAGATGTGAACTTCAAAATGTGTGTGTGTGTTAGGTGGTGGGAGATGAGCTTTCAAAAATCCTTTCAGGGAAGACAGAAAAATCAACTCAAAGTGTCTCATAGACCGAAATGTAAAATGCCAAACTTCTAGAACAAAACACAGGAGAAAATCTGTCTTACCTTGGTTTGGTGATGAGTTTTTAAACACAATATGAAAAGCATGGTCCATGAAAGAAAAAAAAGATAAATTGGACTGTATCAAGTTTAAATGTTTGCTCTGTGAACCGCACTGTTAAGAGAAAGAGAAGACAAGCCACAGGCCAGGGGAAATCTTGGCAAAACACACATCTGATAAAGGACCGGTATTCAAAACATACATGGAGCTCTTAAAACCCAACAATAAGAAAACAAGCAACTCAATTAAAAATGGGCAAAAGATCTGAACAGACATGTCACCAAAGAAGAATTACAAAGGGCAAATAAGCACATATAAAGGTGTTCCACATCAAATGTCATTAAGGAATTGCAAATGAAAACAATATATCACTATATAACTATGAGAATGGCCAAAATCCTAACATTGAGAACACCAGCTCTGGCCGGTTTGGCTCAGCAGTTAGAGTGTCGGCCTGCGGTCCAGAGAGACCTGGGTTTGGTTCCCACTAAGGGCACGCACCTCGGTTGCAGTTTGTCCCCGGCCCTGGTTGGGTCGTACAGGTGGCAACCACTCGATGTGTCCCTTTCACGTCGATGTTTCTCTCTCTCTCTCTCCCCCTCCCACTCTATCTGAACAACAACAACAACAACAAAAAAATGAAAAAAATGTCCTCGGGTGAGAATAAAAAAAAAAAGAACATTAAATGCTGACAAGGATGTGGAGCAACAGGAACCCTCATTCAATGCAACATAGTGGAAATACAGCCACTGAGGAAGGAAGTTTGGTTTCTTACGAAACTAAACATACTCTGTATTTTTTGTTAAATCCTCACCTGAAGATATTTTTCCATTGATTTTCAGAGCAAGTGGAAGAGAGGGAAGGGGAGAGAGAGAGAAAAAAACATCAATGTGAGAGAGACACATAGATTGGTTGCCTCCCACACGGCCCCGACTGGAGCTAGGGGTCTTACCTGCAACCCAGGTACATGCCCTTAACCGGAATCAAACCCTCAACCCTTTGGTCCATGAGCTGACGCTCTAATAGCTGAGCCACACTGGCCAGGGCTAAACATACTCTTATCATATGATCCAGCAGTTGTGCTCCTTAGTATTTACCCAAAGGAGTTGAAAACGTATGTCCACACAAAAACCTGCACCCAGATGTTTACCACAGTTTCCTTCATAATCAGCAAAATGTGGAGGCAACCAAGATGTCTGTCCTTCATTAAGTGAATGGATAAACTGTGGTGCATCCAGATAACGGAATACTATTCAATTATAAAGAGGAAAGAGCTACGAAGCCATGAAAAAAAATGAATGACTCTTAAATATATATTGCTAAGTGAAAAAAGCCAGTCTGAAAAAGGCTATATACTTACTGTATGACTCCATGTATATAACATTTCAGAAAAAGCAAATCTATGGAGACAGTAATTGATCAATGGTTGTCAGGGGTTTGACGGGTTACTGCTGGAAGCCCAGGGGTGATTCGGACCATGAAATTACTCTGTATGATGCTGTAATGACACATGACCCTCTGCATATGTCAAAACTCAAAACTGTACAGAAGAAAGAGTGAATCTTAACGTATGCAAAATTTAAAATAATATTTCAGGAGGTTGAAGGATGCCAGGAAGGAATGGGAACTATGACCAGAGACACTGCATGTATTACAAATATCCTGAAGGGGGTCGGGGGAAAGGGGCTGATCTAAGTCACATGAAAATGAATGGAGTCTGCAAGACCTAAGGCGAAGGAACTGCTTGTGAACACTGCACTAGAGTTAAGAACATTGTTCTCCGTGGGGGTACAGGTTAACAGTTCTGAAAGCACCCTACGTATGCACTGGAATGAGACAATTAAGGCAGATGGTGGGAGCCAGGTTTCCTACCATTGAAGTGGGAAGAGACAGACAAGCAAGAGGAGGTACTAGAATGATCCATGTGGTAATAGATCAGAATTGGAGACATCAATATGAATTTATGTTTACCTTAATATAGATACAGATGCATATCTGTATGTACATACTATTTATGTCTGTCAGCTGAGTGGGCCTACAAGCAATGATATTCCAGTAACAATGAGCACACTAGAGCCCAGACCTTGGTTTCTAACACCATTCTCCAATAAAGGGCTCTTTGGAGAAATGGCTGATTCTAGGGCTGGGGCAGAAAATAGACAAGATAAGCCTGGAGCACTCTGTAGTGCCAGAAAGGAAAGAAGTTCATTTTCACTTTCTCTCCCCACCCTGCCACACACACACACACACACACACACACACACACACACACGCACAGTGATTGGGGGTATGAGAAAGGGACACAAGAGCCAACTAAAAGAGTTCCCATTGGCTAATGCTGGAACAATTTGAGCCACAAGATAGAGTAGTATTGGATTATAACCAAAAGTATAAAATATTCAGTTATAAGTAAATGACTAAATAATAAATAAATAGGGAAAAAGAGACAAGCTCTGTGCAGATAATTCAAAATAATTTATGTAGATACGTGCCCAACCCTCAAAGGAGAGCACAACCCCTGTCCTCAGGTGTGGGCTGTGTACTGTGACTTTGGCCCAAAGAGGACAAGATGCAGAGGTGGGAAATTACACTGAAAGCGGAGACACCTGGTGAACAAACGCAACCTCAGTCAGGTGACCAAGGTTGACGTGGTCAGAGGCTACGTCATGTTGAGCACCTGGAGCCTTGCTAGGATGTGATGGGAAGGGTGCTTCACCTCTTCAGTCCTCCTCTCAATAGCCACCCACCCCCACCCCACATCTACTCAGAACAGAAACAGCAGACAAAGCCCGCAGAGCAGTCACCCATCTGAGAGGACAGCCATAGCCAAGAGGAGTCTAAGGAGACATGACTAATGCAGTGTGAGATCCTGGGACAGAAAAAAGGACCTGAGGGAAAAGCCAAGGAACTCTGAATAACATTACAGACTTGAGTTAATCACAGCATACAATATTGTTTGATTATTGTGACAAATGTGCCATACCAATGTACAATGTTAGGTGTGGGTGTGTGGGAACTCTCACTATCTCTGTAATCTGTCTGTACATATAAAACTATTCAGAAATAAAAAGTTTATTCAAAACATCAAAACAGCCCTGGCCAGTGTTGTTCAGTGGTTAGAGCATCGGCCTGCGCACCAAAGGGTGTCAAGTTCCATTCCCAGTCAAGGCGGCGCGTACCTGGGTTGCAGATTCCATCCCTGGCCCCAGCCCATCAGGGTGTGTGAGGGAGGCAACCAGTTGATGTGTGTGTGTCTTTCCCTCCCCCCTCCCTTCTCTCCCACTCTCTAAAAATCAATGGAAAAAAATATCTTTGGGTGAGGATTAACAAAAAAAATAATTTAAAAAAACCCATAAAAACAAATTTACAAATCCTTTCAGGGGCCTGTGTGGATAAGCACAGCTAGTGAACAAGGGGTGCTGTGCAGGGGTAGGGGTCAGGTTGTCCCCTCCCAGACCCCAGGCCTGGTGGGCAGCCTGGTACCATCCTCCCCTCACCAGCTGTTGGAAGCACAAAGCCCTTCGAGGTGGACTCCGGCCTTCCCTTTGTTCCCAGCTAATTCTAATTGCAAAGCTCCTTGTGCTGGCAGCCTATAGCAGAAGAGGCATCCCCCAGCCTCCAGCTGCCCAGGCCCTCCTGGAGTTAACCCATTGCCCCAGGGCAGGGCGCCCTCCCACCCAGCCCACTCCAGTGAGGCCTATAGCCCCAGTCGCAGCAGGCACTGGGTCCAATTCCCAGACCTCCCTGGACAATGGGAGCCCTCCTTCCAGTGCTCCCCTCCTCCCCTCACGCTCCACCCCCACCCCACCCCCACTGGCCTCTGAAAAGCTGTGCACCATGGCTGCTGCCTGGAGAACACTGCTTTTTACCAGTGCACAGTCCATACTTGAGGACAGTGGGTTATGCTCCCCCTTGGGGGTTGAGCAAGTATCTACAAGTATCTCACCCACCCCTGCACATGCTCCAGAACCAGCCTCACAGGGCCATGAACACAAGGACCTGGCAAAACAGATGGAGGTTTAGATGGGGCTGGCAGGGACAGGCCCTTAGCTGGGGTCCTGGGGCATCCACCGCATTCCTCCCCATCAGCTGCTGCTGGGGGTGGGGTGGCAAGGTACACCTTACCAAACCCTGAGAACACGCCAAGAACCTGAGGGCTGGAAATTCCTCTGCCTTTGTTTGGCTCATGTGCCAAGCACCCTATGGGAACCGCCCTCAGAACATCATTACTTGGATGTTCCCACAAGCTGTGGGGGTCAGCACACCAGAAGTTATCATTATGGCCTCCAGTTCCCACTTGGGGAAACTCTGGCCTAATCTGGCCCGAGAGGATGGGTTCTTGAACTTCGAGTACCATATGAGCCCAGCTGCCCTGGCGGGGCTCTAGTGCAAGCCTGGGTCACTGGGTCGCCTTCCTCTCTAGCCTCCTGGAACAGGTAGCAGCTGAGCTGAGTCCTACAGAATCAGAAGGAGGTCAGCAAAGAAGAGGTGCCCCAGGCAGTGGACCTGGTAAGGGCAGAGAGGGCAGCTTGGGAGACGGCTGCTTTTCAGTACTGGGGAGCCCAAGGGCCAGCTGGTGCCCAATCTTGCAGCCTTGAAGAATTGAGCTTGATCTCTAGTGTGAAGAAAAGCCTAAAGAAGAGCAGATGGGGAGGGACTGGTCAGTTTGTGCTGCTAGAAAACTTGGGTAGGGCGGGCGAGGAAGGGAATGTGTGGCCCTGTCTGGTCTGGCAGCCTGTTGCAACTCCCACCCTGACCCCAGATAATGAGGCCCCTGCTCCAGCATCTGGATACACCCTTTGAAGGCAGCAGTCCCTGGAGCAGTGGGATCCTCTGCCACTGGAGTCCCAGAGCTCACACAAGCCATTGTTAGCAGCCACTCTGGCCCAGCCACCTCCCTCTCAGCCTCTGATCCCACAGAGGCAACGGCAGCTCCCTCACATTCCTGCCACCAACCTTAGAACCTGCCTCCCTTCCCAGAAGAGTGGAGGAGGGCCCCACCCTTGGCTCCCTTGGTTCTTCTCAGGCTCCCTCCACCCTGGTCTTTTCACCCCATGCCTTCCTGGAAGCTGTGGCCACTTCCCCAAAACACCAAGGGCTCGCCCATGTCTTTCTCCAGTCACTGCTTTCTCTTTCCACCACGCTCCTTGGACAAGTGTGATCTTGAGTCTCCTGCACCCAGACACGTCCTCACTTCCCCCTGCTTCTCTCTGTGCTGTCTGGCTTCTGTCCTCGCTTCTCCATGGAAGCAGCCCCCATCCAGGGGCGAGCTTCTCCACACCATCTATGGATAACGTAGTTCTCTATCACCTCTTTGTCTCCAAACCAGCTTCAGTCCTAAGTTGAGCCAGAGAAGGCTCAAGTTAGGGTCTTCTGATGAGCACTGTGACCCTACCAGCTCAAGGGTCTCCAAGACCCCCTCAGTCCCACCCATCTCTCCCACATGCTTCTTGAGGCTCCTCCAACCAGCCTGGGTGGAGATGCTGCCCCTCCCTCACCTAGCAGGCTCAATCTGGCTCCAGCCGGAACTGCTTTTCTTCTTAAAGCCGCCGGATGGCTGAGGGTTTAGCTTAACGAGATGAGCCATCTGGGGACTGCAGCGAGCCTGGGACTTGGGGGGGGGGGTACACTTCACATACCCAGCCAGGACAATGATCCCTTCCTTCCCCACCCCATGGCTGCTCTTGGCCCTGGAAAATTCCAAATAGGCTGCTCAGCTGCCAGTGGAGAGGCAGCTGAATAACCTTGCTCTTGCTGGGGAGGCCTGGAGGTCCCTGGGGAGAGGAGTGTCAAGAGTGGGGAGTTGGGACCTCGCAGCTGAGGCCTTTGAGGAAAGGTTTGTGCACCCACTAGGCACCAGGGGGCAGCCTTACCAGATTCCTACTTGTGTCTCCGGCAGGTCTGGCAGGGATGGGGACAGCAGGGGTCCCTACCACTCCCCACCTTGGTGACAAACTGTAGCCTTGAACCTCAGCCAGGCGGGCTCACCTCTGCCCCCTTAAAAGACTCGTAGAGACCTATCACCCCAAACGCTGAGACCCTGAACTCCAGCTTCCAGGGCTGCACCCCTTGGGGAGGGCTGAATGCCAGGAGGAGGCAGGGCGGTGCCTGTGGCAAAACACGACCGCACACCTGGAGGCAGACATCTCCACCCCAGCCTTTCTCTTTTGGCCAGCTGGGCCCAGCCCTTCAAGAGGCCAAAGCACCCTGCACCCCTCTAGTGCCCAACACTGCCCCAGCCCCTACATGACAGTCAGAGAGGGCCCAGAGATGGGACAGGCTGGAAGGAAGGGGAGAAGGAGAAAGGGAGCTAAGGATGGCTGGAAGGCAGCCAGGGAAGAGGCTCTTCTAGAACCGGGAAGGGCAAGTTAGGAGTGGCCATCTGGGCAGGGGTACGCCCAGGTGAACCTGGGGACAGGGGCGGTTCGGCCTCTGGGAAGGAGGTGCTGACGGGTGCTTCAGGTAGCAGCCATCCTGCTTTCCGCGGGAGCGGCGTCTCCTCCTCGGGAGGAGGGCAGGAGGAGGTGGGAGGAGTGACGGAGAGGGCGGGAGGGAGGGACGGGGGAGGGGGAGCAGCCTAGTCGTGGGGGGTGGGGCGACAGTGACATCACCCGGAGTCGGTTCTTAAGCAGCAGCCGGTCAAGGCGAGGAGAGAGACGGTCGGAGCGCGGTGGCGAGTCACTGAGTCCGCTGCGGCCCAGAGAGCGGCCAGAGCCGCCGCCGCCGGGAAGGAGGGGCGAGCGCGCCCGGGGCGCCGCCGGAGCCGGAGCCGGAGCCGGAGCCGGAGCCGGAGCCGCGGGCGAGCCAGGCAGTTGTACGGGCCGGGCCGGGGCGGGGGGCGCGGGCCGCAAACCCATGCTCCGGCCGCCGCTTGCAGACAGTGGGCGCCCGATGCCGCCCGCGCCCCGCTAGGCTGAGCCTCGGGCCGGGCGAGCCGCCGCCGCCGCCGCCCGAATCGCGCACAGGCAGAAGCCTCGGGAGCCGCCGCCGCCTCCCGAATCGCGGGCAGGAGCCTCGGGAGCCGCCGCCGCCGCCCGGCCGGGCCCCGCCGCCGCCCGCGCGCCCCCGGGCCCCCGACACACATGAGATTCTTCAGGCTCACTTTCAAGTGCTTCGTGGACTGCTTCTGACCGCGCCGCCCGCCCGCCCCGCACCCCACCCGCCACCCGCCCGCCCGTCGCCCCGACTCTGGCCCGGCCGCCCCCGGCCGGCCCGCGCCTTCGGGGCCCCCAAGCCGCCGGTGCCCCCCGCTACCCGTTCCTCGGCCCGGCCGCGCCTCCCGCTGGGACCATGGCGAAGAAGAACGCCGAGAATGGCATCTACAGCGTGTCTGGAGACGACAAAAAGGGTCCGCTGATCGCGCCCGTGCCCGACGGGGCCCCGGCCAAGAGCGATGGCCCTGCGGGCCTGGGGGCGCCTGGCGGCCGCCTAGCCGTACCTCCGCGCGAGACCTGGACGCGCCAGATGGACTTCATCATGTCGTGCGTGGGCTTCGCCGTGGGCCTGGGCAACGTGTGGCGCTTCCCCTACCTGTGCTACAAGAACGGCGGAGGTGAGCGCCCCCGCTCCTCCGCGCCTTAGACCCTCCCCCGCTCGCCGCCCGCCCCGATGGGGCGCACGGGCGAAGTCCAGGGGGTGGGGAGGGCCCCCCAGGCAGACGGGGCCAGGGGCCGCCCATCGCCGGCGGTTGCCACTCGGTGGCCCAGCCTGGCAGCGTCCACCCCCAGGCCAGTCATGTGCCTGGCAGTGTGTGGGGGGAGGGGGCCCGCGAGCCTCTGGCCCAAGCCCTGGGGCTGCCCGCTCATACTCCCTTCGCTCTGGGATTGGCCACCGAGGTGGGAAGGCGAGGCCTGCCCCCTGGGGGGGGGTTCCCAGAGGTGAGGAGCCCTGGCTGCCTCCGCTGGTCAGGCACACAAGTGGCACATTGTGTGGGCCCCCCACGTGTGCACACACGAACACACACACACACACAATGGGCCACTCTGTCCCTCCCCCTCCCTTCCCTTCCCTTCCCCTCCCTTCCTTTCCCCTCTCTCCCCTGCCCTCCCCTCCCCATCCTCCCTCTAGCCTGGGCCTGGAACACTGGGTGCCTGAGCCAGGCATGGGAAGACTGCAGCCTGGGCTGCCTGGCGCCGCCGCTGGACACACTGCATGCACACCCATGCCCGCTTGCCCGCCCCAGCCCAGCTTAGCAACAGAGATGGGCACGCATGTCCTGAGACTGCAAAGCAGCACGGGGGTTGGTGGGAAGCCACGATGACTGGTGGGAAACTGAGGCCCAGAGTGAAGGCCTTTGCCCAAGGTCACACACAAGAAGAATGCGGGGACCAAGAGCCAGGCAAGCTGCAGTGAAGCCCAGCTTCTGAGTAATGGAGAGAGCTGGGCCAGGGGCAAGGGTAGGGAGCCTGTGGATGAGTGAGGAGTGCACAGGGGCTAGTGGGGCCCAGCTCCCACCCACCCCCACCCCTGGCTTGTGGTCTCTGGCCCTGCCCTGCATGCTGCCTCCAGAGCTAGGTGGCTTCCCCCATGATGTCTCCCTCTGTCCTTGCTCATTGACATTTTGAGACACCCCCCCCGCCCCCCCCACACACACACACACTGGCAGAGGACTACCACCCACCCACCTTCTTCCCTGGACCTTCCCAGTGTGAATACAGGGAAGGCAAGTGCTACCTGCCCTCGCCCAAGCCAGGCAGGCCCCTAGTCCTGAGTGTCAGCCATGGCACACATGCACACATGCACGCACATACACACATGTACGCACATGCCCTTGCTGCCTTTCCTTCCTGTACTGCCTGGCAAACAAGGAACTGTGACACGAGGGATGACTTGTGTGTGCAAGCACGTGTGTCTTCCATACCCATTAGGTCACCCTAGGTGACGGTGGAGGTAGAAGCCTTGTGGGCTTAGGACACCCCCTCAGCTCAGGGAGCTGGGCCAGAGCCCCCCCTACCCCCACCCAACACTCCAACCTCCTCTAGGGCTGTTCACCTGGGGCTTCTGAGTCAGTGGCCACCCCCTGCACTGATTCACCCAGTGGGAAGTTATGATGGGGCTGGGGTGGAGCCTGGAGCTGGGGCTTCACCCAGCCTCCCAGGGCCTCTGAAAGCTGGACTGGCCACAGCCTACATAGCCTGGTTGTGGAGTTTGGGTCAAGTCCCTGGCCTGTGTGTCCTCCCTCAGGTGTGTTCCTTATTCCCTACATCCTGATCGCCCTGATCGGAGGAATTCCCATTTTCTTCTTGGAGATCTCACTGGGTCAGTTCATGAAGGCCGGCAGCATCAATGTCTGGAACATCTGCCCCCTGTTCAAAGGTGAGCAGCCCTGGGCCAGCTCTTTTCTGCCCTCTCCCTCAGGCATTCTTTCCTTTCCCACAGCTGGGGCAAGGCTGACACCCACTTGAGAAACCTCATCCTGTCTGAGCACCAGGCCTAGGGCCTATTGATGGCCCCCCCAAGTCATGAGGGGGAAGCTGGAGACCATGCAGACCACCCAGTGACCTTGGGCAGGCTAGGGCTAGAGGGGCAATTGGGCTTCTCTACTAGGGTGAGAATGCCCAGGCCCAGCAGGGCTGGGAACAGGCTCTGCTAAGCACACTTGGCTCACTGAGGCTGAGTGGAGGGTGACTGGGGAAAGAGACTATGGTGGGAGAAGCTGCCCGGGGCCAGCTCTCCCAATGCCAGAGGGCCAGGCTAAGGAGCCTGGATGGGAGCCATTGAAAGTTCAGGGTCTGAATGGAAGAACTAATAATGGCAAAGGTCACCTTAGAGCCCTTTCTGTGCATGGCAGTGTTCCCCATCATTTCTCAAGGCCCTAGGAGGTAGGTTTTACTGTTACTGTCCCCAAGGAGGCTGGGACATAGGTGAAGTGACTGAGACTACCTGCTGAGAGGTTGACTGTCTCCCACACTGCCCCAGGTCACCAGAAAGCCTCCCAAGCTGCTGAGTATTGGAGGCCACTGGGGGGCCAGGTAGAGGCTTGGCCTGCCTTCAACTGCCATGGTGACAGTGAGGCCCAAGAGAAGGGGCAGGTGTTTGAGCCTAGGGAATCAATAGGGCTTAATGCTTAGATGGAGGCAGGATGGGAGGGGCTCTACCTTGGGTCCGGGGAGGATCAAGTGAGGCCAGGAGCAGGGGCTGATTTTTGGCCAGAGACAGATTGAGGAGTTAGTCTAGCATTGGGACACTTGTGCAAGGGATAGTCCATGGGGCTCTGTCTAGAGCATGACATTGAAGGACCTGGGGGATGGATAATGGGAAGCGGTAGGACGGCAGATGCAGGGAGCAGGATGCTAGGGGGCAGTGGGAAGTTGGCCAGAGGAGAGCCTGAATAGAAACTGCCCTCGTCCTAGGCCTGGGCTACGCCTCCATGGTGATCGTCTTCTACTGCAACACCTACTACATCATGGTGCTGGCCTGGGGCTTCTACTACCTGGTGAAGTCCTTCACCACCACGCTGCCCTGGGCCACGTGCGGCCATACCTGGAACACTCCCGACTGCGTGGAGATCTTCCACCATGAAGACTGTGCCAATGCCAGCCTGGCCAACCTCACATGTGACCAGCTTGCTGACCGCCGGTCCCCTGTCATCGAGTTCTGGGAGTGAGTCAGGCGCCTCTGGAACAGGCCCAGCCTGTGCCTCTCTCTGGGCTCCACACGTAGCCTGTGGCCCATATCTGCATGGGTTAGGTGGGACCCAACCCTGGGGGGATTCCCAGCAGAAGTCACTCCTGGGCCTGCCTGCCCTTGGGGACCCCGCCCCCCAGCCCAGTCCCTGGGGGAGCCAGGATGGATGGGCCTTGCCCCTTCAGCACCATTTCTTACTTTGGGCACTGTGACTCGGTCGTACCTGCCAGCCTAGGGGAGGAGGAACTACCACAATGTGTGCTGGAGGTAGCCACTACCTCCATCACCTGTTCAGGGGCTCCTAGGCTCCTGGCACATACACTGTGATGTTTCCAAGTGACAGGCTTAGGCGGGCTGGGCCCAGGTGCTCAGGAGGGACCAGTTGGACACGAGGGCTGCAGGAGTGGAGCACCAACCCTGGGCAGCTCCCAGTGCTTTGCCCTCAGTTGGCACAGCCCTCATGGGGGCTCTCCCTTTCCAGGAACAAAGTCTTGCGGCTCTCCAGGGGGCTGGAGGTGCCAGGGGCCCTCAACTGGGAGGTGACCCTGTGTCTGCTGGCCTGCTGGGTGCTGGTCTATTTCTGTGTCTGGAAGGGGGTCAAGTCAACAGGAAAGGTACAGCTGGAGGCGGGCAGTGCTGGGAGTGACAGCAGGGCTTGGGGGCAGCATTGCCTGGGGGGAGGGAGGGCTCTGCCAGGAACCACTGTTGCAACAGGAGGTGACTGGACCTGGGCCTGAGGAGGGGTCAGGTACTTCAATCCAGGCCACTTGATCCCCATCCCGTGGCTGGGTAGTCCTCCCCACTCTCCAAATCCAGGTCTAACAAACAGCCGCCCCTCCCCAGTATTGGGCATCCCTGTCCCCTCCCTCCTTCCTCATTTCTCTCTATTCTTCACTCTCTATCTGAGTCTGTTTGGACTGTCTGGGTTGACCTGCCCTATGGCACTCTCTCTTGCCTGCCTGTCTGGCCCAGGGTCGAGTCTTAGACACATGCCTTCCCCAGAAGCTCTCTGTCAGGTTCAAGAGACAAATGTGTGAACAAATGCATAAGCCAGTGTGCCGAAGGGCTGTGGGACATGGCCAGGTCCCTGGAGGGCTGGCTCATTCCCCAGCAGGGTCTGAAGAGCACCAGCTCCCGTGCTGGCGGTCCCACTTGGATGGAAGGCAGAGGCCTTTGCCGTCTGTCTCTCTCTTGCCTGTCTCTGGCCGGCCCACTTCTAATCCCAGCTACCAAGGACCCCACCTCTCTGCAGAGGATGACCTGGAGTCAGAGACATGGGATACATAGGACCTGCCTCCAGGCTGCTTTCCCACTTTCTGCCCAAAGAGGGCCCTGTCTCTCCCCTCCCTCTGCAGCTGACTTGTGCTTTCCATGGGGCTGCTAATGCCCCAGCCAAGCACCTGGCTTCCTTTGGAAGGAGCCATGGGTCTGAGGAGTATAAGGGAAGGCTGCTGGCTGGCCTCATTCCTGACCCCTGGACACACTGTCCAGTGGCGGGGGGCCGTGGCCTGCGCTGCTCAGGCTGGGGGCCTCTAAGTGGGAGGTGGGCGCCGCAGGGCCCCTCTGAGCAGCCTGGCCCCCTAGATTGTGTACTTCACTGCTACGTTCCCCTACGTGGTCCTTGTTGTGCTGCTGGTACGTGGAGTGCTGTTGCCTGGCGCCTTGGATGGCATCATCTACTATCTCAAGCCTGACTGGTCAAAGCTGGGGTCCCCTCAGGTGAGGTGGAGGTAGTGGGAGGTAGAGCAGGGGGCCAGCCCAACAGGGCTCCTCACATCTACTCTTTCCTGGCCCATCTCCAGGTATGGATAGATGCCGGGACCCAGATTTTCTTCTCTTATGCCATTGGCCTAGGGGCCCTCACAGCCCTCGGCAGCTACAATCGCTTCAACAACAACTGCTACAAGTAAGGACACCTGCCCTGCCCTGCCCTGCCCTGCCCACCCATGGGCAGCAAGGAGGCAGCCTAACTAGCTCCCTCGGTCCCCTGTGCCCCCCAGGGACGCCATAATCCTTGCACTCATCAACAGCGGGACCAGCTTCTTCGCTGGCTTCGTGGTCTTTTCCATCTTGGGCTTCATGGCTGCAGAGCAGGGTGTGCACATCTCCAAAGTGGCAGAGTCAGGTAAAGACCCTTGGGCCCCAGCCTGGCTTCCGGAACAGCAGCTGCTGTCCAACATACCATGTACGTGAATGCACATGCACATACAAATCAACATTCTGAGAAATGAAAAAAAAAAAATTCAAACTCAACTTGTCACACTGCTATGGGCCAGAGGTAGGCCTGGATGAGCAACTGCAAGGCACAGCTGTTCCAGCCAGCTTAGGGCTAAAGCCCTGTGGGCCAGGCCACCTGGAGCCCCAGGCTATCCATCCCCTCAGGGACCTCAGGGTATGATTTCATATTTGCCAGTGTTGCAGAGGGAAAGAAAGACCTTTCCAGGGTCAATGGTGACCAGAAGTCTGAACCAGACCCCCCATTCCTATGGGCAGAGGTTTACTGAGCACACCCACAAAGGAATTGAGCCATTCAGAAGTGCCTTGACATGAGGGGAAAGGCCCTTGGCTATAGGGTGCCCTGCCATCATCCACAGTTCTGGTACCAGGGAGCAGGGGTGGGGGACAGGAAATGGGCATAGGCCACAGGTGTCCACATCCTGCCCCTTTCCCCCTTAGGGCCTGGCCTGGCCTTCATCGCTTACCCCCGGGCCGTCACGCTGATGCCCGTGGCCCCACTCTGGGCTGCCCTGTTCTTCTTCATGCTGCTGCTGCTGGGCCTGGACAGCCAGGTTTGCAGAGGGGACATGACAGAGGGAGCTGGGAGCAGGGAGGAACTGGCGGGTGGGCAAGGGACATGGCCTGAGCACCTAGCCACAGTTTGTAGGTGTGGAAGGCTTCATCACAGGACTGCTGGACCTCCTCCCGGCCTCCTACTACTTCCGTTTCCAAAGGGAGATCTCTGTGGCCCTCTGCTGTACTCTCTGCTTTGTCATCGACCTCTCCATGGTGACGGATGTGAGTGAGGGTAGGGTAAGGGCTGCCTCTGGCCCGTGGCTGCCACCTGCCCTGACCTGGCTCTGTCCCCAGGGTGGGATGTATGTCTTCCAGCTGTTTGACTACTACTCGGCCAGTGGCACAACCCTGCTCTGGCAGGCCTTCTGGGAGTGTGTGGTGGTCGCCTGGGTATATGGTAGGTCTGGGCCAAGGGGCGAGTGGGGCTGTGGTGTGGAGCAGGGTGGTGGGTCTCCAGTTTCTAGCCCTCCTGCCTCCTCACCCCAGGAGCTGACCGCTTCATGGATGACGTGGCCTGCATGATTGGGTACCGGCCTTGCCCCTGGATGAAATGGTGCTGGTCCTTCTTCACCCCACTGGTCTGCATGGTAAGGGCCAGGAAGGCTGGACTGGGTGGGGCAGGGCACCTGGGACCACTGGCTGATTGTAGATTCTCTCCACAGGGCATCTTTGTCTTCAATGCTGTGTATTCCGAGCCACTGGTCTACAACAACACCTACGTGTACCCATGGTGGGGCGAGGCTATGGGCTGGGGCCTCGCGCTCTCCTCCATGTTGTGTGTGCCCCTCCACTTGCTGGGCCGCCTCCTCACGGCCAAGGGGACCATGGCTGAGGTCAGTTCCCTGACACTGCCCCTCCCTTCTTGTGGGTCAAAGCCTTAACCTCCCACTGTCCGTTCCACCCACTGTACCAGAAGCCTCTGAGCCAGCTGGATGAAAGGAAAGCTGGCCATCCAGGGTCGTGGTACGGGGAGAGGTCTGTCCCTAGCTTCCATTCTCACAGCCACACGGCCCTGTCTCCCTGCTGCAGGGAGTAGGGCCTGGTCCGTGTCCCGGGAGGAGCAGCCCTGGGCCCTGAGTTGGTGGCAGGTGGTGGTAGTGGAAAGAGGCCAAGGACAAGCAGGTGTCCCTTCCCAGGGGCTCACCATGTCCCTTTCTCCTGCAGCGCTGGCAGCACCTGACACAGCCTGTCTGGGGCCTCCACCACTTGGAGTACAGAGCTCAAGACTTGGAGGTCAGGGGCCTGACCACCCTGACCCCAGTGGCCGAGAGCAACAAGGTGGTGGTGGTAGAGAGCGTCATGTGACAGGCAGCCGGCTCCCAGTGCCAGCTCTCCCTCTTGTAGCCATAGCAGCTCCTGCTTTAGCGCCCCCAACCCCTCCAGGGGGCTTGCCTTTCCCTGACACTTTTGGGGTCTGCCTGGGGGGGGAGGGGAAGGAAGCACCCATGAGTGCTTATAACTAAAATAACTTTTTCCATTTTTAATAAAATGCCAAAAATACCACAACCCACCAAAAATAGATGCCTCCCCCCACCAACCAAGCTGGTGCCCACGCTGCTTCCCAGGCCGTCGCCTGCCCTCCCACTAGTGCCCCTGCCTCTCCAGGCTCTGCCCAACACACCCTTGGGTGGCTCCTTACCCCAGAGGCAGCAGTGGCAGCTTGGGGAACAGCAGAACAGGAGAGGGGAGGAAGGTGAGGGAGGGGCAGCAGAACCAAGGTGAGTATTTCAACTGGGCTAGACCCCTCTCCCCATCCCTAATCTAGAAGCTTAGAGAGCCAGCCAGCAATGGAACCTTCTGGTTCCTGCGCCAATTGCCACCAATATCAATTGTGTGAGCTTGTGTATGAGTGCATGTGTGCGTGAGTATGTAGGGCATATACAGATCTCTATCTCTTAGCAAAGGTGAATACCAGGTGTGTAAACTGTGCCTGTGGGCAAATGAGGCTTGTATTTTGCACATTTTATAAAAACTTGAGAGAGATTTCTGCTTGTATATTTCTAAAGAGAAAACAGCCCTGAGGTCCCTCTCCTTGCCACTCACAGTCCCTTTCAGCCCCTCTTTATTCCTTTGCCCCAGCCAAGGAGTGTGAATTTATAGATCTAATTTTCATAGGCAAAACAAGAGCTTCAAGCTGTTGAGTGTGCTAGTCTGTTGTGTGGGTATGCATGTGTAGTCCCCGGCCCCAGACTGAGGTGGAAAAGTGCAAGGTAGGGGCCTCGAGGGGTGTCCCCACACTGCCCCTCTGTCCACAAGTCATGGGGTATGAGTAGGTGTGGTGTTCTGCCCCAGGGATCTGGGGCTGTTCACCTGGCATGCTCAAGCTTACCCACACCCTGCCCCCTGGGCTGGGCAGACTGCAGGGAGCTGAGGTGGGCACCAGCCAGGGAAGGGATCCGAGTTTGGCTCCCACCTGCGAGCTTAAAGCTGATGCACTTTCCACATCTCAAGTCTTCCATGTAGCAGCTTTACTTAACCCACTCCGTGTCACATCCAATCCCGGGATAGCTGAGTGGACCCTAGAAAGACTTCCCCCACACCCTGACATCAGCTGGAGGGGAGGGACTAGGCGGGCGGGGGAGGGTGGGGGGGAGCGGGGACATTCTTACTGTGCTAAAAGCCACTGCAAACATAGCAATAAAAACATGTCATTTTCCAAAGCTGGTTCCTGTTCCACCTCTGCTTGTCTGGGGGTCGGGAGGGACTGAAGGTACAGGGGAGGCCTCCCTACCTCGAGCTGTTTACTTAGGCAAGAATTTGTTCTGGGGGTCTCCATACCTGACAGTGTTCCAGGAACTGGGAATTATACAACCGGGGAAGGAAGCCTGCAGAAAGCCTTTTCCCCAAGGAGCTGACACACTTGGGGAGAAAGCATTACAGTATGCTAAAGAGGAACACTGAGCAGGGCAAGTGGGTGTGAGGTCACGGAAGGTGGGTGGGAAGTCACGGGTGCAGATTTTCCAAAGGTTGCCCAAATGCCACACTGAACAGAACACTTTCCAAGATGCAGGCAGTGAGGGACAGGGGAGGTGGAGAGGTAAGGTTGCAGCAGAGCCTGGGGAGGGGTTTACCAGCCAGGGCACTAGCAGTGCAAAGTCTGGATTAGAGACCAGTTTGCAAAGCAGAAAGAATAGGGCTTGACCACTGGGATGCAGGGTTGAGAGGAGTTAGGAAGGCCTCAAGAGATTAAGCGTGAGCACCACAAAGGGTGGTGGTGCCAAGGACATGAAGAGGTTTGAAAGGGATAGTAGTGTCATCTGCGTGGAGACCTCTAGACAGCAGCTGGATAAGAATTCTGGAAAGTCTGAACTAAAGAGACAATTTAGGAAGTTCTCAGCATATAAAGATGGCCCTGAAAGCTCTGAGCCTGGATGAGTTTAGCAAAGGGCAGACAAGAATGGGTGTAGAGGGAGAGGCAGCCCAAGCACTGAGCCCTGGGGGCCTGGGACACTCAGAGGTGGCTGAGAAGGGGAACAGGCAATGAGAACAGGATGGGGTGGCCAACCGGTGGGACAGACTCTAAGAGTACAGAGCTGATCCTGGAGCATGTCTGAGGAACACCTCCCTCTCCCAGTGAGGGTCCAGGAGAAGAAAGTGCTCGGCTGTCAGGTGCTGCTGATGGTCAAAGGAGAGGGGGCCTGAGAATGCTTGCTGGGTTTGGTGACAGGATCATGGAGACCTGGACAAGAGAGGTTTGGTTTGGGGGCGGTGGTGTACAAAAGCCTGACTGGAGTGGGATTAAGAAAGAATAGAAACAACCCAAGTGTCCACTGACAGGAACAGATGAACAAAACATGGTCTATTCATAAAGTGGAGTATTGGTCAGCCTTAAAAAGGAAAATCTGACACATGCTACCATATGGACGAACCTTGAAGACATTATGCTGAGTGGAAGAAGTCACACAAAAGGACAAACACTGTATGATTCCTTTCTATGGGCCCCTCGGGGAGTTAAGATTCATAGAGACGAAGAGTGGGCTGGTTGGTGCCAGGGGCTAGAGGTGGATGGGGGTGAGTGTTTAATGGAGGCAGAGTTTCAGTTTTGCAAGATGGAAAGCTCTGGGAATAGATGGCAGTGACACACAACGATGTCCTTGACGCCACTGAACTGTAATCTTAAAAATGATTAAAATGGAAGTTTTAGGTTACATATATTTTACCACAACTTAAAAGAAAGGGTGGGAAAGAACTGGAGACAATGGCTCTATTCAGGTCCTTGTGTGCAGGACCTCAAGCACAAGAGGCTTCAGCCTTAGGTGAGAGCAGGGCACTCGATCCAGTGTCACGGGAGGGAAAGCAGGATAAGGCATGGGCCCAGTCGTCAGCTGAGGTAGGTCTGTGGAAGGTCAAAGTTTAGGAACCTGGTGCTCTGGATGCCAGTCTGGGCAAAAAAGGCCGTCAGAAAAGAGTTTGCTCCTCTCTGGGCCCTCCCAGGCCAGTCCCTGCTCTTTATATAGCAAGGCATGTACCCTTTAGTGAGGAGGGGCTTTAAGCCCCAACTGTACAGCCAGGGCTGGCTCTGGCTTGTGATGTTGTCATCAGCCATGCTGTGATGGTCACCAAGAACCTGGACAGGGAGCAGTTCCCTACAGACCTTGGGAAGATCTTTATAGAGCCTGTGCTGGCACATGGGGAGGTGCCTCCCCAGCAGGCCAGCCCCTGTAAGATGCCTGACAACCTGTTCTTCCAACCCAACCTTTGTCCCACCCTTCTCTTAAAGGCTTCTCATGTTATAAACCCTCAGTTCTCATCATGCCTGCACTTCCAGAACCCTGAGTGCTGGCAGCTCCCAAATCTCCAGCATGGCTCTCCTGGGGTGATAAGCTCCTCATACCAGGTCCTGCCCCCTGGCAACTCCTATCAGCTGGACAGAGCCTGGTATCATCCTCAGACCCACTCCTCCCCACCTCACCCAGGCTCACAACAACTCAACTTTTCCACTCCCCCAACAGTGGCTGTGACTCGACTCAGTTCTGTCACCTCTTGCCAAATGGCCTCTAAGCCACCTGCCACACCACCACCAAAGACTCAGAAAACATCAACATCACAAAAAGAGAACCAGACAGAGGTTGGACTGCTTGGCTGAGGCCAGGAGAGCTGTGGGCAAGCACCATTTACTCAGAAAGCTACTCCCTGAGGTAGGAGCTTATGACAAAGGGACAGGCAATCTTAAGTGAGACACAGGGAGGAAATGGATCAGCCAGGTGGCGCAGCTGAACCTCCAGTCTAGACTGGGTTTGTGCCTCACTTTCTACTTCTAAGAGTCTGTCAGGCCCAGCTAGGCAGCCATCCCCTCTATGCCTAGCCCAGGGCCTGACATCAAAGGGGCTCAGAGGCCACCTGGGGCTGGCCAAGGAAGTACCCAAAGCCATGCTCTTTGGACTCTGGACTCTAGAAGTTTGAGAGGTGAGTTCAGGAGGCCATTGCCATCAGGGAACATTTCCTGGAAAAGCGGGACCAGCCTTCAGCCTTGGCATATCAACCACAGGGTGTCACCTGGGGGCCCCTCCCCAGCAGGCACCACCCTGGAAGAGGTGGGAAGACACAGACACTGGAAAAGGGAGCCAGCGGCCCAGGCCTGGCCAGGGCAGGAGGAGGGGAGCATAAGGCTGGTCATTAGCACCATCATCTTCAGGGAACCCCCCAATATCAAAAGAATACACCCCCTTGTTCCCACAGTCCCCTGCCCACTCCTCGGGGCTGGCAGCCCCAGTCAACCCTGCCCCAGGCCTCAGGCTGACCCTAAGTACTAGGGCATACTCAGAGGAGGCCACCTACAGAAGCCAACCTAGGGGGATGCTGAGGGGCAGCAGGCTAGAAGAGCAGGCTCTCCAAGCTGACTGACACACCCAATACTCCCAGAGTTGCACCAGACCAATCCTGAGCCCCTCCCCTCCTCCTAGTTCTGCCCTGGGCCAGCCATAGGTCACTGCCAAGGGCGAGTCTCCTCTCTCAGCCAGCATTACTCAGAGGTCATCCTGCAAACCTTCGGGGGGGGGGGGGGCGGCGAGAGGGAGTGACTAGTGGCACTCTGCCACATTCTATCTGTCCTAAATGTGATGAACAGGACCTACAGGAGGCAAGCAAATACGCCACCAGAAAGACCCACCAGTTTACCGAGTCTAACAAGCTTCTCTGGGCCCAGTGGCCAACTCCTAAGGAGACCAACAGGACAGGCATATCCCAAGAGGCCATAAAATGAAGCCTGGCCAAGGGAGGCAGGGGGGCAAAGAGGGCAGGTATGAGCCTGGGCCTAGCCTGGGGTGGGGGGGAGCCTTTAAGGATTAGAACAAGTTGAAAGTACCCGGAAGGGCAAAGACTGGGGGTCTCTGTCAGAGATATCACTCCAGGGTGGGTAGCCTCAGTTACACGTATGTACTACAGACATATCATAACAACCTTTATTGCCAAGAGAAACTCTACTCTGCCTGCTCCACCCACCCTCCTGCAGGACCAGAGAAAAGGGGCCTTGGAACCCCAAACATCAATGAACAACACAAAAAGGGGCTCAACCCAGCAGGAAACAAGCCCCACCACAAGGGTTCCAGGTGCCCACCTTGCTCCTGGCCGGCCAGGCCGGCAGCAAGCTCATCCTGAGTGGGTGAAAATTGGTCCCCATGGGGGTGCTGGGAGAACAAGGAACTGTAAGCAGTGTGAGGGGGCAGGAAGTACAAGTGGCAAGGGAGGCCTGGCTCTCAGGAGGCAGCAAACTTGGGCCAGGCCACAGCCACAGTTGGAGAGGAAGAGTCCTCACTCCTCCTTCTTGTCCGTGGGACCATCTATCTCCACCTAAAAAGGGACAAAAAAAATCAAAGCACTGGGGTGGCGCACTCTCCACTTCGCCCTCTAGCCCCACTACCCCAAAGGCCTAGCATGGCACCCCCTTTCCCCAAATGACAGGTATCGTGAACAAAGGTCCCCACCCTCAGCAGTACCCAAAGGCCTCCAAGAGTGGGAGTAGCCTCACTCTACTGAAGGCCTCGACCCTAACACCAGCTGACCCCAAACCAACCCCTCCTCTTGGACCCCACCCCGCCCCTGCTCCCATGTCCACAACAGCTCAACTTTCCTGTCCCTTCTAAGTCCCAAGTCAGGATCTTCCCAATTCTGCACACCTTTTATAGTTCCTGCCGGTGAGCCTGCCCTACACTGAGGCTATTGGCCTCCTCTCAGGGCTGGCCCCACCCTCTTCAACCACTGTGGTGCCCAAACTTGGGCCAAGTGCCAAGGCAAGCTATCAGAACTTGGGAATATTTACCTGGCCCTCATGCCCGATTCCCAGGCCACCTGAGCTTGCAGGTGCAGCTAGTCTGGGGGCTCAGACCATGCCTGGGGGCACAGGTGATAGCAGTGAATAGCACATGCTGGGGGGAGGGGTGGCCTGCAATGCTCCGAGCTTTTTGCCCCCACATCACCTTGCAGCCCCTACAGAGTGAAGGCCAGCAGCTAGGCCTGGAGCTTCCCCTGTATGCCTGTCTGGTTCTTTTTTTTAATCCTCACCCAAGGACATTTCTCCATTTTTTGTTCAGTTATAGTAGGAAGGAAAGAGAGAGAGAGAGAAACGTCGATGTGAAAGGGACACACTGAGTGGCTGCCACCTGCACGACCAACCAGGGCCGGGGACAAACTGCAACCGAGGTACATGCCCTTAGCAGGTACCAAACCCAGGTCTCTCGGAACCGCAGGCCGACGCTCTAACCGCTGAGCCAAACCAGCCAGGGTGGGTGTCTGGTTCTTGATGGAGTTCCTTCAGTGAACTCGGACTCAACTCAGAGGCCCCACACCACAGACCAGGGGTGGGGGGGGGGTCACATAAGGGAAAAAACTCCTCTCAAAGGCACTGATGCTCAGCATGAGGCCAACTCTACTGCTGAGACACCTTAATTAAGTGGCTGCCATCTGCCAGACCACACCCCTCCGACCCAAGAAAGGGTTCTGTCTGCTAGGCCCAGACTCAGCAGCAATGGAGAAAGAAAGGGGGAGCAAGAGAGAGGGAGCAGACCCCACTGCCAGGGCCTCTTGAAGGGTCTAAAGCAGGAGGGCAGTGTACAGGGATAAGGTGGCAGGGTAAGAGGGGCCTCCCATCCAACAGAGCAGCCGAGGCATGCTGACCTGCAGCTTCATGTGCTCCTCCAACAGGCGGTCATACTCCTTGGTCAGGCCCTCGGCCTGCTTCCGCATGGCCAAAGTCTCGTTTTCAGCTTTCTCTAGTTCTGGGGATGACACAAGTGATAAAAAGATGGGGATTAGCAAGAAAAACCCCACTTGGGCTGACACCAGATATGGGCCCTGAATATGTCCCCAGTGAAGTCCAGACCACTCCTCTCAAGATAGCTCCTCTGCCAGCTGCCTTGAGAGCCCCCCAAATGGGGAAGTTGGCCAACAAAGCTGGGGGCAGTGGGAAAATACCGAGGACCCCCAGCCCCTTTAATGATGGTACCCTGAGTGGCTTTTGGCAGGGGTGATTTCAGGAAGTCTGAGGGCATAGAACAAACATTCTGAGAATGTTAGGAGTGAGAGCAAGAGGCAGGGAACAGAATCCCAGCCTGGAAGCTGAGAACAGAAGAGGTATGTTGGAGAGGCCTTCAGGAAGGGAATGTCTGGGAACTCATAGAGGGGTTTGGGGGAACATCTCAACCAGCTCTCATTTAGTCTCCTGAGTTCTTTCCTTCCCTACCCACAAGCCCTTGGTGACAACAATGCCCACAACTCCATGCCTGGCACTGAGTGAGATGCTCTGGAATTAGTTTACAGGACTCCAGGAATCCCAGGGCCCTCCTCAGCGGGACCCCACATGCACCACTAAACCACAGAGCCCCACAGGCGGTGTCTGAGCTGGATGATAAGGGTGCCACTTGTTTGTTTTCACCCAGCTCCTGAGCCTGCATGCTTGTTATTAATACTTTGGCAGGAGAGCGGTGGTAGCCACCAGTGGAGGCTCCCGACTTATGGGGGCCAGGGAACACCCGAGGAAAATGCTCACTTTGCTTGTTGATGGCCAGCTCATCCTTCAGCTTCTCCACTTCAACCTTCAAGTCACTGTTCGCTAATTCCAACTTCACCTCCCTGGCAGTCAACCCGCTTCCACCACCAGCAGCTTCCTAGGAAGAGTGCCAAGGGCATGGTTACTTGGGTGGGAGGGAGGGAGGCACTCCAACACCGTCCTCCCCACTGAGCTGTGATTCCTCAAGCTGCCTGGGCATTTGCCCCTTCAGAAATGTCAGCACGGAACTGGGCCACTGCTTGTTCCTAGCCATCAAGCAAAGGCCAGAGCCAGCAGGGCCACCTGTTGCAGCTCACAGGCCACACACCCGGCCCACCCTGGCCCCCAGCCCTGTGTTCTTTCTCAGCAGCTCCTCAGAGTTTACCAATCCATCCAGTGAGTCAATTTGCTGTCATCTGGGGATTGCTGCCAGTCACTTCCAAGTGACCAATGCTCCTCCTTCCTCCCCCAGGCTCCACAGCTCACTCTGGCCAAGGAGCCCCAAACTCGCCCCGCCTGTCCAACTCTATCCTGCCTCGGAATCCAAGACCATCAGCCTCCTTCCCAGCTTGGCTCACACCTCACCTCTTCTCACAGGCCTTCTAGGATTGGCCACACCCCATCCCTGCCTCATCCCAGCTGATAGCAACGTTCTTCTGTGCTAACTTGCCTACAGGTCACAGTACAGGGCTGGGCTCACTAGGAAGTCAGTTTTATTAGGAAACAAGTCTGGCCTCAATATAGCAAGTAGTGGTGAGAGAACAACAAGAGCACCCCCCTCTCTCCCAGTCCCCCAGACCCCTCCTGTATATGCTCCCACTGAGAACTATCCCCCTTTGCCCCTCCACCCAATTTCTCGGCTTGTTCAACAACCACAGTGTCACTGATAGGCTCACGATGCCCACTGTGGCCCATAAAGAATGTCACATGGTGGGGTCAGGCAGGCAGAACTCACCTTCTTCAGCTGGTCATTCTCTTCCATATACTTCTTGGCCGCCTCACTAGCGCTCTCTGCCTGCTTTTTAAAGGCTTCATTGGAGGCCAGCAGTGTGGCCTGCTGGGAGATGAGAGTCACCAGGCGTCTAAGCAGGCTGTGGTTGTTTACAAAAAGGGAGAGGTAAGCAAAAGAAAGAGAGAAAAATGGCCGACATTAATTTCTCTTGGATGCTCCCGCCCCATGCCTGCCTCCAGCCTAGACCTGCCCTCTTGGATTGCCAGAGCAGCCACGTGAGATGCTGCAGGTCTAGATCTGGCGACATGAGGGGAAAGGTGGACCAGGAGCTATCCTCTGCACCAGAATGATTAACACTGTCCCCAAACGGCAGGTACACAAAGCAGGAACCTGACAGGACACCCAGGCAGGGGCCTGGAACCTGGCGCTTTTCAGGTCAGGACCTGGAGCCTGGGCCCTAGCAGAACCACTGTCAGAAACAAGTATTTAGAGTGGAGCAGATTCCAGGAGACATGAGATACCCACCCTCCTTCCTGGTTTGGGGACAGGTTCTAGAGGACCCTGGTAGTACTGGAAGAGCCAGGCCGCTGGTTCCTGGCAGGAGGGGAGAGTTTCCAGTGACATGTGCTCTCTAAAATTAGCAGCCGGGACCTCGTGGCCCAGGTCTCAGGTTTCCCTGTCTCAGCCCCTGCCTGCCCACCAGCCTGCCCCCCACTGGGCTGGAGCCCTGGAGGTGGAGGGAGCTCCCTGGTACCCCACAAGCCAGAGAAAAGCAACATACCTGACTCACAGAGGCAGTGAAAGTCACTGGAGGGGTCCAAAATGAAAGGCAAGTGTGACTAAGCCCTAACCTCCCAACACAGAGAGCTTAGGCCAATCCCCAGCTGGAGTAGGGAGGAGGGAGGGCATGTGTGCCACCTGGTGGACCCAGCAAGCAAAGCTGGAGAGGCAAGCCAGAGGGTGACACTTCCCCCTAACCTCCCTACCAACAAAACTGGGCAAGCAGCTGACTCAGGCAGGACTGCAGCAGTGCTGTTCACCCCAGTTACCCAGGGAGGTTGGGTCCAGGGTGGTGGTAGCATTGATTACAACAGCAGCACAGCAGAGGTCCCCTTCTCCTCTGTGCCCTCCCAGCCCATCCCCAGCTATGGAGAACAAGGGTTGCCAACAGAAGCCGGAACAAACACACGGAACCCAGCACAAGAGCCATCCAGGGTCCCCCTCACCTCAGCTTGCAGCTCTTAGGATCTCCCCCTCAGAGCAGGGCAGGCACCCCCCAGCCCCTTGTGTCTCATGCCATCTTTTGTGCTATCCACGTCCTCTACCTCACTTCTTGTTAGACCTGTTCCTCCAACCCAACCCAGATTCTGGGTAATTCCCTCCATGAACCTCACTCCTCACCATTCTCCCAACTGCCAACCAAGCCACACCCCTCTCCTCCCTCTATTCCTAAACCTATGTCAATCCAGACCACAGCCTGCCCAGTGCCATAACCCCCCAATCCAAGGAGCGCCCTGGAGTCCTGGCAGGGGCACTCATTCTGCAGCACTGGAGCAGCTGACAGGTCTCCCTTGCAGAATCCTCCCCTGCCCTTGATTCAGGCAACCCTGGCTGCCTGCCAATCTCCTCCCTGACAGGGTTTATCTAAGCCCAGACCCTCACACCCAACTGCCTACTAGATTGCAGCTCCTGAGTGTCCCCAAGACACACCCAATGCAGCCTGTCCATGAGGGCCAGACTGTCCCTACAGATCCCAGATCCCAAGCTCTCAGGCCTGTATCCACCTTGCCCCCCCTCCCAAGCCATTGTCTAGTCCTATCCATGTTAACTCCAGACAGACTACCCCACAGTCATCCCCATCACTGCTTCTGTCCTGAGTGGTTTTAACAGCTAATGGGCCTCCTCCCTACCTGTTTCTACCTGCCACTGTACAGCTTTGCAACCCATGCTCTGAAGGAAGCCAGAGTGATCTTTCTCCAAGACAATTTGATCATGTTACCCCTCTGCTTCCATCCCTCCAATGCTTGCCCTCAGCCTTAGGCTGGCACACAGCTCTCTGCTCTAGTAACACCAAATCACTAGCCCTTCTTGGAACACGCAGGGTTCACACTTGCCTTGTTTCCATGCCATTGCACACAGCTCTCTGGTCTGCAATTTGCTCCTCCCCTTCTGTTTTCAAACTCTTGCTGATGATTCAAGACCCAGATCAATCACTACCTGCCCCCAAAAAGCCTCTCCTGACCCTCCCCTGTCCCCATCTGGCTGCATTCTTCTCCCTTGTTCTCCTTATCACCTCTCTGCATCATTCGTTCCTAGTTGGGCTGCCCAGCTGCCAATGCCTTCAGGCGAGGGACTGCACCTTTGACCTCTAGATGGATCCCCCAAGGACCTAGAGATGACCTCCCCACTCTCACATGTGTGAGACTACACCTCAGGTCAGGCTGGATGCAGATCTGGAGCCCTGGTTCTTTCCCGACCCAGATGCACTGAAGGGGACACGGGACATGGAGCTTGCCTGTGCAGAAACAGGGTGACAGGAAACAGGCAAGAAAGCATGTCAGACTCATGTGAATGAGCAAGCCAGGCTTGTGACTACAGTGGTAGCTGAGAAGGCACTCAGGGAAGCACTCATCACCACGGGGGGGGGGGGGGCAGAACCCAGTGTCCTGGACCATGTCCTCAGGGTGTTTCCACAGGGCCCCAAGCTAAGCCAAGAGCAGATGCTCCCTAAGAGGCCAAGTAGGCCTGTCCAGGAGCTAGCCTTCTAGAACTCTCACTGATCCACACACACTACGCCTCAGGCTATTGGGACTGCCCTACATTCAACCATCAAGATCCAGCTCCCACACTCCCCCTGTGACCCTCTATCACCCAGCCCCTCCCAAATACATCAATGTGCCCTTGTGTGTCCCCTTAGCACTGAGTCTCCACCAGACCCATGGTGGAAGGCGCTGAGCTTCAGATTCTCCAATTCTCAACAGCCCAGGAGATGTCAGCCTGGAGAAAACATTACCGTTTCTCCCTCTCCTGCTGGTTAGCCTCCATCATTCTCTGCTTTACTACCCAAATAGTTATGGAGGTAACTGCTCTTAGCTACCCATTTCTGGACAATAGGTCAGACAGAACTCAGGAGCCAAAGGAATCTCCCAAAAGTAAAGGGGTGACAGAGGGGCCCAGGTTCCAGGTTAAATGCACCCAGTGACAGAGAAAGAAGCCAGCACATGAACCTTGAGAATCCAGATGGGTCCTTGGTAGACTAACACCATCTCCAAATACCTGAATTCAACATATGTTTCTTGGTAAGATGTTTTTGGACACTGGGCAGGACTCTCGTGCTTTTATAAAAGGTTGAATAAACAAGAGAAGGCAGGAGAAAGCCAATCTCTGTATGGACACTAGAGAACCAGGGCCAACCATATCAAGTGGGGGAGACGTGCTTCATATCCTGTCTCCCTGCTGTTGGCTTAACAAAAAGTGGGACAGGAGCAGGGGGAAGGTCATTCCAAGTACTGACTGGAATATTCTATGGTTACAGTGGACCCCCATCCCTGTTGCTGATCCTGCCCATTGGATCACTCAGTCCTCAGGACCTCACCAGAGCACAGGTAGGCAGGCAGCTCCCCTTCATCCCGCTGCCCCTATGCAAGTGGGAAGCTGGTATCACAGTGCCACCTATTGACTCTGCAGGCCGACTATAGCCTTGCCCCAGGCAGGGCTCCCCAGGGTGGGTGGATTCTTGGTGAACCTGTCCCAGCTGTCCAGGAAAACAGGAGGCTGACCTGGCAAGGAACCAAAAGCCAGGCGATGCCCCAGGAAAAGGCTTTGGGCATAGAACTGGAATAAGAGAGCAGAAGCCACCCCAGGAAACACTAACCCTGAAGAGCCTGGAGTCACAAAAATACAGCGAAGTGAAACTCAAGAAGATCCAGGGACAGTCCTCCCACAGGGCTTCTGGAGTAAATCTCAGCATACCCATTCAGCCTTCCTCTTAGCCCTGGAGCAGAGGTTGTAGAAAATGGGGAGAGGGAAATGCACCTATAGCAACTCCAGATAAAGACCCCGGTGGCTGCTAGCCACCCTGACAGACAACAAAGACAGCTAGGACAACAAAGACAGCTAGAAGAGGAGGGGAGGGGGCAAAGGTATGCAGTCAGTCCTCCCAGTGTCTGTCCTCCACCCTCTTGAGCTGAAGAGAAACAGTGGACAGGAGCATACTGTTTCTGGGTTTTTGTAATGTGCCTTCTCGAAACCTACCAATGGATTTTGTGTAAACTGGGGGACAGAGAACTGAAGGTCAGACAACCTAGGCAAAAATATTCTGAGACTAGCTGACTCCAACTAAAACATGCTGTTAGCCCACCTGGCTACAAAGAAAGCAGTGGCAAGGAGGGGGCCGTCACCCCTGGATGTGCCCTGCATGGGCCTAGAGTCCAAAGGAAACAAAGCAGTGCTTCCATCAGGAGGCCTACTGTGCTCGAAGCCTGGGGGTGGGGAATAAAGTAAAGGACAAGAAGTGGCTTCAGCTATACAGTCCACTATAAAGGCCACCAAATCCAGCTCCTCAGTGACACAAGCCACACTCCTCACAGTGTTTCCATCTTGCAGTGATGGGTTTATAGGAGCCCGTTGGTTCCTTCCCACCCAGAACCCAGCTCTCCACTCCCCCACCCTCTGCTTTTACACTTCAGGGGCTGGAGTCCTCAAGCTGAGACAAAAGGGCCTTCCTGGAAGAGTAAGCTTTCGATGAACTTGGAATCAGGAAAAAGGAACCCTTGCTTGCTTGGCACCCAGCCCCAAAAGTCATTCACTGTTTGTGTTTAGTGTAAGGAAGAGAATTATTCAGCTCAAATCAAGTAGCCGAGCAGACAATCTGTAATTTAAGAGAAGTCAATGCTCATTCTGATGTAGGTCAGATGGTCGGTCCTTCATGGACTCTTCACAGGGTAGACCCTCCCCACTTTACAGCAGACCCCCTTCATCAGTGCCACTCCTAAGCTCAGCACCCACAGGACACTGGCACACCACTGTAGATGAGGTGAGTTTGGCTTGGTGGGGACTAAAAGTCAATGGACTTATCAGCCCAGCTGATGTGGCTCAGTGGTTGAGCGTCAACCCACACACCAAGAGGTTGCCAGTTCGATTCCCAGTCAGGGCACATGCCCAGGTCATGAATGGGGGGCAAGGAGGAGGCAGTCAATTGATGTTCTCTCTCATCAATGTTTCTATCTCTCACTCCCTCTTGCTCCCTCTCCCTCTAAAATCAACAAAGATAAAAAAAGTCAATGGACTTATCAAAAAGGCTCTTTCCATGCCTGGCTGGTGTGGCTCAGTTGGTTGGAGTGTTGTCTCAAGCACCAAAAGGTTGCAGATTTGATTCTCAGACAGGGCACCCGAGGCAACCAATTAATATTTCTTTCACATTGCTGTTTCTCTCTCTCCCCCTTCCTGCCTCTCTAAAAATCAATTTAAAAAAAAATTTTTTTAAAGGCTCTTGCCCTGCCCTGGCCGGTTTGGCTCAGCAGTTAGAGCACTGGCCCACGGACCGGAGAGTCCTGGGTTCGGTTCCCGCTAAGGGCACATACCTCGGTTGCAGTTTGTCCCCGGCCCCAGTTGGGGTTGTGTGGGTGGCAACCACTCAATGTGTCTCTTTCACACTGATGTTTCTCTCTCTCTTCTCCCCTCTCCCTCCCGCTCTATCTGAAGATAAATGCAAAAAATGTCCTCCAGTGAGGATTAAAATAATAATAATAATAATAAAATAAATAAATAAAGGCTCTTGCCCTGACTGATTTGGCTCAGTGGTGAGAATGTCAGCCTGTGGACCAGAGTCGCAGGTTCGTTTCTGGTCAAGGGCACATACCTCTGTTGTAGTTTGGTTCCCAGCCCTGGTCAGGATCGTGCAGGAGACAGCCAGTCGATGTGTCTCTCTCACATCAATGTTTCTTTCTCCCCCCACCACCACCACTCTATCTGAAGATAAAAGGAAAAAATATCCTCGGGTGAGAATTAAAAAATAAAAATAAAAAGGGCTCTTACCAGTGCCTAGATCTAAAGTGCTATCACCTTTGTATTCTTAGAAAATGATGGCACCCAACAGATGCATGGATCAAGTGGAACTAAAGGCCAGAATTCCTCTGCCTGGCCTTCTGCCTGGCATTATTCCTCTACTTAAATCACTATCTTTGAGTAGGCCCAAGCACCGGGATTTAAGAATACCTTAATTAGAGAACAATATAAAAAAACAAAAACAAACCCTGCCCTGGTCAGTGTGGCTCAGTTGGTTGGGCATCGTCCCATGCACCAAAAGGTTGCTAGTTTGATTCCCAGTCAGGGCACATGCCCAGATTGTGGGCTTTATCCCTGGTAGGGGACATGCAGGAGGCATCCAATTGATGTTTCTCTCTCACATCATTGTTTCTCTCTTTCTCTCCCTCCCTCTCCTTTCCTCTCTAGAAATGAATAAGACTAAATAAATAAATAAATAAATAAATAAATAAATAAATTACCTGCAAGGTAATCAGGGAAATGTGAGCAGGTACTCATGAGTTTATGTTATTAAAGAGCTACTGTAAAGTTCCTGTAGGTGAGGTATTAGTGCACTGATTTGTAAAAAACATTTTTCATTGATTTTTAGAGAGGAAGGGAGAAGGAGAGAGAGAGAAACATCAATCAGCTGCCTCCTGAATGCCCCCTTCATGGGCATGTGCCCTGACTGGGACTTGAATGCAACCTTTCGGTGCATGGGACAACACCCAACCATCTCATTTCAACCAAAATATTATTTTGTGTGCAAACATGAAATCTGGATTTGCTTCAAAATAATCCAGAGTCAGCCTAGGCCAGTGGGGCTCAGTTGGCTGGGCATCAACCCATGCACCAAAAGGTCTCAGGTTAGATTCCTGGTCAGGGCACATGCACAGGTTGTGGGCTCGACCCACAGTAGAGGGCATGCAGGAGGCAGCCGAGAGATGTTTCTCTCACCTCAATGTTTCTCTCTCCCTATTCCTCTTTCTAAAATCAACATTTTTAAAATAAAAATAATAATAATCCAGAGCCAGAGGATAGGGGGAAACGGGGGTAGATAAAACAAGACCGCCTAGGCAACATTTACTACTAAAGCTAGGTGACACTTACAGGAGACTGTTCTGTTCACCTGTATATGTGTTCGCATTTTCTACATTGACTAAGCAAGCAGCCCACCCTGGGCTGAGAACCCTATAGCATCACCCAACTGGATGCCCAGTGCCCTGAAGACAACTTAGCTTGCCTGCCTCCAACTCTTTTTCCTTTTTCTTTTTAATGCCTCCAACTCTTGTTTGGCCTCTGCCTGGGAAAGCCATTCCCTCGACCTTCTGCTCTTGCTACAGTACTGTCCTCTCTGTGCCACTCTACTCTGCCACTACCCCATGCCCAGCCTCGGACATAAGACCCATAAAAATCAAGACTAGTCCTTCTCTCCCTTTCCCTACTTGGGCTGGCATAGCCTACCACACAAGTGGAAAAAATCCCACAAAACTCTGGAACTACTTGGGATGATACTAATAACAGATACTATTTATTAAATACTCCACAACTGCTGGGCACAATGCTTCAACCATGACTTGAATCACCTTGATCCTTACACTAATCATCTAAGAGGTATCCTCATCCATGCACTACAGGTAAAGGGAAAGGCTCAGAGAAGGTAAGTGACTTACCCAAAGTCACAAAGCTAGCCAGTAACAGACCCGGGATCCCAACCCAGGCCCAATTCCAAAGCCCCACCACAGCAGTGGTTGCCAGGACACTGAGAAAGCACTCCGGGGCTTCCGGTCAAGATGGTGGGTAGGTAAACACGGTATTGCATCGTCCCACAACCACACCAAAGTTACAACTAAACTATACAATAACCATCATTCAAAACTGCCTGAAGTCAAGCTGAATGGAAGTCCTACAACTACGAAATTAAAGCAGCAGCCACATCGAGACTGGTAGGAGGGGCGGAGGGCTGGCAGACAGGCTGGCCCCACACCCACATGTGGCGGATAAAAATCAGGAGGACACCTTGGCTGGGAAGGTCCTCCCTGAGGACTGAGGAGTCCCCGTCCCACACCAGGCACCCTGCTCAGGGTTCTAGTGCCAGGAAGAGAAGTCCCATAACTTCTGGCTGGAAAAACCAGCGGGAACTGAGGCTCAGGGAGGCTGAGGCGGCTGGAGCCCCAGGCAGCAGCTCCACTTAAAGGGCCCGCGCACGAGGGGCGCCAGAGACATACAGGGAAGAACTGAGCTGTTTGGCATTGGAGCGAGGGCTGGAAAGGGGGCTTTCTCCAGGACAGAGGTGCTGTCAGAGGCCTTTGTTCCTTTGGCGAGCCGGTCCCTGGGGCTGGGGCGGCAGACAGCTGCCATATCTGGGACTCCAGCAACCTGGCTCACGCTGTCTGCCCCACCCTGGTGATTCCCTGAGGCCCTGTCCCACCCAACTTTCAAGCCCATCCAAGCTTTTGCCAGTTGCTTTACCATAGGATCGGCCTGTCTTGAATCCCACTTCAGGTTTTCCTAAATTCTTTCAAACAAGCAGCATCTGGTCTCAGCTAGCCCCATACCTCTCGTTAAGTAATACATAGAAACAAACACAGGGAGGCAGCCAAAATGAGGAGACAAACAGGTCTCAAATGAAAGAACAGGAAAAGAACTAAGCGAAATGGAGATAAGCAACATAATAGATGCTGAGTTCAAAACACTGCTTATAAGGATGCTCAATGAACTTAGTGAGAACCTCAGCGAACTTAGTGAGGGCCTCAAGAGCATAAAATCGGACCAGTCAGAAATGAAGGAGGCACTAACTGAAATAAGGAATAATTTACACAGATTCAATAGTAGAGTAGGTAAAGCCAAGAAGCAAGCCATCGATTTGGAATATAAGGAAGCAAAAAACACCCAATCAGAACAGCAAAAAGAAAAAAGAATCCAAGAAAATGAGGATAGTGTAAGGAGTCTCTGGGACAACCTCAAGCATGCCAACACTCGCATCTTGGAGGTGCCAGAAGGAGAAGAGAGAGAACAAGAAATCGAAAACTTATTTGAAACAATAATGGCAGAAAACTTCCCTAACTTGGTGAAGGAAACAGACATACACGTCCAGGAAGCACAGAGTCCCAAACAAGATGAACCCCAAGAGGCCCACACCAAGACACATCATCATCAAAATGCAAAAGGTTCAAGACAAAGAGAGAATCTTAAAAGCAGCAAGAGAAAAGCAGTTAGTTACCTACAAAGGGAGTTCCCATAAGGCTGTCAGCTGATTTCTCAAAAGAAACTTTGCAGGCCAGAAGGGAGTGGCAAGAAATATTCAGAGTGATGAAAAGCAAGAACCCACAACCAAGATTACTCTATCCTGCAAAGCTATCATTTAAAATACATGGCCATACAGTTTCCCAGACAAGAAAAAGTTAAAGGAGTTCATCACCACCAAACCGTTATTATATGAAATGTTAAAGGGTCTTTTTGAAGAAAAAGATAAAATTATATGAACAAATGGCAATGAATACATATCTATCAACAACTGAATCTACAAACAAAATGAACAGGCAGAAGAGAACATTCTCATAGATACAGAGAACATTTTGTTGGGAGGGGGCTTGGGGGAATGGGTGAAAAAGGTGAAGGGATTGAGAAGTACAAATTGGTTGCTAGACTGACAAACCTCAATGGGAAGGGGGTTGGGGGTTGGGGGTTGGGAAGAAATAAACCAAAGAACTTAAATGTATATATGCATAACCAATGGACACAGACAACAGTGTGGGGAAAGGCAGGAGGAGGTCGGGAGTGGGGAGGAGGGGGGTCAATGGGAGAAAAATGAGGAACATCTGTAATACATTCAACAATAAAGATAAAAAAATAAAATAAATAAATAAATAAAAAAGAAAGCACTCTGGATGGGAGATACCTAGGCTGTGGAACTGGGGCAGTTTCAGTTTTACAAGATGAATTGAATCCTGGAGGTTGGTTGTACAAAGTGTGCATGGACTTAACTCTACTGACCTGCACACTTAGAAATGGTTCAGAAGGTCAATTTGATGTTATGTGTATTTCACCACAATTAAAAAACAAAACCATAGGAGCAGGGGAGCACATGTGAAAAGACAGAAGGAAAGGCAGCCTCGAGCTTCTGGGATGCGACAGTGTGCCATCCTGGTGACCTTCCCCTCCTCTACCCCTGTCTCTTCATTCCTTCTGGCTCCCCTCCCTCCCATGTATGCGTGCATGCAGGTGGTCCTCTGGCTTCTGCCACAGCTGCCACTCTACAGATGTCCACAGCAAAATTGCTACCACATCAGCCTTAGAGGCTTGGTGTCCCTGTTAGCTCTTCCCCTATCTCCCATCAAACCTGTCCCCTACTCTCAACTCATGCTACCACACCCTGGTTCAGGCTACCGGTATCTCTTACTCCAGCGACCCCCAACTTGGTCTCCCCGCTCCTAGGCTGCTCCACTCCATCCTATGCACTGTCGCCAAATACGAACACACAGCTCTGATCCCAGTGCAGCACCCCTGGAAAAACACAGCAAGCATTCTACCACATGGAGGCTGGGTACAAACTCACTCAAAACCCTCTAGCCTATCTCCCACCAATCCTGACCCATCCACCCTGCTTTGCCTCCCCCTTTCCCAACTTAGCCAGTACCTACAGAGATTTAGGTACTGAGTCAGTGTCTGCCAGTGAGATATGTGCAAACACAAACAAGGAAGAGACAGACAGTAAGAGGGATATGGATGCTTGGAACAGGATCAAGAGGCCCACAGAACTTGGCCTGGTGGTCCCAGGCCTCACTAAAGGGCATTAAGGGTTCATCAGCTCTCAGCTGCAATCAACCACAACCACAAGTCTTTCAAGTTCCTGTTTGGCCCTATCTCCACGGTCCTTTATGAACCTACACACACGTTTACAAATGTTCCCCCTTTAAAAACTCAAGTCCCATTAGAGTCAACCCCACCTAGACAACCATGGATTGAGAGGCAGCTAACTTATCTGCTGTTCACTTCCTCCTAGCTTCCATATCTCCCTGCATCTGCTCACCATGACAACCATTCTCAGCAGAGAACAATGAGCAGGCCAGGGGTACAGCACAAGCTCCTAAGGCCTCTATCTGGATGGAGCTGATCCCTGGGGGAGCCACTCATGGGAGTTAAAACCCCACCCAATGACACTGTTATGCCTGCACAGAGCCCACACTTCAGCACCTGCTCTGTAAGAATTGAATTGGAACCTGTCAATCATTCAATTGACATACACTAGCTCAACAGAAAGCAGGGACAGACTGAGAGAACTAACTGGCTCTCTAGGAATTCA
This sequence comes from Molossus molossus, assembly GCF_014108415.1. NCBI lineage: Eukaryota > Metazoa > Chordata > Mammalia > Chiroptera > Molossidae > Molossus > Molossus molossus. Next base: position 91,502,266 of record NW_023425355.1, on the reverse strand, counting down.
TAGTCGCCAACGATGCCTCTTTTCTCTAAAAGCGCACAAGCTATTTTTTCTAGAATATGGCTTGAATCAGAATCAGACCCTCACATTCCAGTTATTATCTTACCTACCTTCTCCCTCCTTTGGAAATTGGAATGCTTGCCTGTCTGTGGTCTTCCAGAATCTCTCCCACCCTGCAATTCCATCTGCAAACATTTGCAAAAGCCTCTGGACATAATGTCATCAAGCCCAAGTGAAAGCTAGGTCATTCTGAGTAGCTGGGCACTCCAGAGTACCATTGTCCTGAAATTTCAATCATCTCATCCCAATGCTTCCTTGACCTTCTGCCAACTATTCTTACTTGACACAAAAACATCAAGGGGACTATCTTCTCCCCAAGTCCTGCACCATGTTTCATGATTCAGAACTCATGGCAGGCTTCTGCCTTCCTAACACTATTCTTAAGCTCTGTGTGCTCTTCTGGCGCAGTCTTTGTTTTTCTTCCTGTCTTTCAGATGAGATGTGAGCTGCCTGGAAAGCCCTGAGTGCCTCTGTGGTCCCTCAGACTTGCAGTGCCATCATGCCCCCCCGCCCCCCGGCTCTTGTGCAGATCGACTCCGAATCCTGTTTTTGAGACCTGGTCCTGCCTCCCTTTCAGTCTTAGCCTACAAGATCATCACCTTTTTCAGAGCTTCCTAAAACTCTAGGGTCTGTGTCTGACTCCTCCCAGGTTTCTCACTTCCCAACTCTGTGATCAAACGGCTCACCTTGAAGAGCTGTCTGCCCTTTCCAGCATCACCTCTGCCACTTTTCCAACTTTGATCCACGAAGGGTAGGCTCACCTGAGCAACTTACTGTTTTTCTGAAAAACTAAAACCCAGACAGCCCAGATAGAAAAAAACTATGTCTAGGTGATGGGTGGTGGGAGATCCCAGCCCAAGGATCCACATAGTGAGAGTCTTCCCAATACCTCTAGAAGCCCTGGCCTGAGTGCTATGTCTACCTCCTGCCAGTCAGCATACTTGAAAACAGCCACAGCCCCAATCAGAAGCCCTGTGAGCAGGGGCAGTAAACCAGCCCTGAGCTCAAACAGGTGCTTTCTATCAGTCTAGTCTTGCCCAACTAGCTACCTCCATGGTCCTGATCAAGGCATTCAATCTTACAAAACAAACGAGCCGGGCCGGTGTGGCTCAGTGGTTGAGTGTCACCCCCCCCCCCCCCCCCCCGCCATGCACCAAGAGGTTGCCGGCTCAACTCCCAGTCGGGGCACATGCCCAGGTTGTGGGCCAAATCCCCAGTGGGGGCATGCAGGAGGCAGCCAATCGATGTTCGCTCTCATCGATATTTTTCTGTCTCCCTCTCCCTTTCTCTCTCTCTAAAATCAATAAAGAAAAAAATAAATAAAAAACAAACAAACAAAAAACAACAGAAACACTCAAGACTGCCATGGAACAGGATATGCTCCCACAGGTCTAACATCTGGAAAGGCCCTGGGGACAGAATCGGTCTCAGCCCCTTCATGCCATTTCTTTCCACTCCTCCCAGGGTAGGACTCCATACGCAAAAAGTCCGTTTAATTGATTCCTTTTAAATTGGGTTCCAAAGGGCCTCTCCCAGAGAAGGGAAATACCTCACTTCACACTATGTACAGAGAGCAAGCTGCTAATGTGTTTGCCCTAAGACAGCACATGGCAAATTGAAGCATAGCCAGAACTTGAGTCTTCTGACCTTCCAGTCAGTCCTGTCTCACTCTTTATGCTGCCTTTGGAGATCAGGAGGAAAATCAGAGGCCTCTGGGGAAATTGTGCGGCTCCCCTAACATAAACAGGCCTCCAGTTCAAGGCCATGAACTAAGAAGTCAAAGTCACAGGCTAGCCCAGGAGTCCCCTCACAGCCCCTCACACCCCTCCTCACTCACAAGGACAGAAGCAAGGAAAAGCCAGCAATGTAGAGATTCCTCTGGGCACGGAAAAGCTTCATGTGGAAGTGTTCCACTGCCCCAGGGTTGTTCTGGAGGTTCACCTTCTCTGTCACGTCATCATACTTTGAAATCTCACGTACAGCATCTGCAGTGGAACAGAGAGGAGACACAGGGTTTAACTCCCCCTGGAACAAGTCTGGACTGTCCAGCTGCAATAGACAATGTGAGTCGAGGAGGCCTTGATTCCCTCAAACCATTTCCCATTATCACCCCTTCTACACACACCTCAGGGAATGTCTGTTGGAACTCTGCCCCCAGACCCTCTCTATACTCCAGCTTTTCTCACATCCCTCACTGACACATTCCACCCAGGCCAAAAGCTTGCTCTCTGTGTCAAGATGCTAAACAAGTCTGCGGCACTGCTAGCCAGGAACAACCTCCCTTTCCGATGGTCCTCCCCAATGTCTGGTTCTGTTTATTTCAAGTCAGGCAGGCCACCAGCCACCCCACTGATAAGCCAGGGTAGTCCTGCTTATGGAAATGTTCACTAAGGAGACATAAGCTGCCTAGGAGGCAAGAACCAGATGATGCCTGCTAAAGATTCAAGGGTTTTCATTTCTAAGCTTTATAATGGGTTTTATTACTTAAACCATTTTATTTGGATTAAAAAAGGAATCTGTGCTCATCAAAAGTTCACATTCCAGCCCTGGCCAGTTTTGCTCAGTGGTTAGAGAGCCAGCCTGCGGTCCAGAGAGACCTGGGTTCGGTTCCTGCTAAGGGCACGCACCTTGGTTGCAGTTTGTCCCCAGCCCTGGTTGGGTCATGTGGGTGGCAGCCACTCGATGTGTGCCTTTCACGTCAATGTTTCTCTCTCTCTCCCTCCCACTCTATCTGAACAAAAAAATGAAAAAATGTCCTCGGGTGAGGATTTAAAAAAAAAAGGAAGTTCACATTCCAGAAATGTGGAAAAAGAAAGAACCTCATAACACAATCACCTCCAGCACGGTATACAATATGTGGCCATCGTATCTAAAGCTGTCACTTTCATTCACATTACCCTATGTTAGGTTCCTGTTAATACACATCTGTATCTGAAATTACCTTAATTACAGGTTTATTGTCCGTCTCTCCCAAATTAAACTACAAACTCCACGAGAGCAGAAATCTTTTCTACTATATCCCCAGGGCCTAACACAGTTCTGGGTACACAGGGGGCATGAAAATAACTGCTGAATAGTAAACAGCCTCTGCTCCTGAGAGCCACTGTTAGATGTACAGTCCTCTAAATTACAAATATTTGTACCTATGTTTGTAAAGTAAAAGTGGAATGAACCATGCCATACCTACTGCTTTCTCCCCCACTCCGAGATATCTTTTTAAGTCAGTACATAAAAACCTACCTAAAGAGGGTCCTTAATAGACCCCCATATAAGAGGGGGAAAGTATCACTGTATGGATATTGTTTTGATTCTGAATTCCTGGTTTAAGACTGCTTGGTTTTTAAGTTGATCTTACATTATAAAACTCTGCCTTCTGGTGCCTTTGTGTTAAATCTGTATCAGGTGGCTGGTGTTGCTCAATTGGTTGAGTGCCTTCCTGTGCACTGAAAGGTCACGGGTTCGATTCCCGGTCGGGGCACATGCCCAAGTTGCTGGATAAATCCCTGATCGGGATGCGTGCAGAAGGCAACTAATCGCTGTTTCTCTCTCCATTCCTCTCTAAAAATCAATTTAAAAAAATTTAAATCTGTATTGTAGCCCTGGCCAGTTTAGCTCAGCAGTTAGAGCGTCGGCCTGCGGACCAGAGAGTCGGTTTGGTTCGGTTCCCGCTAAGGGCACGTACCTTGGTTGCAGTTTGTCCCCGCCCCGGTTGGGGTTGTGCGGGTGGCAACCAGTTTATGTGTCTCTCTCACATCAATGTTTCTTTCTCTCTCTTCCCCCACCCCCTCTCTCCCGCTCTATCTGAAGATAAATGCAAAAATGTCTTCTGGTGAGGAAAAAATAAATAAATTATATCTGTGTCGTAAAGTGAGTACTCTCCAACACTATTAGTAAGGGTATAAAGTGGGTAACTCACCTATTTGTAATGGACTGCATGTTCCCGTCTCCCCACATTCCTATGTGGAATCCTAATCCCCAATGTAATGGTATTAGGAGGTGGGGCCTTTGGGAGGTGATTAGGTCATGAGCACAGGCCTTCATGAACAGGATTAGTGCCTTGATAATAGCGACCCCAGAGAAATCCCTTACTCTCTTCTGCCGTGTGAGGACACAGCAAGAGGGCAGTCATCCATGAACCAGGAAGAGGGCTCTCGCAAGACACCAATTCTGCTGACGCCTCGATCCTGGACTTCCAGCCTCCAGAACCATGTCTATACTATTTTTGTTGCAGCAGCCCAAACTAAGACACAATTTAAAATGTTCATGCGCCCGGCCGATGTGGCTCAGTGGTTGAGCATCGACCCATGCACCAAGAGGTCGCTGGTTCAATTCTCGGTCAGGGCACAAGCCCAGGTTGTGGGCCAAATCCCCAGTGGGGGGCACACAGGAGGTGGCCAATCGATGTTCTCTCTCATTGATGTTTCTAACTCTCTCTCCCTGTCCCTTCCTTTCTCTCTAAAATCAATAAAAAAAATTTTTTTTTAAATAAAATGTTCATGCCCTTGGATCCATCAATTCCATGTCTATGAATTTATCCTACAGAAGCATTTACATAAATGTAGATGCCTAAAAGGAAAGAGCTAAATTAAAGTATAACTACATAATAGGATACAAGCACCTTAGAGATAATGAGTTTTCATCAACACTGAGGCAAAACCCTCCACCAACAAAGAGATTATGACTCACTAAAGGCTCAGTTAGAATTTATACCAAAAAAAAAAGAAAAAAGTTTTTATAATCCTCACCCGAGGATATTTATACTGATGAGAGAGAAACATCAATGTGAGAGAAACACTGATAGGCTGCCTCCTGCACGCACCCCGACGGGATCAAAACCGCAACCCTGGTTTATGCCCTGACTGGGAATCGAACCCACCACCTTCTTTTGGTGCACAGGATGACACTTCAACCAACTGAGCCACCCGGCTAGGTCACAATAAAACATTTTTAATTAAGGCACGTATATTATTTCTATAGGTATAATGCTATTACACACTTAACAGACTACAGTATAATGTAAACATCACTTATATGCACTGGAAAACCAAAACATTTGTGTGACTCACTTTACTGCAGTGGTCTAGAACTGAAACCACAGAATCTCTGAGGTCCGCCTGTACAGTAAGCCCTCCATTTCCGTGGGTTCCACCATCCATGGATTCAACCAAGTGTGAATCAAAAATATTTGGGAAAAAATGTTGCATTGTTGCTGACTTGTATTATGTAGTTAGGACTATGACGGTTATGTCTGTAATGAACACGTACTTACTTTTTTTGGTCATTATTCCCTAAACAATACAGTATAACAATTATTTACATAGCATTACATGTATTAGGTATTATAAATAATCTTGAGATGATTTAAAGTATACGGAAGGATGTGCATAGGTTATATGCAAATACTACACCATTTTTCATAAGGGACTTATTTCTACTTTTTTTTTTTTTTGGTGCGGAAACTGAACCCAGGACTTTCTGGTCCACAGGCCGATGCTCCAACCACTGAGCCAAACTGGCCAGGGCTCATAAGGGACTTGAACATTCATGGAATTTGGTATCCACAGGGGTCCTGGAACCAATCCCCCACGGACACCAAGGAACGATATTATACAATCTTTAAAAAGAATGAAACTGCTGTAAAAAGATGTCTAAGACATAGTAAGTGGAAAAATGCACAATCAAAAATAGTGTGTAATATATTAATAAAGATATCAGCACAGAAAATGCCTATGGAAATGTACAATAAAGCATTAATGATGGTTAGCTGTGAGACATGAGACTTTAACTTTTTAGGTTAAATTTCTGAATTTTTTAAAATGTTACTTTTTGTGATATAAAAGCATCTTTCTACACTGTCATCTGCATCTAGAAACCCCACCACTTTAAGGACCACCTTGGCCTATGGCAAAGAGCAAACTGGGGATGACAGCATTAGGCCATACTAGCCCAAGTCATGCAACAGAGTGCTGCCCTCCCTATCTCGGGCCTCTAGCCCAGGGCAGTTGACCCTGGACCCTCATCAAGCCCACTCCCCAGTCATATCTGCCCTTCATCCCTCTCAATGAAGACTAGGAGCCAGCCAGGACTGCAGCTCTAGCTGGTATGCCCATCACCTTTCACTAGTATTTGCTACTAGCTAACACTTATATTTGTAGAAGCCTCTACAGACCTCCCTAGATTATGATTCTGACTATTAGGGTGGGAAGCAGCCTGTCTTCATGGCTGGATGTCTCTCTAGAACCTCTGAGCAATTCCCCAATTCCAAAAAAGAATGGCACGCCTTTGCTAACTATTGGGTTCTCTACAAAGGGCCTCCCTGGTCCACTCAGTGTTAGAAAATGGAGAGCTCCTACCGTCTGCTTTGCAGAAGGACAAGGCCCAGAGGAAATACCCCCAGCACAGTCCCTCCCCACACCACAATCAAAACCAAAAGCACAAGAAAAGCCCAGCTTTTCATGCTCAGTGGATGATGTGCATATTCCTGACCCCTTTAGCTTCAGAGGCCGCTCAGAAAGAAGACCCTGATTGGAAAGAGCTACCTCTGAGTGGAGACCTGCCAAACATTTCAACAAGGTATGCAAACAGCTGGCACCCACTCTACATGGCTGGGAATGAGTAGGCCACACCTGGCCTGTTCAGAAGCAGTCCTGCCTGAACATATCCCGTCAGGCCCTGAGACATTATGAAGGAGACATGCCTAACACAGCAGCTAGTGGGTGGGGCCGTTCAAGTTCCTCTAAACTCTGGCCCTCTGGCCTCCAACCCCCTGTCACATTTCTGATGTGGACTGGGAAGAGAGGAGTGCTCTGAGCTTAAGCAAACATCACACCTGGAGACAGGACCACTGTCTGTGGCAGACCTAAGCCAATACTATGGAGTCCAAGCAGGGGGACATATTGATCACTAACCATAGCAAAACGTACAAGCAAAACGTACATTTAACAGCCAGAAGAGAGCTTCACTAATTCCACTGGTCTCTGAATAATGAAGCCACCAGCACATCATAAAATGTTTGCCTTCCATCTTAGCACCACCTGGCCCCAGGCCCCATCCCTGAACATACCCAAGGCCCAGATTATCTTTCAAGCCCCTACTGGTGTGCACCTCAATGTAGGGTTTATAAAACTTCAGAGCTGGAAGAATCTGGAAAGACCTGAAGTTTGACCCAGTCCAGAGAAGATCTGCTCCCTAGGTATGCTGTCAGACCTCTTGTTTACCCCTATACTACAGGACATAGCAGCTTCCTACCAAGCTAGGCTCCCTGTCTACTTGGTCACTCAGTCCCCTAATCATGCCTATTTCAAGCATGGAGGGAGAGACTGATGCAACTATCTAAGTGACTGGAAAGCAGCACTACTTAGACCAAGGTCAGAATGAGCCAGTTAAGTTTCTCTTGGTTTCAGTTCTGGAATGACCCTAAGGAGCGGTCCCAGAGACCGCTGAAGTGGTCATAACAGGGTCCACAAAGACTGCTGGTCAAAGTGTAGGCCCTGCCAACAGTACCCTCCTTCGTAGATTAAAAAAAAAGTCTCTTTCCTGGGAAAGACAGGAACACTTAAGCAGTCTGTGTCTAAAAAACCAAAGCTGTATGCTACACACAGAACATGGCACAGGGTTTTGCAGCAAAGGCCATGGCAAAGGGTCTAGATCAGGTAGCCACCCTCATCCACAGCTCACTCACCAATGACCAGCAGCACAAGGATGGCAATGAGAACCACAAAGAAGGTGTTGCTATAGGTCACTACCAACTCCACCAGGCGGGACTTGAAAATCTTCTGCCATCTGTGAAGAAAAAAAAGACAGAGGCTGTAGAGAAAGAACACACTTGGGATCTGGGCCTTGAGAACAGAAACCCAGTTTTGCAGTCTTCTCCAATGGCCCAATATCCCATACAAACTCAGCCTCAGCTGCTTGCATTTTTCCAATTCATGACATCCATTCAAGAGTGTTTAAGAAAAAAACAGATGCTTGTCCATAAATAGAAATTTCTAGAACATCAGTCCTAAACACTGGTAGTCTCTGGGGAGGTAAATAGGAAACTTACTTTGCAATGCATTCCTCTATGTAGTATTCAAAATGCTTGCTACATATACATTATTTCTTTTTTTTTTTAATCCTCACCTAAGGATACTTTTTCCATTTATCTTCAGTCAGAGTGGGAGGGATGGGGAGGGAGAGAAGGGGGAGAGGGAGAGAGAGAGAGAGAGAAACATTGATATGAGAGAGACACATCAATTGGTTGCCTCCCGCATGACCCCGACCAGGGCTGGGGACCGAACCACAACCAAGGCATGTATTCCTGACCAAAACTGAACCTGCAACAATTGGGTACTCGGGCCCACGCTCTAACTGCTGAGCCAAACCAGCCAGGGCTACACATTATTTCTTTAAGTTGTTTTTCCACACAACCAATCTTGGTTCATCTAGAATCCCCCACCCTGGATTATTATGAAGCAGACCCAACCTCCCTTCATTTCCCTCCACAAATACTTAAGGACGTAGCTCTACCAAAGAGCCTTCGAAAATGATTAATATAATCACCAAACCTCAAGAAAACCAGTAAGAATCCCTCATCATCAGAGCCAGAATCCCAAAGACCAACTGTTGCATTTTTAAATAGCTGGTTTGTTTGAATTCAGAGAGACAAGGTTCCAAATCTGCATTTAGTTGAAAAGTATCTTAAATCTCTCTTACTCTCTGAGCCCTTCCCTTGCCCTCTTAGTTTTCTTTCCCAAACTACTTTATGCAGAAACCACAGTTTATCCAGTTTATCCTACAAAGCTTCCCAGGCTGCAGTTCCAAGGGGGGTTTCTGTCTCTGTATTTCCTCCAAAACTCCACGAGATGTGAAGATTCAGATCTGGCTTTTGGCAAGAATATTCTTTAGGCAGTGTTGTATACTTTCTATTGTATCACATTAGGTTTGTCTGTATTTTTCACTAAAAACTTTAAAAAATATCTTTGGAGCCCTAGCTGGGTGGCTCAGTTGGTTGAAGCATTATCCCGTACACCAAAAGGTTGGGGATTTGATTCCCCATCAGGGCACATGCCTAGGGGTTAACGCTAAGAGTTCGGTCTTGGGTCAGGCGTGTAAGGGAGGCAACTGACCGATGTTTCTCTCTCTCTCCCTTCCTCTCTCTCTAAAAAAATCAATAAAAATATATCCTCCAGTGAAAATTTTAAAAATATATTATCTATGGAGAGTCAGCCTCATCTGTAATGTTCTAATTTAAGTCAGAATGTGTTCATGTTATTTGCAATTAAAAATTAATTTCCAATGAATTTTTATTAACAGGTCCTCTGTTCACTGAAAGGGAATATGGCTTCACCCTGCATAGGCTGAGTAATGCTCATAAGGCTACTAAGCAATGCCAGTGAGACTAGTTTAGTAGGACAAAAGTCACCAAATAGGCAACAACTTGACCCGGTGGTGCAAGTCTTCCAGATCCCACAATGCCATCCTCTGAACCCCAGGGACCCAAGGGGAAGTAGGAGGGCATCAGTCCCAGAATCGTAACTAAAGCTAGGTGTTCTCCCCTTTGGGGCATTCAGAAGAGCAGAAGTCAGGGTGCACAGGAAAGAAACTCAGCAAAATATGACAAAGCAGAACAGAGTGGAAGATTGGCAAAAGTAAACACAACCCCTGCCACCCCCACCCCAGACACGTTCTACCTATTTCTGTCTAGCCCCAATTCCAGGGTCCACTGACTTTACACACATAAGCGATAGGGCTTGGCAACAGTCACCTTCTTGTTTGCCTGCCTGCTTGCTCCACAGGCCATACCTTTTGGGTGAAATAAAGGGAACGCAGAGAAGCAGCACAGCAAAGACCTCTGCATAGAGGAAGGTGGCAACTGCAGTCCACTGCAGACTCATCCTGTTGCTAGAAGGTTTCCAATAGGGAAATATGAGCTTGTTTCCTATAGGGCACAGAAGGAACAGGAGTCATGAAAACTGGACAGCCATGCTACCCTGGAAAAGGGATTCATCGCAGCAGGGAGACTTGAGCATTAATGCACAAAGGCCTGACCAATTTCCACCTGCCAGGGCGGAGTTACTTTGCTGCCCCCTTCAGTGTGTGCTTTAACACGTCCAGAACCACCTTTCTGGGCAATTACTTTTCCCATGGGGTCTACCTTATGCCTGTTTAAGTAGGAACGTGTTTTTAATTAAACACAGGAATACAGACGAGAAAATTCTCAACATCCATCAGGTCCGCTCCCTTCCCAGCCACAGGGAGCTCTTTGGCGGAGACTCCCAGCAAGCCCCGCTGCGGCAGTATTTCAGTAACGCACTTTCCCCAAAAGCCCCCCGCCCCGGCCCCAGGGAAACCAGGAGGCCCTTCCCTAAAACCAGCAACTCCCTCTGGGGCTAGAGCGGAGGCTAACAGGCTTTCCAACTGCCGCGACTGCCTCTGATGGGGCTGGAGGACTCCGAGTACCTCAAAAAGCCCACAAGGGCGACTCCTAGAGGGCGGGAGTCCAGCGGCTCCAAGGGCCAAGCCCAAATGCAGGTCTTGACTAAGCACCTCACGGCCCCGTCCAAAGAAACTTCTAGAATCAGCAGCTGTCTCCTCAGAAGCCAGAGGAGACCCTCCCGGCAGTCCCGGTCGGCCACAGCTCCCACCAGATTTGGGAGGCCCCTTGACTTGGCCCTGGCCCGGCACGTCTCCCCTAACCCCCACCCCGGAGGCTGCTTCGGAGGGGCTTGATCACCGCCCCCCGCCCCCGGAGCCCAGCTCCACCCGCCGCCGCTCCGACTTCCCTCCGCCGAGCTCTGCCTCCGCATTCCCGGCTCGGCCCTCAACCCGGGGCCTCTCCACGCTGCCCACCACTCCCCACCGTCGAAGCGCTGAGGGTACCTCGGCGGTCCCAGAGCCGAGTCAGTCGCGCGGCCCCGCTCACCGAGTTTCTCACAGACCGAAGCACGTTCCTACGCTGCCGCCAAACTCTCCCACCAAGGCCCTGGTCCCGCCCCTTCCCCCGCAGCCGGAAACCGGAAGCGCAGGCAAGGCCCTGCCCCTCCCCCAATGAAGCGAAGCTCCGTAGGCTCCGCCCACGGCCGCTTTCCGCCCGGCCCCCCCCCCCCCCCCCCCGCCAATGCGCGGAAGCCTAGGGCTAGGGAAGAATCGGAGCGGGAAGAGGAGAGGTCGGTTCTCTAGCCCGCGCGGTCCTCCTATGTCTCTTTGGTCCGGGAAGGGGGCGGGGTCTGACCGTGGGGCGAGAACGGGGTGGGGCGGTGCGCCCGGGCTCCGCCTCCCGCCCCTCCTTCGCCTCCTCCCCTTCCCCCGACTCGCCCCTGGGGAGGGGTAGGTGGGTGGGGATACTGGGCGGGTGGCGGAGTCACTGTCGTTTCAGCCAGGCTGTGGAGAGGACGGACGCGCCTGGTGCCCCGGGGAGGGGCGCCACCAGGGTAGGAGGAGGAGGAGGTGGAGAGCAAGAGACTCCCTCTGAGCTCGAGCCCTCTCGAGGTTCTGACCCCAGGGGCTAGGAGATTGATAAGTTCCTCCACCTCCACTGCCTGAAGAGGCCGCGACCCTGGAGGGACCTGAGCCCACCGCACTAGGGGCCCCAGCACCGCCCCAGTGGCCTAGAGCAACAGTCTCAGGGACCACAGCAAGGTTTCCAGTTGCCTAGACAACGAGCCGGGGTCAGAGCAACAACCCTTCCAGCTACCTGCCTCAACTGCTGGCTCAGACACCAGTCCCAGCCCCGTGCATCCAGCCCAGGTGACATGCCGGTGTTCTCTACTCCCAGGCCCTCGCGGGTGACCACGCTGAAGCGCACAGCTGTGGTTCTAGCCCTCACAGCCTATGGAGCCCACAAAATCTACCCACTGGTGCGGCAGTGCCTGGCTCCTGCCAGAGGCCCCCAAGTGCCTGCAAGGGAGTCCACCCAGGAGGCCTCTGGGGCCACTTCGGCCACAGCGGCCAAAGCCGGTGTTAACCGAGTGTTCTTGCAGCGACTCTTGAGGCTCCTGCGGCTGCTCTTCCCCAGGATCCTATGCCGGGAGACGGGGCTGCTGGCACTGCACTCAGCTGCCCTGGTGAGCAGGACTTTCCTATCAGTATATGTGGCCCGCCTGGATGGACGGCTGGCCCGCTGCATCGTGCGCAAGGACCCTCAGGCCTTTGGTTGGCAGCTCCTGCAATGGCTCCTCATCGCCCTCCCAGCCACTTTCATCAACAGTGCCATCCGTTACCTGGAGGGCCAGCTGGCCCTGTCTTTCCGAAGCCGTCTAGTGGCTCATGCCTACAGCCTCTACTTCTCCCAGCAGACCTACTACCGAGTCAGTAACATGGATGGACGGCTTCGAAACCCAGACCAGTCCCTGACGGAGGATGTGGTGGCTTTTGCTGCCTCTGTGGCCCACCTGTACTCCAACTTGACCAAGCCACTCCTGGATGTGGCCGTGACCGCCTACACCCTGCTTCAAACGGCTCGCTCCCGTGGGGCTGGCACAGCCTGGCCCTCTGCCATTGCTGGCCTCGTGGTGTTTCTCACAGCTAACGTGCTTCGAGCCTTCTCACCCAAGTTTGGGGAGCTGGTGGCAGAGGAGGCACGGAGGAAGGGGGAGCTGCGCTACATGCACTCTCGCGTGGTGGCCAACTCAGAGGAGATCGCCTTCTATGGGGGCCATGAGGTGGGGCAGGTTGGGGTACTAAACATGGAGGAAAGCATGTGGCTGGGAAGCCCAGGGGCAGGCAACCATGAACGGTGGGAAAAGCCCAGGGCTGGCTGGGGTTGATGCCAGAGGTGTGGGCAGGCCATAGGAAAGGGAGACCTGGGATGGCCAGGGCTTTGGGTAGCCCAGACTTAGGCACAGAAATGGAGAAGCAGGAAGGCTGGGTGGGGACTACCCTAGGCCCTGGCCACTTCTGCTTCCTCTCCTCAGCGAGGCTGTTCTGGCCTTGGAGCTGTTTGGAGCTGTGGATCCTAGCGGTTTGAGATGCTAGTGCTCCTGGCTGGCCCCATTCCTGCAGTCAGCTAGAAGGAGGCTCCTGCTGTCTGGGATCAGGCCGGTGGAGCGGGGCCTGCTGTCCAGCCCCTCCTGGGCCCCAGGGCCCTTTGAAGGACGGCGTCCAGCTGAGCTGGCCGGCCAAGCAGGGAGGCATTATGGGCATGACTCAGCCCAAGCGGAGGTTAACGAGCAGCACCCAGTGCGGCGGCCGCAGCAGTGGCAGCTCTCAGCACTTTGGGTCAATGGCTTCTCCGCCTGAGCTCCAGGGCCAGCTGGGCTGCCGGCTCGCCGCCTCCCTGAGGCCCTGAGCCAGGGATGCAGAGACCAGGCCGCCACCTCAGCGGGACGCACTTCCTGCCCGCCCAGTGGCCACCCTGCCCCCCGGTGTGGCCCTCCGTCCTTCCGCCTGTGTTCCAGGGCTCAGCTTCCCAGTGGGCCAGGGTGGGGGTAGGGGCAGGGGCAGCCAGAGCTGGGAGCTTGGTGCTGGGAAAGGTTACTGCAGGCCAGTGCTCCCTTTATCTCACCCCGGCCCCTCCCCTTCCTCGTGCCTAGGGTTGCAGCTGCCTCAGGCCCTGCTCCCTGCAACTCTGGTTTCGGTTCCGAGTATTTCTTGGGGGAAGGGTGAAATGGCATCCACCCCCTGAAGGCCTATGTGTCTTCCCTGAGTCAGATGGCCTCTTGCCCCTGGACCTTGTCTTACTGGCTGTGCATCAGACTCCAGATTAGGAGAAAAGCGCCTGGTCTGCAGCCTCAACCCCCTCTAGTCCTCTCGCGCACGCGGGCCGCGGGGCTTTGGCAGGCAGCCGTGGCCTTGGGTGAGGCACTTTGGCACATTACCCGCAGCTACATTGTCAGCCCCAGCTGGCACTCCTGCCAGCTCCCAGCACGAGTCAGGATTGCCAGGGTGCTCAGGAGAGGCATGCTCACTTCAGGAACAGGAGATTGGGCTTGAGGCAGAACCACAGGATGCAGAGGACCTGTATGATGAGGGCAGAAAAGAGATCACTGGCTCTTCGAAGGACTTCCTCTGGGCTAGCTTCAGGAAGTAGAATGTTCACCAGGAGGGTTCAGTGGGGGGTGGGGGAAGGCAGTATATATTCACAGTCTGTCTCTTTAGGCCTCTGCCAAAGGGCTGGAAAGCAGTGTGGGATAACAGGCCCCCATGGGTGGGTTGATTTTCCTTATTGTGCAGGTATGTGGCTCATCCCAGCCCCACTGGCTGGTGTCCCAGTGGACACTGGCCCAGGCTCAGACTAACAGGTTAGGGCAGAGGTGACTGGCTGGCTGTCAGGCAGACAGCAGAGTATTCTGTTCTTACTGAGATTTCAATGAGGAGGGTTATTTAGATACACACACATCTTGTTGGCTTGAGAGCAAGGTAAACCTTTCTTTGTTTTGTTTTGTTTTTTATCCTCACCTGAGGACATTTTTCCATTTTTTGTTCAGATAGAGTGGGAGAGAGGGAGGGAGGGAGGGAGGGAGGGAGGGAGAGAAACATCAACGAGAAAGGGACACATTGAGTGGCTGCCTCCGGCATGACCCAACCAGGGCTGGGGACAAACTGCAACTGAGGTACGTGCCCATAGCGGGAACTGAACCCAGGTCTTTCTGAACCACAGGCCAATGCTCTAACTGCTGAGCCAACCCAGCCAGGGCTAAACCTTTCTTAATAAGTCAAAGCATCATTTACAAAAATCTGGTTCTCCTGATGGCTCTGCCAGTGTGGTCCAAATTCCATACTTCTTGCTACCTTCAGGCTGTATGAGCTTGGGCAGGTCACTGCCTCTCTGGGCTTCTGTAGTATCCTCCTGTGCAATGGAAACAAGAATACAGGTAGAGTAGCATGGGGTGAGAATCAAATGGAATCAAGTGTGAAAGCACTTGGCAAAGGAAATGGTGCCAGGCTGCGCAGCTGTTGTCAGCCAGGGGTGGGAAGGCAGAGAGAGCTGAGATGCATGCTCCTGCACTGAGCCAAGAAATCCATGACCCAGTGGCCACTTTGCTGTGACCACTTCCTGACACCTCCAGCCCCCTGCCTATCTGGACGCTGCTGCTATGGGAGAGCCTCTTTTTCTCCCACTCCTTTTTCTGCTCTCTCTTCTTCAGGCCTGTACCCATTCTGAGATGGCAGGTGGTGGCCAATGCAGGAAGGGAGAGGGGAGGGGAGGGCAAGGGAGGCCCACCCCACTAAAGTCCTCAGCTGGCTATTAGGGGTGGAGGCCTGTGAGGTTGGCTCAGGAGCATGCCCTCCAGGTTTCAGTGGGAGAGTGCAGTGGAAGTTTCTCACCCAGAGGATCCCTGAGGAAGGTAGCAGAAGGCAGGGCCTAAGTAGACTGTTGTACCAAGTTCTTCCAAATGAAATACTGCCTTGTGCTGAGTTCAGGTTAGTCCTCCAGCAGTTACACAAAGAAACAGGCAAGGTGGCTACCCTTGGCCCATGTGCAAAAGCTGCCCAGGGCAAAGAGGGGCATGGTGAGCTTCCCAACCAGAGAGGTAGTGGAAAGGGGGCACCGGAATGGGCCTTGGCAGGTGGGGTCATGAGTCCTTTCTTCACCACTGCTGCACTCCATACTGCCCCCCACCCCGAGTTTGAGACCTTTCTACTGTAATCCCCAGCTCTCAACCTTGTCCTGGCCATCAGATGGCATGGCGTGTGTGCACTTGGTGATTGGGACCTCTTGCTGTCACCCCCATGTTACCACAAGGTCTCTCAGGCTCTCTGTTGCCCCCTCCCTGGCAGGTGGAGCTGGCCCTGCTGCAGCATTCCTACAAGGCCCTGGCTTCGCAGATCAACCTCATCCTGCTAGAGCGCCTGTGGTATGTCATGCTGGAGCAGTTCCTCATGAAGTACGTGTGGAGCGCCTCAGGCCTGCTCATGGTGGCAGTCCCCATAATCACTGCCACCGGCTACTCGGAGTCAGGTGAGAGTCAGCACTCCCAGGGGATGGGGGCAGGGCCCTGTCCTGGACCACTGGATTCTAGGCTCTGGAGGGCCCAGTGCTCAGCTGGCCTATCTGCCCCTTCCACTGCTGAGGCTTTCTGGAGATCACCACAGGTCACACTCTCCCTTGCTGCCTTCCACTCTGCATGAGTCTCCCCTTTACAGCATCTCATGCTTCTTGGTACAGCTCAGCTGAGTCTGGGGACTGTGACTTAGGAACAACACATGTCCCCTCACCAGGTGCATGCACCCTCACCCAGCTGTGCCTGTCCTTGGCCCAACAATGACTCGAAGGTGAGAGGTTGGGGAAGTACCTTGAGTGAGCCTTTCATCCTTGGGCTTTGACTTTCCCAGGCCGCAAACGACTCTGGCCGGTTTCAGAGACTAGAAATGTCTGCTCTAAGGCCTGGGGGAATTGGAAGCCTGTTTTAGCAATTGGATTATTGCTAAATAATTCTCATTTTGTTTCTCTACCAGTTTGCAACATATTCCTTCTATTTGCAGTCTTTTCATGGTTGCCCTTACAAAGGTTAACTCGTGTGCACACTGAGAACAGTCTAGGTCAGCGATTTTCAACTGGTGTGCCGCGGCACACTGGTATGCTGCAAGAATTTTTAAAACATACAGTACCTGACTAGTCAGGGGCACTGACCTCATTTTCCTTAGATTGTCAAATTAAAAAATGACAACAGCCAACACAACAGTAGCCATCCGTGTGAATGAGTCAAAATTATACCTATTTTTTTTGTCAGATCAGCAAAAATATATAGTATATTTTTTGGTGTGCCGTAGAATTTTAGTAATTAGTTTATGTGTGCCATGAGATGAAAAAAGTTGAAAATCTCTGGACTAGGTTGATTGATGGCTCCTCCTCCTGCCCTTTAGAACACTTTAACATGAGGACCAGCCCCAGGTGATGTGTTGATGTAGCCCAATGTCACATTTGCTTTCCTGTGTTGTTATACTTGACTATTACTATCGGCTGATACATGTCTAAATTCATCCCCATGTTTACCGATTTTCTGCTCACCAGTCCTTTCCCACAGCCTAGTCACCTTCCTCCAGATAGACATCTTTCAGAAATTCTTTCTGCAAGGCTTTTATCAGGGACACCTCACAATTACTTTGTTGTCTGAAAATGTCATTATTTTACCTTTTTTCCCCCCGAACTAAATATTAGCTGGGTGTGGAAGCCCAGGAGGATAGTTATTTGCTCTCAGCCCACTGTCAATATTCCATTGTCTCTGCTGGAAAATCTCTTATCAGCTTAACTCCACACAGCAGCCTGCATTGTCTCTCTGGTTGCTTTTAGACTTTACTTTCTCTGATATTCTGCTGTTTTGCTTGGAAGTTTTAACCTGTGGGTTTCTGTTTATCCTGCTCGAGACTTGTACGACCTTCAAATATTCTGATTTTTTAATCGTTCAGGAAAATTCTCAGCTGTTATCTTTTCAAACATTGGCTCACTCTTGTACTTTTACTCCTTCCTTCTAGAACTCTTGCTGGACTTCTCCCTTTCTCCTCTGTGGCTCTTCCACTCTTTTCATTATTTCCCATCTAGTGCTATCTGTACTGAATCCTGGGAGATTTCAGATCTTCTTCCTCATTTGCCAATTTTCTCTTAAGCCAAGTCTAATTTGAATTTTTTTAAAAATTACAGTGACTATTTTTATCTATTTCTATTTGATTCTCTTTCAAATAGAAATTTTCGCCTTGGCTAGTTTGGTTCAGCAGTAAGAGTGTCAGTCCACGGATTGGATGGTTGCAGGTTCAACTCCCAGTCAAGGGCACATACCTACCTGGGTTGCAGGTTTGATCCCCTGCCCCGGTCGGGGTCATGCGAGAGGCAGCCAGTCGATGTGATGTTTCTCTCTCTTCCCCCCGTCCCCTTCCACTCTGTCTAAAAATCGATGGAAAGCCCTGGCCAGTTTGGCTTAGCGGTTAGAGCGTCGGTCTGCGGTCCGGAGAGACCCGGGTTCGGTTCCTGCTAAGGGCATGTACCTCGGTTACAGTTTGTCCCCGGCCCTGGTTGGTCGTGCGGGTGGCAGCCACTCGATGTGTCCCTTCACGTCGATGTTTCTCACTCTATCTCCCTTCCTCTCTCTCCCTCCCACTCTATCTGTACAAAAAAAATGGAAAAATATCCTCGGGTGAGGATAAAAAATAAATAAATAAATAAATAAATAAAAATCGATGGAAAAATATCCTCGGGTGAGGATGAACCAAAAAATTAAAAGAAAATAGAAATTTTCGTGTTCAAATAGAAATTTCAGATTGTTTTTGCAAGTGTCTGATTTTCTCATCTTTTGACTGTTCCTTTTATGCTATATATCATATTTATCATACTTATTCCACAGTCTCTATCCTACTATTGAGTTATCTGAATTCTCGGGGGTCTAAGCCATTGTCCATCTTCCAGTCTTCACTCATGGTGGATTCTTTCCTTGTGCGTTTTTTTTTTTTCTATCCTCACCCAAGGATGTGTTTTTTATTAATTTTGAGAGAAAGAGAATGAGAAACATCGATGTGAGAGAGAAACATCAATCAGTTGCCTCCCATACGCACCCCGACTCAGGACCGAACCCACAACCTAGATACCCTGGCCGGGAGGCAAACCTGAAACCTTTTTGGTGTATAGGAAGATGCTTCAACCAACTGAGCCACCTGGCCAGGGCTCCTTGCAGGCTTTGCAATCCGACTTTCCTGGGAACCCTGTATGGCCTAACAGGAGTGTACAATTCCAAACTGCATGTTGGCTTTTGTTTTGGCCAAGCACTCCTGGTAATTAATCACTTGGAGGCCATTTTCATGTTTACTTCTCAGTTTGGGGAGGAGGGGGTTCCTGAACTTGACAGTAGTATTCACTTGAACCCCAGACATATAATTACCAATTCTTAGAGGTGACCTTTTGCTTCCTGCACCTAGAGCTCTGGCTACATGACCTGTCTTCTCAGTCTCTAGGGATTTCACTGGTGCACCTGGCTGCTGGCTTCTCTGTGGGCTCCTGGGAATTTGCTTTGCTTTCCTATGAGCACAGCACTGCTTTTTTGTTTTGTTGTTTGTTTTTATTGATTGGTTTTTGTTTTTTTTTAGAGAGAGAGAAAGAAACATCGATTTGTTGTTTTCAATGCATTCATTGGTTGATTCTTGTATGTACCCTGACCAGGGATGGAACCACAACCTTAGTGTATGGGGACGATGCTCTAACCAACTGAGCTACCCAGCCTGGGCTATAGCACAGCTCTGCTTTCAAAGGTGTTCCATTTCATGCAGTTTGGTAGTAAGAGGGTTTTCAGTTATGTATAGAAAGAACCTGACTTGTTTCAGAAGTCTCTCTCATTCTCTCCCTGTTGGTGGCTCTACCTTGGGGCTTCCCTACCCTCAGCTGTATCTTCCTCTCTGGATGAAACCAAGAAGAATCTAATTGGAGGGGGGTAGTTCCTTTCCACCAAAGGACCCACATAAAGAGTGGCCCTGCCCTGGCCAGTTTTGTTCAGTGGTTAGAGCGTCGACCTGTGGACCAGAGAGTCCTGGGTTCGGTTCCCGCTAAGGGCACGTACCTCAGTTGCAGTTTGTCCCCGGCCCTGGTTGGGGTCGTGTGGGTGGTGACCAGTCGATGTGTCTCTCTCACATCGGTGTTTCTGTCTCTCTTCCCCCCTCTCTCCCTCCCGCTCTATGTGAAGATGAGTGCAAAAAAGTGTCCTCTGGTGAGGATGAAAGAAAAAAAGAGTGGCCCTGATTTTTTTTCAAGCTAACAAGTGAAGCTTTATTGAAACATTTTAACTAGAGATGGAAACAAATGGGAACAATGAAAGATTGGATCTGCTATTAGCTATTCAAAATAATTGCAGATAATTTGTATGTGGATGTAATGGGAAAGTAGGCATTAAGAAGAGTGGCAGGCATTAAAAATAATAGAAATCAGTAATTGTTGTACAAAGATATCAGGTGGGAGCTACATCCCTGGACAGGGAGTAAGTAAGTGGGCTGGGTCAGGTAGAGTTTTGCTGTGCTTCTTAGAGATACTGCTGGGAAGAGGCTGAATCCCAGTAGCCGACTCCACCACCACCTCTGTTACTGGGGGTGGGGAGGTCTCCCCTCCAACTCTGGCAGTGAGAACTGAGAATTCTGAGGGCACGTGACCAGAAGTATCAAAGGAGGCCTGCAGAGCATATGACCTGGAGCACGGGCCATCACACCTTCTGCTAGTTCCCTCCTTCCCCTGTCAGTTCTGCCTGTTTCATTTCCTCTTGCTGAGTTCAAGCCATGAAGGGTCCTGGAACCCTGGCTGGCTCACCCCTTTGGTCTAGCACTCCTCCCACCCCAGTCGGCATTTTGTCATCCAAGAGCGGTCCTGATTTAGGCACAGGTGCCAGACCCAGTTAGCATACCTGGTCCAGAGCATGGGGAGAGACCCATGAGGAAACAGACCTTTGGTTTCTGGGAGGAGGCGCCTGCAGCCACTTCCCTCAGTGCAGCCTGGCACTGGGCACAGCTCGGCCTGCCTAGTGCCTGAAGCCTCTCCCTCCTCTGAAGCCCTAGGACTCTTTGGATCCTCTGCTATACCAGACTTCACTGTGATTTAAGAAGCATGAGCTCCTGTCCCCAGCCTCATAGCTTTTATAGTCAGTTATCTGTGAAAATGTGAAATTCTCCAGTCCCCCTTGCTCATTTCACTTCCATCTTACTGGCCTCCTTGTTACTGCCCCAAAACACCAGGCAGGCTTCTGCCTCAGAGCCTTTGCCTATGCTGTTCCCTCTACTAGGAATGCTCTGTCCTCTGAGGTCCCACCCTCCTATCAGACTTTTACTCACAGGTACCCTCTAGATGAGGCTTGCCCTACCCATCACCCCATCTCTCTCTCCTCCTTCTGCACCTTCCTGCTCTCCCAAGCACTGAACACCCTATCTAGTCCATTTATCTCTCTGGTTTATAGTCCCTCTGCTTCTTTAGACTGGGAGGTCAATGAGGGCAGGGATTTTTGTCTATTTTGTCCCTTCTCCAAGTGCTTCAAGGAGGCTGAGAGCACAGGGAGCCAGTGGGAAGATACAGGCATTTATCAATTAGGAAAAATTTAGATGCCTTTGCCCTACTTGCCTGCTGGCACTGCAAAGCTGGAGGTCCCAGGAGAAGAGCAACCTTTATAGGAACAGATGCTGGGTGTCCTGCTCGGGACCTTGGTTTTAGCTGCCCAAGGGTAGTTTATTCTGTCTCCAGGGAGGTGCCAGCTATTACCAGGGTGCCCCAGGCACCTGAAGACCCTTTCACTTTATGCGTAGGCACTGTCTAGCTCTCGGGACATTCTGGGAGGAGGGCTTGTGTGTCCCTTCCTGTTGGTGGCTGTGTCCCTGGGGACACAGTGGGAAGAAAGGCCCAGGACCTTAGACTGTCATGATTAATGACCCCCTCCCACCCAGTTCCCCAGATTCCTGGGCCAGGCCCCAGAAGGTGGTGTGAGGCACTCTAGCCAGCCATCGCATCCCCTTTCTACCCTACACAGCACCCTTGCTGCTCTGGAGGCCATCTGCTCTGAGATGACTTCCCACCCCTTCCTGCCCCACCCCATCACCACATCCCTGAAGTATTTTTTTTATTGATTTTAGAGAGAGAGGAAGGGAGGAGAAACATCAATGAGAGAGAACATTGATTGGCCACTTCCTGCATGCCCCCACTGGGAATTGGGCCCACAACCTGGGCATGTGCCCTGGCTGGGAATCAAACTGGCAACCTCTTGATGCACGGGTCAACCACTGAGCCACACTGGCTGGGCCCCTAAGGCTTCTTGCTCTGACCAACATATGTCCCTGGATAGAGTCCTTCCCACTACTTCAGCCTCAGGAGCCCCAGCGTCCCCTGGATAGCCCCAGTGGGGACTGCTCACTCACCCACAGCTAGTACCCTCAGAGTCAGCATTCCCCTTGCTCCTTATCACCATTTCTAGAACATTCCTTGTGTAAAAGCCCTGCCCCTTTGGGTTTTCCAAGGATCAAGAAAGCCGAGGCCATTGACAAAAGAGGATTTAAGTGAGCAACTATGGTGTCTAGACTGAGACAGCAAAACAGGTCAAGACAGGAGCAGGCTCCAAGGAGAAGTCAGGGCATCTAGGATGGTGGTTCTCATGGAGGCCCCAGGGGGAGGTGAGGGAGAAATGGGGTCAGTAGTGGGGGTCTGAAAGGAGATAGGCACGCATGAGAGCCTTGCAGTTGCAACAACTCTGGGCGTTAGAGGACAAGGTGCAGGTGTGGCCCCAGGGGGACTGCTGTGAATAGTATAGGACACAGGGCAAGGGCAGTCCAGGGAGAAGGAGCTGGGTATGCCAAGATAGAAAGCCAAATGCCTGCCCTGGCCGGTTTGGCTCAGCGGTTAGAGCGACGGCCTGCGGTCCAGAGAGACCCGGGTTCGGTTCCCGCTAAGGGCACGTACCTCGGTTGCAGTTTGTCCCCGGCCCTGGTCGGTCGTGCGGGTGGCAGCCACTCGATGTGTCCCTTTCACATCGATGTTTCTCTCTCTCTCTCTGTTCCTCTTTCTCCCTCCCACTCTACCTGAACAAAAAATGGAAAAATGTCCTCGGGTGAGGATAAAAAAATAATAATAATAATAATAAAGAAAGCCAAATGCCTAGCGGCTCATTTTTTATCTACATTACTGAGATGTCATTAAAATACCATACAATTTTAGCCTTTTAAAGTATTCAATTCAGTGGTTTTTATTTTTTACTTTTTTTTTTTAAATTGATTTTAGAGAGGGAGACATCGATGTGAGAGAGAGACATCAATCGGTTGCCTCTCGCACATGCCCTGACGGGATCGAATCCACATCCTAGGTATGTGCCCTGACCCAGAATCCAACCAGTGACTTTCTGGTACACAGGACGACACTCTAACCAACTAAGACACACTGGCCAGGGCAGTGGTTTTTAATATATTCACAGTTGTGCAACTATCACCAGCATCTAAGTCCAGTACATTGTCATCACCCCAAAAAGAAAGGCCAGACCTATTAGCAGTCACTCCTGCCCCACCCCTAGCTCCTGGCACCCACTAATATTTGTATCACTATGGATTTGCCTCTTATGGACACTTCATATAATGGAATGACACAATATGTGGCCCTTTGTGACTGGCTTCTTTCACTCAAGAGAATGTTTTCAAGGTTTATCCACGTTGTAGGATGAATCAGTGCTTCCTTCCTTTTTGTAGTTAAATGATATTTCTTTGTATATGTGTACCACAATTTCTTTATCCATTCACTGATGGGCATTTGGATTGTTTCCACTTTTTGGCTGTTATGAAAATGGTGCTACGATCATTTGTGTGCAAGTTTCTGCATGGACATATATTTTTGTTTTTCCCAGATATGTACCTGTGAGTGGAATTGCTGGGTCATATGGTAACTCTATGTTCAACTTTTTGAGAACCTCTCAAACTGTTTTTCACAGCAGCTGCACCATTTTACATCCTCACCAGCAGTATTTGAGGAGTCCAATTTCTCCACTTCCTCACCAACACTTGTTATCTCTTTAATTATAGTCCTCCTAGTGGGTGTAAAGTGGTATCTCACTGTAGTTTTGATTTGCATTTCCCTGATGACTAAATGTTGAGCATCTTTTCATGAGTTTATTGGCCATTTGTATATCTTAGATACACAATAGAATGTCTATTAACATATTTTGCCCATTGTCTATTTGGGTTATTTGTCTCTGTTGTTGAATTTACAAAGTTCTTTATATATTCTGGATACTAGACCCTTCTCAGATATATGATGTGCAGCTATTTTCTCCCAGTCTATAAGTTGTCTTTTCACTTTCTTTTCTTTTTTTTATCTTTACTGTTGAATGTATTACAGATGTTCCTCATTTTTCTCCCATTGACCCCCTCCTTCCCACTCCTGTCACCCTCCTGCCTTTCCCCACACTGTTGTCTGTGTCCACTGGTTATGCATACATGCATATAAGTTCTTTATTTTTTCCCACCCCCGAACCCCCTTCCCTTTGAGGTTTGTCAGTCTAGCAACCAATTTGTACTTCTTAATCCCTTCACCTTTTCACCCATTCCCCCAACCCCCCTCCCATCTGGCAACCAACAAAATGTTCTCTATATCTATGAGAATGTTTCTGTTCTTGTTCATTTTGTTTGTAGATTCAATTGTTGATAGATATATATTCATTGTCATTTTGTTTGTTCATATTTTTAATCTTTTTCTTCAAGAAGACCCTTGAACATTTCATATAATAATGGCTTGGTGGTGATGAACTCCTTCAGCTTCTCCTTGTCTGGGAAACTCTTTATATGGCCATCGATTTTCAATGACAGCTTTGCAGGATAGAGTAATTTTGGTTGTAGGTTCTTGCATTTCATCACTCTGAATATTTCTTGCCACTCCCTTCAGGCCTGCAAAGTTTCTTTTGAGAAATCAGCTGACAGTCTTATGGGAACTCCCTTGTAGGTAACTAACTGCTTTTCTCTTGCTGCTTTTAAGATTCTCTCTTTGTTTTGAACCTTTTGCATTTTGATGATGATGTGTCTTGGTGTGGGCCTCTTGGGGTTCATCTTGTTTGGGACTCTCTATGCTTCCTGGACGTGTATGTCTGTTTCCTTTACCAAGTTAGGGAAGTTTTCTGCCATTATTGTTTCAAATAAGTTTTCGATTTCTTGTTCTCTCTCTTCTCCTTCTGGCACCTCCAAGATGCGAATGTTGGCACGCTTGAGGTTGTCCCAGAGACTCCTTACACTATCCTCATTTTCTTGGATTCTTTTTTCTTTTTGCTGTTCTGATTGGGTGTTTTTTGCTTCCTTATATTCCAAATCGATGGCTTGCTTCTTGGCTTTACCTACTCTACTATTGAATCTGTGTAAATTATTCCTTATTTCAGTTAGTGCCTCCTTCATTTCTGACTGGTCCGATTTTATGCTCTTGAGGCCCTCACTAAGTTCGCTGAGGTTCTCACTAAGTTCATTGAGCATCCTTATAAGTAGTGTTTTGAACTCAGCATCTGTTATGTTGCTTATCTCCATTTCGCTTAGTTCTTTTCCTGGGGTTTTGTTCTGTTCTTTCATTTGAGACCTGTTTCTTTGTCTCCTCATTTTGGCTGCCTCCCTGTGTTTGTTTCTATGTATTATTTATCGAGAGGTATGGGGTTAGCTGAGACCAGATGCTGCTTGTTTGAAAGAATTTAGGAAAACCTGAAGCAGGATCCAAAACAGGTCAATCCTACGGTGAAGCAACTGGCAAAAGCTTGGGTGGGCCTGAAAGTTAGGTGGGACAGGGCCTCAGGGAATCACCAGGGCGGGGCAGCCAGTGTGAGCCAGGTTGCTGGAGTCCCAGATATGGCAGCTGTCTGCCGCCCCAGGGACGGGCTCACCAAAGGAACAAAGGCCTCTGACAGCACGTTTGTCCCGGAGAAAGCCCCCTCTCCAACCCTCGCTCCGAAGCCAAACAGCTCAGTTCTTCCCTGTATGTCTCTGGCGCCCCTTGAGCTGCCTCCCCTCCGAGCTTAGAGGGAGTGAGTCTGATAAGTCCGTGCGCGGGCCCTTTAAGAGGAGCTGCCTGGGGCTCCAGCTGCCTCAGCCTCCCTGAGCCTCAGTTCCCGCTGGTTTCTCCAGCCAGAAGTTATGGGGACTTCTCTTCCTGGCACTGGAACCCTGAGCGGGGCACCTGGTGTGGGACGGGGACCCCTCAGTCCTCAGGGAGGACCTTCCCAGCCCAGGTGTCCTCCTGATTTTTATCCGCCACACGTGGGTGTGGGACCAGCCCGTCTCGCCACCCTCCCTCGCGCCTCCGCCCCTCCCGCCTCCGCCCCTCCCACCAGTCTCGATGTGGCTGCTGCTTTAATTCCGTAGTTGTAGGACTTCCATTCAGCTGGATGTCAGGCAGTTCTGAATGATGGTTGTTCTGTAGTTTAGCTGTAATTTTGATGTGGTTGTGGGAGGACATGATACCGCGTCTACCTACGCCTCCATCTTGACCATAAGTCATCTTTTCACTTTCTTGATGGTTTCCTTTGGTGCCCTGAAATTTTAAATGTTGGTGAAGATTATGTGTCTGTTTTATTTTGTTGCTTATACTTTTGGTGTCATATTTAAGGAGCCATACCTAATCCCAGGTCACAGAGATTTATCCCTGTCTTCTTTTAAGGGTTTTATAGTCTTAGCTCTTACATGCAGGTCAGTGTCCCCCTTTGAATCAGTTTTTGTGTGTGGTGTGAGGTGGGGGGGGTCATTCATTTGCACGTGGATACCCATTTGTCCCAGCATCATTTTCTGGATAGACTTGTCTTTCCCCTAGTGGGCCCGTTTTAATTTCCCACTGTCCCCGCTCCTCCCCTCCATTGTGCTTCACAGATTCAGAAGCCGTGAAGAAGGCAGCCTTGGAAATGAGGGAGGAAGAACTGGTGAGCGAACGCACAGAAGCCTTTACCATTGCCCGAAACCTCCTCACAGCTGCTGCAGATGCCATTGAGCGAATCATGTCATCCTACAAGGAGGTACCCCACCCCCAAGAATCCACCCCTACCAGGCCCTCCATCTCACCCCCAGATGTCAGGGGCTGAGCCAGGGTTGCCCTTCCCACAGGTGACAGAGCTGGCCGGCTACACAGCCCGGGTACATGAGATGTTCCAGGTATTTGAAGATGTCCGGCACTGCCGTTTTAAGAGGCCTGGGGAGCCAGAGGATGCTCAGGCAGGGCCCAGGCCTGTGGTCAGGTCTGGTGTCCGTGTGGAGGGTCCCCTGCAGATCCGAGGTAAGGGCATCCTCCCTAGAAAGGCCCCACTGGTCCCTGCCCTCCCACCACTGGCACCTCTCAGTGCCATCTGGAAGACAGGATCTTTGAGTTGTGTCCCCAAGGAGAGCTTCCTGGGTGAGATGAGGCTTCCATAGCTTCCTTCCCAGAGTAGTCACTGCTGACCAATCTACTCACTGCCCAATTCCTTCCAGGTGCCCTGGCCAGGATTTCTCTTTACAAAAGAGGGGGCTGTGATTCTTGAGTGGAGGGAGTCAATTACCCATAAGGGCAGCAAGAGAAAGTTGAAGCCAACAGTAGGGGCCAGGATGTGGCAGAGGAGCTGCAGTGTTTGAGCCACCTCTAAGATGGTGCCAGGAGGGGAGGGCTTTAGAGCAGGAATGGACTCCATGCCTTGGATTCCAGAGACCATAGAAATGGTTTTGCCCCTCCCTACCCAGAGCATAGCCTCAGACACTGGGAAGGGGGATCTGCTTGTAGGAGGACCCTCTGTACTGCCAAGGGGGCTTAGACCACACACTGGCATGCTACCAGGAGGCAAAGGGAATGCTACTGCTGCCTAGCTTCCTTCCTTGTGTTCTCTCTCCAGGCCAAGTGGTGGATGTGGAACAGGGGATTGTTTGTGACAACATCCCCATCATCACACCCACAGGAGAGGTGGTGGTGGCCAGCCTCAACATCAGGGTAGGTTGAGTGGGCGGGGTTGAGCTGAGCTTGGCTGAGCCTTGGGTCCTGGGGCCTGGCCTTCTGCATCTGCAGGCCTCAACCTTTGACATCCAGCCTGGCTAGCCTGCCCATGTTGTCAACAGCCATTGTCCCATGATCTATGTGGCAGGCGAGCAAAGGTAAAGGTGAAAGACCAACATGTCTCAGCCTGTTAGCTATGGAGCAATGGAGACAAAACTGATAAAAGAGACTAGAGAGGACCAGGATTGGGCAAAAGTCACCTGAAGGTTCCTGGCCTTATAGTCACCAGCCCCACCCCCAACCCGCCCCAGTCCCACAGAAGCCCAGGACTTAGGGACTCTGGTTCAACTCCAGCTGTGGTAGAAGATTGCCCTCCACTGACCTGGACTTGGGGTCCCACCCATCTGCTTCAAAAAACACCCAGTACAAATGTGCATACTGGGTGCAGCCTGGCCTTCCATGAGGGCTCTTAGCCACTACACAGGTCATCTGTGGAAAGGAAGCCTGGTGGCTGAAATCTTCCAGTCACCTGTATCCCCAACCAGAGCTTTGGTTGGGGAATGATGGCGTGAAGGAGAGGCCTGGGGGTAGAGGTCAGGTAAAGAAGTGAGAGGGCGTGATTTGTTCATTCATTTATTTGTTCATTCATTTATTTGTTCATTCATTCAACCAGTATTTTTTTTTTTTTTAATCCTCACCCGAGGATATTTTTCCATTTTTTTGTACAGATAGAGTGGGAGGGAGAGAGAGGAAGGGAGAGAGAGTGAGAAACATCGACGTGAAGGGACACATCGAGTGGCTGCCACCCGCACAACCAACCAGGGCCGGGGACAAACTGCAACCGAAGTACGTGCCCCTAGCGGGAACCGAACCCGGGTCTCTCCGGACCGCAGGTCGACACTCCAACCGCTGAGCCAAACTGGCCAGGGCTCAACCAGTATTTTTTTAGCTCCAGGCTGGGCACTGGAAACCAGAGGTAAATCAGGGAGGCCCCTTCCCTCTGGGGGGCCCCACTCTGGGGGGCCCTAAAATGTTACAAAGATCCCTAGTTAGACAGCTGCCCAGGCCAGCAGGGGTCGTCCTGGGGGGAGCAGAGGTCAGATGAAGCTTCATCCAGGAGCTCACAGGCAGGTGGATAGCATGGTGAAGAAGGCCTCTTGAAGAGAGCAGACAGAGAAGAGGCAGTGGAGTGACAGGAGCAAGAAACCGGGTCAGCAGGAGCCATGGTTGGGCAGGGAGTAAGTGGAAGAGTCGAGTGGAGGGACAGTGCCTGGGGCTCCTTTCCTTGATCTACTGAGAAGGGGCCCTGAGAGCCAATTGGAGGCTGGGAACATGTCATTACCTCAAGCAGCACAGGACAGTGGTGTGATCCCCACTGACCCCAGCAGTGGTCACTCTTGGGGATGTAGGTGATGCTGCCGATGGCTGGTTTATCCAAGGTGAATGGTTTCCAGGCAGGCCCAGTGGAATCCCAACTAGGCAAAGACCAGAACCCTGGTGAGCAAGGGCTTGGCTTGGGTAGGAAGCAAGGCCAGGCCAGAAGGAGGTGACTGGGGTAGAAAAGCAGGGGTGGGGGCCTGAGCAAGAGCTCTGGCCTGGCAGAGCTGATGTTAGAGCTGGGCTCTGGGGCTGAGAGATATTGGGGAAGGGGAACAGTTCCCAGCCATGATAGGCCAGGCAGTGGGGTGAGAAAGACAGCCGGAGAGATGCAGGAAAGGAGATGAGGGAGGCAGCCATGGCTCCACCTGAGGGCCCAGGCCTCTCTCCCAGGGCTTGGCACCACAGGAGCCCTCGTACATCTGGAAGGAGGGAGGCCCAGGCCCCACCTAAGGGAGTTTATAGTCTAACAAAGGACCACGAAGTGAGGGACTCAAACAATGGAGGTGGAGTCTCTTCTAGTTTTTGAGGCTAGAAGTCCAGACCAGGGTGTCTCCTGAAAGTAATAAGGGGGAATCCATTCCAGGCCACCCAGCTTCTGGTGATTGCTGGCCGTCATTGGTGTTCGTTGGCTTCACCATCTTCACATGGCGTTCTTCCTGAGTTCATGGCTCTGTGTCCAAATATCCCCTTTTTATAAATAAGGACACCAGTTACATTGGATTAGGGGTCACCACACTCCAGGATGACCTCATCTAAACTGAATTAATTACATCTGCAAAGGCTATTTCCAAATAGGGTCACATTCTGAGGTCCTGGGGGCTAGGACTATAACACATGAATTTGGGGGGACACAATCCAACCCCTAATGCTGACTGAGGTAAGCCAGGGAAGGCCTCAAATGGGCCACAATCTCAGATCTTCTGAGGACTTTGGAGGCCAGAAGGTAGCCTAAGGACAGCAGTCTCCCTGCCCTCTGACCCCCTCCTTCCCACACACCTGTCTCCCCCCAGCTCGACTGGCCTTCTTTTTTTCCCCTTTATTGATTTCAGAGAGAGAGGAAGTGAGAGAGAGAGAGATATAGAAACATCGATCATCCGCCTCCTGCTTGCCCCCACGGGGGATCGGGCCCACAGCCTGGGCATGTGCCCTGACCGGGAATCGAACTGGTGACCTCTTAATGTACGGGTCGACGCTCAACCACTGAGCCACACCGGCCAGACTCGACTGGCCTTTTTTCACTAACCAGTGGGAATCGTGTGATTGGCCAGTTGGGGAGCCTGAGGCCTTTGACACTTAGCCTGGGGGTTACAGCAGCATCTCTCTGGCTTCCTAGTATCCATGGGGGCAGTGAGAGGGCTTTGGAGAGCAGCTGGAATTTACTGTCCACTAAGGACTCTAAAGAAAGCACCTTTCCTGGGACAGTTCCTAAAGGGAAAGCAGTTCTGCTGGGGAGGCCAAAACACTTGGATTCTCCATGAAGTAGGATGGAGGGTGATGTTGACTTTCTAGGGCTTGCACCCATTCATATGGCTGTGGCCGAATAGGCCCTCCTCCTGCTAGCCCCATACTCTCTGGTGTGTGTTGGGGCCTTGAAGGACAGGCTGGGGTCCAAAACAGGCATTTGATTAGGGCTCTGGATGCTGGACCTCATTGTCCAGGCCCTTCCATCCCTTACCAAGAGAACAGGAGGGCCTACCTGCTGGCCCAGCATGCACCTGGTTGCAGGCAGCTGTCAGAGGCTGTCAGGAAGGCCACAGGTGAGAGGAAAGAGGCCTCACCACTCTGAGTACCACATGGTGCTGCCTCCACAGGTGGAAGATGGCATGCACCTGCTCATCACAGGCCCCAATGGCTGCGGCAAGAGTTCTCTGTTCCGGATCCTAGGCGGGCTCTGGCCCACATATGGTGGTGTGCTCTACAAGCCCCCGCCCCAGCGCATGTTCTACATTCCTCAGAGGTGAGCAGTGCAGGGGAGAGGGAGGGAGCCAGGGCCCCCAGCTCTGCTCCCTGCCCCTTCCGACCCGTGGCACCTGACACCTAGAAGATGGCAGAGCTTGGGGCCTCAGGGGAGGACAGCCAGATGCTGCCCCCAGAATCAGAGGAGCTATGGAGCCTTCACTTGTTCCCTCCCATCCCCCCTCACCTGATGACTTTACAACTGTGTAGTGTGCATGTGTGAGGGTGCACACGGGGGGGCATGTGTCTGTCTGTATATGGTGTGTGTGTGCATGTAAGCATGTGCGTGTGTGTGCTGTGTCTGTGCGTGCAGGCTGAGTGTGTGTGTGCATGTGTGTGTGTGGGCCTGGTGTGCACAGGCTGGTGTGAGCACTGCCTGGAGCACTTTGTAGCAGGGATCTGTGGGCTTCGAGTTCACCCCACTTCTGGCAGCCAGGGCTCATGGAGGAGCCTGAAAAGACACAGGGCGTGGGCAGGGCTGACCCTTCCCTTGGTGGACATGCGGCTTTCCCACAGGCCCTACATGTCTGTCGGCTCCTTGCGCGACCAGGTGATCTACCCTGACTCAGTGGAGGACATGCGAAGGAAGGGCTATTCAGAGCAGCACTTAGAAGCCATTCTGAACATCGTACACCTGAACCACATCCTGCAGCGGGAAGGAGGTATGGGGTGGGACATCTCTCCTCTCAGCACCAAGGAGTGAGCAACCAGCAACCTGATTCTACCCCATCCCCTGCCTCCCTTTTGGCTCCCAACATCCAGGAGGCCAATGTGCTAGGTGCCCCAAGAGCCCCACCTAACAAGGAAGACTGACAGGCCAGTGGCTCAGGCTACCGGAGGGTGCTAGGGAAGGGAGGCCAGGTTTCCAGGCAGGGGTCCTCAGGGGGATACTCAACATCAAGTGAAATGCTCACAACAGGCTCTGGGGCTGGAGGGGGATGGGCAGGGGGGAGGGAGGGCCCTGACAAGGAAGGAAGCCCTTGGAAGGCTTTAGGCAGGGAAGTTACAGGTCAGTTTTTTTTTTTTCCGCAAGAGGACAGACCTCAAGCATGGCAGGTGGGGAGAAGCCAGCACTGGCTGTCTGTGCAGAGGGCCTGGAGGGTGGGAGGCAGCAGCAGAGGTGGAGCGGACACCAGGTTTCTGCCTGGAGCCTGGGAGGAGCCATCCCCTGAGAAGGAGAGGAGGGAGGGACAGGCTGGTGGCAAGAGAAGACATTGGTCAGGGGCTTACCTGGTTTGTCTGCGAATGCCTGTTGGGCCTGGAGGTGAGGCGGAGAGGGCGGAACCCAGGGCGGGGCTGAGAGATTTTCTTAGTGAAATCTGAGCGGCAGCGTTCGCTTCCTGCCTCTGCCACTTAGGGGCAGCTTGACCTTGAGCAAAGACCTCACCTCTTGAGCCTCCACCTGTAGAAGAGGACAGGTACTAGTCCTTCCCTCAGCACCAGCATTAAATGAAATCACTCCTGCAGACTCTTCCCAGGTGGTGTAGCCTGCACAGGAAGAGGGCTGCAGGCGGTGGAGTCCTGGTTGTCACAATTATGCTGAAACTTCATCCCCAGCTTCCTCCTAGCCTAGCCTGACCTCTTTTGCTCCAGCCACCCTCCACCTGGAAGTGTGCCCTTCTGTCCTCCAGGCACCCCTGAGTGTCTGGGGCCGCTGAGGCTGACCATCACAACCTATTAGCATTGAGTTCAGCTGTGAATAACAGAACTCCCCCGCACACAGTGGCTCAAATCACTCACAGGTTTTTTGGTTTTCGTTTTTTTTTTAATCCTCACCCGAGGATATTTTTACATTTATCTTCAGACAGAATAGGAGGGACAGAGAGAGAGAAAGAGAGAGAAAGAGGGAAACATCGATGTGAGAGAGAACACATCAACTGACTGCCACCCACACGGAGACAAACCACAGCCGAGGTACGTGCCCTTAGCTGGAATTGAGCCCAGGACTCTTTGGTCCGCAGGCTGACGCTCTAACCGCTGAGCCAAACTGGCCAGGGCTTGTTTTTTTAATAAAATTTTTTATCCTTTATTGATTTTAGAGAGAAAGGAAAGGAGAGGGAGAGAGAGAAGAGAGAGAGAGAGAAACATCGATAAAAGAGAACATTGGTTGGCTGCCTCCTGTATGCCCCCCACTGGGGATTTGGCCACAACCTGGGCATGTGCCCTGACCAGGATTCAAACTGGTGACCTCTTGGTGCATGGGTCGATGCTCAACCACTGAGCCACAACGGCTGGGCACTGACAGGTTTATCTTACTATAACAAAAGTCCTAAGGAAGGCAGGCCACAGTTGGTGGGGGCAGCCCTGCTCTGTGTGGCCTCTGTTCCCAGTCTCACCCCATGGTCCAAGATGGCTGTTCTGGCCATCACATCATATCACAGGCCATAGGATGCAGGAAGTGGGAAGAAAGAGCAAACGGTATATGCCATCTGTTTTGTTTTGTTTTGTTTTGTTTTGTTTTAAAGAAAGTTCCA
The DNA here is from genome assembly GCF_014108415.1 of Molossus molossus. Lineage (NCBI taxonomy): Eukaryota > Metazoa > Chordata > Mammalia > Chiroptera > Molossidae > Molossus > Molossus molossus. The sequence continues at coordinate 91,469,071 of NW_023425355.1, read as the reverse complement.
GAAGCTGCCACATATGTAACACTTAAACCCCATTGGCCAGAATTCAGTCACGTAATCATATACCTCAAGACAAGCTAGGAAGTATAGTCTTTTTGAGGGTACCATGCGCCCTACCAAAACTTCTAGCCCTGTGGGAAGGCAGAGTGGCAGGAGGTAAGGAGCCATTTCTGGTGAATCATCCACACATCTACTCATTCAAGCAGCTGCCTGAGCCTTGCCAAGGGTCTGGCACGAGGCAGTGATACAAAGGCCTGGTGCCTACAGGTGAGAAGCCTTCTGAAGAGACCACTCCAGCCTTCTCAGGGCTGGCTCTTCACTGGCACCCTGCTAGGTCCTGTATGAGTTTGCCGGGGCTGCTGTAACAAAGTACCACAGGCTGAGCAGCTTGAACAACAGAAATGTATTAGCCCCCAGCTCTGGAAGTCAGAAATCTTAGATCACCGTGTCAGCAGGTTTGGCTCCTTCTGAGGGTTGTGAGGGAAAATCTTTTCCAGGCCTCTCTTTGGCTCATAAACAACCATCTTCTCTCCCTATGTCTCTTCACATAATCTTTCCTCTTTGTATATCTTTGTGTCCAAATTTCCCCCTTTTTTAAGGACACCCATTATATTGGATCAAGGCCCACCCTAGCAACCTCACTTTAACTTGATCCCTTCTGTGAAGGCCTTTCCTTCAAATACAGTCACCTTCTCAGGTCCTGGGAGTTAGGATTCCCACATATCTTCTTTTAGAGGGGAAACAATTCTGGTCTCAACTTCTTTTTGACTATTAGTGTCACCTACAGACAGACAAATTCCCAGAGCACACACAGCCAGCAGTTGATCTTCTCCGGAGTCAAATGTGCTGCCATCTTCCACTGTCACTTGTTCTCCAGCTTCCTTCCACCCTGCCCACCATGCACAGTGCATCTGGGCCCTTGTTGACTTGACCAGAGCCCCCTTGTCCCCTGCTTAGGTTGGGAGGCCGTGTGTGACTGGAAGGATGTTCTGTCGGGGGGCGAGAAGCAGAGAATCGGCATGGCCCGCATGTTCTACCACAGGTGAGTGGGCTGTCCAGGGTGCTAGGGCTCCCTCAGGCACCGGCTGCTCTCCAAGCCAGTGACAGAGACAAAGTCACAGCTCAGCTTGCATACTCCCTGGGGCCTCCTTAGGGGGAAGGCAGTACCATTAGGAGGCCACATCCAGGCCCCAGCAGAGATTGGGCCACAAGGGATGGGGTTCTTGGGGCCAAACCAAGTCAGCAGCAATGGAAGGTCCACAGCCTCATCCACTCTGCTCCTACTCCCAAGGCCCAAGTATGCCCTTCTGGATGAATGTACCAGCGCTGTAAGCATCGATGTAGAAGGCAAAATCTTCCAAGCAGCCAAGGATGCAGGCATCGCTCTGCTTTCCATCACCCACCGACCCTCCCTGTGGTAGGTGCCCTCCCTGCCTGCCTGGAGTCAAGGGGAGGGTGTGCCTTTTCCACATCCTACACCCCATGGCTTTGCAGCTGGGGAGGAGATGGTGCTGCCATCAGAGGGGCAGGGGACCCTGGTAGGCCCAGCCTGCATCTCCTGATGATCAGCCTCTGCATCTCTGTCCCTGTCCCTCTCCTTGCCCAGGAAGTACCACACACACTTGCTACAGTTTGATGGTGAGGGTGGCTGGAAGTTCGAGAAGCTGGACTCAGCCGCCCGCCTGAGCTTGACTGAGGAGAAGCAGCGGCTTGAGCAGCAGCTGGCAGGCATTCCCAAGATGCAGCAGCGTCTCCAGGAGCTCTGCCAGATCCTGGGCCAAGGCCCCAGGGTCCTCCAGGGTGCTGCCACCTGACAGAGGGCCGTGAACCTGGGCCCTCAGCCCCTGCCCCTCCCCAAGCCCTCCGATCATATGAAGGAAACAGCAGTGTCTGCCTACCAACTCCCCTACCAGCCAGACCTACCACAGGCCCACCCTGCATGATTTTCCCTCCTCCCAGACCTCCCTGCCACTGGCCTTCCCTGCCTAGATGACTGCCCTCAAGCAAGGAGACATGGAAGGTCCAACCCTGCTGCCCTCCCCAACCCTGCCCCCTTCCCTGCCCCATCGTAACTGTGACCTGGACAGGGTAGCCAAGTCCTTTCTTTTCTTTAGGGAGGGGATGAGAGGTGGGAGGTAAGCCCCAGCTCACACCACCAAGGCAGTCCCGTGCTGAGCCTCAGCATTTGTGGGGGACTGCAGTCCTGAGACTAAAATCCCCCTTGTTTCTTCCTTTTTAGTCCCTCAGAGACCCCATGGTCCATCCTTCTATTGCCACCACCCAAGTGGCCGCCGAGGCTACTGTCCCACTGGACACCCTTCCTGCCATACAAATGGCCAAACAGGACCCACTGCCAAACAGGACTTCTTATCTGCGCCCCTTCTCCCCACCAGTTGTCCCGAAGAGCTCTCGGGAGAAAGAATTGCACAGCATTTCTTAGCAAGTGATTATAAGAATGTAGTCCCTGTCCCTCTCGGTCCCTACAAACTAATTTATTGGATTTCTGTTTGTAGCCTTCTCTGTTGCCAATGTGAGCACGCTGCTAGCGGGGGAGGCAGCCCGGGCTGCTGTCCTTCCACAGGTGGCCCAGCCTCTGAGCCAGCCCCAGCCAGCCTGTCACCCCACCAGCCTACACTGCCAGCTGCCACCAGGGGAGCCCAGGCCAGCCAGAGGGGGAGATGGACACTGTGCTGCCAGGAGTATGGCACCAGTGTTCCCAGCTCAGTGCCAAAGAGGGGTCAGCCGGGGAAGCTGTCTCTGCAAAGCTAGCTCCTGCCTGAGAGGGAGACCCCACCACCGCCGTGTGCCTTTCGGGGGTGGAGGGGGGTTCAGCCCTCAGGCCGGGAAGCCTCCCTCAGTCCCTCAGTAAAAACCTCCCATGGAAAGTATGTTCTTGCCTCCTGGCCTCTTTGTCTGGTGTGGCTTAGGGGAAACGGATGGGCAGCAGGGTGCCTGGAGAAAAGGAATAACCTTAGCCCCCACACTCCTCCTGAAGACACGGCTCAGCACATTCTGTGGCTGACATGGTGATGAGAAGGTGGATTCAGCAACAACATCTCACAAAAATATTGGCTGAGCCCAAATAGGACTCTGGACCAAGCCTAGACCTGGTGCTGAGGTGGGGAGGAGGGCACCGATGCCGGGTCCCTGCATGAGGAGCCTCCAGAGAGAGAGTACAGGAAAAACAGCTGCAAAGTGGGCTGGTTGGGGGAACAAGAGGAGGAAGTTTCTTGACCCAACCTGGCAAGGAGCAGTGGGGAAGAAGTGCTTCTAGATCTAGGAGGACTGAGCACTTGTGCAAAGAACCAGAAGTGAGGCAGGAGCATGATGGGGATATTGATGCTGAGTGCAGGGGACAGGAGGGGCCAGGGCCACCCTAAGGAGCCTGAACAAGAAGCCACTCACTGATGAGTTTTCAGCAGGTTGGAAACCACATGGAGTTATGCTTAAAGCAGGCTGTGAAGGGTCTGGAGGGAGGCACACCACTATAAAAAGAATGAAGTTCTGACCCATGCTACAACATGGATAAACTGGAAATGTCATGCTGACTGAGTGGAAGGAGCCAGTCACCAAAGATATATCGTGAGTCCATTCATATGAAATGTCCAGAATAGGCAAATCCACAGAGACAGAAAGGGGATCTGTGGGTGCCAGGAGGCAGAGAGGTGGAAAATGGAGAATGACTGCTAATGGGTACAAGGTTTCCTTTGGGGTGATGAAAATCTGAAACGATGGGGGTGATGGTTGCACAATATTATAAATACACTAAACACCACTGCGTTGTCCACCTTAAAAGGATTAACTTTGTGTTATATAAATTTCACCTAAAAAAACATCATAGATTGATTACTTGACGATAGAGGATAGGTTGATAGGTGATAGGAGAGAGAGGCACAGATGAGAGAACACGCCACCTAAAGCAGCCCAGACGATGCGCTGAGGCATGAAATCCTGGACAGATTAGAGAGAGATTAGAAGAAAGTCAATGGGCATGCAGGTGTGTGTGTGTGTGTGTGTGTGTGTGTGGCGGGGGTGGTCAGACACACGGGATGGGGAAGGGAGGAAGGAAAGTCAAGATGACCCCTGGGTTCTGGCTTGGGTGGCCTGGTGGGTGATGGCACCTTTCACTGAAGGAGGGTCAGGTTGGAGAGAAGTTGTCACCCAGTTAGCACTTGCTGGGCCTGCGCCTGCAGCCCCCTAGGAAATGATGAGTAGGCAGTGGCCAGAGGAGTTTGCAGCTTGGATGAGCTCTAGCCTGGAGATCCTCCGAAGGGGCCTGTGCCAGCAGAGAGTCAGGTGGTGGTTGAAGATGTGCCCAGTCTGGGGAAAGGGGGCTTGGTCTCATGGTGGAGAATGAGAATTAGACTGTTTTATCAAAATATTTTTTTAAACAACTTTTCTTTATTGATTTTAGAGAGAGAAGAAGGAAGAGGGAGAGAGACAGAGACATCAATGAGAGAGAACATGGATTGGCCGCCTTCTACATGCCCCCCACTGGGGATCAGGCCCACAACCTGGGCAAGTGCCCTGACCGGGAATCAAACTGGCGACCTCTTGGTGCATGGGTTGCTGCTCAACCACTGAGCCACACCAGCCAGGCTATCCAAATCTTGAAGTTAGGATTTGTTCCTGATTCCAGGGAAGTGGTGAATTAAAAGGTGAGGAATTGTGGAGTCATTCCTCCATCTCTTCCCAAGATTGTGTAAGTCATCCTTACCTGATCATAAGTCCCTTTTTTAAAAAAATTTAAATAGCTAGAATGGTTCTGTGGCCTGCTACCAAACCCTAATTGTTATGGATGGAAAGAGACAAACAGGCAAACACCGTCCAAAAGGAAGTTGTGAAGAGAAATTAATATCAAAATAGACCTCAGGGCACAAATCATTTTAGGAATTAAAGAGCTTGCTTCATAATAATTAAGGAAATAATTCATTTGGGGCATTAACCATTCTGAACAGGTGTGCACCTGCCTAAAGGCAGAGCCTCAAATGTATATTAAACAAAAAAGTAGCAGTAAAAGGAAAAATTAATCAGTAAATTCACCACAGTAAATTACACCAACTCTCACCACAATTGGCAGCTCAAGCAGACAAAACTAGTAAGAATATAGGGGGAAAATGAACAAGTTTGATGAACGGGCACTCCAAAACTAGAGACTACACATTCTTATCAAGTTCACCTCGAACATTTATTATAACTCACCATGTCCTTAGCCACAAAACAAATCTCAACAAATACTAAAAGAATTAGTATTGTACAGATCATGTTCCCAAGCTGCAATAGGATAAAATCATAAATCGATAATAACTAAAATTAAGTCCTCCCAAATGTTTGGAAGTTTAGATTTACAAATTCAAATTTAAAAATACACTTCCAAATGATTCGTCCAAGAAGAATTATAATGGAAATCTAAAAACAGAACTGAGCAACAATGAAAAAAACTACATATGAAAACATGGGATGTAGCTCAAGCAGTACTTAGGAGGAAATGTATAGCCTTAAAACGAATAAGACGAGCACCAACTCAAGAAGTTAGAAAAACTACAATAGAATAAACGTAAAGAGAGTAAAAGGAAGGAAATCACAAAGAGACCAGAAATTAATGAAATGAAAAACAGAAAGATCAATAAAAGCAAAAATTGATTCTTTGAAATTACTAAACTAGGCAAGCCTCTGACAAGGATCAAAGGAGAGAATATACAAGGATCAAAGGGGAAAAGTTACACAGCCTGGCCGGTGTGGCTCAGTGGCTGAGCATCGACCCATGCACCACAAGGTCGCCAGTCCGATTCCCGGTCAGGGCACATGCCCAGGTTGTGGACCAAATCCCTAGTGGGGGGTGGGGGGGGGCATGCAGGAGGCAACCCATTGATGTTCTCTCTCATCGATGTTTCTATCTCTCTCTCTCCCTTCCTCTCTCTCTCAAAAAAATCAATAAAGAAAAAAAAACAAAAAACAAGAGTCAACTGATTAAATTTGAAGATCTAATTGGCTTTATTTAAAAGAAAAAAAAGACAATGCACAGAAGCCCTGGCCAGGTAACACAACTGGTTAGAGTAACTGCCATGGAAAATGGTATAGAGGGTCCTCAAAAAATTAAAAATAGAACTACCATAGAATCCAGCAATCCCACTTCTGGGTAAATATCCAAAAGAATTGAAAACAGAGATATTTGCATATTCATGTTCATGGTTGCACTATTCACAGTAGCCAAGAGGTAGCAGCAACCTGAGTGTTCACCTACCAATGAATGAATAAGCAAAATGTTGTATATTCATACAGTGGAATATTATTTCTCCTTAAAAAAGGAAGAAAATCCTGCCATATGCTACAACATGGATGAACCTGGAGGACATTATGCCAAGTGAAATAACACAAATACTGTATGATTCCGCTTCTATGAGGTATCTAAACTATTCAAATTCATAGAGACAGAAAGTAGAAGGGTGGGTGCCAGAGGCTGAGAGGGGGAAAAGAAGTGTTGTCTAATGGGTATAGAGTTTCAAATTTGCAAGATTTTGAAGAAGTTTTAGAGACCTGTTTCACAATATGGAAGTGTATTTAACACAATTGAACTGTACACGTAAAAATGGTTAAGATGATAAACTTTGTTATATATTTTATACCACAATAAAAAAAAAACTAACTCAATAAGATACAGACAACCTGTACAGTCCGATAATTTTTTTTCCCCTCACCCGAGGATATTTTTCCATATGTTGTTCAGATAGAGTGGGAGGGAGAGAGAGAGAATCATCGATGTGAAAGGGACACATCGAGTGGTTGCCACCCTCACGACCCAACCAGGGCCGGGGACAAACTGCAACCGAGGTACGTGCCCTTAGTGGGAACCGAACCCCGGTCTCTCTGGACTGCAGGCCGACGCTCTAACCGTTGAGCCAAACCGGCCAGGGCCCGATAATTATTAAATAAATTGAATCAATAACTTAAAATGTATGGATAAAGGGACAAGAGGCTGCAAAAACAAGAAAGGCCTAGATACTTTTACAAGTGAATTCTAACAAATCTTCAAGGAACTGATCAGTCCTCTCTTAAATTATTCTAGGAACGATAAAAGAAGAAATGCTCCCCCAGTGCATTTTATGGTATCTCAATACCAAGACCCAACAAGGATTATACAAGGCTTTAAAAAAAAAAAAAAAAACCGCCAAACCAGAACTGTATATGAATAAAATACACCATGACAAAGTTGAGTTGAGCCCGGAAAATGCAAGGGTGGTTTAACATTAGAAACTCAATTAACATTATTTACCACATTAACAGATGAGAGGAGGAAAATCTTGTCATCATCTCAATAATGGATTTAGAAAAAAGGATTTTATAAAATTCAACATATAGCAAAGTAGGACTAGAAGGGAACTTCCTTAATCTCATAAAAGTGTCTACCAAACACCCCTAGCAAACATCATATTTAATGATGAAACATTGAGAACATTTTCTTTGCTTCCATTCCCTGGTGTACTGTCCAGAAAAGTAAAGAGAGAAAAAGAAACCATAGTTTAGCCCTGGCCAGTTTGGCTCAGCAGTTGAGCGTCAGCCTGCAGACCAGAGAGTCCTGGGTTCGGTTCCCGCTAGGGGCACATACCACAAAAAAAAGAAAAGAAAGAAAGAAAGAAAGAAGAAAGAAAGAAAGAAAGAAAGAAAGAAAGAAAGAAAGAAAGAAAGAAAGAAAGAAAGAAACCATAGTTTAAAGGACTGGAAAAGAAGAAACAAAATAGTGATTATTGGCAAATGACATGATTATGTAAGTAGAAAACCAAAAGGAATTCTCAAAGGGAATTCAGAAAGAATTATTAGACTTAATACAAGAGTGTGCAAGGTTGCTTGATACAAAATCCATACACAAAAGTTAATTGTGTTTCTATATACCAGCAACACAATCAGAAGGTGAATTTAAAAGAAGATAGCGTTGCCCAGCCGGTGTGGCTCAGTGGACTGAGAGTTGTCCCATGGACTGAGAAGTCCCGGTTTGATTCCCGGTCAGGGCACATGACCAGGTTGTGGACTCAGTCTCCAGTGGGAGAAATGCAGGAGGCAGCTGATCAGTGTTTCTCCTTCACATCAATGTTTCTATCTCTCTCTCCCTTCCTTTCTTTCTAGAAAATCAATAAAAACATATTTAAATTTTTTTCTTTATTGATTTTAAGAGAGGAAGGGAGAGGGAAGGACAGAGAGAAACATCAAAGAGAGAGAACATCAGTTGGCCGCCTCCTGCATGCCCCCACACTGGGATTTGGCCCACAACTTGAGCATGTGCCCTGACTGGGAATCGAACCGGCAACCTCTTGGTGCATGGGTCCACGCTCAACCACGGAGCCACACCAGCCGGGCTATAAAAACATATTTTTTAAAAATAAAATAAATAGTGTTTATAATGGCACAAAAAAGCAAGTCTCTAGTAATAAATTTAACAAATGATGTGCAAGTCCTTTATGGGGAAATATATTGAAAGATCTTAATAAATAGAGAGGTATGCTATGCTTGTACATGAGGAAATTCAATATTTTAGAGATGGCTAGTCTCCAAAGTGATTCAAAATTCAAAAAAAAATCCCACTAGAGTTTTTCCAGGAACTTGGCAATCTGTTTCTTAAATTTCTAAGGAAAACTAAAGGTCCTAGAATAAGCTAGATAATTGTGAAAGATGAGAAGGAGAAGGAGGAGCAACAAATGAAGAGGGAGTGCAAGGAGGAGGAAAAGGAGAAAGAGAAACAGAATAAAAAGAAGAGACTCCCAATTATGAAGACTTGCTTTAAAGCTCTAGTAAGTACAACAGGGAAAGCAAGTAAACCCAATGGACAGAAGAGAGCCATGTTCACATAGTCATGGGATATGGCCTATGACCAAGGACTCACCACACATCTGTGCAGAAGGATGGGCTGATTAATAGGATGGGACAATAGACACCTATGTGGAAAAATATAAAGCATGGTCCCTACCTCACACCATACACAAACTCAATTCTAGATGAATTAAGGACCTGAATATGAAAACTGATAAACATATTTAGAAAAAAAAACACACATAAAGAAATCTCTGTGCTCTTGGTAAGGGGAGGATTTCTTAAACAAGACAAAAATGACAAACCATAAAAGAGAAGATCAATAAATACAATTATAGTCAAATTAAGACTTGTTCATCTAATGATGCAGGGGTGGGAACCTTTTTTCTGCCAAGGGCCATTTGGACATTTATAACATCATTCGTGGGCCATACAAAATTATCAACTTAAAAATTAGCCTGCTAGCTCAGCCGGTGTGGCTCAGTGGTTGAGCGCCGACCCATGCACCAAGAGGTCACTGGTTTGATTCCTGGTCAGGGCGCATGCTCAGATTGTGGGCCCGATCCCCAGTGGGGGGCATGCAGGAGGCAGCCTATCGATGTTCTCTGTCATTGATGTTTTCATCTCTCCCTACTTCTCTCTTCCTCTCTCTCTCAAATCAATAAAGAAAAAAACTTTTTAAAAATTAGACTGCTATATTTAGTCAGGCTACTTTGGTGAGGCATTGATTTCAAGGTCCTATACTGCCCTCAGACCAGACTTTCCCCTCCTCTGATGGGAGGGAAGAAGACATAACAGACCAAGAACTGGTATACCTAGAATATATAAATAATCCCTTAAAATAGTAAGGAAAAGACAACTTAAACAGACAATTTGGCAAAGACATAATCAGGCATTTTGCAGGAGAAGAAACACAAAGAAGCTCAATATTACTAGTACTTAGGAAATGCTAACTAAAAGCCCAGCAAGGCATAACCACTTCACACCCCTCATATTAACAGAAAGTACTAAGTACTAAGTAAAATACTAAGTACAAGTGTTGGCAAAGATGTGGAGAAACAAAAATAAATGTCTATAGAGTGGTAGTGGGAGTATTGCATGGGACACCACCTTGGAAAGCAATTTCTCCATGCCTGGCATTCAGAGCGCATGTGCCCTGTGACCTGGTGAGCTCCCTTCCAGCATCTAGAGAACCTGGCACTGGGCAAGGAGACAGAATGAGGACACTCCACGCAGCACCACTGGTTGCTCAGAACAGAGGAGGCTGCCTTCCCACCCCTCACAGAGCCACCAATGACCGACCTCCCGTACAAACCGAGTGGATCAGCACCCGTACATCTCCAAGGACAGTGGGAGGGGAAGGAGTCCTGCACAGAAGGAAACATATAGCCCAATTCCCTTTCTTTAAAAAAAAACAAACAATTGTATTGATTTTTTTAGAGAGAGAGGAAAGGAGAGAGAGATAGAAACATCTCTATGTTTGAGAGACACATCGATGGGCTGCCTCCTGCACGCCCCCCACTGGGGATCGAACCCGCAACCCAGGCACGTGCCCTGACTGGGAATCGAACTAGGACCTCTCAGTCCATGGGACCACACTCAATCCACTGAGCCAAACCAGCCAGGCTCAATTCCCTTTCTTAAGACGTGAAAGTTCAAAAGTCTTTCATGGGTGCCACCAACTTCAGACCAGGGGCTACCTGCTTAGGAGGAATGAAAGGGCCCCTTTCATGTCATATAACATACATACTTATTAAAAATCGTGTTGCCTGAGAACAGATTTATTTTATTCTGGGGAAAGGTAGGAAAAAGTTCCCAATGCTGGGATTGAACACTCCAACAGCTCCACTGGCCATCTCCTCTTATCTGTGGGCCCTTTAGTCCTCCTGTTCTTCCTCCCACTGGTGCCCCTGCCCCACAGAGAGCAAAGCCCAAGCAGAAAGGACCCAGGGGTCTCCTGGATTCTGCTGTCCTCACTGCCTACACCTCATCCAATATCAAGTCTCCATAATTCTGCTCCCTCAGAGCACATCTGGAATGCATCCACCTCTCTCCTTGCCCACCTGCTCCTCCACCACCTTCTCCACTCCAGGGCCACCAGTTTGCAGTTCTTTAAATGCAAAGCTGTTTACAAGGCCATGGCCAGGTAAGTCCAAGTTCTCCCTGATTTGCTGATCTCTGCACCCTCAAAGCCTACCTCAACCAACCTTGTGCTCCAGGTAGAGGGAAATACCCCTTGGGCATGTCACCTGCAGTCTCAGCCTCAGCAATCCCCAACTCTCCTCTTGCCCACAATGCCTGCCGCATTCAGGGTTCAGGGCCACGTGGCCTGATAATTAAGTGCAGGAGCTCTGTGGGTGACTCTTAGCCTTGCCACTTACTAGTTGTGCAAACTCTAAGTTTCCTAACCTCTCATGCCTCAGTTTCTTCTCCTGTGAACTGGGGGAAATAGCTATACCCCCTTCTGGGGCCAGAGGAAGGATTGAATTAAGTTAATATAATTGAGTTAATATACTTGGAACACTTAGCCCCAGCCCCAGTACCTCAGGAGGAGGGTCATAGTAGTAGCACTGGTTTAAGGCTAACTTAAACCTCGCATCCTCTCCCTGATGCCCCGAGCGCCCCTAAACTTGATTGCCCCTCCCTATGCCTCGAGATGCCCTCCACAGATGGGCTTTTCTGGCAGTGGGGCCTTATCTATTGGCAAGTAGTTCTGCCTGAGACCCAGAAGACTCTTGAAGCATGTGAAAGTGGGCTTTGTCTCTGAATGGCATCAGTGCCTGGCACCCAGTAGGCACCTCATGGAAGGCTATAGACTGCTCCCCTGACTACTCAGTGGGAAGGCACCACCCTGCTCTCACCTGCTCCAGCCAGGTGCTCACAGCCTGCCCTCTGCCATGCCCACCAAGGCCCGGCAGAGGGCAGCAGCACCCTGCCCTGCGCTCTTGGGCAAAGGGGTGGACGGGAGGGGCTGGGCTGCCCAGCCCGCCAGGATGAGTCGGGTTGGGCACGATTGCATTGTGGGGAGGGAAGCCAGGGCTCCACAGAGGCGTACTTCTGGCACCGTCGGCTGCTCCTCAGCCCCTGCTGGTGGCCCACCCAGGTAGGCAAGAACCAGGGCTGGTGAGGGCAAGGGGTGCAGGGGCTTCTGGATTGGTGGGCACCACCTTTGGGTGTGCTGGGACCCGGGAGAAGCCAGGGGTCCACAGGGCCAACTAGCTCTGATCTGGCAAAGGCCTTCAGAGGCCAGCCTCAGCCTTGCGATGATACCACCTGATGCCTAGGGGCACAGTGCCCCCCCCCCCGAAAGTGGCCCTGAAGCTGGGAGGTAGGACCCAGAACTTCTGCCCCCAAATGGGAAAGCTGGCGCTGCCAAGGGCAGGGCTCAGGGTAGGGAGGTGGCCCGCCTGGCTCCCTTCCCCCACAGCTACCCAACTGGCCCAGCCAGGTGGCAGCAAACCCTGCTGCTGCCACCTTGCCCTGAAGCCTACTTCTGCTGCGGACCGTGGAGAAGGCAGGGACTCCAACCTGAGCACACCTGCCTCCACGCCATGAGCCAGAACCATCCCTCTGCTGGCTTGGTGTGCAGATGGTGCCCTGTAAGGGTGGCAAGGAAGCCAGCTGCCAGTGGACACTCCTTTCCCCACCCTATGCATGGAGGGGGGTTGTCTAGGACCTTCCTGGGATGGTGTTTCCCTGGGGGGGGGGGCAAAGCTAGCAACTAGTTGTCATGCCTGAAGCTAAGGGTTGGGTTCCTGTGGGCCATGCCCTCCACCCCCTCCTGTGCATCCTCTGCTGGCACTGTCCACTACCACCATGATGTACCTGGCACGACTTTGCCAGTCTCCAGAGGTGGGGCTGAATGGGGACAGCCCTATCACTTGCTCTCTGGCTAGTCTTATTCTGGGCCAAACGGGTGGGAGTACTGGGGAAGAAAGTCTCCTGGACGGGTTGCCTTTGTCAGTGTCTCCCCTGCCCCCAGTCTGGACAAAGGCAGGCATTGAGGGCCAGGACTGGCACTTCAGCCAGGCACCAAGACTACTAAGGCAGAGTCTGGCATTGAGGAGACTCAGCACTCTGACCTTCCCGTGGGGGCTCCGTGGCCTCCCCTGTGCCGTTCACAAGAAGCTCGCTGGCTGACACCAGAGGGGTGGGGCTGGCTGTGTGGCTCTCATTTTTCTGGCTGGAGGAAACCCTGTCCCTTTGTCCCCAGATCCCAGGGGGTGTCCCTCTGAGGGTGGGGAGTGGCAGGGAGCCCCCTGGCCAGAACAGCCGGGGTGGGGGGAGAGTACCAGATAATGGGTCCCTGGCCTCTGGACAGAGGGGACATTGTTGAGGTGGAGGCAGGGCTGCCTTGGCCCGGCCACTACTGACAAAGCTGCCAGCTGTGGTGGAGCCCAGCCACTAGGCCCTTGCCCCGCCCCAGCCTCCCTCCTCCCCCAGGGCCAGTGTGAATGGGGCCAAGCCTCAACTGTCTCCCACCCACTCAGGGCAATGCTCCCCACAGCAGTCTTGTGCCTGTCACCACTGCCCCGGGGCAGCTGAAGTAAGGACATGTGCTTCCCTCTGCTGCTTCCTTCTCAACGGTGAGTGCCCAGAGATGTCCTTGGGAGGGGCAGGGCAGATTAAATAGCATAGGGGAGCCTGGGTGTGGAGTTCCAACATGCTGCACCTCCTGGCCACAGTCCCTCTACCCCATCACCCACATGCCACTGCCACTGCCACTGATATCCCAGGTCTAGAGGAAATGGCCCTGTCTCTGAGCCAGGCCTAACCTTCCTGTCTGTGTCACCAAGATAAGGAGCTCTGCCCCACCAGCATGCCTGCGAGCCCAGGCATGCATCTCTACTGGCAGGCCGTGGGGCACTGAGTGACTGTGGGCCCGCTCCTGCCGCACCCACCCACACAGCTATGCAGGATCCTAGCTCATCTTGGGACCCAGCCCTGTCCCCTTCCCTGTGGCTCTGGGCTTGGGGTCAGAAAGAGGGAAGAGCAAGAGTCTGCCAAGACCCAGGGGCTCTGCCCTGTTGGCATCTCTCTCTGTCTCTCTTGCCTGGTCACCTAGGCAGCCAGCTAGGGCTGTTGAGCAGGGACTGCTGCTAATGGAACCCCGCTGGGAGGTAGGGCTCAGACTCGGACCCTCACTAGGCCCATGGGAGCTACCTCCAGTCTGGGCTCCAAATGACTCCAAAAAGGTGAGGAGCCGTGCCTATGGCTTCTCTGTGTAGGATTACCTTCAAGCTCTCCGCCCTTCCTCCCCAACGGCCCTCTCTTCAGTTAAGCTCTCTTCCTGGCTGTCTTCTTCTTACTCCCCTCTTTTCTCTCTCCCCTCTCCACATCCATACTCGCTGTGCCAGGCCCCAATGGACCCTGGCTGCTGGGGCCCAGGGAGCAGGAAACAGACTTCCTGTACCCTAAGTTGTCTCTTGGTGCCCTCTCCCCACCTGTCCCAGACCCCACTCAGGCTGGCTCCCAGCTGTCCCCCAACTCCTACTCTGACCACCCTCTAGCTCCGTCTGGGGCCCTCCCACCCTCTGTGGCATGACCCTGTTCTCCTTGGCTCTGACTTGTGCTCCCCCCCCCCAACCTTGCCATCTTTGAGGAGAGCTGGGGCAGTGTCCAGCTGTATTTCAGCCTGCATTCCTCTGACTGCCTCAGTTTCTCCCTGGCTCTTTCTCCTCTCTCCAGCACTCCCTCTCCCTACTAGTGAGGGTCCCTCTTTGCCACTGGCCCAGGGCCCGTTTCCTCTCCCCGATGGGGTCTCCCTGCTCTGGCTGACACGCCTCTTGCCCCCTTGCCACCTCTCTTGTCTGGGTGGTGGACACAGGAAGACCCACGATGTGGCTTCTCCCAGCCTGCCTTCTCCCATGTCTTCTGTCTCTGGGCTTCTGCTCCCTTTCTCCCTCATCTGGGTGATCCCCACCCCTCTGCCTCCCTTCCTCTCTCCCCATCACCACCTCCTCTGCCCTGCCTCCTCTCCTCCTGTCCATGGTCCTTCCTCTCTGTGTCACAGCCTCTCTATCACTGCATCTTTCTGTTCCTGTTCTTTCGGCTTTTCAGGATCTGTCCTCCTTCAACAATCTAAACGCATATAAAGTAGAAGATGACAGAAATTCTTTCCTTGCATGTGAACGCCCCCCCCCATCTCTTAGATAACTCTTTATCCCTCTTTCTGTCCTCCTTTCTCTCCACCCCCTTTCTCACTCCTTCTCTCTGTCTGTCTCTTCTCTCTGCTCTCTTTGTCCCTTTCTTTGCTGCTCTCCGCCCTCTATCTTTCTCTGTCCCTGCTTTCTGCCTCCCTTCTCTGCCTCTCTGTCCTTCTCTCCCTCCTTTTTTATCTCTGTCTCTCCTCTCAATTATTCTCTTCTTCTGGTGCTCTCTCTCTATCCCCTTCCTCTGTTCCTCTTGCTGCTCTGACTCATGCTGGCCCGGGCTGGGGAAGGTGGTGCTCCCTCCTACTGGACCTCAGGCGCTCGGCTCTCCCCCAGACCCCTGTGATGGCTCCCTGGTCTCCCTTCGGCTCCCACCTCCTGCTCCTGCTGTGGCTGCTGTGCCCACCGCTGCCGCCGACTCAGGCCCACCACTTCTCCGCACTCAACACTACCTTCAACCATTTGGCACTGGCGCCCGGCCGGGGAACACTCTACGTGGGTGCAGTGAACCGCCTCTTCCAGCTGAGCCCAGAATTACAGCTCGAGGCTGTGGCCGTCACCGGCCCTGTCTTCGACAGTCCTGACTGTGTGCCTTTCCGTGACCCAGCTGAGTGCCCACAGGCCCAGCTCACTGACAACACCAACCAGCTGCTGCTTGTGAGCAGCCGGGCCCAGGAGCTGGTGGCCTGTGGGCAGGTGCAGCAGGGTGTGTGCGAGAAGCGACGCCTTGAGGATGTGTCCAAGGTGCTGTACCAGGCCGAGGACCCCGGCGATGGGCAGTTTGTGGCCGCCAATGCCCCAGGAGTGGCCACAGTGGGCCTGGTGGTGCCTGCACCAGGCCGGGACCTCCTGCTGGTGGCCAGAGGCCTGTCAGGGAAGCTGTCAGGAGGGGTGCCGCCCCTGACAGTGCGCCAACTGGCTGGGCCGCAGCCCTTCTCCAGCGAGGGTCTGGGCCGCCTTGTGGTGGGAGACTTTTCTGACTATAACAACAGCTATGTGGCGGCCTTCGCCAATGCCCACTCCGCCTACTTCGTCTTCCGACGCCGCGGGGCCCGAGCGCAGGCCGACTACCGTTCCTATGTTGCCCGAGTCTGCCTGGGGGACGCCAATCTTTACTCCTACGTGGAGGTGCCCCTCAACTGCCATGGTCAGGGCCTCATCCAAGCTGCCTTCCTCGCCCCAGGCACCTTGCTGGGGGCATTTGCTGCGGGTCCGAAGGGGACACAGGCGGCCCTGTGTGCCTTTCCCCTGGCAGAGCTGGATGGGAGCATGGAGCATGCCCGGCGCCTTTGCTACACAGCAGGCGGCCGGGGCCCCAGCGGCAAGGAGGAAGCCGCCGTGGAATATGGCGTCACTTCACGCTGTGTCACCCTGCCCCCTGTAAGTGACTGTACCCGGGCCCCACACTTGCCTTCTCACCTCAGGCTTTGCCCACTGTTTTTTGGTGGCAGCTCTGGCCTTCTCTCGCTGCCTTGTCTGGCCTTGCCTGCCTCTCTG
Source organism: Molossus molossus (assembly GCF_014108415.1). Taxonomy (NCBI): domain Eukaryota; kingdom Metazoa; phylum Chordata; class Mammalia; order Chiroptera; family Molossidae; genus Molossus; species Molossus molossus. The sequence continues at coordinate 91,452,623 of NW_023425355.1, read as the reverse complement.
TCCTTGTCCCTCGTGGTCCTGCAGCATCTCTCAGCCCAGGTCCTGGGCTGCGGGCAGCTGAACATTCTCATGTGACAATTACCCATGACCTCTCCGTTAGAGGATGTCAAGAAGGGGCCAGCTTGTTCTCCAAGTCTCCTAGCTGGTCTGTCTTTCTCCATCTCCTCAGTGTGAGCTTCTCTTGCCACGGGGCTCCCTGGCCCTGCCCTCCGGCCTGCTTTGCTCTCTTCTCACTGGCTACCTGGCTGTCCTCCTCTGACTAGCTCTGGGCCTGGGGAAGGTATCTTCTGCCTCCTCCAAGAATGATTCTCCCCTCCCTGCCTGTCCAGGACTCCCCTGAGTCGTACCCCTGTGGCGATGAGCACACCCCCAGCCCCATTGCTGGCCGCCAGCCCCTGGAGGCCGGGCCTCTGCTGCATCTCGGGCAGCCCATCAGCGCCATCGCAGCCCTCCAGGCAGATGGGCACATGGTAGCCTTCCTGGGGGACACCCAGGGCCAGCTGCATAAGGTGAGGGCCTGACAGAGCAGGGGGCTGCCGTAGCACCAGCCTCCTGGCCCTGTGGTCTCAACACTGCGGGGCTAGACTTTGTAGTGGCTCAGGAAAGTCCCAGGTACCTTCCACCTTTCAGCTTGTGTCTTGGCTGGCTGGGTGCCACCTGCTTGCTGTCTGGCTCCCAGGAGCATGGCTTAGGATGATGGCCCAGGCGCCTCCCAGGCAGCCCCAACTTCTCCAGCCAATAGTGGGAGCTGACAGTCAAGGTAGATAAGGATGGCAAGGAGGCGGGATGGGCAGTGCCTGGTCCTCAGAGACAGCCTGGCCCCAAAAGTCACTCCAAGGCAAACTATTGCCTTCTTGTGACCTACTTATCTCCCCACAGCTGCCTTCCTGCCCCTGGTACCCAAGGGCCTCAATCAGAGTGGCTCTGCCACCCTAGTAGGGTGATGCTGAATGGAGGAAGCAACATGGGCAGGCTAGGCACCCATGGGCCTTCCCCACCCCCTATAGCCTGGGATCCCCAGCCACGAAGAGAGCACATGCCCTGAACAGTCAGCCTGTGGCCATCTTGAGAGTGGGCCTTGGCTCAGCAGGCTGGCCCAGTCCTGTCCTTGTCACCCCCCACCCCCAGGTCTTTCTCAATGGCTCCCAAACCCAGGTGTACCACTCCCAGCAAGTGGGGCCTCCAGGCTCAGCCATCAGCCCAGACCTGCTGGTAGACAGCAGCGGCAGCCACCTCTACGTCCTGACTGCCCAGCAGGTGAGGGAGGGCTATCCCAGGGCTCTGGGTACATGAGGCTTGAGTCCCCACACTCACTGCCTCTGTCCCTCCTGCCCGCCCAGGTGGACCGGGTACCCGTGGCAGCCTGTCCCCAGTTCCCTGACTGCACCAGCTGCCTTCAGGCCCGGGACCCGCTGTGTGGCTGGTGCATCCTCCAGGGCAGGTGAGTGCAGGGCCTACGCCCAGGTTTGGGCTGACAGATGGTGCATGCTGGGAGACCACACCTGAAAGCAGCTCTAGGCGTGCCAGGAGGCCAGTTCAGCTCCTGTGGTAAAGACTTGGGACACTGTTGAGTTCCCATTTCCTGTCCCATCCCATGGAACCAGTAATCTGGTTGGCAGCCCCTTCCCACCACTGCCAAACTTGTTCACTTCTCATTTTCCCAGCTCTACCCTGGGCCAGGCCTCTGTCACCTCTCCCAGGTATCCCCTCTAGCCCATGCTCCACACAGCAGTCCCAGGAATCCCCATGGCACCCCTAAGTCAGATGCACGTGCCTTCCCTCTGCACTACAGGCCCCTCTTCTTGTCAAGGCCAAAGCCCATGCATTAGCCACCAAGCCCTTCACGCTTGGCCCTCCCTCTGTGAGCACAGTCCTTTTCATTTCCCCTGCTTACTGAACTCCATCTGGGCCATCCTTCTAATCCCCTTGCTGCCAGTCATCCAAATAGCCTGAGAGCCACACAATGACCTAGTGGGCCCCTGCCTGCAGGTGTACCCGAAAGGGCCAATGCGGGAGGGCAGCGCAGCCCAACCAGTGGCTGTGGAGCTATGAGGAGGACAGCCACTGCCTACAAATCCAGAGCTTGCTGCCGGCCTACCACCCCCGCCAGGAGCAGGGCCAGGTAAGGCTCCTGCCACCACCTACCTGTGGGGGATGCCCCCAGGCTGCCCCATCCTCTTCTCCTGCTGCCTGTGCTCCGCTCACTTACTCTGGCTCCATCTCCCTCAGCGAGTTGGCCCTCCAAGAAGCCCTTGCCTGCTCAATTTTCCTTGCACATGCCCCAGGTCACCTTGTCTGTCCCCCGGCTGCCCACCCTGACTATGGATGAATACTTCCATTGTGCCTTTGGAGACTATGACAGCTTGGCTCATGTGGAAGGGCCCCATGTGGCCTGTGTCACCCCTCCCCAAGACCAGCTGCCACTTAACCCTCCAGGCACAGGTGAGGCGCCCCTGGGGAGGGTGGCTGGGGCAGGAGCTGGAGGGGCAGGAGCCACACAACCTATCCTGCCACCACCATCCCCTCTTAGATCACATCACCTTGCCTCTGGCCTTGATGTTTGAGGACGTGGCCGTAGCTGTCACCAACTTCTCCTTCTACGACTGCAGTGCTGTTCAGGCCTTGGAGGTGGCTGCCCCGTGAGTGCTGGGCCTGCTTCCTGGGTAAGGGTGGCAATCCCAGAGAGTGCCCAGCCTGAGCAGCCCCGCCCCTCCAGGTGCCGCGCTTGTGTGAGCAGCCTCTGGCCATGCCACTGGTGCCCCCAGAGCAGCCGCTGTGTGTTTGGAGAGCACTGCCCAGAGGGCGAGAGGACCATCTATAGCACCCAGGAGGTGGGTGGGCCCTGCCTGCTGGACTCCCTTCACTACTCAAACCCCCATGGCTACAGGGCTGCGTCTGTGGGCCTCTGCTCGCCCCACAGCTAGCCTGGTGCCTTCGCTGCCACTGCAGACCCACCCCACCCTACGCCCTGGCCAGGCCCCTCAACTTCTGAAGGGCTAACAGATCTTCTTTCCCCAGGTGGAGAACCAGGTGCGTGGCCCAGGGGTTTGTCCTCAGGTTGAGAGCCTGGCCAGTCCCCCCCTGGTGCCTGTGGGCTGGGAGAGCCGCTTGACCCTGCGAGTTCGGAACCTTCAACATTTCCAAGTAAGCAGTCTGGTGGTCAAGAGATGGGAGTGGGGTGAGGGGTAGCTGACAATGTCCAGGGTCCTGACAATGTCTAACCCCAGGGCTTGCCTGCTTCCTACCACTGCTGGCTGGAGCTGCCCGGAGAACTACAGAGGCTGCCAGCCTCCCTGGAAGAGATGGCTGGGGATGCGGGCCTCATCTACTGCCAGGCCCAGCAGGTGAGCAGCCGCCCACAGCCTCATCTGCAGCCCTCAGATGCCCCAAGCCCCCTTGCCTTCCAGCTTGTCCCAGGCCTTCAGAGGCTTACCCTCTACATCCTGTTGTCACGAGGCCTGCTCTGTGCAATAGGAGCATGGTGCCCACAGTCTCTGCCCCAGGCTTGCAATCTGGGGGGAAATGTGGGCACTGAACAATGGCACCCATTCTGGGAGGAGTGTCCTGGAGAAGGCAAGGGTCAGGGGTGTCCTGAGTTGGGCTAGGCCTGACCCACCCTCCACCCACAGTTTTACCCCTCCATGGCCCAGCGGGAGCTGCCGGTGCCCATCTACGTCACCCGGGGCAAGGGCCAGCGGCTGGACAATGCCCGTACTCTTCATGGTGAGTTTGGGGGTGGCAAGGCAGGCAGGGTAGGGTATGCAGCAAAAGGGAGGTGCCTCAGTGTGCTGCCTGACCTTCCCTAGTGACCTTGTACAACTGTGCTGTGGGCCACCCCGACTGCAGCCACTGCCAGGCGGCCAATGGGAGCCTGGGCTGCCTATGGTGCAGCCATGGCCAGCCTGCCTGTCTCTATGGGCCACTGTGCCCACCTGGTGCTGTGGAGCAGCTGTGTCCAACACCCAGCATTGACATGGTGAGCCCCCTAGTCCCCACCTTGGCGTGCATCCCCACTCCTCTCCAATGGCCCAGTCTCCCACCTCCTCCCTCACCCCCAGCTCCATCTACGTTGCCCTGCCCCTCACTATCCTAGTCTCACCCAGGTCAGAGAAACCCTGCCTCCAGCTGGTCAACTGGCCAGGCACTCCCCACTGCAGAGCACGTGTGACTTTGGGGATCCCATAGCCATTCTTCCCTGCTGCAGATCGAGCCCCTGACTGGCCCCCCTGAGGGTGGCTTGGCCCTTACCATTCTGGGCTCCAACCTGGGCCGAGACTTTGCCGATGTGCAGGATGCCGTGAGCGTGGCTGGCCAGCCCTGCAGCCCTGACCCTTCTCTCTACCGCACCTCTGCCCGGTGAGGCCCTCAGTGACTGGCCACCCAGAAAGAAAGGCTTGCAGCCAAGAACTGTGGGCTTGGGTCCGATGTGCAAAGGGCAGGGAGGGGAGGGGAGCTGGCAGTGAGATGAGCGAAGGGGGCAGGCTTTAGGCAGTGGCTGGTGGGTGGCCCACAACTCCCACTAGAGAAGGGCCCCGAACAACTACTGTGCCTCTGCTCACCAGGATTGTGTGTGTGACATCCCCTGCCCCCAGCGGCACTACGGGGCCAATCCAAGTGGCCATTAAGAGTCGGCCACCAGGCATCTCAAGCCAGCACTTTACCTACCAGGTCAGTGTCCACAGTGAGAAGGTCCCCATACAGGGGATAGTTGGAAGGAGGGACAGAAAGGCATGGACACCTAGATGAGGACTTCAAACTTGACCTAAGGGTAGCCAGAAGCGTTGTCGCATGTCCAGCAGGGAAGCTACATGATCTGAGTGGAGGGCGGGCTGGGGGCGGAGGAGGCACAGTGAGAACACTGCTGGCAGCAGCTGTCCAAGAGGGAGGTGGGCAGCAGAAGCAATAAGTACGGAGGGTGGGTGGGCCAGTCTGGGACTTGGAGCTGTTGGGACTTGCTGCAGGCCTGGCTGCCTACAGTCACAGGGATGGGGGACAGCAGGGATGCCTTCAGGTGCTAGCCTGAGCCTTAGGCATTTGCTGGGACCATTTCAGGAGCCAAGAAGTCCAGGGCAGGAGCAGGTTAGCATTGGGTTAGCATCTGCTTGGCACATGCAGCACCCCAAGGACGCAACTGAATCTCAGGGTTTACCTCTTGGGGGGCCTGGGTGATGCGATCGATGGCAGAAGAGGCCCTCTGAGAGGGGCGGACACAGTGAGGAGAGAAGAGTTCCCCTGTGGGGCAGGGCAGCTGAGAGGAGAGCTGTGGGGCTACAGAAGCTGAGCACAAGGTTTCCAGAAGGTGGGTGTGCTTGGCTGTGCCCAGGAAACAGAACTGAGAAATGAGCCAGCACCTCACAGCCCAAGGGCCTCGGGGGTTGGAGCTGAGGCAAGGAAGCGCCGGGCCAGGCTGCCATACCTGCCCCAGCCTGCCCTGTCCCCCAGGACCCTATCCTGCTGAGCCTGAGTCCCCAGTGGGGTCCCCAGGCAGGAGGCACCCAGCTCACCATCCATGGGCGACACCTACAGACAGGAGGCAACATCAGTGCCTTTGTGGGCAGCCAATCCTGTCCTATGTGAGTACTTCTCTCCTCCTCATTCTAGCCTGGCTGCTGTCAGCTGGGGACACTCCTTGTGGGCTTCAGTGACCCCTTTTGTACAGCACAGGGGGTGGACTCAGGGATCCCCAAGGTCCCCATGAAAGTCCAAGAGAAATGATCACTGTGACCACCCCTGGTGAGCTCTGTCCTCAGGGAGAAAAAGTGGGGCTCTTGTGGGTGGCCAGGCTGAGGCTAGAGCCCAAGATGTGAGACCCCTCCCCTCTGCAGCCAGGAGCCAGTGTGTCCTGAGGCCATTGTGTGCCGCACCATGCCCCAGGCCAGCCCAGGAGAAGCTGTGGTTCGAGTGGTCTTTGGCCATGCCGAGCGCACACTGCGGGCCAGCCCTTTCCGCTACACTGTTAACCCCCAGCTCATGGCAGCAGAGCCCAGCGTCAGCTTCCGAGGGTGAGGACCTGGCCCCCTGGGGTAATACGTGTGTCCTTCCTGGAAGGCCCAGAGGTGGGAAGGTAAGGCTGGGCTGGGCTGCCCGCTGCCCTCACCCCTGCTGACTACTATCCTCGCACAGGGGCGGGCGGCTGATCCGAGTCAGGGGCAAAGATCTGGATGTGGTGCAGTGGCCCCTGCTGTCTGTGTGGCTGGAGGACATGGCTGAGGTACAGGCTGCGGGGGCCCAGACCCAAGACCTGAGGAGGAGCTGTGGGGCCCCTGCTGCAGCCCCGAAGGCTTGTGTCCAGCTTGAGGGGGGATTGCTGCAGGTGAGCCCCCATCAGCAGTCATGGGGCTGCTGTGGGGCCATGGCCAGTGAAGGGGGCAGGGCAGGCCACCGTGTCTCTGGGAGAGCAGGGAAGCCCAGCTCACCCCAACTTGTCCCCGCCCCGACTTCCTCGCAGTGCTCCACTGTCTGCTCCATCAACTCCTCCAGCCTCCTCCTGTGTCAAAGCCCCGCAGTGCCAGATGGAGCAAGCCCCAAGCGGGTCTTCTTCATCCTAGACAACGTGCACGTGGACTTTGCCAGCGCCAGTGGGGGCCAGGACTTTCTGTACCAGCCCAACCCCCGGTTGGCCCCCCTCAGCCGTGAGGGGCCTGCCCGCCTCAAGCCAGGCAATGTCCTAGATGTGGAGGTGAGGGCTTCCGCCACCACTATTGTACAGGGGCTGTGGGCACAGGCTGGGTAGCCTGGCTCAGGCCCCCACTCTGTCTCCCAGGGTGAGGGCCTCAACTTGGGGATCAGCAAGGAGGAGGTGCGCGTGCACATTGGCGATGGCGAGTGCCTGGTAAAGACACTCACACTCACCCACTTGTACTGTGAGCCACCCCTGCGAGTCCCACAGCCTGCCAACGGTTCCAGCACACTGCCACAATTTGTGGTAAGGCCGGGCCCTGGGTGCAGCGGGTAGATGGCTGGTGGAGCACTGAAGGCCCATGCTCAGGAGCCCTGCCCACCCCGCCCTCCAGGTGCAGATGGGCAACCTGCGGCTGGCCCTGGGCCCTGTCCAGTATGAGGCTGAGCCTGCACCGTCTGCCTTTCCCGTGGAGGCCCAGGTAGGCCTGGGCATGGGTGCCGCTGTGCTGACCGCCGCCGTGCTCCTCCTCACGCTCATGTACAGGTGAGGGGCCCTCCCCACCATGTGCACACCTGCACAAACTTCCCTCTTCACTTTTAGAAAGGGCATCCCATGGCAGGCCTCCAAGCAGGTGGCTATCCTGGCTTGGTGGCACAGCCCAGGCAGGCCCGGGTCTGTGGCTAACAACTGGTCCCTGGGCTGCAGACACAAGAGCAAGCAGGCCCTGCGGGACTATCAGAAGGTTCTGGTGCAACTGGAGAACTTGGAGATTGGTGTGGGCGACCAGTGCCGCAAGGAGTTCACAGGTGGGGAGGCGGCAGTGGGGAGGGAGGCAGAGGACCCACTCAGGCCTGAGCCCACACCTTAGTGGCTCCTGGTCTGCAGATCTGATGACCGAGATGACTGACCTCAGCAGCGACCTGGAGGCCAGCGGGATCCCCTTCCTGGACTACCGCACATACACCGAGCGTGTCTTCTTCCCAGGGCATGGTGGCTGCCCGCTGCAGCCCGTGTTTGAAGGGCCTGGGGAAGAGGGCCACCGTGTCCCTGTGCGCCAGGGCCTTACACAGCTCTCCAATCTGCTCAACAGCAAGCTTTTTCTCCTCACAGTGAGGGCCACGCGGGCAGGCAGGGGTCTCCTGGTGGGGGCAAGGAGGTGGGGCTGGGCACAGACTGGGCTGGGTGGCAGGTATTGTCACAAAGGTGGGAGGACGCATGGGGTGTGGGGCGTCCCAGAGTGAGCACAGCTCCACCCCCCACCCCCCAGCTTATCCACACGCTGGAGGAGCAGCCCAGTTTCTCCCAGCGGGACCGCTGCCACGTGGCTTCACTGCTGTCCCTGGCACTGCACAGCAAGCTTGAGTACCTGACTGACATCATGAGGACGCTGCTTGGTGACTTAGCCGCCCATTACGTGCACAAGAACCCCAAGCTCATGCTTCGAAGGTTGGCTTTGGCCTGATCTTGGTCCCAGCAGCAGGAGTGGTGGCTCCCCACTCCCCGAGTTTTTCCCTACCTAGTTCTGTCCTGGGGTTGCCAGGGCCAGGAACCCCCAGGAGGTGGGCTAGGAAAGAAGCCTCTGGCAGGGAAGTAGACAGGCATCCTCACCAGGGACCTGGGCACAGAAGGCTGACAGAGGAGAAGCTCTGCGTTGCCTCCACTGCCCGCCTCAGCCCAGGGACAGGGTGGCCCCGCAGCACCATCTCTAACCTGAGTACTGCTCCCTACAGGACGGAGACCATGGTGGAGAAGCTGCTCACTAATTGGCTGTCCATCTGTCTTTACACCTTCCTGAGGGTGAGGGGCATCCTGGATGGCATCTTCTCCCCTTGCTCATTGAGGGACTGCTGCCTATGGCCTCATTAACCTGCACTCAAATTTCCTTCGGGGCATCCGGGCTTGAGGGCACAGCAATGGGGGATGGAAAGTCAAGGGCTTTGAACTTTTTCCTGGGCTGGATGTGAGGTAGAGGCCAGCTGTCATCGTCCACCCTCATTCTGTGCAGCTGGCTGCCCCTCCCCACCCCCACAAGTCCTCTGAGCTTTGCACAGCCCACCAATCCCCTGCCAATGCTGGCCCATCCTAATGGTTACAGGAGGTGGCTGGTGAGCCGTTGTATATGCTCCTTCGGGCCATCCAGTACCAGGTGGATAAGGGTCCTGTGGACGCCGTGACAGGCAAGGCAAAAAGGACCCTGAATGACAGTCGCCTGCTTCGGGAGGACGTGGAGTTCCGGCCCCTAACACTGATGGTGCTCGTGGGCCCTGGGGCTGGTGGGGCCGCAGGGAGCAGCATGACGCAGCACGTGCCCGCCCGAGTGCTCGACACAGACACCATCACTCAGGTCAAGGAGAAGGTGTTGGACCAAGTCTACAAGGGTACCCCCTTCTCCCAGAGGCCCTCTGTGCACACCCTAGACCTTGGTAAGAGAGCCTGCCTGCCCTTCCCTCCTGGGTCTGTTCCACCTGTAGAGGCTTAGATCTGCCTTGCTCTGAATGGCAGACTTGGGGAACAGGCTGAAGGCTGATTGGCTTCCCTGGGTCCCCCCAGAGTGGCGCTCGGGCCTGGCTGGTCACCTAACCCTGTCAGATGAGGACCTGACCTCAGTGACCCAGAATCACTGGAAGAGACTCAACACTCTGCAGCACTACAAGGTTCGGGGTGGGCACAGGCTGGGGAGCAGGCCTCCTGCCTCTGGATTAGCCAGAGAAGGAGCCCAGCCTCTGCTCCCCTCCCGTCCAGGTCCCAGATGGAGCCACAGTGAGGCTCATCCCTCAGCTGCACAATGGAGGTGCCATCTCCCAGAGGCTGTCTCAGAGCTGCCCCTCTGGGGAGAGTGAGTCCCAAAACTCAGAGGGGCCCATCTGCCCCCCAGAGCTTGAGGTGGGCAAGCAGGAGTCCTGGTCATAATGTCATCTGGGTATCCCCATACTTTGCCAGTGGGCCAGCCAAAGCTCCAGGCTGAGCCAAGGGCCTGGGGCAAATGAGAACAACTGTGTGTCCTGGTCAGGGAGCTCCAGGGCTATGGGGTGTTGGGCTGAGAAAACCCTTGGGCTATCACCCTCCTTTCCACATCGCTACTCTGCTTCCTTGGGTTCCTCCCACCCTGCCAGGTAGGGTGGGGTGGGCCGCAGGGGCATAGGACTGAGGCCAGCACATGTGTCTTCAGGCATCCCCATGCTGGAAGATGGTGAGGAGGGCGGGGTCCGCCTCTGGCACCTGGTGAAAGGCACCGACGAGCCAGAAGGGAACAAGGTGCGGCGCAGCAGCCTGCGGGAACGGGAACGGGAGCGGGCACGGGCCAAAGCCATCCCGGAAATCTACCTCACCCGCCTGCTCTCCATGAAGGTCTGTGCAGCCCCAGGGGAGCCAAGTGACAGGAAGGTTCATCAAGGGGCCCCTGAGCCCCTGACTGAACTGGGGAGAAGGCATGCTCCTGAGAGGCTGAGGGGCAGCCCCATACCCACTGATGGAGCCCACTCCCCTTCCTTCCAGGGCACACTGCAGAAATTTGTGGATGACACCTTCCAGGCCATCCTCAGTGTGAACCGGCCCGTGCCCATCGCTATCAAGTACCTGTTTGACTTCCTGGATGAGCTGGCAGAGAAGCATGGCATCGAGGACCCAGAGACCTTGCACATCTGGAAGACTAACAGGTACCTTGCCTGCTGCCCCCCATCCCCTTGCAGATGGGACATAGAGCCTCAGAGAGACAAGGACATTGCCATGGTGAGGGCAGCAGGACCTGAACGGGAACCAGGCTTGGAGGCATCAGGCTGGATTTCTGGCCATCCCCAGCATGGACTCACAGGACAGCTCCCTGTGGAATTCAGGGCTGGGGGGCTGATGGCTGGGGGGTTGATGTGTGCTAGACTAGCCATGCCTCATACCCACGGCTGGCCTGTGTCTCCAGCCTGCTGTTGCGGTTCTGGGTCAACACTCTGAAGAACCCACAGCTCATCTTTGACATTCGGGTGTCAGACAACGTGGATGCCATCCTTGCTGTCATTGCCCAGACCTTCATCGATTCCTGTACTATCTCAGAGCATAAAGTGGGCCGGGTGAGAGCAGAGCCCATCATGGTGGCAGCCAGGGAGTTGAGGAAAAAAAACTTCTGGGGGAAACCATGGGGGTTGGGTGCAGACCCCTGGGTGGGGCTGGGGGGTATGGTGCCTAATGGGGGCCGGGGGAGGGGGCATTGGTGGCACAGTCAGGATGACAGGGCCAGAGCTCCCCCACCTCCCTACTCACACCCCCCCCCCACCCGGAGCAGGATTCCCCCGTGAACAAACTGCTCTACGCCCGAGAGATCCCTCGCTACAAGCAGATGGTGGAGAGGTAGGTGTCAGGGCTCACGGCTGGGGGTGGAGGCTGGCTGTCTCTAACTGTGGTCCCTCCTCCAGATACTACTCTGACATTCGCCAGAGCTCTCCGGCAAGCTACCAGGAGATGAATTCAGCTCTGGCTGAGCTCTCAGGGGTGAGGCATGACCCAGGGGTGCACCCTTCCACATTTGGGGGACAGGGTGCACAGTGGAGGCTTGGGGCTTGAGGCCCAGTCTGGAGTCTCACACCCCCCTAATGTGCTGCCCCCAGAACTACACCTCTGCTCCCCACTGTCTGGAAGCTCTGCAAGAACTCTACAACCACATCCACAGGTATTATGACCAGGTGAGGCCAGGGCTCTCTAGGGGGAGGGGCACACCCCTGGGGGCAGAGGAGGTATCCAGGCCCACACCAGCAAGCAGATGGGAGAAAAAGGCTCAGGTTGGGAAGGGGCTTGGCTTCTGTTTAGATTCCCCAGGGAGGCCCAGGGCAGTCCATACTGAATCCCCCAGCCATTGTTGAGATACAATCGAGGCTGGGGGACACTGGGTCAGTGGGCAAAGGGCTGGGGGCTCATGCAGGGTGTCCTCCTTTGCCCTGGCAGATCATCAATGCCTTGGAGGAGGACCCTGTGAGCCAGAAGATGCAGCTGGCCTGCCGCCTGCAGCAGATCGCTGCCCTGGTGGAGAACAAGGTGACTGACCTGTGAGCTCAGGCCACAGTGGGCACCTGAGGCCCACCAGCTTGGAGAACAGCGAGCAGGACCCACCACCAGTGCCTTATGACCCCTGGATCAAGCCAGTGACAGAAGAGGGGCTGGCAGAGAGTGGGGGGGAGGGTCCCTGCAACCTCTCCCCCACCCCACCCTTCCTCCCTGCCCCAGGCTTTTTTCTAATTTATAGCAATCCTTCCCTCTCTCCCTCATTATATTTATTTGCTTGCTGGAAAATTGCATCTGGAAATAAAATCTGTCTTTTTAGAAAAAGCCCAATCCCCAGTCCCTTCCTTCCCCTGGAGTCTACACAGCCCTTTCCTCAGCACCATGGCTGTGACTTCTGTTGCCTGAGGAAAAGAGGGGTCATCGAGTATCCCCAGGCCTTGCTCTCCGCCCTCTCTCATCTTGGTCACTGCTAAGCCCCCCTGTTTCATCCTGACTCAACAGTCCCCAGCTGGCCTCCCAGTTCCACTCTTGCCCCCTCCATTCCCTTCTGGGAGCAGCCAGAGTGATCTTTCTTTTTTTTTGTTAATCCTTACCGGAGGATATTTTTCCATTGATTTTTAGATAGAGTGGAAGGGAGGGAAGGAGAGAAAGAAAGAGAAAGAGCAGTTCGAGAGAGACCCATCACTTGGTTGCCTCCCACAAGGCCCCAGAGCTGGGGATCGAACCTGCAATCCAGGTACCTGCCCTTGACCAGGAATCAAACCTGCGACCCTTCGTTCCTCAGGTCGAGGCTCTAACCGCTGAGCCAAACCAGCCAGGGCCAGAGTGATCTTTCTAAAGAGCAAAACTGCTTAGCCTCTCCCGGAACCCCATACTTGGCCACTCAAGGCCTCCCCCCCCCCCCCCGCCAGCCACTCTGGCCAGGCCAGCCATGGAGGTTGCCAGCCCAGGAGGTTTCCAGCCTGTCCAGCTTCCGGCTTTACCCCAACCAGGCCCCTTGCTAGCCTGGAGGCTTACCCTTCCACCCCCTTTCTGAGGACCCAATTCTTCTGGTCCCTCAGCTACAGCTCCAAGGTCACAAACTCTGCCTGACCTGGACATCCCTTTGTTATCAGCCCACTAGAGCTGTGAGCTTGTTTGCTCCCCACTAGAGGAGGACCCCTGAGGGCAGGACCAGTGAGGACAGCTCCCTGTGCCTCCTACTCGGGCACATGGCACGTGTTGGTGGAGACAATGAGCAGGGCAGGGAACAGCGGACCTGGAACAGAGCCAGGAAGGAGACTGCACAGGCTCTCAGTGCCAGAGTCCTGGCTGGACAGGTTCCCAGGCTTCCATTCGGCCGGCACCTCTGGTGGGAGGAAAGAGTTGCCTTCAGCTCATGCCCCAGAGTCTTGCTACACCACAGCTCCCAGTGACCCCCATTCAGGAAAAGGAGGACACCAGGCTCTCACTTGTCTTAGGGGTCAATGAGGCACAGGAAAAGTGGGAACCCAGCTGAGAGTAGGCAGGGAATTGGGTACACACGGAAATATGTAGGGTCACCGCTGGGAAGTCTCCCACAAGGTCCAAATGGGAAGCCAGAAAATGTTTCAAAAACGCCAAAGGTGTTCTAGGAGCGGGAGTGGGGTGCAGAGGTGGGGAGTGGGGGTGTTCTTGGCTTGAGGACTGAGTTGCAATGTCCACAGTGCCCTTGCCTGGCTGTTCCACTCAGCTGGCTCTGGAGTTCAAGAACTCAGCCTGGGGTCCGGTCGCCATGTCCCCACATCCCACGTGGGTAACTGCCTTGGTCCTGAGGTGTCTGTGGGGCTGCTCAGTATGGTGGCTGAGTCACACCCTATCCCCAAGGTGGCTCCCTCTGCCAGCCCTGGGGCAGCAGCAGGGGGCTCTTCCTGGGGGCCGGGCTATCCCTGGCCACTATCACTGCACTGCCCCCTCCCCGCTGCATACCTTGCCCACAGCTGAGCAGCTGGGAGGCTATTTATAAAGGCGGGTGAGATCAGCGGCCGAGGCTATAAATTCACAGGCTAAGGCCAGCCCCACAGGAGCAGCCGCCTGAGGCACCAGAGCTGTGGGCCTCAAGGCCGGGATGAGCGCCAGCACGGGTGGTGGTGGTGGGGACAGTGTCGGCGGCAGCAGCAGCAGGTAGGGCTGGACCTGGGTGCCCGGGGGTGGGGGTGGGGGTGGGATGGGCCCTGGTGCCTCACTTGCTCACTGCCTACCCACCTGCCCCACTCGCAGCTCACAGGCCTCCTGTGGGCCTGAGTCCTCCGGCTCTGAACTAGCACCCACTGCGCCTGCACCGCGGGTGTTGCAGGGGCTGCTGGGCTCCGACGACGAGGAGCAGGAGGACCCCAAGGACTACTGCAAGGGTGAGGCCTGGCCTGGGGCACAGGCGGCCAGGTGCACTGCTGTGGGAGGCAGGACAATCCAGGAGAAAGAGAATGCTGGCATCAGCCCACGTGGGCCAGGGGGGCAGAAGGGCGATGCCCCCCACAAAGCTCTGTTGGATCCCTTCCCCAGGCGGCTACTACCCTGTGAAAATCGGAGACCTGTTCAATGGGCGATACCACGTAGTGCGTAAGCTAGGCTGGGGCCACTTCTCCACCGTCTGGCTCTGCTGGGACATCCAGTGAGTGTCCCCTTTGCCCCCTGGGTCCCAGTGCCAGCTGGGATCCTGCCTCTGGGCTTGGTTGGGGCCACCACAAAGTCCCCATGAGTCTGGCCGTGGCTGGCAGCCAATTCGGGTCTCGGCATTGCAGGCGCAAGCGCTTTGTGGCTCTGAAAGTGGTGAAGAGCGCAGGGCATTACACAGAGACAGCTGTGGATGAGATCAAGCTCCTGAAATGTGTGAGACACCTCCCCTACCAACTTCCAACTCCCTGTGAGCTGCCTGGGGCCTGGCAACATGGGTGCAAGGCCTGCCGGGGCTCCTGGGGTAGGGTGGGACTCCCAGAGGGGCAGGCTCCAGCTGGCTCTACCCGAGTGGGAGGACCTAGAGGAGCTGGCAAGGGAGGGGCCAGCAGCCTGGCCAGAATGGGAGAGGGGGCTGCTGTTGCTGGGAGCAACTGGTGAGAGGCAGGTTAGAGCCATCCATGGCCTCTTGGCTTTTGCTCCAGGTCCGAGACAGTGACCCCAGTGACCCCAAAAGAGAGACCATTGTCCAGCTCATCGATGACTTCAGGATCTCAGGGGTTAATGGAGTCCGTATCCTCTGTAGGCTGAGCAAAGCTCTGTGGCAGCGCAGGAGCCAGCTTGTGCCTTCCCAGCTACTAGGGCCTCTGTTGCAAGTCTACATGATGGGGACTTATGCCTTCTAGTGACACTTGTCTTTGAAATACCCTCACTACTTTGAAAAAATTTTTTCCCTTTATTGATTTTACAGAGAGAGGAAGTGAGAGGGAGAGAGAGATGGAAACATCAATGAGAGAGAACATCAATTGGCCGCCTCCTTCCTGCATGCCCCCCACTGGGGATCGGGCCCACAACCTGGGCATGTGTCCTGACTGGGAATTGAACTGGCGACCTCTTGGTGCATGGGTGATGCTCAACCACTGAGCCACACCAGCCGGACTACCCTCACTACTTTTTTATGTGGGGGAGTGGGTAACCAGGTTACTGAGTTATCCCCAAATAGCAGAGTCTGCCTCTGTGGTACACCTGGGCATAGGAGTGGGACTGGTCTGAGAGGCTTCTATATTTGCTTAAGTGCCCTTTCCCTAGGATGACCACAGAATGCACCATCCCAACTGGCACACCTGAGTATGACAGGGGCACTATGACACTGGGACCACCCAGGCTCACCTCTGCACTGCCTGAATTTCCCTGTCCCCCATCCCAGCTGAGGGTGGGCAGGGCCTGTGTCCCAGCTGTGTGCCTGCCAGCCACCCTTCACTCCCAGTCCCAGATGTGTGCATGGTGCTGGAGGTCCTGGGCCACCAGCTCCTCAAGTGGATCATCAAGTCCAACTACCAGGGCCTGCCTGTGCCCTGCGTGAAGAGCATTGTGAGACAGGTGAGCATCCCCGGCCCTGTGAACAGCCGGGAGGCAGCCTGGGCAGGGCTGGTGGAGCTCAGAAGTGGCTTTCCCCAGGTGCTACATGGCCTGGACTACCTCCACACCAAGTGCAAGATCATCCACACAGACATCAAGCCCGAAAACATCCTGCTGTGTGTGGGTGACACCTACATCAGGCGTCTGGCCGCTGAGGCCACAGAATGGCAGCAATCAGGGGCACCGCCACCGTCCCGCTCCACAGGTACTACAAGAGCCTATGTGGGACTGGGGCTGGGCCTGTAGGCTTCAGCCCCTGCCTAAGTCTCTGTTCCTTTCTCCCATGCCCCTCCTGCCCCTCAGTGAGCACTGCTCCCCAGGAGGTCTCGGTAAGTTGGGGCATCCCTCTCTTCCTGTGCCTCATCTCCCATGTCCTCAAAGCTTGTCTCCTCAGCCTCCCCACCCTCCCCAGCATTCCTGCAGTGGCATTTCCAAAAGGCTGGTGGTTCGGATGAGAGTGATACACAGGATGGGTCACATGCCCCAAAGTGCCCACCAATGGGTTTACCATGGCCTCAGTGGAAATACACCACATCTTGGGCCAGGTGGGGTCAAGGCTGCCCCCAGGGGAGGCAGGCACCCAGTCAGTGGCAGACCCATCAGCTCCTCCTCAACCTTGAGCTTTGAGGAGTGAAGACAGGAGGGAAGGCAGAAGGTGGGCGAGAGGCTGGTGTTAAGGGGTGGGCTGGAGGGGGTAGTGTCTCGTTCTGACTTCCACAGGAGCCCTGGGGCCTGAAATTCTTGTCCCCTGTGGGGCATATGGGCCACAGGCAGAGGAATGGGCTGGTCAAGGGATGGGTGACAGAAACCATAGGGTGACCCTGGCTCTAATGGCAGCCAAGTAAGCTGTCGAAAAACAAGAAGAAGAAGATGAGGCGCAAAAGGAAACAGCAGAAGTGGCTGCTGGAGGAGCGGCTGCGTGACCTGCAGAGGCTGGAGGCCTTGGAGGCAGCGGCCCAAGCCGAGGGTGAGGAGCTGAAGGGGCTGGAGGGGCCGGGGGGCTACCACGTGTGGCCATCAGGTTGTTGGCTCACATACCACCCCTGCCCATCTCCCCAGACTCTGGCTCAAGACTAGGGGGCAGCGGCTCCACCTCTTCTTCTGGCTGCCATCCTGGGGGGGCCAGGGCTGGCCCCTCTCCAGCTTCCTCCTCCCCGGCCCCGGGTGGCAACCGCAGCCTCAGCCCGGGCTCCCAGACCTCAGGCTTCTCTGGCTCCCTTTTCTCTCCTGCCTCGTGCTCCATCCTCTCAGGCTCATCCAATCAGCGGGAGACTGGGGGCCTCCTGTCACCCAGCAGTAAGCCGGGCAAGGCCAGTGGGTGTCGGGCAGGTAGGGTGGGAGGGGCCAGGCCAGCTCAGCCTCTCCCTTCTCTTCCTTCCTCAGCACCATTTGGTGCCTCAAACCTCCTGGTGAACCCCCTAGAGCCCCAAAATGCAGACAAGATCAAGATCAAGATCGCAGACCTGGGCAATGCCTGCTGGGTGGTATGAGTGTGCCTTGGAGAGCAGAGCTGGGTGCCCTGCCACGAGGCTAGAGGCACAGGCCCACTCCTGGGGTGCCCCGACTTGGGCCTGTGGGGCACTTGATCATTTGTTCAGCAAGGATTCACCCGGCAATACACTTGACCAGACCCCACGGTCTGCCTGGCACGGCACAGCCCATAGGTCCTGCCGAGGCAGCAGAACTAGGCCCATGGCAAGGGGCGGGGGACACTGGGAAGGGACCAGCCTCTGCCTGAGATCGCCTGGCCAGTTCCTCCTGGGATTTTTGGGGACCCTGAGGAGCACAGTGAGCCCCACTGAGCTCCTTGGGTGCATGGCCCAGAGGTGGGAGACGAGTGGGAGACTGGTGGGGGCAGGCCAGCTGTGGCCCCGGCTCCTCCCCAGAGCTCCCCTTGCCTCCAGCACAAGCACTTCACTGAGGACATACAGACGCGGCAGTACCGGGCTCTGGAGGTCCTGATTGGTGCCGAGTATGGGCCCCCAGCTGACATTTGGAGCACAGCATGCATGGTAGGCCTGGGCTGCCCTGGCCAGGGGCCAGCCTGCTGGCTAGCAGCCTCAACCTCTCCCCTTTCCAGGCCTTTGAGCTAGCCACCGGCGACTACCTGTTCGAGCCCCACTCTGGAGAAGACTACAGTCGTGATGAGGGTAGGGGAGGCATGCCCTGGGTTTGGCCTTGGGGCCTCGGGGCCTCGGGGCCTCGGGGCCTCGGGGCTGCCTCCCAGCCTCCTCTTTGTCCACAGACCACATCGCCCACATCGTGGAGCTCCTAGGAGACATCCCCCCGGCCTTCGCCCTCTCAGGCCGCTATTCCCGGGAGTTCTTCAACCGGAGAGGTGGGGCCAAATAGGCTCAGGCTACCAGGGTGCTGAGGGTAGGGCAGGAACCTTAGGGTCTGAAAGAGGGGAGCACGGGCCCCAGAATCAAAGGCCATGCTGGTAGAGCTTAACCCGAGTCCTGCTGCCCACCCCAGGAGAGTTGCGGCACATCCACAACCTCAAGCGCTGGGGCCTATATGAGGTGCTCATGGAGAAGTACGAGTGGCCCCTGGAACAGGCCACGCAGTTTAGTGCCTTCCTGCTGCCCATGATGGAGTACCTCCCTGAGAAGCGGGCCAGCGCAGCCGACTGCCTCCGGCACCCTTGGCTCAATCCCTAGCCCCTGTCAACTCCTGCTCCAACCCTCACCTCTCAGTACCTTCAGGAAGTGAGACAACTCCTGCCACCCTACTGGAACTGCCCTCTCCTACTCTGTGGGTAGCAGGCTCTCACACACCCCCATGGCAGAGTAGACAGATGCTGGGCCAGGCCCAACTGTGAGAATTTGTTCTGCCCCTGACCCTCACAGAGAGCCCTGTGAGTGAGAAGTGTGTGTGTTTCTTTTCTTAATAAAGTGTGAACTGAAACACCAGCGTCCTGGAGTTAACAGAAGCGCAAGGCTGAGGGCTGGGACAAAAGCCGGTTTATTCTGAGTCCAACCAGCAAGCTAGCTGGGGTGCTGTGATTGGGAGGCAGGCAGCCTAGGCCTCCACAGCCCGGCCATTGATGATGCGGATATGGCGGATGATGTCCTGGATGGCTTCCGATGTAGTGCCCTGGCCCCCAATGTCCGGGGTGTGCATCTGCGGAAGATGGGCAAGCTTGGGCACACAGCAGGGCCCCACAAACACCCAACCTCTGCAAGTGGCCCAGGGCTGGCCACTGTCGCCTGTGGCTTGCAAGGGCTGGAACTGCCACCAGGAGCGTAGTGGTACCAGTTAAGGCCCAGAAGCCCTACCCTACCTGGTACCACCCTCCCCTTAGGGGCAGCAGGAAATGCCAGGTCACCATCTCCAGCCCCTCAGGCATCACACCAGCTCAACCCAAGCTAGAGGAAGGGCTGGGGGGGGGGGCAGGAGAGGAGAAGAAAAGCCTCACGTTTTCATTGTCCATGGATGCCAAGACAGCTTTGCGGATGGAGGTGGCATAGGAGTGTAGCCTAAGGAGGGAGAGCAGCCTTCAGTCCACGGGACCTAAGGGGCTGTTTGGGAGGGCTGATGGCTGGGCATTGAGAAGCCACTTACTTGAGGTGGTCGAGCATCATGCAACTTGCCAGCAGTGTAGCTGTGGGGTTGGCGATATTCTTATTGGCAATACTCTTGCCTGTGTTCCTTGTAGCCTGGAAGGGACAAGATGATGAAGAGGGTAGTAAATGTAAGAATGTAGGGAGTATGAGTCCATTCAGGTGAAGTGTCCAGACAAGCAAATCCACAGAGACAGAAAGCAGATCAGTGGGTGCCAGGGGCCAGGAAGGGGGAATGAGGAGTGCCTGATAACGGGGACAGGGTCTCCTTTTGGGGTGATGGAAATGTTCCGGAACTAGACAGAAGTGATGTACAACACTGTGGATGTACTTAATACCCCTGAATTATTCACTTTGAAATGGTTTCATTCTATGTTATGTAAATTTTACTTCAATTTTTAAAGACAAAAAGAAAAAACAACAAATGGATCAGTAAAACATGGTCTATCTATATAACAGACTATTATTCAGCCATAAAAAGGAATGAAGTACTGACAAGCTACCACATAGATCAACCTTGAAAACATTATACTATAGGAAATAAACCAGTCACAAATAGCCACCTATTGTATGATTCCATTTATATAAAATGTCTACAACAGGCAAACCCATAAGACAGAAATCAGATCAGTGGTTGCCAGAGGCAGGGATGAGAGGGATGAAAAGTGGGAGCTGACAAGTAGAGTTTCTTTTTGGGGTGATAAAGATGTTCTGGAATTAGATAGTGGTGATGGTTGCACAACTGTGAACATTCAAAAAAACCACTGAACTATACACTTTCAACGGGTAAGTGGATGGTGTGTGAGCTGTAGCTCAAAAAGGCCAGCAGCCCTGGTGCCACTGGCAGCACTCACCGTCTCAAACACAGCGTACACATGGCCATAGTTGGCTCCAGCCACGAGGCCAGGGCCCCCAACCAGCCCTGCGCAGACGTTGTTGACAATGTTCCCATAGAGATTGGGCATCACCATGACATCGAACTGCTGGGGCCGGGACACCAGCTGTAGGACAAGGGGGCAGACAGAAGCTTGAACACGAGGCCCAGGGTGCCTAGAGCAGGCAGCCATGGAGCCCAGTGGGTTAACTACCTGCATGGTGGTGTTATCCACAATCATATTCTCAAAGGTGATCTGGGGGTAGCGGGCTGCCACCTCCTTGCAGCACTGGAGGAAGAGTCCATCACCCAGTTTCCTATGGGAGGACACAGGAAACCAGCTTGGCCACTGCAATGGTCAGCTGGAAGGATGGGGTATGCAGATGGCCACAGCAGGCTGGGTTCTAACCTCTAGCCAATCCCCAATCTGTAAAATGGGCAGAATTCTGCTCCACCTCCCCCGAGTGTGCACTGGGGTGAGGTCATGACTGGACACAGACAACAGGGCACAACCCTAGGCATGGCCCCTTGGTGGGTGGCCAGGGTCCTGAGCCCTGAATCTGAAAACAGACCAAGCATGCTGCTCATTTCAGCTGCTTCAGGATTATTGGCAGAATGGGCAGGAGCATGGCGGGGCGGGGAGCATACATAATGTTAGCTTTGTGCACGGCTGTCACTTTCTTGCGCCCACTCTCCTGGGCCAGTTTGAAGGCATATTCAGCTATGCGCAGGGACTTGGCCTTGGTGATGATCTTCAGGCTCTCCACCACTCCTGCCACACTCTGAGAAGGGGACGAGGGAAAAGAGACCCGGGTCCTCTCTGGTCCTGCTCTCTAGCACAAGCTTCTTCTTGGGCACAGCGTTCCTTATCACTGACCCTCATCAGGCTCTTCCCCAAGCCTCACTCACCTCGTGCTCCAGGCTGCTGTACTCGCCCTCTGTGTTTTCCCGGACAATGAGGATATCTATGTCCCTGTGCCGGGTCACCACTCCTGGCAGGCTCTTACAGTGGATGACATTGGCATAGAGGTCTAGGCTGGTACTGGGGACACAGAGAGAGGCAGCTGGCCAGTGCCACCTCTCTCTGCTGGCACAGCCCATTCTACCCCTGCTGAGCCTTTACCCCGTGTACTTGGTTCTCACCGAAGAATGTTGTTGCGGGATTTGTAGGATGGTGGCAGGTTATGGTTTGTTTCAATATTGCCTGCAGGACAGAAACAAGACAGGCAGTCTGAAGAGGGGTCAGCTGTGCCACCATATTCCCCTTCCTGACCCAGGGGATGTACACCAAAGGCAGCTCCATCCAGAAAATATGGCTTTCAGCAGTGAAAATACTTCACAGAACACTAGAGTGTAACTTCCAACATAAGCCCCTTAAGGGTAGAGAAGGGTACGCGTGCTCGCTTCACTGATGGTTTGTGAGGACCTAGAAGATCACCTAGTCTATACCAGACACTCAATAAATACTTAGTGAATAAATAAATGAACAATGCTTGGCAGCTAACCAGGAGGTCTTGCCAGACCCTAGGAGAATGACAAGACCAGGGTCTGGCTGGATAGAAAGTGACACTACTCCTATTTACTAATAGGCTAGTGGACTAGGGTGGTGCCAGCAAGGTGACCTTGGCCAGGGTAACTACCAGGCCCTGAATCAAGGTGTCACACAAATCCCACCTCAGGGGCAAGAAGGAGCTACCTGAAAAAGACCACAACTTGGCCCTGGCTGGACCGAGGGCACCCAGAGTGCCTCAGGCACGCTGTGGTTGGCATGTTAGCCTCTCCATTTGACTGCCAGGTCTCTCTTCCAGTTCACCTTTGCTCACACACTCCTCACACCAAGCAGTAACAGATAAAGAACCTGGACCAAACCAAGGCAAACTCAGGAGGGGTTAAAATTCTTGTCTGTAACATCCATAAATGTGCCAGCTGGAGCCAAGGCAGCAGACAGAGGTTGAGCACTGAGTCTCTGTGACATTTGGTTTGTGAAGACAGATACTGAGGGTTAAATCTGACCCTAACCCTAACCCTGCAACAGAGAGGGCTGCTTCAGGAGAGAAGAAGTAGGTGGGAGGCAGCCCATTGCCACTAAGATCTCAGAATCACAGCATGGACAGAACCCCAGAAACTTCTTTAAACACAAGGGTCCATGCTAGCCAGAAAAGTCCTGAAGTCAGAGGTATTGGATCCCAGAGACAAGTATCAGCTCAGAAGTGAAATAATCATGTACAGCAACCCATCCTGGCCCCCAAGCTCACCCTTCAGGGCCACGCGGTTCCGACGGATGGCCATGATAGCATTGCGGATGTCCTCTTCATCGGCATTGGAGCTCACGTGCACCTCTTCAAAGTCCACTGGTACACATGCGTGCCTGGGGCAAAACTGAATCAAGGTGGCTGGCCCTGGGCCTTCTCCACACTTCTAAGAAGTCTGCCTGGACCACTGTTTACAGAGGCCTGCTACTGCCCACCCTGACCTGGCTCTGGCTGATAGGAGACTGGGCCCAACTGTGACAACTAATGGGGACTTGCCTGAATTCCACAACATAGTTAGCAGGACTGGTGCCACCTTCTCCATGGCCAGGTCAGCCTAGTGGGATTGTTAGCACCAGGATGAAAGGCCTGGGCTTATAGCCCTCCTATCATGGCTCAGTGGGTGCTTGGGCAAAGTCCCAGCCAGTGGGCTTCTGGGCTTACTGTCCCTTTGGCACCAAGTTCTCAGGATATATCCTGGCTAGGCCTGGGGCACAACCTTCCCTAGGGGGACAAGTCAAAGGGAGGTGACTGGGAGCTCCATACCTGAACACAGACTTGACATGCAACATGAGCTCTGGCCCAATGCCATCCCCTGGGATCATAGTCACCGTGTGCCGTCCACCATACTTAGCAGACGGAGGCTGGAAAAAGAGAGAGGGTGAAGACAGTCCTTTACTTCCTTTTCTCCCACCAGCACTGACCTCTTGGGCCAGCCAATCGTGAGGTGCCAGTATGGGGTACCTTAGCCCTGTGCCCCACTCCATCCCAGACAGGGCTGCTTATAGGGGTCCCTGGCCAGGAGGACAGCAGTAAAAGCAGTTCCTGTCCCCACTTGGACTTAGGTCAATCCCAAAGCAACTAAAATCTAATAGGCAAATGAAAAGAATACTCACAATTGTTTGTTGCTAGAGGAGAGATAAGAAGGAAAAAGAATCAGATCAGCCAAGGTTGGAGGAACAAGGCTGTGCCTTTTCCCTGGGGATGCTGTCTAGCACAGGTAAGGAGGTAAGGAGGAGGGCTGGGTGACCTCTGGAGACCACGCCTCAGAGGGAAGGGCAAGGAAGACCAGGGAGCAAAGAGGCATGACACACACGAGCACATGCTCACATCTACACATGCACACAGGCAGGTGCACATATGCCTGGACATAAATCTACATACGTGCAAGCACACACATACCATGCAAGTACACACACACACACACACACACACAAATACTTACTGAGAAGCTCCTCCAGGGGGCCTCGTGGCCACCTAGAACCTGGCAAAGAGAACCCAGATGCTAGTGGTTATTGTCCAAAACAGAAAGTCAATTTGGCAAAGAAGAGCAACTGTCCCTACTGTGTCCAGACAGGCCTTGCACATCACCCCTTTCACCTATGTACACTGTCTGGTGAACAACAGCACACAGCATGTACCTAGACAAATGGCTCCAGAGTCATTCCCAGGGACCAGCCTGCTGAAGCACAATGGAGGGTCATTACAATCCTTTATGCCTCCTTCAGCTGCAAGGTCAGTTTTTTTAAAAAATGGTTATGTCTCCCTCCCCCTCTTTAGTTGTTTTTGTTTCTTTTTTGGCCAATTATTCCTGTCCAGTGATGTCTGTAACATAGAAAAGTTGGCACGCTAAACACGGTACAATAAGGAAATCATTATAACAAACCAGAAGGCCACCACACAATCACTTTATCATTTTTGATCATTTTCCTTTATTACGAAAGCAGGACATGAAGAGAATCTAGAACATGGGAATATGAATATCAGAAGAAAAAGACAGCACCCAGGTTCCCCTCCAGAGATAAGCACTGCCTAGAATTGCCCTCCAGAATCAGAAATCCAAAGCAGACATGCAGAAAATAAATCCATTTTCAGAAGAATAACAGACACCAATCTTTTGGAAGGCTTTCATAAAGGATTTCAAAACTGCTTCACAGCCTACACGGATGACAAATATCCCCAACTCTGACTCGGAACAGCCATGTTTGGCCACATCGGCGCCACATTTGACAGCTTCAGAGCAAAAGCCACCAAGCCAAATAAGACAAGTATTGAAAAGTGACCAATGTGGAGTCCCCACATTGTCCTGGAGGAAGAAGTCCTCATCCAAGGTCCCACTGCAGGGGGGGCTATAGGCCTGCACACTTTCCTCCCTGCTGTACCCCACCTGGGAACACACCTGGGTGTCCCCCAATCCACAGAGGAAGGGGCGGAGCCAAGGTCCTCCTTGTCACTTGGGGATGCCCTGCCACTTGCCTGTGGAGCAGCAGCGGCAGTGGAGCATTCCAGCCAACAGCAGAGTTACCATGGCCATTTCTCAAAGAGCCATGCCCTCCTGCTAGAAATCTAGAAAGCTCAAGCAGAGGCTGACCATCCCCATCTGAGTCTCCTGGTCAGTATTCACAAGGTTCCCACTTGCAGGAGCTCTGGAAGCACAAGTGTGCCATTCACCCACCCAAGCCAGGAGCTAAGAGGGGGTTGATCACTAAGACAGCATGCTCTGGGGGTATCTGTTAATCCATGTGGCCCCTGGATCTGTAGCCACAGACACACTCAGGGCTTTTCTGTTTTCCTTTTAGCACTTGTCAGTATTTGGATTCATCTTGTTTACAGGCTCTCCATACAAACTTGTGGAAGGACACTTAGACTGCGCTTCCTCCAGAAAGCGTTCCCTAATGCCCTAAGGGTACTCCAGCCTCCCAAAGCCCTACCTCAATTCCTCCCCCTCCAACCACAATCTCCCTGGTTGTTGCTCCCTTGTTCCTTCCCCAACCCCCAAGACCCTGAAAGTGAAGGCCAAGGCTGTCCAGTTCCCTATTGTCACCCCAAGACCCAGTAGAATGCCTAGCCCAGAGCTAGGACACAGAAACATTTCCTGAATGAATGAGCACATCAGAAAATGAAGAGGAGATAGAGGACTTTGGAGGCTAGGGAAACCTCCGTCCAAATCCACATCCACTACACTTGGCAGCAAACAGTTTAACATTGCTCAGCTTCCCATCCTCACCTGAGAGCCCCAGAACACAGGTGCCTACTCTGCATGACTACTAAAGATTGAGCAAGAGGAGGTATGCGAGCAGTTCAGTCCCTAGCAGGACACACAGAACTATGCAAAAGCGTATCTGTCCCTTCACCCCAACAACCCCTCAAGCTAGTGTTCAAGACTGGTGTCCAATGGAAGATGCTGGGCTGACCCCTGCAGCTCCTGGCAGTAATTCCTCCTGGGCTTCAAACCTCTGAAGTCCACTGGACAGGTAACTTGGGCATGGTAGTGAGCCAGCCCTTGCACCAGGCCTGGCTCTGCTTCTGTGCAACTCCCCTCCCCAACCTTGGATCACATTACTACCACAAGGGTTGAACCTCTTCCTCACCAGGTCCCTATGCTAGATGTTCCTTCCAACTTTGGCCAAAGACCCAGAGAGCTCTCAAGATAGAGACTTCCCTGACCTTGCTCCGGACAGATGCAGGTACCTTCCTTCAAGGTTACAAAGGTTCTGCCTCACATCCAGGCCCAGTGAAGCTACCCATCAAAAGAGCTCAGTATGCGGCAGGATGGGATATATACATAGGCTTCCTGCTCATTCCTCAAGCGGGAGAGTGGACTGTCAGCCCTCATTCTTTGATGGTGCTATGGAAAGAAAGGAGTCCAGGGTGGTATGCGTTCCCACCAAAGGGCTCCCACACTGCACAGCTTAGCAAGGCTTCACTTCAGCATGTTTCTGTTGGATCAAGTGTCAATGGTGGCTACATGTTTTCCCACAAGGTTCCAATTAGTGGGAGCAAAAATCTGGGGTTCATTTCTAAAAGTTCCCATACCCAGGATAACCAGTCTCAGGGCAAGGCACTGTCCAGATTGTTCACAGGCCCCCATGCCCACTCAACACAGACACAAGCACACACACAAGGGAGGTCAGGGAAGAGACAAATGTCTTCACCAAGACCCTGTGGAAGCCTGGCTGCCAGAGTCATCGGGGACTCTGGAAACTCTGTCATCAGCAATGTGGAAGGAGTGAGCATTTTAAACAGAATTGCATAAAGCATATGCTGTTACAGAGCCATCTTCCCCAGGGGCCAGTGAGGAGATGTGTTGTGTGTTACAAGGAGTGTCAGCAAAGTTGCAGGGTTCTGGAAGGTCAGAGTTGGCTAGATCCTTTGAGATCCTTTGAGACAGAAGCGACCCGACACTGGAGCCCAAATAGAGGAGGGGCCTGGCCTAAGGCCACACAGTGGGTCAATGGGGTAGCCAGGCCTAAAGATCATATCTCTTGTCTTCCAGGCTTGAGAGGTCTCTGGGTCTTTAATTCTGTCTCCCAATGCTTCACCCAGGGACTAAATTATCCTCATTTAAGTGTGTAAAGAGAGAGGAATCGGATCCAAATAACCAAGATCCTAAACGGAGAACTGTTAGCAAGCCCTGGAGGCCTTCCACCAAACCAGCCTCAAAAACCCTAGTTCTCCTCTATTCCAAGTACCTGCGGTGGGGATAACTGGGGCTATAAGAATGTTCTGGGGACGGTTGGGGGTACTGGCAAAGTTCAATTCTCCATCTCCACTGGGACATGTGGCAAAACAGTACAGAAGAGAAACCCGAGGAACGTTGGCAGGGAACGGGATTCCCAAGGCGGCAACAACAAGGCAGGCCAAGATACGTGACCGCCTCGCGAAGGGTCCCACAAAGGCACTAAGGAGATGACATTTGGGCTGCCGAGGCCCACTCTCCCCACCTGTCTGGAGCACCCTCACCACAAGATGCAGATCCCTGGGGAAGCAGGACCAACGGCAACTTTAGCAGATCTCCTCACTGACAATGGAGGCGACCAATCAATTCCAGCGCACAGCCCTCTCCCCGCCCCCCACCGGGCCTGCAACCAATCGAACTCCAGAACGCTCTGGAAGCGGAGACTCCAGATCCAGCCCCACTGAGGGGCAAAGATACCCAGCGAGCGCTGCGGCTGTCCCTGCGGCCCGCTCCCCTTCTCACCTCCCAAGGCCGGCAGAGGAGAGCCGGTCTGAACATTGCCTTCGCAGGGCCGCTAACAGCCATCACCACCTTCAGCGCCATGACAGAAAGTGAGAACCACGGTACGTCCCTACGCGCAGACGCCGCTCTCGCGATACTTTGGAGAGGTACAAAATCCGCGGAGTGGGCGCGGCCTGGCAGTGTGCATGCGCGTGGCTTGCTGGTTCCCACGCCCTTTTCCGGCGCTGGGAGCGCAGCCGCCGCCGCCATATTGGGGGGAGCCAGCTGGGCCCCTGGTCCAGTAAGGGGACACGTCAGTGCCGCCAGGGACGTCACAGGCCCGCCCGGCATGCCGGCGTCTAATTGGTTGCCGCGTCCTCTTACGCGTCGCGCTTCCTTGTCTGCCCCTCGTGCTCAGTGGAGTTGCTCTCTTTTTACCTCGGCATAGAAGAGGCGATGGTGGCGCTGGCATCTCTCGGCGCCCTGGCGCTACTCCTACTGTCGGGCCTCTCCTGCTGCTCAGGTAGCGGCATGGCGGGAGCTCGTTTCTGGCGAGCTTCTCTCCCACGACTGGTGGTGCGTGGCGGGGAGGAGGGGTGCGGGCCAAGCGGGTTTCTGGGCCTTTTTCCTCCGAGAGGCAGGTGGCCTTGGGGCGCGACGACCAAGGCTACCACACGCTCCTGCACCACACACGTTTACCCAGCATCCAGGCTGCCGAAAGAAACAACCAAATCTTTCCCCCTTCTGCTCCTGCGAGGAAGAGTTCCAGAGGCTCTCCCGTGCACCCGGCCCCCATATCCAGCAGGGAAAGTGACACACGTCCCTGCTCCTTCTCCCAGAGCTTCTGGTCTAGGAGGAGGGTCGTACAGGAGCAAAGTTCTACAGCGCTGGGTGATGGGGCAAGAAACTGGGCTGGTGGAGAGGAGTCACCTGATCAGGGGCGGTGGGGCCAGGCCTCCCTGGGAAGAGAGGTCTTAAGTGAAGAGGGAGCAGGGACCGCCCAGGCAGAGTGGCCATGAACGTGGGCGAGTTAGATCGGAGCTGAAGAGGTTAAGGTAAGCGGAAGCCTTGAGTGTCAGAACGTACTGTTGACTTTTGAATTTTTACATGAGGCCCTGATGTTACCTTAAAGGGGTTTTCAGCAGAGCAGAGCCACAGTCGGATCAATTGACATTTTTAACACCTAGTGGCAGGGTTGAACTTAGACTGGAGTTCAGAAGTGTGCTGAGGAGGATGTCCTTGCAGGAGCCAGAGCTGTCGGGGGGCTGGAATGGGGAGGAGTCGCTTTCTGCCCATTCACTTTACCTGCCCTACTTCAGGCCAGCGCCCTTGGTGCCGGGAGTGTTTCACCTTCCTAACTGGCCTCCTGCTTGCACCCTTTTCACTTATCCCTCAGGAATCCCCCATGCTGTAGCCAGTGATGTCTGGAAATGACACACCTGGCTGTAAAACCCTTTGGTGCTCCACAGTGTCCATAGGAAAAAGGCCAAATTTAGCAGAGCACAGAAGGATCTTCAGGATGTGGCTCCTAAGAACTGCACCCACCAGTGTTCCCAGGCATCTTTCAGATGTCCAGACCCAAAATCTTCTATGATTGCCTCATCCTAAGGCATAGCTCTGCAGGGATACCACATTCAGAGAGCAGTTGGCTGAGAACTTTACTATTGGTAGCATTTACTTGGTGCCCTGTGACTTAGGTGGCACTTGTCTTTCTCTGTAGCCTCTAGCAGTGCAGAGATAGCTAAGGCAGCATTCTTTCTCTCAGGGCAGCCCTGTTCAAGGGGACAAGTTGTGCATCTGGATTCAGAACTTCTCCCATTTCCTTCTATCAGGAAACACTGGGCTAGTATTGGTCTTCTGTCAACTATGGTTGTGGGTAAAGACCCTTCCCTTCATCTCGAAAGCCCACATGCTTTGCCAGCAGCACCATGTTTGGTGTCTGTGGAAAACACCTTCGGTAAACTGTCCAGGGCTCTCCACGGCTCTGAATTGATGTCAGCTAAGCCTCCTGGGCTTCTGGGGTGCTACGGGCCAGGGCAGGCTGCTGTCCCAAACCATTGCATGGCATCCCTGTCTGTAATTCTAGATACAGATATGAATTGTGCAGTGAATCCATCCAGTGCCGCCTCCCTTCCCCCTACCGACTCATCTGCTCTTTTGCCCTTGCATTGAGGTTCCATCTGTAGAAAGCCTTCCCATTCCCCACCTCCCCCTTGCCACTGCACTTCTGATTGGTCATTTATATCTGTCTCCTACATCTCACCTAGCAGGGTCCGAAGGGCTCCATGTGTCCTCAGCTACTGAGGTGTGGGAATTGAGGTCAGGGTGGTCCCTCTGCCCCCCAGCCCAGCATGCACAAGCTAGACTTTACCCAGGCATCTCTCTGATTCTCCCCACAGCAGAGGCCTGCATGGAGCCCCAGATCACTCCTTCCTACTACACAACGTCTGATGCTGTCATTTCCACTGAGACTGTTTTCATCGTGGAGATTTCCCTGACATGCAAGAACAGAGTCCAGGTAAGGCAGTGGAAGTTCAGCCAGGAGAGTGCTGAGGTGAGAGGCAGGTAGTGAGCCTGGGGCCTTGGGCATCAGCTACTCAACTGGCAGTTGATGGGGTCAGACCCAGGGACCCACATGGATTTAGATTCACAGGTGTAGGAAAGAGCAGGGCCGAAGATCAGATTCTAGCAGTTGTTTAAAGAACGTTCACCTAAGCTGCCTAGCTGCAGTAATGTAGGTAGACATTTTACTGTGTCTTAAAATAATGTACGTGGAAGTGGGAAACAGCCAGGGTTAGTCCCAGGCTCCTGCATCCGTTTTCTGGTTGCTCTTCACCAAGGTATGTGTCCATGTGGTTTCAAGCCCTGACCTTAATCTGCATCCCAAAGGCCCAAAGTAGGAAGCTGGGCCTTTTGGGTACAATATTTCTTGGGCAACTCATTGGGCACCCCTTGGCCCCAGCACTCCCTTACAGGCTCATAAATAACAACACAGCCCTGGGCGGTTTGGCTCAGCAGTAGAGCGTCGGCCCATGGACCAATGAGTCGTGGGTTCGATTCTGGCCAAGGGCACATACCTCAGTTGTGGTTTGTCCTTGGCCATGGTAGGGTTGTGCAGGAGGCAGCCAGCCAATGTGTCAGTCTCATGCCGATGTTTCTCCCTTTCTCTCCCTCCCACTCTATCTGAAGATAAATAGAAAAATGTCCTCGGGTGAGGATTAAAAAAATAAGAACACATCAATCATCCCACCCTATTCACAGTTAACAGGCTTGCTGAGGGTTAGGGAGGCCAGGCCATAAGAAGAATGTGTCCCCCACCCCTTGCATTAAGGAACCAAAGAAATAGTGACACCATCCGTGGGTGTTGGCTTCCTGGCAAAGCTCTGGGTTGTGCCAGGCCTACCTCCATGATTCTCTCATGGTGTCCCCTGCCAGACACTTCAGTCCCCAAATATGCCCAGCTTCCCTGCCCACCGGCCATGAGTGCTGCTATGGGCAGCACATGGGGCCCCTGCCAACAGTCACATAGGGGAGAAAGTGACTCTCCCTTTGTCCTCTCCCCAGAACATGGCTCTTTATGCTGATGTCAGTGGGAAACAATTTCCTGTCACCCGGGGCCAGGACGTGGGGCGTTATCAGGTAAGGGATACTTTGGTTGTCATTTTGGGCAAAGGCCACCTGTTCACAGGTGTGACTTGAAGTTCTAGAGGTGGCCTGATCAAGCAGGGTCAGGGTTCTGTCTTGGGTCACTGGTTGTGGTGCTGTGTTAGTACTGACAGGGAGCCCTAATGTGTTCATTGTGCCCACCCTGTGCCAAACACATAACCCAGGTGTCCTGGAGCCTAGACCACAAGAGTGCCCATGCAGGCACCTATGAGGTCAGATTCTTTGACGAGGAGTCCTACAGCCTCCTGAGGAAGGTGAGTATCACCTGGAGCTCCTCCCAAGTCTGCAGGAGGGAGGGCACACCCTGCTTCCACAGCCACCTCCACCCTACTGCCCCCCCTTCCTGGAACTCTGGGTCACTAGGGGCCTTGCTTACAGGGAGCAGTATGGCTGGGTGGGTGCCTTCCTATCTGACTGTCCCACATATGCTTGTACCTTCTGGGTTTCTCCCTTACCCATTTCTCTCTCCTCTTCCATGACTCAAGCCAGTGTTCCTGTCTCTTCTACCCCACCCCACCCAACAGCGCCCCTAACCCCAGCACCTCCCTTACAGGCTCAGAGAAATAACGAGGACATTTCTATCATCCCACCCCTGTTCACAGTCAGCGTAGACCATCGGGTAAGTGGGCTGAAGAGGCTGGCCTGGTCTTGGGAAGCAGCAAGCTTCATCCTTTTCTGGGGGTGGAGGCTGGGCCATAGTTGGCCAGTGTGTCTTTGTGCCCCAAAAGGAGGGTAACCAGGGCTGGCTGGGCCCCTAACCCATTCCTACCCTGAGCTTTCTTTAATTTCCTTTCTTATAGGGCACGTGGAACGGGCCCTGGGTTTCCACCGAGGTGTTGGCCGCAGTTATTGGCCTAGTGATCTACTACCTGGCCTTCAACGCCAAGAGCCACATCCAGGCCTGAGGGCAGTGCCCCCAGCCCTCATTGCTTCTTTCAATAAACAGTTAGACGGCTCTTCACTTGCGTTGCCACACCTTGCCTTCCACACAGGTCAGAGCTGGGCAGCCAGCATCCCCTGGTCCACCCGACAGTGCAGTGCAGTGGTGAGCAGGGTCGGGGCTGAAACTCCTGTCTCATGGGTTTGCTTTGTTCTTTGCTGTCACAGGCTCTCCTTCCTCAGCCCTCAGCTAAACCTTCCCTGCCTGGTGCCCCCAGTGCCCAGTGTCCACCTTCTGTTTCCAGGTTGCCTGCGTGGGTTTGAGTGGGGCATGGAGTTTCCCCTCCGCACATGCTATCTTCTGGCAAAGAGGACTGCCTTGTTCTCTCCTGCCCTCCCCCAGCCCCTCTGGCCTGCCCAGGGTAGGGCCCTGTGACCGCCTACCATTGGGAGGGCAACTGCCCAGCTTGCCCAAATCCAGTAGTTGGCAACATATGTAGACACAGCCCTGCCTGGCTTGCAGAGTGGTTCGGGTGTTTGGAGCCCTGGGCAGGAGCCACGCACTGAAGTACTTTCCATGCTTACATCGTTAGTGCCCATTTTACTGAAGAGGTTGAAGCGAGATATACTTGGTAGCTGTCTGGGGTGTGATCATTCCAAGTCCTGTCCCCTCCATGTTGCCTCCCAATGTGCTCCCACTCTGTGGTGTCAGGTGAGACCCATAGAAGGCACAGAAAGAAGAAATGACCTGGGCCCCAATACCTCTGAGGAGCCCATTGCTAACCTCTTCCAGTTTGGCCTTGCACTTTCTCCTAGTGACCCCACTCTCCTGAGGACCCAATGCTGTCAGATCAACCTTCACCTCTCCTGCCCAGCCAAGTTTCATTGGTGCCACCCATGGATGCAGAGGTGCTAAGAGCCCTGGGTCCAAAGGGGCAAATGGCA
Organism: Molossus molossus; assembly: GCF_014108415.1. Classification (NCBI taxonomy): domain Eukaryota; kingdom Metazoa; phylum Chordata; class Mammalia; order Chiroptera; family Molossidae; genus Molossus; species Molossus molossus. Next base: position 91,419,829 of record NW_023425355.1, on the reverse strand, counting down.
AATCCCAGGGGAGTCCTTCCCACATGAGTGTTCCAAGTCAGTTCAGGTCTGATGAGAATGCGTCCTACAGGGTCTCAGTGAGGGATCATTGGGCCCATCTGGCAAAACCTCTGGCACCCTAGTGCTTGATCACCATTGCCTGTTACAGAAAACATCCACATGAATAACACAGAAGCCTCCAGAGAGGCTGCACTCAAAAAGGAAGGTAGGCCCAAAACCTACCTGGGAGGGCAGGGGTTCCTCAGTGCTTGGGCTCTGTCCTTCATATCAGGAGAAAGGGCTGGGAACATGGAGAGCTAATGGCTTGTGACCTGTAACTGCCTGGGGACCTCCTCCAGACTATGGGACACCAGCCTCTCCCTACTTGTCAGGATGGAGGCGACTGGAAGGAATGGGGAGGCTCTTGAAAAGAGCTGGGTCTTTACCCCCAAAAGCAGTACAGCTGAGAATCCCAAGGACCAAGCCAGGCTAGGACTGCTGGCTGCTAGAGTTTCTGGATTCCAGAGAAAGACCAGCAGAGGGAGCTCAAAGGGCGCCTGCTGCAGTGCTCAGTGCTCACTCTCCTAAGGAGCAAAAGGAGACAGGTGCTTGTGTTCTGCACTGCCTGTGCAGAGCAGGCGCCCAGAAGGGCAGGAGGCAAGGCAGGTAGGGTAGGCAGTGGCAGCTGTGTGCAGCCCAGTGGCTCTTTTTTGTATGTTTTTATTTTTTTAGAGAGAGGAGGGGAGATAGAAACGTTGATCAGCTACCTTCTGCATGCCCCGCACTGAGGATCGAGCCCGCAACCCCCTTGAACGGGAATCAGGCTGGGACCTCTCAGTCCATGGGAAGATGTTCAATCCACTGAGCCACACCAACTAGGCCCAGTGGCTCTTTTTAATCCTGGCTCTACCACCCTGGCCAATGGCAATAGGACTTGAATGTGAAATCTCTTCCAGGGTGTCAGTAGCCAAGTAGCCAAGGGCTGCCTCTCCAAGAATCAGAGAGCCAAGCCCTAGCTCTGACTTTCATACGGCCAAGGGACTCCAGGTTCCAGGCTTTTCTTGGCCCACATCCCCCAAGCACTAGGCCTCCAAGCAGGTCCTCACTGGAACAAGAATACAGTACCTCTAGAGCCATGCAAGTGAACCTCCCAGCAGCTGGATAGGGATGCTCAAGGAACAGTTCGATTCTGTACTCAACTCCCCCCTATTTTCTATGGCAGGGGAACCCCATCCTCCTCCATGGGGCCATGTCTCCTCCAGAGAAACAGGCCACAAGAGTCTATATACCTAGTCCTCAGCAATAGGTCTTGGAGGGCTGAGCTGAGAAGGGGGCATCTCCTGCCCCCACCCCTCTGCTCCCATTCACCCCTTTTCACCAACAAGCCCTTTACTCCCTTCCCAATCGATGGTGTTCCAGCCTGCAGTGTGATGCACTGGGCCTTCCCTCCCAGCTGTTCAAGACAGTAGCTGGACAGATGTGGCCATCTTGGGAACCAGCCTTCCCAGTAGGGTACTGGGCTTCTGGGAACATGAACTCAGATTTCTTGCTTATGCCCATCTCAACCAATTAGCAGAATTACTGAGCTCTACATTGTTTTTTCAAGAGAATTTTAATGTGTCTTTGCCCACTTTGGCTGCTGGCAGTGTTCAGTATCTGTTCAAAAGCTCCCTTCATGGCTACACTGCCCACTCAAGGGAGTGCCACACAGAATAGGCCACACTTGGGGCCCTGACCCCCACCCAGCATGTAGCAGATGTCCGCTGGTTTGCTGCACTAAACGAAACCACAAGCATCTGGCTGCATCGCTGGAAGGGCCCTCTGTGGTCACTCAGGTATTAATCCATCTCATGGCCAAGACATTCTACATGCTAGGCACTGGGGTCCCCAAATAGGGAAGGTAGCTTGTGCCTTTGAGAAGCTCCCAACTTGTTGCTGCTGCTAGGGCTCTTCTGGAGCAGGGGGAGGGCGTGGGTAGAACCCACTTCTCTCGGACTCTATCAGTGAAGGAGTGTTGGCCTCATTCAGTCCTGAGCCAGGCCTCTGCCATCCTTTCTGCATCTGGATACCACCCCTGAGGCCATGTCACACCCCTGAAATGATTCAAGTGACCTTGTCATACCTCCTCCCAGGGTACAGAACACCAACATCAGAAGACCTTGCTATTCCTCAGTGACATGGCAAGAAAGCTGAGGCACAGCTTTCAAATGGCCCCAGTTCTCGCCTGCCTTTCACCAGCCCCTCTCCCACCCCAAACTGTCATCTCTTCTCCCAGCCGATTAGAATGAACACAGAGAGTCCCAGAGTCACCATAAAAAGGCAGCTTGCTTTATTGTGATGCTAGTAGGGGGCAGGGATGGGCAGCCTGTCTGCCTCCAATCTGAGGCTCTCTGAGTCCTAGGGGCCCCAGGGATCTCGAGGCCAGCTCTCACTAAATGTACCAGTCCCCGAGGGCTGCCTGGTCCACACCTGCAAAGTAGGCTGCGGGACATTTCCCCAGTTAGCTCAGCTGGCCAGGCATGCCTCTCACTGGGATCCAGGTTGCTCCCTCAACTCCATGTGAGTCTTGTCACAAAGGTCTTGTGCTATTATTCATGGGCCTCAGCTTCTGGACCCCTCAAGTCTAAGCATGACCCTCAGAAGAGAAGCCACACTCCTCATGGAGTCAGGTACAGCCCTGGGCTCAGTTATTTCTTCTTGGATGGATACTGCCCCCTTAGGCCCCCCAGTTTTGGCTCTCCCTCAGTCACAAAGGTAGCCCCCAGGGTGAGCCTCCCAAGCCATGTCTGAGGCTCCTTGTCCCCACACCTCAGAGTGGAGGCCAGCAGGAAAGCTGCTTCCCATTCTTCCCTTCCTTCCCATCCCTTCCCTCCCACCCTCACCCTCCCTCTCTTACTCCCCCCCCACCCACCTCCTTCCCAGCCCTGACTAGGTGGGGGATTCCACCTTTGTCAGGCAACCTGAAGGAGCTGCTAGCCACCAGAGCAGGTGCACAAAACAGAAAAACAATTGGCAAGCACAGAAAGGGAGAAAAACCACAAAAATCTGGGTTGCCTTTGTCTACAGGTAGTGGAGGCTCCCAGCAGGGGGAGAGACTGCTCAGCTCAGAAGCTGGACATTCTCTTGTGCTTAGGACAATCCTCTTCACTTCTTTTCAGCTCCACTTCCCTGTCCCCAAGTACTCACACTGAGAGCTCTGGAGGGGTGTGTAAGAGTGTGTGCACGTGCATGTGCCTGGGCTCATGTTGCACATACACTCGCACACAACTGAAGGGGTGCCCATGCTCCTCAGGGGTTTCTCTCTGGTAAAGTCCTGTGCACAAACACAAAGACAGACAGGTGTGTGCACACCTGTGCACACACACAGACACACACTAGATTCTAAGGGAGAGTAGGGAGTGGGGTTCCTGGAGGCTCACTGGACCTGGGCTGGGGCAGAGGGCCCGCCCTGTAGTGCAGCTGGCTCCCATTTGGGCTGCTCAAACGGTGGTAACTGAGAGAAGAGGGTTGTAGACCCGCTTGCCATCAGCTGAGCGAGTGCCATGGGCCAGCATCTCCTGGATGGTGATCCAGTTGTCTAGAATCTTCTTGTTCCTCTTCTTCATGGTTTTGCGGTGGCTCAAGGCAATAATGTTGAGCTCAGCCTTGCTGTCACCATTCTGCTGTTCCCTCAGGCATTCCAACCGGCTCTGCATCATGAACTCACGCCGCTTCCGCTGCTCCCGGGCACGAATCAGGTGCTGCTTCCGCTCCTCCTTGCTCCAGTAGCGACCCATCTTCATCTCACTCACCGCATCGTCGTCCGTGGTCATGCCACTGCGCTCCTCCCGGATTTTCAGGGCCCGGGCTTTTAGGAGGCGATCACGCACAGGCCGCTTGGCCACGTAGCGGGTTCCATCGCTGCGCACCTTGACCTTCCACTCCATGCGGGGCGCTTCGGTGGCTGCTGCGACTGCTCCGCCCACCCGAGGGCCACCAGCCAAACTCAAGGGGCCATGGCCCAGATCCTCCAGGCAGCGTGACGGGGCCAGCTGCACACAGCTGTGGTAGTACTCACTCTCCTGGCCCTGGCCTCGGTGGCGCCTAGAGAGGTAAGGGCTGCCCTCAGGGCCCACACGCTCCAGGGTCACTCCCATCTTGGGGCTTCTGCGAACACGCTCCTCTGAATGCTGCCTCCGGCCCACCTCTGGATCTCGGGAGAGGGATCGGAACTTGGCAGGGCTCCCCTGTGGAGGAGCTGCCTTAGGGTGGGTGGTGACAGGGGGGCCAGAGGGGATTCGGTTCAAGTTGGAGTTGCCAGCAGTGGCCCGCCTCAGGGGGCTCTCCGGCAGGGGCTCAGTGAGCAGCGGGGTGCTGCGGCAGCTCTCTCCTGTGTTGTAGGCACTGGTGCTGTCCTTGTCAGACTTCTCAGGCAGCTCAGAGATGTCGGACAGCTCGTGCTTCTTGGGCTCGCTGGCCCCCAGCTCATAGAGGCTCTCCTCCTCCAGCAGCCAGGCCTTCATGCAGCGCTCCCGCAGCTGCTGCATCTTCTGCGCCCGCAGGATATTGCGGCATTTGAATTCCAGGTGCCGTAGCTCCTCCTCCAGCATGGCCATCTCATGGCCCAGGCTCTCATTGCGGTTGACGTCCAGGGCGCTGTTGCCACCGGAGGCCCGGGCGAAAAGGAGGCCCAACTGGTTGCCGTTCTCCAGGTGGCACTTGATCTCCAGCAGCTCTCGGTAGCGCTCATACTCCTCATCAGTGAGGCCCGGGACTTCGCCACCCCCTAGCCCGGCCCCCTCAGCCAGCAGGGAATCCATGCTAAAGTGGAAGTCCCGGCTCTGCAGGGCATCCCCTTGCAGGCCAAACTTGCGCAGGGTCCCAGGCGTGTTGGTGGTGCTCGGGGCCTCGTCCCCCAGCAGGTCATGCTCAGAGCTCTCCTCGTTGCGGGTGCTCTCATCAGTCCGGCCCACCCCACTGTCCAGCTCCTGGCTGTTGCTCAGGCCTGGGCCCACATCAGGGGCCCCTTGCTCCTCTTGGTTTACGAGCTGGGGTAGAAAGATGAACCCTACTCAGTCTGGGTCCCACTAGCAAGGGCGCCAAACGAGGACTGGGAACAGAAGGGCTTTGGGGTCCAGTCCACCTCCCACGCACCCCCATCCCCTCCTCACTCTCCCTTCCTGCTTGCCCTCCCCACCACCTGCCCTTCATCCTTCCTCACCTGCTGGGCAGGGGGAGATTTCAACTTCCCCTCATTCTCTGAGCCCAAGTCATCCAGTAAGTCATCCCGGTCACTGTCCTTCAATCGTTTTGCCAGCTGCAGAGACAGGCCTGTGATGTCCCCACTGTCTTAAGAACCTCCCCAGACATCCCTCCAGTTGCCTCAAGGTTCCATACCCAGCATTCTGGTCTCAATGAAGTCAACAACCCAAGAGAGGGAGTGGTCCCAGCCATCATATGCCAAAAGGGGAAACAGGCCCTGGGACACTGCCAGCCCTCCATCAGTGCCAGGGTGTTGGCATGTCTGTGCCCTTGTCACAGATCAGCAGATTCCAAGACAGAAAGCCTGATGTGAGGGGACCCAGAACACCCTGCCAAACACACACACCTGGCTCTCAGGCCGGGCCACCAGCAGGGAGATGTTGGTGTTCTCTTCCTGGCTCAGGATGGCCACCGCCTCTTCCCGGTTCTGGACGTCCACACCATTTATCTGTGGCAAGCCGAGGAATAATCAACAGGATGCCAGAGCTGTTGGGCCCTGGTTGAGCACCCTGGGCTAGAACAAGGCTATCAAGCTTTGGCAGGACAGAAAGAAGTGGAAGGTGCCTCAGGAGAGGACAGTCTGGCCTGTGCAAAAGCACATGTGCTCAGAGGAATAGATGTGCTCACATCTGAGGGGTAGAGGGACAGGCTGGCAAGGTGCCAGAGCAGATTTCATGGGCACACAGGAGCCACCTGGGGCAGTTGTGTAGGAAAGATGAGACCCAGCCCTGGTTTCAGCCATGGCAGGATGACTGGCAGCAGGCTAAGCTCTTAGCAGGACAGAGCTAGGATCAGCTAAGAAGAGGTAGTGGGACGGCTGGCACAGTAGACCCCTGGGTCAGGTGTGCCTGCCCTGCTCACCTGGATGATTCGGTCTCCCTCTCGGATCCGGCCGTCTTTGGCTGCAATGCTGTTGGGATTCACCTGCAAGGCACACACATCCTGGGGACTTGGCACCTCTACTAAGGTGCCCTTTCAGTAGGAAGGATCAGCCTCACCTCGGGGGCTCCCAAAGCAAACCAAAGGCTCCTTGTTTACTCCCTCTTCAGCTCAGACCAGCAGCTTCCAAGCTCCAGGAGGCAGGGACAGAACAGTGGGCCCGGAGCTAGTCACTTCTCTCTAGCACAAGCCACCAACTTGCTGACCAAAACCTTCTAGCCCCTGCCTGCCACCCCCATTCCCATGCCCATGCCCTGGTTGGCACTCTTACACTATTTTGCATGGAAGCCTGTTCTTTTTTGTGTCAGAGGCTAGGCACATGTAGGAAGCTGGATAGTTTCCCATACTCATAAAACATCAACAGTAGGATATTCATATGAAGGTTTTAACTTGATTAGGATACTGCTAGAGTGTGGAGGACAGCAGGGGAGTCATCCTCCCTCCTGTGGACACACAGACATCTGCCAAAGACAGGTGGGGAAGAATGACCCCCCATGAGTGCCAGAAGGGCTGGTTGCAGATGTGGGAGGAAGAACAAAGCCTGGCCAGGACCTCTTCCTGCCTCAGCCTTGCCCACTATTCCACCCTGGCCACGTGTGCTGGGGGAGGCTGTCAGGCTAGACATACACTGAAGCTATTGGCTACCCTGGCCTCAACTAACTGGCAGCCTCCCTATGATACTAAGCAGGCCTTATCCCTGGCAGCTGGATCCTTGTGGGCAGCCTTAGAGCCATGGGCAATATGGAAAGGCCAAGAGGTTGGATGGTATGGGGATTCTGTGTTCCAGACTGCCTCAGCAGCCACCACCATGGTGCCCACTTGTCGCACTGGTGCAGTACAAATGGGAATCAAAGTCCAGCTTTGAGGTCCTAGCACGAAGACAGCATGGGACTCTGCTGCCTTCTAGAAGACTCCACCCCCATATCCCCACCTTCATACCTCTCCAACGTAGATGCCCAGGTCCTCCTCATCATCGGTGCGGTAGCAAACCATCAGGCCCAGCTTGTCCTGGTGGCTGGCTTTATACAGCTCCACCTCCTGCCACAAGGGGAGTGGGGGAAGCAGAGGAAGAAAGCCCAGGAAATACATGAGCAAGGACCCATGCTGCAGCCGTGGTGGCAGGCGCGGCCCGGCCCTAACCCCCAGCAGTACTTCACCTGAGCTGAGCTTCCAGCCCCAGGTTTGGAGGGTCTTTCTTACCATCCAAAAATGGCGCATGTGTTCAGTGGTCTTCCCTACCAGGAAATGCCCAAGACATACGAACGAGACACACAGGAAGCACAGGACACAGACATGTTCGGGACGCAGACTCACCAACATAAACTGACCATGGGACCTCACCCAAGCCCTCCCCAACTCAGCCAGACTTGGTGGGTGAGCCTGAGTAACCAGCCACACACCGGGAAGGACCACAAGGCCCAGCAGCCTGGAAGCCTGGAAGCAGCAGGAGCCAGGCCCTGAGCTGGGCTATAGACAGCCGTCTGAGGCTGGCTGCAGGCCCTGCCCTGGCCGCCCGGCTCACCTCATACTCCAGCTCGTCCATACGGTCTGCCTCCTGCGGGCCGCCCTCCATGAACTCCGCTGGGTCATAATACTCATGGCTGATGGGGGGGCTGCCCAGGAGAAGGGGAGGGGATCAGGCTGGCCATCTGCTCCTCTTGTGCCCTTGTCCCAGCTTCCCAGGCTGGCCAGTCCCATTGCACTCAGCATGGAACCCTGCTCTGGGTACACCCTCAGGGAAGATGGCCAGGCTACTTCTTCCAGAACTCCCTCCTTCTGAGCTACATGCATCCATGCATAGACCAGGAGTGTGCAGGGGTCCACACTGAGGATGCAGACATGCCTAGCTCTCCAACCCTCTCCCCCAGATCAGACTCCTCAACTATGCCAGCTGGCAGAGACTGACTTCTCCAAACTGTGGATGCCCCTCCCACCCAGCACTGACCCCACTCATGCAACGCCCCCAGGAGTTATCCAGGCCCTGGAGGACTGCTAGGGGGCAGAGAAGGCCCTCCAGTGGTGGCGTGGCCTCCCTTGCCCAGAAGCTAAGCTTGGCTGCTGGTGGCCCTGGGCCTACCTCTCTGAGGAGGGGATCCCGGGACCACCTCCCTGTAGCCGAGGTTTAGACTAGCAGAATGAGTCAGTGCTCACAGTCATGAGCCACCAGGCCTGGATGAGAGGCCCTTCTTCCGAGTGAACCAAAGCCAAAGAAAGAAGCCGAAGAGATGGAAGAAGTTCAGAGCAGGAAGAGAGATGGGACAGACAAGGATGCAAGAAGATTCAAGGGGTGATGCTTGTGAGGCAGAAGACGATGGGACGGCAGAGGAGAGAAGATGGAGGAGGAGCTGAGGACCTCAACCTTCCAGCAGCATGGTCCCAGGATGGTCCTCCCTTGGCCCTGGGGGTAGATACAATGAGGAGCCTGCGGGTCAGCCTCCCCTGGCCCCTTCCCCGGCTGGTGTCCAGCCTGAGGCTAGAGGCCTGGAGATTTCTGAGCCCTTGGGTGCTACAGTCAACTCTGGAGGCCAAGGAGCCTGCTTCCTGCCTGAGAGGGCAAGCCAGTCAGGGTCTCCCTGCCATGCCCAGAGCTGCAGCAAGGTAGCCTCTGGGTGGTGTGGGATGGCTGCCCCTGGTGGCGGGCCCTCTCTGGAGGCAGGGCCCGGGGCCCTCCTGAGGGCGACTCACAGCTCAGACAGGACGTACGGCTCCAGGATGACCATGGGCGGGGTGGGCGGGCGCAGCTTGCCCAGCGCCATGATATGCTCGAAGGTGATGTCAGTCTGAGTGCCACTGTCCACCAGCTGCAGGTCATGACAGGAGCTGTCCCCCCGGAGGCGGGGGCTGCGTCTCAACACCTGGATCACCAGGGGCTCCTTGGAGGAGCGCAGGGCCTCCAGGGTTTGCTCCTGAGACAGCTTGGAGAGCTCCTTCCCGTTCACCTGTGGCAGAGACATGCCCCCATGAGAACCCACTGACCAGTGCACCAATCTGCATAACCAAGAAATCTGCTCTCCACCCTTGGCCCTGCTTACCCTTAGTGCCCTCATTTCCAGGTGAACCCCAGAAGCTGGGGAGCCCCAGAAACTGCACTAGGTCTAGGGGCTCTGCTCTCACACTAGAACATCCTTCAGCCCTCCTCCAAGAGCCATCCACTCTTCTGTCCCCCTCACTCCGGCCCTGCTTCTCCTTCAGGCAGCGCTGAGGCCAGAGCTAGCATCTAAAAGATTTCAGAGTCCCCTTTGGCAATAACTGAGCATCTGCTGTGTGAGAGAAAGATCTTGACTCCTCTCCCAATGGGTGTCAGTCAACAAATGGGTTCAGGTGGGAGGGTTGGGGAAGAGTAAGAAGATGCAAAGGACAGGATCTCTGTCCTCAAGGTAGTGAGGGACTCACCAAAGAGAAAAGGCCAACAGGCACAGACCCTCCTGGAATCGCAAGGCAGTCTGAGGTCAAGGAAGTGGCCCTTATACAACCACCGCCATTTCTTGGGTGCCTGATGTGCCCAATTCTGACCCCAACAATCCATTTGGCAGATGAGGAAACCAAGGCTCAGCAAGACAAAGGAAGTGAGTCATAGTCATGTTGCAAGCCAGGATTCTCGCAGTGGTGGGGGGTCAGGTACAGGGAAAGAGGAGGCCATAGCAATCTGTGAGCCAAGGAGAAGGTGGGGCTGGAGCAGGCTCCAGGGAAAAGCAGGTTGATACTGGCTGGAGGATGGAGGGCCTTCCAGACAGAGAACCAGGAAAGCAGAGGTCCAGGGCAGGGTCTCAGCTGGGTGGAGCAAGTTGCCCTCAAGGCAACTGGAGACAGAAGGCTGGCCCAAGCCTAGCCCCTGATTTCTGCAGCAACCTATGTGCTTTGGGCTCTGGAATGGTCACTTTTCAATTAGTGAACCCTGCAGTACACACTGCAACCTCAAGGCCCTCCTTGGCAGGGAGGCAAGAACACTAATAACCAAAGAAACATAGCCAGAATCTGTCATGGGGCCAGTGAGGGAGAATCAGGAAGCAGTTCCTGGAGCAGGGGGATAGCAGGGTCTTCAATTCACTCAGCAGCTTGTAGAAGGGCTGTTCTGGGCCTGGAAAGGCCACACACTAGCAGTGACACCCCAAATGGCTACACCCTGCAGGCAAGTGCCAAGGCAGACCTTTTCGAGAGCTGCTACGGAAACACAGGGCCGGCCTAGGAAGGGGGGTGTGGGGGACAGGGGATGGCTTCCTGAGTAGGTGCCACCTGGCCCTGCATCAGGGGAAGTGAGAGGGGGCCAGAAAGAGACAGGGAGGCTGGTTTGCAGGTGGAAGCAAAGATCTTGACCGTCAGCACAGAGAGTACAGGTCCCGGGGATCTAGTGTGCACCCATGGACAGAGCTTCTGCAGGATGAGAGGGAGAAGGGCCCCACTTGGGCAAAGGCACAGGGGCACAGGCGGCTGTGGCAAATGAGAGCCCTTTTCTGCTTGGCTGTGCAATCTTCTCATTCTCACACACTACCTTCCTCCCTGGATGTCTCAGGGGGATGGGGTTCTTCAGAGATGCCCAATCCAACTGTAACATCTTGTCTTCCCAGCTGCAACGTGACAGACCAGCCCCTGGATGGCATTTCCAGGAAGCAGGCTGTCTTAGGAAAGCACAGGGAGTCCAGGGACCCCTGGCCAGCCATGGCTCCTCTGAGTAATTCCCTTTCTGCTATCTGATTATGTCCCTGTAGATAATTTCAGTTTTTATGTCTCCCCTCTGTCCAAACATTCCATGGTCAGAAAAGATTGTGTTAATCAATTTTGTCTAATTACAAAAGAAACACAGGTTCACTGTAGAACACTTGCAAAATACAGAAAACTGTCACATGCCTTCAGAGTTCAGAGTTCTTAAGTTTCCACAGAACAGCTGGAGGAGTCCTGAGGAGCCACAGCATCTCAGGCCTGGTGGGGGGGCAAGCATGGGGCTAGGGGTTCAGGGAATGGGGAGTGGGCTCACTTGGGGACCTAGGAGAAAGCCCCCTCCTTGATTTATGTAATAGGGGCTGGGGTGGGAGTTGTGGGAGGTGTAGATAGGAGTGGGGCAGAGGGTATGTGAGTGGGGGTGGGAGGGGGTGGAAATAAGGGTGTAGGGAGGCAGTGGGGATGTGGGTGGGGTTTTGGCTGAGGTGTGGAGGACTGGAGGTAGATGTGTGGGTACATTGTGTGCAGGGTGGTTGTTTATGATTTTGGTGGGTGTGGTAGCCTAGATAGGAGTGTGAGTAGGGATCTGGGGCTCTGGGTGTGAATGGATTGTGTTGGTGAGGGGTAAGGCTTGGTGGCTGTTATGACCCTGTGTTGAACTCCTCCGGGTCTTTTCTCCCACCCCCGCCTCCCCACTCAGCACCAAGTGTCAGCCTGTGTCATTATCCTCCTTTGTCCCATCCTAAGCTTTTGGTAAATTATTCAGCTGGGGAGATGGGGGGGGCACTGGGGGGTCTCTACATTGCCTTTTTATTCCAGATTTCACAGCTGCCACTCTTTCCTGCCCCCTCACACATCCTTCCTTCTGGGAACTGGTGTCCTTGGCACCTGCTGATCACTTCCTGCCCCCCTCCTGTCACGTATACCCATTCAAGGCCAGGTGCCCAAGTGTGTCCATTCCAATGGAAGAACCACACTCACTGGTAAGCAGACATACACTGAGGCTCTGCCCAAGCACCTGTGCATCTGGAGCCATGAAAGGTCCAGCAAATGCCCAGGGAGTGTGCTGAGCATGTGGCACAGGCTGGACCCTGGTAGACCTAACACTTGGGTAAGGTTTCACAGCCGTGAGACTTGAGTGTCATCAGGCTCCAGGGGACTCACTGAGTACACTCCCACCACACCTTGATTTCTGACCTGAGAGGGCCCACCAGAAATCAAAGGCTCAGGATGGGCATGGGGAGGCCCAGGCTGGGCCAGAGCAGACATGGAATACTCAGCTCATCCTCAGGTCAGAGAGGAAGTCCCAAGGGGCCCCATCCAACCTTCCCAGGAGCTCCCAGGCAAGTTGGCCCTCAGCTCTGCTTCCATGTCCGTCGCCCCCACCCCCCACCCTCAGGGCAGTATGCTTGAGGGCAGGGGCCTGGCTACTTATAGGAATCCAATTAGAATCATGTTCCATGTTGACCTGGGTGGTCAGCTTCACAAGAAGCCCCTCCAGTTCAGGAAGAGTGATACTTGCTGGATGGGCCCAATGTTAGAAAACTCACGATCAAGTGCTCACCTGCCTCTTGGAACAATCCAGAAGAAATCCACTTTACCTTCCAACACTTCATATACCTGGAAGCCCACTTGAATGTCACATGTACCCCCTTGACCCCAGTTCCCAAAGGCTCTCATCTTCTCTAGTACTCCAGGTGGGCTGTGCCAGCCTTGCCATGTGCCGGGCACCATTTCTTGCCTTAGCTAGAAACTACCCTTTGGCAGCCAGTCCTGCTGGTTTCAGTGCGCTTACCTTGCCTTAGATTTCATGCTCTCTGCTTGGGGCCTCTCTACACATGGCTCTTTTTCCTGCTGCTGGGATGGGCCTAAACGGGTTGGCCTGTGGACCATGGCTCCAACCCAATTCCAGCTGAGCTGGAAGTCACTTCATTTCTACCAGGAAGAGGGGACTCGAGCCTTAGAGGCACCCCTTTGCCCAAATGGGACCCAGGTAGCCCTCACACTCTGCTTTCAGTCAGCCTGGTTCCTGTTTATGCACCAACGGACCACTCACTGTCCAGTCTCCACAGGTCCCATGCACTCAGCACCCCTCATCCTGGCTGACCTCCTCACCCGATCACACACTCAGTGTGGATCTTACCCCAGAGTGTAAAATGGTTATCTTTCTGAAGTAATTTGTCAATAATTATAAAGGTTGAAAATGTTCATCATATCCTCAAACCCAGTAAATTTGCTCTAAATAGATCCCAAAATGACAAATATTATGCGGACTGCAAGGATGTTAAGAGCAGCGTTATTTTTTATTGTGGTCAAATATACCTAACACAAAATTTACCACCTTAAACATTCTGAAGTGTACAATTCAGTGGCATTTAGTGTATTCACATTGTGCAACCATCACCTCTATCTAATTCCAGAACATTTTCATCACCCCAAAAAGGAGACCCCCTACTAATTCTCTCCACACTCACTCCAGCCCCCATCAATCTCATTTCTGCCCATCTGGACACTTCAGTTAAATGGAATCCTACAGTATGTAGTATCTGAATGTCTGGCATCTTTCCTTGGCAAGTTTTCTAGGGTCATCCATATTGCAGCAAGCATCAGTACTTTAGTCCCTTTAGGACTGAATGATATTCCATAATATTCCATAGATAGGTTACATTTTGTTTCTCCGCTAAAATGTGGACAGACATTTGGGTTGTTTCTACTTTTTGGATACAGTGAATCATGCTGCTAGGAGCATTCCTGCACAAGTCCCTGACTTCATGTTTGAGTCCCCGTTTTCAAATCTTTGGGTATATACCTAAGAGTGGAGTCACTGGGCCATATGGTCATTCTATATATATATATTATTTTTTTCTAATATGTTTTTGTTGACTTCAGAAAAAGGGAGAGGGAGAGATAGAAATATCAATGATGAGGGAAACAATTGGCTGAATCCTGAACACCTGAGCCCCAAACCTGGGCATGTGCCCTGATTGGGAATTGACCCTGTGACCTCCTGGTGCATAGGTTGATGCTCAACCTGAGCCACACCAGCAGGGATGGAGATATATATATATATCTGAGGATATTTTTCTATTGATTTTTCAGATAGAGTGGGGAGAGAGACACACACACACACACACACATCAATTGGTTGCCTCTCCCACGACCTCAACCAGGGCCAGGGATCAAATCACAACCGAGGTACATACATGCCCTTGACCAGAATCGAACCTGCAACTCTGGTCCATGGGCCAACTCTCTAATCGCTGAGACAAACTGGCCAGGGCTGTCATTCTATATTTTAATTCACTGAAGTACCAGCAGTCATTTTATTTTATTTTATTTTTCCTTTATTGATTTTAGTGAGAGAGGAAGTAAGGAGAGATAGAAACATCCATGAGGGAGAACATCGATTGGCTGCCTCCTGCATGCCCCCCACTGGGGATCGGGCCCACAACCTGGGCATGTGCCCTGACTGGGAATCAAACCAGCGACCTCTTGGTGCATGGGTCAACGCTCAACCACTGAGCCACACCAGACTCTTTCTATTATTGTTAAAAAATTTTTTTATCTTCACCCGAGGACATTTTTGCATTCATCTTCAGATAGAGTGGGAGGGAGAGAGGGAGGAAGCGAGAGAGAGAAACATCAATGTGAGAGAGACACACTGAGTGGTTCCCAGCCACATGACCCCAACCGGGGCCGGGGACAAACTGCAACAGAGGTATGTGCCCTTAGCGAGAACCAAAATCAAAGGGCTGACACTCTAACCATTAAGCCAAACCAGCCAGGGCTATTTTTTTAAAATGTTTTTATTGCCCTGACCAGTTTTGCTCAGCGGTTAGAGCATTGGCCTGCGGTCCACAGAGACCTGGGTTCGGTTCCCGCTAAGGGCATGTACCTCGGTTGCAATTTGTCCCCGGCCCTGGTTGGGTCGTGTGGGTGGCAACCACTCAATGTGTCCCTTTCACGTTGATGTTTCTCTTTCTCTCTCTTTCTCTCTCTCTCTCTCTCTCTCTCTCTCTCTCTTTCTCTCTCTCTCTTCCTCCCTCCCTCCCTCCCTCCCTCCCACTCTATCTGAACAAAAAATGGAAAGAGTGTCCTCGGGTGAGGATAAAAAAAAAGTTTTTATTGCCTGGCCGATGTGCCTCAGTAGTTGAACGTCGACCCATGCATCAAGAGGTCACCGGTTCGATTCCCAGTCAGGGCAAATGCCCAGGTTTTGGGCTTGATCCCCAGTGGGGGGGGGGCAGGAGGTGGCCAATTGATGTTTTCTCTCATCAATGTTTCTGTCTCTCTCTCCCTCTCACTTCCTCTCTCTCTAAAATCAATAAAGAAAAAAACTATTTTAAATAAATAAAATGTTTTTACTGATTTTTCTGGAGCAAGAGGAAGGGAGAGAAACATCAATGTGAGAGAGATACATCAATCAGCTGCTTCCTGCATACCCCCTACTGGGGATTGAGCTGGAAACCCAGGTATGTACCCTGACCAGGAATTGAACCAGGCCCTTGCTGTCCATAGAGTGATGCTCAATCCACTGAGCCACATTGGTCAGGCTACCAGCATTCTTTTTAATGCCAAAACCTTTACAACTTTGACTGTAAGTGTGTACTATAGTCTTCTAATAACAAGCCTGTTTGTTAAAATGACACATGAACTATGATGGTTACCATATAAAATGTTTATGGGGAAAGGCTTGGAAATAATAAATTAAAATATTATGCAAGGGAAATGGAAATCTGAGATTTCTGGGAGTGTGGATCTTGGCAAGTGGTAGGTAGCCTAGGCTGGGTGGAAGCAGTATTTATGTGACTTTTCTCTTTTGTTCTTTACAGCATTTTCTCCAATGAACATTAATTTGCTAATCAGAGAGGAAACATACAAAAACAATCTAGCCTGTGATCTGTTCTGAGTTTTTCCATTTCCCTGCAGACTATGAAAGTTGGCTGGTTTGTGCTTCTGGCTCCTGGGCAGCCAGGCTCAGACTGCAGCCTCTGGGCTCCAGCCCCTTGAGCGCCGTTAAAGGAGAGCAGTGGCAATGAAGTCACATCACATTTCATATCCAGACTTGATCTGAGGAGGCTCAGGAGGCCCTACTTTTTCCCTCCACTGCCTTCAACTTCTTGCCCAAAAGGAAGGAACAGCTCCCAGGAGCCTGGAGTCCCAGAGGGGGTAAAGTAGTGGGAGGTGGGGATACCTTGGAATGTGAGCTCCAGGTAGGGAAAGGGCCTTCACTCCAGGACCTCCTGCCTTAAAGGTGAGGGGGTGAATAACAGCACCCCCCCCATGCTCTCCCCTTAGGGGAGGTGGTCAAAAAGACTCTACACCCATACCAGGAAGCACTGGGAAGCTGGTTTTGCAAAACTGGGAAGGGCCTGGACATAGGGCTAGCCAGTCAGCCTCAGTGGCCCTTAGAATCAGGGCAGGACTGGGAAGACACCCTCCAAGCCCCCATCCCCACTCCCTCTGGCTCTCTCTAGGACTGCATTTGCAGAAATGATTCTGTGGTGGCCAAGGTGTGGGCCATGATCTCCCCAGCCCAGGGTCTGAGTAGAAGAGGCCACTAGACTTATCTGGGTGATCACTTCATAAGTTACACAAATGTCTAATCACTATGTTGTACATCTGAAACTAATATAATAATGTATGTCAACTGTCACTGAAAAAAATTTTAATTACTTTTTTCTAAAACAAAGAGGATAGAAGGCCTTGGTGGGGGTTGGGGGACACTGACCTCCTAATTGCTGGGTGGGAGCCCATGCCTTCAGTGGGAGCCCATGCCTGCCCAACACCCCAATGCCCACCCCAGCCACTCAATGCAAGCCAGACCTCTATGGTGTAACCCCTCAACAGGAGTTTGGTGATCAAGGTTACCAGCCAGAAAGCGGGGTGAGGGAGGGAGGGGTCGGGGGAGGGAATAAGACGCAGCTGGGGCAGGTGCCTAGCTCAAGCCAACCTCAAAGGGAGTATCTGGAGGAAGTTGTGGTGGGTGCTGGGGGCTTTTCTAATAATCAAGGGTGTTGGAGGTGAGCAACGAGGTTGAGGGGTCCCAGCAGGTGGACTGTCAGAGGCTGTACCGGAAACAGGGAGTCTGGACACCTGAGCCACTGTCTGCTGCTCTGTGCTCTCGGCCCTGGGGGACCCAGCTCTCTCATCACCAGGGGGCTAAGGATGAGGACAAGAGGCAACTGAGTTCGCCTGAATGCTGATTAGACAGGTTCAGAAGAGGAAATATTCATAATGCCAGAAAATGAGGAAAAGAGAAAGCCTTGGGGACATTGGAGATAGGCGAAGGGACACCAGTGGCAGGTGAAGGAGACATAGGAGTAATAAGGAGACAGATGAGAGAAACGCAGGAAGCTCAGGGGGTGGTAACGATTGGGCAGGGGCCAGGTATAGGCGAGGGCCAGCCCCAGCCTCTGCTGCACCGCCCTCCTCCAGCCGCGGTGCAGCAGCCGCCAGTGGCCAGTGGTGGAGGGCGGGGCCCTAGGCGCGCTCGCCCCGCCCCCCTCCCAGCCCAGAGCCTCAGACAAAGAGTCAGGGCTCTCTCCTCTTTGGGCTCTCGTTCGTTCTTTCTTTCTTTCTCCCTCTCTCTCCCTCCCTCTCTCTCTCTCCTTTCCAGGCTCTCTCTCTCTCCTCTCCAGGCTCTCTCTCTCTCTCCTCTCCAGGCGCGCTCGCTCGCTCGCGCTCTCTCTCTCTCTCTCTCTCTCTCTCTCTCCCTCTCCCCTCTCCCGGCTCTCCATCACCATACTTCCCAAATACGCTACTGTGGAATCTGGGCGGGAGAGGTGGGGGGAGGCCGAGAGAAAGAACCCAGGCCTGGTTTTCTGGGGGTCCTGCAGGGACTCCCAGGGAAGACCCTTTCACCCACAGTAAGACTTCAGGGAGGTGGTTAACTACATAATTGCTATTATGACTCAACTAACCCCACTCTGAGGATTAGGAAACTGAGGCTAGGACTAGAGAACAGAAACCAGAAGTTACCCTCTGCCCTGGGCAGGGAGTTCTGATGGACCAGCTGGCTCTCAGCTCTGCAGTCAGCTGTGTCCAGGGACCCTTTGGATGAAGCTGTGTCTGGTTTCCCCAGTCCAGACAAATGTTATGGGGACCTCCAAACTGACAGAGCATTGTTGAAGAAAGAAGCCTCTGC
Source organism: Molossus molossus (assembly GCF_014108415.1). Lineage (NCBI taxonomy): Eukaryota > Metazoa > Chordata > Mammalia > Chiroptera > Molossidae > Molossus > Molossus molossus. The sequence continues at coordinate 91,401,867 of NW_023425355.1, read as the reverse complement.
AGAGAAGGGTAGTCTGAGCCAAGGGCAGGTTCTCTGAACTTCTGTCTTTTCAGTGGCCCAACAGAAGTCCTCATTCATGTCAATCCACAGGAACATTGGAATATTTGATAATGAACATCTGCATTTCCTTCACCCAGATTTCCCCAGAGTGCACATTCTGCCACCCCTGATCCCTCCTTTCTGTACACACACTTTAAAAAGCAAGATGCTGAAACGAACATTGCCATTCCCTGGGGAAACCACAACACCCCTAATAAGCTCATGGATTTGGCAGTGGGACAGCCACCTCCACATCTCTCCAACTGTACCAACTAATGCTTTTATAGCTTCCTTTTTTTGGATCCAGAATCCAATCAAGGATCACACATATTACATTTGATTGTTATATCTCTAGTCTCCTCTAATCTAGAACAATGTATCCACTTTTTTTATTTTTTAGAGAGGAAGGGAGAGAGAAACATTGATGTGAGAGACAAAACATTGATCTGCTGTCACCTGCATACACCCCACTGGGGGTCGAGCCCGCAACCCACCCAGACCGGGGACCTCTCAGTCCATGGGATGAATTTCAATCCACTGAGCCACACCGGCCAGGCAATTTAATGACATTGACCTCCTAAAAGAGTCCAGGGCAGCTACCCAAGGTCTTTTTAGTAGTCTAGGGGTGGTGTGTGTGTCTGGGTGCCCATGTGAGCCACCTGTATGTTGGTAAGGCTGTGGATGATGGGAAAGGGAGGGTCAGTTACTATATGTGATATGGAAAAACAGATTATGTCCTTTGGGACCTACCCACCTTGAGCAATGACCCCTGGAAATTGATCCAATAGGTGAAGTGAGGCCTCACTTCTTATTTGTAACAAACCCACATCCTAAGTGATGTTGATGTGATTTGGGGCTTCATTGATTTAATCCAAGTTCCTACCTGAGGTTCTTGCTACTCAATGTGTGGTCCAAGGACCAGCAGCATGGACATCATCTGGGAGCTTGTGAGAAATGCAGAATCCCAAGCCGCACCCTGTGCCTGCTCAATCAGATCCTATATTTTAACAAGACCCCAGGGTGGAGTCAGCTGTCCCAGAGTGCCCCCTTGAGGAATGAGGAGGTACTTGCACACACCTGAACAGGGTTCAGACACCAAGCCAAGTGCTTCGAAGGGTGTCTCCTTCTCTCCTCTCTCCTCCCCCCACTCTCTCCAAAGCTGTGTAGTGGTGCCCGCACATGGTAGGCTGAAATCTGACCCATCTGCCCTGCCCCCGCTTTTCCCAGGGAGAGGAAGTCTCAGGAACCTCTGAAGTCCTGTTTGGGAAGACCAGCAGGGAATGAGGGATGCCCCATACCTCCTGGGTGAAAAAGCAAAGCAATTCCTGAGGTCATCAACATCAACCTTTAGGTGTGTGCTCACAGCTTTCCAGGCCCTGTGGATGACAGCTGAAAACATCCTCCCACCCACCCACCTCTGGGCTAACCTGGCTGGCCCTCCCCATTTAGCAATAATCCAAATGATTTTCTTTACGAAGTGCTTTTCATTTCCACTGCTCAAAGCAAGCAAGAGGAAGAAGCAGATTGCACTATGAAGAGGAGAGATGCCTGTGACACCCCAAAGTCAACCCCAAGCCCCAGCTTCTCAGTCTTTCCTCCTTTGGCTTGACTCCTGAGCAAAAGGACCAAATCTGTCTATTTCTTTTACATTACAGAAACCCTCAGAATAATGTCTCTGGACATTAAGTGTGACACATCCATGAGTAAGGCCTTCTCTATCCAATTTCAATGTTAACAACTGATGGCAGCAACTGCACCCCCCACCCCACCCAAATGAGATCCCAGGGGGCCCAGTGCCAAAGACACTGATCTTGCCTAGGCAAGGACCCCAGGAGGCAGGCACTCTTATTCCCATTTAGCAGGTGAGGAAACAGGCACTGAGCAAGTGAACCATTCAGTAACAGCACACCACACTGTCTTACCTATCTGGCAGGGACTTGAGGTAGATGGAAGGAAAGACCCACTCAGCCCCACTAAAACCTGTGCTGGGCTTAAGTGTTCTTACCTGCTTTTTGTCCGTGTGTGTGTGTGTGTGTGTGTGTGTGTGTGTGTTTCTTGTTTTTAAAGCTTTACTGAGGTATAATTGCCATACAATCAACTGTACATATTTAGAGCATACAATTTAAAGTTTTGATACACACACACACACACACACACACACACACGTGAAACTATCATTGTCACCACAATTAAGACAATGACCATTTATTTCCATCATCGCTAAGTGTCCTCATGCCCCTTTGTCATCCCTCCCTTCCAACCATCCCTGCAAATGCTGCTCTTCTTTCTGTCACTATAGATAAATTTGCATTTTCTAGAATTTTCTATCAATGGCTCAGACAGTCCTCGTAATGAGGTAAGGAAGGAAGGGCATTTTAAAATCTTGGGTCGCCCTGGCCGGTTTGGCTCAGCGGTTAGAGCGTCGGCCAGCGGTCCAGAGAGACCCGGGTTCGGTTCCCGCTAAGGGCATGTGCCTCGGTTGCAGTTTGTCCCCGGCCCTGGTTGGTTGTGCGGGTGGCAGCCGCTCGATGTGTCCCTTCACGTCGATGTTTCTCTCTCTCTCTCTGTTCCTCTCTCTCCCTCCCGCTCTACCTGAACAAAAAATGGAAAAATGTCCTCGGGTGAGGATAAAAAAACAAAACAAAAAAAAACCAAAAACAAATAAAATAAAATAAAATCTTGGGTCAATGGTAAAGCATGATGAGCCTATGCACATGATGGCTACTGGAATTCAGTGCCCCATTCATGCACTCCACAGTGATTTCCAGAGGACCTATTTCATGCACAATGACAGTACCAAAGTGCTGCTCACAGGAAACCCCCACTCAAGTGGGGGTGGGGAGAGGTGCCATGGAAGACAGAGAAAGATGTCTCGGAGAGAGGGGACAGGCATGGACCCACTGCCCTCTACCCTGCTCTCAGTAGCAGATCGCCCCTTCTTCCCCTCGCCATTGTGCCTCTTTGTTCATGGTCAGTACCTCCCCCATTGTAAAAAGGCCCCAGGTGAGGGGGATTGTGGTGTTCCAAGCTGGATCCCTAGCACACAGGATGGTGGCTAGCACAGTGGGGGCTCAGCAAGTAGGTGCTGGACAAAAGAAGGCATGGGAGACTATCAAAAGGACTGGAGAGGTGTTCTTTGGCCTCTCCTGATGTGGCCAGAGGGGAGAAGACAAGTGGTTGACTCATTCATCCAAGAGGCTGAAAGAAGAGCAGAGATAGCTAGGCCCTGCAGGGAATGGGTGGAGTGGGCTGGAGGAGTTTCCTTTGTCACATAGGCTTCCTATGTGCCAGGCCACCAGCTAGCCAGTCAGCATATGATGATGTCAGAGAAGGGTTACCAAAATCAAGAGGCAAAGAGATGAGTTCAACAGAGTGGAGTGTGATTAGATCCACCACAGAGAGGAAGAAGCCCAGCAAGCAGGGGCACATGGAAGGCATTTTGTGCCTTGGTGCTAGATGGTGCCACTTCCTTCCTTTCCACCCTGTGTAACCTGGCTCCTTCTGATTCCTAACCCAACATGCATCACCCCCCACAACTCAGCATCCTTTCCAGATTTTTCAAGCTCACACCCCCACCTCGCCTGCCACCCCCAGCACCCACCCTTGGAGGACATGACTGGGATAATGGAAATATGGATGGAGCTCTAACATGCTGCATTTAAAGTATTGTGATAGACCATATCAGTAGAATAAAGGGCCAAAGTCATGAGAACATCTCAACAGCCATAGAAAAGGCACTTGACAAAATCTAACATGCTAAAAACACTCAAACTAAGAACAGAAGGGAACTTAACCTGATAAGGAGCGTCTGTGAAAAACCCACAGCTAACCTCATACTCATTGGTGAAAGATTGGAAGTTTCCCCTTAGATCAGAAACAAAGCAAGGATGCTGGCTTCTATTCAACACTGTACTGGACGTTCTAACCAAAGCAAATAGGCAAGAAAAGAAATAAAAGGCATCCAGATTGGAAAGAAAGTAAAACTATCTCTATTTGCCCGTGACATGATCCCATATACAGAAAATCCTGAAAAATCCACTAAAAACTATTAAAGCTAATAAATGAAGTTTAGTAAGGTTGCAGGATACAGGATCAATATACAAAAACTTACTGTATTTCTATACAATGGCAATGAGAAAGATGAAAAGGAAATTGAGAAAACAATTCCACTTGCAATAGCATCATAAAGAATAAAATATACAGGAATAAATTTTTAGAAAATGCACAAACAACATCGGTGAAGAAAATTGAAGACCCAAATGTAAAGATAACCCATGTTGGCCCTGGCCGAGTAGCTCAGTTGGTTAGTGTTGTCCCAATATGCCAAGGTTGCGGGTTCAATCCCAGATCAGGGCACATATAAGAATCAACCAATGAATGCATAAATAAGTGGAACAACAAATCGATGTTTCTCTTTCTCTCTCCCTTCCTCTCTCTCTAAAAATCAATAAATAATTTAAAAAAAAATAAAGACATCCCAGGTTCATGGGTAATAACTACCCCCCCAAACTGTTCTACAAATTAAATGCAATTCTTATAAAAGTGCAGCTGGTTTCTGTTCAGAAGTTGACAAGCTGATCCTAAATTTTATATGGAAACTCAAGGGACCAAGAATAGCCAAAACAATCTTGAAGAGTACAAAGTTGGAGGACTCACACTTGCCAGTTTCAAAATTTACTTGCAAAGCTATAGTAAAAGCAGTTGGTACTGGCATAAAGATAGAAATTTCTCCAAAAAAGATATGCAAATAACCAATAGGACATGAAAAGATGCTCAACATCATTAGCCATCAGGAAATGAAAATCAAAACCACAATGAACCTGGCCAGTGTGTCTCAATGGTTGAGCACTGATCCATACACCAAGAGGTCACTGTTTCGATTCCTGGTCAGGGCTCATGCCCGGATGGGTTGGGTGAGTTGCAGACTCGATCCCCAGTAGGGGGTGTGCAGAAGGCAGACAGTCGATATTTCTCTCTCTCCCTCTCCATTCCTCTCCCTGAAATCAATAAAAACATTTTTTAAATAAAGTAAGCACCTTTTTAAAAATGTGTTAATTCAACAAAAATTAGATAAAAGTGAAAAAAAAAACACATGTTGGAAAGGATGGGAAGAAATTGAACCCTCTTGCATTGCTGGTGGAAATGTAAAATGGTTAATCTCTGGTGGAAAACCATGCAGCAGCTCCTCAAAAAAACCAAACAGAATTATATGATCCAACAATTCCATTTCTGAGTATATACCTAATAAAACAAAGTAAGGACTCATAGATATTTGTACACCCACAGGAGCATGATTCACAATAGCCAAAAAGTGGAAGCAACCCAATAGCCATCAACAGATGAATGGATAAATATTATGTGGTATAACCATACAAGGGAATATTACTCAGTAATAAAAAAAATGAGTACTAATACATGCTACAACATGGATAAACCTTGAAAACATGATAAATGAAAGAATTCAGACACAAAGGGTCACATATTGTATGGTTCCATTTAGAAATGTCTGGAAAAGGCAAATCCACAAAGATAGAAAGTAAATTAGTGGGTGCCAGGGGCTGGGAGGTATGGGGGGAAATGGGTATGGGGTTTCTTTTTAAGGTGATGAAAATGTTCTGGAATTAGTGGTGATAGTTGCAAAACTCTGACTTTACTAAAAACCTCTGAATTGCATACTTTAAGGGTAAGAGTATGCAATGTATCTCAATAAAGCTGTAGTTTGTTTTTTTTTGTTTGTTTGTTTTTTGTTTTAAGTGCCTGGGAGTCATCAGGCAAAAAAGGCCTGGAACTCAAGGCTAGGATAGAGACTTGGGGGGTTTCCTTAACCTGGGGGTCAGAGACCTCTGGAGATCTAGGAAGAGCCCTTGCACAAGGGAGTCACATAGCAAGTGATGTAGGTGTACGTGTTCATTTCTCTTGGCTGCATTGTGTCTTAGTGGGGTCCCTTACTCTGGTGAGGTGCAGGACTCACAGGCCGGTATGGAGGAGACAGGGAGAAGTGCCACTAAAGCTGGGAGAACATCAGTGTTTAAGAAGCACTGGCCTAGCAAGGAGTCCTGGAAGTTGACTGGTCTTTTGGGACAAAAGCTACCTTCTTTGAGAGTAGGTTCCGGGCAAAAGTTCTCCCTTTTATGCCTGGGACTCTAGCCCCAGAAATGGGGTCATCTGAGATAGCTAATGGTTTTCTCTGGTTTCCAGATTTTAAAAATTCAATCTTCTTTCATTTTCCCTTAATTTTAAAGGATGTTCCTCTTTTAAAACTGCATCTAATCTTCCCTTCTGTCCAAACTGGCAAAAGCTTTAAAAAGGGGCAGCGGCCCTGGCCGGTTTGGCTCAGCGGTTGGAGCGTCAGCCTGTAGATCAGAGAGTCCCGGGTTCGGTTCCCGCTAGGGGCATGTACCAAAAAAAAAAGTTCTAAAAAGGGGCAGCGTTCCCAGGGACTGGTCAGGTATGGCTGCAGTTCGGACCAGGAAACATCAGAGGGTGGCTGGCCTTTGGAGGCACCCTCACCCTGGGAGCCTACTTGCCCAGGCCTTGGGGCTCTCACTCAAGGAGGAAAACCTGGCCCAGGAATTTTTATTCAAATCCTCCTCAGACAGGGAGACCCCTAAAGCCAGCCCCAGCCCAAGCTATGGTGCCTCTTCCCACTGCCATGTGGAGCCCCCCAAAGGGTTACCATAGTGTCTCCTCCCACCCATGGCTCATTTCAGGCCAATAGTGCAGTGCAGGTTTTGTCCTCCACTTTTCACACATCCCCATGAGTCTGGCCTGACTACATCAATGCCTCCCCGGCAAAGTCCAGAGCCACCTGCTTTGCAACCACTTGCCTTCTTTTTTTTTTTTTTAATTGAATTTATTGGGATGACATTGGTTCACGAACCATACAGGTTTCAATTGTACAACTCAATAAAACATCATCTGCACACTGCCTCATGCGCCCATCGCCCCAAGCAAAGTCTCTGTCTGTCCCCCAATGGAACCACTTGCCTTTTGATGAAATGATTCCAGGAAAGGAAGCAGTGAGAATGGGATTCCAGGGCCTCATCGACCAACCAGCAGAGCCCACCTCCCTCCGGCAGCCTGGGTGCCCATCACTGGGATTTCACAGACTGTCTCTCTGTCCCAATCCCAACCGGGGTCATTCCTGAACCCGATCCCATGAGGAGGCAAAGGCAATGTCCAGGAAGGGGTGGGGAGGGCCTCGAAAAGCAGAGGGTTCTTGTGCCCCGGAGATCTGCTAGGAGAGCTAAGGAGTGCCACCAGGATAGGGCAAGATTCCCCACCTGCCCACCCCGCCCCCTTCTCACGGAGGCCAGAAGAACTAGGCTCCCAGCACAAACTCTGGACTTTCCCAGCCTCCCCAATCCTCTGATGCACTGATTCCCACCCCTTCCCGCGATCCCACTGATACCTGTAGGGGTTCCCCCTATTCTTCTAAGGAGACCCCATTTCCCAGCCAACACCGCTCCCACCTGCACTTGCTCCCCAATCCCGACCAATGAACACGGAGTTGAAGTGCATATCTGTATGAGTCCGGTTTGCACCAGGGTCTCGACTCCCTCTCACCTTGAACTCCCTTCACTTGGCCCTGGGGGCGTCTCAGGCCACACCACCTGGGACATCTCTCTAGGCAGCTCTCAGAGCGCACACATAAAGTACACACACGTGGGGCCACAGGAGCCTCCGCGCACATACAGATGGGGTACAGGCACGCACTCACGAAATAACGCCACGCACAGGCAAGGAAGCCCTGCTCCCAGCCTTGGGGCTGGAGTCCAGGTCGGAGCTCGCAATCGGGTGTCTCCAGTTCCTCCCAGCCACACACCCCCTGGTCCACGCTCCCCCACCCTACCCGCCCCCCCAGGCCCAGCGGGAGAGAGAGCAGGCCAGACAACACCGCCAGCGGACGGCCCTTTCCCCTGAACCCGATGGCGGCCACTCACCCGAGGCACCCCAAGGCCTGGACACCCACCGTTTCGGCTGGAAAGGAGAGTGGGTGCTGGGGTTGGCATCCCTGCCCGGACCGGGCGTCTGCAGGGCACCGGGTTGCCCATGCAGGCTTGCGCCCCTGTCCCACGGAGATCTGGGAGATCTGGATTTGGTGGTACCACTCGCTGCGGGCGCCAGCCTCCCAGCCCTGCCCTGGGTCCAGCCCCGCAAGCGTGTACGAGGTAAAGAGCCCGTTGCTATGCAACCTCCACCCCGCGCTGGCGCCCGCAGCATCGCGCCTCCCAGCTCCTAAGCGCGCTGGACTCGGACCGAGCCCAACTTCCCAACCCGGTCCGATCTGAACCCAAGGCTCGCGTACCAACCTACTCCCGGCGCCCAAAGGATGCGCCCCACACCCCCATCCCCACGCAGTTTCCCCCATCTGTGACTGGTTCCCACGGAGCGCCAACACCCAGCAGCTGCAGAAATTGAGGGCGAGAATGGCTCCCTACCTCTCCCTCTAGAACCCTCCAGTCCTCCCACATCTGTGGCCATGGCTCCAACAGGCCTTACCCCGCAGCCGGCTTCCTCCCCAGGTGGCGCCCACGCCTCCCACCTCAGCGGTCCAGCCGCCCTACCTGAAGCATCACTTTGTACTGCTCCTCCGGTTTCTGGACCACGCACATATTACATCCCATGGTGCTGGCCGGCGAGGGTAGAGGGCGGAATCGGGTAAACGTCTTTCACTGGCCCTTGCGCGGGACCTCGGGTCCCGGGCCAGGGCCGGGAGCCATACCCTAGAGCGGGGGGCGGGCCGCCTAGCAGGGGAGGGGGGCACGCCCCCGAGGAGGGGGCAGCTCCACGCCCCTCGGGTTAACTCTTAGCTGGCTGAGGCCAGGGGCGGGCATGCTCCCTCGCACCCGGCCAGGAAAAAAAAGGGAAGCGGGGGATGGGCGAGCGCGCCAGGCGTTGCTTGGCTACGGCCCCCCAGGAGGCGCGGGGGCGCGCCGGGCCGCCGGGGGCGTCAGGGGCCGTGGGCCGCGCGCCTCCCCGCCCGCGGAGCCCGCCGCTGCCGCTGCCGCTCCCGCTGCCGCCTCCGGCTCCCGCCCATGGCCGCCGGCCCCGGGAGCCCGGCCCTCGCGCTCAGCGCCGCGGCCCGGCCCGCCGACTGGGGGGCGGCGGCGCAGCGGCGGCTCCCGCTCGCGGCCAGGCCCGCGCCCGCGCTCCCGCCTTGTCCGGCCGCGCTCCCTGCGCTCCCGGCGCCCGTTCTCCGGCCCCCAGCTGGCCCCGCTATCTCCAGCTCCCGCCCGGGACGACGGACACGCGCGCGGGCCCGCGGCGACGGCGGGGGAGGGGCGCGGGGACGGGGCGCACGCGCGAGGGGAGGAGAGCGAGGCTGGGTGGGAGCGCGGGCGGCGGGAGGCCTCCGGAGCTGGCGCGGGAAGCCAGAGGCGGGGCCTGGACGCGGGCGTTGAACCGGGTGGGGGAGACCCCTGGCTCCCCGCCAACTCCGGCGTCGGGCCCCGGGCGCCCAGCACTGGAGGTACCACCTGTGCGGTGCAGACCTGGGAGACACGGATCGTGTTTGGAGGAGCGCCCCCCGGGATCCCTTAGAGAGCTCAGGCCCTTCGGGGAGAGGTGGGGAGGCGATTTCAGCCCCTTTGCCAGGCCCTTTACAGGGCAGCCCGAATGCCTCTACCCCTCCCCCCGGTTTCCCTTTAATGACGGCTTCTCTCCTTTAACTCGGCCGGCCGTTCCTTCGCTGTCATTGAAATGGGAACCGTTGTTACTTTTTTTTTTTTTAAGAATAAAAAGAAAACAGCTAGAGGTGGCATGGATCGTGGGGAGAGCCTGCCAAGTGGCTTGGGATGCCCTGCAGCCCTCGCGTGAGCACAGGACCGGCTCGGCCCGCCGGGTCTGCTGCTTTACCTACCTGTGTCTCTAATCGCCAGCGCGCGCTCAGGCACAGCGCTTTAACATTCCCTCCATCTTTTCCTCTTGTTTCCCACAACCTGTCCTCTTCTTGGACAAGCCGAGAGGGGGTGGGGGGCAGAGAGGCCTTTGCCTGGAAAGCGCATCGGATTAAGGCCTACATTCCCATGGGGTGCCTGGGAGAGCTGCTGAGCCCAAGCCCCCATGGTTGCATGCCTTATTTCCAGGCTTTGGCAAGTGACAAAATAATTAACCACACAAGGCTGTTCAATTAGACCATGGCGGTGGGGGAAAGCCCTTCCAAGTCCCTTCCTTCCTCCCTGACTCCTGGTTTATAGGAATCTGGAAAAAAGATATGAGTGTCCCCAAAAGCAGACCTTGAAACAAGAGATGTGGGCAGATAGCTTGTGTTGGAAAGTGGTCTCAGAATGAAAGCCAGGTTGCACTCTCAAGTTGGTGGGCACTTGGAGCTGCTGGGACTTGACCTCACTAGGAGCTGGAGAGAGTGCATCTCAGAACTGTCTGTCCCAGATCTGAAGAGGGGACTGCCATACCACAAAGGACCCCAAACCTGGTGGCTTAAAATAGCAGAAATGTATTCTCTTATAGTTCTGGAGGCTCCGAGTCCAAAATGAAAGTGTTGGCAGGGCCCAGGGCTGTGCTGCCTCTTAGGGCTCTAAGGGAGGGTTCTTCTTTGTCTCTTCCTAGCTTATTGGGGGCTCCCAGCAATCTTTGTTGTTCCTTGGCTTGTAGCTGCATCTTTCTAATTTTTACCTCTGTCTTTACACGACCTCTTTCCTGAGCGGGACTGTACTGAGGTAGCAGTCTGTTTATACCAATATAATGAGATGACCACCTATGAACCAGGTCTGAGTGTTTCCCCCTCATCAGTCAGTCATAGGGAACCTCCTGCCTTGAGTCCATAGGTGTGAGCTGAGAGAGAGTACCAGTGTGATGGAGTGCCTGCGGTCTGGACTACCTGTCCATATACCTGACATGAGCATCTGGCTCCAATTGGGCCTGGCCCTGAAGGTGCCCTCTCTACTGGATTGCTGCTCTGCCTACTTGGCCACATGACTCAGTGGTTCTGCTGGTACTCAGCTTATGACTGGCAGCTCCAGTCACACAGGCATTTAATCTCCCATGGTCAGGCTCTAAGTTTGCACTACAGCCCAGTAGCATGATAGCAGCTGCTTTCTGAGTGGTGAGTAGTTCTGCCACGGAAGATATGGCCTTGCTCCCCATCTTTATGAATCTGTGCTGGGATCCTTCTATTGAGGCTTCCCACAAACTGAACAGCATCATTATCTACCATGGACAGATCCCTCTCTTTCACCTTTGGTTGTGGTTGCATCATGGCTGTAGCAGCAGAGCAGCTTGCACTGCAGCCCAGGCATTAACAGGTCATACCTGTGCATCCCAAAACATGCTTGATCTGACATTCCACCAATTTGGTGATCTATCCAGCATCATACCAGATAAATCCCTTTTCTTGCCTAAGTTAGAGTCAGTTTCTTTCTTCGATCAGAAAACCCTAACAAATATGAAGACTTCTGAGAGTATAGGAAGGAAGGAGATCCAAAACAGTTGATCCAGAGGCAGCTACTTTAATCTGAGCTCAGCAATGAGAAAGAGGGTAGAGGGACATCGCAGCATGGCAGGAGGGTGACAGATGTGGTGGGCATCCTGTCTGGAGCAGAACAGGGTGCTCAAGATATGGACATGGTGAGGGCTTTCACCACCACGATCACTGTGATCCTTGCAGCATTCTTTAATCGGAAGACCAAATGCCAAGGTGAGCCTGGCCCGGGTTATTTTCTGAACTGGTCCTGTTATGACTGTGCTGCTCTCTCTCCATGCCCTGAAGTTTGGTTCTGCTGAGGGCACCAGGTGACCCCACAGAACGGTTCTACTTCAACCCACCCCTCATCACAGCAAAGAGACCAGGAGCCCATTCTTCTATTTTTACACTGGCTATAAGGTCTCTGGTCTCCATTCCAGCCCTGCCAGATGCCCCACTGGGGAGCCCTATATCCCAGTACTTGGCTTGTGACCTTGCCCACTGGCTCTCTCACAAGGGAATTCCCAGGGATGCTGAGGTCAGACCTGACCTGAAAACTCTGTCCAGCTTCTCTTCTTTGAGGAGCCTTGACTCTTCATCTTCCGTCATCCCAGAGTGACAAGGTTGCCCACTCCTAATGTGGCTGTAAGTTTTGTGTATGCTACTCCATCTCCTGGGACCGCTCAGTCCATGGGACAACTCTCAATCCCTGAGCCACACTGGTGGGGCCATCTACAGGCCATCCAGTGTGGTTCAGTGGTTGAGCATTGACCCATGCACCAAGAGGTCACCGGCTCAATTCCCAGTCAGGGCACATGCCCAAATTGTGGGCTGAATTCATAGTGGGGGGCATGCAGGAGGCAGCCAATCGATGTTCTCTCTCATTGATGTTTCTATCTCTTGCTCCCTCTCCCTTTCTCTCTCTAAAGTCAATAAAGAAAAAAAATTAACTATGATCCATTTTGAGTTAATTTTTTGTGAAGGATATATGGGCTGTCTAGATTCATTTTTTGCATATGGATGTCCAGTTCCAGCACCATTTGTTGAAAAGATTATCCTTTCTCCATTGAGATCAGTTGACAGTATTTGTAAGGGTCTTTTTCTGATATTCCATTTTGAAAAACCGAAAAGAAACCCTGTTGATGGCAGGGAGGAAACAAATGGGAGGCCCAGGGGGCTTCTCATGTTCTATATGAGAACAAGTCCTGACTCATGGGAACATGGGTATTTGCTTTTCTAGTGTGTTCTTTTTTAAGTTCAGATGCATGGAATCAGATTACTCACTATCCATCAAATTAGTCCATTCAGGGCGTGCTTCATTTTGTTTATTTTAAAAATAAGCATTAACGCCTGTGAAGCCACCACCAAACCCTGGCATGGGACCATTACTAGTAACTTACATATACTATCCTGACCCCCCCCTTCCCCTACACCCCACAGTAACCAATAGCCTGCATTTGTATTTCATTCTCTTGTTTTTAAAATTTGTCATAGAATATGTATAACACAAAATCTGCTGTTTTAACCATTTTCAGTTCAATCCAGAGTTATACCCACAATATTCAACTATCACCACTATTCCCAAAATCTTTTAATCACCCCAAACAGAAACTCTGTATCCATTTCGCATTAGCTCCCCATTCTTCTCCCTCGGGCCCTAGTAACTTCTATCTACTTTCTATCTATGAATTTTCCCATTCTAGATAGTGCATATAAGTGAAATTGTATAATATTTGTCATTTTATGACTGGCTTATTTCACTTAGCATAACGTTTTCAAGGTTCATCCATGCTGTAACATGTGTCACAGTTTTATTCCTTTTTTATGGCTAAATAGCATTCCATTGTATGAATAAGCCATATTTGTTTATTCAGTCATCTGTCAGTGGACACTTGGGTTGCTTCCCCCTTTTTTAATATAGCTTTATTGTCTGTTTATATATGCCTAAAATGATGTTTTCAGTTTAACATATATTTTTAACTTTATGCAAAAAGTGTCCTGTCTGTAGTTTTCTGGGACTTGCTTTTCTCTCCTCAACATTACATAACTAAGAATTTTTCCCATGATGTCATTTCTATAAAGGGCATTTCGGTTCATTCCAGCTTGTTGCTATGAACTTTTGTGTGCATGCCTCCTAGAGCAGCATATGAAAGTTCCTCTTGCATATGTGCCTAAGAGTGGAAGATGTGCCCATGTTCAACTTGATAGGTGAGGCCTAACTTTTTCCCAAAATGGTCCTACCAATTTACACTCCCACCAGCAATATATAAAAGACCCTTCAGTCCTACCCACAGGTTCAGGCATCCACTGGGGTTTTGGAACATATCCCCTGCAGATAAGGGGTGACTATTGGATATTTCTTTCTCCATTTGTTGAATAATTCCCTCTTTCTTCCCTGATCGCCATCTGTGTTACATATTAAAGGAAAGTCTTGTCTTTGAGTAGTCTGTTAAGGGCTCTCTGTTTTGCCCCAATGGCCCGTTTGTACTAATGTCAGACTTTGTTAATTGTTATAGCTTTATAATACGCCTTGTCATCTGCTAGGCAAGCCCCCACTCATTCCTCTTCATTAAGGTTGTATTATCTCATCTTGACCTTTGCTCTTCCATAATGCCAACAATAAACCTAATACCTAAACCTACTAAAGAGAGTACAGAACAAAACCTATGGATGACTCTCACTTTTGAACAAATAAATGCAAAAATTCTAAAGAGAAGATAAGCGAGTAGCCTCCAGCAATATAACAAAAGAATAAAATATTATGGGTGACCAAGTAGTGTCTGGTCCAGAAATGCAAGAGTGGTTCAACATCGGGAAATCTTTTCACAGAAGTCATCACTCAGAAAATTAGAAGAAACTGCTTGATCACATCAGTAGGGTTTGTAAGACATTTGATAAAATTCAATATTCATTCCTTTAAAAGAGTCTGAACATAGGAACCTGGCTGTGAAAGACAGCGCTTTGACTGTTCTGATGATCTCACAAAAGCATTTTCAGCAAAACTCGGAGACAGGCAACCTCAGCCCCAGGCTAGGTATGGGGGCTTCCCAAGGCAGTGAGAATTATGGAAGCAGCCAGGGACGGGCATGCAGAGTCAACGGTGAGCTGCCCTGGGCTCTCATATCTCATATAAGAGCAGTGCATTTTGTCTAAGTATGGGGGTTATTCTAAAGTGGGACACCTTTTTACCTGCACACAGCAAGAGCTACAGGACCTGGGGAACATCAGGAGGGGATATGTGCAATTAAAAGGCAGCAAGCATAGCAAAGCAGCCAAGGGGCAGCACATCTCAGAAAACACTGGGAACAAAGTACACTTCCGTAGGTAAGGGACTCATCCTGTAGTACTAATCCTACATGCCTTGCATAAAACAGGAGTTTAGAGATCTGGGATAAAGGCAATTGAGACAGACCAGAAGCCACACTGTAGGGGGTGGGTGTGGGGGAGGGGATGGTGAAGATGTGGGAGGAATAACAGATTGGCTTAGTGATGGCAGAACTCTGAAAACACTAAGTTATCAATATTTTTCCCTATGGTTAATGCTTTTTGTGTCCCATTTAAGAAATCTTTCCCCAATACAAAATAATAGTGAACATAAACTGTAACTGAAAAATTAAAGTAAAAAATGCAAAATCAATTAATCAATTAATAAAATAAAATTGAAAAAAAGGGAAAAGAAATTTTTCCCAACTCAGGAATCATGAAGATGTTCTCCTGTTGTCTCCACAGGCTTTTTTGTTTTGCCTTTAATTTTAGATTTACAATACAGCTGGAATTGATTTTTGTGTATAGTGTCAAGCAGTGGTCAAGATTTTTTTCCCCTGGAAAAAAGAACTCTTCCAGGCTGAAGATGCTCAGGAAGGCTTTCTAGGGTCTTACTATAAGGTCCAGGTTCGTTTTTTTTATTGTTGTTTTTAACAATGCCAGGAAGCCTATCAAAGTGCTCCCTTTCTTCAAAAAGTACATTGCATGGAGATGCAAGTCCCTTTGGGGGCAAGGCATCTGCTTATACTTAATAGGTTGTAAAGAAATAATAATATAAATAAATCCAGAGCTGCCATGCCAGAGGAGCTGCCTTGCAGGTCTTACTCCTCAAACCTTTGTAAAGTTGCAACAGGGCAAAATAACCTTTGGACTGGACCTAGGGCAATGTTGTGTCCCAAAGAACTGTTTGCAAACATAATAGGAAAGCAGATTATTATGACTACTGGACTGATTACTGCTGGACTGAAAGCTAAAAACATTGTTTAGGCCCAGTCAGTGTTGCTCATTGGTTGAGCATCAACCCATTCACCAAGAGGTTGCTGGTTCGATTCCTGGTCAGGGCACATGCCCAGGTTGTGGGCATGATCCCCAGTGGGGGGCATGCAGGAGGCGGCTGATCGATGTTTCTATCTCTCTCTTCCTTCCTCTCTCTCTAAAATCAATAAAGGGAAAAAATTTTTTAAACATTGTTTACCATAAACATTACTATGTTCTGTTCTCTACACCACTAGCAATGCCTTCCTTCTATTCTCCTTCCCCATCTCATAAATACCCATCGCCTTTGTCGCCTAATCGGAACACTATCCGGGGTTCTGCCTGAATCAGTGAATCCCGAATAAATGCTTGTTGCCTCACTTTGGCCTTTTGTTTTTAGGTTAACAGGGTCTTGGGCACTTTTACATTTTAAGGGAAGCCCTTGGAAATTCTTAGGATCAGATCACAATTGCTTCCAGGAGTAAATGCAAACTGAGTTTCTGGGGAGGGGATATTATCAGAACTCTCACTTTTATAACTGTCCACTTCTGTACAAACTAGGTGCATCAAAATGCAAGTCCCTCGGAGGGCAGAGGGGCTTGCCACTTTTAAATTTTAAGGGGGCCATTGGAAATCCTCGGAGCCAGATCACAATTGCTTCCCCAAGTCAATTAATCTTATGATTTCCTGGGGAAGGGAATGGGCCCCACCTGCCCTTTCTGCTGGAATCCCACCATCTCTTGCACTTGTCTTGGCTGTAGTCTCCAACTTTCTGTCTTTGGTTTCTGCAAGTCCCCGCACTCCCTCTCCCCCTCCCCCAGGCTGCTTTTGCAAATGGGTCTCTGTCTTAGGAAAAGGGTGTGGGGGAGGGGAATTCTCTACCCTCTTTGGGTCTCTTTCTGGCTGGGCTTAAGAATTAAACTGAGGTAAGACATATTAACAAGGAAAGCACATACGTACATTTTATTAAATTTATACATGTACATCGGAGCCTTCAGAAGAGAATGGAGATCCAAAGACGTGACCAGAGCGGGAAATTTGTATACCCTTTAGACAAAGAAATGATGAATTTGTGAATAGTTGACAAGACCAAGGGGTCTGGGCTAAAGGTAGTCCATAGTGAAGTAACTAGGAACATAAGGGTGAGATTAAGAAGGTTTGTTTGTACAGATTTCCAGGACTCCAATTCCCCATCTCTGGTGATAAGAATGTCCTCCTTCCTCCTGGTACAGGGAGGACACCTTTCACAGGGGAGTTTAATCTCCTGCTTTCAGGGGGGAAAAGGAGGTTCAGTGCCCTTATTGCACCTGCTGTTTCTTCTGTGCCTTTGATTCAAAATAATCAATATGGCAAAGTGGCTAATTTGGGATGACATACTCTGGTTTGCTTCTGGGGTTTCCTGGGCATTAGACTTGGGTTCTTGGTTACATGGATGTGTTCACTTTGTGGAAATTCATCAAGCTGTATATTTATGATTTTGTACTTTTCTGTCTGAATGTTATACTTGTGTAAAAGTTCACTTGGATTGTTTTCCTCCATCTGGATATTCAGTTGATACAGCTCCAATTAATGAAAAGTTGCCCTTTCCCCATTGCTGTGAAGTGTGTCAGGGAACTGTGATTAAAAACAAATTCTCCCAGCTCAGAACAAAAGCAGAAAAGACAAGAAACAACCAATGAATGCATAAATAAGTGGAACAACAAATCGATGTTTCTCTCTCCCTTCCACTTTCTAAAATCAATTTTAAAAATTAAAAATAAACAAAAGCAGAAAAGAAAGAAAACAATTGTTTCATTGAATAAGCATGAAAACAGAGCATAGCGTGCATGACAGGCCACCCCCTGCAGGGCTGCAGAGACACTAGGAAGTCTCACCCTCTACAGAGCCAGGTGGATACTTGCCATTCCAATAGGGATGTTTTGCCATTTGGAGCCTGGCGTCAGCTGAAGTCAGACCCATCTCCTCCCAGGAAACTAGGCTTCCGGAGGTATCTTCCTTGATTACATTTCAAAAAGATGCTCCCAGGTCCTTGAGCGGAGGAAACATTCCTGAGTTGTGAGAAAGACCCGAAGCTTATTTACCATTTAAAAGATTTACGTACATTTGAAAAAACAAAGGAAGAAATTCTGAATGAAAAAGTTGAGAGGGGCAAAGCCTCCTGCCTTATTTTCTACAGGGGAGAATTAAGGCTCTTACTTTCAGTTTGTATTTGTCCTTATAATCACTTACCTGTATTCCTATGAAACAGTAACTACAATATTCTCTTCATTATTGTTTTCACCTTTTTCTGGGCAAATTGCAGACGCTTCAATAGCCAGCAAGTAAAATACAAAGCAAAACAATCAGCAGAGTTACAATAGAATGAGTTTTATTTTTATTTTTTTGGTACGTGCCTCTAGTGGGAACCAAACCCGAGACTCTCTGGTCCACAGGCCGACGCTCCAACCACTGAGCCAAACCAGCCAGGGCAAAAGGATGAGTTTTAAAATTCACTCTGATATTTGCCTTGGGATAATGACCTTTAAATATATCATGCCTATGTTGAGGCTTAAATCAGATTCTTGGTTAGGAATTGTGATCCTTTTTCTTCATCATACATGGATTTTACTATCTGTGGTGACATTACTCGAGCTTTCAAACGGTTAACTATTTGAGTATAATTTTTAAGTTCTTAACCAGTCCAAATCTAAAGAGTAGCTTAACCCCAAAGTTTTGTAATTTAATTTTCTTTTTTTTGTGGTACATGCCCCTAGCAGAAACCGAACCCGGGACTCTCTGGTCCACAGGCCTACGCTCAACCGCTGAGCCAAACTGGCCAGGGCTGTAATTTAAATTTTTAATTAAGAGTTTTTCTTGTAAGGCCCAATAAATTTCTCCTGAGTTTTCAGCAAATATATAAGTAGCATCATATTTACATGATAATTTAGGCCCTTCAGTGATTGTGCCATTTTCTCAAGTAATGTGTCTCAGATGTGAAAGACACTTAAAGAGAAAACCATGGGCCCCAAGTGGCATCTCTCGTGCTAAAAGCCCACTGATACCAAACCTAGTTTTGATACTTGATCTAATTGCAGTTTCAACCTTTCCCAGAAACATAATCAACCAGTCTGGAATTACTGGTCAAGCACCAACCAGTAGGGTTGTCTTTCATGTGGGCCTCTCTATCCCCCATAGAAAGAAGAGGACATAGAGGGCATTATTGTACTACGTGAAATAAGTCACAGACAGGCAAATACTATATGACCTTATTTATATGTGGAAGCTAAAACACAAAACAAAATAAGTGAACAAAACAAAACAGACCCAAAGACATAGAGAACAAGTTGATGGTTGCCAAAGGGGAAGGGAGTGGGGGTGGGAGGGTGATAAAAATTTTCTTTAAATTAAAATAAATAAGAAAAGTAGGAGGGAGGGGGAGGGGGGAATCAGTGGGGGATAAAGGAGAAACATCTGTAACAAAAATTAATTAATTAATTTTTTAAAAAGTAGAAGAAAGCTAAAACAATCTAAACTAATAAATATATATTAACACATTTATTATCTATGTATCCACGTAACAACAAAGTAAGATGCATTAGTTATTATGTTAAATGTAATAACATGAAACCACCTATTAAATTTTACTAACCATCATATTAGGTTAAAAGGAAAAACTCAAATATATGCTATTTAGAAGAAACACACTTAAGAAACAGGAATAATAAAAACAATAGGTAAATTCAACACATGCAAACCAAAGAATACAGGAGAGGCAATATTCACATCTGATATTAGTATCAAGTTACATGGAGTTTAGGATTAAAACACCAAACAAAATAAATAGGGATACTCCGTAATGATAAAATACACAACTGATGAAAAAGGATGGTCAGAAAGGTACATGCACCAAACTGCAAAAGAGCTACGGCCATAAATCCAAAGCAAAATTAAAGAACTTTTATTTTTTAAAAATAGAAAGAAAGAAGAGGTAATCTGCATGATTAAAAAAAAAACCTTGCCTTTCTCTTTCCCCCAAAAAAGATGTCCGGGGGGCCCCAAATAATCCCTTTCTTTCTTTTGTTAATAGCTCCCTTGCCCCAACCTTCTTCCTATAACAACCTTCCATTTGCGAAGCCCCCCCCCCCCCCCCCAAAGAGCCCTTCTAGTTGCTGAGCAGGATGCTGCCTGGTTCCGGAATTGCTTAAGAAAGCCAATTAGATCTTCACATTTACTCCATTGAATTTTTTTTTTAAACAACACCCCTGGCCATCATCCAGTCTTATTATGAGGCACCAATTCATGAGTACCGATAAAATTTCCATGTTTTGGTGCACACGATCATATTTGTCTTTAGTCTTGGAACAAACCGGTCCTGTGGACCATTTTTTTTCTTGCATCATGCCAAATCAGTAGTCATATTACTATAACATTAAGTCAATTACATCTCCCTGAACCTTTGTTTATCCATCTATACTGGGACTGGGGCAGCTTGTGTTCTAAAGTTAATCAAGTGATATTAGACCATCTTCTGCAATATCTATAAATGCCAGATTTGTTTGTCTATCAATTAGATGCTTTTCTTCTCTGCTCCATCCTTTAACCTCTTTCAGAAGTCATGGCTCCCATACCTAATTGTTTCCTTAAATGTAAACAATCCTATAACTTTGAACTAATAACAATTTCTTATAACTATTTTATAGCTGATTGATGCTGGACTCAGAGCGCCATTGAGAGCTTAGTGAAATGATTTTTTCACAGCATTAAACTATTTCAAGCAGTTCAATTTCAATTTTTAACCAATTGCATGTTTATTAGTAAATGCAATTCTTAAAGTGATTCAAATGGCCACTACTGTGAATAGGGCAGTCTGACCCACTATGAGAACAGACTCAAATTTAGTGCCAATATCAGATACTCTGGAAAAATGCTCTGTGGGAACCACAGTCCAGTTCTCCTGAAGGGTTGGTTTCATGTGGGCAGCATGGATCCAGCTGGGTCTCTCTCTCATTCTGATGGCCCTATGAATGACTGGCAGCACTTGGAAGGGTCTCTCCCAGGGCAGTGACAGCCCACCTTCCCTCTGGGAAGGCCTTATGTAACTGAAATCTCTGAATTGAAATAGCAAACTTCTCTGGAGTGATCTTTCCAGGTCCATCTAACTTGAAATCTTTTTGTTTGTTTGTTTGTTTTTGGTACATGCCCCTAGCGGGAACCCAACCTGGGACTCTCTGGTCCCTAGGCCAATGCTCCAACCGCTGAGCCAAACCAGCCAGGGCTAACTTGAAATCTTATAGGGTTTCTAAGAAAGAGTGAAACCTGCCCTGGCTGGTTTTCTCAGTGCTTAGAGCTGAGTCACGGGTTTGATTATGGTAGAGGGAACCTATCTCATTTGCAGTTTGTATCGAACCTGGCCCTGGTCTGAGTCCTGCCGGAGGCAGCCAATCAATGTGTCTGTTTCACATCCATGGATGTCTCTCTCTCTCTCTCTCTCTCTCTCTCTCTCTCTCTCTCTCTCTCTCTCTCTCCCTCTCTCCCTCCCTCCCACTCTATCTGAAGATAAATGAAAAAATATCCTCAGGGGAAGATTAAAAAAAAGAAAGAAAGAGTGAAACCTTTTTAAGTAACAAGCATGACCCTTGAAGGATTCATTTATTTATTTATTTACTTATTTTAATTTTTTTCTTTATTGGTGTTTTTTTGTTTTGTTTTTTTGGTACTTGCCCCTAGCGGGAACTGAACCCGGGACTCTCTGGTCCACAGGCCAATGCTCCAACCACTGAGCCAAACCGGCCAGGGCTTCTTAATTAATTTTAGAGAGAGAGGAACGGAGAGGGAGAAAGAGGAAGGGAGAGGGAGAGAGAGGGAGAGGGAGAGAGATGGAAACATCCATGAGAAAGAACATCCACTGGCCACCTCCTGCATGACCCCACTGGGGATCAGGCCCACGACCTGGGCATGTGCCCTGACCAGGAATTAAACCTGTGACCTCTTGGTGCATGGGTCAACGCTCAACTACAGAGCTACACCAGACAGGCTGGAAGGATTTATTTATTTATTTAGTATTTATTTATTTATTTATTTATTTTATTTTTGTTACAGATGTTTCTCCTTTTTTACCCCATTGACACCCTCCTCCCCATCCCCCCTGACCCGTCCCCGGCTTTGTTGTCCATTTCCATTGGTCATGCATACATGTATATAAGTTTTGTGGTTTATCTCTTCCCACCCTCCACCACCCCCTCTTCTGAGGGTTGTCAGTTTGTACCCTACTTCCATGTTTCTGGGTCTACCCTATTCCTCATACTGTTATGTTCATTATATTCCATATATAAGTGAGATCATGTGGTATTTGTCTTTTTCTGCTTGGCTTGTTTCACTTAGGATTATACTTTCCAGGTCCCTCCAGGTCGTCTCAAAGGATAAGAGACCTTTCTTTCTTATAGCTGCATAGTACTCCATTGTGTATATATACCACAGCTTTTTTATCCATTCGTCTACTGATGGACACTTGGGCTGTTTCCAGATCTTAGCTATTATAAATAGTGCTGCTATGAACATGGGGTACATATATTCTTTCTGATTGGTGTTTCAGCCTTCTTAGGGTATAGTCCTAGAAGTGGGATCACTGGGTCAAATGGAAGTTCAACTTTTAATTTTTTGAGGTAACACCATATTGTTGCACCAGTCTGCATTCCCACCAGCAGTGCACTAGAGTCCCCTTTTCTCCACACCCTCGCCAACACTTGTTGTTTGATGATTTGTTGATGGCGGCCATTCTGACAGGTGTGAGGTGATACCTCATTGTTGTTTTAATTTGCATCTCTCTGATGATTAGTGATGTTGAGCATTTCTTCATATGTCTCTTGGCCATTTGTATGTCCTGTTTGGAGAGGTGTCTATTCAGCTCCTCTGCCCATTTTTTAACTGGGCTCTTTGTCTTCCTTTTGTGGAGTTGTATGAGCACTCTATATATATTGGAAATTAACCCCTTATCTGATACATCATTGGCAATGATGTTCTCCCATACAGTGGGTTGCCTTTCCATTTTGATGATTGTTTCTTTTGCTGTGCAGAAGCTTTTTAGTTTGATATAGTCCCATGTGTTCATTTTCTCCTTTGTTTCTCTTGCCTTAGGTGATGTATCAGTGAAAAGTCTGCTCTGTATGATGTCCGAAATTTTGTTGCCTACATTTTCTTCTAGAATTTTTATGGATTCACGGGTTACATTTAAGTCTTTTATCCATTTTGAGTTTATTTTTGTGTATGGTGTAAGTTGATGGTCTAGTTTCATTTTTTTGCATGTAGCTGTCCAATTTTCCCAACACCATTTATTAAAGAGGCTGTCTTTACTCCACTGTTTGCTCTTGCCACCTTTGTCAAATATTAATTGAGCATATTGCCTTGGGTCCATTTCTGGGTTTTCAGTTCTGTTCCACTGATTTATATGCCTGTTCTTGTGCCAGTACCAGGCTGTTTTGGTTACAGTCGCTTTGTAGTATAACCTGATATCTGGTATTGTGATCCCACCTACTTTGTCCTTCTTTTTCAAGATTGCTTTGGCTATTCGGGGTCTTTTTTGGTTATATATGAACTTTTGAAGTATTTGTTCTAGTTCTGTGAAATATATCGTTGGTATTTTGATGGGGATTGCATTGAATCTATAGATTGCTTTGGGTAGTATGGACATTTTAATGATGTTAATTCTTCCAATCCATGAACAGGGTATGTGCTTCCACTTTTTTATATCTTCCTCTATTTCTTTCTTCAATGTCCTGTAGTTTTCAACAAATAGGTCCTTTACTTTTTTGGTTAAGTTTATTCCTAGGTATCTTAATTTTTTTGGCACAATGGTAAATGGGATTGTTTTTTCAGTTTCTCTTTCTGTGAGTTCATCATTGGTGTACAAGAATGCCGTCGATTTCTTGACGTTAATTTTGTATCCTGCTACTTTTCCAAATTCATTTATTAAGTCTAGTAGATTTTTGATGGAGTCTTTAGGGTTTTCTATGTATAATATCATGTCATCTGCAAATAATGACAGTTTCACTTCCTCCTTTCCAATTTGGATCCCTTTTATTTTTTCTTCCTGTCTGATTGCTGTGGCTAAGACTTCCAGTACTGCCCTGGCCGGTTTGGCTCAGCGGTTAGAGCGTCGGCCTGCGGTCCGGAGAGACCCGGGTTCAGTTCCCGCTAAGGGCACGTACTTTGGTTGCAGTTTGTCCCCGGCCCTGGTTGGTCGTGCGGGTGGCAGCCACTCGATGTGTCCCTTCACGTCGATGTTTCTCTCTCTCTCTCCCTCCCACTCTATCTGTACAAAAAATGGAAAAATGTCCTCGGGTGAGGATAAAAAAAAAAAAAAAAAGACTTCCAGTACTATGTTAAATAAGAGTGGCGCAAGTGGACATCCCTGTCTTGTTCCTGTTCTTAAGGGAAATGTTTTTAGTTTCTGTCCATTGAGTATGATGTTGGCTGTAGGTCTTTCATATATGGCCTTTATTATGTTGAGATATGATCCTTCTATTCCCACATTGCTGAGCGTTTTTATCAGAAATGGATGCTGGATTTTGTCAAATGCTTTTTCAGCATCTATTGATATGATCATGTGGTTTTTATTCTTCATTTTGTTTATGTGGTGTATCACATTTATTGATTTGCGAATATTGTACCAGCCTTGCATCTCTGGAATGAATCCCACTTGGTCGTGGTGAATAATTTTTTTGATGTATTGCTACATCCGATTTGCTATTATTTTGTTCAGGATTTTGGCGTCTATGTTCATCAGGGATATTGGCCTGTAGTTTTCTTTCTTCGTAGTGTCTTTTTCTGGTTTTGGAATTAGAATTATGCTGGCCTCATAGAACGTGTTTGGAAGTCTTCCTTCTTCTTGAATTTTTTGAAATAGTTTGAGTAGAATGGGTGTTAGTTCTTTTTTGAATGTTCGGTAAAACTCCCCCATGAAGCCATCTGGGCCGGGGCTTTTGTTTCCTGGGAGAGTCTTGATTACCTCTTCAATTTTCTTAGTTGTTATTGGTCTGTTCAAGTTTTCTATCTCTTCCCGGTCCAGTTTTGGGAGACTGTGTGTTTCTAGAAATTTGTCCATTTCGCTTAGATTGTCAAATTTGTTGCCATATAGTTGTTCATAGTAGCTGTTGATCTTTTGTATTTCTGCGGTGTTGGTTGTTACTTCTCATCTTTCATTTCTGATTTTGTGTGTTTGGGTTCTCTCTCTTTGTTTCTTGGTGAGTCTAGCTAAGGGTCCATCAATCTTGTTTATCTTTTCGAAAAACCAGCTCTTGGTTTCATTGATCCTTTGAATTGTTTTTTGGTCTCTATGTCATTTATTTCTGCTCTGATCTTTACTATTTCCTTCCTTCTACTTGCTCTGGGGTTTTCTTTTTTGTTTGCTTTCTAATTCTTTAAGTTGTGAGGTTAGACAGTCAATTAGAAATTTTTCTTGTTTTTTGAGGTAGGCCTGTAGTGCTATGAACTTCCCTCTGAGAACTGCTTTCGCTGCATCCCATAGATTTTGTGTTGTTGTGTGTTCATTTTCATTGGTTTCCAGGAAGTTTTTAATTTCTTCCTTGATCTCCTCGGTGCCCCATTCATTGTTTAATAACATGCTATTTAGCCTCCATGTGTTCAAATGTCTTTGCATGTTCTTGTTGCAATTAATTTCTAGTTCCATGCCATTGTGATCTGAGAAGATGCTTGATATCATTTCAATCTTCTTGAACTTGTAGAGATTTAGTTTGTGCCCTAACATGTGGTCTATCTTTGAGAATGTCCCATGTGCACTTGAGAAGAATGTGTATTCTGTAGTTTTGGGGTGTAATTCTCTGTAGATATCTATTAAATCCATTTGGTCTAGTGCTTCATTTAGAGTCTCTGTTTCCTTGCTAATTTTTTGCCTAGAGGATCTATCCAGTGCTGTCAACAGGGTGTTGAAGTCCCCTGCTATGACTGTATTGCTGTTGATTTCTCCTTGGAAGTCCTCCAGAAGATTTTTAATATATTTTGGTGCTCTTATATTGGGTGCATATATATTTATCAAGGTTATATCTTCCTGTTGGTTAGATCCTTTCAATATTATGTAGTGGCCTTCTTTGTCTCTAGTTATGGCCTTCATTTTGAAATCTATTTTATCAGATATGAGTATTGCTACCCCAGCTTTTTTTTGCTTTCCATTTGCTTGGAAAATTTTTTTCCATCCCTTCACTTTCAACCTATGTGAGTCTTTTGTTGTGAGGTGGGTCTCTTGTAAACAACATATAGATGAGTCATGCTTTCTTATCCAATCAGCTACTCTGTGTCTTTTTATGGGAGCATTCAGTCCCTTTACATTTAAGGTGATTATTGATATGTACTTATTTATTGCCATTTTTGTTTAGTGTGGTTCTATTTTTCTTCCCATTTCTACTGCTAATTACAGCAATCCTTTTAACATTTCTTGCAGTGCTGGTTTGGTGCTAATGTATTCCCTTAGCCTTTTTTTGTCTGGGAAGCTCTTTATTTGACCTTCTCTTTTGAATGATAGCCTTGCTGGGTAGAGTAGTCTTGGATTCAGATTCTTTTTTTTCATGACCTTGATGACTTCATGTCATTCCCTTCTGGCCTGTAGTGTTTCTTGTGAGAAGTCAGCTGAGAGCCTTATGGGGTTTTCTTTGTAGGTAACCTGTTGCTTATCTCTTGCTGCTTTTAGGATTCTCTCTTTGTCTTTAATTTGTGGCATTTTAATTACTGTGTGTCTTGGTGTGGGCCTATTTGAGTTCTTCTTACTTGGGACTCTCTGTGCTTCTTGAACTTGAATGCCTTCTTCCTTCACCAAATTACGGAAGTTTTCTGTCACTATTTTTTTTTTTTTAATATATTCTCTATCTCTTGCTGATTTTCTTCTTCTTAGGGGACTCCTATGATGCAAATATTATTATGTTTCCAGTTGTCCCACAGTTCTCTTAAGCTGTCTTCCTGTTTTTTAATCGTTTTTTCCTTTTGTTTTTCTGATTGGTTGATTTTTTCTACCCTGTCTTCTAATTCACTGATCCTGTCCTCAGCTTCCTCTACTCTGCTTTTTAAACCTTCCAATGTGTTTTTCATTTCTGATATGTCATTTTTTATCTCTTCTTGATGGTTTTTAATTTCCATTTGGCTTATTTTCAGTGTCTCTATGTCCTTACTCATGCTGTTCAGCTTCCTCAAGATCATGGCTCTGAATTCTAGCTCTGTTAACATGCCTAATTGCTCCACATTGATCTCATCTTCAGTGGAGGTCTCTTGCTCTTTCATTTGGCTTCTGTTTCTGTGTTTCACCATTTTGGCTATCACTGTGCGCTTTGGAGCCTGTCAAGTTCTCCCTGTGGGTGTTGGTGTTCTGCTGTTTGTGGCTCCCTCTCCTGGGTTTAGATGAGCGAGGGAGGACCCATGTTAAACACCACTGTCAAGTCTTACTTTCCTGGTTAAAGTTGCTAGCCCAGGAAAGGTACTGTTATCCTCTAGCTTTTTGCCTGGAGGCTATCAGTTGAGGTTACTTGATGAGTTTTGGGTCGCCAGTTGATTGAAAAACTCCCTCAGGTGCTCAGCATAAGGTGATTTCACCGAGGGTGGGGCAGATGATGGTTGTTAATGAGCTTAATTAGCACTTCAATGGCCCACAGGGTGGGAGGGAGGGGCTGCTGCCTCTCCCCAGAGCCCTGGGAAGGAGCAATATGGCCACCGTCCCGCGTGGCTGCCACTCAGCAAAAGCTCTGAGCGCCCTCCAAATCCCGAGTGTCCCGACACAGTTCCAGTCCAGTCTGCCCTCCCTCTGCCGGAGCCCGTGAGTGGCTGTGGCTTGTTTAGGCTCTGTCCCGGCTCTGCGCTGTGGAGCCGCCTGGGAGTGTAACCCGAGGGCGTTGCTCACAGCTAAGGCCGCTGCCGAGCTGCTGACCATGGGCTCCCAGCCCCCGTCTCTCACCTTCGCAAGCCTACCAGGATCGAGTCAGTGTCCCTCGGAGCTGCTGACCATGGGCTCCCAGCCCCCGTCTCTCACCTTCGCAAGCCTACCAGGATCGAGTCAGTGTCCCTCGTTATATGGTCCTCGCAAGCTGCTTTCCTGTTGCTTTTTCCCGTCGATTTGTCTGTGTTATAGTTGTAATTCCAGTTTGGTTCTGGGAGACGGTCTGTGTAGCTCCGTTCACTTTGGAATCTCTGGCCAATGAGTATTTTATTTTATTTTCTTTATTGATTTTTTTTAGGGAGAGAGGAAGGGAGAAGGAGAGAGAGATAGAAACATCGATGAGAGAGAACATCAATTGGCCGCCTCCTGCATGCCCCCACTGGGGATCAGGCCCACAACCTGGGCATGTGCCCTGTCCGGGAATCGAACTTGCGACCTCTTGGTGCATGGGTCAACGCTCAACCACCAAGCTACACCAGCTGGGCTAAAGATTTTTTTTTTTAATTTTTTTCCTTTATGGATGTTAGAGAGAGAGGAAGGGAGAGGAAGAGAGAGAAATAGAAACACCTAAGAGAGAGAACATCAATTGGCTGCCTTTTGCAATGGCTCACTGGTTGGGCATCAACCCATGCACCAAGAGGTCAATGGTTTGATTCCAGGTCAGGGCACATGCCCAGATTGTGGGCCTGATCCCCAGTGGAGGGCATCCAGGAGGCAGCCAATCAATGTTCTCTCTCATTGGTGTTTCTATCTCTCTCTCCCTCTCCCTTCCTCTCTCTCTAACATCAATAAAGAAAAGAGAAAAAAAATTTTTTTTTGGTACATGCCCCTAGTGTAAGGTAGCCAGGTGCCGCTGGTGGGAGGCGGGAAGAAACCGAAGAGCCAAACAGCCGAATAAGCAGAAATCAGGCTTTATTGGGTACACTCCGGGCGGGTTCACAGACTCGGGGGGTCGAGTCCGAGAAGCCGCGCCCGATGCTGGGGTTTGTGATTTTTATATCTGCGCCTGTGGCAGCGGGAACTTGTTGTTAGGGTTAGGTCCTGAGGGGCTACGCATGGGGGCCCCTGGAATGTGAGTCTATTGTCCCGGAGCAAACAGTTCCTGGACTAGGACAGGAGAATGGGACAGGAGTTGATCTATGAGTTCGGGGCAAACAGTTCCTGAAACAGGCTGGGAGTTTAGGTTGGGTAAGCGAGGTAATGGCTGAACAGTTTGCCTGGCGCCAGTTCCCAGGCTCTCGGACACCTAGCAGGAACTGAACCTGGGACTCTCTGGTCCGCAGACTGACTCTCCAGCCACTGAGCCAAACTGGGCAGGGCAAGAAAAAACATTTTTAAAAATAAATAAATAAAAATTGATTTTAGAAAGAGAGGAAGGAAGAGAGAGAAAGAGAAACATTGATTAGTAGCCTCTCGTACATGCCCTGACTCAAAACCTAAGCATGGTTTTGGCGTACAGAACGATGCTCAAACCAACTTACCACCCGGCCAGGGCAAGAGTCTAGTGCCTTTGAAATTTCTCTCTCTCTCTCTTTTTAAAATATGTTTTTATTGATTTTTTTAAAGAGAGAGGAAGGAAGAGAGAGATAGAAACATTGTGAGAGAGACACATCAATTGGCTGCCTCCTGCATGCCCCGCACTGGGGATCTAGCCTGCAACCAGGCCATGTGCCCTGACCAGGAACCGAACCGGTGACCTCTTGATGCATGGGTCGATGCTCAGCCACTGAGCCACACCGGCTGGGCTAAAATTTCTCTCTTACTCAGATAATTTTTACACAACAAAACTAACCAGGCAAATAGGGACTGCAGTAGAGGAATGATTTTGTTAGGGAATTCTCACAGCCCAAACTTCTTTTAGCCCCTTTTTCTTTCTTATTTTTTTTTTTTTAAATTATATCTCTATTGTTGAATGTATTACAGATGTTCCTCATTTTCCCCCCATGACCCCCTCCTCCCCACTCCTGACCCCCTGCTGCCTTTTCCCACACTGTTGTCTGTGTCCATTGGTTATCCATATATACATATAAGTTCTTTATACATATAAAACATATATGGTTTATTTCTTCCCAACCCCCAAACCCCCTTCCCTTTGAGGTTTGTCAGTCTAGCAATCAATTTGTACTTTTTTTTTTTTTTTTTTTTTTTTTATCCTCATCCTCACCCGAGGATACTTTTCCATTTTTTTGTACAGATAGAGTGGGAGGGAGAGAGAGGAAGGGGGAGAGAGAGAGAAACATCGACGTGAAGGGACACATCGAGTGGCTGCCACCCGCACGACCAACCAGGGCCGGGGACAAACTGCAACTGAGGTACATGCCCTTAGCGGGATCCGAACCTGGGTCTCTCCGGACCGCAGGCCGACGCTCTAACCGCTGAGCCAAACTGGCCAGGGCAATTTGTACTTCTTAATCCCTTCACCTTTTTCACCCATTCCCTCATCCCCCCTCCCATCTGGCAACCAACAAAAATGTCCTCTATATCTATGAGAATGTTTCTGTTCTGCTTGTTCATTTTGTTTGTAGATTCAATTGTTGATAGCTATGTATTCACTGCCATTTTGTTTGTTCATATTTTTTATCTTTTTCTTCAAGAAGACCCTTCAACATTTCATATAATAATGGTTTGGTGGTGATGAACTCCTTTAGCTTTTCCTTGTCTGGGAAACTCTTAATATGGCCATGGATTCTAAATGACAGCTTTGCAGGACAGAGTAATCTTGGTTGTAGGTTCTTGCTTTTCATCACTCTAAATATTTCTTGCCACTCCCTTCTGGCCTGCAAAGTTTCTTTTGAGAAATCAGCTGACAGTCTATTGTTTCTTTTTTTTACCCTCACCCGAGGACATTTTTCCATTTTTTGTTCAGATAGAGTGGGAGGGAGGGAGAGAGAGAAACATCCACATGAAAGGGACACATCAAGTGGCTGCCACCTGCACAACCCAACCAGGGCTGGGGAAAAACTGCAACCCTTAGCAGGAACCAAACCTGGATTTCTCTGGACTGTGGGCCGACACGCTCTAACTGCTAAGCCAAACTGGCCAGGGCTCAGCTGACAGTCTAATGGGAACTCCCTTGTAGGTAACTAACTGCTTTTCTCTTGCTGCTTTTAAGATTCTCTCTTTGTCTTGAAAATTTTGCATTTTGATGATGATGTGTCTTGGTGTGGGCCTCTTGGGGTTCATCTTGTTTGGGACTCTCTGTGCTTCCTGGACATGTATGTCTGTTTCCTTCACCAAGTCAGGGAAGTTTTCTGCCATATTTTTTCAAATAAGTTTTTGATTTCTTGTTCTCTCTCTTCTCCTTCTGGCACCCCCAAGATGCGAAGGTTGGCACGCTTGAAGTTGTCCCAGAGGCTCCTTACACTATCCTCATTTTCTTGGATTCTTTTTTCTTTTTGCTATTCTGATTGGGTGTTTTTTGCTTCCTTATATTCCAAATCGATGGTTTGCTTCTTGGCTTTACCTACTCTACTATTGAATCTGTGTAAATTATTCTTTATTTCAGTCAGTGCCTCCTTCATTTCTGACTGTGCATCTTTCATTTCTGACTGGTTCTTTTTTATGCTCTTGAGGCCCTCACTAAGTTCACTGAGGTTCTCACCAAGTTCATTGAGCATCCTTATAAGCACTATTTTGAACTCAGCATCTGTTAGGTTGCTTATCTCCATTTCACTTAGTTCTTTTCCTGAGGTTTTTTCTATTCTTTCATTTGGAACCTGTTTGTCTCCTCATTTTGGCTGCCTCCCTGTGTTTGTTTCTATGTATTACTTAATGAGACGTATGGGGCTAGCTGAGACCAGATGCTGCTTGTTTGAAAGATTTTAGGAAAACCTGAAGCAGGATCCAAAACAGGCCAATCCTATGGTAAAGCAACTGGCAACAGCTTGGGTGGGCCTGAAATTTGGGTGGGGCGGGGCCTCAGGGAATCACCAGGGTGGGGCAGACAGTGTGAGCCAGGTTGCTGGAGTCCAGATATGGCAGCTGTCTGCCGCCCCAGGGAAGGGCTCACCAAAGGAACAAAGGCCTCTGACAGCATGTCTGTCCTGGAGAAAGCCCCTTCTCCAGCCCTCGCTCCAATGCCAAACAGCTCAGTTCTTCCCTGTATGTCTCTGGCGCCCCTCGAGCTGCCTCCCCTCCAAGCTTAGAGGGAGTGAGTCCGATAAGTCCGTGCGCGGGCCCTTTAAGAGGAGCTGCCTGGGGCTTCAGCTGCCTCAGCCTCCCTGAGCCTCAGTTCCCGCTGGTTTTTCCAGCCAGAAGTTATGGGGACTTCTCTTCCTGGCACTGGAACCCTGAGCGGGGCGTCTGATGTGGGACGGGGACCCCTCAGTCCTCAGGGAGAACCTTCCCAGCCCAGGTGTCCTCCTGATTTTTATCCGCCACACGTGGGTGTGGGGCCAGCCCGTCTCGCCACCCTCCCACCAGTGCCTCCGCCCCTCCCACCAGTGCCTCCGCCCCTCCCACCAGTGCCTCCGCCCCTCCCACCAGTGCCTCCGCCCCTCCCACCAGTGCCTCCGCCCCTCCTACCAGTCTCGATGCGGCTTCTTCTTTAATTTTGTAGTTGTAGGACTTCCATTCAGCTGGATGTCAGGTGGCTTTGAGTGATGGTTGTTCTGTAGTTTAGTTGTAATTTTGATGTGGTTGTTGGAGGACGGATACCGCGTTATCTTACCAGAAGTCTGGCCCGTTTTTCATTTGCCCATTTTTTTTTTGCGGAGCAATTTTTTTTTAACAAAGGAAAGTTTCTTATTGTATTCAGAGTGGAGCTTTTATGTTTGCAACATTTGTAACTCTAGCCAGACAATTCTTACCTTTAGAAACTTCATCCTTTTGCTCTGTGTGAGTTCTAAAATGCTATACAGGCTCTGGCCACGTAGGTCAGTTAGTAAGAGCACTGTCCTATACACCAAGGTTTTGGGTTCGACCCCCACACACACACACACTTGTTAGGGCACATACAAGTATCAACCAATGAATGCATGGATGGGTGGAGCAACAAATTAATTCTCTCTCTCTCTCTCCCCCCCTTCTTCTCTCTCTAAAATTAATTAATAAAAAAATTTTAAATTCTGTACAACCCTGGCCCCAGGTGGCTCAGTTGGTTAGATCATCATCCCACACACTAAAAGGTGCTTGAGAACTGAACAATATATTTCTCAATAATCCATGGGTCAGCCCTGTCCGGTTTGGCTCAGCGGTTAGAGTGTCGGCCCGTGGACCAGAGAGTTCCTGGTTCAGTTCCCGGTAAAGGCATGTACCTCGGTTGCAGTTTGTCTCTGGCTCTGGTTGGGGTCGTGTGGGTGGCAACCACTCAATGTGTTTCTTTCTCTTCCTCCCTCTCTCCCTCTCACTCTATCTGAAGATAAATGCAAAAATGTCCCTAGGTGAGGATAAAATAATAATAATAATAATAATAATAATAATAATAATAATAATTCATGGGTCAAAGAAGTTTTGATGGAAATAAAAAAATACACTTAACTGAATCGAAATGAAAATACAGCATAGCAAAATGTGCAAGACACAACTAAAACAGTTCTGAGAGGAAAATTTATACACTAAGTGCATAGTTTTGAAAAGATGATTAAGTCTCAAATCAATAACCTGAGTTCCCACTTCAAGAAACTAGAAAAAGTCCTGGCCTGGTAGCTCAGTTGGTTAGATGGTTAGAATGGTGTCCTAATATGCCAAGGATGTGGGTTTGATCCCTGGTCGGGGCACATACAATACTATACAATATTCAACCAATGAATGCATACATAAGTGGAATAACAAATCAATGTTTCTCTCTCTCTCTTCTCAAAATCAATAAATAAAAGTTTTTTTTAAATAATAAATCCTACAGTTAACATTATACTTAAAGGTGAAAGACTACTTTCCCCCTAAGATCTGGAAGAAACAAAGCAAGGATGTTTGCTCTCACTACTCTTATTCAAAATAATGCTAGAAGTTATAGCCAGTGCACTAAGGTAAGAAAAATAAAGGGCATACAGATCAGAAAGGACGAAATAAAACTGTTACTGTTTGTAGATGACATAACTGTCTATATGGAAAATCCCAAGGAGTGTACAAAAATCTCTTAGAACTAGTACAGGAATTCAGCAAGGTTGCAGTATACAAGATCAGTATGTAAGAGTCAATGAACATGTGGATACCAACATTTAAAATGCAATATCAGCTCTAGCCGGTTTGGCTCAGTGGTTAGAGCATTGGCCTGCAGTCCAGAGAGACCCGGGTTCGGTTCCTGCTAAGGGCGTGCACCTCAGTTGCAGTTTTTCCCCAGCCCTAGTTGGGTTGTGCAGGTGGCAACCACTCGATGTGTCCCTTTCACATCAATGTTTCTCTCTCTCTCTCCCTTCCGTTCTATCTGAACAAAAAAATGGAAAAATGTCCTTGGGTGAGGATAAAAATAAATAAATAAATAAAACGCAATATCATTTATAAGAGCGCAAAAAAAATGAAACAGGTGCAAATCTAACGCAACATGTAAAGTACTTGTTTGCCGAAAATTACAAGAAGCTCATGAAAGAGCTTAATAAAAGAAGAGACATAATCTGTTCATGGATTCGAAGACTCAACATAGTAAAGATATAAATTGACGTGCAGATTTAATGCAATTTCTATAAAAATCCCAGCAAGATTTCATGTAGATATAGACAATATTATTCTAAAATTTATATTGAAAGGCAAAGGAATTAGAATAGCTACAACAATTTTAAAAAAATTTTTTATTGATTTTTAGAGAAAGAGGAAGGGAGAAAGAGATAGAAACATCCATGAGAGAGAACATT
This sequence comes from Molossus molossus, assembly GCF_014108415.1. NCBI lineage: Eukaryota > Metazoa > Chordata > Mammalia > Chiroptera > Molossidae > Molossus > Molossus molossus. Next base: position 91,367,468 of record NW_023425355.1, on the reverse strand, counting down.
GACTGGCCACCTTCTGCATGCCTCCCACTGGGGATTTGGCCCACAATCTGGGCATGTGCCCTGACTGGGAATCGAACCTGTGACCTCTTGGTGCACGGATAGACGCTCAACCACTGAGCCACACTGGCCGGGCTAGCTACAACAATTTTTTTTTTCCATCCTCACCCGAGGATATTTTTCCATTTTTTGTACAGAGAGAGTGGGAGAGAGAGAGAGAGAGAAACATCGACGTGAAGGGACACATCGAGTAGCTGCCACCCGCACGACCAACCAGGGCAGGGGACAAACTGCAACTGAAGTACGTGCCCTTAGCGGAAACCGAACCCAGGTCTCTCCGGACGGCAGGCCGACGCTCTAACCGCTGAGCCAAACTGGCCAGGGCTACAACAATTTTTTAATAAATAAGAATAGAGTGGGAAGAATCAGTCTACCCAATTTCCAGATTTATTATATAGCCACAATAGTAGAGACAGTGTCTTATTGGCAGGGAAAGACACATAATCAATGGAACAGAATAGAGAACCCAGAAATAGACCCACACAAATATACCCAACTAATTTTTTACAAGGGTACAAAAGCAATTCAATGGAGTAAGGATAGACTTTTTTAAAAAATTGATTGATTGATTGATTGATTTTAAGGAGAGAGGAAGGACGAGAGATAGAGACATCAATTTGTTGTCCACTTATTTATGCATTCATTAGTTGATTCTTGTATGTGCTCTGACTGGGAATTGAACCCAAAACCTTGGTATATGGGGATGGTGCTCTAACCAGCTGAGCTACTGGGCCAAGGCAAGATAGACTTTCACACAATGGTCCTAGAGCAACTGGACATTCATAGCCACAAAAAATGAACCTTGTCCTAAGTCTCACACCTTATACAAAAATTAACCCAAAATGGCCCTGGCTGAGTAGCTCAGTTGGTTAGAACATCATCCCAATACACCAAGGTTTTGGGTTTGTTCTCCAGTCAGGGCACACAAGAAACAACTAATTAATGCATAAATAAGTAGAACAACAAATCGATGTTTCTCTCTCTTCCTCTCTCTCTCTCTCTCTCCCCTCCCCCAAATCAATCAATAAAAAAAAATTTAAACTAACTAAAAATGGATCATGGACATAAATGTAAAATTTTTAGGGGAAAAAAGGAGAAAACCTGCAGGACCTAGGGCGAGGCAAAGAGTTCTTAGATTTGACAACAGCAGCATGATCTTTACAAGGAAACATTGGTAAATTAGACTTTATTAGACTTAAAAAACGTTGTTTTCTGAAAGAGTCTATTAAGTAAGAGGATGAAAAGGCAAGCTATAGACTTGGAGAAAATACTTACATACCACATATCTGAGAAAAGACTAGTGTATTGAATATATAAAGAACTCAAAACCCAACAATAAAAACAAACAATTTTTGTTGTTGTTGTTAATCTTCACTTGAGAATATTTTTTCCATTGATTTTTTTAGAGAGAGTGGAAGAGGGTGGGGTATGGAGAGAAACATCGATGTGAGAGAGACACACTGATTGGTTGCATCCTATGTGTACCCCAACCTGGGCAGTGGGGATTGAACCTGTAACCCACGTACATGCCCTTGACCAGGAATCAAACCCCCGACCCTTCGGACCACAGGCCAGCACTTTAACCACTGAGCCACACAGGCCAGGGCAAAACAAACAATTTGATTAGAAAATGGGCAAAATACATGAACAGACATTTAACTGAAGAGGATATGCAGAGAGCCAATAAATACATAAAAAGATGTTGACCATCATTAACCACTAGGGAAATGCAAACTAAAACCACAATGAGATATCACTACATGCCTATCACAATGGCTAAACTAAAAAAATAGTGATAATACCAAATGCTGGTGAGGATGCAGACAACTGGGTCACTCATACAGTGCTGGTGGGAAAGAAAAATGGAGCTGCCACTTTGGAAGACAGCCTGGTGGTTCTTTGTAAAGCTAAACATGGAACTACCATATGACCTGGCAACTGTACTCCTGGGCATTTATTCTAGAGAAGTGAAGACTTATGTTCACACAAAAAAATCTGTACATGAATGTTTATAGCAGCTTTGTCCGTAATAGCCTAAAACAGCAAACAACACAGATGTCCTCCAGTGGATGAGTGTTTAAACAAACTGTGGTACATCTACACCATAGAATACTCCTCAGCAATATAAAGGAAGAAACTATTGATAACTATTGATACAGGCAATAATCTGGATGAAGCTCCAGAGAATTGTGCTGAGTGACAAAAGCAAGCTCTAGGAATGGAACTGTATGATCTCTAAAATCCCATTCATGTAACATTCTTGAAATGACAATATTGTAGAAATGGAGAACAGATCATGGTTACCAGGAAATAAGGAAGGCTTGGTGGGGGGTGGGAGCAGAGAACAGTGGGTAAGACCATAAAAGGGCAACAGTAATGACTATAACAGTTATGACTATAAAAAGACAACTCCAGCCCTGGCCGGTTTGGCTCAGTGGTTGGAGCATCAGCCTGAGGACCAGAGAGTTCCAGGTTCAATTCCCACTAGGCCCTAGCGGCTAAGGGCATGTACCAAAAAAAAAAAGACAACTCCAGCCCAGCCGGTGTAGATCAGTTGGTTGAACAGTTGTCCCAAGCATCAAAAGGTCATTGGTTAGATTGCTGGTCAGGGCACATGCCTGGGTTGTGGGCTTGATCTCTAGTAGAGGACATTCAGGGTCACAACCAATTCACATTTCCATCTCTTTCCCTCTCCCTTCCTCTCTAAAAACCAATAAAAACATATTGGTTCAGTGGTTAGAGCATCAGTCCTCGGACCAGAGTTATGAGTTTGATTCTGGTCAAAGGCATGTCCTTCGGTTATGGATTGATCCCCAGCCCTGGCCCTGGTCGGGTCATGCAGGAGGCAGCTGGTCAATGTGTCTCTCTCACATCAATGTTTCTCTCTCTGTCTCTCTCTCTCCTACCCTATCTGAAAATCAATGGGGAAATATCCTCAGATGAGGATTTTTTATAAAAGGCAGCTCCATTGTGGAGTAGTAGTAAGGATCAATTACCCCAGTCAGCACAGGAACTGCGTCCTTTGTCTGTTGATTTAGAAGCATGAGGAAGTTTAGCAGTCTTAACTCCCCGTGCACTGGAATCACTGCTTTACCTCCTAGTGGAAGCATTTCTCCCTCTGGGACTAAGAACCCTAGGCCCGAAGAGCATAAAGTTACAGGAAAAGGAAACAAAAAGTTTGCTAGTAGGTCACTAGGGGTAATAGTGAGTGGTCCACTTCCATTTCCTCCCCTTGATTCCCGGACCCGTGAATCCTGCCTATGGGAGAATCAGAACAATATATTGGATACTGATTCACATATACAGCCTTCTGGAGAACCCTGCCCCAGCCTTAGAAGGTACTGCCACCTAGCTGGCCCTGTAACTGAATCTTCAAAAGGCCATTCCACCTTTCTATCAAGCCAGCTATTTCAGGATGGTAGGGAACATGGTAAGACAAGTGAATTCCATGAGCATGGGCCCATTGCCTCACTTCTTTTCCTGTGAAGTGAGTTCCTTCAGAGCAATGTTGTATGGAATACCACGAAGGTGGAAGGCACTCTATAAGCCCATGGACAGTAGTTTTGGTAGAAGCATTGTGTCCAGGGAAGGAAAATTCAGATCCTGAGTAAGTGTCTATTCCAGTAAGAACAAATGGCTGCCCCTTCATGATAGAATGAATACCATATATACTAATATTTAAAGTTTTTATTTATTTTTTTATTGATTTTAGTTTTAAAATTAATTTATTTATTTTTGTTGCAGATGTTTCTCCTTTTTCCCCCATTGACACCCTCCTCCTGATCCCACCCCCATTCCCAGTATTGTAGTATATGTCCATGGTTACATATACATGCATATAAGTTCTGTGGTTTATCTCTTCCCTCCCCCTGTCCCCCTCTTCTGAGGTTTGTCAGTTTATACCCTACTTCTATGTCTCTGGTTCTATTTTGTTCATCAGCTTGTTTTGTTCATTATATTCCACAAATAAGTGAGATCATGTTTCTTTCTCTGATTGGCTTGTTTCGCTTAGGATAATACTCTCGAGGTCCCTCCATATCGTCTCAAAGGATAAGAGATCTTTCTTTCTTACAGCTGCATAGTACTCCATTGTGTATATGTACCATGGCGTTCTTATCCACTCATCTATTGATGGACACTTGGACTGTTTCCAGATCTTAGCAGTTGTAAATATTGCTGCTATGAACATGGGAGTACATATATTCTTTCTGATTAGTGTTTCAGGCTTCTTAGAATATATTCCTAGAAGTGGGATCACTGGGTCAAATGGAAGTTCAATTTTTAATTTTTTGAGGAAACACCATATTGTTTTCCATAGTGGCTGCACCAGTCTGCATTCCCACCAGCAGTGTATTAGAGTCCCCTTTTCTCCACACCCTCGCCAACACTTGTTTGATGATTTGTTGATGGCGGCCATTCTGACAGGTGATACCTCATAGTTGTTTTAATTTGCATCTCTCTGATGATTAGTGATGCTGAGCATAAGAATCAAAACGGAAAGGGAACCCACTATATGGGAGAACATAATTGCTAATAATACATTAGAGAAGGGGTTAATTTCCAATATATATAGAGTACTCATACAATTCAACAAAAGAAAAACAACCCAAGTAAAAACTGGGCAGAAGACTTAAATAGACACCTCTCCAAACAGGATATACAAATGGCCAAGAGACATATGAAAAAATGCTCTTTATTGATTTTAGAGAGAAAGGAAAGGAGAGGGAGAGAGAGATAGAAACATTTGATCAGTCGCCTCCCGCATGCCCCGCACTGGGGATCGGGCCCACAACCTGGGCATGTGCCCCAAACGGGAATCAAACTGGCGACCTCTTGGTGCATGGGTAGATGCTCAACCACTGAGCCACACTAGTTGGGCTATTTAAAGATTTTTAATTTGGTAAATCATGTTTCTTGCTTGTTATTTTATTGAATTGGGTCAGTTTGACAGCAATTTTTTTGCAGGAGATAATGTATATTTCAATTGTTTTAATGTTTTATTTATTTTTTATTTATTTATTTTTATCCTCACCCGAGGACATTTTTCCATTTTTGGTTCAGATAGAGAGGGAGAAAAACATCAATGTGAAAGGGACACATCGAGTAGTTGCCACCCACACAACCCCAACTGGGGCCAGAGACAAACTGCAACCGAGGTACGTGCCCTTAGCGGGAACCGAACCCCGGTCTCTCTAGACCGCAGGCTGATGCTCCAACTGCTGAGCCAAACCGGCCAGGGCTTAATGTTTTATTTTTAATAAATCTCATAGCATAGAAATAATGATATATTGTCAGGAAGAGAAGAAAAGTTTTAAAAATAATTTTCACAAACTTAGAACATTCTTTCTTTTTTTTTTTTTTTTTTTTAGAGTGGGAGGTGGGGAGAAAAAGAGAGAAGAAACATCAATGTGAGAGAGACACATCAATTGGTTGCCTTCCGCACAATCCTGACCAGGACTGGGGACTGAACCACAACCCAGGTACGTGCCCTTGACCGGAATTGAACAAACGACTCTTTGGTCCGCAGGGCTCTAACTGCTGTGCCAAACCAGCCAGGGCTGAGAAGATTCATTTTAAACTTTTGTCTAAAATTAAGCAAGTGATGTTATATTTTCAAAATTCATCTTCAAACCTTAATCAATAACCAGTTCCAACAAATTATTCTGTAAAATTACAGTCAAATTTAAATGGTTGTTTTTTTTTTCCGGAAACTTCACATTTATTGAGTAACTGCTGTGATACAATGTGGAATTTCTGAACTCCAAATAAATAAATTTCACTTTTAAACATTTGATCTGTAACTTTTTAGCACCAACAGGCTTAGTAATAGCCTGAAGTTGACCTGACAGTGGGTTGACATCTTTCCCCGACTGGCGCTTCAATCTGTTTAATAACAAGTCCTTTGCTTCTTCTGTCATTCTTCCAGGGAATAGCCAACTGCCCTCCTTTCTGTACAATCTGGGCAAACCAACTGGTGATAGCAAGAATAGTGTCAATGAAGTGGTCCACACAGCTGGAGAGACGATTTTCAGTGCGAGAGTCTAGGCAATTCCCTGGCTTCTCCACACATTTATCCCAACATAACTCCATGAAGTGATGCACCTGTGCAGTGAACTGTGCCTTCTGCTTTTCAGCCGCCACCACACGCTGCAATTCAGCTTCGTCCACCTCAGCCAGCTCCACCATTGTCTGCTTCAGGCTGCCTAAATAGTCTTTTAAGAAGAGAAATTGATTTCTGATTTTATATACTTTCAGCTTTACAATTGACAAACTATCTTAAGACACACCTTGTAACTTGGTCCTACTGTGCATGCCTAACCCGCACCTGGCACCACAAGTGATTCTCCACACAAGTTGGACAAGATCACAACTGGCCTATATCTTATTCAACAAGACGAGGCAACTGGCCCTGGCCAGTTTGGCTCAGCGGTTGGAGCGTCGGCCTGCGGACCATAGAGTCCTGGGTTCAGTACCCGCTAGGGGCATGTATCAAAAAACAAAACAAAACAAGACAAGGCAACTGACCATGCTACCTAGATGTCTCAGCACAGCGCAAGTGCTCTTAATGTTTCAAAAACCTAGAGCTTTCTTTGGTAAAGTTTATAAATAAGGAATTCAGTCAGGTGTTTTTTCCCTTGAAAATGTCTATTTTACTTCTTCCTCAAATAATGTTTTATAAGTTAGCTTTTGCTACATAGGGAACCACCGCCAAGTAGTAATTTATCCTATCACAATTATGTGTGCCAACAATTTGGGCTGGGCTCAGCTGCATGGTTCTTCTTTTGGTCTTCCCTGGGTTCACTCATGTGGTTGCTGTCGGCTGATAGCTTGGCTGGAGTGATGGGGTGACTGAGGCCTGTGTCTCCCATGTGTATTCACATGGTAGTGGTCACAGAATTCCTGAGAGCAGCAAGGGAAAATTTCTTAATGTACAAGCACTTTTTAAATTTAATGCTTCTCAGTGCCCCATTGGCCAAAACAAATCACATAGCCAAGGCCAGATTTAAGGGTGGAGAAATGTGCTTCTTCTCTTGAAGAAAGGAACTGCAAAGTCATGTTACAAAAGGATGTGCATACGGGATGAGAAGAATTTATTGCCATTTTTGTGATCTGCGATAGATATTTTCATTGGATGTAACATTTAAAGCTGGCAGCTATTTTTGTCAGTAAATGAATATATCATTTCCTGTTTTCTGGTTTCTATAATTTGTATTGAGAAGTTGGCTGTCAGTATAATTGCATAATTATAAAGGTAATCTTTTTTCCCCTCCTCTGATTACTTTGAATGTTTTTGTCTTTGCTTTACTCTGATGTGCCTAGATGTGATTTTTTTTAGTTTTACCCTGCCTTGAGTTCATATGATTTCTAGAAATTGTGACTTGATGTCTGTCGTGAATTTTGGAAAATTTTCATCCACTAACTCCTCAAATATTGTTAATGCCCCATTCTTTCTCTCCTTTCCTTCTAGTAGTCCAATAAAACATCTATTAGACTTTCTTTTTGTATTCTCTATGTCTTTTACTTCCTTTTACTGTCCATTTACCTCTCCAAGCTTTATTCTGGCTATTTCCTTCTGACCTAACTTCTGGTTCAATAACTCTCTCTTTTTTTTGTTTTGTTTTGTTTTGTTTTTTTGTTGTTGTTGTTCAGATAGAGTGGGAGGGAGAGAGAGAGAGAAAGAGAGAGAGAGAGAGAAACATCGACGTGAAAGGGACACATCGAGTGGCTGCCACCCACACAACCCAACCAGGGCCGGGGACAAACTGCAACTGAGGTACATGCCCTTAGCGGGAACCGAACCCGGGTCTCTCTGGACCGCAGGCCGACGCTCTAACCACTGAGCCAAACCGGCCAGGGCAATAATTCTCTCTTTAGCTTCTGCTTAAGTCGCTCATTAAGCTCTTAATTTTGGTTATTGTATTTTATATTTTTAGTATTTTTATTGGATTCTTTTTGTAGTTTCAAATTGTCTGCTGAATTTTTCAATTTTGTCTTCTATTTGCTTAAATGTATTAAATATAATTATTTCAAGATCTGTTTGATTATTTCATTGAAGTCCCTGTAGCTCAGTTTCTGTTATCTGTTACTTTTCTAATTTTCTTTCTTTCTTTCTTTCTTTCTTTCTTTCTTTCTTTCTTTCTTTCTTTCTTTCTTTCTTTCTTTTTCTTCTTTCTTTCTTTCTTTCTTTCTTTCCTCACCTGACGACATTATTGCATTTATCTTTTAGATACAGCGGAAGGGAGAGAGGGAGGAAGAGAGAGAGAGAGAAACATCGATATGAGAGAGACACGTCAAGTGGTTGCCTCCCACATGACCCCAACCGGGGCCGGGGACAAACTGCAACTGGGGTACATGACCTTAGCAGGAACCGAACCCTGGTCTCTCTGGACCACGGGCCTATGCTCTAACCACTGAGAAACCAGCCAGCACCTAATTTTATTTTTATTACATATCTTCTTCTCTCCCTATGGTCTGATTATTTTATTTATTTATTTATTTGTATTGGTTTGAGAGAGAGGGAGAAAGAGAAACATTGATTTGTTGTTCTACTTATTTATGCATTCATTGGTTGATTCTTGTATGTACCCTGACCAGGGATCGAACCCACAACCTTGGTATATCAGGATGATGCTCTAATCAACTGAGCTACCTGGCCAGGGCTTGACCTGATTATTATATTTTTTAAATTATGTTTTTAAATCTTTATTCGAGGATATTTTTCTAGTTATCTTCAGATAGAGTCGGAGGGAGGGGGTGGTAGAGAAACATCAGCGTGAGAGAGAAACACATTGACTGGTTGCCTCCCGCATGACCCTGACCAGGGCCAGGGATGAACCACAACCGAGGTACATGCCATTGAATGGAATGGAAGCTGCAATTTATTGGTCCATGAGCCAACGCTCTAACCACGGAGAAAAACCAGCCAGGGCTGGCCTGATTATTTTTTATTATTATTATTATTATTATTATTATTATTATTTTATCCTTCCCCAAGGACATTTTTTGATACTTTGTTCAGATAGAGTGGAAGGGAGAGAGAGAGAGAGAGAAACACTGACGTGAAAGGGACACATTGAGTGGCTGCCTCCCGCACGACCCAACCAGGGCCGGGGACAAACTGCACCCAAGGTACGTGCCCTTAGCAGGAACCTAACTCGGGTCTCTCTGGACCACAGGCTGACGCTACAGCCACTGAGCCAAACCGGCCAGGGCTAGCCTGATTATTTTAAATTGAGTGCTGGACATTGTATATGGAAAACTGTATAAATAATTTGTAGTCAAGAATGATGCTGCCCGGCCCGTGTGGCTCAGCAGATTGAGTATCATCCCATGGACTGCGAGGTCCAGGTTCGATACCCGGTTAGAGCATATGCTCAGGTTGCAGGTTCGATCTCCAGCAGGGGGCCTGCAGGAGGCAGCCAACTGGTGTATCTCTCTCACATCAATGTTTCTATCTCTCTCTCCAAAAGAATCAATGAAAACATATTTTTTTAAAAAAAGAGAGAATGATGCTATTTTCCTACAGAGACGATTTTTTTTTTTTTTATCCTCACCCGAGGATATTTTTCCATTTTTCGTACAGATAGAGTGGGAGGGAGAGAGAGGAAGGGAGAGAGAGAGAGAGAAACATCGACGTGAAGGGACACATCGAGTGGCTGCCACCCGCACAACCAACCAGGGCCGGGGACAAACTGCAACCGAAGTACGTGCCCTTAGCGGAAACCGAACCTGGGTCTCTCCGGACGGCAGGCCGACGCTCTAACCGCTGAGCCAAACTGGCCAGGGCCAGAGACGATTTTTTATTGATTGATTTTAGAGAGAAAAACATTGATTTGTTGCTCCACTCATTCATACTTTCATTGGTTGATTCCTTTTTTAAAAAATATGTTTTTATTGATTTTTTCAGAGAGAAAGTAAAGGAGAGAGAAGTAGAAACATCCATGTGAGAAATATCGATCAGCTGCCTCCTGCACGCCCCCTACTGGGGATTGAGCCTGCAACCCGGGCATGTGCCCTGACCAGGAATTGAACTAGGACCCCTCAGTCCATGGGATGACGCTCAGTCTACTGAACCACACTGGCCAGGCTCACTGGTTGACTCTTTTTTAAAATTATTTTTTACTAATTTATTTTTGTTACAGATGTTTCTCCTTTTTCCCTCATTAGCACCCTCCTCCTAACTCCCCCACCCCCACTGGTTGATTCTTGTATGTGCCCTGACTGGGGATCGAACCTGAAACCTTGGTGTATCAGGACAATGCTCTAACCAATTGAGCTACCCGGCCAAGGCCCAGAGAAGATTTAATAATGAATTTTATTTTATTTTATTTTTGGTACGTGCCCCTAGCAGGAACCGAACCTAGGACCCTCTGGTCTGCAGGCCGAGGCTCCAACCACTGAGTCAAACCGGCCAGGGTGACCCAGAGAAGATTTATATTTGCTTTTGGCAGACAGCTGGGACACTAGAAATTCTGGATTTGTGTTATCCAGTCTTCAGGGATTGAAATGGCTCAGAGCTTGACTATAGTCCCTTAGGGAACAGGGCTACTCTATTTCTACTTTACACTTACTCCTAGACCTTTGGGTTTTCAACCCAAAGCATGAGGTGACACCTCTTTGGTGGGCCCTAGACTCCAAGTTTGGATTTCTTACCACACAAGTCTATCTAAATAGCTGTGCTCAACTTCTCAGCTTCTCATCCGCCTCTTCTGGAATTAGCAGGTAGCATTAAGGGATAAGCCACATAAATGCTGAGCTCACCTCTGTTTCTTCTTTCTCTTATATCTTTGCCCCATAATTCTTCACTACCTGTTATCACTTGGATATTTTTTTGACTGTCCTAAATTGTTTATTAGGTAAGAATTTTACAAACATTACTTATTTTAGCGGTAATAGTGGAGCAGGAGAGTATTGCGCCTTCTCCAAGCTGCAGGGCGAGAACCATCAATCGTGTGGTGGAACTTGTGGCCCTTTCCAAGGCCACAGCTCTTGCGGCCTGCAGATGTCAGCCCTCGCATCTCCCTGTGCTTGTGGACTGGTTTGATGATCCATTGGGTGTCAGGATTCCTTCTGATAGCTTTATGAAATGGATCAATGAGGATAGCCTCAAATAATTTGTATGTGGAATCTTTACCAACCCAGTAAGAATTCAGGACTCTCAGAGTCCCACAGTGGTGTCCAGGTTGCTCCTCGGCAACAGACTGAAGACTTCAAGCAAACTTGAGCTGATTAACACCATGATGGACAGGTTTGCCATAGGTCGCACCCTTAGGAACAGGGCATTTGCGGCCACCATGGCGCACACGAATCAGATATATGACATAACCTTGCTTGGCCTTGTATCCCAGCCTGCGCACTTTATTGGGTGGGTAGGGCAGGGGGCCCTTTGGAGCAGAGAGAGCTGGCGGTACTGCCAGCAGTGCATCCAGAGAAGGAAGCGCATTACTGCACATCGAACTGCTGCTTCCTCCATAGCTCCTGGATGTACTTGTAAGCGCCCATGTTGGCTTACCTAACGGCTGCAGCCACATGTAAAAGATCACTTGGATATTTTCAAGCAAATGTTTTTCTTTCTTTTTTTTTTTTCACATCTTTATTGTTGGATGCAAAATGTATTACATATGTTCCACATTTTTCCCCCATTGACCCCCCTCCTCCCCTCTCCCGCCCCCCTCCCACCTTTTCCCAAACTATTGTCCGTGTCCATTGGTTATGCATATAAGTTCTTTGGTTTATCTCTTCCCACCCTCCAAACCCCTTTCCCTTTGAGGTTTGTCAGTCTAGCAATGAATTTGTGCTTCTTAATCCCTTCACCTTTTTCACCCATTCTCCCAACCCCCTTCCCAACTGGCAACCAACAAAATGTTCTCTGTATCTATGAGCATGTTCCTGTTCTTCCTGTTCATTTTGTTTGTAGATTCCATTGTTGATAGATATGTATTCATTGCCATTTTGTTTGTTCATACATTTTATCTTTTTCTTCAAAAAGACCCTTCATCATTTCATATAATAATGGTTTGGTAGTGATGAACTCCTTTAACTTTTTCTTGTCTGGGAAAGTTTTTATATGTCCATCGATTCTAAATGACAGCTTTGCAGGATAGAGTAATTTTGGTTGTAGGTTCTTGGTTTTCATCACTCTGAATATTTCTTGCCACTCCCTTCTGGCCTGCAAAGTTTCTTTTGAGAAATCAGCTGACAGCCTAATGGGAAATCCCTTGTAGGTAACTCGCTGCCTTTCTCTTGCTGCTTTTAAGATTCTCTCTTTGTCTTGAACCTTTTGCATTTTGATGATGATGTGTCTTGGTGTGGGCCTCTTGGGGTTCATCTTGTTTAGGACTCTCTGTGCTTCCTGGACGTGTATGTCTGTTTCCTTCACCAAGTTAGGAAAGTTTTCTGCCATTATTGTTTCAAACAGGTTTTTGATTTCTTGTTCTCTCTCTTCTCCTTCGGGCACCCCCAAGATGCGAATGTTGGCACGCTTGAGGTTGTCCCAGAGGCTCCTTACACTATCCTCATTTTTTTGGATTCTTTTTTCTTTTTGCTGTTCTGATTGGGCGTTTTTTGCTTCCTTATATTTCAAATCGATGGTTTGCTCCTTGGATTTACGTACTCTATTATTGAAGCTATGCAAATTATTCTTTATTTCAGTTAAAGCCTCCTTCGTTTCTAACTGTGTATCCATCATTTCTGACTGGTCCTTTTTTATGCTCTTGAGGCCCTCACTGAGTTCATTGAGCATCCTTATAAGCAGTATTTTGAACTCAGCATCTGTTAGGTTGCTTATCTCCATTTCGCTTAGTTCTTTTCTTGGGGTTTTGTTCTGTTCTTTCATTTGGGACCTGTTTCTTTGTATCCTCATTTTGGCTGCCTCCCTGTGTTTGTTTCTGTGTATTACTTAATGAGAGGTATGGGGCTCGCTGAGACCCGATGCTGCTCGTTTGAAAGAATTTAGGAAAAACCTGAAGCAGGATCCAAGACCGGCCAATCCTATGGTTAAGCAAGTGGCAACAGCTTGGGTGGGCTTGAAAGTTGGGCGGGGCGGGGCCTCAGGGAGTCACCAGGGCGGGGCTACCAGTGTGAGCCAGGTTGCTGGAGTCCCAGTTATGGCTTCTGTCTGCCGCCCCCAGGGAAGGGCTCACCAAAGGAACAAAGGCCTCTTACAGCACGTTTGTCCCCGAGAAAGCCCCCTCTCCAGCCCTTGCTCCAGTGCCAAACAACTCAGTTCTTCCCTGTATGTCTCTGGCGCCCCTCGAGCTGCCTCCCCTCCAAGCTTAGAGGGAGAGAGTCCGACAAGTCCGTGCGCGGGCCCTTTAAGGAGCTGCCTGGGGCTCCAGCCGCTTCAGCCTCCCTGAGCCTCAATTCCCACTGGTTTTTCCAGCCAGAAGTTATGGGGATTCTCTTCCTGGCACTGGAACCCTGAGCGGGGCACCTGGTGTGGGACGGGGACCCCTCAGTCCTCAGGAAGGACCTTCCCAGCCGCGGGAGCCTCCTGATTTTTATCCGCCACCCGTGGGTGTGGGACCAGCCCATCGCGCCGCCGCCCCTCCTACCAGTCTGGATGTAGCTGCTTTTTTTTTTTTAATCCCGTAGTTGTAGGACTTCCATTCAGCTTGATTTCAGGCGGTTTTGGATGATGGTTGTTCTGTAGTTTAGTTGTAACTTTGATGTGGTTGTGGGAGGACGCGATACCGCGTTTACCTACCCGCCATCTTGACCGGAAGTCCTCCAAGCAAATGTTTTTCATAGTTTGCTGAGCTCATCTAGTTGTTCTTAGTGAGTGCTATAGTTCAGATTACTTACTCTGTCATTACTGGCCACAGGAGTCATTCAGCATCATGCTTTTAGGCTCTCTTTATTTTATTATTATTATTGATTTGAGAGAGAGAGAGAGAGATACTGATCTGTTGTTCTACCCATGCATGCATTCATTGGTATGTGCTCTGACTGGGGATCAAACCCAAAACCTTGGTGTATTGAGACGACACTCTAACCAATGGAGATACGCAGCCAGGGGTAAGATCTCTTTATAATGCTGGATCTACATATAATCTTTTTTTTAAAACTTCTCACCAAGGATATGTTTTTTATTGATTTTAGAGAGAGAGAAACATTGATGAGAGAGAAACATCGATCGGTTGCCTCCTGTACATGCCCCGACCGAGGATTGAACCCAAAACCTAGGTATGTGCCCTGACCAGGAATCAAACTCACAACCTTTTGGTGCATGGGATGATGCTCTAACCAACCGAGCCACCTGGCCAGGGCTCTACATATACTTTTTTTATTTTTTTTATCCTCACCCGAGGACATTTTTTTATTTTTGTTCAGATAGAGTGGGAGGGAGAGAGAGGAAAAGAGAGAGACAGAAAGGAACATCGACATGAAAGAGACACATCAACTTGCTGCCTCTCGCATGACCCCAACCAGGGCCAGGGACGAATCACAATCGAGGTACGTGCCCTTGGCCAGAATCAAACCCGCGACTCATTGGTCCGTGGGTCGATGCTCTAACCACTGAGCAACCGGCCAGAGCTCTACATATACTCTTGCTGGCAAATACTGCAGTGTTCCCTAATGTCTTATCTGCTTCCTCAATGGCAAATGTCCAGATTACCTGCACTTGCTAGTCACTGCAAATAAAGCTGCAATAAGAGTTGTCACAAATGCCTTGTGTAAGAATTTCTCTGTGATATATGCCTAAGAGCAGAATTATAGGGATTTAGGCTAAGTGTGTACTTAATTTAACTAGGTACTGCCATGTTGTTCTCCAGAATGGCTGTGCCTATATTCCCAGCAACAGTACACAAGGGGTCCTGGATCCCTATATACCTATATCCCTACGTCGGTACCAGCATTTGGTATTACCTGTGTTTCTCAGAGTGTGTGGTTGTGGTTTTGTTTTGTTCTGTTTTTTTCCCATCTAATGGGTATACAGTGGTATCTCATTATTGTTTTAATTTGTATTTCTCTGATAATCAATGGGTTTGAACATCTTTTTATGACTGTTAGCATTTTGGGGTTTTCTTCTATAAACTCCCTAATCATATCATATACTTTGCCCACCTTTCTTTTTTTATCCTCACCTGAGGACATTTTTCAATTTTTTGTTCAGATAGAGTGGGAGGGAGAGAGAGAGGGGGGGAGAGAGAGACAGAGAGAGAAACATCGATGTGAAAGGGACACATCGAGTGGCTGCCACCCGCACGACCAACCAGGGCCAGGGACAAACTGCAACCAAGGTGCATGCCCTTAGCAGGAACCGAACCTGGGTCTCTCTGGACCGCAGGCCAACTCTCTAACCGCTGAGCCAAACCAGCTAGGGCTGCCCACTTTTCTTATTTTTATTTTTCCAGTGTTATTGAGATATAATTGACAAATAACCATTAAAGGACACTATGAGTCAGAATCCGGCTGGGAAAACAAACTGCACAAAGTATTTCAACAGAGAGGATTGAATATAGGGAGTAGATTAAGCAGGCAGTGGAAGGAAGGCGTTGGAGGAACTGAGATAGCACAGAGGAAATAACTGCCGGAAGCAGCTCCCACTTTCAGGTTGGGAGGACGAGAGGCAGAGGTGGGGTTGTGAATTTCTAAGCTCAGAGGAGGGGCCCTGAAGAACTGGAAATCAGACTCTGAGGAGAGGTGCTGAATGGCTGTGGCCAATACTGCTAGAGCTCAGGAGAGGGGCCACATAGATCCGGGACTCCAACTTCTGAGGTGGGTGTTCCCTGACTGGTTCTGAGCTGGAGATGGAAATCAACTGATGTTCTTAAGCTGGGGGCCAAGGCTGGGTGACAGCAATAGTAACATAAAGCAAACAGGAAGGAGCAAGACCCTTGTTCCCTTCTCCAGCCTTGCAGTCCTTCTCTGGTGTTGCTCCTGGGGGAACCTAACAGAAGCCAGAGACAAGGAAGAAGTATGGTTGCAGAATCCCCATGTGCCAGCATCACAAAGCTAGATGTGGCATAATTCCCCTCCCACCCCTTTGGTTTCTCAGCATCAATACAAACCCTTCTACATGTATTTGAACTTCTCTCAGCAATGCTGACAACTTGATGTTTCTGCCTGACAAAATGCCAGCATCTTTTTAAAATATTGCTCTCACCTTCTTCCCAAAGGGGAGAGAAACAAAGTCCCGACAGCCTTTGCAATCTTCTCCAAATGACAGCCACAGTATTCATGAGGTTAGTTTCTCCTCTAAATAAGTCATAATTCCACTTGAATATTTTGTGACTATAAGAGACTAAATTGTAGTTTCCCGTTAAAACAATTGCTAAGGTCCGGCCATTGTGGCTCAGTGGTTGAGCATTGACCCACGCACCTAGAGGTTGCTGGTTCAATTCCCAGTCAGGGCACATGCCCAGGTTGTGGACCCGATCTCCAGTGGGGGGAATGCAGGAAGCAGCCAGTCTATGTTCTCTCTCATCAATGTTTCTGTCTCTCTCTCCCTCTCCCTTTCTCTCTCTCTGAAATATCAATAAAGGGGGAAAAAAGATAACTTTAAAAAAAATGCTATGTAAAGTAATAAGGGAAAGGAGAAGAAGGAGAAAAGAAAATAGTGTTTTATATATTTAAGAAAGAAATTACACATGGCTGTAATACTTATTTCTCTAACTGGTCAGCAGTCCCAAACAGATTTTTATAATTTCCTTCTATCTTTTCCATATTTCACTTGCTCTCAGCTGGCATCCTGGTTGGTTGGAGTTCTATACCTGGTGGAGTTTCTCAAACTTTCATTCCTGAAGAGTCTGAATCCTTAGTGGCAGACCTTTCAAGGTGCTGTCTCCACCAGAGGCTGGGGCACCCCAGGGGAATGGTGCCACACCTGTGGCTGTGCGATTGTCTGCTGTTGGCCCTTAGAAGCAACCTTGGCAAGAGGAAGTCTATGTTGCTAAGCCCATGCATAACCCACTGTTGCCACCATGGCCACTTTGTCATAGACCCATTGAGCATGCACTGGGGTGGCTGGGAAAGAGGCTGGCTGGCATCCATAGAGCACATCATTTCGTCCACCTGGATACTGAGAGTTTCCTCTGCACTGAAAACTCCTTCTGGGAAGTTAATTCATATTCCTCTTCCTCAAACCTCTGTAACCAAACTTCCAACTCTGTTCTTTCCAAGTCATGACCATTCAGCCGAATCATTAGCAGTTTCCTATGAATCAATGTAGATCCATACTTCTGGTCATCTCTCAGGCCTGTCAGAATAGGCAATAAACTACATCACTTTTTTTTTATCCTCACCCAAGGATGTTTTTCCATTGCTTTTTAAAAATATTTTTAATTGAGTTTTGAGAGAGAGAGAAACATTGATGTGAGAGAGAAACATCAATTGGCTGCCTCTTGTACACACCCTACTTGAAATTAAGCCCACAACCTGGGCATGTGCCCTGACCGGAAATTGAACCGGGACCTCTCAGTCCATGGGACAATGCTCGATCCATTGAGCCACACTGACCAGGCTCCATTGATTTTTAGATAGAGTGGAAGGGAGGGAGGGAGGGAGGGAGGGAGGGAGAGAGAGAGAGAGAGAGAGAGAGAGACATCGATGCAAGAGAGACACATCAATTGCCTCCCACATGACTCCTACTGGAGCCGGGGATCAAACCTGCAACCCAGGCATGTGCCCTTGATCAGAATCAATCCCGCAACCCTTCGGTCTGCAGGCTAATGCTCTAACTACTGAGTCAAACTGGCCAGGGCTGAACTACATCATTTTAAAGAGCTTCTGCACAGCCAGGGAAACCATAGACATAATGAAAAGGCAACCCACAGAAGGGTAAAAATATTTGCAAACCAGATATTGGACAAGGGGTTAATATCCAAAATATATAAGGAACTCCTACAACTCAGCAGCAAAAAATAAAATAAAATAATCCAATTAAATGTGTGAAGTGCCCAAATAGACATTTTCCCAAAGAAGATATATGAATAGTCAACAAGCACATGAGAAGGTGCTGGACATCACTAATCACCAGGGAATGCAAATCAAAACCACAATGAGATATCACCTCCCATCTGTTAGAATGACTATCATCAAAAAGATAAGAGATAAATGTGGGTGAGGATGTGGAGAAAGAAGAACCTTTGTTCACTGTCAGTAGTAATGTAAATTGGTGCAACCACTATGGGAAACAGTATGGAGGACCCTCAAAAAATTAGGAATAGAACTACCATATGATCCAGCAATCCCACTTATAAGAATATATCCCAAAGAAATGGAAACAGTATATTTAAAAGATATCTGCACCCCCACGTTCATTGCAGCATTAATTACAATAGCCAAGACGTGGAAATAACCTAAGTGCCTGTGAATGGATGAATGGGCAAAGAAAATGCAGTATATGTATACAACTGAATGTTATTCAACCATGAAAAAGAAGGAAATTCTGCCATTTGTGACAATATGGATGGACCTTGAGGGCACTGTACTGCTAAGTGAAATAAGTCAGACAGAGAAAGACAAATGCTCTGTAACTCTAAAATCATTGTGGACTCTAAAATCATTGAACTCAGTGAATGCATAAATAAGTGGAAAAACTACTCTCTCTCAAATCAATGATAATAATAATAAAGAATGGACAATCAGCTGTACTGCTCAAGGTTCTGCCTACTTGGAGAATTTTCCTTTGCCACTGTCCTCAGGGTCACCCATCAGTGATGCTCTAATGCTGCAGCCATCTACTAGCAGATTGTGCAGAACCATCTATAAACCAGGCTTGAGTTACTTCATCCTCAGTCAACTGGTCATAGGAAACATTCCAGGAAGCATGGACACAGTTGAGGGAGAAGAGGCCACGTTGCAGGACTTAGTGTCAAAGGAATAGGAGGCACCTGCTCATGCTACGTTTTGTGCTTTCTTTTTTTTTTTAATTCTCACTGCAGGATATTTTTCCATTTATCTTCAGACAGAGTGAGAGGGAGAGAGAGAGAGAGAAACATTGATTGGTTGCCTCCCCGCACAAGCCCAACTAGGGCCGGGGACCTAACTGCAACCAAGGTACGTGTCTTTTACCGGAATCGAACCCGCACCTCTTTGGTCCATGGACCGACGCTCTAACCGCTGAGCTAAATCAGGCAGGACCCTTTTTGTGCTTTCTGAAACCACCTGAGTTTCTATCTCTAAAATCCCATTTCCAAATATATACTAAGATTCCCAAAAACATCCTTAAGTTCATAGCAGTTATTTACCATAGCTAAGATCTGGAAAAAGCCAAAATGCCCATCAGTAGATAAGTGGATACAAAAAAGCTGTGGTGGCCGGGCCGGTATGGCTCAGTGGTTGAGCGTTGACCCATGCATCAAGAGGTCGCCAGTTCAATTTCCTGTCAGGGCGCATGCTGGGGTTGTGGGCCCGCAGGAGGCAACCAGTCGATGTTCTCTCTCATCAATGTTTCTAGCTCTCTCTCCCTCTCCCTTCCTCTCTCTCTAAAATCAATACAGAAGAAAAAAGTTTAAAAAAAAGCTTTGGGCCCTTGCCGGATTGGCTCAGCGGTTAGAGCGTCGGCCTGCGGTCCTGAGAGACCCGGGTTCGGTTCCCGCTAAGGGCACGTACCTCGGTTGCAGTTTGTTCCCGGCCCTGGTCGGTTGTGCGGGTGGCAGCCACTCGATGTGTCCCTTTCACGTCGATGTTTCTCTCTCTCTCTCTCTGTTCCTCTCTCTCCCTCCCACTCTACCTGAACAACAACAACAAAAAAAGCTTTGGTACATTTACAATTAAATACTACATTGTAAAAAAGAAGGAAATCTTACCCTTTGTGACAGCATGGATGGATCTGGAAGACTATTATGCTAAAGGAAATAAGCAAGTCAGAGAAAGACAAGTACCATATGATTTCACTCATATGTAAAATCTAATGAACAAAATAAACTGACGAACAAAATAGAACCAGAGGCATGAATACATGGAACAGACTGACAGATGTCAGAGGGGAGGAAGGTGGTGGGGACTAGATAAAAGTAGGTTAGGGATTAGCCAAAGAACACATGTGCATAGCCCTTGGACACAGACTACAGTGTGGTAAAGGCCAGAGGTGGGGAGGTGGGGGCTGGGAGGTGGGCAAAGGGGGAGAAATTAGAGGACATCTGTAAGAGTATCAACAATAAAATAAAAGAAAAAAATTAATAAAACTTCTCTTCTCACCAAAAAATAAATAAAAAAATAAAGTCCCATTTTCATTCATTGTGATAAACTGCAGTACGTGCCCAACCTATGGCTTGACAGATCAGACCAACACCCAGTTCCTGATGAAAAACTGAGGTCACATGGTCACTAGTAGTCCTAAGAGTTCAGTCTCTACCAGGGCCTGATAGCAAGCCAAAGGAGAATGGTTATTGAAAGAAGAGGGCATGAATTTTCTATAAAACCCTAGATATCTGCACAGTGCCTCTCCTGTTGGTGTTTGCCAGAGACTCCACACAATATCACTACTTTCCACAGACATTTTAGTATTATTGGATCTACTGGGTCAAAAGACCCTACTGGAAGAGTAGCTTGCACTGCAGCCTGGACTCACTGCACAGTTATCACTTGCTCTGATTCCCACACAAAATTGGGAGTCTTACGAGTTACACAATAAATAGGTCAACATAACACACACACATGTGATATAAAAGTAGTTTGTGCAAGGTGCAGCATCATGTCTTTTGGGGGGGGGGTAATTCTCACCTGAGGATATTTTTCCACTGAATCGAACCTGCAACCCAGGTATGCCCTTGACTAGGAATCAAACCCAAGACCTTGGATCCTCGGGCCAACGCTCTTAACTGCTGAGCCAAACCAGCCAGGGCAGCATCATGTCTTTTACATTGCAGAGGATATCTTTATATGCTTTAGACTAGAGCATTGAATTTCTAGAAACTTCATTGAAGTTTTACTTTCCTAAATTTTCATGGGGATATATCTCCTACCTTCTAGTTTGCATATGTCTTACTAAGGCATTTATAGTACTTTCTGCTTCTTGCTTATCATATTCAACCAGGATGATGTCATCAGTGTAGTGGACCAGTAGATGTTATATTGAATGGTAAGATAATCTAAGTTTCTAAATACTATATTGCATCAAAGAGAAGGAGAAATGACATGGCCCGTAGGCAAGACTGTGAAGGTGTACTATTGGCCCTTCCAGGTAAAAACAAAGTGCTTCTGCTGGACTTTGAAAATTGCTATAGATGCCCGGCCAGTGCCACTCAGTGGTTGAGTGTCAACCCACACACCAAGAGGTTTCCAGTTTGATTCCTGTCAGGGCACATGCCCAGATTGTGGGCCAAATCCCCAGTGGGGGGCATGTAGGAGGCGGCCAGTAGATGTTCACCCTCATCGATGTTTCTGTCTCTCTCTCCCTCTCCCTTCCTCTCTAAAATCAATCAAGAAAAAAATGTTCAAAAGATAAAAGAAAGAAAATTGTTATAGAGTAAAACACTTGATAGGACAATAGCTGCATACCAGAGGCCAGGGGTTGTGATGCTTCAGTAAAGAGAAACTACATCTGGAACAGCAGCTGCAGTTGGCATCACTGTCTGATTAAGCTTACATTAATCCACGGTCATTCTCCAAGATCCATCTACCTGTTGTTCGCAGCAAAATAGACAAATTGGGATATGAGAGATATCACCATACTTGCAACTCTCAAATTTAAGACACTGATGGCTGCAGTTCCCCAAAGAATTACACCTTTGGATTCTTTCCCAAAGCCAGCGTTGTTCTGGCATTTTGATAGCATTGAATTTGGTCCACAGGTTAAATTTAAGTCAACCAACAAAATAGGCTGTTAAAGTCCCTTCCAGCTGCATGGGCTAACATTAAATGTAGAATCTTTGGTAAATGGACCCCAGCTGAATAAATTGTGCCCAACCCACTGTTACATTCCATCTTCCTTGGTATAACGTCCTTAGAATCCACTCCCACACACATTCTCTCAGGTTTCTGCCAGTATTTACTAGAAAAAAAAAAGTTGTGCCCTGGCCCATGTGGCTCAGTTGGTTGGGTGTCGTCCCTTGCATCAGAAGGTTGCTGGTTCAATTCCTGGTTAGGGCACATGCCCGGGTTGTGGGCTCAATTCCCAGTAGGGTGCGTGCAGGAAGCAGCTAATACATGTTCCATTCTAACATCAGTGTTTCCCTCTCTCTCTTCCTAAAAATCAATTTTAAAAAATCTTGCTATACTTTTGGTGTATAAGCTACTTTCTCCTGGGTCTTAGCATGTGCCTGTACCCCTAGATCATGCTGAGAATGGACCCTCATTGTGAGTTTAATGGTAACAGGGGATGGTTGTGGTGGGTCTTGAAGAGACTGGGTGTTCCCTTGCAAGGCAGTAGAGAGCTTCTATGTCAGTCTAAAAATTATCTTTTGTAGCCATAGGGCTGACAGTGCTTAAAATCAAGCACAACATTTAATTGTGTGGGTTACAGAACCCCATGTCAGTGGAATTTCCAGCCTCTTCACATTTCTCATGTGAAAGGTAGGGCAGTGGATAGGGATGAGTGTGATCCTGAAACTTAATGGTGCTTTCAAGCCCAAAGATGCAGATGAACAAACCAATCTCCAAGGCGCCTCTTTCAGAATATTATTCCTGACACCACTCCTATTACCAATTACTCAATCAGTCTGGATCCTATCAGGAAGCAGAAACAAATGATGACAGATCCTTCCCTAGCACCTTCAGAGGGATCAAACCCACATTGACACCTTGATCCTGAACTTCTGGCCTCCAGAAGTGGGAGACAATATGTTTCTGTTGTGTAAGCCACTTGGTTTATGGTCTTTTGTTACAGCAGCTCCCCCACCTAAGGCTGCAACAAAAGGAAGAGACTGCAACTCCTCAAACTTAGCAACCTTTCAGGAGAAACTCAGTCTAAGGGGGACAGAGCCTACCTAGTGCTAGGGTCTCTGAGCTCAGAAGAGGGCCCCATGGGTCTGGGACCCAGACCTCTCAGGAGGAGGGGCACTGGTTGCTTGGTGTTGGTGTCTCAGAGCTTGGATGCAACAAAGCTGCTTTTGTAAGTGTTGAGCAATCTGAAAATTGGATTCAGTTAGTGCCATGGAAATGAGATAATTGCTGCGAAGGTAAAGAAGCCTTGTTATGGTGGTGCTGACAGGAAGGAGCATGTCCCTCCTTCCTCCTTCAGCCCTGGGGTCTCCCTCTAACACCCTCTGTTAGCAGAGCCTCACTTGGAGCCAGCTGGCAGAGCATGAATGTGTTTTGCAGAGTTCTCACTCTGGTATCATGAAGCAGAGGACAGTAAAGTGAGTTGGGATCTAAGAGACAGTATAACTTAAAAATGGCCACACCCACTCTCTGGCCCAATAACCATGTTCCTAAGGCATATACCCTCTCCCTCACTCCCGAAAAAAGACTGCATATACTCACTGTTCTTGTTTTTAATTGATTTGAGAGAGAGAGATTGATTTGTTGTTCCACTTAATTATGCATTCATTGGTGGCTTGTTTTATGTGCCTTGGCATATCGAGACAATACTCTAACCAACTGTAACCAACTGATCTACCCGGCCAGGGCTGCATATATCCACTTTATCCATGATAGCCAGAACTGGCAATGCCCCAAATGTCCACCAATGGAAAATAGATAATTAAGTTGGGGTGCACCCATGCAATGGATACTACTCAGCAATGAACAGGAGGGAAGATTTGACAGACAGCCACATGAATGACGTCACAATGCCAGTATTGGCAGGATGGAGGCATGAAGGAGCTTTCTGGAGTGACGAAAATGTTCTAAAGCTTAGATCTGAGTGTGTATTCGTAGGTAAAAAAAACTCAGATGTGCACTTTATTTCATGTCTGCTAACCCTCAATAAAGACATTTTTAGGGGACTTTTAGGGCAGTGAAATTACTCTGCATGATGCTGTAAAGGTGGATCCATGTCATTATACATTTGTCCAAATAACATACAACCCCAAGAGTGAACCTTAATGTAAACTGTTGTTATTGGCTGGGTAGTTCAGTTAGTTAGAGTGTCATCCCCAGTATGCCAAGGTTGTGGGTCCGATCCCTGGTCAGGGCATATACAAGAAGCAACCAATGAATGTATAAATAAGTGGAACAAGAAATTGATGTTTCTTTCTCTCTCTCTCTCTACTCTAATAAAAAAAAAAAAAAGATAACATACCATTATTGTCTCATCAGTTGTAACAAATGTCCCACATCAATGAAAGATTTAGTAACGGGGAAACTGCTGCGGGTCGGGAGTGAGAAACTCTGTATGGGAACTTTCTATTCTCTGCCCAATTTTTCTGTAAAATTGAAATTGTTGTATTTTTTTTTGTTTGTTTGTTTTTTTATCCTCACCCGAGGACATTTTTCCATTTTCTGTTCAGGTAGAGCGGGAGGGAGAGAGAGGAACAGAGAGAGAGAGAGAGAAACATTGACGTGAAGGGACACATCGAGTGGCTGCCACCCGCACAACCGACCAGGGCCGGGGACAAACTGCAACCGAGGTACGCGCCCTTAGCGGGAACCGAACCCGGGTCTCTCAGGACCGCAGGCCAACGCTCTAACCGCTGAGCCAAACCGGCCAGGGCTGAAATTGTTGTAAAAAACAAAGTCTATTAATTTTTTTAAACATGCAGAGAGGCAGCCCAGGGCAGAGGTTCCTTTTATGTTGCTGCTCAACTGTTCTCACTAGCCAGCTTCCCTTCGGTGGTTCACGATGGCTCTGCAGGGCCCACCCTCAGATTGGCGTTTTACGTTCCCCCTGGTGAGGAGACGGACCGGGAAAGGCATTCTCTGCTTCTTTAAGGGGACAGCCCAGAGGTTGCCCCTTTACTCAGACTGCACTGGCCCCACTTAGGTGCAAAGGAGGACGAGAAATATATCTTCAGCTATTGTTTGTTTTTTAATTGATTTGAGAGAGAAATATATCTATTTGTTGTTATGTCACATCAGAGAAAAAAGAGGCTTCTGGGTCCCAGCCACACTCTGCCCGAGCCTGGCCCGCTGCAGGAATGAGGGGGCCCCATGGTGAGGACAGCCCAGAGCTGCCTGGGAGTCCCCAGGGGAGAGAGGCGCAGGCAGCATGGCCTGGAAGGGGAAACAGAAGTTGGCCCACTGCAGGCAGTGAGGGAGATGACAGGGAAATTGTGCTCGGTAAAATCACAACAGTTTCTCTTCCTTTCCAGGTTTTTATTTGCCTATTATAATTCTGATATTTATATACATATATATATATACTTTTGTTTTTTTGTAAAGGACTCATCAACAGACCAAGCAAAGGCAGACAGGGAGATGGGGCTGCTGGCAGGAGCACAGCAGAGCTGGGAGAACCCATCTTTCCTTTTTTTTTTTTTTTTTTTTGTCTGTTTTTATTTTTCCTGGGATGGGATCATCAAAGCTAATTGCTATAAAACCTAGAAACCACCTAGAGACTCAGACATCTGCCTACACACTAGTGGCACATGGGGAAAGGGCGAGGGTAGGAACTTTCAAAGTCACGGTGTATTTACATTCCCAAGGTGGGCAGAGGGAAAGGCTGAGGAAGGAAAGTGTTCAGACTGGGGGGCTGCTAAGGGGTCCTAGAGTGTGGTAGCAGCTGGGAGAGGCAGGGGCCATGGGAAGTGGGGAGGAGGTGTGCCCGCCCCGCACCCTGGCAGTGATGGAGGCCACTTGGATGTTGTCTGGTGGGTACCGAAGGCAGCGTGTGTATGGAGCTCCTAAAAGCCAGCCACAGGGTGGGGTGGGCAGTGGGAGGAGGGTGATACTGGCAAATGGGAACTCTGGGCTTTCCAGATGGCCTCCTCTGCACCCATAGCCAGCTTACCCAGCCCCCACCCCGGTTGGAGCAGAGATGGCAAAGAAAAGGGAGCAGATGGTGGGGACACAAATTCTATCCTCAGTCCCAGCCAGGCTGGCCAAGGAGTGGCTGGGGATGAAGGTGTCAGTCCTGGTC
Source organism: Molossus molossus (assembly GCF_014108415.1). Lineage (NCBI taxonomy): Eukaryota > Metazoa > Chordata > Mammalia > Chiroptera > Molossidae > Molossus > Molossus molossus. The sequence goes on along the minus strand of NW_023425355.1, from coordinate 91,341,505 downwards.
CTGAGACGATCCCACCAGGCAGCATCTGGGAGACCCCTCTGCGGCCATCCCCACTTCTCCTCCCTGACCACCTCAGCCTCTGTCTGCCCGAAGGCTGGCAAGACAGCACCTGAAGGCTCCTGATGTGAGTGATCAGCCGGCCCCCGAGCTGGAGCAAAGCAGTGTGTGCCCAACAAGGGGTGCAGCTGGGTTTTGGCAATAAAGTGGGTGCGGGTAGTCAGAAGGGGATTAAGCAGTGAGATCCTCTCTTCTGCTCCCAACTCAAGCCTCCCACAGGCCCAGGGCCAGAGACTGGGGCAAGGCCTAGTGGAGACAGGGAGGGGCCTCAGTCCCAAGGTCAGGGACCCAGAACAGGCATTGGGCTAGGAGTCTTGGCCTCTGACTCCCCTGTGGCCTGACCCTGGGCTGCACCCTGCCGGCCTTGCCTGGCTGGACCCCACTACTCCAGGCTCCCTGCAGGGTTGATGGGGGAGGCAGCCCCTGAGCTGTCATTGCCTCCTGCTGCCTCCTTCTCCTTCTTGCCGCTGTACTGGCCAATGAAGGAGCCATCCTCGTTGAACTGGACGTCCACGCTGCCCCCATAGTCAGCCAGGCTGTCGTCACTGCCCAGGGGCTTGATGTCTCCATTGAGGGATGGCTGGCTGCTGCCAAAGGCCTTCTCCTCATTGTCGCTGCAGGGGCAGAGGGCGGGAGGGAGTGGGAGGCTGCCCAGTGGGGCCCAGCAGAAGCTGGCAGGTGCTGGCCTGATGGAGGAGGCCTGGCTGGGAGGCATGGCGGAGCCCCAGTGGCCCAGGTTTTGTTTGTCTTCCATTTGCTCTGAATGCAATGGAGAACAGGTTCTCATCCTTGACACACATCTGGGAGGGCAAGTGGCATGCACACCACCAGAAGGGCAAGGTTTGAGCCTACTCAGAATCCTGGCAGTGTGAGGGAGCAAGGGGACACTCAGCCCGGGGGGCTCACGGGGCCTGGCTCTTTGCCTGTAGGTGAGCCAGATAAGAGACCTATCCAGGTGTCAGCCTTTGCAGAGTCCAGAGTGGGGAGTTGGGAAGGTGACAGACAGGCCTAGAAGCTGAGTGTCGGTGTACAGAAGAGGAGTTGGAGGTGCTGGCTTGACCCTGAAACAGGGAGCTGGGGGAGCGCAGAGCCTGGCATTCGCAAGCACACATTGTCCGCAGGAGGGTCCCTGCCAGTTAGGGTCTGACAATATCTTCCCACCACCCCTGTCTTACCTCTCCAGGGACCTGTTGTCACCCAGCAGCACAGAGAAGAGAGAGAGACAGGGTCAGATATGAAAGTGAGGGTGGTGCTGGGCAGTGTGTTGGCAATGTTCCCACCCCCAGCTCACCTGTATTCACCAAAGGTCTCATCCTTCATCGGCCGGGCCTCAGAGTCCACCTGGGTGTCCTCCTTATCCTTTACTGAAGACACACAGAGAGGAGCTGGCTTCTGTAGCCTATCCCTGGACACGGCCCCATCCCCAGGTGGGGGACACAGGTGAGGCACTCCCTCTTGTGCTCTGAGCGCCCCCAGCACTGTCTTGGCAGCTCTCAGAAGGCAAGAAACTTTCAAAGGTGTATCACTCACCTCACATGGGCCTGGCTGCCATTTGCTCTGGGCCCCTATCTGCCCCCAACATGCCCATGCTGTCCTACCAGGAGCGCAGGGACCACAGAGGACTTGTGGAAGGGATGTAGGGTAGCCTGGGGTCAGAATTACCTGAGTACTTGCCACCTTTGCTGCGCTTGATAAAGCAAAGGATGAGCAAGATGAGGAGCAAGAGAATGATGGCGCTGACGAAGCCGATGAACCAGCCCTCGTTGACAAAGCCGGGGGGAGGGAGTCTCACTCGGCCTGATGGGTAGAGCCCAGTCCCGGGTGAGACAGAGCCCCTGGGTACTGCAGACCCTCAGCCCAAGCCAATGCCCCCAGGTTCATGGCCTTGTGTGCGAGCCTCACTTTTTTGTCACAACCCCTCTGCCCTCAAGGAATTGGCAGGGGCAGTGGCAGGCCTGGGCCACAGATGCCACAGGGCCAGGTGGGGAGGGTGATGACCTGGGGCTGCAGGATGCCTGTAATTGACGCCAGAGCGGGGACTCTCTGGAGAACAGGGGCAGGGAGGAAAACCTTCTGAGAAAATGATTGTCGTAGAAAGTTAAAATAGGATACTAAAACGGGCCGTTTCAGGGGCCTGGATTTCTCCGTCATGGGCCAATGGGCACCCAAATTCTGAGAGGAGAAAGGAGCCATGGGGCTTAGGGTGCTTGTGGCTGAGCTGGGGCAGAGGGAAGCTAACTGGGCAGTGCTCCCAGCTCTCTGGGGCCTCACCAGTGCCATTGGTCCTCACAGATATTTGGCGCAGGACCACATGCTCCTTGAGCAAGTGGATCTCGTAGTCAGTATCAGGCTGCAAGTTCCACTGCGTGTAGGACCTCTGGCTGTAGTTGACATACTGTGGTAGGATAGAAGCGTCTGCCTTCTCATCTGCAGGGGCGAGAGGGCAACAGGGATGAGTAGGAGTGCCAGGCAGCACCCTGGCTCCACACCACCCTCAGCCCCTCTGGGCCCAGAGCCCCTTCCCTACCGGAGGCCCCATTGTGCTCACCCCTCTGGGGTTTGAACAAGATCTGGAACCCAAAGTTGCACCGGCCCTCCTTGGGGACCCAGGAAACCACGCTGTAATTCTCACCAGCCACAGCTGAGACGTTGCCAAAATCCGGGGGCCCTGGGGAGCAAGAGGAGAGTGTGGGACTTCGAGGCAGCTCAAGGTCTGCCCTCTTGGGCCTGGCTTCCTGGCAGGGCCTCCTCAGCCCTTCTACCTTACCAGATAAAGCCATGGTGCCTCCTTCCTGCATAATGGAGTCGCCAGGGCCCTCATTTGTGGTGGCCTGCAGCTGGAAGCGGTACCGCAGGTGGGGACTAAGGCTGGTCAGGTTGTATGCCCGTAGCTCAGGGTTTGAAAGGTTGAAGGACAACTGTTCCTTGCCCCCATCATCCACTGTAAGGACAGGCAGGGACGGGGTCAGTCTTGGCAGACAGCTCTACCCACACTCCAGCTCCCCTCCATCTCCTGCTCAGGCTGGCCTGGGGCTCTGGGCCCACAACATACGTACGTGGGTAGTAGGAGAGCACGTAGCCGGTGAGCACGCCATTGTGGCTGAGCGGAGGCTTCCACTGCAGCAGCAGGCTGGTGTTGGACTGGCACTCCAGGTGCAACGCCTCAGGTTGGCTGGGCACTGCGGGGCACAGAGACGAGCAGCAGGTCCTCACCCAGGCTCACTCTGGGACAGTGAGGAGGGGCTGGGACAGGGTCACAGGGTGCAAAGCTCACCTCCCTCTGGGGTGCTGAAGTTCTTCTCGCTGGCAGGCCCTAGTCCCCGGCTGTTAAAAGCCTGCACCTCCAGGCAATAGAAGCTATAGGGCTGCAGGCCTCCCAAGATGATGCTAGTGGTGTTGGCGGGCACCAGCTCATGGCTTTTGTGGATGTGCCTCTTGCTGTGCTTCCTCTGATTGCCCTCTAACCAGTATGTCACCTGCAGGTAACAGGAGACCCCAAAGGGGCAGAAGGCATCCAGCAGTGACCTCTGGTAACATGCTACCCACTGCCCTCAATGGGAACCCTTTCCACAACCTAAGGACTTTCAGAAGAGCAGCTGGAAGGTGGCAGTGGCCCGCCATCAATCTTTGCTCACTCTTGGTGGCCTCACACCTCACCCCAGGGATTTCCCCAGCTCCCACACCTTGAACCCTTACATTGTATCCAAGGAGGTGGCCCTTGACCTGGGCTGGATCCACAGGCCACCATTTGACCAGCACGGTAGTCGAGTTGAGGATTTTGACTTCTTCCAGCTGAGGTCTTGCCTGGGGGTCTGGAAACAGCCAGTAACATGGCTGAGGGCCTGTGGCATCCTGAGGCCAGCCCAGAACCCTCCCTCGGGGGAAGATGGGTTTGGATGCTCTATGAGAGCAAGCAGTTTGAGGGGCAGGGCATTTGTATGGCCTCAGGGTCACTCCCTAAAGACTATTTATTAGTTGCAAGGCAGAAAATATTAACTACAGGGAGGAGTAACCAGAGAAAATCTTGACCAGGTGATCAAAATGAATATTTGATAATGTTTCACATTCAAGGGAAGGAAAGCAGCAGGGCACCTAGACCCAGTGTGGGATCCTGGACTGGACCCTGGACTGGGGGAAAAACAGCACTGACTGATACAATTGAAATATCAACTGCCAACTAGAGAAATGTACTGTATCAATGTTAACTTTCTGGACTTCCATAATGGCACTTTGGTTATCTAAGACAATATTCTTCCTCCTAAGAAATGTACTATCAAGAGGTAGGGGCTGGGTGCGCAGTGGGAGGGGCGTGGGCTGTGAAGGCGCAGGCAGGCTCCACACCCGCTACTCACAGTCTTCCCCAGAGTAGCCAATGGTGACCTGGGGTTCGGGGCCCTTGCCCTGGCTGTTGATGGCCTGGACCTTGATCTCATAGGGCACAAAGGTGGAGGTGTTGGACACCACCAAGAAGGGGTCGCTCACGATCTGTTCCTGCCAGGCCCCTGGTGTCCCCTGAGGGCGCCACTGCACACGGTACTGCACCTGGGGGGCGTTCCAGTCCATCCATCTGAGTGGCTGCAGGGGTGAGCAGAATAGGAACTGGTCAGCCAAGAGCAGTCCCCTCCTGGGACCCACCCCCAACCTGTGACCCAGCCTCACATCCCCAGTCATCCTTTGGTCCTTAGCACAGCCAAAGGGGTCAGCAAACACGTGGGTCCTGGCATGATGTCCAGGGGTGAGCTCAGCCCAGGCCCCCTCACCTTCCAAGTGATGACCATATTGTTGGTCTCGTTCCCTTCTCCCTTCACGTCCACAGGGTTCTTCTCCGGGGCTGGAAAGTAATATGTTGTTAACACATCAATGCTGTGGGCTCTTGCCGAGGCAATGAAGGTCTGAGAAGCAAGGAAGGAAGGGCCCATTCCGGCCCTGGAAACTAGGCGCCAATTGGCCCTGAGGAAACCCTATCCCCACAGCTCCCTCGGGAAACCTGAAAGCAGAGGAGCTGGGGTGCAGTCGCCTCTGTAGGCCCTCCTGGAAGAGCCTGGGGACCCTGGCGACTGAGACCTCTCCCAGGTAGCTCACCTGCCTCAGGTGTGACCACAGTCTCAGAGGCCGGACTGGGCTCCCCAGGGCCATATTTGTTGATGGCAGTAACTCTAAAGGTGTAATGGACATAGGGTGACAGCTTGAGGGTGGTGGAGGTCTGGTTTCCAGGCACCTTGCCCAGACTGTACCATTTCTCAGGAGCCATCTCCTTGTCTTCAAATTCAATGTCATATTCTGCAAAAAGAAGTGAGTATGGACAATGGAGTTATCAGTGTGTGGCTTGAAGGAGGAGTCATGGGGGTACAAGTCTGGCTTTTCCTGAGGGAATGAGTGCCCAAGGCAACTGGTATTCTCCGACTTGCATGAGGAACCATGAGCCCCAGGGAGGTGGCAGTCATGGAGCCAGAGCCCAGGAGGAGCAGGGCTAGTGGGGGTGGTAGTGGGGGAGGTGAAAGGCATCATGCTCAGGCCTCTTACTCTCAATGGGAGAGTTGTGGTCGTCAGCGGGGCTCCAAGACAGGCGCACCTGGTTCTGCTTCAGCAGGTGATGATCAGACAGCTCCAGCTGAGGCACAGGCCCAGGGCTCCCTGAGGGTCACAGAGGATGGGTTCTCTGGCCCACACTTGAGGCAAAAGAGCTAACCTCCAGCTCAAAAGGGCCCTGTAATGTGAACCTGGGCCCCTGTGCTCGAAAGTCTGGTGCCCCCATGCTTCCAGGCCATGAGCCTGCTACCACCCTACGACTCACCCACCACATGGAGCTCTGCCCTGCTTTTCACCACATCCAGCCTTGTGCTGGCCACACAGCTGTAGTTGCCCTGGTCGCTATAGTCCAGGCTGTAGATGGTCAGGCTCCCGTCCTCTATGAAGTACCTGGTGGGAAGGGGAAGGAGAGATGCCTGTCCTTATGCTCCCAGTGGACCCACCACTTTCTATCATCTGTGCTTTGCTCCCTTCCCCTCCCTCTCCTGCCAGAACCTTCTCCCTCAAAGCAGCAGTGCTCCCCCCATGGAAGAGGCCAGGAGATCTGGACATTCTGCTTTTCCCACAGTGTCCCCTTCCACTGAGCCCTGTTTGGGGCTGGGCCCGCACTTGTCACTGTCCCCAAGCTCCTGGAGGTTTCGACCATCTCTGTGCCAGGTGATGCTGTGCTGCAAAGAGGGGTCAAAGGAGGCCTGGCAGGTGAATATCACTCTTGAGCCTTTCTTCTTGATTGTGCTCTGGGGCCCCTGTGTGATCTGAGTGGCATCTGAGGGCAATGATGGGAAGGGAGGGTCACTCTGGTGTCCTCCAGAGACCCTGACCATCCCTCCTGGAGGTGGTAATCGCATGGGGGGGGTCACCTGACCTTTGACCTGCAGGTTCGCCATGATGGTTACATTGTTTTGGTCGTTGGCAGCCTGGCAGAAATAGTGTCCCGTGTCATTGGCCTGGAGGTCTCGAATACCCAGGGTCCCGTTGGTGTAGGGGAAGAAGCGTTCGTCCTGTAGCACGGTCTTTCCTTCCTTGTCCAGCCTAGCACAGCAGGGTGGGCCTAGCTCAGACCCCACTGCTGTGTTCCCCTGCCCTCCCTGGCTTCCTAGGCCACAAGATGGCTTAGATCACCCCTGCTGGGGTGGGGGCACTTACCACTGGACGCTGGGCACAGGGGCTCCAAAGACCTTGCACAGAAGGTAAGCAGTGCTGCCTTCAACTGCCAAATAGGTCTCATTGTCTGGGGTCAGGATCTTGGCCGGCAGCTCTGGAGGAGGAGGAGTCACGAGAGAGAGCACAGAGGGCAGAGTCCCCTGAGGAGCCCTACTCATCTTGCTTCCCTGTGCCCAGCTCAAGCTCCCACCAGGCTGAGCCTCTCTTGGCCTCGAATGTGCCTCCCTGTCCCAGCCACCCAAGTTTTACCAATTATCTGAGGCCCTACTGATAGTCTACCCCTTCCTGCCCAGTCCCCAACTTCCCTGAGGCTCCAGGAAAGAGCCACCATGTCGGTCTTGAACATATCCTGGCCAAGGTGACATGAGGTAGACCAGACACTCTCTGAGGCTGCTTCTTCTGCCCTTTCTCCGCACCCCCTGCCCTGCTGTTGTGAGGATAAGTGAGAGATGGGGTGAAGGGCCCCAGAGAGACAAAAGGCAGAGTGGTAGATAAACCAGCTGCTGGCTGAGTCAGCCTGGTGGCCTTGCCTGGTGGGCTGCAGGGACAGACTGGAGATTGTGAAGGCACAGAGGGGAGGGCAGGCAAGCCTAGCCTGCTGGCACTCACGGACAACATAGATGTAGGCATTGGCCAGCAGGACCCCGTGCCGGTTGCGGGCCTCACACTGGGTCACCATCGTGTCACTGGGCTGCACGTTGCTCAGGATCAGAGCTCCATGCTGGATCCGGTACTTCTGGTCCTTGGCCAGCTCTGTGCATATAGCAGGTGGACCCACAGGCCAGGGCAGTGAGCCATGCTGAGGCCTCTCCTCTGCCTCCCCCATTCCTCAGGGCTCCCCATGCTCCCTGCCCCTGCCCCAGGCCCTCTCACCCTCCATGGGGATCCCGTTGATCCTCCAGGTGACCTCTGGTTCAGGCCTGCCCTGCACTTGGCAGTCCAGACGAGCAGTCTCCCCTGGCCCATACAAACGGCTCTGGGGCTTATGCAGCCAGTACGGGGCAGCTGCAAGGAAGGGGAGAGCCTCCCTGAGTCCGAAGCCTGCAGCCAGCTCTTCCCACAGCCCAGATCCACGTCCCCGCCCCCATCCTGGCTCCCCTCCTCGGACCCTGTGACAGTGGGCATTGTAAACTTCGGTCCCCAGGTCATTTTTTTTTAAGATTTTCTGATTCTTTCTTTTTTAAATTGATTTGAGAGAGAGAAAAAAAAACATCAACTTCTTGCTCTACCTATTTTACGCATTCAATGGTTGATTCTTGTATGTGTCCCAAACGGGGATCGAACCTGCAACCTTGGCACATCAAGATGATGCTCTAACCAACTGAGCTGCCCACCAAAGCCCCAGAGGTCATTCTTGGAAGCCTTGACCCAACAGGGCAGGGGTCAAGCCTAGCAGAGGCACCATACCCTCCACAGTGACATAGTAGGCATGCCGGTCACTGCCCAGAGAGTTCTCAGCCAGGCAACGGTACTCGCCATCGTCCTCTTCTACCACATCCGCCAAATACAGAGTCTTGTTGTGGTTCTCATAGGTGACTCGGTCGGCTGGCATGGGGCCGCTTGGGCGCAGCCACTTGATGGTGGGCGTGGGGCTGCCCAGGGCCACAGTGCAGGGAGGCCAAGGAGGAGAGAGGAGGGGAGACAGGACAGGGTCACTGAGCCCCGCCCCTCAGCAGAGACCCTGCCCGACCCCACCCAGGGCTCCTGGACTCACAAGCCCTCAGCGATGCATTCTAGGACCAATGGCTGCCCCTGCAAGGCCACCAGGTGGCTGCTGGCGTTGGTGGGGAACAGCAGACTCGGCTTCCTGTCGATCATGCTGTTGGCTGTGAGGAACAAGGGAGTGGATGATTCTGGACACCCAAACAAGCCTGTGGAGTCTCAGTTTCATCCTCTACTAAAGGGAGGGCCCCATCTCTGCTCTTGCCACCTAGGAAGGGGTCTGGGCAGGGTTGAGGTGGGAGTCAAGCTGTCCTTGAGGAAGACCAAGGTCTTCTGATCTAGGGAATGGGCCAGGCCTGAGGGTGAGAGAGGAGTGGGGGTATGTCAGAGCCTTTGGGACTCACTGGCTTTGACCCGGAGGTCAATGGGTTCCTTTTGAATGATTGTCCGAGTGCCAGGGAAGTGGGCATGGCAGATGTAGTCTGAGTGGTTGTCCGAGGTGAGCACATTGGCAAAGTAGAGGTTGCCATTCTGGCCCATTGTCACCCGCTCATCCTGTTTGATATGCAAGATCTCTGCGGGGGTGGGGGTAAAGGAAGCAGAGGTCAGGACCTCCATCCAGGAAGACATGCCCACTGGCACCCCCACCCCAGGCATCAGCCCTTTGTGGGCACTCACTGCTGTTCATCCAGTAGATCCGGAGTGGCTCTGCACTGGGTGGAGGGTGGCAAGGCAGAATCACTGACTCCCCTTCCTCTACCTCGACAGGTTTTACTTTCTCCTTTGGCCACTTGGGAGCACCTAGTAGGACAGAGATGCCAGCACGATGGGTCCCAACTCTGCTCCTGGTCAAAGCAGGTCAGAGTAGGGGAAAGGTGGAAGGAAGACTGAGAGCATGAGAGGGCAAGACCATAAGGAAGGTCGCATAAAGGGAGGCAGAGACTTTGGGTCCTTTCTGGGCTCAGCGCTGAGATTGGCACTCCATGCAGGAGAGGATGGCAGGCCAGATGGCTGTAAAGGGTTAACGCTCCACAATTCTCAGCTCCCACCCCCAGGACAGGACAAGGATGGGTGGGGAGAAGCTGAGGTGCAGCAGTGGGGGAGGGGAGCTGTGGAGGGATTCAGGAATCGCAGACCCTTCCATCATCCTGACACAGAAACCATGGCAACAGTTCCCAAGGTAACCAGAGGGGCAGAGAGAGGAGAAGCAAGCTTGGGAGGCAGAAAGCTCAAGGAGGATGGAATGCAGAGGGAAAACCCCAGGGAAAGGGCGACACAGATAAAGACAGAGCCAGAGAAGCCAGGTTGGAGGTGGAGAGAAGGAGCAGGAGAGAGGGAAGAGGGAAAGCAGAGGGAAGGAGACAGAGTGGAGAGAGATGACCCAAGAGTGATGGAGAAGGAAATGGGATTGCAGAGATGGAGAGGGGACAGAAGCCCAAGCCCAGGCAATGACTCAGACAGAGACAGGGCAGGCCAGAGGGAGGGACAATGCAGGCAGAGAATCAATCGTCCACCCACTCCATCAGGCCAACAAGCCTGAGCCCATAGCTCTCACACAAGGTCCCTGAGACCTGGTCAGGGACCCTCTCATGTATCCCAGGCCTTTCCCCCATTCCTGCAGTGCCTCGCACCCTCAGCCATGAGCTGGATCTCGTGGGACATGGCGGTGCCCAGCTTATTGCTGGCAAAGCAGCGATAGGTGCCCTGGAACCTCTGGGCAAAGTTGCTGTTGTTGCCGGTGATGGTGAAAGAGCCAGAGTGGGGTGCTTGGTGCACAGTCACACCCACTTCCTTCTTGGGTTTGAAGTGGATGCCATCCCGAGTCCAGCGGAACCTGTGGGCAGAAAAGGGCTCAGAGGACTGAGGCCCTTGGAACCTGGGTCAGGAGCTGGAATAGGCCAGAGGCAAGGGCAGTAGCAGCCAGGGGCCCCTGGGATAAGCTGGGACAGCGCAAGGACCAAGGGTGATGAGGCAGATCTGGGGCTTCTGGGCTCGGAAGCTGGAAGTCTGGGAGGCTTGAGGACTAGAAGTTGATGTCAATAGTCAACAACAGGGCTTAGAGGGTGAAGGTCACTCACTGCACTTCGGGTTTGCCACTGGCCTCACACTTCAGGCTGATATCATCTGTGGGGAAGACAACCAGGCGCAGTGGAGACTGTTCTGTGATGACAGGTGGCTCCATCACTGGGGACAGGATGGGGAGAGTGGTGGTAAGGATGACATCATAGCCTCAACCCTCATCCCATCATGAGAGAAGCAGAGTCTAGAGCCCTAGGGGCCCCAGAGCCATGGGAGTGAGAGAAAAGTTAGAACAAGCTCAAGAGACTAACTAGCTTTGCCATAGGCATGTGGGACATGAAAAGAGAGAAAGGGACATAGCACAAATGTAGAAAGAAACAGAACAGAGAAAAAGCAGCAACAAAAGTTGCAAAGAACATGGTTGATGTGGCTCAGTTGGTTAAGCATCAACCCATGTACCAAGAAGTCACTGGTTCAATTCCCGGTCAGGGCACATGCCCAGTAGGGGGTGTGCAGGAGGCAGGTGATAGATGTTTCTCTTTCATTGAAGTTTATATGTCTCTCTTCCTTTCCCTTCCTCTCTCTCTAAAAAAAAAAACAATAAAAAACATATTTTAAAAAAAGTTACAATGAAAGATACCTAAAAGAGAAAGAGATGAAGCCAAAGAGAGAGGCAAAGGGTGTGGAAGAAAAAAAAAGGAGACAACAAAACCAAGGACACAGAAACCAAAGACTAACTGCTCACAGGGAGAGAGGGGATCACAGAGAACAGAGCACCAGAAAAAAAACAGCAAGAGTGACAGAGAAAAGCCAGGCTAGGGCACTGACAGAACAAAGACAACCCACACAGGTGAGAGAGAGGGAGAGGGAGAGGCAGAGGTGGGCCTCCAGTCTGAGACAACGGGACAAGGACCCAAGTGCCAAAAAAGATAGCAACCAGCACAGGGCACATGGCACACAAGGAGAGGAGGAGGGAGAGGGGAACATGCTAGCACCCCCTCTTCCCCTCTCTCCCTGGTCTCCTAGAAAACATTTCTACCCTCCCCCACTTACCATGGTGTCCTTCATCTGAGAAGTCCAGGCAGCAAGGGAGAAAGTGGAGAGAAATGTTGATACATAGCCCAAGCAGGAGGCCTGATGCCATGGGAAGAAGTAAGCATGTGCAAAGCCCCTGGGGAAGGGGAGGGTAGGAGAGGATGGTATGGCGTGTAACATGGCGTGGAAGGCACATGTTGGGCTGGAGCTGTGGCAAGTCAAGACCCAGGACAGGACAGGGCCCAGATCACTGGTTCAGGGGTGGGGCAATGCCCAGGGGGAGCCAGGCCTCTGTGCCAGAGGGCAGGGGAAAAGAAATGTGTGCCTTTAACAAGGAGTGTCCTTTGGATAGATGCTTACATCTCCCTGGCAGAGACTTCAGAACTGACCCCCCCACCCAGGATACCTTAGAAGGCTGGGAGGCAGACAGCCAACAGCCAATGTACCCTCCCCTGCTCCAGCCTACTTCCCTCCTAATCCAATTAGCGGGGCTCAGTGTTTTCAATTACCCAGGCCCAGCCTTCAGAGCCCAGCTGCCCCCTCCCTGCAAAATCCTCCCAAAGGCCCTGCTGTATCTGTGTTTCCATCGCCCGCAGGGCTGACACAGCCCTCGTTTTCTCCCCTTCCTTCCTCCCAGCCTGCTACCAAGCTCCCTGGGGTTGAGGCCAGAGCCATTGCCCAGTTACAGGACTCAGCCCAGCACTGGCCAGGGTGGCTGTGAAGAGGGAGGAGAGGGAGGGAAGGCAGGGCAGGGGAGGTAGCAGTTGGCTGCTTCTGAAAGCTTTGTGCCTGCAGAAGACCTCAGTGTAAGGGTCCCCAGGAGAGAGGAGGGGTCTCCCTGGGGACACTGCAGAGAGAGCCCTGAGCTGGGAGGGGCCAGTACAGGCAGCCCAAGAGCAAGAGACAATGACAGGGACTACAGGATAGGGAAAATAGACTGGGTGGAGAAAGCAGAAGAAGACAAAGGGGCCTGGAATGGCTGGGGAGAAAGCTTGAGCTGGGGTCATATTGTATCGGGGTTAATACCAAGTGCAGGCCAGTGGCCAGGGCAGCCTCTGAACTGCCATGGTCTTTGGCCTACTTCTTTTTCCTCACTCCTGCCTTTCTTCAAATTCTCCCTGCCTCTCCATGCACAGACACAACCAGCCAGATGGCCCAGCAGCCCAAGTGGTAGCAGGGAGGGCCGATACCCAGGGTAAGGCCTGAAAAGGAACTCAGAGGAGATGGAGAGGAAAGGAGGATGAGTACATATGTGTGAATGTGTAAAAAGTGTGAGACCAGCACATGTGTGGATGCCCTGGTATGTACTGCAGTATTTTTGTGAGTGCCTGCCAGTGTATTTGTACAGGGGTGTGTCTTGCCAGAGTACATCTGAAGACTGTGTGTATATGCTTGCATTCAGTGTACAATGTTGTATTGTACACCTGCCTTTATGTCTGTGTGGATGACTGTTCCTTTGTGTCTAAACCCCCTCACTTGCATGTGTATGTGTACATATATTCATGTCTGTGTGCCTCCTGTGTCCTCTCAGGGTCTCTGCCCCTTCTGTATCTCTGTGCCTGGCTGGATACAGTTGGTTTGTCTGTCTATCCATGCATGTGTCCAAGTGCATCTGTAGCTGGGGGAGCCCAAATAGGTATGACTCCATGTGTGTATCTATGGGGGCATCCCCCACATTTGTTCTGTCAACCCTTTTCCATCTCCTCTAAACCCTCACTGCCCCTCAATGCCAGGTATCTTCTAAGCCCACCTCCTTTGGCTCCTGTCCCATTCCTGGAATGAACAGTCTTTCTTGCTCCTAGCTCCCAGCTCATCTTTTAGGGACACTCACCTCCTCCAGGTCCAGGCTCAGAGACAAACATGGCAAGGTGAGGTGAGGGGAGGGATTGGAGCTATCGAAGGAGTAGGCTCAAGATACACAAATACTATCTTGTAAAATGCCTCTCACTAAAAGCCCAACAGCCACTTACAATAGTATTTACATCTCCTGCTCACACTCAGGAGAAAAGACCATCACAGTAACATACTCCCCCACACAAACAGGCACTCATATGCACACATGACCCCCTACAATCAAATGTTAATAGTCAAATATCTACAGACCTTCTCAAACCTGACCAATCAGTAATAGTTCTGGTGATTCACAATCTTACTCATATAGGAAATCAAAATCACACTCAGCAATCACACTCAGGATCCACACTTAGTCAATCATAACCACGCACATCCACATATACAAACATATAGTCTGCCCAACTCACAAGCATACACAAATACTCATGTTCAGTCACAACCCTTTAGTTACATTCCCAAACACCCCCCCACCTACCTGTGATCCCCTACAAATGTAATGCTTCAGAAGCCCCACCTCCCAGACCCACCAAATAACTATGCATCAAATCATTAGGATCCAGAAGCCTGCTGGCCTTCGCAAGGTGTCTTTTCCTGTCTCAGTTCATAGGGCTACATGGGCCCAAGATGAGATTACCCAAGTCAAAAGTGGGATCAAGACTTGAATCCAGGCCTTTGCACAAGCTAGTTGAGCACTGGGGACAGCCTCATTTTCCCCACCCACCACACCCCTCGGGATCCAGGGAGAGCACCGTGGAGGACCAAGGAGGTGGGTCCAGTGCCAGACTCGCTGTCCGTGGTGCTGAAAATCCCAGCCTGTCCGCTGCTCTGCTCCCCGTCCATGGTGCTGACACACCCTGCACCTTCCATCCTGTTCTCTCCAGAGGTACCCAACGTCCTGGGTACCCCCTGCCCACTCGCGTACCCCCTGCCCACTCCGTGCCCAAGAAAGGAGGGGTGAGGGCCCAGAACTAGAAAAAGGTGAGGAGTTAGAAGATAAAGAGGAGTCAAGCACGGTGGTGAAAGGAGGTGCCAAGGCTCCCTCCAGCTACTCACATTCCTCAGGGATCTGGATGAGCAGGCAGGGACTGCACAGGAGGAGAGGCCACAAGCACCGCAGCGCCATGGCCATCTTCCCGGCGGCGCCGGCAGCTTGGCGCGGCACAGCGGGCCTGATTTGGCTCAGGCTACGGCCCGGTGGGAAGGGGGCTGGTGGGCGGCTTGGGGTGGGAGCTGAGGGTAGGGGCACTGGGAGATGGGAGGAGGGAAGGAAAAGGTGGGGGAGGAGAGAAAAGAAAACGGACTGTTGTTAGTGACTAACATCTGGGCGGCCAGGGCTCCTGGCCCCGCCCCCCATCTTCCTCCCCCAGCTTGTGGCTGGCCGATTCCCCCCATTCCTCCCTCCCCACTCCCCAACTTCGAAGAGACTAAGCACTGGCTGGGCCTCCAGGTTGTTTTTCATTCCCTTCCTATTCTCTATATTTGCCTTTCCCATCAGCTGCCTCTCCAGCACCAACTTGTTGCCTGAATCAGCTCCCCTGGGCATGCCACAGGCCGCTCTGTGCATGTTGTTCCCATGTGTGACTGGATGTGCCAGCAAGCAGGTGCCTGTGGGCATGAGTGTGGGTGTGGATCTGCATGTAGCCAGATGTGCACATCAGTATTTATGTGGTTGTGTGTGTACATGCAGAAGCACATTTGTATGTGTCTTCTTGTGTGTTTGTCTGTATCTGTGGCAGATGAATCCTTATGTGGGCTATTTCTGTGTGCACACAGAAGTATGGCTGCACACATATGTAGAGAAAAACTCTTGTCACAGTCTCATTGGTATGGGCTCTTGAATGCTGTACAGGCCTAAAAATGTAGCAGGGGGTGAGGGGCTCGAGAAGTGGAGACAGAGAAGGAAGGAAAGGGGCCCAAGGAAGCTGCATTTCACAGAATAGATTGAGGAAAATGAACAAAGAAGGGGGAAGAAAGCCTGACCTCGGGAAGTGACATGAGGGAGGGAGGGAGGGAGGGAGGGAGGAAAGGGGGGAAGGGAGGGAAGGAGGAAAGCACCTCTCTGCTGTCCCTCAGGCCCCCAGGGGGCAATAGAGATGACTGTGGCCTCCCCACTTCCATATGCTCCAGGCCAGGGTCAGGGCAGGGGTCAGGGAAAGCTCTGGGCCAGTGCTTCTGACACCTCTCCACTGCCTGGGAGGCCCAACTTCTGAAAAGGAAACAGACTCCCAAGAAGACAGACCACTTTGACTCCAAACAGGAAAAGATGTGAGAAAGGTAAGTGGTGGAAGTGGAATAGGGGCAAGAGCAGGATGCTGAGTGGTTGAGAGGTTGCAGGCTGGAGCTTGGGTCTAGATGCCCTCACCAAGTCCATACTGGGCATCTTCCTTATGCCAGCCAGGACCTTATTGGGGGGGGCAAGCTTCATCCAGGTTGCCATAGGGGTGGGTGGGGAGTCCTGTAATGCTGTGCTAAGATATCTAGACTCCATCAGGAGGAAACCAGGAGCCAAAAATTGGTGTTGTGTAAGGTGATCAATGAAGAGTGACAAATGCAACAGACTTCCTGGGGAATGGGCAGGGAAAACTGATGGTGGTGAATAGCAGTCAGTTTGGAGCTCTGACTCCCTCACCCAATGCTGCAGGGGGAGGTGGAGAAGCACCAGAGTGGGTCAATGTGGATGGGCTGAAGGCCAGAATGACTTGGAGGAGAGGAAGTGGCAAACACATGGCCAATTCCCAACTTGCAAGAGCTGAGATGGGGCCCAGAAGGGAGGAGCAACAGCAGACCTGTTCCACCCCCACCTTCCCCTACAAAGCTAGTGCAAGCAGGGTGGGTCCTAGGCAGCCTTGGCCTCAACTTCAAGGCCTGTAGGAAGCAGTAGGAGACTCAGATCAGAGGGCAGGTGATCAAACAGCAGCCTTGGGAGCTCTGAGTGCTCTGGTTTTAGGAGGGGGAGGGGAGGGAGAAGAAAGAAAAGACACTCAAAGAATGACCTTCCTGCACTTGCACTCGAGGAGGCCCAAGTGCTCCATTTGCTGGAATGATATTCCCTGTCATGCCAGCTTCTCCATTTGTCCTCCAAATCTAGGCTCCCAGAACGGGGTGTGGTATATATACCCTAGGTGTATTCACTGGGGAAATGCAATCCCCCAAACCTCTGGTCCCCAGTGTGCCCCATACCAATGCCTCAGTCTTATATCCAACCTCTTTTTGTCTCCTGGTATTTGCCAACCAGCTTGCCACCTTCCCAGGCACTTAGAGACAGGCAGGAGCCAGGTTGAAAGGCTCCCTGAAAGCTGGCAGCTCTGCCCCCTCTCCTCCCACTGCTGCTGGGTCTCTGATCTCTCACCATTCCTCTGGCAATTACAGAGCAAGCAGCTCAGGTTGTCAGCTCAGCAGCTCCCCCCCCCCCCCCCCGCCCAGGGGCAAGGAAGGAGGGAGGGAGTATTCCACAAGCTGGTGTACAGATGGAGCCAAGGCCATGACTGTGAAGGTGGGGCAGACTGGGGAAGACTGAAGGGTGACAGACAGGGCGAGAAAGAGGCAGGAGGGAGCTGGAGAAGCTGAGAAGTAGGGCTGGGGGAGGGAATGGAAGACAAAGACAAATGCTGGACCACCATGGTAACCAAGATAAAGAATCCAGAAACAGAGACCCAGGCAGCAGGGAAAGACAGAGCAGAGGGGAAAGGAGTACAAAAGGTGGGAGACAGCTGCAGAAAGCACTGATGAGAAGTGGCCAAGCAAGAACAGTGAGGGGCGCGCATGTGTGTGTGTGTGTGTGTGTGTGTGTGTGTGTGTGTGTGTGTGTACATACAGGCCTAGTGGTGACTCTCCTGTGTACTGGTCCCTGGGAGATGCACCAGACAAGGGGTGGGGAAGGAGGAGAGGAGATGAACCTGAGTCAGAGGAGGGGGCTTTTTTGGACTTGGAAGTCAGGCTGGACTGATAGACAGGGTGGAGTAGAGAAGCTGTGAGCCAGCACCAGAGAGACAAACAAAGCCCTCACGAGAAAAACAACAATGACAGAGACAGAGCAGCAGGTCCTTGGCCACTTGTGGCATTGGAGCAAGGGTGTGGTAGTAAGACAAGATGAATGAGCCACTGCTGGCCCTCAGAGAGCAGGTGACCGCCCCCCCCCACCCCCGTCCCTGAAGAGGGGAACGGAAGAAGGACCCAGAGGACCACAGTGGATTCTTCTGAGATTGCAGAGTGAGCTGCCACCTGGCTGGGGGTTGCAGGGAAGCCCAAGAGTTCACAAGCACAACAGTGAGTGTCCATGTGCACACCTGCATGTGCACCCACTGCATAAACCCATCACTATGCTGGGGGAGGTCACAACAAAGGCAGACTGCTCCTCCGTGGGTCCAGCTGGGAACCATCCTCCCCTGGGGGCCTCAAACACCACTCACAGCCTGGCAGAGAGAAAGGGCGTGGCAGGCACTGAAGTGGATGAGGTTGGCAAGGTCAGGCCCACTGGAGCCTGCAGGGAAGGGCTCAGTGGGACCTGGAGGAGATCCACCGCTGGCCACACCCTGGCCCCTCTGTGCCTCTGGAATTTCTCTCCTCTGACCTCTGTCCACTGACTACAGGGGTGGGGTGTGTCTTGGGAGGACATGGAGCCAGGCTGAGACTTGGGGTGCCTTGCTTTCCTCCCTGAACACACACACACACACACACCCTGGGAACCTTTAAGGGTACCCTGCATGTGCTCACCTCCTGCCATCTCTCATATCCTGCCTTGAGACCTCTCTGCCCCTCCCATCTGATGGAAATGCACCTGCCCAAGGGATAAGTAACAAGAAGGTCCTCCAGCCCAGTGTTGAGAATGGCAGTGCTGTGACCTGGCAGGCCTGAGTGGGAGCAGGGCTGGGGGCTCAGTGTCCCATGTGGGAGATGGTTAGAGTGTGGGTGCCACGCCTGCATATCTGTAGGTCTGGGGGCATGTATGGTGACACCAATGCCTGGATTGTCTCCTCAGCAGGGCTGGTAGGGGCCTTGGAGTCTTTCTGTGTGTATATGAGGGTGTGGGTGTCACCTACATCCCATGCACTGTGTTCCTTTAAGTCTCCTCCTCACCCTCCCCCCCCCCAGGCTGTGGCTGGCGGGTTTCCATGGAGATGGAGCCCAGCTCCCTCCACTGGCAGAGATAGGGGAAGCCTAGAGGAAAGCTTGCTGCAGCCTAATGGATTATTTAGATAATACATAAAGGAGGCTGATGGGTGAGAGCCCCCACAGATACTTGGGGGCCTGGAAGTCTTCAAGGACTGCTGTTTCATCTTCTGTGCTCCCTGCCTCACCCCTCTGGAAAGTCTCCCCCCTACCCCAATCCAGAGTACACCCTCAGCCCCTACTAGGCTGAGGTCTCCAAGGCAACAAAAGCTTACCTGTAGAGGGCCATTCTCCTTAAAGAATGAGGAAGGGGTGGGACGGAGGTTAACCCTTTGTGGGAGAGCAAAGAGAACAGTCTACACTGGGGCAGGAAGGGGGAATCTCACTGGCAGGAACAGTTTTTCTCTGGACACACACTCTGTCTCCAGGTCACAGTCAGCTGCCCCATCTTATCAAGTAAATTCATGCATAGCACTTACCACATTCCAGGGACACTTTTATACACATCACTCATTTAATCCTTAAAATCTCCTCGTGGGAAGGATGTGCTATCATTATCCTCATTTTACAAATGAGGAAACTGAGGCTCAGAAAACCAGAATACTGTGTCCAAGGTCAGATGCTCACCAGGGGTGGGGTTCTAGATGGCTCAGAGGCTCTTCTTCCTCTGGGGGTCAGCTTGTCTCTCAGAGACTTGGTTTCCCAACATGTGTACCCAGAGGGTCAGGAGCCTGGATGAGAATGGCCTCCAAGTCATCCTGCACCCTGGAGAAGGGCTTATTTGCTAGGCAGATGGCAAGCAAATGTGGGAAGCAGGGAGGAAAATCTTGGAAGCAGGCCATGCGTAAGTAGGATGTGACCCTCAGCACAGAGCAGAAACCAGCCCATCCCTCAACCTTGGGTTTTACTTGACAGCCCATCCAAAGACACTGCCTATTCAAGGACTCTGTCCAAGAGAAAACAAATTTCTTTCCCTGTTCAACTCAGGGACAGCCTGGGTTTCTTGGGCCCCTCCAGTTATCCAAAATGTTGGGTTGCTCCGACCCCTTTCTTAAAACCAAGGGCTCCTCACAAAGAGGCTTCGACTACCTGGAAGGCCCTTCTCTCCAGTCAGGACTTAGGGATAGCACTGTGCAGAAGGGGAAACTGAGGCCCAGTGGATTAGGGGCCAAGACTCTGGCCTCCCAGACCTCTAGAATGCCAGCGGTACAGCCACATTTCCCATGTACAGTTGCTCACAGCTTAAAAGCTGCACCTCCACCCTCTCTAAGCCCTTCCTCTGTCTCTGGAAAGTAGACTCTGAACAAAACCTGAAACCCCTGACCTGAAAAATGAACGTGGGACTAGAGGGGGTTTCTGGATCTAGGCCAGAGGGGCAATGTACGTTCTATTCGTATGCTCTGGCAGGGCCTGCCTCCAGGACTCCAGGGGAGAGAAGCTGCAGAGCAGACAAGCAAGGCGGGGAGAGAGCGGGGAGAGAGCGTACTGAGTAAAGTGGAGAGGCAAGCGGGGCCCAGCCGCAGGAAGAGGCACCAAGTCCCATGCCTCCCGAGTTTGCTGCTCAGACCCACCAGTCCTGGGATGTCTGACCCCAAGATGGGGGTGGGGATTGGGCGTCTAGAAACGGCTCAGATACTGCCAGGCTCCTCCAGCCCCTTCAGGGGTCCCCACACCCAATGGGTGAAAGGGCAGAGGGGGCACAGGAAGACTGGGGGCGGACAATGTAGCTTCTGTCATCCCAGGCATTCCTAAGGCATGAACGCAGGCGGCCAGGGGAGGGGCCAGAGGGCACCCCAAACGGGAAGCCCCACATCATGCAACAAGGCATGCCAGTCTCTGAAGCCACCACCATCAGTCCCACCCCTTTCTAGCGCAGGCCCAGTAGGGACATCCGAGGGATTCATGTGGGCATAGGAGGATCTGTGTACGCAAGCGCTCGCTCGCGCGCGCGCTCTCTCTCTCTTTCTCTCTCTCAGACACACACACACACACACACACACACGAATGCACACATGCAACCAGATATATGATCCCCACACATACATATGGGAATATGTACACACTCACACACCCAAAACCATCCCGCATACAAACCTCCAGCCCTGCTGCCCTCCCCCAATTTGTCTGGCTGTGATTGTTTTAGACCAGAGAGCTGAGGGGAGGGGGCTCCTTGAGACTCATACCCCCCCTTCAAGCTCCACCATCAGGCTGACATCAAGACAGACAGCTCAGAAGGCCCCCATGGCCAAGTGGGCAAAGCCCAGAGTGCTGTTGCCCTCTCGCACCACCCAATCCCAAGGCCAACACAGCTGTCCTTACTGGGTTTAGGGCCAGGGATTGGCATGAGTGTCAGGATAGTGCCTGGGTGCTCCCTCTGCAGCTTCATGACCTGTGGGAAACATGGAGGACCCAGGCAAGCTCCTGAGGCCTTGGGTGGGGGGCATTGGACAAAGAAAAGCTTCTGGAAAGAACCAGCAGTCCATACCCTCCCCCTGCAGAGGAACTCTCCACCCTCCAGGCTCCTCCCTCTCACCAACCTTTGGGAAGCCACAAAGATCCTGTAGATATCTGGGGAGAAGGCAGGCTGGCCCTGCTAACCCAGTCCTCTGGCAGGAGATGACCAAGTGCCTCCTGTCTACCCTCCAGGTCAGACGAGGTCTGAGCCCAATGGAAAGTCATGGAGCCCGGTGGACATGTGCTGGGCTCAGAGCTCAGAGGGACCAAGTTTAATCGAGAGGACATGAAAGAGGTGATAAGGTAGGAGGGGAGAGGAACAGAGAGAGAAGCTAGACAAAAGGGAAAGCTGAGGGAGAGAATCCAGTGCACATACAGGGAGGGGTGGAGCAGGCAGAAGCAAGTGGAGGGAGAGGGGAGTGGTGCACCCCCACAGTGAAACTCCAACTGAGCAGGGAGGGGAAAGGTGATGGGGGGGAGTAGAGAGGTGAGTAACTGACTTGGAGAGTAAGGGGGTGGTGAAGCAGAAGAGGGGTGTTCAGGATTGGCGCTGGGCCCCACCTAGGGACCCAAACCTAACCTTCCCAATCAGGGGAAGAAGCAGGGCAAATGCAGCAGCCAACTTGGGAACCCTGAAAGGGGATTCAGATCCCATGCCTTCCCCATTGTCTGAATCACGGGGTAGGGCGGGGCCCTTGGGGCTCAGAGGGAGCCTAGTGGAGTAGGGGAGTTGGCTAGGATGCAGATCTCTACACAGGACCTCCCACCTCTATTCCATTCTCCCCACAGCATGCCCTTCCTAGGCTCAGGGCACCCACACCCCCTCCTGGCCCCAGAGCTGTTTCAACCTTTAGCCCAAAAAGGAGATCCATGAAAAGCCTCCATCACACCTTCTCCTAGACTTTCCTGGAGGCTGGGCCACTCTGCAAGACCACATGGCCCTCACTGCCCAGAAGAGTGCCCCAGAGACCTTCTTTCCAGTTGTAGCCATTTAAAGTGGCACCAGGGACTGTTTGCCTTGAAAGGGACCTTGGAGATTAAGGAGTCTGTACCCTCATGTGATAGCCAAGAAGGCTGACATTCAAAGTCAGAGAAGAAACTGAGAATCGGGCGTCACTGGGCTGGGGAGTGGCAAGTATGGCACATGTGCTGCTTCCTCCACTCTCCCCAGCTGGTCTTGCCCAAGCACATGTCATGGAAGGCACCCACCTCAGCAGCAGAAAGAGGCTGATGGGAGTGTAGCCTGTGTGCTCCTGTCCACTAGAGTAGGCCCTTCCTTACTCCATGCCTCCTTTTTCCCTTCAGATAGTCACAAAGGAAAAGTGAAAACCAGTTTGTGCCCCCAGAGGACGAAGACAGTGTCAGTCTGGTTCATTACTGGCTTTTCCATGGGCAGTTGTGAGCTGGCCCAAGTGGGCACTTGACAGTGAGCAGCTGCCCAGTGAATGACTGCCTACCCCAAGGGCCACTGAGTCCTTGGGCAGGGGGGACCTCATTACTGCACAGGGAGGGGTCCCTGCTGCCTCAAGTTGCTATGTGCCCACTCGGTGCTCTGCATGGGTCTGGGCACTAGTGGAGGAACCTCTCAGGAGCAGGTTGTAGCAAACGAAGGAGACTGAGGCTGGGGTGTGCTAATGGGTTTCTCTCGTGGTGATCATATCACCAGTGATTCTAAATTTCTTTTGTTCTTTTCCGTATATTTCAAGTGTACCACAATAAGATCACGCACACAGAGACATAAATAAGTATGGAAAGAGACCAGGATGCAGCATAGAAAAATGGCCAGGAGCTGGGGGTAGGAGGGTCCCAGCCCTCACCTGAGTTCCCCAAGAACCCCAAAGGCTCAGGATCCCATGGGCGCACATGCTGGCACTACATGGGCACGGTGCCAGGTGAGAGGCCAGGCCCAGCTGAGTCCCATTGCCCTACAATAAGGAGCTGGCAAGAGACCCCAGGCAGGCCCCTGCCCCAGCCACTCCACAGGGGACAAGAAAGATGGGGTTCAGAAGCAGTTTATAGGAAGGCTGACTGGATTATTCACTGTCAAGGCCATGTGAGTCAGCAGAGATGGCACTGGGCTGTCCACCAACCCCTGCCTTCTGGGTGTTAACTGGAAGCATCTCCGATTTGGAGGGGGGTGCCAAGCCCCCACTCTTTGAAGGGGGCAGATGGCCCTAGGCCTGCCTCCCTGAGACAGGCAGTGATGGGCGGGGCTCCAGATATCCTGTAGGGGGCAGCAGGTTGTACTAGGTGCTCTTTGCAATCCCTGCCAACCAAAATTTGCCTTAGGAAGGGGGTAATAGGAATTGCAGACCTTCCCATAACCAGAGGTAGGAAGACTTTGCAACAGGCAAAAAGACCTGCAGCGGGTAGGGGTAGGGCCTGAGCCGAGCATCTTGCTTTCCAGAAACCCTGGCCCTGATGCCCTCCCTACCACCCCTCTACCTGATGGATCCACATTCTACAACCATGTGCACAGGCGCACACTGGTGGGCGCCCAGGAGGATCTCACTCGATGTACCCTTTCTTGACCACATGAGCCTGCAGAAACTGAGGCTCCAGACACACCCTGTGCCTCTGGGGAGACCTCAGATCTGGTGCAGTCTTGGAGGGGAGCCCCGGGGAGTGCAGGCTGGGGTTTGTAAAGAAGAGTGAGAAGAACAAAGCCCCCCACCCCTACCTTGGGGCGGAGGACCAGGCAGCGCCCAGCCTGGTTCCCTACCCTTCCCCCATTGCAGGGGCAGTCTAGCCCAACCTCCTCTCCTACCACGCTGGCGGCCGAATTTTCAGTGGGACTGACACATCGAATGGGCAAGAGGGGCAGCCACGCCCAGGGCCACACCCCACGGCAGCGGATGGGGGTCATCAGGCCCCATCCGCGCTCCCTTTCTCACACACGCACACACCCATAGGGACATGCCAACTTAAGCCCCCACCTGCCTGCACAAACCTTGCCTGACTTCTGCATCGCCCCCCCACCCCAAGAGTGTCCCTCCCCGGGTCGGCATTTGGGGCGCAGCCCAGGTGCCCCTCACCTGTCGGGCTCTGGCCCTGGCCTCCTTCCCCCGCCCAGCTCTCGACCGCAGGACCGAGCCGGGGGCCACCTGGGTGGGGCTCCGGCCGCCCCACCCGTGACCGTGGGCCCGGAGGAGAGGCTCTCTGGCTCTCGCCCCATGGGCAGGAGTCCGGGGGCCGGGGGCGTCGCAGCCGCGGTAGTGTCGCGAGGGCAGATCTTCCCGCCTTACCTGCGCTACAGCCGCCACTGGGGTTGCCCGCCCAGCCTCCGCGCACGCCGGCCTCGGACCCGCCGCCCGAGTGCTCTGCGATGCCTGCCGATGCTGCTGCGGCTGCGGCGGCGGCGGCGGCAGCGGCGGGGCGGGGGCGGGGCGGGACGGGCGTGCGCGCAGGGGATGGGGAGGGGAGCGCCGAGGAGGCGGGGGAGGGGGGAGTGAGATCACCTCCCCCGCCGCCCGCCCCGCCCCGCCCCGCCGCGCCCTCGACCCTGGTCCCTGCGGAGACTGGCTGCGGAGCCCCGCGCGGGCTGGGAACCCCTGGCGGTCCCTACGGGGAGCTCAGTGGGACCCGCGCCCACAGCCCTGGAGTGCCTCGAACGCCCGCACCGTAGTGGGGGCTCCAGGCAGGAATCGCGGGGCGGGGGTGCTCCCAAGGTGCGGGGCCACTGGGCCTTGGAGAGAGGAGTCGGGTAGGGAAACAGACACCCTCCCCTCAGCCTCCTTTCTGCCCTCCAGGGTGCTGGCGAGATATGGGAACTCACGCGCAACGCGGTCCCGGCCGTGTCCTGGTCTTGAGGTGTTTGGGCGCCTCCCCACCCTAGGCAGGATTCCCGAGTCCCTGGGCTCTCCCCACGGGTCCCCCGTAATCCTAGGGGCCCAATACGGGAGGGGCGGGTGGGCCTCGATCTCAGCCAGCCAGGGACGCACAGAGGGGCACCGGCTCCTGAGCAGTCCAGAGCCTGGCGGCAAGGAGGTCGCGGAGAGGGCGCCCCTCTAACTGCCACTCCCAGTTCCCAGATATTCCTCTGATTCCCTGCCAGCTTTCCCAAGCTTGACGTCTTATTTCTTTGTCATGGGGATTGGCCTCATCCCGACCTTTCCCAGTGGCCCCACTCTCCCACAGTCCTGTCCTGGAAGCCTGGGGAAGAAGCTCCTCCTCAGTGCCCCCTTAGGCTCGCGGCGGTCACGCGGAGGCGCAGGAATTCCCGAGTGAGCCGAGCTGGCCCGCAGGGCAAGGAAGGCCTAGGGCCCAGATGGCAGATTGCAGCCCTGGTGGCCACGGTATTTTTATGGGCATGCCTGTTGCCCAGTGAAGCATTCCTGGGGCCCTCAGCTCAGCCTCCTGAGACCCTCCAAACCCTGCAGGAGGCCTACGTGGGAGGGGCCCTGGCATCCTGGCCTGTTGTCCCCACCCCATCCAACCATCTTGCCAGCTTGTTTACTCTGGAAGGGGAGGCTTGGAGTGGCCCCACCTTCTGTCAGGGAGGGTGTGGATGCCATGTTTCTGGCCCACTTTAGAAGGAGCACAGACAAGACTAGACATCTGAGTGAAGGTGGAGGGTCCTTCACACCCAGCTTGGACATATCCCCAGGCCTGCCAGTAGCCTGTCTTTTGGTTCCAGACCAAGAGTGGGAGTGCTGGCAGGGATTTTGTGCCACTGATCCAGCCTCTTCAGGAGCAACAAGGAGGCTGAGCTGGGGCACAAGGCCAAAGGGCCTGGAGCTGGCTGTGAAGGGCAGGCCTGAGCACCCAACATGGGGGTATTTTCCATGAGGCACTGAGTTGCCCTCTGCTTCTTGTCTGTTCTGATAGGCCTGGCCTCTCTTCTTTCCAGCCACCTCTACTTCCACTCACCCCCTGTAGTTTCCAGCCTCTTTCCCCAGCCCCAACTTCCACAAATTCTTTATGGAATATGGGGTTTGATGCTGATCACTGCGATGCTAGGAGTAAAGAG
The DNA here is from genome assembly GCF_014108415.1 of Molossus molossus. NCBI lineage: Eukaryota > Metazoa > Chordata > Mammalia > Chiroptera > Molossidae > Molossus > Molossus molossus. The sequence goes on along the minus strand of NW_023425355.1, from coordinate 91,315,653 downwards.
GAGGATAGAATGCACTTAGTATGCTCTAAGTACATAATGATGGGTCCCGTCTCCATTTATTACACTAGTACCCATTGCAATTATTACATCAAGTCACATTTATTGAGTCTGTCGTTGTTCTAAGCACATTTCACGTATTAGCACATTTATTTTGCACACCAACCCAGGGAGGTGAATCATTAGTCCATATGACAGATGAGGAAACTGAAGCCCAAAGAGGCCAAGGAATGTGTCCAGGGAGCACAGCCAGGAAGTCTTTCTCTTTACTTGCTCATTGTATCTGCACATGAACCTATGATGAAGATTCTGCTTTTATCCTCACCCTCCAAGTGAGGAGCCCCAGGTCACGCAGTCAAGCAGCCAGGAGGTGCTGTGCTGTGCATTCCTTGTGCATCTGCTCACTGACTTCTCAGCTCGTTACTATTAAGTGGGTACCAGTATTGCTCCCATTTCACAGATGAGGAAACAGGTTCAGACGGGCCAAGTGACTTACCCAAGATCACCCAGAAGGTAAATGGCAGAGCTGAGATTTGAACTTGCTCCTGTGTGACTGCAAAGCCCATTCATTCTCCCACTTTCATTTTGCTGAGATGGAGGGGTCAATGGGAGCAAGAGCAGGAGGAATAAGAGAGGACTTAGGGTAAAGCCAGTCCCAAGAGAAACAGGAGGGATTGGTTTTGAACAAGAGATGAGCCATCACCCACTGCCACGTGTTCTCTGTGGAGGTTGGGGGAGTATTAGACAGTTAGAGGGCTGGGTCTAGCCCATTCACATCCCCTTCAGTGGCAAGTGCTCCTCACAGCTCGCTGTGACCCACCCCTTTTGGGCACAGTCAACAGATTGAGGGCAACCCCCCAGAATCTGGCCAGACTTCCCCCAGATAGCCATGTGATGAAGAGGTGTGAGTCACAGAAGCCAATAGAGCAGGAAGAAAGTCTAGAGGGACTTTATCTATTTGTTCCCTTTCAATCTTTCTATGTTTCTGTGTCTTATGAGTATCTCTCTCTTTTTTTTTTAATGTGAAAATGCTCCATTTATTTCTCTTAATATAATAAAAATAGTGGAAGTTTTAAAATTCATCATGAGCCCGAGCTGGGACATGACTATGATCAATGGGGTCTATTGAGCACACTAATTCCAAGTTTGGCGACCATCAGCAAACTGGCACCTGCAATTAAGCCCGCAGGGCATAAATTCTCCAGAGTGGTAGAATCTCATTCCCATAATGCCAGCCAAGGTTCCAGATGTGACTAGGAAAACCCAAACGTTCTTTGGGTCCTGAGACAGCTGATAAGTACCCAAGCCTGCTAAACCACCGAAGAGGAGCCCAGCAGCCAGGGATGGGACACTACCTGCTTTGGCGTAGCCAATGATCCCACCAGAAGCAACCAGTGCTGCATAGCCAAAACCAATCCAATGTAAAGGCACTAGTGGGCCGGAGTCCTTCTGCATTGTTCTTTCACACTGTCCAGGCAGGAGACCACACCACCCGGCCTGCGCCCGAACTGCTTCCCTACGGGTCCGCAGCGGTGACGAGAAGGCACGCGCCGTGGGGCGGGGAGTCCAGCGCCGGAAATCACGAGTATCTCTTGAAACAGCATATGGTTTGGCTTTAGTTTGATACTATCTAAAAGTCCTTATCTTTTTTAAAAAAATCAGCTTTATTAAAGTATAATTTACATACAGTAAAATTCACCCTTTTGAAGTGTACAGTTCAATGAATTTTGAGAAATGTCGTGTAACCACCACTAAAATCAAGATATAGAACATTTCCATCACCTCCCAAAATTCCTTCCAACCCCAGCCCCTGGCCTCTGGCTCCCACTGGGCTACTTTCTGTTTTTACTAGAATTTATTACAAACAAAATCATACAGTATGTAGTCTTTCATCTGGCTTCTTTTCTAAATTTTATTTTTATTGTTGTAAGTATTACAGATGTCCCCCTTTTCCCCCCATTGACCCCTCCACTCCACTCTTGCACCCTGCCCCCACCATCTGGCTTCTTTTGCTCAGTGTAGTCTTTGAGATTTGTCGGTGCTGTGTGTACATGAGTGTACACATATGTGTGGGGGGGCAGTTTTTCCTACTTATTACTGAGTAGTATGCCATTGTTTGTTTAGCCATAAACCCATTGAAGAACATCTGGGTTGTTTCCAGCTTTGGGCAATGATGAATGATACTGCTCGAAACATTCACTGTAGAGGATTTTGCATGAGCAGCTTTCATTTCTGTAAGGTAACCACCAAGGAGTGGGACTGCTGGATCACATGATGACTTTGTCTACCTGTCTGTCTTTTACCTGTAGGGTTTAGTTGACCACATTGGTGGTGGTTGCTGTACATTTGGATTTACTCTTGCCCATTTATTAAGTGTTTTCTATTTGTCTTCCTTTCCAAATTTCTCTCCCTCCGCCCCCCACTTTCTATCAGTGAAGGTTCGGGGCAGGAAGCAGAAATTGCTGCAGCCATCTCATACAGAAAGGGATTTTGTACAAGGAATTGGAACCATATACAACCATCAGAGAGGCCAGAGGGGTGTGTTCTGGGCAGGATTCACAGGACACCATCACAGAATCGGCTCTCCAAAGGAGCTGCTACCTCTGTCACCACCAGTAAGGTGGGGGAACAGGTGGTCAGCAGTGTAACTATTGAGTTCAAGAAGACACCACCATAGTCATGAGCCAGAGATCAGCAAGCTGAGACCTGGAAGCCATTGCTGCCACAAGAAGGAAAGGCTGAAGCCCCACTCCTCCTCAACATTGATATCCAGCAGAAAAACAGTTCCACACAGTAAAAAGAAAGCCCCCTATTCCTTCAGTTTTACAATTCTTGTGTAAGTGCACCTAACTGGCAAAACCTAATTTGCATCCCAGGGCCTGCCTGCACACAGTCTGGGAAACACCCTACCTCAGCAGTAAGTACAAAGGCACATTAAAAGGAGGTGGGGCCCTGGCCGGTTTGGCTCAGTGGTTAGAGCGTCGGCCTGTGGTCCTGAGAGACCCGGGTTCGGTTCCCGCTAAGGGCACGTACCTCAGTTGCAGTTTGTCCCCGGCTCTGGTCAGTCGTGCGGGTGGCAGCCACTCAATGCGTTTCTTTCACATCGATGTTTCTCTCTCTCTCTCTGTTCTTCTCTCTCCCTCCCACTCTACATGAACAAAAATGGAAAAATGTCCTCGGGTGAGGATAATAAAAAAAATAATAAAATAAAGGAGGTGGGAATAAATGCTGAGCCCAAGCAACCATCCCATTCATTCCCTCTGTTCTTGGTCATTATTTATTTATTTATTTATTTTAAATTAATTAATTTTTTTATCCTCACCTGAGGACATTTTTCCATTTTTTTGTTCAGATCAAGTAGGAGGGAGAGAGAGAGAGAAACATCGACGTGAAAGGGACATAACAAGTGGCTGCTACCTGCACAACCCAACCAGGGCTGGGGACAAACTGCAACCGAGGTACATGCCCTTAGCGGGAACCAAACCCGGGTCTCTCTGGACCGCAGGCTGACACTCTTACTGCTGAGCCAAACTGGCCAGGGCCTTGGTCATCTTTTATTATTATTATTATTATTTTAGGTAGGTGCCCCTAGCAGGAACCAAACCCAGGACTCTTTGGTCCACAGGCCAATGCTTCAACTACTGAGCCAAACCAGCCAGGGCTTGGTCATCTTTTAGATAGGTTGAATTTGTTTTCTTCTTTCGTTTTCCTCTCTATTTATTTAGAAGCACTGTATTAATTTTTTAATAGTTACTCTTGCTATTTTAACGTGCATTCTTAACAAAGTCTAAAGTTAATCAATATCTCTGCTCTGGTAGTTTTAACCTATGTCCACAAATTTTTTGATGCTCCTCCCTTCAAGAGGTGGTGCCTACTTCCCCTCCTCTTCAGTGAGGCTAGACTTGGTGACTCATTTTTAAAAAATAATTTTTATGTTTTGATTTTAGAGAGAGAGAGGCAGGAAAAGAGAGACAGAGAGAGAAAGAGAGATGTTGATTTGTTGTTCCACTTATTTATGCACTCATTGGTTGCTTCTTGTATGTGGCCTGACCAGAGATTGAACCTAAAACTTTGGCTCATTGAGACGATGCTCTAAGCAACTGAGCTACCCAGCCAGGGTGATGAGTCATTTTAAATGAATAGAATGAAGCAAGTGACAGCTGGCAACTTTGCGGAACAGGTCATGAAAGGCACCTGTGCTTCCTCCTTGTCCTCTTTCCTGGATTGCTCCATCTGGAAGAAGTCAGCCGCCATGTTGTGGGGACACTCAGCAGCCCTATCGAGAGACTCCTTTGAGGCTCTTCTCATTGGGCCTACCCAACTTCTGCACCTTCTTATGCTATCATTCTGCCACATTCACCAAGGACTCCCAACCTTCCACTCACCCAAACAACATCCCAACCTCTCAGTTTCTTTCTTTTTAAAAAATATTTTAATTGATTTTGAGAGAGAGGAAGAAAGGAAGAGAAACATTAGCATGAGAGTGGACATCAATCAGCTGCCTCCTGCACGCCCCCTACTGGGGATCGAGCCTACAAGTGGGCATGTACCCTGACCGGGAATGGAACCAGCAACCTTTTGGTGCACGGGATAATGCTCAACCAACTGAGCCACACAGGCCAAGGCCTGGCCTCTCTGTTTCTTGACCTTACCCTCAAAGACCTTGACCTTGCCTCAGTCTCCCTTTCTCACAGTTGTGCCTTATAGACCTCTTCATCATCCCCAGAATTGCTCTGACATGTTAAGATCCAAATACCAACTCTCTGGGCATGACCTTCAATTTGTTCCTTCTCGTTTTCCAACTTCCTTCCTTCTACCACCTCTGCATTTTGACCTCACAGAACTTTCTAGTCCCTAGATCCTTGCACCAAAGCTATTAGTTTCCACTTGGTCTTTCTCTCTTCCATATCTGGCTTAGACCTTATAGCATATTTCTTCAGCACACTCAAGTTTCTCCATTAATGGAGGATTCGTGTAGGAATGAGGATGGCAATTGCATTAATAAGCATTCTCCAGAGAAACAGAGCCAATAGGATGTGGTGTGTGTGTGGGTGTGTGTGTGTAAAGAGATTTATTATAAGGAATTGGCTCATGTGACTACGGAGACTGAGAAGTCCCAAGATCTACAGTCAGCAAACTGGAAACCTGGGAGAACTGATGGTTTAAGTTCCAGCTCCAGTACTCAGGCAGGAGACTTTCCTCTTACTCTACTGCTTTATTCTATGTAGGTCTTCAATTGATTGGATGAGCCTCACCCACATTAGGGAGGGCAATCTGCTTTACTCTTTTTACCAACTCAAACATTAATCTCATCCAAAACACCCTCACAGACATACCCAGAATGATGTTTAACTAACTGTTTGGGTACCCCACCCCATGGCCCAGTCAACTTGACGCATAAAAATAACCATCATGCCTGGTTGGAGTGGCTCAGCTGGTTGAGTGTTGTCTTGTACACCAAAAGGTTGCAGGTTCAATTCCTGGTCAGGACATATGCCTGGGTTGTGGGTTCAATCCCCAGTCGGGGCACATATGGAAGGCAACCAATTGATGTTTCTCTCTCACATTGACGTTTCTCTGTAAGCATGTCCTTGGGTGAGGATTAAAAAATAAAATAAGCCCTGGCTGGTTTTGCTCAGCGGTTAGAGCATTGGCCTGCGGTCTGGAGAGACCCGGGTTCGGTTCCCACTAAGGGCACGTACCTAGGTTGCAGTTTGTCCCCGGCCCTGGTTGGTCGTGCGAGTGGCGGCCACTCAATGTGTCCCTTTCGCGTCGATGTTTCTCTATCTCTCTTCCTCTCTCTCCCTCCCATTCTATCTGAACAGAAAATGGAAAAATGTCCTCGGGTGAGGATAAAAACAAACAAACAAACAAATAAATAAAATAAAATAAATAACCATCACAACAGTAACCTCAGACATATGGACAGGAACTCAGGCAGAATCAAACACCTGAGCTATGGCGAGTTTGAACCAGGTTTTAAGCAGCCCTGGGGACCAGGTTTTCTTATTCATACCCCCAACCTCCCACCCCTGAGCTGTTATTATGGTCACTCAGTCCCTGTTCGTGTCACCACCCAACAACTACATAACCCTCTCCTACTGTGTCTGTCTTTTCTTCATCTCTTTGCTTCTGCCTAATCTCGGTCTCTGTTCCCCTTGGCTTCACAACTATTACACATTACCTTTTCTCCACATATCTTTTGGCTTCTAATCTCTCTGCAGGTTAGGTACCCATGACAAAGAAGCTTATTAGCCCAAAAACTCACTATCTCTATTTGGGAAGACCTTCATGTCAGGTAACCTGGATAGGGAATTGACCAGTCTATAGACTGGCTGTGCTTGGCCAGGTACTTGCTCCTGGTCCAAGCAGTTGAAGACTAGGTTGGGGAAAGCTATGTGATATAAAAAATGGACATCTGTTATGGACTGAATTTTGTGTCCCCCCCCCCCCCCCCCGCGCCCAAATCATATGTTGAAACCCTTAGACCTCCATGTGACTATATTTAAAGATGAGGCCTCTAGCCCTAGCCCGTGTTGCTCAGTGGTTAGAGTGTCAGCTCATGGACCAAAGGATCGAGGGTTCTATTCCCAGTCAAGGGCATGTACCTAGGTTGTAGGTTTGTTCCCCAGCCCTGGTTGGGGTAGTGTGGGAGGCAACCGATCAATGTATCTCTCTTACATTGACCTCTCTCTCTCTCTCTCTCTCTCTCTCTCTCTCTCTCTCTCTCTTTCTCCCTCTCTCCCTTCCTTCCATTCTATCTAAAAATCAATGAAAAAATATCCTCAGATGAGGATTAAAAAAAAGAAAGAAAAGAAAAGATGAGGCCTCTAACAAAATAATTAAGGTTAGATGAAGTAGTAAGGGTGGAGTCCTTATTCTATAGAATCCGTGTCCTTATAAAAAAGCAGCAGAGAGTGAGCTCCCTCACCCTCCCTCCTCTTTCTCTCTTTCCTTCTCTCTCTCTCCTTCTCTCTCTCTCCTTCTCTCTCTCTCTCTCTCTCTCTCTCTCTCTCTCTCTCTCTCTCTCTTATGTGAGGATGGTGCAAGAAGACAACCATTGCCCTGGCCGGTTTGGCTCAGCAGCTAGAGCGTCGGCCTGTGGACCAAAGAGTCTTAGGTCCAGTTCCCGCTAAGGGCATGTACCTCACTTGCAGTTTGTCCCCAGCCCCTGTCGGGGTCATGTGGGTGGCAACCAGTCATTGTGTCTCTCTCACATTGATGTTTCTCTCTCTCTCTTCCTCCCACTCTATCTGAAGATAAATGCAAAAATGCCCTCGGGTGAGGATAAAAAAAAAAATAGACAACCATTTACAAGCCAAGGAGAATGCCTTCACCAGAAACCAGCCCTGCTTGATCTGGAACTTCTAGCCTCTAGAACTGAGAGAAGTAAATGTCTTGTTTAAGTCTTCAGTCTATGGTATTTTAAAAATTGATTTTAGAGAGAGATGGAGGGAGGAGGGAGAGAGAGAGAGAGATCAATGTGAAAGAGAAACATGGATCTACTGTCTCCCCTACGCACCCAACCAGGGACTGAATCTGAAACCTGGGCATGTGCCCTGACTGGAAATCCAACTGGCAACCTTTTGGTGCATTGGACGACACTCAACCCACTGAGCCAGAATGGCCAGAGCAGTCTATGGTATTTTGTTATGGCAGCCCAAACTGACTAAAACACCATCTATTTGTAAGTCACTGGCCAGAGGCGCTCCCACCGCAGGGAGCTATGTCTTGGTAGGCATCTTGCTTGGTCTACACAGTCTCACTGCACTTAAGTCACCTATTCTCTTGTTTTTCCTACAAACCCCCAGGATTTGAACAGAATTTCCCATTTGACTTCTCCACTGTCCCTCACAGGCTGCAGAAAGTGCTGCTGGGGAAAACCACATCAATATGTAGACAGGTATCACTGGGGATTCATAGGCTCCAAACGTGATGGATTGTGAGTACCACAATCCTGCCACATGACCCTAGCTGGCCTCCCTTTTTTTCCATTCAGTTGTTCTTTCAAACTCTCTCCACGCACTGTTGAAATGGAAACAAAGGGGACGACAAGTTAAACCCATGAATTTACTTTCTCACCTTCCTGAAACCTCACTAAAATGACATTAAATGACTTTTTAAAAGCAAAAATTCCCAAGGACAAAAATAACAGGAGATGAGATAACAGCAACAAGATTGTGCTAGGTGAGCAGTAACCACTGTAGCAAATCCAAGGAAGCTGTGGGTAATGGGAACAACTGAGCACCAACTGAGTTCACATGGCAGAGCTCACACATGGTTTAAAAATCAGCAGAGGAAATGAAAGTGAATGTCAAGCTGTAGTTGAAAATCTGTTTAAGAGGCAGTTAGACCTCTAGATACCATCTTCCATCCCAGCAGAAGAGAAAGTTCATTCTTTTTTTTTTTTTTAATTGTTCTTTATTGATTTTTGAGAGAGAGGAAGGGAGAGGGAGAGACAGATACAAACATTGATGAGAGAGAACATCAATTGGCCACCTCCTGCATGCCCCCCACTGTGGATCGGGCCCACAACCTAGGCATGTGCCCTGACTGGGAATTGAACCAGTGACTTTTTAGTGCATGGGTCGATGCTCAGCCAGTGAGCCACACCGGCTGGGCAAAGTTCATTTTATTTTTTCCATTTTATTTATTTATTTATTTATTTATTATTTTTTTAATCTTTATTGTTGAATGTATTACAGATGTTTCTCATTTTTTTACCCAACTGACCACCTCCTCCCCACTCACGACCCCCTCCTGCCTTTTCCCACACTGTTGTCTGTGTCCATTGGTTATGCATATATGCATATAAGTTCTTTGGTTTATTTCTTCCCACCCCCAAACCCCCTTCCCTTTGAGGTTTGTCAGTCTAGCAACCAATTTGTACTTCTTAATCCCTTCACCTTTTTCACCCATTCCCCCAAACCCCCTCCCATCTGGCAACCAACAAAATGTTCTCTATATCTATGAGAATGTTTATGTTCTGCTTGTTCATTTTGTTTATAGATTCAATTGTTGATAGCTATGTATTCACTGCCATTTTATTTGTTCATATCTTTTATCTTTTTCTTCAAGAAGACCCTTCAACATTTCATATAATAACGGTTTGGTGGTGATGAACTCCTTTAGCTTTTCCTTGTCTGGGAAACTCTTTATATGGCCATCGATTCTAAATGACAGCTTTGCAGGATAGAGTAATTTTGGTTGTAGGTTCTTGCTTTTCATCACTCTGAATATTTCTTGCCACTCCCTTCTGGCCTGTAAAGTTTCTTTTGAGAAATCAGCTGACAGTCTAATGGGAACTCCCTTGTAGGTAACTAACTGCTTTTCTCTTGCTGCTTTTAAGATTCTCTCTTTGTCTTGAACCTTTTGCACTTTGATGATGATGTGTCTTGGTGTGGGCCTCTTGGGGTTCATCTTGTTTGGGACTCTCTGTGCTTCCTGGACATGTATGTCTGTTTCCTTCACCAAGTTAGGGAATTTTTCTGCCATTATTGTTTCAAATAGGTTTTTGATTTCTTGTTCTCTCTCTTCTCCTTCTGGCACCCCCAAGATGCGAATGTTGGCACTCTTGAAGTTGTCCCAGAGGCTCCTTACACTATCCTCATTTTTGTGGACTCTTTTTTCTTTTTGCTATTCTTTTTTTTTTTTTTTTTTTTAATCCTCACCCGAGGACATTATTCCATTTTTTGTTCAGGTAGAGTGGGAGGGAGAGAGAGGAACAGAGAGAGAGAGAGAGAGAAACATCGATGTGAAAGGAACACATCGAGTGGCCGCCACCCGCACAACCAACCAGGGCCGGGGACAAACTGCAACCGAGGTACGCGCCCTTAGCGGGAACCGAACCTGGGTCTCTCAGGACTGCAGGCTGACGCTCTAACCGCTGAGCCAAACTGGCCAGGGCTCTTTTTGCTATTCTTATTGGGTGTTTTTTGCTTCCTTATATTCCAAATTGATAGTTTGATTTTGAGCTCTACCTACTCTACTAATTGAATCTGTGTAAATTATTCTTTATTTCAGATAGTGCCTTCTTCATTTCCGACTGTGCATCCTTCATGTCTGACTGGTCCTTTTTTATGCTCTTGAGGCCCTCACTAAGTTCACTGAGATTCTCACTAAATTCATTGAGCATCCTTATAAGCAGTATTTTGAACTCTGCATCTGTTAGGTTGTTTACCTCCATTTCACTTAGTTTTCCTGGGGTTTTGTTCTGCTGTTTCATTTGGGACCTGTTTCTTTGTCTCCTCATTTTGGCTGCCTCCCTGTGTTTGTTTCTATGTATTACTTAATGAGAGGTATGGGGCTACCTGAGACCAGATGCTGCTTGTTTGAAAGAATTTAGGAAAACCTGAAGCAGGATCCAAGACAGGCCAATCCTATAGTTAAGCAAGTGGCAACAGCTTGGGTGGGCCTGAAAGTTGGGTGGGGCGGGGCCTCAGGGAATCACCAGGGCGGGGCTACCAGTGTGAGCCAGGTTGCTGGAGTCCCAGATATGGCAGCTGTCTGCCGCCCCAGGGAAGGGCTCACCAAAGGAACAAAGGCCTCTGACAGTACATCTGTCCCGGAGAAAGCCCCCTCTCCAGCCCTCGCTCCAATGCCAAACAGCTCAGTTCTTCCCTGTATGTCTCTGGCGCCACTTCAGCTGCCGCCCCTCGAAGCTTAGAGGGAGAGAGTCCAATAAGTCTGGGTGCGGGCTCTTTAAGAAGAGCTGCCTGGGGCTCCAGCCGCCTCAGCCTCCCTGAGCCTCAGTTTCTGCTGGTTTTTCCAGCCAGAAGTTATGGGGACTTCTCTTCCTGGCACTGCAACCCTGAGTGGGGCACCTGGTGTGGGACAGGGACCCCTCAGTCCTCAGGGAGGACCTTCCTAGCTGAGGTGTCCTCCTGATTTTTATCCGCCACACGTGGGTGTGGGACCAACCCATCTGCCTCCGCTCCTCCTACCAGTCTCAGTGTGGCTACCGCTTTAATTCTGTAGTTGTAGGACTTCCATTCAGCTTGATTTCAGGCGGTCTTGAATGATAGTTGTTGTGTAGTTTCATTGTAATTTTGATGTGGTTGTGGGAGGACGCGATACTGCATTTACCTACTCTGCCATCTTGACCAGATGTCCCAAAGTTCCTTCTTTAGAGACCATGAAACAAAGAGTGTCTCAGTTGAGGAACACCAAGAACAGTTTTAGGGGTACTACAATGAAAATAGGGAGACTAAATAAATATTTACTCACTGTATGTGGAGCACTCTGGGCCTTCTTGCCCTACTCAGTTCCTTGAGTGCTGACTGCCACCCCAGGAATCAGACCAAAGCTCTTTCTCTGGGCTATTTGCCCATTCCAAGAGGAAGGAATTAAAGAGGGTAACATTGGGATTCCCCATTAAAACAGCCCAGGTATGTCTCCCAAAAATTAAGCCCATAGTTGAGAAGCTCACTCTCCCCAATAAGTTTTTTAGTAACCGATTCTTAAATATGAGACAACATCCAAAGATCACTAGACATCTGAAGAAGGCTTTAACACAAAAACATAAAAGGTAGAGCTCAAGCTGAAGAAGAAAACAATCTGTGGGAAACAATATTATGAGGGATAAGAAATATTTTCTTTAAAACTCCTTAACTTCAGGGAGATAATAGAATGTGAATATCCAGCCCTGGCCAGTTTGGCTCAGCGGTTAGAGCGTCGGCCTGCGGTCCAGAGAGACCCGGGTTCGGTTCCCGCTAAGGGCACGTACCTCGGTTGCAGTTTGTCCCCGGCCCTGGTTGGTCGTGCGGGTGGCAGCCACTCGACGTGTCCCTTCACGTCGATGTTTCTCTCTCTCTCCCCCTTCCTCTCTCTCCCTCCCACTCTATCTGTACAAAAAATGGAAAAATATCCTCGGGTGAGGATTAAAAAGAAAACAAAACAAGAATGTGAATATCCATGAAAAAAGAACAGGGTGCTAGCCCAGCTGGTGTGGCTCAGTGGTTGAGCGTCAACCCATGCACCAAGAAGTCGCTGGTTCAATTCCTGGTCAGGGCACATGCCCAGGTTGTGGGCCTGATCCCCAGTGGGGGGCATGCAGGATGCAGCCAATTGATGTTCTCTCTCATCAATGTTTCTGTCTCTCTCTCCCTTCCTCTCTCTATCTAAAATCAATAAAGAAATTTTTAAAAATTAAAAAAAATATAGGGTGCTATAAAAAGGAACATTCAGAGAACAAACAAGAACTTTCTGTGGTGGCATAAATTAAAAGGCAGTAGTTGGATATTTTGCTTCTGCTTAGAATACAAGAAGCTGCAAGACAGCATCCCTTCCACCCTAGCTACAAGAAGCTAGATAACCTACAAAGTAATAGTTCCCCCCCTTTTAAGCCTATTAGGAAGCTGAAATTGCCAGAAAAAGAAAAAGAAAAAAACAAGTGAGCCAAAATCTGTACAACACCAAGCCCTTCCTAGGAAAAAGACCTGTTGCTGCTTTTGTCCTTGGCAGCAGCAGCAACAGGAGGAGGCTGCCGTAGACTTGTGTAAGAGGAAAATAGAGGACCTTTAAACAAAATTTTAAAGGTCAGTTGTGGGATGGCATGACAGTTTGAATCCCTAGGGACCTCACACAAAGAGGGTTTGAATTTACTCACAACTCTTTTCCATAGGCCTTCACTAAGAACGTTTGGAGGCAGGGCAGGTGGAATGAGCGGTTCTCTCTGAGGTACAGATGTACTAGGAGTGCTAAAGTGTAAATGCAAGGCCGGAAAAGTGAGACAAACCACACTTCAGACCTTCCTGTGGCAGTTGGTGGCTGAGAAGGGCAGAAGAGCAGAATGACATCAACCCCAGGATGAAGGGACACAGAGGACACACAGGCTCCCTAAGTCTTACTCTGAGTACAAAGCAGAAGCCTGCTATGGCAGGAGTTGAGGCAGAAAACCTGAAAGAGACACTCCTGAGGCACATGTTCATAGATCTACTTAAGTCTAAGGGTGAGGTGGAATTAAGACAAATCCCTCCAGGTACTTGGATCACAAGTCCTACTAAAGAGAAGGTTCTAATCCTACCTTGAAATACTCAGAGGTCTATGGGGAACTGAATCTAGCTAAATCAATAAAAAATCTCAGCCCTAGCTGGTTTGGCTCAGCGGTTAAAAAGTCAGCCCACAGACTAAAGGGTCAGGTTTAATTCCCAGTCAAGGGCACTTATCTGGGTTGCAGATTTGATTCTCTCTCTCTTTCCCGCCCTTCCTCCCTCCCTCTCTTCCTTCCACTCTCTCTAATGATCAACTGAAGAAATATCTTTGGTTGAGGACTAACCAAAAGAAGAAAAATTAGAATTAAAAAAAGAAAAAGAAATCTCAGGTGAAGCTTAACTACAGACCAAATTGACTCAAAATTCTCTTCTCTCTCTCTCTCTCTCTCTCTCTCTCTCTCTCGCTCTCTCTCTCTCTCTCACACACACACACACACACACACACACACACACACACACTAACAGCTTAACAGAAGAAGAGGTATGTCCTTTTAGGGTGACATAAATTTTATTTTACTCCTTATTGTTCTATTACATATAACATTTGGCACTCAATTAAAAAATTAAGATATATGTGAAAAATCAATGAACTATGTCCCATCATAAAGAGAAGAAATAATTGCCCTAGCTCGTGTGGCTCAGTTGGTTGAGTGTCATCCCATGCACTGAGAGGTCACTGGTTCAATTCCTGGTCATGGCACATGCCTGAGTTTTGGCCTCGATCCCCAGTAGGGGGCATGCAGGAGGCAGCCAATTGCTGTTTCTCTCTCCCTTTCCCTTCCTCTCTCTCTAAAATCAATTTTTAAATATTTTAAAAACTTTTCTAAATAATAATAAAAGAGAAGAAATAATCAATAAAACCAGACTCATAGATGGGCCAGGCCTAGATGATGGAATTATTAGGCAGAGAGTTTAAAATAATAATATATTTATCAAAATTCCAATATTCCCCAGGTACTTATAGTCAAATTGCTGAAAAGCAATTTTTTAAAAACAAAACCTGAAAGCAGTCAGAGAAAAAAGGCATGCTACATACAGGGGAATAATAAGAGTGACAACAGACTCCTAATCTAAAAACAGTAAAGGCCAAAAGATAATGGAACAACATCTTCAAATGATGAAAGAAAATTAAAATTTCAATCTGGAATTCTAGATCCAGTGAAAATATTCTACAAAAATTAAGACAAAATAGCCCTGGTCAGGTGGCTCAATTGGTTGGAGTGTTGTCCCATACACCAAAAAGGTTGTGAGTTCGATTGCTGGTCAGGGCACATACCTAGGTTGCAGGTTTGATCCCTGATCAGGGCTCAGATAGGAGGCAGCCCATTGATGTTTCTCTTTTACATTGATGTTTCTCTCTCTTTCTCTCTCTCCCCCCCTTCTCTCTCTCTCAAATCAATAAACATGTCCTCGGGTGAGGATAAAAAAAAATCTAAGACAAAATAAAGTTGCATCCCCACATGAGAATAACTAAACAATTCATCTCCAATTTTTTTTAAAATGCTAAATTAATTATTTACATATAAGAGAAAGTACACCAGACTGAAGAAAGGAGTGCAAAACACCACTAAGAGTAAATATATATGACTACTGTTTAAAGTGAGTACGCCCTGGCCGGTTTGGCTCAGCGGTTAGAGCGTCAGCCTGCGGTACAGAGAGACCCGGGTTCAGTTCCCGCTAAGGGCACGTACCTCGGTTGCAGTTTGTCCCCGGCCCTGGTTGGTTGTGCGGGTGGCAGCCACTCGATGTGTCCCTTCACATCGATGTTTCTCTCTCTTCCTCTCTCTCCCTCCCGCTCTGTCTGAACAAAAAATGGAAAAATGTCCTCGGGTGAGGATAAAAAAAATAAAAATAAAAATAAAAAATAAAGTGAGTACAATAACAATGCAATGTGGAGTTACTTTTTGCATGTTGTATATAAAACTAATTTGTATATTGTATGTAAAAATATTGTATGACAACTAGAACACAAAGGGTGGGGCTGTTGTAATTGCAATACTGTTGTAACATTCTTATACTGTTCATGAAATGGTAGAATATTTATTTGAAGGGAGAATGTGCTAAATTAAAGAAACAAATTGTAATGTCTAGGGCAATAATTTAAAAATAACACAAAAAGATTTATACCAGCCTGGCCAGTGTGGTTCAGTGGTTGGGCATCGACCCATGCACCAAGAGGTCGCTGGTTTGATTCCCGGTCAGGGCACATGCCCAGGGTGTGGGCCAAATCCCCAGGGGGGCGTGTGCAGGAGGCAGACAATCGATGTTCTCACTCATTGATGTTTCTATCTCTCTCTCCCTCTCCCTTCCTCTCTCTCTAAAATCAATAAAAAATATATAAATAAATAAACAAATAAAGTGTATGTCACCCTTAAAAAAAAAGATTTATATCAAAGAAGTCAATAAACAAAATGAAATACTACAAAATTCTATTTGAACCCCCAAAAACAGTCAGAAAAGGAGAAAAAGAAGAACAAAAATGGATGGAACAAATAAATAGAAGCCACACATTGAGTTGGTAGACTTAAACCCAAATATATCAATAATTGTATTAAATATAAATAGACTAAAACTGTATCCCAGTTATTTTTTTGCATAACAAATTGCTCCAAAAGTTAGCGTTTTAAAATAACTACATTTTCTTTTTGCTCACGTTTCTGTGAGTTCAGTACATAGGGAATACATTTCTCAAAAAGCTAAACAGGCCCAGGCCGGTTTGGCTCAGCTGTTAGAGCGTCGGCCTGCGGTCCTGAGAGACCCGGGTTCGATTCCCGCTAAGGGCACGTACCTCGGTTGCAGTTTGTCCCCGGCCCTGGTTGGGTCATGTGGGTGGTGACCACTCGATGTGTCATTTTCACGTCGATGTTTCTCTCTCTCTCTCTCCCTCCCGCTCTATCTGAACAAAAAATAGAAAAATGTCCTCGGGTGAGGATTAAAAAACAAAAACTAAACAGGTCCTGGCTGGTGTGACTCAGTGGTTAGAGCGTCGGCCTGCGCACCAAAGGGTCTTGGGTTTGATTCCTGATCAAGGGCACACACCTGGGTTGCAGATTCGATCCCTGGCCCTACTCGGGGCCCTTGTGGGAGACAACAAATCGATGTCTGTCTCTCTCTCTCTCTCTCTCTCTCTCTCCCTCCATTTTTCTCCCTCTTCCCTCCCTTCCACTCTCTCTAAAAAATAAATCAATAAAACCATATTTTAAAAAAGTACTATAGCCATACAATAGAGTATTATTCATTCATAAAATGGAATGAAGTGTGGATATATGCTACGATATGGAGGAACCTTGAAAACATTGTGAAAAAAAGCAGACACAAGAGGGCAAATATTGTATGATTCTATTTATATTAAATATCTAGAATAGGCAAATTCATAGAGACAGAAAGTAGATTAGAGGTTACCAGAGGCTGAGGAGAGGGGAGAATGGAAAGTCATTGCTTAATAGGTACAGAGCTTCTCTTTATGATGATAAAAAAATGTTTTGGAAAAAAGAAACAGGGGTAATGGTTGCACAACACTAGGAATGTAGTTAATGAGACTGAATTATATACCTGAAATTATATAGATATATGTATAGATATATGTGTGTGTGTATATATATGTGTGTGTAAATATATACACACACAGGACAGGGCAAAAATAAATTTGTAGTTGTTTGTATGAGAAATAATACAATAATTAATAAATAATAATATAAGAATAAACTGTTTCACATACTCAAATCTGTAAACCTACTTTTGCCCAACTGTGTATATAAAAATCTGGGGAGGGCTCAACTGGGCAGTTCTGGCTGAGAGTCTTTCACGTGGTTACTGTCAGACAGTGGCTGAAGCTGGAACAGTGTCTGGGTATCTCTCCCTCTTCGTGTCTTCTCAGAGCCCTTCCATGTGTTCTCTCCATGAGGGCTAGTTTGGGCTTCTTCCCAGCATGGCAGCCTCAGGGAAATTGGACTAGTTAGGTTTAGGCTAAGACTGGAAGAGTGAGTATTCCTGATAACAAGGCAGAAGCTGCATTGTCTTTTCTGACTTAACCTCAGAAATCAAGTGGCATCACTTTTACCACATTATGTTGATTCAAAGCAAGTCACAAGCCTTCCCAGATTATAGGGGGGAGGGTTCAATTCCACCTCTTGATGGGAAAATGGCAAGGTTCCAGGAGAGCATGTGGGATGGGAGATATTGTTGGGGCTACCTTTGAAAAACACAATCTGCCACACACACCAGTTAAAAGGCAGAGACTGTCAGGCTAGATAAAATAGCTATGTGTTATTTACAGGAAGCACACTTTAAGCATAAAGACACAGACAAGTTGAGAGTAAAATGACGGTAAAGATACACTATGCAAACACTGAGCATAAGAAAGCTTGTATGGCTATATTAACATTAGATAGAGTAGAATTCAAGACAAATAGTATTACCAGAGATAAAGATGGACATTTCACAATGGGAAAAGGACAAATAATCAAGAAGACATAATCGTTTTAAATATGTAAGCAGCTAACAATAAAGCTCCCAAATACATGAAACAAAAATTGACAGCACCAAAAAGTTCTAGAAATAGATAAATCTTCAACATAGTTGGAGACTTTAACATCCCATTCTCAGTAATTGATGAAACAAGTAGGAAAAATCAGTAACAAATAGAAGACCATCAACTCTCAACACTATCAACCCAAGTGACCTAATTGATATTTTTAGAATACTACACCCAGCAACAAGTGAATACATATTCTTCTCAAGTGCAAATGTAACACTCACCAACATAGATAATATTCTGAGCAGTAGAACAAGCCTCACTAAATTGCAAAGGATAGAAGTCATACAAAGTAGGATTTCTGACCACAGTGATGTTGACTTAGAAATCAATAAAAGGATATCTAGAAAATTTCCAAATAAGTGGAATTGAAAAATTATGCTTCTAACTAACCCACGGATCAAAGAAGAAATCACAAGTTAAATTAGAAAATATATTTATTTTACTTGTTTTTTTTAAATTTTGTGCCTTAGAAATAAAACTGGAATGTTATTTCACTTAAAATGTACAGCATGGCCCTGGTTGGTTTGGCTCAGCGGTTAGAGTGTCGGCCTGCGGTCCAGAGAGACCCGGGTTCGGTTCCCGCTAAGGGCACGTACCTCGGTTGCAGTTTGTCCCCGGCCCTGGTTGGGTCGTGCGGGTGGCAGCCACTCGATGTGTCCCTTTCACATCGATGTTTCTTTCTCTCTCTTCCTCTCTCTTCCTCCCGCTCTATCTGAACAAAAAATGAAAAAATGTCTTCGAATGAGGATTTTAAAAAAAGAGAGAGAAAATGTCCAGCATGCCCAGCCCATGTGGCTCAGTGGTTGAGCGTCAACCCATGCACCAAGAGGTTGCCAGTTCGATTCCCAGTCAGGGCACATGCCCAGGTTGTGGGCCAAATCCCCAGTGGGGGGCATGCAGGAAGCAGCCAATCCATGTTCTTTCTCATCAATTTTTTCTATCTCTCTCTCCCTCTCCCTTCCTTTCTCTCTAAAAATCAATAAAGAAAAAAGTGTTAAATGTACAGCATGCAGCTCTGACCAGTGTGACTCAGCGATTAGAGCATCAGCCTGTGGACTGAAGTCTTGCAGGTTCAATTCCCGGTGAAGGGCATGTACCTGGGTTGCAGGTTTGATCCCTGGCCCTAGTCAGGGTCAGGGAGGTAACCAATCAATGTGTCTCTCTCACATTGATGTTTCTCTCCCTTTCGCTCTACCTCTCTTCCTTCCTTCCACTCTACCTAAATATCAATGGGAAAATATCCAAATATCCTCAGGTAAGGATTTCTGGGTTTGTTTTTGTTTTTGTTTTTGTTTTTGTTTTTGTTTTTTGGTACGTGCCCCTAGTGGGAACCGAACCTGGGACTCTCTGGTCCACAGGCCAACATTCCATCTGCTGAGCCAAACCGGCCAGGGCAGTAAATGACATTTCTGAATCAAAAATTACCATTACAAATCATTTATTTGTTTGTTTGTTTAAATCGTCACCCAAGGATATTTTTCCATTGATTTTTTCTTTAGAGAGAGTGGGAGGGAGAGAGGGGGAGAGAGAGAGAGAAACATTGATGTGAGAGAGACACATCAATTGGTTGCCTCCCACACAAACCTGCCTGGGATGGGGATCAAACCTGCAACCGAGGTATATGCCCTTGACCGGAAATCAAACCCGAGACTCTGGTGCGCAGGGCCAACGTTCTAACCGCTGGGCCAAACAAGCCAGGTACCATTATAAACCCTTTAATCAAATGTTTATTTCCTGTTTCCAGCATTACAATTTGCTGTAATTCACAAACTTCAGTCTAAGTAAGTATTAGACACTTGACCTCATGTAGTTAGGTCCTTATGTCAAGCACTCACTTATCCAGCAAAGAGACCACTCAGCCACCACTCTTGCACGGACAATACTCAGTGCTACCTGAACAATTTAAAGTGCATATGAGTTGGCTGCGAGCCCTGAGGTCATCGTGTGCCATGGTTGCACCAAAATCATGGCTGAGTTCTTCTTTGGTATCAATAGCATTTTATCTCAGTGTGGCATCTGAAACCTTTACTTGAGTGCAGAAATATGGGCTGACCTTGCTTGTAACTACAGATTCTGAGCTCATGAGATACGTAAATAATGTGGTGGAACAACTGAAAGACTGGTTATACAAATGGTCAGTGCAGAAACTAGGGGTAGTCATCTCAAATATTGAAAGTAGTGAGGTCCTTAAAAGATGGCACTTTGATATTAAGTGTGACGAGACTACCACAGATGACAGTACACCAGAGAAAAGCCTCAGAAAGTTATCCAAGATGAAATCTGCTCGGTGATCAGACAGATTACAGGTACAGTGGAAGTTTCTTGTTCATTTGATTTGTTGATCTTTACAGACAAAGATTTGGTTGTACCTGAAAAGTGGCAAGAGTCAGGACCACGGTTCATTATCAATTGTGAGTGAATCCATCAGCATTCCTTCACTACTATAATCCACAAAGTAAGCATGGTGGCCTCTAAAATCCTGTCCATGCCCGGGCCAGTTTGGCTCAGCGGTTAGAGCATCAGCCCATGGAACAATGAGTCGCGGGTTCGATTCCGGCCAAGGGCACATACCTCAGTTGCAGTTCATTCCCGACCCTGGTGGGGGTCATGCGGGAGGCAACCAGTCAGTGTGGCTCTATCACATCAATGTTTCTCTCTGTCTCTCTCCCTTCCTCCCACTCTATCTGATAATAAGTGGAAAAAAATCCTCGGGTGAGGAATTTAAAAATAATAATAACAAAATAAACTTAATAATAAAATAAAATAAAATCCTGTCTATGACTGGAGATGAGCCGAGAGCAAAAATGGAATTCTCAAATGTGTTTCCTGAAACCAAGTCAATTAGTTCGTTTTATTTCATTGATTAACTTTTAGATGGGGAAGGCTTAGCATTATACTTTACTGAACTGTGCATATTGTTCCATGTTTTGTTACCTGTTTGACTTTCCATAGGGTTGACATCATTTTTTGCACAATGTTCAAAGGGAACCAGCAGGTTATATCAGCACTGTAATGTCAATTCCTTTAAAGGTGATAACTGTAAGTGGAAAACTTTTGCTGTGAATCTAAATGCCTTCCTAAGTCAGACCTTTTGATCAAGTAGCTTGACTGAGAATACAGGTAAATATGAAACAGCAAAAGAAGTCTGAGTATCAGAATCTTTGTTTAGGCCCTAAAGTAACTGATAATCCACAATCACAAAATATTCCTATGAGGTCATTCTGCCATTTATTTCTTTGGATAATTTCCATATTGAAAGAAAACTCCAATTACTTGATTTTGATGTATATAATTTACACTTACAAAGCTCTCGCTGTTTCTACTGCTTAAATTTCATTGATACAGAACTCTTAAAAATGTCTTTTTGTATTTTATAAAATCAAGTTTTAAATGACAGCGATAAATAAGGTTAAATGTGTATGTTTTTAAAAAATAAATAAATAGCCCTGGCCGGTTTGGCTCAGCGGTTGGAGCGTCGGCCTGCGGTCCAGAGAGACCCGGGTTCGGTTCCCGCTAAGGGCATGTACCTTGGTTGCAGTTTGTCCCCGGCCCAGGTTGGGTCATGCGGGTGGCAGCCACTCAATGTGTCCCTTTCATGTCGATGTTTCTCTCTCTTCCTCTCTCTCCCTCCCACTCTATCTGAACAAAAAAATGGAAAAATGTCCCCGGATGAGGATAAAAAAATAAGTAAAAATAAAATCAACAAAGAAAAAAGAATTTGTAACCAAAATTTGTTAAAAAGTGGGGAAAAAAAACCTCTTACAACTCAATAATTGAGAAAACTTTTAAAAATTGACAAAAGAGCCCTGACAGGTTTGGATCAGTGGCTGGAGTGTCAGCCCACTGACCAGAGAGTCTCAGGTTCAGTTCCCACTAAGGGTACTTCGGTTGCAGTTTGTCCCCGGCTCCAGTTGGGGTCATGTGGCTGGCAACTAGTCGATGTGTCTCTCTCACATCAATGTTTCTCTCTCTCTCTCTTTACCCCTCCCACTCTATCTGAAGATAAATACAAAAAATGTCCTCCCGTGAAGATAAAAAAAGATAATAAAAAAAAATTTGACAAAAGATTTGACTAGCTACTTCACCAACAAATATGTACAAATGGCAAATAAGCATGTGAAGGTTCTCACCATCATCAGTCATAAGGAAAATACAAAATAAAACCCCAATAAAATATCACAGAAATGGTTAAGATTAAAGAGGCTTAAAAAAAACAGACTGTTCATAGTAAGTGCTGACAAAGATGCAGCATAAATGGAACTGTCATGTCAGAGAGAGAGAGAGAGAGAGAGAGAGAGAAACATCTATATGAGTCAGAAATATTGATTGGCTGCCTCTCGCACATGCCCAACTAGGAATGAAACCACAACTTGGGTATGTGCCCTGACTGGGAATCAAACCCACCACCTTTTAGTGTACAGGACAATGCTCTAACCAACTGAGTCACATGGGCCAGAGCCCATTTGCCAGTTTCTTCTCAACTGAAATATACATCTATCATATGACCTAGCAGTCCCACTCTAAGGATTTATCTAGGGAAATTAAAACATGTGCATACAGCCCAGATGGTGTGACTCAGTGGTTCAGCATCGACCCATGCACCAAGAGGTCACCAGTTTGATTTCTAGTCAGGGCACATGCCCAGGTTGTGGGCCTGATCCCCAGTAGGGGGCATGCAGGAGACGGCCAATCAATGTTCTCTCTCTCCCTCTCCCTTCCTCTCTCTCTAAAATCAATAAAGAAAAAAAAAGAAAAACATGTGCATACAAAGACTTGTACTCAAGTGTTCAGAGTAGCCTTCTTCATAACAGCCCCAAACTGGAAACAATTTATATGCCCATCCATCAATTAGTATTGGCATAAATGATCTGTGGTTCGTCCATACAATGGAACACTACTTAGAACTAAGAGGAAAAAACTCCTGAGACACAACAGAGAGGAACTCAAAGGCATTCCGCTAAGTGAAAGAAGCTAGACATGCCCTGGCCAGTTTGGCTCAGCAGTTAGAGCATCGGCCTGCAGACCAGAGAGACCCGGGTTCAGTTCCCACTAAGGGCACGTACCTGGGTTGCAGTTTGTCCCCGCCCCGGATGGGGTTGTGTCTCTCTCAAGTTGATGTTTCTCTTTCTCTCTCTTCCCCTCCCTCCTGGTCTATCTTAGGATAAATGCAAAAATGTCCTTGGGTAAGGATGAAAAAAAAAAAAAAAAAAAAGCCAGACATGAGACCTGGACGGTTTGGCTTATACGGGAGGCAACCAGACTATAAACATTCTATATCATGATTATGGTGGTAGTAGCATAACTGTATCCATGTGTCAAATTTCATCAATTTGTGAATTTTATTTTATGCTAATCATACCTCAATAAAGCTTATTTTTAAAAGTCATTCAGAGCCCTGGCCGGTTTGGCTCAGCGGTTAGAGCGTCGGCCTGCGGTACAGAGAGACCCGGGTTCGGTTCCCGGTTGCAAGTTTGTCCCCGGCCCTGGTTGGTCGTGCGGGTGGCAGCCACTCGATGTGTCCCTTCACGTCAATGTTTCTCTCTCTCTCTCTCCCTTCCTCTCTCTCCCTCCCACTCTATCTGTACAAAAAATGGAAAAATATCCTCGGGTGAGGATTAAAAAAAAAAAAAAGTCCTTCAGAACAAGGAGAGAAGTCATTGCTTGGGCCGTGGCAGCCAGAGCAGTGGACGTACTGCGCACCGACAAAGCAGCCATGGGGAAGAAAGGCCGGGGGGGGGAAGAAGGATGTGTGTGGTGGCGATGGTGCGAGCTGGAGGTTCATTAATGAATCAGACAGAGGTAATTACCTTGATTCTATCACTCTCTTCCCTCCCACAACTTTGCAAACAGCTTTGTCTAACTTTTTAAAATTACTATTCACTTTACTTTGGCCGTCAGATGAGTGGACACCCTATCTTCCTCTTGTCGCTGGCCCATGCTTGTCCCAGTGAACACCTGCAAGCACACATGCACACTTTCCCCCTTGCAATCCCACCCTTGGACCCAATGCTCTGTTACCCCATCCAAGCCTCTCCTAGGCATTTGAATGACATCCACTCTCCTCATAGTGCTCCTAGGTATCATCTCGGTGTGAGCTCATTCATTCTTCCCACTGCCACGCGGGATCCACCATCTGCAATGTGCACCCAGTCGGTCAGGGGGCTGCCCAGTTGGGGGCCCTCTCTCCTTCCCGGGGCTTCTCAGCAGCTTTGCTGTGTCTTTCCTTCCCTCGGGGCACCTGTCTCTCCTTCTAGCCTTGTGAACCCAAGTTCTCCCTGCTTTTTATGACTCCTTCTCCATGGCCTTGGCTGACTCCTCTTAATCTTTCATCCCAAATGTCTTTCAAGGGTCTATCCAGGACCCAAGAAATGCCTTCCCTCTTCACCCCCACTGCCTGGTGGCATTAATCACGTCCCACTATTTCTCTCCCAGCCTCTCTGCCCCCACTGCTCTCAGCTCAGGACCCTGTGCTCCTCCTGGCAGGACCCGGTCTTTTCACTTCCGCATCCACAGTGCAGGGTCAGCAGAACTCGTTGTTTGTTGAGCAAAAGGTTCTGATTACAGAGAGCCAGTGACAGAGAAGGACAGGCAGATCTGGGGTCCTGCCGTTCTGATCTCCTGCCCCAGTGGCTGGCACCTGGGATAGCCAGCACTCCCTGCTTCCCGGGCCTTCTGTCCTCTTCTGCTCAGACATCGGGCTAGTGGAGACACAGGCCCACACCCACGGAACTCTTTCTGTAAGTGAAATCTTAGAGGGAGATGGTGGAAGGCAGGGCAGAGGGGACTGCACTGGGGGGCCTGGGGGATGAGGAGGGTGTCTGCTCAGTCCTGCCCCAGGCCTGAGGCCCACTGAAGCTAACTGGTCAGCCCCATGGCCAAGCCCTTCTCCAGCCTTCCAGAGGAATTTTCCACTGCTCCCCAGAGTGAACACGGGCCAGTTATGCTACCCCCTCAAACACTTCTCAGGGATCCTGCCTTCTCTCGCCTCTCCAGAGCCCCCAGTCATCTGCCTGTCTGCAGGTATGTGCCCTGTTCTCAGTTCATGCTGCCCAAGGGGCATGGCCTTCTGGACAGCCGAGTGCCATCTCTGCTGACGTGGCCTTGACTGAATAATCCAATCAGCCTTTCTTCCCATGAATTGTTGCCAAGCTCAAGCTTTCTTGTCCTCTGTGCAGTGGCTGGAGCATGGGCCTGCCTGGAGCCTTCACCTCTGACCCGCTCCTTGCTATAAGCAGTGGGACTCAGCCGGGCCCGGCCTCTCACCTGACACAGTGCCCATGCAGCGCCAGCACGTGTACCCATGGGCTCCTGAGCCTTCGGGGCTCTCGGTTGAAGAACCAGACTCTCTCTGGCACACCCTCCTGCCTTGTTAGCTCTCAGTTCCTCAGAGGTCCCTGGTACTTATTCTGGTTGACCAGGGGGAGTTCTATGAGCAGCTTCCCTTTATGTCCCCGCCTTAGTGTGAACACAAACCCCTCCCCTTGCTTCGTGGAGCCCAGAGAAAACCACAAGAGGGGGGCCTTCCCCAAGACTTTTCACTGCGCTCAACAACAGGAAACAAGGAGTGCACCGAACAGAGATGGTCATGGGCCTGGCCTCATGGCTCAGGCACCCCGCCCGGTGTCAGCTGTGTGCTGGGATCTAGCCCTGCATGCATGGCCTCTGTCGAATCCAAGCAGAGAAACTCATAAGGAAATGAATGCCCGGGAAGGCTGGCACCACTTCCTGACCAGTCTCAGGAGCTTCTCTCCCCAGCCTCTAGCACTGCCGTGTGGAGTGAAAGCAGACGTTTCTGGAGGCTCATCGCCTGTTGGCTCAGGTCCTTGCCCATCCTGCCACCGTAGGTTGACCTTCAGTCATTAGATTCCCAGTGTACAGAGGGGGAGCTGAGGCGCAGAGAGCTGGGCATAGCCTGTGTGAGGTCACGCAGCTGGGGAATGGCAAGGCAGGGATGTATGCTCCTCTGCAGGCTCCTCAGTTCCCGGGGCGGGGCAGGGGACCAGGGAGGTCCCACCTCACCTGCAAGGCTGGGAGAGTCCTGGAGACCAAGACCACAGAGGCGATTCCAAGCTGGCACATGTGTAATGTCGGGGTGTAGGGGGTGTGTGTGTGCAGTGTGCATGTGTGTGCACTGGGTTCTGTGTGTGTGTGGGTGTGGTATGTGCTGTATGTTATGTGTGCAGTGTGTAGGGTGGGGGTGTGGTGTGTGTATAAGACCCCTGCCCCCACATCCCCTACTGCCCAGACAGAGGCTGGGAGGAGCTGGGGTACAGCCAGTCTTTCTGGCTAGGAAGAGAAGGACATGGCCTTGGTTGTACTTGGGCCTGGTCAGTGAGGGGCTGTTTCGGTCTCTTGGCTTGCAGGTCAACAGAGGAGACAGACAAACAGGAAAAAGGAGTCGAACTCAGGCCGGAGTCTGGCCCTTGGCAGTGTGCAGGCCATTGCCTTGGGCTGGGCTGGGCCAGCTGGGGCTGAGCAAGGCCAAGGCCTGTGGCAAAGGTGGGGGAGGGGTGGAAAGAGGGCTCCTGGGATGGGGGAAAATGATGGGCTAGAGTTGGAGGGAATCCTGGAGCCTAAGGAGGGGAGGGGAGGCAGGGAATGGCCAGCCCTGAAGCCCCTGGCGGGGAAGCTCCTCTCTCAGGCCCTCCACACAGAGTGCAGGAACATCAGTGTGTGTCTGTGTCTTCAATGCCAGGTGTGTGTACCTTTGTGGGCATACGGCTATTTCATATAAGTGAGGGTGTGTGTGAGAGAGAGAGGGGGTGAGAGAAAAAGAGGGAGGGGGAGAAAGGGGAGGGAGAAGTGGAATATGCATGAGCGCAGGAACTCATTAGCCCCCTCCTCCTAGGACAGGTAGTTTCAGGTCGGGGAGGAGGAAGAGGGCAGGGGTGTCCCTGGCTCCCACTGGGCCTTGGGGAGGAAACTGGATCTCACAGGGCAGGTTAAGACCTCGATCCCACCCCACCTCCTCCCTTCCTGTCCTTCATCTCCAGCTGGCCCTAATTGAGGAGTGGGAGGGGCCTTCGTGGGCTGGGAGGGGCCGGCACTCTATGTTAGTGGGGATCCCTTGAGCTCTCGCCCTTTCCCCACTCCAGACCAAAGAGAGACAGGAGCCTGGCCTGGGAAAGAGAAGTCAAGCTTTGCCACAACAAAGCTGTATGATCCTGAGCCAGTCCCACCCGCCTCTGGTCTCAGTTTCCCCACTTATAAAATGAAGATACTGAACTAAGTGATCTCGCAGAGCCCTGTCAGATCCGACATTCTAGTGAGGTGGGCCCTGTGTGGGTGAGTGAGGCGGGGGCAGAGACAGGGGAGGGTAGCCAGCCTGGCGGTCACAGCTGGGCCAAGCTAGGGACCAGCCTCAGGGCCCTCAGGAATGGAATCCTGGGGACAAACCTGGGAGGGACTGGGGGCAGGAAGGGAAGCAGTCCTTCCCGGTGCCACAGGCAGGAGGCCAGGGGAGGCGCAAAGGGAGGAGGGGAGGAAGTCCACTCCTGGGCAGGTCACTCCCAGAGGCTGGGTTGGGGTGGGGCGGGCGATGGAGAGCAGATCTGAGCTCCTGGGACACCTTAGAGCCCGCTGCTACCCAGCTTCCCAGGAACCCAGGACCCTGGCCAGGTAAGGGGCTGCAAGGGGCCCCAGGGGCACACTGGCCCTTCCTCCCCAGTCCCCAGCTGTCCCATGGCTCCTCTCTTGGCTTCTGTTAGGGAGGGGGTTCTGTATGTTTGCCTTAGGTCTGTGGACTGCCTCGGTGGGTCCTAGGCTCGGTTTGTCTATCTGTTTAATTGGCCCTCTGTCTACCTTCCCCTGCCCAGTCCTGGGAGGAACATAGGAGGTCCATGTGTGGTTCAGTGGGGCCAGACCTCACCAACCGTGATCCAGCTAAGGGTGTACCCCCAGCTGCTGATAGCAAGGAAACACATGCGCACACACACACACCCCAGTGCCTGATCGCTGGAAAACACGCGGGCGTGTGCACACACAGCTGCATGCATAGGCTGGAACCCCCACCCCCACCCCACCACACACACACTGTGCCACCCACGCACCTTTCTAAGGGCCTCTGTCCAGAGACTGGCCCTTTGGATGGAGGCTAAGCTCGCCACCCTATCTCCTCTAGGTGCTCAGGACACAGCCCCAGCCCCACCATGCTCATGGCTTCCACCATCTCTGGTAAGGTTCTAGCCACTGGGTCCCTCCCCTTCCCACACAGGGATGAGCCAAGTGGGCTGAGTGGGGTTGGCTGGAGTGGGTTTGGCTGAATCTGAGAAGTCCCTCTTTCAGAGACCTCTTTCACCCTTCTCTCCAGGCTGCCCATGGGGGCTGGGGCTGCCCTTCCCTCCCTACCATGTGAGGTGGGGGGATGATGTGTGCTCTGCTGGTGAGATGAAAGCGGAAGACGCAGGCCACTGGCCAGTTGGAACCTCCTTGGTTTCTCTGGTTCCCCTTCAGAGCACACGCCCTAACTTGCCCCCTCCCCACCCTGTTCTTGCCCAGCTGTGCCTCGACCCCTCTCTCAACCTCTCCCACCTGGCAACAGCAGCAAGGAGAAGCCTGGGGACCCCCGGAACCAGCTGCTGGCTCAGGCGGAGCTGGCCCTGCTCTCCATAGTCTTTGTGGCTGTGGCCCTGAGCAATAGCTTGGTGCTGGGGGCCCTAGCACGGCGGGGCCGGCGGGGCCGCTGGGCGCCTATGCATGTCTTCATCGGCCACTTGTGCCTGGCTGACCTGGTTGTGGCTCTGTTCCAAGTGCTGCCCCAGCTGGCCTGGGATGCCACCGACCGCTTCCAAGGGCCTGATGTCCTGTGCCGGGCTGTCAAGTACCTGCAGATGGTGGGCATGTATGCCTCCTCCTACATGATCCTGGCCATGACGTTAGACCGCCACCGTGCCATTTGCCGCCCCATGCTGGCATACCGCCATGGAGGTGGAGCTCACTGGAACCGGCCAGTGCTGGTGGCCTGGGCCTTCTCTCTTCTTTTCAGCCTGCCCCAGCTATTCATCTTTGCCCGGCGTGAAGTGGAAGACCGCAGCGGGGTCATCGACTGCTGGGCCCAGTTTGCCAAACCCTGGGGTCTCCGTGCTTACGTAACCTGGATTGCCCTAATGGTGTTTGTGGCACCTGCCTTGGGCATTGCTGCCTGTCAGGTGCTCATCTTCCGGGAGATTCATACCAGCTTGGTGCTGGGGCCAGCAGAGAGGGCCAGGGGGCGCCGAGGAGGGCGCCGGACAGGCAGGGAGGGAGCCCCTGTGTCAGCAGCCATGGCCAAGACCGTGAGGATGACGCTAGTGATTGTAATCGTCTACGTGCTGTGCTGGGCTCCCTTCTTCCTTGTGCAGCTGTGGGCAGCGTGGGACCCACAGGCACCTCTGGAAGGTGGGTGTGGCTGTGGCTTGGGCTATGGGGAGGGCTCGGGCTTGGCTGCAGGTGCATCTCTACCTGCCCCCACACTCAGCCATGGGCTCATGAGCCCCTAATAGGCACATGGGGTCAAAGCCCTGCCTGGGCACCCTCAGCCCCAACCCTTCTCCTTTACCTACACAGGGCCCCCCTTTGTGCTCCTTATGCTGCTGGGCAGCCTCAACAGCTGTACCAACCCCTGGATCTATGCCTCCTTCAGCAGCAGTGTCTCCTCAGAGCTGCGCAGCCTGCTCTGCTGCGCTCAGAGGCGCACCCCACCCAGCCTGGGGCCCCAAGAGGAGTCCTGTGCCACTGCCAGCTCCTTCCTGGCCAAGGACACTTCCTCCTGAGAAGCCAGGGGGCGCCTTCCTTCCAGAGGTTCCACAAAGCTCAGCTGCCTGCCAGGGCCTGGCCCTGGGACTCACTGGGAGAGGAGGGCCCACTGGGAATTGGCTCCCAATTGTGAGAGGCCCAGGAGGTCGGCCCCTTGGTGCAGGGTATGGGGAGGGGCTGCTGCAGCATGGTGGGGGCCCATGGCTTCCACCTCAGTCAGTGCCTGCCTGGGAGATGGAGGTCCTAGGGAACCCAGGAGGAATGAAAGGGGGTGAGGCCAGGGACCTTCACCTCTCCAGTTCCCCTCTGCCTTCTTTCTCACTCTCTCCCTAAAAATAAAAATGTCAGCTTATTTTCCACCCAGTGAGTCTCCTTGGATCAGGCTAACAGTGGGTATGAAGGTGGCATGGAAAGATGTTCTTAGACCCCCCCCCCCTCACAGATATATGTATGACTTTGGAACCCATGATGCAGGTGACTGAGCCTTCAAATGTACAAGTCCCCAACCCACACAGCCCTGTGCCAAACCCCCCACTACCCCCAGCAGAAGCTGGTCCAGACTCCCAATCTGCCACCTTTGCTGAGCACCCTGGCATCTGGCCTCAAGCAATGAGGGTGCCAGGGAGTTGGCCCGGTACCCACCTGCCCAGTCCCCCAAGACAAGAGAACTGGTTCACGCTGGGGAGTCAATGCACAAGTCTTTATGAATGGCTGCCAATGCCTGCCAACCCCTGCCAGTCTCATGCCTCAGCTGAGGCAGAGAAGGGCCTGGGCATTGGTGGGCATGCTCATCTGAGCAGGACACCCACCATCCACCAGCCACTGATGAGCCCTCACAGAAAAGCTGGGGAGGGGCCTGCCCTCAGCCTCCTTTGGCTGCTTCCCCAAAGGGGCCTAAGCCGGGGCTGGGGCAGGCAGGAACATGTTTGGGCAGCTATGTCCTCTCTGCAAAGGGTCAAAAGCAGATGCTTCATGCTTGCTGGACAGGGCTAGGGAGAAGCAAAGGGCCTGGGGAGGGTGGAAGGTCTTGCCAGTGACCCCCTAGAGTGAGGGGGAGCCAGAAGCACCTCAGTGTGGTTTGAGGGGTGAGTCCAGGCCCTGAGGTTGGGACACTGAGGGTGAGGCTGGTGCCCCAGGGCTTCAGGAGAACCCTTTGTTCTTGCCAAGGCGGCTGCAGCCTACAGGCTTCGGGCTGCGGGGCCCGGGGCTGGGAGAGTTGGTGGGTGCTGGCCCGAGGCCCTGGCGGACAGCAGTCTTTCCCAAGAGCTCCTTAAACACGGAGTCCATGGTCTGCGCCACAGCCTGGCGGAGGGGTGAGAAAGGGAAGGCATCTGGTAGGAGTGTCCCCTACCACCCAGCCACTCTCCCCACTCCCAGGTCAGTGTGTTGACAACTAACCCAGGAGTAAAGCCTTCCTACCCTCTGCTGCTCAAGCCTCCACCAGAATTCCCCACTCCGAAAACAAAGTCCTCTGCCACCAACCTGTCACCAGGCCCTTCCTCTCTGTGGGCCTGAAGCTACCGTTCCTCCTGCCTTGCCCAGTTGCCCCCTGCCACTTTCGGTGTGGCTGTAATGACTGTCTCAGCTGGGAGCGCCATCAGGTGGGGGAGGTGGGCCCATCAGACAGAACAGGGAGCCAGGGGTCCCCGGGCTGCACACCTCCCTGGGCCGTGCACAGCACCCCCTCTCTTCCCTTGAGAGAACCACTGTTCTGCCCAGCTCCACAGCCAGCCACCCCCTCCAACCTCTTTCCCATCTGTCCCTTTCATTCTCCCTGGCCCACCAAGCTCCTGCCATGTCACCACCTGTCACCACCTGTCCCCTAGCCTGACTCTAGATTCTAGCCTTGAAGCCAGCCTAGTAGCACCTCGCCCATACCACTCGCCACTTTCCACTCAAGAATCAATCGTGAAGTTCAAATGCATGAGCCTCCAATGTCCCCCTGACTTCTGCTGCTGGGCCCGTCCTTCCCCTCACTTACACCCTTGCTGGCCTGCCCCTTCCTTGGTTGGGCTCAGCCAGCTTGTCTGAGGCCAGGAAGGCCAAACTCAAACCTCAAGAAGAAAGAATTTGATTTATAAGGGGAGGCAGAGATACCCCCCAAGAAGAGATATCCCCACCTGCCACTCAGCCAGTCCCCACTCTCACCTTATCCACCTCCACATGTCGCTCTGGGGAGGTTGGGACCAAGCAGTGCCGTCTGTGCCCAGAAGGGCCCCCAGGGGGGGTGCTTGGCTCTGGCCTGCAGGGCACAGACAGGGAGTCTGACGGGGCCCTGGGAAGTCTGCACTAACCTGGCAGTAGCTCCTCCCGTCTCAAGGTGTGGCCAAAGGAAAAAGGCAGTGAGGCTGGCCCAAAGGGTCCATTCTGTCCTCCTTTGGCATCTTTCACCCAGACAACTCTCCCCCCACTGGACCCCTCTCCGTGTACCCAAAACCTGACCCCAGCGCCCTCCAGCCTGGCCCGTTGCCTGCTCCTGGGACAGGTTTGGCCCCCAGAGCAGTGGTCAGCTGAGGTCACTAGAAGGGGTTTTCAGGAGGGGCCGAATTCCCCTTGCTCACCGATGGATGAACTCCATAGCCAGGAGGCTCTCTGGACTGCTCAGCAGCTCCCCTGAAGCCTGTAGCCCCTGGCCCACCATGTGCTTCTCTGCTCTGGGGTCAGAAAGATGTCCTGTTTAGGGTTCTGGGGCTAGAGGGCTTTGTGCCTCCGTGCCAGCCAGAAGCGGTCAGAAGGGCACGCAGAAAGTCTACAGACCCCGGGACTTGGCATATGGGAAGGGCCAGGACCTGGGTGGAAGGGAAGCTGTGGAGAGCCTCCTGGCAGCATGGGGCACTCACTCACCCCTCAGGCAACATGATGTACTTGTGAGGAATGAGTCCCCGAGTGCCAGCACACTCTCCCCGCCACCAGTCGCCTGAGGCCCGCTCGTGCAGCCGCAGCACATCCCCGCGCTGGAAGGTCAGCTCCTGGGCTGTGCGGCCCGTGTAGGCAAAGCAGGCCACAGCCTCCACCACCCCCTCCAGGGCTGGGGAGAAGAAGGGGTCTGAGTGGGGAGCAGAGTGGGCATCCAGGGCAAGAACAGGGTGGGGTCCTCCTTCCCGACACCCTCACCATCCTCCTGAACTGGGATCCCGGCTTCCAGCTCCGGCTCGTTCTCCCCTGCTAGGCCCTCCACCTGGGTGTCCCTGAGGTCCAGAGCAAAGCGAGGAGGATAAGTGGTTGAGGGGGCTCCCCTTCACTGGATGTCCCCCCCCCCCCCGCAGCACAAAGAGCATACCCCAGGCAGCTGGCGGAAGGCGGTGCCATGCACTTCTCGTAGACAGGGCCTGGCAGGAGGGTCAGGGGTGGGAAAACCCGTGCGGGCTGCACAATGAGCGTCTGCACCAGCTGGTTCACCCGGCCCT
This sequence comes from Molossus molossus, assembly GCF_014108415.1. Classification (NCBI taxonomy): domain Eukaryota; kingdom Metazoa; phylum Chordata; class Mammalia; order Chiroptera; family Molossidae; genus Molossus; species Molossus molossus. The sequence goes on along the minus strand of NW_023425355.1, from coordinate 91,282,987 downwards.
GCAAGGCCACAGGGTCCTGCCCAGGGGGCACGGGCAGCAGTGTCGGCCCGAAGCACACGGCCAGGTTGTATGGGTCCATCATGTTCTCATCGCTATACTGGGCCAGGCTGGGGGTACATGTGGGTCACCAGCAGGGAACTCCCTGCCCAGTAGCCCCTGCACCTCCCACATCAGCCGCCCTTGTCCCCTAAGAAGCACTCACTGGTTGAGGAAGGTGAAGAGGTAACGCAGGACCACCAGCACCGGTCCTGGGAGCTGTGCCAGAAGGCGGCTCACGAGCTCTACCCGCTCCTCCGTGGTCTCCAACTCTGTGGCCAAGGCCACCACCGAAGAGGAAAGAAGGCCATGAGTGTAGTCACAGGCCACTGGGGATTGGCCCCTCCCATATGGCTGGCCTCAGGCCCCCGTCTCACCTGCAGAAGCCAAAAGCTCTCCAAATAGGTCGGGGGGGAAGAGTGGGGGCTCCAGGCTCCGAAAGTAGAGCTTCAGCACCCCAGCCACTGAGTCCAGGTCATGGGCCGTGCAGCCTTCCACCAGTGGGTCCTCCCCTGAGGACAACACCACACAGGGTGCAAGAAGGCTGATCCCACCCATTCTAGCTAGCCCTCCACCGCCACCCCACCCTGCCTGTCCCCACCTCTCTCGAACGCATCGCGGATCTCTGAGACCCGGGGCTGGGCACCCGACACTCGGAAGATGCCCTCGTGCTGCAGGCCTGCAGGAGGACAGAGAGCCGGGTAAGGCTTCTCCCCACCCCCTCTAGATGGGTGCCAGGTGCTGGGTGCCAGGCTTACCGTTGAGGTTAATGAAGCGGACACAGCTCTCCACCACCAGGGGCACGGGCTGGCCTGAGCTCTGGGGACAGAGAGGGTGTTCACTTCTCTCTGGACACAGCAAGTCCCACTTTGTCATTCGCTCACTTTTATTTTATCTTAACGGTGCATTATGGTTGTTGGCAGCGAGGACATGCGGCTTGCAAGACTCGCTCCCATGTGTCTGATGTCCCTGGTGCCATTTTAGGCGGGGCCTTACATTTTACTTGCTGTTTATTGCTGGCACGTGAAAATGTAATCTGATTCTGTATGTTGACCTCAAATCATGTAACATTGCAAAACTCAAATTTGTTCATTTAAATAGTCCATCAACTCTTTTGAATGTTTGCATACATAATCACATCATGGCAAATGCTAGCTGCTGCCTGCGGCTTTCTGTAGATGCCGGTTACTAGTTAAGGACGGTCCCTTTGATCAGTGGAGGACTGGCAATGGCCCACCCAGGAAGGTGGGCTAATGAGTGGTTGGCAAAGAAGGACACTGGGGTCACAGGCAGCCAGGCCACAGAGGTGGCCCAGGGCTGGAGAGGGACCAGAATCCAGGGGGAGGGTCTGCATTTAGTTGGAGGGTGAGGCAAAGCGAGTACCTGGATAAACTTCTCCATGTCTCCCCCGAAGAGCTTATGGTTATACTGGGAGCTGGGGCGGGGGTGGTGGCTCTTCTGCAATTTTCTCTGTGTGTACTGAGTCCTGTGGTAAATGAGAGCTGGCTCTAAGGGTTGTGAGCATGGGGAATAGGATGGCCCACCCCCTCTCCCAGCCCAACCAAACAGGGCCCTAGAGCTTTCGAGTTATTCCAGAATCCACTGGGCAATGTGTGAGATTGAGGCCACAGAGGAATGAGCAGCAGAGCTGGGCCCCAAAGAGAAGGATGGTGGGGACATCACAGCTTGATCCCTGCAGAGCCCCAGCTCCTTGAAACAAACTAGCCCCTCCTGAAGGACTCACCAAGGCACCTGCCGCTCCTCCTTGTTACCTGTAAAACAGAAAACGTTGGCGTGCCTCTCAGGCCAGGAGTTCCTTCATACACGGCAGAGAGAAAGGTACGGCCTAAAGGCCAAGGGTGGTAGCAGGGCCAAGGGTGCAATAGAGGCCAAGACCCTTGCTGGTTATTTCCTGCGTACCGACCAACCTCCCTTGGCAGAGAGGAGCATGGGCGGGGTGAAGTCCCAAGGCAGGAGAGCCAAGGGCAGGTGCTGCTCCTGGCCCTGGGGTGGAGTGGAAGAGACTAAGGGGGCCAGGAATGGGGCCCACCTCGATTAATGGCCTCCTGCAGTTTCTCATGCTTGGCCTGCAGCTTGGCAAGGATGCTCCGTCCACTCAGGTATTCCTGGAGCTTCTGGGAAGCCCCCCAAAGAACCCTCCGTTTTAGTCCCAGCTCTGGGCCCTCCCTGTACCCCATCCTTGCCCCCCAGCCCAGCCCTCCCCACCGTGATGTAGAAGGTCTCAGTCTCCTGCTGCTGGCCCCGCCTCCGGCCAGCCTGCCGAACACCTGGGTCCGAGCTGGTGGACTTGAGGGACTCAGTGGAGGGACTGGCCTGGAAGGAGTCAAGCACGTCCCCGTCTTCCAATGCCACCACCTCCAGCAGGGCCTGCAGTGTGGCCTTTAGAGTCTTGTTCACCTGAGGAGGAGACAGGAAGAGCAGGGCAGGAAGAAATGGGGTACAGGCAAGGGATAAGAAGTCCAACTCTGAAGGAAGGGAAGAGGAGGCCATGGCTACCCAGCTCCGTATCTCCAAGTCCCTGTCTCCCACCTAAGGCCGGGCCACTCATACCTCCTCTGTCTCTATGGTCTGTCGGTCCAGGCGACTCTGGATATTCTGGGCTCTGGGCAGAATCTCGTCCCGCAGCTCCACCTCAACCCGGATCTCAGCCACCTGCAAAGGGCAGCATCAAGGAACTGAGGGCCAAGCCTGAAGACAGAGAGCTCAGACATGAGAGTGGGGTTGGGCAGCAGGCACTGATGTCTCCAGGGCGTGAGGGAATTGAGCACATTTCCACTGCCTGATATACAGGACCACCAGGCCTTGATGCTAAAGAAAGGAACATGCCCGGCCAGTGTGGTTCAGTGGTTGAGCATCAGCCCAGGCACCAAGAGGTCGCTGGTTTGATTCTTGGTCAGGACACATGCCCAGGTTGTGGGCCCGATCCCCAATGAGGGGCATGCAGGAGGCAGCCAATCAATGTTTCTCTCTCTCTCTCTCTGCCTCTCCCTTCCTCTCTCTAAAATCAATAAAGAAAAAAATATTTTTAATAATAATAAAGGCACAGCTGTAAGAAAGAAAGATCTCTTATCCTTTGAGACTACATGGAGGGACCTGGAAAGTATCATCCTAAGTGAAACAAGCCAAACAGAGAAAGACAAGTATCATATGATCTCACTTATTTGTGGAATATAATGAACATAACAGTCTGAGGAATAGGGTAGTCCCAGAGACGTGGAAGTGGGGTACAGACTGACAATCCCCAGAAGAGGTGGGGTGGGGGAGAGATAAACCACAGAACTTATATGCATGTGTGCATAAACAGTGGATATGGACAACAGGGCTGGGGACACGGCGGGGAGGGAGGAGGAGGGGGGAATCAGTGGGGGAAAAAGGAGAAACATCTGTAACAAAAATTAATTAATAAAAAATAAATAAATAAATAAAATGAAAAAATAATAATAAAGGAACACAACCATGCACACCCAGACTTGCCCATAGACACTCATGGCAGCGCACTCATAACCACCCAAAAGTGGCAGCAGCCCAAGTGTCCAAGAGCTGATGAATAGATCAGCAAGTGCATTGCATCTGCACAACAGAATGTTATTCAGCCACAAAAATGAAGTCCTGGCTGATCCACGCTACAGTGTGGGTGAATCCTGAAGACATTCTGCTGAGTGAAAGAGGTCAGACACATAGGCCATATATTATATGAGTCTATTTACATAAAATGTCCAGAAGAAGCAAATCCATAGAGATAGAAAGATTAGTGGGTGCTAGGGACCCGGGGGAGGGGATGGGGAGTGACTGCTTAATGGGTCCAGGGTTTCTTTTTCGGGTGAGCATGTTTGGGAATTAGATAGTGGTGATGGTTGCACAACTTTGAATATTCTAGAAGCCATTGAATTGTACACTTTAAATGGGTGAATTACATGGCACATCAATTATATCTCAATAAGGGAGGGTTTTTTATGGTCAGGAGGGCTGGGGTCTGAGACAGAAGAGGAAAGGCCCAGCCAGACCTCTCCTGGGGAGAGCAGAGGGCAGAAATAGACTCCCATGGGCAGGGTGGAGGGTGGAAGGAGAAAGCCTTAGGAGATGAAGAATCTCTCTCTTTTGAAAATGTAAACATCCAGAAAACCCTGACATCAAGTTAAAATTGAGAGTGAGGACTTCATTTATCCCTGGCAGGCTAAACATGCCCAGCTCTCTGCTCCCCCAAGCCCCACCATAAAGCGATGCATGAAGGCATAAGTCACAGGGACACCAGACAGAGCGGAGGGGACAACGGCACACAAAAGTCTGTTGAGACTTGTGGAAGATGGAGACCGGCGTATCTGACTCAACAAAGCCCAGACAGAAGCCAGTCACAGCAGACCGTTGAACCCAGGAAAGCTCAGAAGATGGGGGCGCAGGAACCAGGACTGGCTATCTAGGAAACAGTACCACAGTTCCTCAAAAAGTTACACAGAGATTTGTCAGATGATCTGGCAATTCCACTTCTGGGTATCAACCCAACAGAATTGCAAGCAGGGTCTCGAAGAGATAATTGTATACTCGTGTTCCTAGCAGCAGTATTCACAGTATTCAAAGGTGGAAGCAACCCAAGTATCCATTGATAGAGGAATAGATGAACAAAATATAGTCTATCCATGCAATGGAATATTATTCAGCCTTAAAAAGGAAGAATATTCTGACATATGTTTCAGCATAGATGAACCTCGAAGACATTATGCTAAGTGAAATAAACCAGTCACAAAAAGACAAATAGTGTATGATTCCACTTGTATGAGGTCCTAGAGGAGTCAGATTCATAGAGACAGAAGGTAGGAGGGTTGGTGCCAGGGGCTGGTGGAGGGGGAATGCAGGGTTACGTGTCTGATAGGAATAGAGTTTCAGTTTGGGAAGAAAAAGTCCTGGAGATGGATGGTGGTCATGGTTCATGTGGTTAATGTCACTGAACTGTACACTTAAAAATGGTAAATCTTGTATGTATTTTACCACAATGATAAAAGAAATGTATATCTAGGCCATAGGGAGCACCAATATTAGAATACCCACCCCGTCAGAACCCACACAATTAGCAGAAAGCTAGAGATTTAGCCTGGCTGGTGTGGCTCAGGTCGCCGGATTGATTCCCGGTCAGGGCACACACCCAGGCTGTGGGCCTGATCCCCAGTGGGGGGCATGCAGGAGGCGGCCAATCAATGTTCTCTTTCATCGGTGTTTCTCTCTCTCTCTCTGTCTCTCTCCCTTACTCTCTCTCTAAAATCAATAATGAAAAAAATATAAAAAAAGAAAAAGAAAGCTAGAGATTTACTTTCTGGAAAGGATAAAACAGAGGAATTTTGGACTCAGGGACAATAGTCACAGCTGAAGGAGACAAAACTCCCTACTGATGAGAAAGAGCAAAGCAGCTGCCACCATCTAGAGCTGGCCGGGCACTCACAGCTGGGGCCTGGTGCTGTCCCATTGAACATAAGGAATGTCAGAGAGCATCAACATCAGACAAGGCCCTTCTGTGACCATGACGGGTAAAGACAAAAAGAAGACCATCTTGTAATCATGTCTGAGCACAGACAAAAACAAAAATGTTGTCCAAGCCACAAAAATAAGCAAACCTCCCTCTGTCTCAGCTCATGAGTGACTGCTGCTTCCTCACCGATGACAGTTTTAGTCTCTCTTCATCTCTCACCCTGCCTTCTTAGATAAGATTTATTAAGACACACAGACAGAGTTACTTCCTGTCAGCATCCAAGCCAGAGTCAAGCCCCTCCCCCATACACCCCCCAATTCTAGCCCAAGTACTAGAGTTTTTCCTAGCACCCTCTTCCTTAGACACACCCCCCCTGGGTCCCCAAGGTGTGGGTCTCCCTTACAACAATGATCTGACTCCCTGCCCAGCTACCCTGTGGAGAAGGGCACTGTTGACCAGCTCTCCCCACGCACATCACATATTTCATGCCACCCTCCGTGCCTCCTCTTAACTATGAATTGATGGCCAAGTCAGCCATTTCAGGGAAGCTCTAAAATGGAAGACATAGATCAAAGCGATGTTTTTAAAAATGCTGCAAGAAAACAGAGAAAATGCAAGGAACAGAGAAAAATGTTGAGAAAACAAAAATAAACATTTCAGAAAGATTTGAGAAGATATTGTGTTCATGAAACAAGAACAAAGGGTTGTTTTAAACAGAAATTGGGAAAACAAAACAGAACCTAGAAACAAAAGTATGAACATAATTTTTTTTTAATCCTCAACCGAGGATATTTTTCCATTTATTTTCAGATAGAGTAGGAGGGAGAGAGAGATAGAAACATCGATGTGAGAGAACACATCGACTGGTTGCCACCCACATGATCCCAACCAGGGCCAGGGACAGAACCGCAACCGAGGTACGTGCCCTTGACTAGAATCGAAGCAGTGACTCTTTGGTCCACAGGCCGATGCTCTAACCGCTGAGCCAAATTGGCCAGAGCTGAAAGTAAATTTTTAGAAAAATTCAACAAGGGACCCTGGCCAGTTTGGCTCAGCAGTTAGAGCATCGGCCCGAGAACTAGAGAGTCCCGGTTCGGTTCCTGCTAAGGACATGTACCTCAGTTGCAGTTTGTCCCCGGCCCCAGTTGAGGTCGTGTGGGTGGCAACCAGTTGATGTGTCTCTTTCATGTGGATGTTTCTCTCTCACTCTCTTCCTCCCTCTCTCCCTCCCGCTCTGTCTGGGGATAAATGCAAAGGTGTCCTCGGGTGAGGATTAAAAAAAAAAAAAATCAACAAGGGGTTGGATGAGGTAGTTGAAATCTCTAAGAAAGCAGAATTGAAAGGCATAGAGATGGGGAAATAGGAAAGAGAAAAGATAAGAAAATTAGAGAATTAACCCATGAGGTCCAACATTTAATTACATGAAATCTTTTTTATTTTATTTTTCAATTACAGTTGACATTCAATATTATTTTATGTTAGTTTCAGGTATACAGCATAGTGGTTAGACAATTAGATAATTTATGAAGTGATCCCCCTGATAATTCAAGTACTCACCTGGCACCATACATAGTTATTACAATATTATTGACTAAATTCTCTATGCTGTATCTACATTCACGTGATGTACAACCAATATGTACTTCTTAATCCCTTCACCTTTTTCACCCAGCCCCCCCAACCTCTTCCCATTTGGCAACCATCAGTTTGTTCTCTGCATCTATGAGTCTGTTTCTGTTTTGTTTGTTCATTTAATTTATTGTTTAGATTCTGCATATAAGTGAAATCATATGGTATTTGTCTTTCTCTGTATGACTATTTCATTTAGTATAATACCCTCTAGGTCCATCCACAATTACAAGAATTCTTGAAAGAAAAGAAAATTAAGGAGAAGAAATTATCAAAGAAATAACATAAGCCCCAAACCTAAGGACAACTTTTCAGACTGACAGGACCCACTGTTTGCCCAGCATCATGAAGGAAAAAGAATCGCCAAAGCACAGCATCATAAAATTTTACTACAGAGGGGAAAGAGACAACCGTGAAAGCTTCATGGAGAAAAAGTACAAGTCACTTACAAAGGTTCAGAAATAGGAAAGGCCTTGCCCTGGCCGGTTTGGCTCAGCGGTTAGAGCGTCAGCCTTCGGTCCAGAGAGACCCGGGTTCGGTTCCTGCTAAGGGCACGTACCTCGGTTGCAGTTTGTCCCCGGCCCTGGTTGGGTCATATGGGTGGCAACCACTCGCTGTGTCTCTTTCACGTCAATGTTTCTCTCTCTCTCTCCCTCCTACTCTATCTGAATAAAATATGGAAAAATGTCCTCGGGTGAGGATTAAAAAAAAAAAAAAAAAAGGAACGGCCTTGGACTTTTCACCTACAATACTGAAAAGAAAATGATTTTCTACCTTGAGCTCCCTCTCTCTCTAGCTAAACTACTGATCCATTTCAAGGACAGAATACCGACATTTTCACACATGCTCCAGGACAGGGCTCTGAAACGAAGAGGGAGTACAGATTGCTCGGTGTGGCAGAGAGGACTGAGAGGACTATAGCAGGGAGGTGATGGTGGGGCTCAGCCCAGATCATCCATGGAAGGAAGTCAGTAGAGCCTATGGAAAGTTGAAAAGCAACTAGCAGCCTGCTGCATGATTTGAACACACAGAGGGAAATTCCAGAAGCAGCAGCTGAAGACTGGGAAGTGGCTATTTCTGGTGAGTGGGAATCGGGAACAGAAAGGGTGAGTTCGAGAAAGGCTCTGTGACATTGAAAGCCTTGAGTGAGGCTTTTCAACTATTTGACTTTTTCAACTATTATTTTGGTCAAAATACAGATAAAATAACTAGAAGCTCCAGGTAATCCCAGTCCATGTGCAATGCCCTTTAGGATAAACTGGTAAAGGAAAAAACAGCACAGAGACAAGTAAAAAGATGCCTAATTATATTTTACTGCTTGTATGGTTCATTTCCCTCCAGATTTGTGTTATGAAATGTCAGAAACATACAGAACAACTGGAAGAAGAATATATGGCCAGCTATATATGGCCTACCACTCAGTATCAACACTGGTGATATTTTTGCTGTGTTTGCTGTTGTGGGGGGTGTTCATTCGCTAGATGAACTGCAATGAGCCACAGAAGTTTGTTTGCTTCAAATGCGAGTGGGGGGACCTCACGTGTCTCAAGGCCATTGAATGAAAGTCTGAGAAATAAGCTACATTCAGGAGTCTCAACTCCTTAGCAAAGTGAAATTCACTGACTTACCTGAAGGGCAGAGAACACAAAGCCCTTGATGCTGATGCTGGGGGCATTAAGGGGCAGGGGCAGTGACCCTCACCTCATCCCCCTCATGGGGCTGGTAGTCAAAACGCAGCGGGGGACAGAAGGCGACTGCATGCACCTCCAGCACCTTGGCCTTGTCCCCTGGAGGATCTAGAGCCTCCACCGCCTCTTCCAGGCTGCCCAGGCCCTGCATTTGGGAGGCTTGGGTGCGGCTCTCGGCAGCCGTGTAGCTCCGGAGCACCTGCCCCAGGGCCAAGTGGAACCCTGTGTCACAGCACTGAGGAGAAAGCAAGGACACGGCTTGGGCGGGCCCCAGTGCACTGGGCACTGGCCCCCCCACCTGTCCACCTAGCACTCACATCCATGAGGTCCAAGACATCATGCAAGTAGTAGTTGCTGACAGCAGCGTTGACACTGGCCAGGCTGAGCAGGTACTCGTTGCGCGCCTTTGTGCACTTGAGTTTGTGCTCCAAGAACTTGGCCTGACGCTGCTCAAGACCACACAAGTACACCAGGATTATCTACTTGGCCAGCCCCCACACTCTTTTTCCCTGCCCTCTCCATGTGGACAGCTACACCTGAAGTCCCACAGGCCCCTCAAACAGCATGGCCAGAGTCCCAGCGTGTTCACCCACCTCACCCTGCTGTGCACAAACCCTCCTGTCTTGGGCTGGCTACCCCAGCTCTGCTTCAGCTCCTCCTTGCTTGGCACCTCCACATTCTGGTATTTCTGCCACCCTCAACTTCATCCTCTCTTCAAATGTTCTTTATCCCTGCACGTTACCCAATCACCCATTCTACGTGTCTTCTTGCCCCCTGAAGGCTCACAGTACTGTATGAGACAAGAAGGGTAGATGGAAAGGTCCCGAGGCTTGGAAGCACCAGGGCTCTCTTCACCCCTGAGCTGGGGGGAGACAGCTATCCTCCTGACCTCTCTGTGTACCACCCCAATGTGGGGAGCCCTCCAGAGCCAGCAGGGCTGACCAGACCCAGGCCCAGGCCTAGGTCTGCCCCTTACAGCCTTGCCAGAGGTCTGTGGCTCTCCCCTCTCCAGCCCTGCCTTCCCTCTCCATGCACTGCCTCCCAGCAGGCCCCAGTGAGGGCCAGGGACTCGAAGGGACAAAGGCCAGGAGCCATAGCTTTCACAGACAGACCGATGCTACCCAGGCCCACCTTTTCCACCAGCCGTGATCCCTTCTTGAGGGAAGTCTTGCGGAGGGGCCCTGCTTCTGTGGTGGCGGTGGCTGGGGCAGCAGCAGCACTCCGGCCAGCCCGCTTCTCCTCCTGACGCTCAGCTTCCCGGAGCTTGGCCTCAGCATTCATGCTCTCTGTGTGGTACACCTGGTACGTCTTCTTGGCCTAAAAGGAGGCCCAAGCCCAGGCAGCCCTGCTGAAGGCCAAGGCCACAGACAGCCCTCCCCCTCTTCTTCCTGGCCCAGCTGAGACTCAGACCTGAGAGTTAGGCAATCCCACATGAGCACCAGGCCACCCACCCAGTGCCCAGAGCAGGGAGAAAGGGCCATGTTTGCGGTCCTTAAAACCCAGGTCTCTCCTGGGCACCGGATTCTCCTCTGTGGGCCTGGCTTGGCGAGATATAATGTGATAGCCTCCCTGTGATTGGCGCCCTTACCGTCTGAAGCTCTGACACCACCTCCAGGAGCTCCTCCTGCAGCTGTTGCTCCAAATCCTTACTCTGGGGAGGAGAAGTGTGACCAAATCACTGCCCCAGTGCAGCACCCACTGCTGTCCTGGGGTGGTCACTATACCTCAGTTTGGCACTGAAGGCTCCACCTAGCTCACCCCTGCCTGACACCTATCTGGCTTCCTTCACCCTCCCAGCGCTGAAGCCTCTGGATTGAGTACCCATAGGCTGTCCTCAATAGATCCTGAGGTCATCCACACCTCTCACCCCCAGGGCCAGGGCCTTACCTTCTTGACTATGCGGCCCACATCCTCCGCAATGTGACTCAGGCGCTGGACAAGTGGCCCGGCCAGCACCTCACTGAGGGCCGCGCTATCCCGGCTCTGCTGCCGCGTCTGCTGCAGCAACACAGCCCAGCAGTGCAAGGACGACAGGAGGGACGGCTCCTTCCTGAGGGCAGAGGGGCACTCAGACTGGGAGCAGGGTTTGGGCCCTGCCACAGCCATCCTGCCAACAAGGACCTACCGGAAGCTTTGGTACTCCCGGCTACTGCCCCCCAGGCGGCCTCCACGGCTGGAGAAGCGTTCAGCCAGCTTCTCCAGGCCACGGGAGTACTCCAGCTCCACCTCTGCACGGCGCCGCATGAACTCCGCCAGCTCCTGCAGCAGCTCCCGCCGCAGCTCACCCTGTAGCTCCAGGCAGCGCAACTGCTCACTCAGCTGCGAGCGCATCTCTGTGGGGAAACCGTGGATCAGGCCTGGATCAGGCCTGGGCAGCAGGTCGTCCAGTCTGCCCTGAGGGTGAGGTCTGGGCTGAGGAGGAAGAAGGAGGCTGGCCCCCAGGGAGGAGTTCCGGGTTCAGATATCCAGCTGGGCTCAGGACAGTCCTGAAGAAAGGGACCTCTGGGCTGAGGCTAAAGGGAATCAGCCAGGCCCAAATGGTTGAAGAGGAACGGGAAGGCTGTTTCAGGGAGAGGGGAGAGCCATGCAAAAGCCCAGGGGTGAGAAGGACTGTGGCCGATCTGGGAGGGTTGGAGCCAATTGCGATGGTGGGAACACAGAGCTGCCCCAGCCCCACCTTGCCCTGTCCCCTGCCAGGCACCTTTCACTTAGGCTTCCCATAACTCCCGGGTTCCTGGAAAGCCCCCGAATTGCTTCCCCTGCCACTTCCTGTCCCTTAGGTGCCCAGGACCCCAGGCAGAGCAGCCTCCCTACAAACACAGACACTCAGGGCCATGGCGGCTGTGGTGCTCTGCCAAACCTGCAATGAACTTGTGGCAAAGGGCAGCCCCCAGGTGAAGGCGGGTGGCCAGGGAGAGCTGGTCTGGGCTGACAAATGAAGGGAGTGAGGAAGCTGGCCTGTTCTCTGTCCCCAGTTCCCACTCCTGATCACCTACCCCAGGGCCCCCCTAGCCCCACCTCCCAGCAGATAGAGCCACACCCAATGCCCCCACACTGCTGGCTTTTGACACTTTATCACTGGCTTGATTGGGCAATGCTGCTTTCTCCACACAGACCTAAAGCAAAGAACTGCCTGAATGACAAGCTTAGGCAATCGCTGCAAACACTTTGCCACCCACTGTGCGCCCAGGTGGGCACTGGGATGCCCAGGGAAATAAGTCACTGTCTTGTCTTCTGACAAGCAGGTCACCCACTTACTAATCTCTGCCCATGTGCCTAGGACATTCTTCATTCAGCAGAATGTTGATTATGTACCTAGTCTGTGCCAGAAACGTTCTAGGCATAGAGATACAGTGACAAAGAGGGTTGACGAAGTGACTGCCCTCATGGAGTTGAGATGGGAATGGGGGAGACAGATAGCCAGTGAACAGATCAGAGCAGGGGGACAGGGAAGGGTTCTATTAGAGGAGGGTGGTCAGGAACAAGTGACACTGGAGCAGAGAACTGAAGGAAGTGATGGAAGGGCCATGGGGACATCTGGGGAAGAGTGTTCAAGCAGAGGGAACAGTGAAGGTGGCTGAAGCCAGTATGGGTGGAGTCAGCTGTGCCAGGGAAAGTGAGAGAGTCAGAGGCCAGTGGGGGCAGAATGCACAGGGACCCTGGTTCAGGGGACTCCCGCTGAGGGTAAGGGAGAGGGAAGCCACAGCACCCTTGGGCTGCCATGGGGAGCCCAGTAGGAGGTCAGGTGACAGAGGAAAGCACCCAACCCAGTTGGCAGCTACTGCACCAGTCCAGGCAAAAGACAATAAGGGCTCAGACTAGGGAGCCAGCCTGGGAGGATGGGTGAAGTGGCAGGACCTTGGGTGGCCGTTTGAGAGGACTTCACTGTGAACAGGATGGTACCAGTACCATTTGGATTTCTGTGCCACCAGTGACTTCCCAGGGGTTGTGGGGTGTGGAGTAGCTTCAGTGGGTTCTGCTTGCCAGGCATCCTCATCTCTGACTCTGATCTCCCTTTGGAGAACACCCCTTCCTATTCTCAGCCCCTGGGTCCCCTCTGCCTGACTCCAGGTGCCCCAGATGTGGCTGCACGCATAGCCAGTCCCTCGGCCCCTCCACCCTCATCCACCACTGGGCTCATTGATGGGCACAGGAGCCACAGTCCTGACATTTTCACTAAAATTACAGAAAAGGTGCTCTTTTTCCACCAAGGGGGTCAAGCTGTGTAAATGGAAGCCTGGGGAAGGCAGGCAGGGGTGGGAGTGGGGAGCTTCCTGACCATGAAACCAATGCAGACCAGGGCAGAGGCAAGCAAGACAGTGTCCTATCATCTCAGGCTGGGCTCCAGTGGCTAACTCTCAGCTCCGCAGGCCAGGTAGAATGAGTTCTATACCACTTGCAATCAGGAGAGTCTTCATTGAATCAGGGTAACATTTTTTGAATAAAAGTAAATGTCATTTCATGACAAGAAATGTCTGAGACCTCCCAGCTCACCTCACCTTCCTCTGGCATCTGTCCCACCTTCCTGGAGCAACAGCTCTCTGGAGACAACTGAACAGCCAGCCAAACTGTTTCATTTATTCTTCAGGGCAGCCATGCTTTGGTCAGGATCCAGACACGCACACTGGCTGGTGTCAAGTAGTAGACTTGTGAATTAGTGCTGTCTAAGCACAAAGAGCTGGAGCCTAGCCATAGCCTCTAGGCTGTGTCTCTGTCCACTTCTCAGACCTCAGCTTAGATGCACTCATCAGAGAACCCTTCCCTGACCTCTCCCCAAACTAGGACTGGCCCTCTTCCCACTCCCTTTCTTGACATCCGGGCTTTCCCTTTATAGTGGTTAGCATCATAATTAAAATTGTGTGATGCCTTGTTTACTAGATGTCTCTGAGCTATAGGAGGGCAGCAACTGGTTCTCTTTTGCTCAGCAAAAAAGACGGAATAGATGCATACAAAACATCTGCCATAAGGAAGGATGGAATCTACTATGCTTGGGCCCCACCAGCACTTCCTGTGAGCAAGGCCTAGGTCTCACTTCTGCTGACAAGCAAAGCAGAAGAGAAGATGGCCTCCCAACCACGACTATGCTGACCTTTCAGAATTTAGAGTGTCAAGACAGTGATCCTGTTTTCTAGCATAGTAGGAAGTTTCTTTTGGCGGTGGTGGGGGTGGGGGACAGGGAACAGAAGCTAAAATCATTGGAGGGCCAGAGCAGGTAAGGAACATCTTAAAGATAGCCTTACTCAAATTCCCAATTTCTCAGTGTGAATTAATTGACCCATATTTGCTGACTGAAGAATTTCCAAAGTCCTTCCACCTCAGGATATTTTGGGGAAGCAGGATGGAAATCATTATCTTCATTTGAGAAATGATGAAGGTGAGGCTTGGAGAGCTGGCTCACCCTCACCATTGCCTTAAGCTGGCTCTGGGTGGCAGCCCGCCTCTCACAGATGGGGAGGACTCAGTCACACTTTGGTATAAATTGCCTGCATTGATAATTACATTGCAACCTGCATCTCTGGGTTGGAAGGAACTTCGAGGGTCATTTCATTCTACCTCTTAAGAGCTATAGTGCTGTGTGACCCCGAGCAAGTCACTGCTTCTCTGAGCTTCAGTTTCTTCCATTGGTAAACAGAGTGATTGAGAATGACATATGGGGGGTCACGCATCTAAAGACACTGGGAAACTTTATGGCCCCAAACTGCTGGTGCTTGGATGCTACCTTCTTTCCTTTGCAAGAGTTTCCACGCCCTAAATAAAACCGCACAAGTTGTCAACTAAGAATTTGCAAAGCTGATTTGCATGCAATTTGCACAGTATGTTTATCAGTGTCCAAAGAGGTCTACTCTTCAGAAGGCGCCAGGGTGGCCCTGTTGAATCTCTCGGCCAAGATTCATTGCACTAGCTTGACCCAGAGACAGTGGCCCTCAGCTCTAAGCCACTTTGGTGCCCAAGGGAGGGCAAAGGGACTGGGCTACAGGGACTGAAGTGGTTTAAGGACAAAGCCATCACTAATACATCCATCTAGTTACCTGGACTCCCTTATCCAGCCTCCCTCAGCAAAGTCAAAGTGTTTGAGTTTATTCTGGCTAGAATGCCACTTTCTGGGGGGTCATCTTGGTGCACCTGGAGGCCCCATTGTCTTCTAGGGCTCCTTGGGTGAGGTGCAGGGAGAACTAAGGAGGGCAGTGAGACTAAAGGAAGGGAATGATGGAGGCATGGAGGAGGGAAAGGGGGAAAGGAAGGTAGAACGGTGAGGTGATTGAGGCAAAAAGGGTGCAGAGAAGCGGGCAGGGGGCTCAGGCTCCCTCCTTCAACATCCCCTCAGATTGCTGGGGGAGGATAGCAGACCCTGGGACAGCAGCAGGACTTTTGGGGCTCCCCCATGGCCTTGGGGTCTCCACAGGGAACTGGACCAGAAGAGCCCAGTGCCCTCTCACCTTTTACTTGCGTCTCATACTCGGCCTGCAGTCCCCGCTCCCGGCGCAGCTTTCCGTGCATGGCCATGGCAGCCGAGCAGGGGCGCCCTGGAGCCCGCTGCTCCCACGCGGGCCAGGGCGCTGGGTCCTAGGGTTCTGTAGCCAGCACCCTGCATCGGCCCCGCCCCACTCCACCCCCAGTGCAGCCCTGGGGGCGGGGCAACTCAGGCCAGGCACTGCCTTCCAGAGACTCCTGTGAGGTCCCACTGAACTGGGGCCTTGCCTCCCCTCCAGCTGGGTGCTGGGCCACACCAGGGCTGCCTTGTGCCCAAAGCTCTCTTGCCAAGCAGCCAGGGCCAATGTGAGAGCCCCAAGGTGTCCAGCAATCTGGCACCCTCTGGCTGCCGTCCCCCCACCTCCAGAAAGCTGTCCAGCCACCACAACCAGACAGCACTCTTCACAGCATGGCCATTGGCCCTCAGTGCCAGTGGGCAGGGACACCATAGCTGCTCCAGGACCTGGACTACCTTGAGTCACCAGCTTCCCCCAGACTCCCAGGACATCAGATGGGGCCCACCCTTCCCAAGTCACAGCCCTGAGAGATAAGTGCAAGGAGCCTGAAGAACCAGGTGGGAAGTTCCCAGGGTGGGCTGGAAAGGAAGGTCAGCACTAGAGAACAGAACCTCAGCAGTTGTTCCCTCCAGCCCCTTTCTCAGGGGGAGAGCAGTGTTCAGCTAAGGTTCCCCTTCTGTTCCACCCCATAGGGAGGAACAAGCCTCGTTTCCCCATAGGTGGTTACCACTTCCTGCTGCCGGAAGAGACTCTTCTGTCTCCTTTCCCCTGCAGTTTGCACCTGTCCTGTCCTAGGCCTGGGGGTGGGGGCAGAGCCTTCCTCCAGCCCCTCAGAGCAAGGCCTTAGTAAGCCTGGGGGCAAGTCTGGGGGCCTCCCTTATCCAGGGGTACTGTAGTTTCCCTCCACCTCTCTTTACCAACTCAAAGCCACAGGGCAACAACTTTTCTCCAGTAAATTGGGAAGGCAGGATGCAGGTGGCAGGTGACAAGCCAGACTATACAACTGTTTTCAGTTGGGTGGGAGGGAAATCCCTGGGGTCTAGATGGTGGGAGAGGAGTGAGGCAGTTAGGCTTGTGCCCAGGGAGGCTGGTCTGTAGGCACTAGTACAAGGGGTCCAGGCCTTTGTGCACAGGGATGTCAAAGTCAGGCTCTGTACACATGTGAGCACATGTGACCTAGACCTGCAGCTCTTCAGGAGGGAGGGCAGGCTGTGCAGGTACTTCCTGCCTTTCAACTATAAGCAATTCTCTTACCCAGAAAAGGAAAACATACCTCCTCAGCTTGCTGCCCGCACCCCAGTACCAAAGGCCTTCTCTAGGATGCTCTGTGTCCATGTGGTCTGGGCCTGGAAGGCCTAGGAGCTGGCCAGACCCCAGCAGGCCCAGGACCTGGGCTTCCAGTAGCTGGCCTGAGCTGTACCAACTGTTCAAATCCTTCAGCAAAGCAGGTGAGCAAGTCTCCTGCCCCTTGCAGCAGCAAGCAAGGGTGCACCCACCCCTGAAACTGCTCCTGTGTCAGGAACCCATGCCCCTCATCAGCTAACCCTAACATACCTTGCCCCTTTTTCTCCATCTGGGCCCTAAATGACCCTCAAAAGCCCCTTGCCCATCCAGCAGAGCCTGGCACAGGGCTCAAACCCACCAGAAACTGCTGATGATCTCACCTCACCCCTTCAAATGTTCTCCTCAGCCCTTTTATGATTCCAGAAATACTGATGTGATGCCCCATACAGGCACTGCCTTAAAACCTCAAGTAATTACCCCTGGTTTTTAGGACACCTGTTTGGCATTTAAGGCCTTAACACTTGCTCTGTCCTCAACTCCATTGTTCACAAAAAAAGCCAAAATCCCATTATCTCGCTTTAGACGTAGACCAGATCTGTGGGACCTTGCTAAAGCTGTTAATGAGTGAGTGTACACTTGGTCCTGAAGCAGTGACCACAATGCTGACTTGGTCAGGTCTGCTGCGTGATTGACGGAGGGCAGATGAGATCAACCGGGAGGCTGTTACAAGCAATCCACATCAGAGCAAGAATAAATGACAGCATGAATTGGGCAGTAAGGCCTGTCCTATTTTCTTACAAGTCCGCTTTCCATACGTATAACAATGAGGTACAATGTTGTACACCTCAGTGTATACGTTCATGGGGGGGGGGTTGGAAGGTCCCCCGTTGCCTACCCCAGCCACACTGCGAGGGGCTAAGGAAGCCTGCTTTTCCTCAGCCTTCAGGCCACAGCTTGGTTCATTGGAATGGAAGCGGCCCCTCCCAGAGGGCGGTGCTGCAGAGGCGGGGGAAGTTCTGGGCCCCAAAGGCCAGTGGGGCCTGTGGCTTCCCCTCCTTCCCCCCGCAGTTCCCACCTCCGCCCAGGAAACCCAACCGCCTGGGGGCGGCCGAGCGTCAACCCCCCCCCCCCCGCGGGGGAAGCAGGGCACCAAGGGCAAAGGGCGGGTTGGGTCCCTGTGGGCGGGGCGGAGGGCGGAAAGCAGGAGCCGCGCAAGCTTCCACCGGCTCCCTCCCACCAGCGTTGGGGCGCGGCCTAGACAACGCGCAAGGACGCTCGCCGCCCGCTGCCGGACCAATCAGAGCCTGGGAACGAAGCCCGCCGCGGCTTGCGAAAGGGGAAGGGACTGACGCCAGGCGCGCAGGGCGGGCTGAGCATCGGTCCCCAACCCCTACAGTGGAGCTCGCAACTTGAGCCAATCAGAACCAGAACCGCCCGTGTCAGCCTACGAGCGGGCGTGCGCAGAAGTAACTTTCAGCCCCTCCCCCCCGCCCCCGAGTTTCAGCTTCCCTTGCTGCCTATTGATCACGTGCCAGGCGTAGCCAAAGAGAACCGAGCTCCAGGCCCCAGAAGCGAAGCCTTCAGCCTGGTGGGGGAGTAGTGTGCCATCTGCAGTGGCAGAGACATAAGGTAGTGACAGCTCAGTAGTGCTGAGTTTCCCTGGGAGGTGGGCAGCCCTGACAGGCTGCTTGAGGACTAGCAGCAGCAAGTGATGGTGCTGTAGCAAGGGCACAGGAACAAATTTGGGGGTTATAGTGAAGACATGAAAAACAGGGCTTATAATCTGCGTGAAATGATATTATGCATTTGTCAAAATCCATAGAATGTACAACACAAAGAGGGAAATGTAAACCCTGGACTATAGTTAATAATGTATCAATATTGGCTCATCAATGGTAACATGCAATACAATGCAAAATGTTAACAGGGGAAACTGAGGGGATCAAGGAGGTGCATGGGAACTCATCTGCTCAGTTCTGTAAACCTAAAACTACTAAAAATAAAGTCTACTAATTATTTTCAAATTGAGACTTAGGTTAGAAGGTATATTCAAGAAGTATTATGGTGGTCAAACACACAGAACTCACTGACTTTTTGGATGGTCGGGGAGAAAGGAATAAAAAACAATTACTAGGACTTCAGCAACTGGGTAGCTGGTTGGGCCATTATCCAGATAGGACATCAGTGAATAAGCCCAATGAACAGTTGGACTTAGGCATCTAGAGCCCAGCAAGGCAGTGAAGAACAGGGTTCAGAAGGCAGAGCATCTGTCCCCAAGGTGGAAGTGGCTCCCAGTACTCCAGGGTCTCCCTCCCTAGGGCCCAAAGACGCTGAAAGTCAATCAGACTTGGAAGCTGCACCTTCAGAAGCCCAGACAAAGCTCTTCCCTTCTACTTGGACTTTCCAGGACACGCTGTGCCAAAAGGCCGTGAGGTCCACCTCCACAGGGACACAGAGGGGACTGAGAGAGGTACACACCCCCCTAAATGTGCACACTCGCACACACAAACCCCCCAAGGCCACTGGGTGAAGTTTATTGTGAAACCTCGGGTGAGGATGGGATGGGCAGGCCAGGGCAGGGAGAGGCGCACTTGCAGGCTCTAGGAGGCTGAGTCGGAGGCCTCTGAGCTGTCCTTGACGTCAGTGCTCTCTGTGGTCTCGCTGACCTCGCTGAGGTCCTTGCTGTCACCACCGCTGTCCTCGGCAGCCAGGCCCTTCTCCTCACGACAGGGCTCTCCTGAGCTTGGAAGTGAGTTGCCCTTGCTCTCCACCTTGTTCTCGATGGAGCCCAGCACTGTGTGCCTGCCCTTCTCCTTCAACTCCAGGTGCCGTCTCAGCTGCCACCAGGAGCCCAGGGAGAACCGGGAGGAAGAAGACAGGGCCTAAGTCTCCAGACCATGTAGGCCTTCTCTGGCTGCCCAAGGGAGCCTGTGCCTGTCACTTGCTGGGGGCAGGGGGCAAAATGAGAGGCAGCAGGGCTAGAGCAGGACATTGGGTTGCACTGGGTTGAAGCCTGGCTCTGCCCTCCCTGGGCCTGTTTTCTCTCCTGTAAAGGGAATATGCTCATGCCTTCTTCACAAGAGCTACTGCAGGACCCTGACTTTCTCCTCAGCCCTGTTTTGTCTTACCCCTGAGCCTTGGGGCAGGCCATCGCTGTCCCCAAGCCCCCACTGCTATCCTGGAGCCCTCACTCAGTGCATCCAGGAGCCTGCCCCCTCCTCCTTTGCCTCTCATATCACACCTCAGGGTGGCATAGACTTCTTCCTGAAAATGGAATCTTGGACCAATGTGGCCTTCTTCAAAGCCCTGACAAGGCCCAGCTTCCTATCTGACAACTGAGGAAACTGAGGTGACAAGCACTGTGACCCCCAGAAATGTAGCCACAATAGCTGGCACCTGGACTATCCTGCCTCTAGCCACCAGAGGTCTCCTACTGTCTCAGGGCCCCTGAGAGCTTCATCTCCCCTCCAGCAGGGCTGCCCTTACTTGCCTTACTTTTCTTTATCTGTAGGGACTGTGGCCCTAGTCCCCCTAGACTCTTACCTCATCGGCCATCTGGGTGAGATCCCGCTTCATCGCATATGCATCTTCCCCATCTGCATAGTATTTGGGCTCCACTTCGCTGATCCTGTGGGCAGGGGTTGGAGAGAAGGAGGATGACCCAAATCAGGGGTCAAATTCTCCTCAGCCTTCTGGCATCATATGCTAGTGGGGCACAATGTCATTTCCCCTGAAGGACCCTTTTGTAGACAAGCCCCATTTCCAACAGAGCCTTCCTTCTGCATTCTCCAGCAGTAAGCAGTATCCAGCACCTTTATCTCTCTCCCCCGTCCCCCAGGTCCTGCCATAGTCCTGCATCCCTAACCTGGCTACCAAGATCTTTCTGTAGTTTCTTGTGAGCTGAAGCTCTAAATTTAGCCATCCTATTCCCTCCCTGCCCTGTTCCCTGTCACTTATTGAGAATACACAGTAGGTTCCTATGCATAGCAATTGGAACCAGGGAGGAGGGCTGCTGTACCCTCTGTTTCCGACAGGCATTGCCAGGCAGCATGGCCTCTGATCTGAGCAGCTCAGGGGCTAAGTCTTCAATGGAGGTGTTTGTGCAGACTTGGGTGCCTGCCACTGGAAGGGGAACTGGACTCAATGGTCTAGAAAGTCCCTGCCATACCTACACCCCTGGAATTGTTGACAACCAGAGGTATCAGCACGAGTCAAAGATCCCTCCTCAAATGCCCTTCATAACAGTCCTTTCTCCTTTCTCATCTCCCACCAAACTGAGGCTGACTGCTGTCTCAATGGGTCCTCCATGGACAACCCACCCCAGCCTCACTTTCAAATGGCTTTTGCCATTGTGTATTGGATGCATCAATTCCCTGCCAGACTCGTTCTGTCCGGAGCACACAGAGACTCTCATGTCCCTGAGTGGACCCACCCTTATCCACCAGGATGCCCAGAGCTCTAGATCCCTCCGCTCCTCATGCTGACAGTACATCCTTCTTGGATGTGCTTAGGCTTCTGTAGCACCACATTCTCCTTTCTTCTGGTCCCACTTACATGCTTTTAGGTACCTGGCTACTTTGAGTCCTATTCCTAGGCTCTGCTCATGTCCTGAGCCCTCATTTCTACTCCTGAACCTTCACTGAAAAGCCCGTGTGCTCTTCACCACACTGCCCATCACCTGCTCTCAACCAGCATCAAGCAATCACTCCTCTACCCAGCAAGACACACCACACATCCTCTTGCATCACAACATGCCTTGAGCAGATGGCAGCAGGTAGGTGTTGTTGCCACTGGAAATGGAGGAGGCATCCTGGCAATGTGTGTGGAGTCTATGACCTGCTCCCCATCTCAGCTGCCCCTGCCCCCCTGCCTGGAAGGCAGCTCAGCCCATTTCAGCCACCTGGATGAACCAGACCTAGGACCACCCACTCCATTAGAAAAACTAGATCTACTTACTGAAAGTTGAGGGTGTTGGAATAGAGGTGCAGCGCGGCCCGGTTACTGCAGGGGAATAAGGCACTGCTGAGCTGCACAGACTTGGTCAGGCAGGGACAGCACATCCAGGTCCTGCCCCTTTTCCTAGTGCCCCCTTCCCACTAATCCCACTTCCCAGATCTTCTCCAAAAGCCAGGGCACCCCAGGACCCACATCAAGACAGTATCTCCTCCCTACTCCTCCCTTCCCTCGGCCCTGGCTTCCACCTCTTCCTGACATGCAAGGAGACGTATTTGGCATTGAAGTTCTCGATCATGGCTCGGGAGGCCTGGTCCATTAGCTTCTGAGCCAGGCCAAGGCGCCGATGAGAACGCTTCACAGCCTGGAGGAAGAAGGGTGACACCTCGAGGACTGCCCCAACTAACCCTTTACTTCCACCCCCATCAGAGCCTGCATGGGTCTTACGCACCAGTGAGGTGATATGTCCATGGGGCACGTCATCTGGGTCCTCTTCCCTATAGCAAAAAGAAAGAGGCTAGCAAGGAGCCTGGTGCCACCTCCGACACATGTGCATGGCAGGAGCGCAAACTCCTCTGGCTGGCCCCAAAGTCTCCCCAGACCTGGGGTGGGAGGAGAGCTGGGACTCTCAAAACCCCTCATAGCAGCCAAAAGACACGTGTAGTGTCTACAAAGTACAGTGGAATATTGTTCAGTGATAAAAAGAAATGAACTACCAAGCTATGAAGAGACATGGAGGAACTTTTTCTTTTTAATCCTCACCTGAGGATATTATTCCATTTATCATCAGATAGAATGGGAGGGAGAGAGAGAGAGAGAAACATTGACGTAAGAGAGACACATCGACTGGTTGCCTCCCGCATGACCCGACCAAGGCTGGATGAACCACAACCCAGGTATGTACCCTTGACCAGAATCAAACCCATGACTCATTGGTCCACGGGTTGATGCTCTAACCGCTGAGCCAAACCGGCCAGGGCGACATGGAGGAACTTTAAATGCACATTACTAAGTGAAAGAAGGCAATCTGAAAAGGCTACACAGTTTCTGATGGCAGCTAAATGACATTCTAGAAAAGGCAAAACTATGGACACAGTAAAAAGATCAGTGGTTGCCAGGAGGAGAAGGAGGAGGATGGTGGGATGAGTAAGCAAGGACCCACAGAGGATTTTTTTAGGGCAGTGAAACTACTCTAAATGATACTCTAATAGTGGATACATGTCATTATACATTTGTGTAAATCCATAGAAGATACAATACCCAGAATGAAACTTAATGGGAACTACAGACTTTAATGATATAGCAGTATTGGTTCATCCATTTTAACAAATATACCACAAGATATTTAGAAGAAACTGGGGGGGGGGGGGATATTTGAGCACTCTGTACTTTCCATTCAATTTTGCTGTAAACCTAGAACTGAACTAAAAAAAAGTGTATAAATTATTTTTTAAAAACAACCCAGGCAGGCCCGGCTGGTGTGGCTCAGTGGTTGAGCATCAACCCATGCACCAAGAGGTCGCCGGTTCGATTCCTGGTCAGGGCACATGCCCAGGTTCTGGGCCCAATCCCCAGTGGGAGGCATGCAGGAGGCGGCCAGTTGATGTTCTCTCTCATCAATGTTTCTGTCTCTCTCTCTCCTTCTCCTTTCCTCTCTTTCTAAAAATCAATGAAGAAAAAAAAATTTTTTAAATAAAAAACAACCCAGGTAGTATCCATCAGACATGTGTGGTGGTACCCCCACCCCCTGTCTAAGATCCTTGCCCTCTTCCCCAGCTCCCACACCAGGCTTTTCTCCCTTCTTGGTAACTCACATTTTGGCCAGGACATACCCCACAATCTTCCCATTCTCATCCTCAGCGATGTAAGAGAGCTGGGTGACAGGGAGGAGAAATAAGTCAGAAAACAACTTCCTTTCAGAGGTGAGGAGCCCTTAGTAGACACCTGGTCCCACAGCCAGCTGTGTGCATGACAGACAGAAGTCCATCAAGTGGTGAGTTCAGTGACAGCTCCTGACCTCCAGGCCAAGTGACTTGGTTTCCCCACACCACACTGTGCCCCTGTCATTCACAGGGAGAGGACAGACACAGGTGGGAATCCTGCCCCTCCTTTGGCCCAGTCCTAAGCTCCCCACTCCAGCTGAAAGCACCCACTCCTCCCAAACTGACACCTGGTGTCCTCAGTCCTCAAATTCCAGCTGCCCACCTGGGGCCAGGAGAGGCCATGGTAGAAGTAGTATTTCATCTGGTAGTTCTCTGGCAGGCACAGGAGGTTGCAGTGCTGCATGTTCATCAGGTCTTCTGGCTGCAGGGAGGAGGGCAGTGGAATGCGGTCAGACCAGGGGCTGTGGTGACTAAGCAGGCCTCAGTCCTGTCAGAAGTCGGCTTGCTGTCTATTCACTGACTCCCCCCACCCCCCGCGGGGCTGGGCGGGCCTGTGACTGTCTGTCTTTACACAGGCCTGGCCCACAGCCTCCGTGCAAAAATCGTCTGTTCCTGGAATGGACATGGGTGCCAGGGGAACTCTCGGACACCATCCAACTGAGCCCCAACATCCCGCAAAGACGGGGTTCCGGGTAGGTCCGGTCCCCTATTCGGGTAGGTCCAGTCTCATGGGTACGGTGGCTTTCACCAACCCCGCGCAGGGCTGCCGGCCCTGGGCGCGCCAGGGCCCCTCGGGAGCATGCGCACGCGGCCACCCGGCCCGTACCCACGCGGCGCGGACAGCCTTCCACCCTGGCCCCTCACCCTCGCATTGCGGATGTTCATAACGGCGGCGGGGATCGCGGCTCCCAGCCGGTCGTAAACGCGCAGTCAGCTGCCGCCGCGCTCCAAAGTGACGCCGGGGCGGCCGGGCCGGGGCTGGGGCTGGGGCAAGGCTCGGGCTCGCGGGGGCGGCGGCGGAAGAGGCGGTGCGCGCCGGGCACAGCCACCGGCCGGAAGTGCTCGCCGCCGCACCCGCCCTCGCGGCCGCACGGCCAATGCGCGGGGCGGGCGGGGGCCGGGGCGGGAGCCGGGGCGGGACCGTCGGCGGGTGGGGTGGTGCACAGGGTGGGCCAATGCGCAGGGCAATCAGGACCGTCGGCGGGTGGGATCACTGTCGGGGAGAGCAGGTGCCCTCCGGTCAGCGCGGCGCTGCCCTTCCCTCGACCCCACCGACACACACACACACGGGCAGTGGAGCAGGCTCAGCTTTATTCCGCGCTTCCGCGGACGGGGTCGGCGGGCGGGGACCCGGCGCCGTGGGCAGGGACTGGGGCGTCGGGGCTCAGCAGAGAGCCCAGCATCTCCTCGCACATGGCCAGGCACCGCGGCACATGGAAGCAGCCTGCAGAGAGGGGCAAGATGGCGAGTTGGGAGGGCCAGGATCAGCCAAATCCCCAGAGCTCCTGAGGCCCCACCCTGTCTCCCACTCACCTTTGAAAGGACCCCCCTTGATGGTGAGGGCAACCGTCCCCTCTCGGTTTAGGTAGCCAAACCATTCCCCGTACTCAGGATCTCGAAACTGGAATAACAATGAGACAGTGACAGCTAGCACCTGCAGGAGCCGTCCATATTAGACAGGCCTGCAGAAGAGCCTCTCACTGTCCCCACCGGGACCAGGGTCAGAGCTCGGGTTGACCCCAGGTATCTCGGCTCCAGAATCAGTACTCTTAAACGCGATACCGCGTTGTGCACAAAGATAAAAGCGAGAGGTTTTCCCTTTTTTCCCATTCTTCGGGGCATGGGGGTAGGGCGCATGAGAGTCTGCAGTTAGATAACCCACTGAGGGAAGGGGCCACAGGCTGTTAGATGAAACACTGCAAGGCTGTTAGATGAACCCTGCTTGGGGATGATTAGAAACGTTCTATATCTTGATTGCAATGCATTCAATGTATACACAGATGTATACATTGGCAACTCTTAGTGAACTGGACACTCAAAATGGGTATATATTAGTGTATAAAACTTGTACTTCAATGAAATTGATTTAAAGAAAGAGACAAAGAGAACCATGATGGAGGTGATCTGTCAGGTAACTTTATAACAAGTTACTCCCTTGGAGTCCCTGTTCCCTGCTACTCAGGCCTGTCCTCCAGTAGCTGAGATTGTGAATATCCAGCAAGGATATTTTACTCCTGCCTTAATCACCACAGGTCCCAAATGCACCACCCCCTCCCTTGGAGCCACCTGAAGCCGCCCCTGCTCAGCAACTCTGTTGACCCTTCCGCATTCCTTCCTTCTCTCCTGTTCAAATCCCATTGGTCACTTGTCCTCTGGAAGCTTATCAATTCCTTCCAGACACCCCAGGATGGACCTCAGAGCCCCGACCTCAGTCCCTTTTCCTCCCTGGATAGAGACTTTAGTGGAGTGGAGCCCCTTCTCAGAAGGGTCACAGAGGAAATCAATGACATTGAAGTCCACTATCAAAGTATCTTTTTTTTTTTTTTTTTAATCCTCACCTGAGGATATTTTTCCATTTTTTGTACAGATAGAGTGGGAGGGAGAGAGAGGAAGGGAGAGAGAGAGAGAAACATCGATGTGAAGGGACACATCGAGTGGCTGCCACCCGCACGACCAACCAGGGCCGGGGACAAACTGCAACCGAAGTACGTGCCCTTAGCGGGAACCGAACCCGGGTCTCTCCGGACCGCAGGCCGATGCTCTAACCGCTGAGCCAAACTGGCCAGGGCGTATCTTTTTAACTTAGGGCCCATGAGTTGGCGTATTCTTCGTAGGGAGTAAGACTATTTCTGTATCTATTTATTTTATCTTCCTAGTCTTTACTCATTTTTCGACTGCTTGATCTGACATGGGAAGATAACAAAAAATGTAACTGTTTTCCTGTCCGGTTTTTCTGTAGATGTCTAAATTTTTGCTTTTTGTATTCTGTTATATTGGTTAGTGCATAATGATTTACCTGTTGATAACTTTTGTTAATTGTTCAAATGCCATCTCTGGCTCTTAAAAATGTATTCCTTAAATTTACCTTTAGGCAGTTAAAACTGGTGGTCTCTAACACGTGTTCTTTATGAATGCATTCAATATTAAGATATAGCCTTGTGCCCTTGCTGGTGTGGCACAGTGGTTAGAGCGCCGGCCCGAGCACTGAAGGGTTGCAAGTTTGACCCCCAGCTCTGGTTGGGGCGTGTGTGGGAGGCAATCAGTCGATGTGTCTCTCTCCAATCTCTCTCTCCCCCTCCCTTCCACTCTCTCTGAAGATCAATGGAAAAAATATCTTTCAGGTGAGGATTAACAACAACAAAAAATATATAGCCTTGCCCTGGGGTGTGGCTCAGTTGGTTGGGCATTGTCCCTTGCACAGAAGGGTTGCCAGTTCAATTTCTGGTCAGGGCACGTGCCTGGGCTGCAGGCTTGATCACCGGTAGGGAATGTGCAGAAGGCAACCCATTGATGTTTCACTCTCACATCGATGTTTCTCTCTCTCTCTCTCTCTCTCTCTAAAAAATATATATATTTTTAGCCGTGGCCGGTTTGGCTCAGCGTTAGAGCGTCAGCCCGCGGATCAGAGAGTCCTGGGTTCGGTTTCCACTAAGGGCACATACTTGGGTTGCAGTTTGTCCCTGGCCGCAGTTGGGGTTGTGTGGGTGGCAACCACTCGATGTCTCTCTCTCTCACATGGATGTTTCTCTCTCTCTCTCTTCCTCCCTCTCTCCCTCCCACTCTATCTGGAAGATAAATGCAAAAATGTCCTCGGGTGAGGATGATAAATAAGTAAATAAGTAAATAAATAAATAAATAAATAAATAAATAAATAAATAAAATCTATTTTTAAGAAAGATTATAGCCTTAGGTCTCATGACTCCCAGGTTTAGAAGTAGTGATGAGCTTGTGCGACACTTGGAGATGCCTCTCTAAGTACAATGTAACATGAACATATTTGGGATTTCTACTGGTGACAAAGTCAGGCAATGCTAGTGCTGCTGTGGTCACGGCCGCCATTCATAATGAGAGTAAATGCTGGATTTCAGTTAGAGCTTAGTACAAATAAAGATGTAATTTTCTCTCAGGTTTCAAGGCCCATGGACCCCCAGAATAAGACCCCTTGCTATGGTCCCTCCCTTTAAAAAAAAAATCCATAAAACTGGAGTTTACCAATTGAGTAAATTGTGGCTTTAGAAACACATCAGGAATCTTCATTCACTACCAGGCTCAGCACCTGAGGTACCCCTCAGCAGCAGCTGGTACAGCTCATCACTGTGCTCATGGCATTTGGCTTTGGGTGGTGGGGAGGAGGCTGGCTTCCTTCCTACTTTGAAGCTGATTCTTGTCTCCTTTGCTAGGCCCTCCTATTCCCTCCTCTCCTTCTGTACTTTCAAAAACTTATTTTGTCTCCTGACTTCCATTATTATCTATATTCTTATAACAACCAAACAATTGTGGGCCAGACTTCTCCCACTTAACCAGACTCTGATCCATTTGCCCACTGCAGCTCCCACCCAGGCCAGGCTCCCACCCTCACTGACCAGGATGATAGCTACAGCCTCCTGCCTCCCTGCCCTTGTCCTGTGCCCCACAGCCTTCCCTCCTGAAGCCCCAGGACCCAGTAATGCCTAAATCAGACTAGGTCACAACTCTGTACAGAGCATCCCCTGCCACCATTATTCCCTCC
This sequence comes from Molossus molossus, assembly GCF_014108415.1. Classification (NCBI taxonomy): domain Eukaryota; kingdom Metazoa; phylum Chordata; class Mammalia; order Chiroptera; family Molossidae; genus Molossus; species Molossus molossus. Next base: position 91,254,818 of record NW_023425355.1, on the reverse strand, counting down.
CACAGCCTCCCGACCTTTAATTTTCTATAGCTCTCATCACTATATTTGCCTGTTCACTTGTTTATAGTCTGTCTCCCCACCACCACTGAAATATGAGCTCCAGGGGAGTAGGGACCACTTCGTTGACTGAATGAACAGAGGGCACTGGGGGACCTCCAGGGACTCTCAGACCAACTGAGGGACCACACCAAGTGAAGCGGGGAGTAGGGGATGTGGGATGAGCCTCCCCAGCCCTGCCCAGCCTCCCCCACTGCCCAGAAAAGCCTGGCCCTGGCCTGCCTGAGGAGGGATGACTTCCTGCTGTCTCTTCCACACCCTCACTGAGCCCCTAGATGAGGGAAGCAGCACTTACCTGGCGGAAGGTATACTCAGCCACCTGGTAGAAGAGGTGAAGTAAGGCAGGGTCCCCACTGTCACTGTAGCCCATAAGTAAGGCAATCATGGCTTCACTGTGAGGCCACCAGAGCTTCATAGCCCACTCCAGCTGAGAGAGAGCAGAGGTAGGCATCTGAGAGCCCTGGGTTCCACCCTCCGCCACCCCTCTCAGCAGGACAGTCACCCTCATCTTTCAAGTCCTGGCTCAGGTTCCATCTGGTCCAAGCACTAGGAGCCTAATCACAGGATGAACATCTCTGGGGGTCTGAACAGCCTCTCAGAATAGGACTGGCTTTTTGTCCCAGTGCACCCCAGAGGGCAAGGTTGGGGCAAGCTTCCTTTTAGCACTGGAACTGAAACCCTGTGTGTCCTGTCAGTCTGGCTAAAGCCCTTCGGACACTCAGTTCCTGCCAGTGACAGTCAGCCACCCTCTGCAGATCTCAGCAGGATCAAGGCTCAATCAGAGGAAACAGACAGAAGGGAGCAAATCTGCTCCCACTGCTGACATCTTAAAATCACCCAGAGAGCCTTTCAAAGATGCAGGGGACACATGTCTCTGCATCAGCATTGTCTGTGCTCGCTAATGGCCTCTCTGTGCACATAAGGTTGAGGGCCACTGGCCCAGAAGTCAAGAGCTTACCACTGAGGTCATGCTGGGCAAGTTCACTGCTCTGAGCCTGGGGTCCCCTCTATAAAATGGGTGATGACAGCAAGCTTTGAACAGGTTAGTATCATGTGGCCCTGGGCACATTCCCACCTGGGTAGGGCAGAGGCCATCAACATCCTGGAAGTAGAAGAGGCCTCCATGGTCAGGGTCCCATCCAGAGCGGAAAGGTAGCAGTAGGAACTTGTCAACAACGTGGGCTCGAAGTTCAGGATCACCTTTCCGGATGGCATGACGGAGCAGGAACCATCCAGCTTCTAGTGCGTGGCCTGGTGAAAGTTCATGGTAAGGCAGGCAGTGGATTCTCCCCTGGGCAGGGAAGCTCAAGCTCCTATGCTGACCACTGTGCCTTCTTTCCTTCTTCCCTAACAGTGGGAGCTGCTCTGAGCTCCCTGGCCCACCGGACATCCCCTCCCATGCAGAAAACTTGCCCCTCCCCAGGGCACCCCAGACTACCTCTCCTGCTGCTAACACCCCAGCCTGGGAGGCCTGTCTCCCTTTCTTTGTCCGGTTCTTGGTTGGTGGTGCAGAGTGGAAGGAGGAAGGCAGTCCCCGGGCACTCCCCACATCTGAAGCCCAGAGACCAAGGTTGATCACTTCCCTCCTCCTGGACTGCACCCAGACCACCCTGTCCCTCACCTGGGTTCTGGTGTCTCCCCAGGCAACCAGAAAGTTCTTTGCCATCCTCTGACACATTCTCCAGCACAGCCTGCCCATCCCTCTGCCAGGGGAGGAGCAGAAGGTAATTATTCTGCCTGCAGCCCCCACCATCCAACCAGAAAGACCCTCCCTTCCTCCCTCCCCTCCTCCATAATCTGCAAGTTTGGACAAGCCTGGCTCAGAGAGGCATTTGAGGAGGGGCCAATTCACTCCCAAGAGCCTAGATAGGTTCTAACCCTTGCTTTAGGCCTGGGTCCCCCCAAGATGAAGAGTGAAACAATGAAGAGGACTGAGATTGAATGGGATGGGCGTCCACAGAGGCCTGGAAGGACTTGAGTCTGGCTGGGTTTCCTGCTCTCTGATGTGCCTGAGGCTCTGGCACCCTCTCTCTTGCCCTTGGCCCCACCCAGCTCCCTGGGTTCTCCACATTTCCGGAGGTCCTGGGCCAAGCCTCTCCATCTTGAAGGGGACCATCAGAGCCCAGATGCAGGTGAAGGAGGTGCCCTAAGGAGTGGAGGATGCCCTGCCCCCCAGCACCCAGGCCCCGTCTGGCAACTGGCATCAACCTCCTGTCCCTCACCTGGACATGCTGTAGAATCCTCTGGGCGCACCAGTCACCCAGCTCCGCATAGTTGCTCGCCAGCTCCTCATCCTCCTCCCCAAGCTGCTCCACCAGGTTGAGCAGCATCATGGGAACCGCCATGGACTCTGAGGCTGGGGTCCCTGAGAGCCAGGGCCGGCCCAGCCCCGATGGGTCTTTCCGCACCCAGTGTACGATCTGATCCATCATCTCCACTGCTTCGCTCTGGGTGGGGGTATGTGAGGGGAGGCCTGGGCTGAGGCTGCATCCTGTCCAGTCCACCCACTCACGGGACACCTTTCTTCACCAAGGGCCTACTGTGGGCCTGGCCTCAGGTTTGGTGCTAGGGGCCAGGGTGGATCTGTCCCACCCTGACTCAGAGACTCCCAGTCTGGCCACTCCCAGGCAGTGAGGTTGGGTCTGAAAGCACAAGGGGTCCCAGGGAGGAGGGAGAGGCCCGCTCCCAGGTGGGGGCTGGGCATGGATTGGCCCCTCTTTGCCCACGGGAGTTCAGAAGTGAACGAGAGCCCTGACCAGTATGTCTCAGTGGTAAGAGCGTAGCCCTTGGACCAAAGAGTCCCGGGTTCGAGTCCAGCCAAGGGCACATACCTCAGTTGTGGTTTGTCCCCAGCCCCGGTTGGGGTTGTGCAGGTGGCAACCAATCGATGTGTCTCTCTCACATCAATATTTCTCTCTCTCCCTCTCTCTCTCTCCAGCTCTATCTGAAAATTAATGTAAAAATATTGCCCTGGCCGGTTTGGCTCAACAGTTGGGGCATTGGCCTGCGGACCAGAGAGTCCTGGGTTTGGTTCCCGCTCGGGGCACGTACTAAAAAAAATATATCTTTGGGTGAGGATTATAAAAAAAAAAAAAAAAAAAAAGAAGTGAACCAGATTTCTGGGGGACACCCATGACACAGTGACATACAGTATAATAAGGGGGGTATTGCTCTGGCCAGTTTGGCTCAGCGGTTGGAGCGTCGGCCTGCAGTACAGAGAAGGGGGGTATTGCCAGCAGCCCTGGAGCCATGGAGGCTCAGAGGAAGGACTGACATTGAAAACAGATCCAGCCTGCAGACAGGGCCCGGGGAAAGGACTTACACACACAGTGGGTATGCAGCAAGTGGCTATGCCCAGCACAGGCCAGAGCACAGACTCTCAGGGCAGCCTTCCTCCCACGCACCTGGTAACGTGCTTCCCCTGTCACCCTCCACAGCTCATTCATGGCCATGGCGTAGAAACACTCGCTAAAGATGGTTCGCTGCACCTTGACCGGACGGCCATCACGTGTCAGGACAAAAGCACACTTCTTCCCAGGAGGTGCCACTCGGGCATAACGCAGCAAAAATTCGCCACCTGGTTGGGAAGTTGGCATGCTAGAACTCAGGTGAGGATACCTCCACCTCCCCTTCCTTCCCACCTGTGAGTGTGCTCAGGCCCTTTGCTGTTTCTAGACCCCTCAAAGAAGCAGGCACACAGAGCAATTGAGTAAACTTGGAGTGGCCTCTGGGGAGATGGGGCAGGGAGAGGGCACCTGCTTTAGCTGAATCTAGAAGTTCAGGGCGGTGGAAGCGCTCAAACTTGCGGTACAGGCGACAATACATCCACACCTGTGGAGGAGCAGAGAGAACATGGCTTAAGCGGGGAGCAGCAGAGACCTCAGGGATGGGATGAGGAGGAGTCCTAGGTGTCCTTGTCAGGAGAGGAATGTTGAGATGACAGGCCTTGTGGTGTGTATTCATGCGCAGAGCAAAGCAGGACAGGCCAAGCAGACTTTGAGAGAGCTGCGAGCCTGGGCACATTCCTACCTGCCTCCCCTGCAGCCAGACATACTTTAAGTCGTCGTACACACTCCCATCTCGGCCGAGACACGTGAAGAAGCCCCTGTGGGACACAGCATTAGCAAAGGGAAGAAGGGGTCTTGCACCCCCAACAGCTTGCTGGGCCCAGCAGATCTGAGCCTGCAGAGAGTAAAGTAGGGGCTCAGGTGGGGCAAAGACCCTGCTGAGGGCACCAGAAGGACAAGGCGCACCCGTGCTCCTGGTCGTGGGAGTGCTCCATCCAGAAAGCCACCACGCGGTCCAGCTCCTGTCCCATACGCTCCTTCCAGGCTTGCAGAGTCTCCCGTTCCTTCTCCATGTCCTGGGGAACCTGGGACTTGAGGCGCAGCTCCCCCACAGACCTCCCCATCTTCCTGGATCCCAGCCTCCTCGACGGGCTCCTCTGTGCCCCAGGTCACCCCAGGCTTGAGTGGGCACCAGGAATACCTGACCCATGTCCCCTAGGCCACCAGGCTTGGGGACCAGCCTTTGAGGTTCCCCCCACCCGTATGCAGGGCTGCCCTCCAGCCCAGGACCAGCCCCAGGACTGACCCCACCAAACCGAGGATCCTGCATGACAACACCCTACCCCCCACGGGACCCACCACTGGCCTGCCGTCTTGAAGACCCTTGCTCATCCCTCCCTCTCCTCCAGGAAGCCAGACGGAGCTGGTCACGGTCCCGTGACTGTCTTTCAGCTGACCCAGCTTCGCCCCACCCACCCCCTCCTTTGGGGTTCCGCAGAGCCCGAGGGCGGTGCCCGCTGCGGGGGCGGGGCTTGGCAATTACTAGGCCCCGCCCCCGCGCTCCGGCTCCACCTTCTCTGGGCCTGCTGCGACCCTCTGGTGGCGGAACCCCGCGATTGCCTTTGCTGGGGCCCTCAACTCAATATTCTCTTGGTGGAAATGCCGGTGTACCTCAGTGGATTGAGTGTCATCCCATGAACCAAGAAGTCACTCGTTTGACTCCTGGTCAGGGCATATGCCCGGGTTGCGACTCAGTCCTCCGTAGGGGGTGTGCAGGAGGCAGCCAATCGATGTTTTTCTCTCATCCATGTTTCTCTCTCTCTCCCTTCCCCTTCCTCTCTCTCTAAAAAGTCAATGAAAATATTAAAAATATATCCTCTTGGTGGGAAATACTGGGTTAACTGGCAGGTGTGGGGGCTGTTGAGGAACAGAGGCTGACTTGCCTCCCCAGCCACCTATCCCCACCCTTGAACTGAATCCTGAGAGGGGCCCTAGAGGGGGAGGAAGTTGAGTAGGCAGGGCAGGGAGGCCAAGGGCCATGGCCTCGGCAAGGGTGTGGGCAGAAGTGCCTGAACTGAAGCCCCTCTGACCTGTAACCCCACAGGTTGAGTAATTCCTCTGGATAAATCAGCTCCTCATCAACTACTTCAGCAGTCAGGCTCAGGGGTCAGTACAGGGTAACTGTTGGGAGTTGACTTCTTAGCTCAAATGATGCAGCTCAAAAGCCAGACAGCAATTGTACAGCTAAGAGATCCCAGGACCTCTCGGCCTTCCAGCCCTCCAAGTTCTCCAGGCTTGTCTTCTAGTGCCCAGATGTGGTTTGCAGGGCTCTGTGACCGTCTGTCTGACTTGATCAGGTACCCTGAGCAAGGCTGGCTGACCAACTGTTCCCCACTTTCCCTGCCAAGGGCAGAATTATGTGGAGGAGGCAGTCCAGGGGCCAGATTGCCTGAGAGCCCTGGACTCCCTGTGTGACTTGGAGGAGCTTGGACTTCTGGTTTTGTTGCCCCTTCTTCTGGAAGGATGGATTACAGCCCAGGAGTATAAGTGGGCCTCTCTGCCTCATTGGTGCAGCTCCAGAATAGGACTGGAACGGAGAGGTTCTAGTGCCTGGGCATGGCCGTATACTGCAGCCCCCACTGTTGTGTGCTGGTCTTTGATGTCACAGTGGCTGCCTCCTTCCAGGCTCTGGCTGCTTGGCAGGCAGAGTTCCTGCTGCAGGCTGACCTTCCCAACCCCAGACAATTCCCCTCTGTGATGCTTGAGCATAAGACTGACCTCCATGGTCAGTGGATAGGTGTACAGGCATACCTTGGAGATCCTGTGGGTTCTGTTCCAGAACACTGCAATAAAGTGAGTTGTAATCTTTTTTCTTTGTTTTTTCAAACATATTTTTAAAATTGATTTTTAGAGAGAGAAGAAGGGAGGAGAAGAAGAGGGAGGGAGGGAGGGAGAGAGAGAGAGAGAAAGAGAGAGAGAGAGAGAGAGAGAGAGAGAGAGAGAGAGACATGTGAGAACAGGATACTGATCGGCTGTCTCCTGCACTTTCCCTACCAGGGAGGGATCAAGCCCACAACCCAGGCATGTGCCCTAACTGGGAATCAAACCAGCAACCCTTTGGTGCAAGGGACAATGCCCAACCAACTGAGCCACATTGGCCAGGGCATGAGTGAGTTGTAACCTTCTTGCTGGTGGAGGGCCTTACCTTCAATTTGTAAAAGACAGAACATCTGTAAAGTGAAATAAGCTAAAGTGCAATAAAACAAGGTGTGCCCATACACTGTGGCTTCTCTGTGTTGCCTCCACTCTCCACCTTAGCTCATGCTTAGGGGGGCTCCTTGCTTTGGGACCAGCTGGGTTTGAATTGACCTGCCCTGCTCACAGATACCTGTCATTATTTATGGCGTATCTATCTATTTATTGTTAATCCTCATCTGAGCATATTTTTTCCATTTATTTTTAGAGAGAGAGGGAAGGAGGGAGATGGAGAGAGAGAAATATTGATGTGCGAGAGACACATCGATTGGTTGCCTCCAGCACAACCCCAACCGGGGCCAGGGATAGAACCTGCAACCCAGGTACATGCCCTTGACCAGAATTGAACCTGCAACCCTTTGCTCCACGGGCAGATGCTCTAACTGCTGAGTCAAACTGACCAGGGCTATTTATTATTTATTTATTTATTTTTATTAATCCTTACCTATGGATATTTTTTTCCATTGATTTTTTAAATGTATTTTTTTTTAATTATTGATTTTTTTAGAGAGAAGGGGAAAGGAAGAGAAATAGATAGAAACATTGATGAGAGAAAAACATCAGTCAGGATTGGCTGCCTTCTGCATGCCCTGTACTGGGTATTGAGCTCGAAACCCAGGCATATGCCTTGACTAGGAATCGAACCAGTGACCTCTTGGTGCATGGACTGACTGATGCTCAACCAACTGAGCCACACTGGCTGGGCTTCACTGATTTTTTTTTTTTAGAAAGATGGAAGGGAGAGAAATGTTAATATGAGAGAGATACATTGATTGGTTGCCTCCTGCATGTACCTTGACCAAGGTAGGGGAACAAACCTCCAACCCAGGTACATGCCCTTGACCAGGAATCAAACCTTCAGCCCTTTGGTGTGAGGGCTGACGCTCTAACCACTGAGTCATACCAGCCAGGACTATGGTGTATCCCTTTACATAGAGCTTTCCCCCTGCCTTCCTTGCACTCTGTTCCCCTAATGCCTAGCCAAGGACAAGCCTTGGTATGTGGAGGGTTCTAAGGCTCCTATTGTTGGGCCTCCTGGCCCTGGATCCAGTAGATGAGGCCTTAGCCAATCCTGAGGTGAACTGACATTGCTCCTTTCTCTTTGCAGGTCTCTCCCCAGGAGACTGATGAATGGTGAGCCCATTATTTTAAGACCAACACCAACTGGTGTGAGCCTTGCCTTCCAGAGTGCCAGGCAGGCTGCCCTGAGGCAGATGAGCATGAGCCTTCGGACAGCAGATGGTGAGTGGAAAACTCTGTAGCCCTCCGAAGGCTAAGCATCTAGAGTCATCTGTCACAAGCCTGATAGATCTGCACAGGCCCCTCCCCTTCTGAGGTCAGCCCCACAAACCCTTGGCCACAGCTGGCCCACATCCTCCCGCCACTGAGCATTGCTCCTGCTGCTCCAATCTTTAGGACATGTGCCTGGCTCTCCTGGTGGAGGCCCCTGGGCTCAGTTAGGTCAGAGTTGGTGCAGTGAGTGGGGAAGACAGAGCTGTGGCTCCCAGTGTCAAGATCAATAGGACCCCACATGAGACCGGGAGCCCAGTGGAGTGAGCACCAGGGAAAAAGCTGGCCTCAAGAGGCTTCCTGGGAGAGATGGAATTGGATTGGGCCTCCCCAGTAACCATGAGCTGGCACTGCATGGGCATGCACACTTACCAGGTAGTGATGGAGGAGGCAGTTTTTGGTACCAGAGTGAAGGGGTGAGGGAGTAAAAGTAGGCAGGCATGCTGAAGAATTCTCGTTTTCTGTCCCTAGCACTAACATGGGGTGGACCCCCTGGCACTAAGTACTAATTTGGTCTGCCCAACCCTGGCTATACCCTAGCAAAACTATCCCACCCCAACAGCAGGGCTGTCACAGATGGTTCAAGGTAAGTTCTGCTTCCTCTCTGGGGGCCTGGCTCCAGCGCACAGGGAAGCTGGCCAAGAGGATCCACTCTTGCAGTACCTGCTGAGTGATAGGCATGGGAACCACCTCATGGGTGACAACATCCAGCATTTATATTCTGGGGGCTTCTGGGGGGGTCCTGAGCCCCTGGTGGAAGGAGTTCTGGCTAAGCCCTCAGCTGGTGACCTGCTTAGCCTTTGCCCTGGTCCCCTGGTCCCCAAGAGGTGATCTGGTCTCCAGACCAGAGTTGATAGCAGCTGCCTAGGGAGTCCCTTGGCTACCAGTGGCTGCTGTGGGATGTTCTGCTGTGACAGTGTAGTCCTATCCAAAGTTATGGGCCATGGTGGAACCTTGAAACTTGTGAGCTGATTGATGAAAAGCAGAGTCCCACTCATAGGCCCAGCAAGTGGCTCTCTTGGGGACTTGATGAGTTTGGGAGCCTCAGCTCCACACCTCCAGTCCCCTCCCATGGGAGTTCCAGACACAGTGAGACAGCAGGTGGTTATTTCAAAAAAAGTCTTAATTGTTCAAAATAGCACAAAACGACATTGCACTATGGTAATATTGAGTCACGGGGATTACTCTACAATAGTTGAACGGGTGTACTGTTCTCAGAAACGAGAGAAATCAAAGGGTGCTTGGGACAGGGACAGGGACACAATGGGACCAGGCGAGTGGGCTCCAAGGTGACTAAACATGACATTTTCCACAGCGAAATATACTATAATACAACAAACCAGAGGCCCCACAAGGAGCCAGGCGGTGGAAGGGGAAGGGGTGGCAGCCACAGCTGGTCTCCAGGGCAGAGACTGGGATGGGGGGACAGGTGCCTGAAAAGATGGGCTGCTCATCTTAAATCTTGTGTGACCTTGCAAGCCCCGCTCCTTGTCTAAAGCTTGGGTGTGGGGCAGAAAGCTGGTTCATTAACCACTCCGGAGCCCTAAGCCTATCTGGCTCTAGGACCGCACAGCCTAGGGACACTACACATTCATAGGCCGGGTGGCCAATGCTTTTAGCCCACCCCTTCCCCAGGCTCCCTCCTGGGTGAAGCCACATCTGCCCTCTCAGACCCTCTGAAAACTAGTTCCCTTCATGCCTCACTCCACCCTTTTCCTTACAAGTTTGCTTGCAGAGAGGGAGTGGCTGCAGGAAGCAGTAATTGAGGGTGTCAGATACTCTAAGCCAGCTATGCCAAGGAGGGAGCTTGGGGGAAGGGGGTGGAGAGTGCTGTGAACCCAGGACCGGGAGGATCACCGGCCTTGGCCTCTGGGCTGTCCTCCTCAAAAACCTGACTTGAGGCTCCTGCAGACTTGAGTTCAGTCCTGTGGTGTGATTGTGGAGCACTTGCCCATGGGGAGTTAAGTTTGACAGCTCACCCCTCCTTTGTCTCAGAGGCCCTGGGAAAGGCAGAGGGGCAGAGGGCAGGGGCCAGCAAGAGAAAATTGAGCTGGGCAGAAAACACCAGGTCCACAGGAGAGGTTCCATGCCTCTCCTGCCCTGGCTGCCCCTAGCTTTTCCTCCAGAAAGATCCCTGCCAAGGCTTAGCCTAGGAGAGAAAAGTTAAAAAAAAAAAAAAAGATACACATTCTGTACACAGCTAACAACAAAAAAAAGGGACAAAACCCCACACGCTAAGGCTAAAATTACAATAAAAATGTTAACTTCAACTTAAAAAAATACAACAAATGCAGCAGTTGGTGATGTGGCCCCTAGCTTCGACCCATGGGGGCCAAAGCCAGGCTGGGGGGGGGAGCTCCTATATGCCCCATTGGGAGTCAGGTTTTCACAGAACACTGCTCAGGCCACCATGGGGCCCCTTCTCCCCCTTTCTCTTTCTTTCTTCTATGTTTTAAATGGGAAATAAGAGGTGGGGTAGATAAAAAGGCCTCTGAGAAAATGTGTAAGCTTCCCGTGAGATCACGGGCAGAGATGTGTTGGATAAGTCGAGGGTGGGCTGTTAGGTGGCAGGAAATGCAAAGGGAACAAAATAAAATAAAATCAGACACACACGCCCAGCACAGGGCACCCCACACAAAGCCTCTCTTGCTTCTTGGAGCAGAAGCGGGGTAGGGGGACTGAGGAGGGGTGCTGTTCCCTGGCTTCCAGGTCCCCTGCCCCTTGGCTGCTTCCTCGAGCTAAGGGTGATACCCAGCAGGAAGCTCGCAGGCTACAGAGATGTAGGCCTCCACTGCTTTCGCATCTTTGCTTTAAGTTTCTGTTTCTCTCCCTCTGGGCCTCTGGGCCTCTGGACTCGGGCTCGGGCTCACTCAGCCCCCCAGTGGAAGGCCGGAGAGGAAGGAGCAGGTACACTGCTCTCACTTGCTCACTGTTCTTCCAGGCCTGCCTCTGCTTCCTCCCAACAGCAATGGTAAAATGTGCTTTCTTGAGATTATTTTAAAAACAGAGAAAAGGAGAGAGAATGAACGGTGGCCAGTAGCTTAGGAGGGTAAAATGTGAGCGCTGGGTGAGTGGGATGGGCCGGCAGGGCCCTGGTGGGTGATGTTCCTGAAGCAGAGGGGGGGTCAGGAGAGGAATCCAGGTGCAAGCCAGCTGCCTCTCACTGGCCATCTGCCTTAGATTTCTTTGGAGCGGCTTTCCTGGGAAGATGGAAGGAAAAGAGAGTGTTAGCGTGGCTCCTGACAACACTGTCGGACTTGCTGTAGGTTTCTGGTTGGTACCCAGTGGCGTTTCATACCCAATTAAGCCCTCCAAATCATTTAAGAAGTGGACCCTCTACCACTGCCACTGATCCTTCCTCCCAGGAGCCACCCACTCTCAATCTCAAAAGGTTCCCAAAAGGGACTTCCTGCTTACATTTCCGGAGAGGACATGGGCCGCTTGTTGGCTGGCTTGGTGCCAGGGCTATCTTTACTGGTTTCTGAAAGGAGAAAGGGAGTAGTCAGATAACTTCAGCAACACAGCAGTCCCCAGGTGGACATATCTGCACCCACTCCCTCACCCCCAGCCTCTCAACCCTGCAGCATGATCAGGTAGCTGGCCTGCTGAATATGACGGCCCCTCCGGTGGGTATACTCCCCATGGTCCTGGCCACCTCTGGGCCATCCCTCAAGGTGGCCCTGGACTCAGGTTAGAGGCTCTCACTGTCCTCCCTGGTCAGCCTTGTGAGAGCTGTCTCAAAACGTGACAGGGCAGCCTGGGACCTCCACTCCCCACCCCATCCCTTGCTCCAGCCTCACTGCGTGCCTACTTCAGGCTCTTCTAGTCTTCTCTACCTCATCTCACCTCAAACACCTCAGGGAAGTTTTTCCTGTACCTCCAGATGAGGCAAGGTGTCCTGAAGACACCTCCATAGCACCTCAGGCCATCACCGTACCCCCGGATTATAAAGCTCCAAAGCCCAGCTTGGAGCTAGGTCACCCTGCCCACCTGGATGCTTGCCAGGGGCTTCCACTCCCCAACCCACTCCTCCCCAGAAACAGCCCACAGAGCCTTACGAATGACACCCACCTTGCAACCACCTCACTTGGGTGGCTGGGCCGTAGCCCTTCTCGTTGCGGGCAGCAATGCGGAAGATAATGGCAGGCTTGGTGGTATAGTCGATGTGGGCGTTGGAGAGGCTGGAGGACTGCACAAGGCAGGAGGGGCTGGGCCCACAGTACACCCGCATGAAGGCCAGCTGGGCTGGGGTTGAGCTCTTGGGCTCACCGCTGGCCTGTGAGCTCTGGATAGCCAGGTACACCGAGTACTCAACGATCTTCCCGGAGGTCACAGAGGGCGGCTCCCAGGTGAGGTGAGCACCATCTGGACTCTAGAACCAAGGAGGCAGAGGTCAAGCTATGCTGTCTTCAGTCTTTGTGACTATCTCACCCTGCCTGTGCTAGACTGCTTCACAACCCCGAGCTGACTACTCATACTTCACTACTCCTAACACAACAGACCTACTTCACAGCAGAGTTCAAGGACCTCCAAAGAGATGGCCTCATCTGCCTCCATTTGGAAGGCAGCCTCATATAACTTAAATAAAATGAACGGAGACTCAGTGGTTAGAGCATTGGCCCATGGACTGAAGGGTTGCAGGTTTGACCAACCCTGGTCAGGTCATGCAGGAGGCAACCAATAGGTGTCTCTCTCACATCAATGTTCTCTCTCTCTCTCTCTCCCCACCCCCACCCCTTCCACTCTGTCTAAAAACCAATGAAAAATATCCTCGGGTGAGGATTAACAATAAGTAAATAAACAAGCCCAGCTGGTGTGGCTCAGTGGACTGAGCATTGTACCATGGACTGAGAGGTCCCAGTTCGATTCCCTATCAGGGCACATGCCCGCTTGCAGGCTTGATCCCCAGTAGGGGGTGTGCAGGAGGCAGCCAATAGATATTTCTCTCACATTCATGTTTCTATTTCTCTCTCTCCCTTCCTTTCTCTCTAAAAAAATGAATTAAAACATATAAAAAAATAAGTAAATAAAATGAACGGGGACTCAAAACACAGCCCTCCTATACCCAATTTGATGCCTAATGATTTGTCAGCCTCTTGGGGCTTCAGGTTCCTTAATGGGAAAATGGAGCTAACAGGTCCCAGACCTCAGGATGTTCTAAGAATTAAAAAAAAGAAACATGTTCTACATGATATGTAGTGAACACTCACTGAACATTAGCTGCCATGTTACAGAGGGGGAGAATGAGGCCAGGGAACAGAAAGGAACTTGCCCTTGTCACCTCAGCAACTGGTGACAGTGCCAGAAGCAGCAGCTTCACCCCAGACCTGGTTGACTGCCTACATCTTGGGGACCCTCCTGAGTCACCCCACCTAGCCCAGCACTGTGTATGAATTAGGCCGAGGACCGCCCTGCTCCAGGTGGGCAGGGAACTGGCCAGGGACCAAGGGCCACTCTGCGGCAAGACTCACTTTGCTGATTTTAATGGCACAGGGGGCCCCTGGGAAACCAGGTAGACATGTCTTAAAGGCAGAGATCTCGCTGAAGGGCCCCCGGCCACAGGCATTGATCCCAGCAACACGAAACTTATATGCTGTGCCGGGCTGCAGTTCGTGCTTCTTCAGTTGGTTGTAGTCTGGAACAGTGCCCGAGTCATCCTGGGGAAAGAGACAGGAAGAACAAGAGGGAGAGAAGGAAGTAACATAAACTCCACTGTCAAGAGGGCAGCTCTTGGGCCAGAACCATTTTTCCAACCTGGGGACCATGTAGGTCCATGTGGAGGAGGGGGAGGGGAAAGAAAGCAGCAATGACATCCCCTTCACAAGGGTGGACGTGGTAAAAGGACTGGGACTGGGCTTCTTTGCTGCTTCAAGGGTAGCAGGAAGAGGGAGTGCGTGAGGAAAACACTGCACTGGCTGTGCTCAGGCTAGCTCCAAGATGGAGGGCACCCCTGGGGAGCTTCAGAAGTCTCAAGGCCCTGTACCTGCCTTGTGGCTAGGATCCACCCAGCTGAGGGCATCAATTCCTGGGGACACTTACATCAGATGGAACAGCGTCATCTGGTGGCAGGAAATAGTGTGTCACCATTACATTAGTGCCCTTAATAACCCCCACATCAAACCACTGATTCTCCTTCTTCACAGGGGCTTTGCTGGGTGGGGGTGGTAGGTCTGGCTTCTGGAAGACAGAAAGAGGGTAAGATCAGGCCCTTAGCCCTTGGGGTCTAGATGCAGTGACCCCCCCCCCCCAAAGCCCTATCACATCAGACTCACCACGCCTAGGGACTCAATGCCATTGGCCACCTCAGTCAGGGTAGCAGCAGCCTGCAGCTTAGCAGGACTGGATCCCACGACTGGCTGGGGGGCCACAAATGTGTTGGAAGGAGCCAGGCCTGAGAGGAAAGAAGGTGTCAGTAGGAAAGAGCCTAGGGACCCAGCTTCTGCGTGGGAGCCCTTCCCTTGGACCAGGCCACACTACTCCCAGTCTGTGCATGAAGGGGCCCAGATAACCCCCAAAACCTTCCCCATTCAATCGAGTTCCCTGGGGATGGTACTATAGGAAATGTGCACGTGGCCAAACAGGGCTCTGCTTACTCTCGGTGGCTGTGGAGGGCAGTAGGGCTACAGTGCTGGGGACAGCCCCAGCCAGCTCACTGAGGCAGTTGCTCTCAATGGTTGGGTCGTTGAGGCTGTCAGCAGGGGCCAGGGCCTCAGTAGGGAGATGGTGGTGCTGCTGCTGGGCCTGTGCCTCCTGCAGCTGCTGCTGCTGCTGCACCAGGGCAGCCAGTTCTTGCTGTGTCAGCACAATGGGGATGGTGGTGGCCTGACCCTCCTGGCCCTCAGCTGACAGGTGGCCCAGCTCTGCCTGTGTCACGGCTCCTGCTGCCTCAGATGTGTCCATGGGCTCCCCAGTGCCTGCTCAAGTGGAGAAAAATACGACTCAAGAGGGACACCAGCTAGGTGGAGCCCCATCCCTGGCTTTCCAATGTCACTCCCAAGACACACACACCCCTAGCCCTACAGGCAACTCCAAGGGACACAGGCCCTGAAAGTCTGTCCCACCGGCTTTGTTTCCTGGCCTACCTCTACCCTGCCCTTCCCCAACCAAGAGGCCCTGCCTTCTTCCTGGGTACCAGCCAAGCCCAGGAGCCGTGCGCCCCCATCCTCCCCATTACATCTGACTCGTGCCACCCTGGCAAGAAGCAGGCCTCTTCTCTTGGCTGCTCATCAGCAAGAAGGCTCCAGAACCCTGTGTTCTCACTCTTCCCAAGGGGCCCGTCTGCCCTTGACTTCAGATGGCATAGTAAGCTACTGAGCCCCCGTCCCCACCCCACACCTACCCATGACAGCCTGCTGTGCGGCCTGGAGCACAGCCTGGATGGCCAGGGCCTGGGCTTCCTCTGTGGCTGCAGCCTGGGCAGCCGCTTCAGCAGCAGCAGTCACTGCCAGCTCCTCAGGAGTGAGCCCTGTTACCATGAGAGTGGTAGTTCCTGCCTGTGCCTCAGCCATCAGCTCTTGGGGAAGTGACAACTGGTCTACTTCAGACTGTGTGGGCGGAGGGGGCTGGACCACCACAGTGGCCACCATGGCCGAGTTGGCAGACTCCTGGCCTGAAGCTGGGTCCCCTGTACTGCTCAGATCCACAGCGGCCTGGAGCTCAGAGGTCTGCGAGGCTGACAGGACCTCGGTGGACTCCCCCATCAGGGGTGTGGAGGCAGGCTGCAGGAGTTGCTGTGGCGGCAGCTGCTGGCGAGGCCCTGGGGAGGCCTGGAGTTCCTCTGGGGGCTGCAGGATGTCAACAGCAGAGAAGGGCATGTCAGAAGTTTCTGTGTTGGCTATGGTCACTGTTATCGTGGCCGGGATGGGGACTTCGGTGGTCAGAGCCCCTGGGGTAGTCTCAGTCACTGATGAGATCTTCTAGAAAGGGAGAGAAGCCCCTGTCAGAGGGAAGGAGAGGGAGGCCAGAAGCAGGTACCCTTCATCTTTCCTTGCAGGTCTGGATTCCCATTCTCAATGGAACAGCACAATCCCATTAAATGGGGAGGGGTGATGGATCACTGAGCAGTAAGGGTCCAGCAAGAGGAGAAACCTTTGAGACCTGCTGGCCAATTTTAACCCGTCCTCAAGGCAGCCTCACAATCCAGTCAAAAGGGGCACTCAGACACCCGCCTTGCCACTCCTACAGGTTACAGTGAATGGGAGCCACAGGACTAGGGATTCCCTGCCTCTTGCCCTGTGATGCCAGGATGTTGCCCTTTCATAACCGGGAAAGGGACTAGAAGCAACACTGTGCCTGGTACGAGAGTGACACCAAGTGTCCAACTCCAGAACAGCACAGGCCAAAGGTACACTGGGCAGCAGGGAGGCAAAAGCAAACCTTCCCAGGGCTCTTACCGGCACAGAGGGGCCGGGAACTGGCGTGGACTGTGTCACAGTAGTTACAGCCCGCGTCAGCGTGGAGGACACAGTTGTCGTGACGGCACTGGAGCTGGTGATGTTCACACTATCACCCTGGGTGCTCTCGACCTCTCCCTGGTCACTGGCAGCTGGTGGTGGATCTGTGAGAGGACAGACAGGGCTGGGTGACAGGCATTCAGCCAGCAGGGTCCTGGGGTGAGGCAGGAACCCCAGGTTGCCACCCAGCTTTGCCACTTAGAGGAGAGTTGCCATGAGGACCGCCCCCCAAATAAACTGAGCCCCATGGAATATATTGGGTTCTGACTAAATAAATCTTTTAGCCACCACTTCCCTCACCCTTTGAGATTTGGGTTCCAAAAAACTACAGTTTGGCTCAGTGGTTGAGCATTGGCCTGCGGAACAGAGTTCGGGGTTCAGTTCCCGTTAGGGGCACGTACCACCAAAAAAAAAAACCCCACAAAACTACAAACATTAGGCTGGCCACCTTCACTCACCTTGGTTTGAGCTCATGTTGGAGGTGACGGTGGTGGCTGTGTGTGTGGTGCCTGTCTCATGCGTCTCACAGGGGGGATTAGAACACACCCTCTGTGTTGGGAAAGGAGTCAGCAATGAAGTACTGGCCTGGGGAGCGATGGTGGGCGGTGCTGCTCCCTCCAACCCGGACTCCAGGGTCCTGAGGGAGTGGCTGCTGTCAGGGAGCAGGGCACCCACACTGACTGACATGGTGGTGCCGGTGGAAGTGGTCTGGTGTGTCTCGCAGGGGCGGCTAGCAGGGGGCTGCTGACCCCCCTCGGGCTGGCCTGCACTCCCACCAGAGGTGGCGGTGGTGGGTGTATGGGTCGTGCCCGTCTCGTGGGTCTCGCAGGGTGGGTTGGAGCAGACCCGCTGGGCATTGCCTGCGTTCGAGGTAGTGGCCGTATTGGTGGTGCCCGTCTCGTGGGTCTCGCACGGTGGATTGGAGCAGACTTGGGTCACGGTGGCCGGGGAGCACAGCAATGCCTCCAGGGCTGTCACAGTCACAGCTGCACTAGATGAGCTCTCATATGCAGGTGTGGGGATTCCCCGCATCTCACCAGGCTCCCCAGCACCCATGGCAGAGCGGGCTGTGGTGGGGGTGTTGGTTGTATGGGTGTGATGTACCTCCAGTTGGCGCCCCATGGACACCAACTGACCTAGGTCTGCTACAGGGCTGTCCTTGCTGCTGGGGCCGCTGGGCCTGACTTGGCTGCTTGTAGAGGCCAACTGCGCAAAAGCAGTGCTGTGCCCCCCAGCCTCCAGTGCCAGACTTGGCCCAAGGAGTGGGCTGTCTGAGCACGGGGCCCCAGTGGCCATCACAGTCATGGTGGTGCTTGTTGCACTGGTCTGGCGAGTTTGGCATGAAGACTTGATAGAACCTTGGGCTCCCTCCAGTGCCCCAGCAGCCACACTAACCCGGACCACAGCAGGAATGGTGGTGGCCACATAGGTGTGCCGGGTATCTCGCTGCTGGCCAGCACCAATGCTTGACATGGCAGTGGTGGCAGTGCTGGTGGTGCCCGTCTCATGGGTCTCACAGGGCGGGTTGGAGCAGCCCTGCTGGCCAGCCATGTTGGAAGTGGCAGTGGTGGCTGTGTTGGTGGTGCCTGTCTCGTGGGTCTCACACGGTGGGTTGGAGCAGACACGAACCACACTGCCATTCTGCTGCCCCACTGTTGACGTCACAAGAGAAGCAGCTGCCTCCTGCCTGTCACAGACGAACTGCACTTGGGTCGGCTGTGGGTGCCCTCCCAGGTTAGCCACGACGGTGGTGGTGGCCGTGTTGGTGGTGCCTGTCTCGTGGGTCTCACAGGGCGGGTTGGAGCATACCAATGTCACAGTGCCGGGCTGCACGTCACCCTGGCCAGAGTCGGCAATGGTGACAGTGGCTGTGGGCTGTTCTGTAGTAGGTGAGGCCAGAATGGACACAGGGAGGTCGTGTACAGGCTGGGCCTCAACTCCGCTGGGTGCTGTGATTAGAGTCACCTGGGTAGGCTGGGAGACAGGCTAGAAAGATTCCAAACAGGATGAGTTAGTGCCACAACCTCCCATCTGTTTGCCCCTCCCAATGTCCTACAGTGTCACCCACGCCAGCTGGGACCACGGACTCAGCTCCTGCTTACCCTCTGATCCCAAAACACTGACTTGCTCAGGGACCAAGGAAGAGGCACTGCTTCGCCTCAAGGGCCACAGGGCCTGGGAAGGGGCTATGAGGGCAGGGCCTGGGTAGGGCCAGCTGTGGTTAGGGAAGAAACCCCACTGACCCCGCACCACACAAAGGCCAGCAACAGATGCTTCACCAATTCCAGGAATTCAGCTTAAGACATATGAAGAGAAGAAAAATGCTATATGCATGTGAAGATAAATGGTCGCATCGTCTACAATATCACAAGAAAGAAAAACCTAGCGTTCAAAAATTATAAACAACTGAATTATGTCTCAACACGACAGACTATTAGTGACTAAGAATTACGGTTCTGCAACAGGGAACATGTCCCATGGGTGCTACATGCAAGAGAAAGAAAAAGGACCTGGTGCACACAATAGCAGACAGATGGGAGACCAGATACCTCAGGCTGGGGCTCATGCTTTCCCACAGCACTCCCAGCCATGCACCCACAGCCCTCATGCACTCCCAGCCACCCTACCTGCATGGTGATGGTGGGGGTGGTAAGACTGCCAGCCGCTGTCAGCGTGGTCTGAGCAGCCGACACAGTGATGGCAGTGGGGTTGATCACCTGGCTTGAAAGGGTGGCAATGGTACCCAAGGTGGTGATGGGTGTGGCCAGGGAGGCACTGGTACTGTGGCCCCCAGCTCCTGCGAGGCTGGTAGAAACGGTGCCTGTCATCGTGCCTAGGGTTGTGACGCCTAAAGGCAGGGAGAGGCAGGATGGAGATGAGACCTGCTGCTGGTACTTCTTTTTCAGCAGTTTGTCAACCTGAACAGGGCTAGAGGCCCTGGGAACTCTAGAGTGCCCCCAGTAGGAACCAAAGGCTCCAGAGAGAGCAACTGTATCCTCCCCCAACCCTCCTATGGGTGGTGGACCAGGAATGAATATGCGAAGCGGCTACATACCTGTGGTGCCCTTCACAACCAATGTGGTAACTGCTGGCTTGACGGCAGAGACAGTGACGGGGGTGACCAGGCGGACACCGCCCATGGGCACAGTGCGAAGGATGGTGCCTGGCTGTCCAGGGGCCCCTTTTAGCACCACCTGGAACACCAGAGGAAATCACCTCTAATATCACTCACAGGTTGGCTGGACTCCATGCTACCCCCTCCCAGGACCCTCAGGACACATGTGGCCTGCTCAGTCCTGGACTGGACAGTGGGGTGGAGAGCGCCAGGCAAGCCTTACCTGGGTCACTCCTTGCTGCCCGTGGCCAGTGGCAATTTTGGGAACAGCAGTGATGATTTTTGCAGGTGCTCCAGTTCCTGAAGTCATAACCTTGGTGGTGATAATGGTGATGGGGGACTTGATGCCAGGACTACTGGTCACACCTAGACAGGAGAGAGAAGGGGTAGCTTGGCTTCAGGCTGGGCTTCTGAGGCTCCACTAGTGCTAGCTTCCATGTCCCATTTCTGGTTACTCTTGGTGCCCCTCACTTAAAATGACGAAGTGCCAATTAAAGCCACACTCAGACACCTCCTTACAAACCTTGAACTAAAAGCAAGGAGAGGGTGGAGAAGAAAAACCAAACAGAAACCACAAGCATGGCAGAGCCTGGTCTGTATGTCTGTTGAGCATTGGCCTCCTAACATAGTGTGTTGCCCCTACCTGTGGCGCCTGCCTGTGTGATGATGGCTGACATGGGGATGGTCTTGATGATGGTGGTTGTGCCAGGCTTGGTGGTGCTGGGGGACACGCTGCTGATGCCCAGGATGGTGGGCTTACTTCCAGCCCCACTGGCTTGCGTGGTAGTGATGATGGTGGTGGGCTTGCCATCTGCTGAGGTCACCAGCTTCAGGATGGTCCCGGCTGGCAGGGGCCCTTTGGTCTGCAAGAGCAAATAGATGGAGGGCAAGGTGGACCA
The DNA here is from genome assembly GCF_014108415.1 of Molossus molossus. Classification (NCBI taxonomy): domain Eukaryota; kingdom Metazoa; phylum Chordata; class Mammalia; order Chiroptera; family Molossidae; genus Molossus; species Molossus molossus. The sequence goes on along the minus strand of NW_023425355.1, from coordinate 91,234,462 downwards.
GCATCACTGGCAGGATGGAAAGTCTGGACTGGCTACTCTCCACTGCAGCCCAAGCAGCTCTGGGACTACTCTGAAGACTGTAGGTGACAGGACCAAGCAGCAGGACTTTCTGTGCAACACGTGCTCAAGGGATCTTCTCTAGGCAGGGATGCAAGTTCTACTTGCTTGAGTCGCAGAGTCTCAGACCCACAAGCTCACCTGGATGATCTGAGTCACTGGGCCTGTAGATGCCTGGCCTGTGACAGCGGAAGTCTGAACTGGTTTGGTCTGGACCACTGACATCACTTTGCCCAAATTGGAAATCTAAAAAGCAAAGGACGGAGGAAAGAGTTACCTGGGAGCCAATCAAGAGCATGACCTGGGCTGGGGCTCTCCTGGCATGAGCCCGGGGCAGTGCCATAACCTGACAGCTGTCATTTGCAGCAGGGTGACACTCACCAGAGCACTGCCTCCTGGGACAGAGATGGGGCTCTTCACCAGGGTGATGGTCTTAGTGACCCCACCCACAACTGTAGTCACCACCTGGGCTTGCTGGGCCACGGTCACAGTCCCAGACTTGTGCACTGTGATGATGGGGCGAGTGGATGTGTTGGCAGCGGAGGAGACAGATGTCCCCACCTGGGCAGCTGCAGTCTTCAGCATACGCGTGGCCGGGTTGCTCACCTGGGGGAGGGAGAGGAGAAAGACAGTGATGTGTGGGACCGAGAGAGCTGAAGCCTCTATCTGGGATGTCTTGGTGGGCCTATAGCTCTGGCTCACCTCCCCACTACTTCCCTTTCCCTTTTCCCAGACTGAAGAGCTTGGTTTGGCTGACTAAACAACCACAGGTCTAGCCTAAGGCTTCACAGCCCTAAGGGTGAAAGCTTATTTCAGAGCCATGACAAGCACAACTATAGACCAACAACAGCGTCTGTGATTGGTCTGAAGCCCTGGAGAAGTGACCACTATCAGATCCCATTCACTGTCCAAAAGCCTCTAGCCCTAAGGCTGCTGGCTCACAACCAGGTCTGAGGAATGCTCACCATGACCGGTGAGGAGGCAACCTTCACAGTAGCCGGGAGGGTAGTAGTGCCAGGTGTCACAGCCACAGTTTTGACGATGGTAGTGCCTGCTGGGACACTCAGCACTGTGGGCGCCGAGGAAGGAGGGATCTTCTGGGTGGCAGCAGCTGCAGCAGCCAACGCAGCCATCCCACTCATCTGTGGGTTGCTGCCAATCACCTATGGTGGACACGGGGAGTGTGAGCACTGGGACCTAGGCTGCCTAGTCTGCTCCACAGACTTTACCACGGAGCCTCTTTCCTGCCCAGGGCTCCTCACAGCAGCACCTCAGCTCTCCTGACTCCAAACCTAGACTCCTATCACTGAGCAGGCACAGTAAACCAAAGGCAAAAGTTTGTCAGCAGTTCTGGATCTTTTCTAAAGACCAGAGTCAGACACAGCTCCCTCTTCACAGGCCTGGGCCAACCAACCCCCTCTACCCTCTCCACCTTTAGATTCACCCCTCAGGCTTCAAAACAAGGAAGTTCCTATTTATTTTGTTAAGCACCTCTAGTGGGAACCAAACCCAGGAGGACTCTCTGGTCCGCAGGCTGACACTCCAACCGCTGAGCCAAACCGGCCAGGGTGGAAGTTCACATTTAAAAGACCCTTGAGATCAGATGGCAGAGAGGTCCTTCTGAGGCATTAACTTGTTCATTCTTATTAACTTGGCAATGAAAGGTTGCAGAATCAGTACTTCACAAGTGAGAAAGACCCAGGATGAATGATGCTGGAGCTGGATGGGATTCTAACCCAGTAAGGGCATCATCAATCACTGGGAAGTCCCACCCCACACAGCCCAGTCTCACAATGGCTCCTCACCGTCCCCTGAGCGCTCTGGGATGGTACAACCATTCGCACGCCTGCAGGAAGGGAGGTCACGGTGACAGGGGCTTTCCCAGCCTGGCTGGTAGGTCGCATGGTGACCAACGGGGTTCCTGTAGTAGCCTGAGGACCAGTCACTTTGAGAACAGCAGGGACACCTGACAAGTGAAGGGGGTGGCCATCAACAGAGTCCCCCAGCCCCTCTGTTGAGTCCTTCAGCATTTAGACAGGAACTGCTGGTGTTTCATGTCTGGCCCTTCCAGATACCCTCAAGTGAGACTAAGTTGCTCCCCCAACCCCACCACTAGCACTCAAATGCAAGCCCGCACTAACAGCCAGGCAGGTGCTGCCTATTTAGCAGCCCTCACTCAGGAAGGCACTCTCCTGGTGGGCCAGCTGCTGCCCTCAAGTGCTTGGCACCCAGCTCACCTTGAGTCCTGGCTGCAGCGGGAACGGAAATCGAGCTTCCAGGCACTGGCGGCAACACCTGGATGGTGGTAGTGGTCGGGGGCGCGGCGGCAGCCTGGGGCAGGAGTGTGATGCCTACTTGGGTCAGCGGCTGCACAGCAGGTGCGGCTGCTGCGGGGGCAGGGCTCTTGGGAGGGTTGGTAGGCACAGACGGGACTGGATTGGGTGTGGGGGAGGTGGCAGTAGCAGCCGTGGCAGGAATGTCATATTTCTGGAGCTGCAGAAGGTAACTGTCGGCGGTTGCCACTGCCCCCCAGCTCACCTCCAGGGAGTTGGTGTTGGCTCGTACCAGCTGTACCCGGGCCGGAGGCGGTGGCTTTTCTGTGAGAGCACAGCCAGTGGGAAGGGGGAGGCAGAGGCTTCAGGAGTGAGCATGGCAGAAGGCTATGCCCTCAGGCTCAGCTACACTGTGAAGGGCCCTAAGGCTGCCTCCCCCAGCTGGCCTTACCTGTTTCAAGGTACCAGAGGTCCTTGCAGCAGACCTGGTTGTTCCAGGCCTTTCGGTAGCCATCACGCCCACTCCATATGTACAGGCGGGTATTGATTGCTACAGCACAGTGGCCAGCTCGGGCTCGGGGAATATTGTCCTCCAGTGTGTCCATCAGGATGGTCTCCCAGGCCATGGTATCTGGGGAGAGCGGGAGGTAGAGGTCAGCATGGAGGGCAGAGGAACCCACAACCCCTACTGGCCCTTTGGCCTTTTGCTGTCAGGGATGGGGAATTAAAGCTAAAAAGTTGTCAAAAAGTACTATATTAGGAAAAAAAAAAAAACTGTTCGTCAAAACTACCATAACAAAGAAAACGATAAACCACAAACTACAAACTAGAAAAACTATTTGAAACGCACAGCCAAAGGTTTCACCTCTTGCACATCAAACTACACAAGAGCCTATAGAAAGAGACAGACAAAGAGGAATGCAAGTCATGGAAAAGGCAATGGATCCAAGAAAAATGAAGTACTGCGCTCAAAATAAGAGGGGCAAACTTAACCCATAGGTGCCTGGCAGTTTGATTTCAGTGCCTGCGGCAGCCGGGGCTCAAGGTGAGCAGGGGACATGGGGCTGGCCCACAGGAAGATTTAATCACTTATCAGACTTGGTGAAGAGCAAATGGGTTGACAGTCGCTGTGCCGGCACGGCTAGAGGTGTCTGTGTGGGTACAGGGCAGCTTGGCAACATCCCTTTGGCAGCAATTCTATCTTGAGGTCTTTACCCTTCAAACACACTTGCACATGGGTAAGAACAGTGCAAGAATACTCACGGAGCAGTGTCTGTGCAACTTTCAATACCAGGATAGCAATTCAAAAGAATGAGGCCGCTTGGTGTGTGGGAATGGGATGGTCTCTGAGACACAATAAATGGAAAAGGACAGGTACAGCTGTGCAGTGCAGGCTGCCGTTTTGTTTTTAAAGAAACCTATAAGCAATGCTTGTCTATACAGAAAAGTCCCTGCAGGGTGGATGAGAACCTACCAAAGCGTCTGCCTCTGAGAAGCAAAATGGGAGGCTCTGCACCCTTAGGCTTTTGTACTTCTGTGTGACGGACCTTGTGTAGGAAGAGCTTATTCAACAAATGAAGAGGAGGGTCCCTCCGAGCGCTCTGACCAGTGGCTACTTCTCATGGATTCTAGAGGCACAGGCCTTAGAAGCTTTGCTCCCTGCACACCCCACACAGCTCTTGGGGCCGAGGAGGGCCAGCCTCCCGCAGCCCTCCATAGGCCACTCCAAGCCCAAGGAGGCCATACCCAGGTTGAGACAAGCCAGTGTGTTGGTACACTTCCATTCCTTCTCGTGTGTGGCCACTTTGACGTCATCCATGACGAGAGGCACCCAGCCACCAAACACGTACATTCTGGGACGAGGGAGGGAAGAGTAGGAGACGATTGTAGAGGAGGTGCCAACCTAGAGGCCACCTCTTCCATCTGGAAAGTTCTAAATACACTCGATCCTCTAGCTCTCCCCGGGAGAGTCCCCTAGGATGCATGAAGCTCTCAATGTGGCCCTCTTCTGCTTGGTGGCTCAGCCCTCCCAAGAACTGTGTCACCTCTACTACATGGAACCACTGCTTAGCTTATCTAAAGTTCATTTCAGCCCCCCTCATTCTTACATTTGCTTTAGGACCTTGGTATTGACAAAGACACCCAGCTGCTTATGTGTGGATAATCTAGAACAGTCTGTGCCCCTCTACCCTGTGTCTTCTGTTGGTCCCCTGGGGCTGTAATGAAAACACAGGGCTGCTGAATGCCAACCCAGCCAGAAAGAGGCTTCCTCAGAATTGCTGGAACAAAACTGAGAGCCCTTTGGGGCCAGTAGTGAGGGAAGGCAGGGAGAGGGCTAGGAAGATAAAAGCAATGGCTAGCTACTCACTTGTTTCCTATGGTTGTGGCCGAGTGGAGACTTCGAGGAAGAGGTGCCACTCCACTGAGACTGGGCTTATTCCATGTCAGAGTCTCTGTACAGAGGGATGGAGAAAGGAGGGTTACCCACACAGGTCAGACACACACCCTCTGACCCAAAGGACGTTCCCTGGCCTCAGGGAAGGCTCTAGAGGTTCAAGAATTCCATGCCTAGCCTCCTTCTAGCCCACAGGAGGCCCTTAGATCAGGTTCTGGTATTTCTCAAGCTATGTTAGCCACCCTGGCAATTGGCTTCTCTTTGAAGATCGGCTATGGGCTAGCACTACTCTCAGGGTTGGGGTAGATACAGGGAACACAAGACATGCCACCATGCATCCTATCCTCCACAAAATGTGTTCACACCAATACTATTGCCACTATCTAGACTTAGTGCTGGGAGGCAGGGTGCTGCTGGGAATTTCACTCACAAAAAACTGTTTCTTTTCAGTACCCAAATTGATCTAAAGATATATTGTCAGCCACCTTCTTTCCTCAGCCCTCTTCAGGGCAAAAACCCACACTTCTTTCTACCACTCCTGACACTCCAGCTGGCTACCAGCCTTGAGATCCCATTTGACTACAACAGACCAGTGTGCACTACTGCTGGTACAGTATGACCACTGAAGAATCAGCAGGGACTAATGCTACCTAACCTAGACAGTTCCATTTTTGAAAGACCTAGACCTCTCCTCTTGTTCTCCTATAAGCTGGCAGACCAACTCAGCCTTGTTCTTTCTTTAAAAACACCACCATAAGCGCGGGGCAAATATGACAGCCCCAAACAGAGTACGCCCTTACCCTTCCATGACAAGGAACCAAGCAGGACACTCCTCCCTGCAAACCCCACCCCACTCACCCCATGCTGGCAGCACAGCAGACTAGCTTTGCTCTGAGGCTACTGGAAAAGCTGCACTGACATCTTACCAATATCCAGGGTCCAGAGGTCCCCCAACCGGCAGCCACTCATCCCTCCATAGATCACCAGCTTGGACTTCTTGTTGTCTTTTTCAGTGTAGACCACTGCAGTATGTGACTCCCGCGGTGGGGGCAGGACACCGTAAGTGATGGGGATGTCCCAGGCTACCACTCCGGAGCCTGGCCGCAATTCCAGGATGTATAAGTCATTCAGGTACCTGAAAAAGAAAGGTCAGTTATGGCAAGCCCCGACTCCATGTACCAGCTTCTATGGGTAAACCATGGATACCTTGGGAGACAAAGGGGACTACAGTCACACGGACAAGTACTTCTTCTACCCTCTTCCCCAAGGAGGGGCTGCCAATAGCTCTAGAGGATGAGCTTGAGTCCAAGAGGAGCAGCAGGACAGGGCATGCTGAATTGCCTTGCACACAAAGCTGGGCATTATACCAGGGCCTCCGGCTTGGTAATACCTCCAAACTTTAGAAAGGCCCTTGGCCACCAGCCTTGGAAAATAAAAATAACCATCACTAACCCTACAGGAAGCAGAAGCCCCAGAAAGCGCCGGCTCTAAATTGGGTCTAAGGAATAGGAACCAGCCCAAGGAAAGGGAGGTTTCTACCTCCTGGCCAGGCCCTTCTTCCCCCGACACCTCCTTGGGGTTTGAGACCTCAGAGCCAAAAAGATTACAGGGTATCTAGTACCACCCTCTCCTTTCACAAAGGAAAGGGACTTGGCATCATGGGGTTGGCTGGCACGTGGGATTCCACATGAAGAGGACACAGCCTCACCTCGGAATGTTGTTCTTGGGGTCCTCGCTATCGTTGGCCAAACCCCCAAACAGGTAGCATTTGTTGCCCACAAGAGAGAAGCTGTGCCCAAGCCGAGGACACGGAGGGGGCCCGTTTTTGGGTGTCTTTGCTTTGAGTCTCTTCCATTCCCACCGACTTGCCTGCAAAATTAAGACTCGGTGATTGAATTGGGGATGAGCCCGCCTTCTGGGTCCAAGCTATTTGTCATGTAGGGAGGAGCTGGCCAGGCTGAAGTAGGTACTTGACTGGAGCAAGAAGGTCCTGGACAGCGTACTGAGGAGCCCCCTTCACCACCTCATTCTTGCCTTACCGCCCCCATCCCACGTCTCCGCCACAACTGTAAGGAGCACACCAGGGGCCATTACCTGGAGCTCATAGAGGTCATTGCTGTATTTCCCATACTCTACCATTCCACCAAACACCAGCAGGCGAGTCCCGTCACACACAAAGCCATAGGCTGCACATCCAGGGGGAATGTCCCCTCTCACAGCTGGGATGAACCACTGGTTGGTCGCTGGTGAACAAACGGAAGCAGAAGTCAGAAAAACTCGGGAACTCCTAGAACCAGAGTCTCTGCTCCTCTTACTCTCCAAATTCACCACCTACATAATATGGTCCAAGAAAGGAGGGGCCAAGACAGTGCCTTTATTTCCAAGGATATAGGACTTTCTTCTTGCAGCATTCAAGTGCCAGCCCTCTATCTCAGCCATCTTCCAAGCCCCTTGACCTCAGAGGCCACCTCAAAACAGCCTGCAAATACCCTGCTTCTCATTAACTTCGCCTTAATAAGCCGGAAGTCACTGACCAAGATAATTTATCAGCTTCTGGGAATGTGGCCACTGACTTCCTTCCCCTACAGCTCGGTGGGTCATCAGAAAGAAACCCGTAACACCCAAAATACTCTCTCAGTGGCCCTGTGGCTCCTCCTCCTGGGGGCCCACGGCTGCACTTTAAGTGGCTGAAACAGTGACTGGTACTGGTTGATGTCTTCCCTCCTTGTAAGTGCGGGGCACCTGAAGAAAGCCAACCAACGCAGCCTGGCCTGTTGCGGGTGGGGATGAGGACACATAAGAACAATCTCTGCTGGCATCTCCTAGGTAATGGTCCACATTAACCTCCTCAAAAGCCAGAGGTGGCAGCAGTAGCATGAGCTTCTGTGGCGCCTAATAGTCTCTGCCGGCCACAGAAGCTTCTTCAGAGCCCATCACCTCTAGCTGGGGGTGGGCTGGGGAGGCCACCAAGGAGAGGGTGACTCAGAAGCTAGGCAGTGAGCCTGCTGGCTTGGCCTTCTGTGACACTCATGACCTGCTCTCTCTTCTGAGTCCTTGTATTCAACTCCGAGGTGCCAGGGCTTCCTGTAAAAGTTACGGGGCTGCCCTGGCCGGTTTGGCTCAGCGGTTAGAGTGTCGGCCTGCGGTCCAGAGAGACCCGGGTTCGGTTCCCGCTAAGGGCACGTACCTCGGTGGCAGTTTGTCACCGGCCCTGGTTGGGTTGTGTGGGTGGCAACCACTTGATGTGTATCCTTCACGTCGATGTTTCTTTCTCTCTCCCTCCTTCCCACTCTATCTGAACAAAACATCAAAAAATGTCCTCAGGTGAGGATAAAAAAATAAAAATGAAAGTTATGGGGCTAACATTCTCCTCTTTTGAGGGGGTCCCTCTCATCCCATTATCTAAATATGTTTTTATTGATTTTTTTTAAAGGAGAGAGAGGAAGGGAAAAATAGAAACACTAATCAGCTGCCTCCTACACATCCCCTACTGGGGACTGAGACTGCAACCCAGGCATGTGCCCTGACTGGGAATTGAACCAGGACCTCTCAGACCATGGGACTGACGCTCAATCCATTAAGCCACACTGGCCAGGCCTCATCACATTATTTAAAGGCCCGTCCCCTAAAGGATATGCCATATTCTTTCCAAAAACCTCAAACTGGGCGTCAGACACAACTCTGCTTGCTTCCATGCCCCTAAATCTGTTTTGGTCAACATGAGCAAGCAAAAGGATTAGGATTTGGGTATAAACATAGCACCCCCTGGTATCTGACTGGGGGTTAGGCTAGCCTGCGGAGAAGGCCTTAGGAGGCTCCAGCTGCTTACTGCCTCTTCGCCTGACTTTCCACCCAGGCATGGTCATTGACACAGCCCCCCTTCATGCTGGGTAACCTAAATCCTATGTTATCACTTTCAAAGTGCATGTTGGACCTTGCTTGAAAGGCCTGCCCTCATCTAAAAGTACAACTGTACCTCCTGAGACAGTTACAGCCCTTCCTGTCACTTCCCACTACCCAACTCTACAGGTTGGTTTGGAAGAGGCTGTTTGTTCCCTCTGTGGTTTAGTTGAGTCCATAGGGACTTCAGGATGCCTAGCACCAGTCCTTCTCTCCCCTTCTCTGCCATTTTCTTAGTAGAGGTACAATGCTGTACTGCTGCCATGTGCACGCACCCAGACCCAGGTCCCGGCTCACTGCCTGGCTTTCATTCCTAGTGCAAACACACACCAAGAAAAGCCAACAGCTTCTCATGCCGTGAATGGTCGCTGAAAGGGATCTCATCCAAGTTAGTGGGATAAAAGCTGACAGAAACCTCTGAGATTGCCTTGGCTAACATCCCTCAATTGATAAAGGAACAGAACCCAGGAGGGGAAGTGACTTACCCGAGGTCAAAGAGCAACAGACACAGACAAGAACCTTGTCACCAACTTAAAGTGATCGCTAGATGCCCCCCATCAGGGCCCCAAGCACAGGGAGCCACTGGCCACCCTCTCTCACCTGAGCACCCTTGTGGATGCTGTACATAGCTATAGGGCCATTGTGAGGCCATCGATCAAGGCTGGAACAAAACTACATGACAAATGGAATCAGCTCACACTTTCCCATCACACTGGGATGTCCTAAGAGCTCACAATGACCAGCTCATTCTATGGTGTCCAAGAGGTCCCGATCGCATTCTAAAAGATTCCAGGCAGGGCAAGGGCCCTCTGCACCCCCATCACGAGCATTCTGTCAGGCAGTGCAGTTTCTGGTATGAAGTTGCAAACTGCCTCTCGTCATTTCATCCAGTCCCAGTTCTGCCGGAGATGGTACAAACAACCATCTATTAAATATGACAGCTGCTCATAGTCACCCCTTAATAATATTATCTCTAGCTCATCTAGTGGGGGGCATCATGCAACCTAATCTCAGGGGTCCTCATTCTCATATGCTCTGGTTTTGTCACAGCTCTCAGCTGGGAGGGGGCTTTGAGGAAAGGAGGCCACCTGCACCTGGGACCCTTCATGGAATGACCAGAAATATACGACCCCACCTTCTCTTTCCTCAACAAGACTGAAACCCCAGCTTCTGTGTTTCATCAGGCACCCCTTTCCATGCTGTGCCAATTGTCTATAGTTGCTGCTGCCCAGTCAACCTCTGCGCGTCACCACCTAGAGACCCATCCCCACACAGTGGGTAGATGGTCAAGCCGCATCAGCTGCCTTTTTGTTCGCTCTGTCATGCTGAAGCACTTCCTTCCTGTGTGGCAGACGTGGTGCAGGGTGCTGGGAGGCACAGAGGAGACAACTCGCATACTCAGACTCCCCATCTAGAAGGGAAGCTGTCGTGCCCTCCTCCCACGATGGGGAGAGCAGCCCTGAAAGAGCTCTGCACTGAGCAGGGGCAATTACTGGGGGGGCTCCTCAGATGAGGTGACCATTGGAGCCAGGCCTTGAAGAGTGAACAAGATTTCCTGACAAATGAAACTAACAGGGCCAACCAGGAAGTGACTGCAAGAGCCATGTGAGAAAAGAGGGCCCAGAATGGAGGGGGGACAGATTTGAAACAAGCTCAATTCAGTGACTGATTAGCTACAGAGACAGAGGAACAGGGAGGTATTTCCAAGGTGGTGGTCTCTGACTGTTAAGTGAAGGAAAAGATAGCCTAACAGTCTCCATAAAGGTCTGTACCCCTGCCAGACTCTCCGCAACCATCTGGCGGGGTGAACCTGGACCTGTCACTTCCCCTCTTGGACCCCAATTTCCTCATGAGCAAAAACAAGGAAGTTCTACTAGATATTTTCCAAGGCTTCTTCCAACTGAAACAGTTGGCAGACCTTAAAGAACCACTGAGGCCAACCAGCCTTCGGTAACTTGTTTGGCAACCAGCCATGTCCTCCCCTCACCAGGTCCTCTGAGTAATCCGCTTTGCTAGGCTGAAATAAAATTCCCCGAGGTCAAGGACAGTAGCTACCCTAAGACCTTTCAAAGGCCAGTCAAGTGTCCCACAGCTGCTATGGTGACGCAGTGGAAGAGGAAGGACATGCACTTTCTCACACACCTGCCACCCCTCATCCCCATGTCACCCCATGTTCGTTGAAAACCAGTGAAGTGCGCATGTGCGCACACACCCTGAATGCGCCCCCTGGAGTCTTTTATCTTAGCAACAGGGAATGCTTCCAGATCATCAAGTCTGAGCAGTCATCCTATAGAAAGGAAAAGTGCAAGAGAAGAGACCTAAGGATAATATACTCTGACCTCATTTAAAACAAAACAAAGGTAAGCAGGAGGGCAGATATGGAGGCAGCAGCTAAGGATGACGGGCATCTGTGCCACCACTGGTGGGAGCGGCAACACCAAGCCTCATCTCTTCAAAGAATACAAGAATCTTGCAGCTACAGGAAAGGCCAGAGAGATCCCTGCATCATTATTTGACTGCACTTGACAGAGCATAAACACTCAGGATAGGGAGTGAGATTGCTAGTCGCTCTCCTGGGAAGTCACCTAAGGAGTTGATTAGAGCAGTTTCCAAAGTGCTACCCTGGAGGAATTGGGGCTGCAGCCCTTTGGAGGGCTGCCTATCCGCTACTAGACAACATATTCTTCCAACCTGGGAATGAATCAAGGCCAAAGCGACCAGTTCATTGTAATAAACTAACGAATATGCAGAGGCCCCAGGAAGAAGTGGACTTTGGAGTTGATGCTAATTAGGCCCCTGCCCTACTTTCTAAAATGGTATTTCCCTGCCAAGGAGCCTGCACCAGGCCTTGCGAGAATAAAGTTGGTACAAGGAGCTGAGGTTCTGCTCAGGGCAATGGCCTCTCTAAAAACAGCCCTGTCCCTCAGCCTTACCTTACTGGGCTAATTGCTGCCACCACAGCTGTCTGAGCTGGCACGGAGCGCCACCAACCAGCCCCAGCCTCGCTGGAGGCAACAGGTGCTGAGACCCGGAATGCAAAGGGTCACTGGACCCACCAGCCTTTGAAAGTCAACTTGGTCAGTTGGGGGCAACAACCTACAAGGTTCTGAGAAAACTGCACTCTGGGGATGGGGGAGGAGAGCACCCAACCAAGAACCCTGCTCCAACCAACTTCTCCCTCTGGCTGCCAGCTCTCCACCCCAGAGCAGCCTCAGAAGTGGAGGAGGTGCCCAAACTCAAGGATGTGGTACTGCCAGAGCCCTGGAAAATGATGGATCTGGAGCAAAAGTAGTTTTGCTAGATGTGATAGCATGAGGGAAAGAGCTGGAAAATGGCCCCTGGCCATGTCCAATTGGAACACACCTCTGTGCTGCTGCAAAGGAGCGCTTCCTAAAAGACTACTGTTGGACCTGGGGGAGGAAGACTTTTCCCTGCCCACGACTTAGTCCCTCAGGCTCTCACCCAGAACAGAACAGACACAGGCTCACTGTTCTCAGTGACAACGCCTCAAGCCCCTCCTTACCAGCAAGGCAAGGTACTATGGGCCAGCAGCCATTCAACAGCCCACTCAGAATGAGGTAAGAGGTGTGCAAAGCAGGCCAAGTGGCCACCATGGGGAGGGGGCTGCAGGAGGATGCCGCCAAGCACTAAAAACCTAGCAAGGACACCTGGCAAAAGGCTGAAGGCTAGCCACAGGCCAGCATACCCACAGACAGGAGCACGGCACAGCGTTCAGTCTGCCATCCAATCCTGCACCTCCCCAAGAAAGAACTAGGCCTTGGTTTGGGGGGAGGTATGAAGATGGGCAGGTAACCTCAAGCTCTCAGGAAAAGGAGACCCAGGTAGGGGACCACCTAGCCCGCTGCGGGATCACTGGAATTCATCTCCTACACCCGAGGATCAAGAAAACCGGTAATTTGAAGAAAAGCATTGTAGAAGTGAATACCAAGAGGAGGAGGCAGCAATGCTGCCTGATCTGTGGTTCCCCAAGGCTCCTGCACCATCTGGGAGAGATTACCCTCCAAGCACACAACCCCCCAAAATCGGGATAAGGATGCTCAACTCTGCCCTTTTTCTCGAGACAGAACTCATCTGTAATCTAGAAGTTGTCATCTCTCCCGAACGAGCACTAGCGATGAATAGCTGAGCAGGCGCAGGAGGGAGGAGGGAGGGGGGGAGGGAAGGAGGGAGGGAGGGAGAGAAGGAGGGGGTGGGAATCTGGCTGCACCAAAGGGACGCATCCGCCAGCCCGCCCGGGTAACGGTGTATGTCTGAAGTCACCACCGCTGGTGACGCCCCCGCACCAGCCGGACTAGACGGTTCCTCTTCAATAATGAAAACACCCCTCAAACACAGGAGAGTCGGGGTGTTAAGAATGGGAAAAAGAGCAGAGAAGCGGGGCAGAGCAAAGGGTCGCGAAGGGGAGGAGAAAGCAAATCAGTGCAGAGGGAGAAGGAATAGGAGGACAGGGAGAGAAAGGAGGGGAGGGGAGGAGGAAAAAGAGAGGTGAGGGGAGAGGGAGGAGATGAAGGGAGAGGAGAGGGAGATGGAAGGAGGGAAAGATCCGAGGACCCAGCGGGCTTTGCACTCACCCGTGTTGTACACGTGCAGTTCATCCACTATCCCCTCGTTGCCGCCGCCAAACACCACGATGAGCTCCTTGATGGCCACCGCGCGGTGGCCGTGACGGGGTCGGGGCACTGGACCCGACCAGCCCACCACTCGCTTCCAGCGGGGCTGCAAGAGCACCGCTGGCGAGTTGGCGGGCGACACGGCCGAAGCCATTGTTCCGGGAAAGGGCTTGATGGGGAAAAGTCACGAAGCGGGAAGGTAGCCCCCCAACACCTCCCACACACCCCCTTTCGTCTAAGGCAGCTCTAACGGAGAAGCAGTTCCTCACACAGCGGTGGACGGCTCCATGGAGGCCGCCATCTTAACTATCCTCCTTCCCTTCAGTTCTTTCCCTTCTTCTCGCTCACCCTGACTCCTCAAGAGCGTCCCGAAACTGTCGAGCCGCTAGACTCGAGAAGCTGGAGGCCGCCGAGTCTCGCCGCTCTGACTACTTGCCCGGGAGCTCCTGCTTACAAGCTCGGGCGGGAGGCCCTGGGAGCCGCCATCTTGAGCCGCCTCTCTCTCCTCCCTTCCTCAGTCGTAGCCCTCACCCGCCGGAAATGGCGGAGCCCCGGCCCGGTTCCCACACCCCCCAAGTCCCCTACACTGGCCGGCTTCCGGGGCGGGTGGATAGGAGCCACAAGCGCCGCGGTTGTCCCAGCCCCACCGGTTCTCAGACCACAATTGTGGGAGCCGCCATCTTGAGACTGTCCCGCTTCCCCGCCCAGCGCTTAGTGCAGCCGCCGCTCCCGAAACAGCCTCGATACTCGTAAGGAATAGAGGCGCGCCGGAGGCCAGTAGAACGAGCTCTAGTTCTCGGGGACTGCTCGGAGGCTTGCGCCGTACGGCTTGTGAGGTCTTGAACCTCTCCCCTCAGTTCGCCTCTGCTGCTCAGGCTGCGCCTGCCGCCCTGGGAGCCGCCATCTTGAGATTAGCTCCCCCTTCTCCCCTGTTCTCTTCCTCCTGGGTCAGTTCTTCCACTGCAAACAAAACGCAAGGCAGCGTCCGATCCTCGCTTCCCACCTTACGACTCCTTCCCACAGAAGCCGCTCCAAAGAGCCAGAGTTAGGCCCTGAAGTGGCAACTGTACGGCATAAGGAGCGGTAACGGCAGGGTGCTCATGCCTCCTCCCTGGGAGCCGCCATCTTGTGTGAAGAAGTAACAACTAAACATGGCGGCTGCGACGGTCGGGCGAGGGGGCGGGGTCGTGTGACGTCACTGCTCCCCCTCCCGCCTTCGCTCGGCTTTGCCTCTGGCTTCGGATCTTAAAGGAGCCGCCGCACTGCCCCGCGGCGAGGGCCTGGGGTCGCTGCGCGCTCGGCTCGGGCTTAGGCTGCGCCTGGGTCAGGCGCAGGCGCGCCCAACTCCACGGTCCCTCTCAGCGCTCCTCCACGCCTCCGCCCTGGGAGCCGCCATCTTGCCACTTCCCCTCGCCCGGCTGTCCGCGGGCGTCAATAGCGACTTTCAGCACAAAACAAAGATGGCGGCCGCGGCATCTAGGGAATACCCGGATGAGAATGCCTCACACGAGCTTGGCCCCGCCCCCCTTGGGAACTGTTCCCCGGGTCGCTAAAGGGACACACGCTCGAGGAGTTGCCTTTAACTAGCAGTGGGGACAGGGCATAAGTTACTGAGAGTAGCTGACGGGAGACACTGGAGTTGCGCCTCGAGCCGGGGAACGGACGTTTCCCGGCTCCGTACACCCAGCGTCCGCCAAAGAGGTGGCTCGAGCCCAGGTCCGGGGGAGCAGGAGGCGGTACTACAGTGGGCGGTGACGCAGCCGGCTCCCAGGCTCCCAGGCCCGCCGACCCCGCCCCCAGGAGCCGCCGCCACTGCTGCCGCCGCCGCCCGCGCCCCAACGAAATGAGCCAGGCCTCGCGCCAGGATGCCGCCTCACGCTGGGCTGTCCCCCGCCCCGCCGGCCGCAGGGCGGGCAGCCAGGCTGGCGGCGTTCGAGCCGAGCGGGCGGGCGCGGGAGAGCTCTGTGTTGCCTGGCGTCACCTCGCGTCACCCCGCCCCGCCTGCTTCCCAGAGCCCTGCGCTCCGCCCCGCGCGCAGGCGCAAAACCGCTTTTCGGGTCCGCCCTTTTTTCGAGATTTGAATTTCCCCCAGCAAAGTGAGAGAGACAAAATACCCGGATGGTGATCGCTGGCCTTTTCGCGCCAATACTGTGAGTTCTCGCAACAACCTTGAGAGGTGGGTACGGACGTCGCCCCCAGGTTCCAAATCGGTTACAAACCTTGCCAGAGGCCGCCTGGGCGCTGTACTGTCATGCTCACTGCCAGATGCAGGCTATAGTGCAGGGGTCCTGCACCGGTGTCTGGGGAGCTTGGATTGACAACGGATGATTTTTTTCACTTTCTCTCATCTGTATTTCGTATTTATTTTCACCAGCCTCTAGCCGAAATTTGGTCTTTAGCGAAATTAATGTAGGCCGCAGAGCACAGAGCATTAGCCAGTGACTTTGTCACCAATGAAAATGACAGATCATTTCAGATCGTATAGCTTTTGTTGTAGATACCCTGAAATTAACTAAATGACAAGACCTACTTGCAGGCAGAATAACCACTTTGAAATGACTAGTTATTCAACCTGCCTGTAGATCCTATAATTTACCCTATTAATAAAGAAGCACATATATTATTACCATATCTCACATTTTCAAAAATATTTTAGTAATTGTCTTTTGACATTAAATTTATGTTGTAATTTTGTTTTTCTTTATGCATTTGGAAACATTTGTTTGAGAAAGGCCAAATAGGCCTCACCTGTGTGGCAGTGCTCACTCACACTGCCCTAAGTGACCTTGGCCATTCACCTCCCCTCTCCGGCCCTGAGTCCCTCCCCAGTAAAATAAGGACACTGAGCTGCTGGTTCCCAGGGGCCTTGCCCACACTCAGTGATTCTTTCCCCAGAGTTAAGGAATCTCTGTGGTTGTTCCAGGTTCCTTGGGCATTCAGGTGGCTCAGATTGACCTCACCTTTGGGAGGTGTCCCACATTGCCACCCTCAGGCTGGCATCCCCTTATCTGCAGAAAGGCAGTAAGGGTGATTAGGGTAGTCAGGGGCACAACAAGCAGTTGTCAAATGCTACAGGCCAAAGAAGCCACCACTGTGACAGATGATAATGGCTCTTGCTTAAATGCATTATCACCTCAGGAAGCAGGAGAATGTAAGGAATATGTGTTAGCCCTTAGCCTTGAAATTGTCATGTTTTGTAGGACTTCCCCAAAAGACCCCAGGACAGGGAGCCAATGCTGTGGATCCTTCATCCTTTGTGTGCCAGGTGCTGGGGGAATCTGAAGAACTTTGAGTGTCCCATAACAAGGGTCATGGCATTTCAAGGGTACAGAGGAGCTAGGCCATAAAGCATCCAGCAGTGGTCTTCTGGGTGGACTTGAGAAGTTGGTTTAATTACATGTCACTTTCAGCTTGCAGAAGGGCTCAAATGGACTCTGCGGGACTGGCCAGAGAGAAAAGTCACTTTCCTCCACTTTCTTGGACCTCCTCTATCAATTTGACAGTGTTTAACTCCTGGCTCTCCTCCATCCATCCTTGCTGTCAGATAGGAGGGTCAGGCTAGTTTGGGCTACTTGGGGCCCTGAAGGCCTGGCATTTTGCAGGGAGGGACCCAGAGACACCTGGTGGGCCTTAGCCCTGTGCCAGCCAGAACTGAATGGGGAAGTGCCTGAGAGGAAATGACAGCCGAGCTGAGGGTGTGAGCAGGCCAGGTCAGATGCAGGAGGGAAGGAGGATGAGTCTCGTTCCAGTTGGAGAACAGACTGGGCCAGGGAAGCTCTCTAGGCTACATCTAGAGATGGCATTTTGATGTCTGGACAAAAGGTTGGGCTGGGATTGTGCATTGAGCAGGGGCCAACATGATCCGATTCAGAGGTATTTGAGGAAGACACTGGGAACTGCTGTGCACAGACCATGTTAGCAGCCACCATCCTGGAAGTAGGAACCCCAGGGCAGGGGTGGCCTGAAGACTCCTCAGCCAGAGAAGAGGGGGCAGGATGTGCCAACATACCACAGGCTGAGATGGAGACTTGTGGTCAGCCAGGAGATGGAGATGGAGAGTGAGGGTGAGGGCTTCCATTCACTGTGGAAATGCTAGGTCACATGGTCCTCCTTAAGAGCAGACCCCCAAGGCAGGACAGACAGGAGCAAGAAAGCTCAGCATGAGGCCCAGCAGTTCCCTCCCCAGAGAATGCAGGTGGGCCCCCATGGCCCAGCTGAGAAGTGAAGTGGCAAACAGAACCAATGAAAGAATAAGAAAAAGAGCCCTGCCCTGGCCAGTTTGGCTCAGCGGTTAGAGCGTCAGCCTGTGATCCAGAGAAAAAGAGCCCAGGTGCTGGCTTGATGCTTGAATTGAATTGAACTGAAATAGAGCAGGTCTTCACTGAGCACTGAAGGGTAAGCAAAGAATCAGCCCCTGTCCCGCCCTTTCAGAGCCTAAACTGTAGAAGGGGAGATAAACATTGTGCCTCACCCTGGCTGGTTTGGCTCAGCGGTTAGAGCGTCAGCCCGAAGACTGAAGGGTCTTGGCAGGTTCGATTCCTGGTCAAAGACATGTGCCTGGGTTGTAGGTTGGATCCTGGCTTGGGACTATGTGTGTGGGAGGCAGCCAATCATTGTGTTTCTCTCACATCTATGTTTTTCTCTCTTTCCTACACCCCCCCCCCCCAAAAAAAGACATTGTGCCTCAAAAACGAGTGGTGCTGCCCTGGCACATACCTGGGTAGCGGGTTTGATCCCTGGCCCTGGTCAGGGTGTGTGCAGGAGGCAACCAGTCAATGTATCTCTCTCACGTTATGTTTCTCTTTCTCTCTCTCTCTCCCCCTCTCCCACTCCCTCCCTTCCACTCTATCTAAAATCACTGCAAAAATATCCTTGGGTAAGAATTAACATAAAAATTTTTTAAATTGTGCTAAGTGGTCTGCATATATAAGAACTCACCTTATTTACACAAGGACTCTGCAGAGGTACCAGTAGCATCCCCATTGTACAGATATGCAAACTGAGGCCCAGAATGGTTAAGGCCCAAGGTCACACAGTAGGTGGGGGAGCCGAGGTTTGAACACAGTCTTTCTCTTCCCCAGATAGTCCTTCTCTTCCCCATGCCTGCCTGCCTTCTTGGCTTTGAGTCATTTTCAGAGCATTGAACCTGTTCTTTCTTCATTAATATATTTCTAAACTACTAGGCCAACTCACCCCACAGCTGGCCCCAGAGCAGTTGACAGCCAATGATAAATCTACATTTTTTTCTCTAAAGGATCGTTTATTGATTTTTAGAGAGTGGAAAGGACAGAGAGAGAGAAAAACATCAATAGGCTGCCTCCTGCATGCCCCCTGTGGGGAATCAAGCCTGCAACCCAAGCATGTGCCCTTGATCGGGAATCGAACCAGCAACCATTTGGTGCACTAGATGATGCCCAACTAACTGAGCCACACTGGCCAGCCCTACATTTTTTTTTATCCTCACCTGAGGATATTTTTTATCCTCACCTGAGGGAGAGAGGGAGGAAGAGAGAAACATCGATGTGAGAGAGACATATCGATTAGGTGCCGCCCGCACGACCCCAACCTGGGCTGGGGACAAACCGCAACCGAGGTATATGCCCTTGACTGGAATCAAACCCAGACTCTGGTCCCTGGGCGACGCTCTCACCCCTGAGCCATACTGGCCAGGGCTACATTTTTTTTTTTAATTGTTTGTCTGCTGGCCGTGGCTGGGTAGCTCAGTTGGTTAGAGCATCTTCCCAATACACCAAGGTTGCGGGTTGAATCTCCGTCAGGGCACATACAAGAAGCAACCAATAACTGCATAAATAAATGGAACAACAAATTGATGTTTCTCTCTCTCTCTCTCTCCCCCCTTCCTCTTTCCAAAACAAACAAAAGTCAAATAAATTGTTTGCTTCTGTGACTGCAGGAAATGGTTATTGTGAGACAAGGAAAGAAGGTGATTTTGGGGTGGTATAGCACTTTTGAGGAGGGCAGAGGGTGAGCCAGGGTGATAGCAGGCCTGGGGGAGAGCTCCTTGCGCTGCCTGGCCTCACACCCAAGAAGCAGAGGGGAGATGCTCATCCTCCTCCAGCACCACACCATCTCTTGCCTGGGATTCCAGAACCCAGACTACAGCTACTGGTCTAGTGGGTATTTGGTTAAAAGGGTATGGGGGCTAGCCTGGAAGCGTCCACATTTATAACATCACTGAAGTGGAAAACCCATTATGAGTTGTAAGAATGGGCCTTGGAAAGGTTGGGGGTCTCTAAATACAGTGGCTCTAAGGGAACTAGGGCACGGAGCAGGATGTTTGTAGTCCACAGATGAGAGAAGAACAGCACAGGTGTCAGAAGATGCATGAAATGCCTATGCAAGAGAGGATTCTAGAGGCTTCTACAGGCCATGTGTAAGAAGGTGAACATACTGTAGGTATCACTTCATTTTTATTTGTGTGTTTTTTTCTGATGCAAATTGTTGGTGGATCCTGAGGCTGAGAATCAACAAGATGGAGGCTCTTTTTTGGATGGTTTCCTTTCTAACCACACTATTTTTCTAACCACAAAGGAAAAAGGCAGATCGGTCTTCCACTCATGCCAGCCAATCAGCAGGACCCCCGCCTTCCTCTGGCCTGCCACCGCCACTCCAGGGCAAGGTTGTAGCATCTGCATCGGAAATCACAGGACATCTTCCTGCTGGCTCAGCTGGGAGGCCGAGGAGTGTTTTGCAAAAGCTGTTTATTCAAATTCTGAAAGATTGGTTAAAAGACTGCCACTCTTTTAAGCTCTCTACCCCAAGTCACAACTAGAGTTCCAGATGAAGCCTGAGTCAGGACAGGCCCTCTGCCATGTGGCCCTGGCCAGCTGCCTTTGTGTGGCCACTGTCTACATGGGCGTCTTTGAAAGCGTCTTTGTCGAAGTGGGCTATGAGCACTATGCGGAAGCCCCAGTAGCTGGCCTCCCCACCTTCCTAGCCATGCCTTTCAACTCGCTCATTAACTTGGCCTACGTGCTCCTGGGAGTATACTGGCTACAAAGAAATGTCAGTACCCCAGGGCACCCCAGTGAAGTGCAGCGGGCTTGTTACCTGAAAGATGTCTTCGCTAGCATGGCCCTGGTCTATGGCCCTGTGCAGTGGCTGCGGATTGGGATGCAGACGCGCCCCACTGCTGTGCTTGACCAGTGGTTTACCTTGCCCATCTTTGCGTGGCCAGTGGCCTGGTGCCTCTACCTAGACAGGGGCTGGGAGCCCTGCTTGCTCCTTGCCATCGAGTGCCTCTCACTGTTCAGTTATGGCCTTGCTCTGCTGCACCCCCATGGGTTTGACGTTGCTCTGGGTGTGCATGTTGTTGCCGCTGTGAGCCAGGCCCTGTGTGTCCACAGGCGCTACGGCAGCAACTACTCAAGAATGTACTTGGTTCTGGGAGTGCTTTCCTGCGTGGGCTTTGTGGTCCTGAAGTTGTGTGACCATCAGCTGGCACGGTGGCATCTCTTCCAGCGGCTCACAGGCCATTTCTGGTCCAAAGTCTGTGATGTGCTTCAGTTCCACTTTGCATTCTTATTTCTGACAAATTTAAACACTTGCCAGCAACTCCCTCCTGAGGGGAAGATGCATTAAAGTGTGGAAAGAAGCTACTTACAGCCACTGCCCCCAATGTCAAAATGGATGATCAGATGACATTTTGTCCTCAGTGTTAAATTTCCTGGGTATGATAAGATATGATTATTACATGGGAAACTGTCCTTTCCTTCGAAGTTATAGGCTTCAATGTTTAGAAGTGAAATGTTATACCCTATTGTACTATCATTGTAACTTTTCTGTAGTTTGAAATTTTTCAAAATAAAATGTTTGGGGGAGATGACCTCAAGAAATCCCTGATGCTCTCAGTTGAAGAGAAAATGGATGCTTGCAATAACTTCATGATGTGGGTTACAAGTGTGAGCTTGTGACAATGTACCCTGCCTGAGTAGCTTCTGGCCAGGGTTACCAGTGAGTGTTCTCAGAGGTGAGGGGTCAGGGAGAGTGAGTCACATGAAATACATGCCCAGCGGACTGATAGGGAAATCAGAAGGCCGGAGCACTAACTCACCATGACATCTTAACTGCGAGGCTAACAGCAGGTCACATGGAAGCCACGTCACTTCATACCCTTTGTGGACCAAGGCAAGGTGCGGTGTGTTCCAGGAGTGAGGAATGTCCGGCCCACGGACCATATAAGGTCCACGAAATCAATACCAGCTAACATCACCCACCTCACTAAATTAGTCTAACCAAATACAGCAGGCTAATTTTTTTAATCCTCTCCCAAGGGTATTTTCTCAAATATCTTCAGATAGAGTGGAAGGAGGAGGGCGGAGAAAGAGAGAAACATCCATGTGAGAGGGACACATCAACTGGTTGCCTCCCACAGGACCCCGACTTGGGCCGGGGATGAACCGCAACTGAGGTTTGTGCCCTTGTCCGGAATTGAACCCATGACTCTTTGGTCCTCAGGTTGACACTCTAACCGCTGAGCCAAACCGGCCAGGGCTAGCAGGCTAATTTTTAAGTTGATAATTTTGTATGGCCCGTGAATGATGTTATAAATATCCAAATGGCCCTTGGCAGAAAAAAGGTTCCCCACCCTGGGAATGAAGAAACACAAATATCAAAATTGAATTCTCAACAGGATGTTGCTCGGTGAGTCTACCCTCAGAGCCAGGGTGTGCCTTAGATGTCCTTAGAGCAACGATTTGCAACCTTTTTCATCTCATGGCACACATAAACTAATTGCTAAAATTCTGCGGCACACCAAAAAATATATTTTTTGCCCACCTGACAAAAAATAGGTATAATTTTGATTCATTCACACTGGACAGCTATTCTGTTGGCTGTTACCATTTTTAAGTTTAATTTAACAATCTAAGGAAAAAGAGGTCAGTGCCCCTGACAAAACAGTTTTTAAAATTCTTGCGGCACACTGGTTGAAAATCACTGCCTTAGAGGCTAGGGTTTCTGAAGTGTCACATGTCTGTAGCCATCAGAGGGACCCAGAGCTTGGTCTGAGCAATCCCCACATCTCTGTCACCCCAGGTCCTTAAGAACCAGGATCTGATGGTAACTCAGGCGGGTCCCTGGAGTTGGCATCTTTAAACCCCTCAGCATGCTTCTCATGCAAATGACAGTGTTTGAACCAGTGAGCCTGGGAATGATGCTGGAGTGGAAGTGATGCTGAGGATTCTGCCTTTGGGTTGCCCTCTGCAGACCCCCAGAGATCATCCCCCCTCTGCATTGTTTCTCCTTGCATGTCAATGTGTTCTTTAGGTGACTGTTTCATCTTCTGTCACCTGAAGAGCCTCTGGTCTTTAAAGACAAAGGTGAGGGCAGAGAGAGGATGCCCTGTTCCTGCCAAATGGCATCTCAGGACTGGACACCCATGTACATTAGCTCAGTGCCCCTGAGTCCTTTCTCCCTAGAGGACTCCCATGTTGGCATGCGGACCATTGCTAGGACTACCGAGGTGCTATTGAAACTGGGTACCTGGGCCAGATGATCTGTCCTGGCTGGGCACATCTAAAATGGGTGGTGGGGCCCTGGCCGATTTGGCTCAGCGCTTAGAGCGTCGGCCTGCTGACCAGAGAGACCCGGGTTCGGTTCCCACTAAGGGCACATACCTCGATTGCAGTTTGTCCCCGCCCTGGTTGGGGTCGTGTGGGTGGCAGCCACTCGATCTGTGTCTCTCATGTCCATGTTTCTCTCTCTCTCTTCTCCTCTCCCTCCTGCTCTATCTGAAGATAAATACAAAAAATAATAAAAATAAAATAAATAAAATGGGTGGCGGGTACCCTGGCCGGTTTGACTCAGCAGTTAGAGCATCGCCCACAGACCAAAGACTCACGGGTTTGAATCTGGTCAAGGGCACGTACCTCGGTTGCAGTTCATCCCCGGCCCAGGTCGGGCTTGTGCGGGAGGCAACCAGTCGATATGTCCCTCTCGCATCGGTGTTTCTCTCTCTCTCTCTCTCCTTTTCTCTTCCTCTCGCTCCCTCCCTCCCACTCTATCTGAAGATAAATGGAAAAATATCCTCAGGTGAGGATTAATAAATAAATAAATAAAATAAAATGGGTAGTGGTTTTCAACCAAGCCGTCACCGGAGAACCCAGCAAGTGTAAGCCCATAAGCATTGCCTCTGCTTGGGTGCCAGCCAAGCAGCTCTACCCCTCCCCCAAAGCCTGGGCAAATGGTGGGGCCTGGCCCACAACTTGGGGACCTAAAGCAGGGCATGCCAGCTGTCGAAGAACGGGCAGTACTTGCTTGGGGAAACAGTTTTATTCCATTATAGTTGTCTCAAAGGCTCTATACACCCTAGGAGAGGAAGAAGACTATGGGCGATTCCTGAGAGGCTGCCTTTATCTCAAAGAGGCCAGAGGGAGGGAAACAGAAAAATGTGCTTCCTTGGGTGGCTCAGTTAGAGATGGGGTGGGAGGATGGAGGAATTGGGAGGGCAGACTCTTCACTTAGTATCTGGGTAATTCCTCCCCCCCCCTTTTTTTTATTCCTTACCTGAGGATCTTTTCCCACCTATTATCAGATAGAGTGGGAGGGAGGGGGAGAGAGAAACAGAGAGAAACATCAATGTGATAGAGAGACACATCGACTGGTTGCATCCTGCATGACCTGACCAGAGCCAGGGACGAACCACAACTGAGGTACCTGCCCTTGACCGGAATTGAACCTGAGACTCATTGGTGCGCGGGCCAACGCTCTAACCGCTGAGCCAAACCAGCCAGGGCTGATTCCCTCCCGCCCCCTTTTGCTATTTCTCTCTTAGTAGCTGTTTAGTTGACTGACAGAGTGGACCCACTGAGAATTGTTGGGACTTTGCATAGTCTGTCTTGCTCATTCCATACCTTTGAACCATAAGCACCAATAACATTTTATTTCTACCAATACTTACTTGATAAATAACCCCAAGAACCTTCTGGTTTTCATTCAACTCCTGTGTCAAGCTGAGTCCCCACAGGAAGCAGGTGGTACTCTCAGATTAGGGTGATTCAGGACGGTTTCATGGAGAACTAGAGCACCACTCTGCTGGGGTGGGGGGAACCACAGGGGGACTTTACCACTTGGCCTGGGGAGACCCTGGGAAGGGTGACATCCACTGAAAGGACTCCTGTGGAAGGGACACCTTGAGTGGGGCAGAGTCCTCCAGAAGCCCAACCCCACTCCTGCAGGGGCTCCCATCCAAGGTTGTCAGATGAAATGCAGGACAACAAATAATATTTTAGGTACCAGTATGTCCGAAATACCACATAAAGTGTGCTTATATTGAAAATTTTTTCATTGTTATCTGAAATTCAGATTGAACTGGGTTTGTCTTTTTATTTGTTAAATCAGATAACCTACATTGAACCGACCCAATTAAAGCCAGAGACCTGGAACTTTCTCTATTTGCCCCATTTTTTATCAGTGTTTCTCAAAAAGTGTGGCCAGCATTAACCATGCAACTTCCTGGTCCCCTCCAGCCCTGGCTTCTGGGATGAGGACCACAGACCACCTGGGCCCTGCCCCGGGGTTGGAGGGTGCCAGCAATGTTTGAGACACTGGAGGAAGGAGGCTGGTGTCTGTGCCTACCCCCAGCTGTGCTCTAAGAAGTCCTTTTCATTTATCCCTCAGTTACTATCATTGTCTCTATCTCACAGCCCCACCCCATGCCCCCACAGCCCAGCTGAGAAGCCAATAGTTACCAAATGGGCCCTCTCCCCACATTTGGCCTAACGGTTTAGAGGTTCCAAAGCTGGGAGGAATCTTAGAAACCATCTGCGCCAACCCCCACATTTCACAGAAACTGAAACTCTAGAAGTTCGACTTGGCTGCAAGTTGCAACACTGAGCACCAGAAGCCCAGGCATCCCCACTCCCGGCTCAAGCCCTGGCCACCTCTGTTGCTTGACCTCTCCCTGCAAAAATGGCAATAGTTTTGCCACATGGCCTCTTCCCGGCCTTGCTAGGGATTTGCTCCCCAGTGAAAATAGTTGTGTTGGTTTTGCTCTGATTGTGTAGGTAACACAGGCTCATGGTGGGAGGGGGACAACTAACCCCCTGAGAGGACTGTCAGGAATCTGGTGGCTCCACTAAAGGACACATACTCCCGTGCACTTGCCCTCCCCACTCCACAGTGATGGGCACAGACACTGCCTCAGGCCCCATTGGACTTCAGTGACTCTCCAACTACTTCACTCTGTCCTCACCCAGTGCACCAGTCCCCGCTAGGAAGTGCAGATGTGCCCCTCTGTGCCCAGGAGCTCACCTTCCTCCAGGCCAGTCTCGGCAGTGCGATTGAAGGGCACGTGGGTTTTAAAGCCCTGGGTTACTTTTCCCACTGATGCTCACGATTCACATTTCTACAAGCAATGAGAGAGGGCTCCCTGGGCCCCCACCCACCAGCAGGTGTTAGCACGCTTTTTCATTTTGTGCCAATCTGATGTGAGTGAAATGAGATCTCCTTGTGACTCTAACTCATGCCTCCTCCACACACGTGTGCACAACTGGTGCTTGTGTGTTCGTTGGTTGGAAGTTTTTGTTTGTTCCTCTGGACGTTGCTTGTTTAAATCCTTTCCTCATTCTTCTCAATGTTCAGGAGCTCTTTTTATATTGTAAATATTAACCATTTATCTGTCACACAGATGATAAATACGTTTTCTTAATCTATGGTTTGTCTTTTGATTTTGTGGGTGTCCTAAAGCAACATGCTTAAAGATTGATGTAGTTACATATGTCTATATGTCTCTTTTCCTTCATAGGTTTTGGGTTTCTAGTCTTGCTTAAAACAGTTTTCTGGTTGTCTAGATTATACTTGTCTGCACATCAGCCAACTTTGTTAAACCTTTTTTTTATTAAAATTTTTTTTCTCTATTGATTTTAGAGACAGAGGAAGGGAAAGGAGAGAGAGATAGAAACATCAATGAGAGAGAACATCGATTGGCCACCTCCTGCATACCCCCCACTGGGGATCGGGCCCACAACCTGGGCATGTGTTCTGACCAGGAATCGAAATGGTGACTTCCTGGTGCATGGGTCAATGCTCAACCACTGAGCCACACCAGCTGGGCAACTTTGCCAAATCCTAACATCTATAGCTGCTTCAGATCTTTTTCTTTTTTAAAAAATAAGTTTTTATTGATTTTTTAGAGAGATATAGAAACATGGATGAGAGAGAAACATTGATTGGCTGCCTCCTGCACGCCCCCTATTAGGGATCGAGCCCAAAACCTAGGCATGTGCCCTGACCATTATGGAACCAGGACCTCTCAGTCCGTGGGACGACACTCAATCCACTGAGCCACACTGGCCAGGCAGATCTTCTTCACTATAAAAATTTAATATTAAAATATCGCCCTGGCTCGGCTGGTGTGGCTCAGTGGTTGAGCATCAACCCATGCACCAAGAGGTTGCCAGTTTGATTCCAGGTCACATGCCCAGGTTGTTGGCCCGGTCCCCAGTGGGGGGCATGCAGGAGGCGGCCAATGGATGTTCTCTCTCGTTGATGTTTCTATCTCTCTCTCCCTCTCCCTTCCTCTCTCTCTAAACTCAATAAAGAAAAAAAAAGTGTATATTACCCTGGCCAGTGTGGTTCAGTTGGTTGGGCAACGTCCTGTGCACTAAAAGGTTGCTGGTTCAATTCCAGGTCAGGGCACATGCCCAGGTTTCGAGTTTGATCCTGGGTTGGATGTTTCACTTTCACGTCAATCTCTATCTCTCTCTCTCTCTCTCTCTCTCTCTCTCTCTCTCTCTCTCCCTCCCTCCCTCCCTTCTTCTATCTCTAAAAATCAGTTTTAAAAAATTAAAAATGTTAAAGACAATAATTATAATAAAAATAGTTAAAATTTTACATTTAGAAATAAAACACAGCAGTTGTCATCACTGTCAATATGGTGATTTCCCAGAGTGTAGTTCACTGGCACACTTAGTGATCATGTGTAATCGAGGAGAGGAAATTCCCAAACCCTGTGTAAGATATTTCATTGCACCCTAGGAGAACAAAGGATATTTTGTTTCTCTGCAGTTAAAATTAGGCACATCAAACAGGCAAAGCATTTCCCTCTCACCTCTAAAAGTCTCCATGAGTAGAAATCTTTGGATAAATATCAACTAAGTGATTTGTGTCCTCAAACAAGTCCCCAAATAGTCATGCGATTAAGAAACACCTCTTCCCCTGCTAAGTGGAGGTTGGGTCCCATTTTTCTCAGCCCCAATATGTATGTGTAATCCCTATTCTCGTTGCTAACACAAGAAGTCTTCATCCTAGGTGCCCCTTGACTTTCTGCTGCCTCTCTGGTAAGTGACTTGGTGGCTGTTGGGCCACATGGCTCAGCAGGGGGTTGGCTGATTGCCAGGGCCTGCTGTGAGGTCTGGAGAGCTACTTTGCTATTTACAGCCTGGGCCATGGTAGCACACCAGGTCCTTCTAACCGTTTTCATGCTTTTCTGGTCTTTTTTTCCTGCTTCCCACCTTTCACTTTTATCTTTGCCTTCTGCTTCTCTTCAGAACTGCTGACTTCTGGTTTTACTTCTGCCTCTTCTTTCTCTGCCGCCCTAACTTCCACTGGGGCCTCCACCAGGGTGTCTGTACCGCAGTCCTCTCAGCTGGCACAGGCCTCTTCCTTTGAAAGACATGAAACCTAACAGATTGAGTTGGAGTCCCATCCCTGCCCTCCTGCCCCAGAGGTCACCACCATCTCGAGGTGGGTATACCCTACTCCCTGGCCTACTCTCATGCCTTTCTGACAAGTGGGCATGCGCACTAGGAATATATACTTCTGTCTTGCCTGTGTTGTAATGTTCTATAAATACATTACACAGTCCAGATCCCCTCCCACTGGCTGTGGGATTGGTCAGAGATGTTCTCCAGATCTCCTGGGTGCCCGTTGGGTAGTTCCTCCTTTAGTGCTGCCGTCTGTGCCTCTCCGCTTATGTGAGAACTTTGCAAGGCAATGTGCTTGCATGCAGCACAGCTACACTTCAATTTGACTGGAAGTTGCCAAATTCCTTGCCAAAGCGTTTGCTGAAATTACTCCCTACCAGACTTCCCACTGCTCCATGGCCTCGCCGGTACTTGGTACTATTAGAGGATTTACTATCTGTCAATCTGATGAGGGTGAAGTAGAATTTTATTTCCTTCTTGTTTGCCTTTTCTGGTTTAAAAGTGAAGTTGTCTGAAAAAAAAAATAAACAGAATTATGATATGATCCAACAATTCCACTTCTGGGTACATACCCAAAAGAATTGGAAACAGGGTCTCTAAGAGATTTGCATACCCATATACCTAGCAGTATTATTCATATTAGCCAAAAGGTCCATCAACAGAGAAATGGATGTACAAAACAGTAGAATCTTATTCAGCCTTTAAAAGGAAGGAAATTCAGCCCAGCCGGTGTGGCTCAGAGGTTGAGCGTCGACCCATGCACCAAGAGGTCGCCAGTTTGATTCCCGGTCAGGGCACATGCCCAGCTTGTGGGCCGATCCCCAGTGGGGGGTATGCAGGAGGTGGCCAATCGATATTCTCTCTCATCGATGTTTCTATCTCTCTCTCCCTCTCCCTTCCTCTCTCTCTAAAATCAATAAAGAAAAAATATTTTAAAAAATAAAAAGGAAGGAAATTTTAACACATGCTACAACATGGATGAAACTTGAGGATGTGATGCTAAGTGAAACCAGCAAGTCATAGTTGATAGATACTGTGATTCCACTTGTATGAGGTCCCTAGAGTTGTCAAACCCATAGAGACAGAAAAATAGAAGGGTTGGTGCCTGGGGCTGGGGAAAGGAGAGAAAAAGGAGTTAGTGTCTAATGGGGACAGAGTTTCAGTTGGGGAAGATGAAAAAGTTCTGGAGATAAATGGTGGTGATGGTTGCACAAAATATGAATGTTCTTAGTGCCACAGAGCTGTGAATTTAAAAATTGTTAAAATGGTAAATTTTATGTTATCTGTATTTAACCAATTTTAAAATTTTTGTTTATTTATTTATTTTTATTGATTTGAGAGAGAGAGGAAGGGAGAAGGAGAGAGAGATAGAAATGTCAATGAGAGAGAACATCAATTGGCTACCTCCTCCATGCCCCCCACAATTGGCTACCTCCTCCATGCCCCCCACAATTGGCCAGCTCCTCCATGCCCCCCACAATTGGCCACCTCCTCCATGCCCCCCACAATTGGCCACCTCCTCCATGCCCCCCACAACTGGCCACCTCCTCCATGCCCCCCACTGGGGATTTGGCCCACAACCCTGGCATGTGCCCTGACAGGGAATCAAACTGGCAACCTCTTGGTGTGTGGGTCAACACTCAACCACTGAGCCACACCGGCCAGGCTTAACCACGTTTTTTAAAAAGTCAACATTGGTCTCTGCAATTGACTACAATAGGTAGGAGGCTTTGGGTGAATTTCATAAGCTCTTTGTGCCTCCGTTTCCTCTCTCTTATTTTTTAAATTATTTTTTTGGCCCTGGCCAATTTGGCTCAGCAGTTAAGAGTGTCGGCCCGCGGACCAGAGAGTCCTGGGTTCGGTTCCCGATAAGGGCACATACCTCGGTTGCAGTTTGTCCCGGCCCCAGTGGGGTCGTGTGGGTGGCAGCCACTCAATGTGTTTCTCTCACATTGATGTTTCTCTCTCTCTCTCTTCCTCCCTCTCTCCCTCCCGCTCTATCTGAAGATAAATGCAAAAATATCCTCGGGTGAGGATAAAAAAAATAAAAATTAATTATTTTTTTGTTAATCCTCACCCGAGGATATTGTTCCATTGATTTTTAGACAGAGTGGAAGGGAGGGAGGGAGAGAGATATATATAGAGAAACATCGATGTGAGAGAGATACATAGATCGGTTGCCTCCCACATGACCCCAACTGGGGCTGGGGATCAAACCTGTAACCCAGGTATGTGCCCTTGACCAGAATCGAACCCGAGACCCTTCAGTCCACTGGCTGAAACTCTAATGGCTGAGCCAAACCAGCCAGGGAAGTTTCCTCTCTAACAGCACCTCTTTCCTATGGTATGGGGTGATTGTGAGGGATAGACGGGGTAACCCATAAAGGCATCTCAGGCTCTTCATATAAGATGTCGGTACTGTCAACTCTTCTCAGCCTTGCACTGCTTTCTTATGGATGAGGAGACACAAATCATTCTGGTGACTAGCTAACAGTAACTGAGGGCTTACTGTCGAGGAAAGTGAGTTTAGAGAAGTTGACTGAGCTTCAAGTTCACTGGAGGTAGGAAGTGGCCAAGGCGGGGTTAGCCCTGGCCACTTCCCCCCCTTGCTTTTGGCTGCTACTTTGTTAACTGGAGCCTTTTGACCACCACGACTTGGGATCCAAATTTCATTTTGAAAATACAGTTTTAGCCCTGGCTGGTTTAGCTCAGCAGTTAGAGCGTCGGCCCGCGGACCAGAGAGTCCCGGGTTCGGTTCCCTCCCACTCTATCTGAAGATAAATGCAGAAATGTCCTTGGGTGAGGATAAAAAAAAAAGAAAATACAGTTTTAAAATTGAGACATAAATTACATACCCTAGTTTTACACTTTTATAAGTATACATTTCAGTGTTTTTTAGTATATTCACAGGGCTGTGCCACCATCATCAATTCTGAAACTAGGCACTAAATGGGTCCAAGGCCACCCATCAATACTTGAATCAAATTAAGCAGGGACAGGGTTGAATCATATATGAGCATTTATTCCAATAATGCCGGCAGTATAGGGAGAGCAGTTGGTCACCCTGTAAATTTTGCTCTTAGACATTTCATTTCACACAAACTCTTATGTAGGGTTAGTAGGTGGGAAAAATCTAACGTTACTAAGTTCCCAGGATCTGACTTCTTTCATTGTCCTAGCAAAGATTGGCCCCGGAACACTGCCTCCCTTCAGATAGGTTCTGTCCTTGTCCTTGATCTGGGCTCAGCGCTGCCTTATCTTCAGGGCCTGTTCTCCTTCTTGTAACATGTCCTTCAGTTTCCCAGGATCTGTAAGAAAATCTTTTCTTTATTCTGAGTAGCTATTAAACAATTGTGATTCTGTTTCTATTACGTGCCCCTCCCCTATCACTTGGATATACCACAGGTCAAGTATAGACACAGGAGACCACTATGCCGGGCCCCTACCTTCTCAGCTTCACCAGAGAGCACCCTGCCCTTGCCAGGCAAGCCGTTCAGAAATATTTACCATCTGAAATTCTTCATCTTTGCTATTCAGATGCCCCCCCCCCAATTGTTCTTTATATTGTGCAACCCAAACAGGTAGGTGGAGGAGCTGAACCTATAACACCAACGAGCTGAGCCGGCTCCACTAGAGGCTTCTGCAGGAGCAGACATAACAAATGACATATGTCATCCCTGAGAGGACTTCAGATCAAGGGACTGTCAGAAATTACAGAGATTGTCATATGTATCAAAACCACAATGTCCAGGCATATGCTGTCTACTAGAGACACACCTTAAACATATGTCTGCAGAAAGATTACATGTGAAAGAATGAGAAAAAATATATACTAGGTACTTACTAATCAAGAGAGAGCTGGCATAGCTATATTAATATCAGACAAAATAGACTTTGGGACAAAACAAGAACACTTTAGGAATAATGTTAAAATTGATTCAAAATATATAAAGCAAAAATGGAGAGAACACCAGGAAGAAATATACAAATCTAGCATCATAGAGGGAGATTATTTATTTATTTATTTATTTATTTATTTATTTATTTTATCCTCACCTGAGGACATTTTTGCATTTATCGTCAGACAGAGAGGGAGGGAGAGAGAGAGAGAAACATCGACACCCGGGCCGGGGACAAACTGCAACCGAGATACATGCCCTTAGCAGGAACCAAACTTGGGTCTCTCTGGTTCGCCGGCCGATGCTCTAACCACTGAGCAAAACCGGCCAGGGCTAGAGGGAGGTTATTATGGGCTACCCTTAGAGGTGTTTAGGTCAAGCAGACAACAGTTCTGTGAAGATACAGAAAATGTGAACAAGCCTGTGACTAAAGGCTCTCTAATGAGCTGGTGTCTTCCCAAGTCACCCCATGTCCAAAAGTGGCATCTAAAGACAGTGGCAGCATCCTAGCCATAAAGCAAGAAGCAAGGAAGTTAGAAGACTTGGTGTCAGATCACACTGTTGGAGCAAAGTGCAATTAGGTTCTAAGTCAACACGTGCACTCACACACACAATCGCATTACATTGCAAAGTTTTAAAAATCATAAGGAGAATTTAAAAATACTTAGAACTACATTAATAAAAATAACTACATAATAAAACTGGTGGGTGATAGTGAAAGTGGCACTTAAAGTGAAATTTACAGCCTTAGAAGTTCACATATTAAATTATTTTTTATTGAGCCAGAACACATTAAGTGTACACCTTGAACTTTCCCTACATATGCAGTGGCATTCCATCAAATCAACCCCCAAATTTAAATATCATTGTGACCTCTATCACTACAGATTGGTTTTGTATGTTCTAGAACTTCATAGAAATGGAAGCATATAGCACATGTGTGTGACATTCATACACATATCAGCACATTCATTCCGTTTCATTACTGAATAGTATGCCATAGTATGGATATATGACAGCTTTGTTTATCTGTTTGTCTGTTGATGGATATTTGGTTTGTTTCTAGTTTTTGGCTAATATAAATAAATATAAAGGTGCTACAGACGCTCACACAAGTCTTTTTATGGACATATGCATTCATTTCTCTTTGGTAAACACCTGGAAGTGGAATTGCTTGCTTGGAGTAAGTGAAGTTCAAGTTCATAAGAAACTGTTCAACAGTTATCAAAAGTGGCTATCCCAGTTCACACTTCCCGTGGCTCCATGTCCTCATCAGCACTTGTTATGACCACTCACTCTTTTTAGTGTTAGTCATTCTGGTATATGCGTAGAACTCTCTCATTGTGGTTTTATCTTGCATTTCCCCATGACTAATGAGGTTGCACATCTCTATGTCTGCATCTGTCCTAGTGGGAGAGCAGGAGGCGAGCGGAAGAGTGGGAGGAGGTGAGGGAGTATAAGGAGGAGAGTGGGAAGGGAGGGTATAAGGAAGGGAGGGGGTGTGGAGAAGGGATGGGAGACAGAGGGTAGGAGGAGTGGCAGGGTCCTGAAGGGAAAAACACTGGGGCCCTTTAGGGCTGGCTTCTCACTCTTGAACCACTGCAACCCAAGGTGAGGTGGGTTGTGGGTCTGAGCAGTGGCCTTAAGTGGCAGGCTGGTAGGGACCCTGACACTGCCATGGTCTGAAGGGTTTTAAGGCACACATTGGGTCCACAGTGGGAACTGACATTGTCAAAACTGATCCCAGAAGAGAGAGAACAGCTGAGCAGAGGAGAAAATGGGTTGATAGACAGACACTCTGCCACAGCCTCAGGCCTCAAATGAATTCTTTCTGGCCTTTCAGAAATGGGTAGTTCCAGTGTGTTAAAGAAGTAAAGAAAAGCTTCCAAATGTGTTTCATGAAACCAGAAAAACCTTCTCCTAGAAGAACATTAATGCCTCAGAGACAGACTCTGTCTCAGTCACTGCTCCACTCTAGAATCCGGAGACACATCTGCTGCTCGGCAGGTACTCCTGGGCTGACTGACTGAAGGAATCTGGTTTCCAGACTTGACAAAGATCACACACACACACACACACACACACACACACACACAGAAAACTACAGGTCATTATCACTGATAAATATCGATGAACATTTTAAACATTAAAAATTAGCTAGTAGCCCTGGCTGGTTTGGATCAACAGTTAGAGTGTTGGCCCAAGGACCAATGAGTTGCAGGTTCGATTCTGGCCAAAGGCATGTACCTCGGTTGAAGTTTGTCCCTGGCCCTGGTCAGGGTCGTGCGGGAGGTAGCATGTTGATGTGTCCCTCTCACGTCGATGTTTCTTTCTCTCTTCCTTTCTCTCTCTCTCTCCCCCTCTTACTCTGTCCGAAAATAAATGGAAAAATATCCTCGAGTGAGGATTAAAAAAAAATTAGCTAGTGTAACTCATTTGGTTGAGTGTTGGCCTGTGCACCAAAACGTTGCCAGTTGGATTCCTGGTCAGTGTACATGCCCAGGTTGTGGGTTCGATACCTCATCAGGGTGCATGCACAGGCAACCAATCGATGTTTCTCCCTCTTCCTTCCTCTCTCTCTTTAAAATCAATAAAAACATATTTTTAAAAATTAGCTAGTATAATCCAAGAGTAGATGAAAAAATGAATACCAAAAGTGCAGCGATGACTCAATTAGGAAGTGGGTCATTATAATTAGTAATATGAACGTGTCTAAGGAGGAAAACATGACATCAAAACATGTCAAGCCCTGGCCGGTTTGGCTCAGCGGTTAGAGCGTCGGCCTGCGGTCCCGAGAGACCCAGGTTCGGTTCCCGCTAAGGGCATGTACCTCGGTTGCAGTTTGTCCCTGGCCCTGGTTGGGTTGTGCGGGTGGCAGCCACTCGATGTGTGTCTCTCACATTGATGTTTCTCTCTTTCTCTCTTCTTCTCTCTCCCTCCCACTCTATCTGAAGAAAAAATGGAAAAATGTTCTCGGGTGAGGATAAAA
Source organism: Molossus molossus (assembly GCF_014108415.1). Classification (NCBI taxonomy): domain Eukaryota; kingdom Metazoa; phylum Chordata; class Mammalia; order Chiroptera; family Molossidae; genus Molossus; species Molossus molossus. Next base: position 91,199,652 of record NW_023425355.1, on the reverse strand, counting down.
AAAACACACAAAAACATGTCAAAAAGATATTTGAGCCCTGGCCAGTTTGGCTCAGCGGTTAGAGCGACGGCCTGCGGTCCAGAGAGACCCGGGTTCGGTTCCCACTAGGGGCATGTACCTTGGTTGCAGTTTGTCCCCGGCCCTGGTTGGTCATGTGGGTGGCAGCCACTCGATGTGTCTCTTTCACGTCGATGTTTCTCTCTCTCTCTCTTCCTCTCTCTCCCTCCCACTCTATCTGAACAAAAAATGAAAGAATGTCCTCGGGTGAGGATAAAAAAAAAACAAAAAAGATATTTGAAATAATTCCACTTCTGGGTATCCACCCAAAAGAATCGGAAGCACCCTAGCACACTGTGTTCACAGCAGCATTACTCACAGTAGCCAAAATGTGGGAGCCACCCATGTGTCCAACGGGTGAACAGATAAATGGAATATGGTTTATCCATGCCATAGAGTATCATTCAGCCTTCACAAGGTAGGGAATTATGATACATGTTTCAACATGGATGAAACTTGAGGACATTATGCTGAGTGAAATAAGCCAGATACTGTATGATCCACTTACATGAAGTCCCTAGAGGAGTAAAACTTGAGACAGAAAGTAGGGTGGTTGGTGCCAGGGGTTGGGTAAGGGTGATGGGGAGTTAGTGTCTAAAGGGGACAGATTTCAGTTTGGGAAGATGAAAAAGTTCATGAGATGAGTGGTGGGGATGGTTGCACAGCAATGTGAATGATCTGAATTTAATTGCCACTGAACTGTACAGTTAAAATGATCAAAATGATAATTTTTATGTGTATACTTTACCACAATAAAAAATAAAATAAAAAAGGTATTTGATAAAATTCAGTTCTCTTAATACACAGGAACTGGAATTGATGCTGTTCCAGTTAAACTATCGCTGCAGAATAAACTACCCAAAACAGTGGCTTAAAACAATTCCAAGTGTTCATTTTACTCATGGATCTACATCTCTGCTCTATGTGGCATCAGCTGGGGCCAACCCACTGAGGGCTAAAGCCACCATTGCCACGATGGCAAGCGGGGCACTTGGTGCTGAATGTCAGCTGGGAGCTCAGCTGGGGCTGAGTGCAGAGGTATTGGTTCCTCTGTACCTGGGCCTCTTCATGTCGCCTTCCTCACTGCATGGTGTCTGGTTCCAAGAATGAACATCCCAAGAGAGGTACCTAACTTTGGAAGTCTAAACTAGTATCTCTCCTGCTAGATTCCATCTAGTCAAGGCAGTCAGAGGCCTACCCAGCTCTGGCTGGTTTGGCTCAGTGGTTGGAGTGTCAGCCTGCAGACCAGAGTCAAAGATTCGATTCCAGTCAAGGGCAAGTACCTGGTTGCGCCTTGGTCCCCGGCCCTGATTGGGGTCGTGCAGGAGGCAACCAGTAGATGTGTCTCACAATGATGTTTCTCCCTCCCTCCCACTCTATCTAAAGATAAATGGAGAAATATCCTCAGGTGAGGATTAAAAGGAAAAAAAAAGGCCCACCCAGGGTCAAGGGGGCCCCACCTCTTGATGAGGGAGTGGAAATGTCTTTGAAATGCAAGTTGGGATGAAAAATATTCTAGCCATTTTTAGAAAGTGAAATTTGCAACAGATGATAGCTTCATGAGCTGATACCATATATATATATATATATATATATATATATATATATATATATATATATTCAAAAGGCGGTGTTATGCTTAAGGGTGAAGCCCCAGAAGCATTTTCATTAGCCAAGAACAAGACTATAGTCCCATGATCATTATATTGTTTAACACTGAAAAAGAAAAATATAGCCCGGCCGGTGTGGCTCAGTGGTTGAGCGTCGACCCATGCACCAAGAGGTCACCACTTTGATTCCTGGTCAGGACACATGCCCAGGTTGTGGGCCTGATCCCCAGTTGGGGGTATTTCTATCTCTCTCTCCTTCTCCCTTCCTCTCTCTTTAAAATCAATAAAGAAAAAAAATTCTTTTAAAAGAAAAAGAGAAATATAAGGAATATGTGTTGGAAAGCACAAAGCAAAGCTCTCATTATTTGTAAATAAGATGATCATACAACTGAAAAGTCCAAGAGAATCAACTGAAAAATAATTCTTAAAAATAAACAAATGCAGTCAGTTGGCTGGTTACAAATTAACAGCATACTAAAAAAAGAGTGGATTTCTATGTAAACACAAGTTAGAAAATCTAGCAGGGGTGGGGTTGGGAGGGGTGGGAAGACATAACCAGAGAACTGTATGCATATATGCACAACCAATCAATAAGGACACTAGGCTGGGGAAGGCAGGAGAGGGATGGGAGTGGAAAGGAGGGGGTCAATGGGAAAAAAGGGGGACATCTGTAATACTTTCAATAATAAATAAAATAAGTAAATAAATAAAAAATTTTAAAGGGAAAATGTAGCAGGGGACCCTGCTCTGTGCCCATTTCCTGTAGCAGTACCACCAACGAGAAAAACCAACCAATAAGCAAGACAGCTGTCATCTTTACAATATCCAGTCTCATGTAGTGACATGAAGCTCAGTGTTCCTCTTGGCAACTGGGCCCCATAGTGGAGAGAGCCCGTCTGCTGCCCTAGGCTCTGCCTCGGTTGGTGGGAGACAGCCAAGGTATCAGGGAGCAGCGGCCACCCATCATCAGTCAGCGAGGCGTCCTTTTGGTTTGGGTGTGCTGGAATGGCTTGTGAGGCAGGACTGGAGTCACCTTGCCAGCCCCGATTCTGGCTGTCTTCACTGGGCCTGATCTGAGACTGGGCATCATTTTCTCTTGTCGCATCTGGTTTCACTCCTTCAACCAGTCTTGGTGATAGTCTCAACTCTCTGGAAGCGTATGCATGAAATGGTTTTATTTTTACCAGCACTTGCTCCTGCCCCACCATTGGGTTGTACCACATCCCTCTTAAGACCTTAAAGGCCGAATCCATCGTTTTTTCAGGTCTCCTGTAATTAGTCTCGTGGTTCTTGAAACCAATGGTGTTCATTTTACCTTTGTACCCAATTCAAAGTGCACTCCTGCAAGGGAGCCCATCTGTCTTGGGCTCCAACCTCTACCTGGCTCTTCAGCTCCGCTGCAGGCAGCCTACCCCACAGCTCTTGTTGCTGGGGGCCCTCAGGAGGAGATCCTGGTGGGTAGGAGTCACAGAGACAGCCCCCTTGAAGCCTATCATCTCCTTGCTCTGCTGAAAACTGGCCAAATAGGCTGCCCACAGCTGGGCCCTCCTCAGCTGCCACGGCTCAGCCCCCAGCACCTGGGCTGTGGGGTGGGGGTCTGCCAACTTCCAGATGAGACAGGGATGAGTCAAGCACCTCTAGTCTCCAGGAGTGATTTTCTTGGGGCACCCCTCTCTTGGCTTTGCAGAGGGCAAGCCCCTCCTCCCATGAACTCCCCTCAAGTATTACACCTCATCGGTCTGGGCAGTATTGTGGCAGCTGGTGGTGTTGGAAGGGCCGGCCTGTGCCTCTCAGCAAGCCCCAAGGCTAGGCGCTGCCTCCAGACAGAGGCTTTTGACCTCGGAATGTGACCTACTCAGGCAAGAACTGAAACCATAGTTTATCACCCAGCCTCTAGTCTCCCCGTGGTAACAGGCCTTTACTATGTCAGGAAATTCTCATCTAGGAAGAGGAAGTTGCAAATAACTTAATTGTTAATTTCAGGAGCTTCTGAAAATTCATTTATCCAAACATTAGATTATTCAACTAGGCCTCCTCGGGGTAACAACCCCCAGCTGAGAACAGCAGCTCACTCAGCTGGGCTTTTCAGAGGGCTCTTCATTCTTCAAGGTCACCTTCAGAGCGCTCCCTTGCAGGACCCACCCTAGTTACAAATACCCCACCCTTGACCTCGCCCTTCCAAGAAGCTTCTAAGGCTCTTTCCTGGTTGTGGTGTCCCTTTCTGCAATGATCATTGCTTTCCTTGAACAACAAGTCATTTAGGTGGTCTTATATGGGAATGGGAGCCAACAGTGGCCTAGGGGTCTTAATTGTGAAATCTAAACCAACTTCTTTCCTAGCCCTATGTTAAACCACACTGCAAGCCAATATGCCTTCCTGTCCCCATGACAAACAGTTCTAGGACTGGGAATCCTTTCCCATTCCATTGTCAAACGGGAACAGAGAAAAGCAAACTAACTTCTGGTGCCAGGACATACTTGCTCCTTCTTGGAAGTTAAGACTGTGCCCCCAAACTTTGTGGCTCCTCATTGTGTGGCTCTGTCCAATCCTGGCCTACGTTGCGTCCACCAATCCAATGTGATGTCATCACCTCTGCCTGCCCTTGAGGTCCCACCTTGAAATTGCCACCAGCTCTAAAGATCTGTGTATTTCTTCTAGCTTCCTTTGTTGAGGTGGTGTTCTTCATTGTAGTGAGTCCAGTAAACTCAGCTTTGCCTGATCAACAGGTTTTTCTGGTGGTCATTTCTGGTGGTTTTTCTGGTAGACTTACAGCCAATAGCTGCAATTGGGAAAACCGGGGGGAAGTTCCCCTTTATCACCTCTAGTGGCTGCACACAGGTAGAGAGAAACCATAGGCATATCCTCAACAGAGGTTGTATTCAGTTCCCAAGTTAATTAACCAAAGATGCAGAATAGTGTCCAAAGCCAGATGGCCCCATAGGGCAGGGGCAGATGCAGCCCCCCACCCCTGAACATGCCTCAGCCAGGCAAGGCCTCCAAGACTGGGAAGAGCTCATTTCTTCTTACACAGGAGGATCTCTGAGTTCCCCTCCTTGCATGAATGCCTCTATGAAAGGCTAGAATGATTTGTTCAACCCAGGCCATGGGCTGTGTCTGTCACATTGCAGGGCCTCCTGCCCTTTAGAGACTTAGTGCTGTGGCTAGCAGTTCTATTTCATATGTGATTTTTGTTCTATTCAGTTCCTATTCAGTTTCTATTTTTCAAAGAAAGTTGTTAATTTAATCTAGAATTTCAAACATATTGGCATAAAGTTATATGTAGCATTTAGTCTTTTTCATTTTTATTTCTTCCTTAATCCACACTTTATTTAGAAGGACAATTTTAAATTTCCAGTTGGACATTTTGCAGGGAGGAAATGTTATCTTTTCCTGGTCCATCCGAATTTCTTTGTGTTGCAGTGGGTGGTCAGTCTGATTTCCACTTATTGGAATCGCTTGACATTTTCTCTGTGGCCCACAGCACAATATTTTCTTGAAAGTTTCATGTGTGTTTGGAGAGTATCCTCTGTTTGTTGGGCACAGTTCTGTGTGTATACCTATCAGATCAATGTTGGTCTTTTGCATAAAATATTTAAACATTAAAAGATAAACTCATAACAGAAGAAAACAGAGTGGCTTTTTAAAATGATCTTGAAATGGGAAAACCTTTTTTAAACCTGATATTGCAAGCCAGAAGCTGTAAAGAAAAAGATTAATACATTTTTGCATGGAAAGTACCATGAACAAAATTAAAGATATCAAAAACCAGGAGAGAATATTTGTAGCACATACAGAGACCAAGGGTTACAGTACTGAATATGGAAAGAACTCTCCCCACCAATAAGAAAAAAACCTACAACCCAGTGGAAATCTGACCACGGAAATGACTAAAGAACTCACATGAAAAGAAACTCAAAAGGCCCATGAAGACAATAAAGGAATGTCCAACTTCACTCATATTGAAAGAAATGCCAATAAAGAGCAACATATGCTTTTTCACTGATTATATTTGCAAAAGTGAAACTTTTGCTGATACCAAGGTGTTTTGGAGGCTACTTTGGTTTCATCTATCAAAACAACCTAGCCATCCAGCTCCTAGTGGGGGTCTTGCCTAAAGATACCTTTGCCTAAGTGTGCAAAAATGCACCTGCAAGGATGCAGGATTGTTTATTATGATGGCAAAAGCACAAACAAGAAAACTGGAAACCTTCCACAGAGGACTGGTTAAGTAACTTGACAATATATTCATACAGTGTCTACTACATAGCTCTGCAGAAGAACAAAGGTAAGGTTCATCTGCGTGCCAGGGAGCAGCCTTGGTGTCTCTTGCTTGGCCAGGCGGCAAGGTGCAGGAAGGCGAACGGGGTCTGAGTCACGGGAAGTGAACCAGGAAATTGCTGTCAGGGAGGAGAGTCCAGGCTGGGAGAGTGAAAAGGGGTTTTTCTTACTCTCTACACTACACTTTGGTACTGTTTGGATTTCTTTGTAATGAGCAAGTATTTTTATTTGTTTTTGCCTTTTTTGTTCTTGTTAATCCTCATCCGAGGATATTTTTCCATTGGTTTTTAGACAGAGTGGAAGGGAGGGTGGGGGAAAGAGAGAGAAGCATTGATGTGAGAGAGACACATCCATTGATTGGTTGCCTCCCGCACGACCCCAACCAAGGCGGGGATCAAACCTGCAACCCAGGTACGTGCCCTTGACTGGGAATCAAACCTGTGACCCTTTGGTCCCGGGGTCCATGCTCTAACTGCTGAGCCAAACCGGCCAGGGCTGAGCAAGTATTTTTAAAAGAAAAAGTTTGTTTTTTAAAAATCAGACTCTAAAAAACATTCTGGCTAGAAAAACAAATATGGACACATGGTGGCCAGGAATGGGGGTCCCTGTGATCCCAGGTTGGCTTCACTCCAGCCCGCTCACTGGTTGCCCTAGAAACAGGCTAAGAGAGGGGAGTTGGGTATCTGGGGTGGCCATTAAGGCAAGTGACTCAGCAGAAAACCCAACCCCAGAGGGCGGTGTCCACTCACCACTTCACCTGCTTTCATTCTCATCCAAAAAAACAACAGGGAATGAGGATTTCTGATGTCACGTTTGCAATCTGCTGAGATGATAAAAAAAAAAAATGAAGGTGTAGGACAAGTAGACCCTCGCTTCTAGTTTCTCACTAGCTCAGCATCATTTCTCTGCTCTCCTGTCCCTAGGAGACCCCTTAACTCTGCTGGTCTGTCCTTGGGCTTTACTTAATATGCAGCCTCCACTTACGGTGCTCTGTTCTAGACCCTCCTGCTGATAGCAAAAAGCAAGCTTCCTTTCTCCAGTGCTTACTCAAGGTTGCTGCTTCAGCAACTGGTGGCCTAGAGACCACAAGCATGGGTCTTGGAGGTTTTTAGAAAAACAACAACAACAATAATAAAACCCCAGAAAAATAGAAAACAAAAACCTACCCACCACTAGTGGCTGAATTGAGTATGGTTCATACATTTGACTGAAAGAAAAGCTGAGAGACACAGTTTGGGTTTGGCTTCCTTCTGGCTTGCTTGGGCACACATCTGTCTGAGTGAGGGAAAACCAACAGCAGAGTTCCACATCTGACTTTTGCGGAGTGACCCTGCTGTGTTCTTGTGGACAAACCCAAGGGGCAGGAGAGGGGGCCTTGACAAATATGATGGTGGCCTGGGCTAGGGCAGAGGCCATGGAGATGGTGCAAGGTAAATGGAAGATATATATACAATCCGGAAAAAAATAAAATGTGTTGGTTATTTGGTGTTGGGGGTGTGAGTTAGGGAATGGAAGGAGTCAAGAATAATTTCTGGAGACTTCTGATTCTGGCCATGATGTTATATCAGACTCTTATTGCAAATGGCTACACAAGTTGGACAAAATGCATTTCTTAATGAACCCTTTGGAGGACTTGGAGAACAAGCAGCAAAGGCATGACTCCAAGCGCTACAATCCTTAAGATAAGGGTACACGTAGGAGACGAGCACCACAGTCACTCTAGCTTGTCCCCAAACACCAGAGGAGAAAGGACAGAAGCAATGTTTAACGAAATACTGGCTAAGAATTTTGCAAAGCTGACAAAAAAACATGAAACCCCAGATTCAAGGTTATAAACATTAAGCAACAGAGGTACAAAGTAAATCACATAAGTTACCATATGACCTAGCAATTCCACTCCTTAGAGCTAGTAAAACAAGGCCACACAAAAACTGTTACACAAATGTTCACAGTGGCACTATTCATTGTAGCCCCAAGTGGAAACAACCCAAATGTCCATGAACTGATGAATGGATAGAAACAAAATGTGGTCTCTCCATACAATGTGATATTATTCTGCCATAAAAAGGGATGGAGTACTGACACATGCTACAACCTGCGTGAACCTTAAAATCATTGCACTAAGGGAATGAAGTAAAACATCAAAGATCATACTTGAATGATCCCATTTATATGAAATATTCAGAATAAGTAAAACCATAGAGACAGAAAGTGAATTAGTAATTGTCTCAGACTGGGAAGAGGACGGGGAGGATGGGGAGTGACTGCTAAATGGCACAGTGTTTCTTTCAGCAGTGATGAAAATGCTGTGAAATAGGGTACAATGTTGATCGCACAACTCTGTAAATATATGAAAAACCGCTGAATTGCAAGTTTTAAACAGATGGACCTTAGGGTATGTGAATTATGTTTTAATAAAGCTGTTAAAAACCCTCGCACATTTTCCCCAGCCCTCTTAATAAACACATGAAGGAGACACACACTTCTCTCAGGTTATAGAGGACAATCACAGCGTATTTGTTTTTTAAAGTGTTACTCAAAATATACTGACATCTTTGTTGTGGAACCCGTGGAGGGTTTGGGTACTGTTTGTAGGGGTAATCAAGATCAGAAAACAGCTGAAAATGGCTTATTTGGTAATGTCTCTTATAGTGATGTTATCCTCTGGTTATTTCCTTGACCCTATTTTCTGCCAAGAAATGAAGTAATTGGAGAAAGAAAGGGAGGGAGGGAGGGATCCAAGATGGAAGAACATGGAGAGCACTAAAAAGGGAATATATGTGGGTAAATACAAGCAAAAACAGACTGTTCGAAGCAACACCAATAATGTCCTTTGGGGTTTAAAATATATGAAGAGTGTCAAAGGTAAGGGGGAGGGGTCAATGCCAGGATGCAGATCCATTTTTTTTTTTTTAAAGAACAGTTTATTGATTTTTAGAGAGGAAAGGAGAAACATCAATTGGCTGCCTTCTGGGAAAGTGCCCTGACCTGGAATCGAACCAGCAGTCTTTCGGTTCAGGGGAAGACACCGAACCGAGCCACACTGGTTAGGGCTGCAGACCTAATTTGTAGGGTGACGCTAGAGTGGTTACACAGATGGCACCACTGGAAGAAGATGAGAAAGGAGAAAGGAAAGGATGAAGAGCAGATGCGACAGCAGACAACAAACAGTAAGATGCGCTCTTAAACACATCAGGAGGGTGATGGGGTGTTACTGTTTAATGGGCAAGATGATGAAAAAGTTTGGGGTATAGCCCTGGCCGGTTTGGCTCAGAGGTTAGAGTGTTGGCTCGAGGACCAAAGAGTCGTGGGTTTGATCCTGGTCAAGGGCAGGTACCTCGGTTGCGGCTCAGTACCCGGCCCTGGTCGGGGTTGTGTGGGAGGCAGCCAGTCGATGTGTCCCTCTCACATTGACATTTCTCTCTCTCTCCCTCCCACTCTATCTGGAAGATAAATGGGAAAGTATAATTGGGTGAAGATTAAAAAAAAGGGTTTGGGGAACAGATAGTGGTGATTGGTACATAACACTGTGGCTATCTAATGCCACTGAACTGTGCACAAATGGTTCAAATAATAAATATTATGTCATGTATATTTTAACACAATAAACACACACACACAGCCATGTCAGCAAATACATTAAAATGTAAATGGGTAAATAATGATTGCCAGGCTGGATTAAAGGGAAAAAACAACAACAACAATCTGTAGCTTAAATGTTTGTTTGTTTTTTTAATTGAATTTGTTTTAGAGAGAGCTGAAGGGAGAGAGATAGAAACATTGATGTGAGAGAGAAACATCAATCAGCTGTCTCCTGCACTCCCCCTACTGGGGATCGAGCCCAAGACCCAGGCATGTGCCCTGACCGGGAATCAAACGGGACCTCTCAGTCCATGGGACGACGCTCAGTCCACTGAGCCACACTGGCTGGACTAACAACATTCTGTTACTTAAAAGAGATACAATATATATTTTAAAATAGCTTTATTAAAGTAGAATTGACATAAAAAATATTTAAAGACTACATTTTGAAAGTTTTATCTGTGAAACCGCCACCACAATTGAGAGAATGAACATATCCATCACTCTCAAAAGTTTCCTTGGGCCTCTGGTGACCCCTTCCTTGAGCCTATCCCTCCCCACCCACCTTTAGGCAGTCACTGATCAGCTTTCTGTAACAAGAGATAAGTTTACATTTCCTAGAACTGTACGTAAATGGAGTCATAAAGATAAATGAAAAAAAGGCATAATGCCTTTTTTTGGTCTGGCTCCTTTCAGCTAGTGTAGTTATTCTGTCCAACAGTTTTTTTTTTCCCTTAATCCTCACCCAAGGATATTTTTCCATTAATTTTTAGGTAGAATGGAAGGGAGGGAGGGAGGGAGGGAGGGAGGGAGAGAGAGAGAGAGAGAGAGAGAGAGAGAGAGAGAGAGAGAGAGAGATTGAGAGATTGGATACCTCCCTGACCCTGATTGGGGCCAGGGATCAAACCTGCAACCCAGGTATTCCTTTTACAAGGAATCAAACCCTCGATCCTTTGGTCCATGAGCTGATGCTCTAACTGCTGAGCCAAACAGCCATACTGGCCAGGGCCCAGTGTGTTTGTGTGTGTTTTTTATTGCTAAATAGTGTTTTGTTGTGTGAACACACAATTTGTTTATCCAGTCACCTAATGGCCATTTGGCTTGTTTGCACTGTCTGGCTATTGTTAATAGAGCTGCTGTGAACATTTGTGTGGATGTATGAATCTGTTTCTCTTAGGTACATGCTAGAAGTGGAGCAGTTCTAGCATAGTGCAAGTGGATGATATTTTAAGACACTGCCAAACCATTTTCTGAAGTGGCTGAACCATTTTACATTCCCACCAGCAGTGCATGAGAGTTCCAATCACTCTACAATTTATATGGAAATGCAAAGGACCTAGAATAACCAAGACAATTTTGAAGAACAAAGTGGAAGAATTACTGCTAACAGAAACAAAGACTTACTCTAAGGCTAGAGTAATCAAACCGGTGTGGTATCGGTGCCGGGATAGATAGATTGATGATGTGACAGAACACAGGCTAGAAACAGTCCTATGCAAATACAGTAGATTGATAACAAAGTCCCCACATTGATTCAGTGGGGAAAGATAGTCTTTTACTAATTGCTGTGGGATAAATTGGATGTCCATGTGGGAAAACAGGATATCGTTTTTGTTGTTGTCGTTGAAAGTATTACAGATGTCCCCCTGAGAACAGGACATCTTGATGCTTCCCTACCACCAGGAACAGAAATCAATTTGAAATGTAGCATAGACCTAAATGTGAAAGGTAAAGCAATGATGTGTATAGAAGTCAAAGGAGAATATATTTTTAAAAAACTATTTTTTAAATTGATTTTAGAGACAGAGAAAGGGAGTGAGAGAGAGATGGAAACATAGATTAGAGAGAACATCGACTGGCTGCCTCCTGCATGCCCCCCCCCCCGGGGGATTGAGCCCACAACCTGGGCATGTGCCCTGACTGGGAATCGAGCCGGCGACCTCTTGGTGTGTGGGACCACGCTCAACCACTGAGTCACATGGGATGGGCTAAGGAGAATATCTTCATGACCTTGTGATGCTCAAGAACATGCAAAACTAATCTGTGTGTTCGTGGTTCTCTTGCGTGAGGGACCTTTTCAGGGTGACAGAAATGCCCTTATACTGGTTTTAAACACATGCACAAATTCTTTGGCACTCCTCCCATCAAATGCTGGGCTGTGGTTTGATTCTGGTCAAGGGCACGTACCTTGGTTGCGGTTTGTCCCCAGCCCCAGTCGGGGTTGTGTGGGAGGCAAGCAATCAATGTGTCTTTCTCACATCTATGTTTCTCTCTCTCCCCCTCCCTCCCACTCTATCTGAAAATAAATGGAAAAATATCAAAATATCCTCAGGTGAGGATTTCAAAACAAAATCTGGACTGTAATTCCTTTTCCCTTGAGTATGGACTGGCCTTAGTGACTTGCTTCTAATGAAGAGGGTACAGCAGATGCCAGGCCACCAAAGGTTACACAGCCTCCACCAGGCTCTCTCTTAAGTTACTCAACCTTAGAAGCTAACCCTGGCCTTGATAACTTTGCCATGATGTGATTTGAGATTCTCTCTGGGACTGCCGTCATGGGTGCGTACTTATCTCCAGAATTGCCACTGTGCATGTTCACTAATGCAGGCAAGGAAAAAGGGTTGATGGCCCTGGCTGGTTTGGCTCAGCGGTTAGAGCGTTTGCCTGTGGTCCGGAGAGACCTGGGTTCAGTTCCCACTAAGGGCACCTACCTTGGTTGTAGTTTGTCCCTGGCCCTGGTTGGGTCGTGAGGGTGGCAGCCACTCGATGTGTCCCTTTCACGTCGATGTTTCTCTCTCTCTCTCTCTCTCTCTCTCTCTCTCTCTCTCTCTCTCTTCTTCTCTCTCCCTCCCACTCTATCTGAACAAAAAAATGTCCTCGTGTGAGGATAAAAGAAAAAAGGGTTGATGGAAAGAGATAAGCGCCTCTCTGGAGTTAATCATTACTATATGTGAAAGGGTTTGGAGAACATTAATTAAGGAAGAATTTTCCTGATTAATGAAAAATGACTCAGTTATGTTCATCTACCCCTACTAGAAGGTTATGCAGTGTATTATGTAGTGTGTAACAAAATTTTAAAAAGTAGCCCAGCTGGTATGGCTCAGTGGTTGAGCATCGACCCATGCACCAAGAGGTCACTGGTTGCATTCCAGGTCAGGGCACATGCCCGGATTGCAAGCTTGATCCCCAGTAGGGGGCATGCAGGAGGCGACCGATGGATGGTTCTCCCTCACACTGATGTTTCTATCTCTTTCTCCTCCCTTCCTCTCTCTCTAAAAAAAAAATCAATAAAAATATATTTAAAAAAAATTTTAAAGTAAAATAAAGGAAACCAACCCTGTTTTGGGAAGAGGCCACATAGCCACAGGCAGAGGTATGTGGTGATCTCCTAGCTTGGCAGGGTCCTCAGTTGACAGCCAGCATGAATCACCAGGCATGTGCAGAAGCCTCTGGATGGTTCCAGAAACCAGCTTTCAGGCCACTCCAGCTGACACTGAGTGGAACAGGTGAGCTGTCCCATCTGAGCCCTGCCCAGATTACAGGTTCATGGACAAAATAATGTTGTAATTGTTTTAGCACCTAAGTTTTGGTGTGGTTGGGTACTTAGCAATAGGTAATTGAAGCAGATTTATATTTTAAGCGGTGGCTGTCACAGGGCTGCATACGTACACTTGTTTCTTGCCACTTCACGCTTCGACTTTTGTGGCTTCACTCTATTGTGGTTTTTTCAAATACCAAATACACCAAAGAAGATATGTTTGTGGTAGGCATTTGGAAGTATGGGTGAAAATCTCAGAGGAGAGTTCATTGTTGGAGATGTTATTTGGGAATGATCAATAGATAGATGGTCTTCAGAGCTGTAAGAATGAGTGAGTTAACCACTGGAGTGAGTGAAGGTAGCAAAGAGGGCACAAGGTGAGCCCTGAGGGACTCCTACCTTTTTTTTCCCTTTATTGATTTTAGAGAGAGATGAAGGGACAGGGAGAGAGAGATGAGAGAGAACATCGACTGGTCCCCTCCTGCATGCCCCACACTGGGGATCGGGCCCACAGCCTAGGCATGTGCCCTGACCGGGAATCGAACCAGCGACCTCCTGTTGCGTGGGTCGACGCTCAACCACTGAGCCACACCGGCCAGGCGGGACTCCTACCTTGTAGAGGTTGAGTAGAGGAGACAGAGAGAGGGCAGTGCTGGAGAGGTTGCCAGAGGAGGGCAGTCAGAGGCAGTATGGCACCAAGCGGCCCACAGGACAAAGTCAGAAAAGGGTCACTGGATTTGGCAACATGATCATTGGTGTCTTTGACACCACTTTGGTGGAGTGGTGGGGTAAGAGTCAGATTAGGAAGGGTTAAAGACAGAATGAGAAGAAGTGAGAACATAGACACGTATTTTGAGAAGTTTGGCTATACAGAGAAACAGAGAATTGGGCTTGTAATTGGAGAGAGATGTTGGGTCAAAGGACTTCTTCAAGAATGGAAGCTAGTAGGGGACATATTTGATGAAAATAGATCTAGGAAGAAGGAAGAAACTGATCATGTAGGAGAAAGATGGGGTGATCTTAAGAGTGAGGAATTACTAAGAAAAGAGGGGAAACTTGTGATTGTGGCCATGATATAATAACCAATACCAGAATAGCCCTCTGGTTGTAAACAACTAGAAAACTAGGCAAAATATTTGAAATAACTATTTTTAGATATTGGACAACAGGCAGTGCAGGACTATAATCAGAAGGAAACCAAATGCAGTGACCCCTACAAGCAGCCTAGATTTCTACCTTTGTGCCTATGAGGCACTTTCCAGATTGTGGTGCCAGAAGGGGGCTCTTGGGCAGAGCCAGTTATTAGAGCTAAAACGCCAAGAGTGAAGAAAAAGTAGAACACCAGAAACATTTGATTAATACAAAAAAAGTCAGGGAACAGAGGAGAAAAGAAACAAAGAAGATGCAACAAATACAAAACAAATAGCATGATGGCAGAGTTGAGCTCAACCATTAAATGTAAATGGATTAAACAAACAAATTAAAGGCAAATATTATCAGACTGGTTACAACCTAAAACTATGTTGTCTATAAGTGCACTTTACATATAAAGACACAGGTAGGTTAAAAGAACAGAAAGAGTTATACCACAAAACAAATTAAGCATAAGGAAGTTGGACTGACCCTGCCTGGTGTGGCTCAGTTGGTGGAGCAGCATCCCATACACCAAAAGGTCACCAATTCAATTCTGGGTCAGGGCACATACCTGGGTTGTGGGTTCCATCCCCGGTTGAAATGAGTGCAGGAGGCAGCCGGTTGATGTTTCTCTCTTTCTCCCTCTCTCTTCCTCTACTATGAGGTATCACCTCACACCTGTCAGAATGGCCGCCATCAACAAATCATCAAACAACAAGTGCTGGCGAGGGTGTGGAGAAAAGGAGACTCTAGTACACTGCTGGTGGGAATGCAGACTGGTGCAGCCACTATGGAAAACACTATGATGTTTCCTCAAAAAATTAAAATTGATCTGCCACTTGACCCAGTGATCCCACTTCTAGGAATATACCCTAAGACCCCTAAAACACCAATCAGAAAGAATATATGTACCCCTATGTTTGTAGCAGCACTATTTACAATTGCCAAGATCTGGAAATAGCCCAAGTGTCCATCAATAGATGAATAGATGAAAAAGCTGTGGTACATTTACACAATGGAATACTATACAGCTGTAAGAAAGAAAGATCTCTTACCTGCTGAGACGACATGGAGGGACCTTGAGAGTATTATGCTAAGCGAAATAAGCCAACCAGAGAAAGACAAATACCACATGATCTCACTTATTTGTGGAATATAATGAACAAGGTGGGCTGATGAACAAAATAAACCCAGAGACATAAAAAGGGGTATGGCACAGACTGACAAACCTCAGAGGAGGGGGGCGGGAGGAGGAATGGATGAGATGAACCAACAAACTTATATGCATGTATGCATAACTAATGGACATAGACAACAATGCTGGGGGGGGGGGGCGAGATGGAGAAGAGGGTGTTTGGGGCGGGGGAAGGAGAAACATCTATAACAAAAATAAATTAATGAAAATTGAAAAAAAAATCAATGAAAATATATTTTTAAAAAAAAAAGAACTCAGAGTGTCTATATTCATACCAGACAAAGCAGATGTCAAAAGAAGAACTATTACCAGAGATAAAGAGGGGCATATCAAGATAATAAAAGGGTCAATTTATCAAGAACACATAACAACCCTAAATGTGCATGCACCCAATGCAAAATAGAGGCAGCAAAATCTGACAGAACTGAAAGGAGAAAGACACATTCACAATTACAATCGGAGACTGCAGTATTTTCCGCTCAGTCTGCTGGAGAGAAGTGGTAGACAGAAAATCAGCAAGGACTCTGAAGACTTGAACAACACTATCAACCAACCACCTTGACCTAACTGACATTTACAGGAACACTCCACCCAACTGCAGAAATATACACTCTTGTTTAAAAAATATCCATGGCCCGGCCAAGTGTGGCTCAGTGGTTGAGCGTCAACCCATGCACCAAGTCGCTGGTTTGATTCCTGGTCAGGGCACATGCCCAGGTTGTGGGCCAAATCGCCAGTGGGGGGCATGCAGGAGGCAGCCCATGGATGGTTCTCTCTCACATTGATGTTTCTATCTCTCTCTCCCTCTCCCTTCCTCTCTCTCTAAAAATCAATAAAAATATATTAAAAAGTATACATGGAACATTCACCAAACTAAACCATAAAATAAGTCTTGATAATTTATTTATTTTTAATCCTCACCTGAGGACATTTTTCCAAAATAAGTAAAAGCAAGGAAAGGATCAAGAGTGGAAATTGCCCTGGCCGGTTTGGCTCACTGGTTGGAGCATTGGCCTGCGGACCAGAGAGTCCTGGGTTCGGTTCCCGCTAGGGGCACGTACCAAAAAAAAGAAAAAAAAAAAAAGAGTTAAAATTAACAAAATAGAAAATGGATAAACAATGGAGAAAAATCAATGAAACCAAAATTTGTTACTTTGAAATGTTTGATAAAATCGATAAGCTATCTAGGACAGCAATTTTCAACTGGTGTGCTGCCAAGAATTTTTAAAACATGCATATAATACCTCACTATTTAGTCAGGGGTACTGATCTCTTTTTCCTTAGATTGTCAAATAAAAAAAAATGACAACAGCCACCATAATAGCTATCTAGTGTGAATGAACCAAAATTATACCTATTTTTTGTCAGATCGGCAAAAATATATATTTTTGGCGTGCTGCAGAATTTTAGTAATTAGTTTATGTATGCCATGAGAGGAAAAAAGTTGAAAATTGCTGATCTAGGATGATGAGGGAAAAAAGAAAAGACAAATTATCAATATCAGGAATGAAAGGGATGTCACTATAGTACCAACAGGCATAAAAGGATGATAAAGGGGGATTATTAACTTTAGGCCAATTTAGATGAAACAGAAAAATTCCATGAAAGACACAAATTACTAAAACTGACACATGAAACAGAAAATATGAATGGGCTGACAGCTAATTGAAGAAATTGGAATTGGAATTAAAAACCTTCCACAAAGAAAATTCCAGGTAGATGCCTTCACTGGTGAATACATCAAATATTTAAAGAAGTTAATACCAAGCATACATAAACCCTTTACGAAAATAAGGAAAGGGGACACTTTCCAATGTATTTTATGAAGCCTTGATACTAAAACCAGATAAAGATATTACCAGAAAACTGCAGATCAATATCCTTCATGAATATAGATGCAAAAATTCTCAAGAGATATTAGTAAATGAAATTCAGCAAGTGCTCTTTATATCTAGGGAATGCAATGGTTTAATATTTGAAATTCAATTGATGTGATTCACCACACTGACAAAATACATGTATGACAATCATTCTTAATGGTACAGGATAACACTTTGCACCTACAATTGAGAACAAGGCAAAGCTGTCTACTTTCACCACTTCTATTTAACATTTGACTAGAGGCTCTAGCCAGTGCTATAAGATAAGAATAAGAACTAAAAGGCAGATTGGAAAAGAAGTAGTAAAACTCTCTTTATTTCCAGATGAAATGATTGTATACAGACTGTCCCAAGGTATTTACCAAAAAACTGCTAAAGCTAATAAGTGAATTTAAACAAGGTCACAGAATACAAAGCCAATAGACAAATCTCAATTGTATTCCTATATACTATCAATGATCAATTAGAAAATGCTTTCAAGATACCATTTATAATAGCATCAAAACCCATTATATAGGGAAAATTTAACCCATGAAAGTACTGTTGGGTAGTGGTGGTGTGGACCTGCCACTAGTATGGTGGCTTGGCTGGGAGTGGAAATAAGAGCCTCCAGAGGACTTGGGGGGGGGGGTCTGATGTTTTGGGTTGAACAGTCAGGAATCATGAGCTGAAAAGCATTGGAAAAGCTTGAGGCTTTCAGTGCAACAAACTCTGCAAGTACAACCAGAGATTGAAACATAAGCTTTTATTACTTTAGTACAACTTGGACTTCACCAATGCCTAGCTTTGTGGGGCATGTAGTGTGACTGATGATTGTGGACACAAAATCATTTTAAGCCTGTGCTACAGCCCTGGGCTACTTTCAAAGACCCTTGGTTTCATGAAACTTCACTTGTTTCTAAAACTGTGAGTCCCATTTTCTTTTTCTTCCTTGTTTGCCTTGATCCCAACTTCTCACCTTGGGGCTTCTCACTGTCTGGGTAACATAGGACTCAGGCCTAAGTGAACTGTGAGAAATGACCCCTTTGTCACAATCAGTGCCTGGGCCTGATGCTGAGCCTGCAGCCTCTGGAGGCTGACTTGGTTTGGTACCTGTCTATAGCATCCAGGGGTGGCCTGGCTAGTAGGCAGTTCTGTTAGGACAGCTCCCAGCTCCTCAGTAAAGCCTACAGACACTGGCCTGATGGGGGCTGCTGCTGGATTCTCTGGGGTATCTCAGAACCCTCACTTCTAGCTAGTGGACTGAACCATAGGACAGCCACATCCCACTTTTCCACATTACAAGCAGCTGGGAGGGCCCCAGGCCTCATCTGCACTATTGTGCAGAGTGGCCGCTTTCCCCCAGGGCTTCAGCAAAGTACAGAGAAGGGCTCAGGGCTGCTGCGGTAGGCCTGGGCTGCAAATGCCTTGCCCAGCTCTCAGGGGAGCCAGCTCCCTGCTGCATGCCATTGTACCAGTGGTCCCACTCACTTCTCCTCTCTGGCCTGTGCCAGGAGCCTTTAGACATGCATTTCTCCCCCACACACCCCTCCCATGACATTGGCTTTCCTCTCCCCCAAATGCTGGACTGAAGGCAGGCATTTGAGATGTCCTGCCCTACGGACAGCTTCCAGCAGCTGGCCTGGGTGGTTCTGAGCCCGGCCTGTGCCCACAACCTTACAGCACAGGGGCCACCACCTGCTCTCCTCTGTGAGGCTGGGCCCCCGGGCTATGAGAACTTCCAACCATGAGAACTTTGACTTCCGGGTTTGGGGGATCTGCCTGGGTGAACAGATCAGCTCTGAAATTCATCACTCTCTTCTGGGCCCTGCCTGTTTTGGTGTTCCAGGCCCAAGCCTGCAGGAGGAGGAAATGCCAGTTAGTAAATGGGGGAGGCTTCTTTGGATACCAGGGGCCTGGTTCAAGGGCTGGGCCATGGTTCTACCTCAGCTCTCAAGGTACTCTCTGGAATGAGGGGTTTCTATTCCTAAGCAGAACTTGTTCAAATAGCATCTGGAATGGAAAATGCTTGCTGGAAGCATAGGAGGGCAATGGTACCCTAGGGCTAAGGGAAGGTGCTGTTTCAGGAGAAAAGGAGGGAGCCGGAGGGAGGCATGGGGGCAGGCTGGGCTTCCAGCCATTGTTAGAGGGGTGGGTGGCCTGTCTTCACACAGTCCCACACCCTTGGAGAACAGGGGCCTTATCAGTGCATGATCATAAAAAACACTCTGCTGTTTGGGGTGGCATGGGGAAACACGCCTGAGAGGCCCTGGGGGCTGACCATCCAGCTGCGGAACGCACATTGGGTACCTGGGAGGGAGCTGGACGACAGCAGCTGCAGGCTGTCTAGGACCCCATCCTCGTACAAGGCCAGCTTCTGCACCATCTTCTGTCGGGCTGGGTTGATGACAATCTGTGGTGGCCGTGATGATGCAGAACTGCCCAGGAGTGATCCTGGGGTAGAGAGAGCGCCCTCTTAGCTTCAGGGGCCATTGTCCCTAGGAACTCCACTGACACTTCCGATCTCAGGAGTCTTCCCGGCCCCCAGCCTAGTTTCCTGCCCCTTCAGGACAGAAGTCCTCAGTGCCCTGAGGGAAGGGCCTAGAAGGGGCTGCACCATGGCCTCGGCTCCCAGCTAGGCCAGGAGCCTGGTCCTGAACAGACCCTTCCTTTTCCAGCTTTCAGGAAGTGAGCTCCTGGCCTCTTCTCACCCACTTGGGGGGCATGGCCTGGGGAGATTAGACAACACTGAGCTGTCCTCTGTACCCCTTTCCAAGGCCAGGGAGGCCATCTGCCCTAAGACAGAGGACTGGAGCTTGCTAGGGACCAAGTGAGCTTAACAGCAGGCCCTAGTTCTCTCATCCCAGAAGGTTGGGGTGAGAAGTATAGGGACTGTTGCCAAAGGAGGTCCCTGGTCCCTATTCTGGGCACCTGTCTCCAGCTACCTTCCACAACTGTGGGCTGGGGCCCTGGGCCGCTCCCCCATCTGAACTCTCGGGCGGCACCCCCTTGAGTACAGCCAGCCTGCCCGAGGGGTGCTGGGGCCCACGTGGTAGCCCCTTGTCCAGGGCTGTCTGGCAGGGCTGTGCCTGGGGGGCAGCTCGTGGTCAGGTGCCAGGAATGCAGGGCAGCAGACAGGCCAGACACACTCTCATCACTCTCCACGGGCTGGTTGGGGCCTTTCTGGAGCCGCTCTGTAGCTGGGGCTCCTGTGGGCACTGCCAGGGGCTGCAATGGGCTGGCACTGCTGGTAGTGGACATGTAGGAGTTTTCCTGTGGGGAAGGGGGTTTGCAGCTGGCAGCCTCTGCTTCCAGGGATGGCCCTGCCACTGCTGCCTGAAGCTTCTCCAGCCTCTCATACACCTGCAAGGAGAAAGGGGATCTCAAGGTGAGTGGCCCAGGTGGGGCTCTTCCCTGCTCCTAGGCAGGCCTGGCTTGGCCATGAAGATCAATCACAGCCCTCAGAGAAGATGGTCAAACCACAAGGCTGTTCTAGGTAATCTGTGACCTGCTTTGGGGCTTGGGTTGTCACCCCAGGCCCCACACAGCTACTCTGGAGGCTGCAGGGACCACTAAACTGGTATACCCTGCAGCCGGGAAAGCTCTTTCCTTTGCCCCTTTGTCCCTGCCAAAGGAGCGCTGAGAGTCACAGCCACCAAAGCTAAGGACTGAGAAGAATGGCTTCTCTCTGTCTTCTAGAAAGTGAATCTCATTGCCCTGCTGCCCTCAAATGGGGCTTCTCTATTCTCAACTGTCAGATGGAAAGAGGTGGGGGCCAGGGAAGGGATAGAATAAAGCAGATGCAGTGGTGTGGCACATCCAGGAGGGGGCGCAGAAAAGCCCTTTGCCTCTCTACATCCCAGGCAGGGTTCAGTGAGGCTCCCACCACTCCATGCAAAACCAAAAGGTAAGTGAGAAATGTATGGAGACTCTGTCTCCAGAAAGAGGTCTGGCAGGTTCTGTATTTGGCTCACTCCAAGGCAGTGCCAGGACTACAGTGTTTCTAGCAGGTCACTGTCCCTATGGGCAGTTGGTACCTCAAATGCTTTCTGTCTCCCTCCACCAGGATACCTGGGTCATGGGGGGTCTCCTCTTAGCCCGGCGGTGCAGGCAGCAGCAAGCCAGCTGGCCCAGGGCCAGGCCTAGCTCAGGTGGGCATGGCCCAGGTCTGGGGTCCAGGTGCTTCTTGTAGATCTGGGTGGCGACTGGGATAGCCCAGGCATCTGAGGCCAGACCCGCTTGGCGTGTGGTCTGGGTGCTTTTCAGGGCCACCCCGGCATCCTCAGCTTCCTCTGTTACCAGGTCTTTCTGTGGGACAGATACTGTGAGCATGGCCACTAGGGAGGCCGTGCCTTCAGCTGAATTTCCCAGGCCCTCAGTCACTGACTCCTGTGGTCTGTCTTTGGTTGACTAAGCTCCCACTGTGTGCCCAGCACTGCCCCAGGCCCTAGGCATACAGAGACAAATAGACAGCCTGGGCCCACCTTCACAGAGCGGGACTTCCTAGAGGGGAGAGACGCCAACAAGCCTATAAAAGCAATGGAAAACTCTGGCAGAGGCCCATGAGCAAGTGGCATCTAAGCTAGGATCTGAAAGCATGAATTTACCAGAGAGGGCAGAACCAAGAAGGGAATATACCATGGAAAGACACCCAGGACAGAAATAGGACTGGAGGCCACTTTGAGTTCTGAAATGGGAAGGATCAGGAGGAAACACCTGGGGGGGAGGGGCTCTTCAGGCCCAAGGATAGGCAGATGGGGGCCTAGAGGACAGAGAGAAGGCTGGATTCAGGCATTGGGCCTTCACCCAAGCACAGTGGGAAAGCAAAGGGGCTTCCACAATCTCTTTACATTTTTTTCCTTTTTATTGATTTTAGAAAGAGGGAGGGAGAGACAGAAAGAGAGAAGAAGGGGGAGGGAGAGGGGGGAGAGGGAGAGAGACAGAGACAGAGAGAGAGAGAGAGAGAGAGAGAGAGAGAGAGAGAGAGAGAGACATCGACCCGTTGTTCCACTTATTAATGCATTCATTGGTTGACTCCAGTATGCACTCCTACCAGGGATCAAACCTTGTACATTGGGACAATGTTCCAACCAAGTGAACTGGCCAGGGCTCCTTCCATTTTTGAACAATTAATTTGGCTGTAGCACAGAGAACAAATAGAAAGAACCCAAACAAAGGAGTCCAGGGCAGTGATGACAACATAGAGAGCAACCCCAGTTGGATGTGCTGAGGGTTGTGAAAGGTGAAGGAAGGAGGGCTCCTGTCTGGCTCCCTGGTTCCTGGCCCAGACCTGGTAATGGACAGAAATAGCCCCAAGCCAGGAGCAGAAGCAGTTGAAGGTATACCAGTTGGTAAAGTGCGAAGAGCAAACACTGACCAAGCACATTCTGGGCCCAGAAAGTGTCTAAGCACTGTGTAGGCATTGCCTGTTTCCACACTGGGAAAGGGGTCCACCAAAGAGCAGAGATTTGCTCCAAGATCACAGCCAAGCTGGGACTAGAACCCAGGACTCCTTTATCCTGGCCCCATCTCAGTCCCTGGTGAGGCAGACAGAAACCATGAATTAAAGGGTGGGGGCAGCTCAGACCTGCCTCCACAACAAATGTTCATCTGCAGTGGGCCTGGTGGGGCCCAGAAGAAGGCTTCTCAGAGCCTGTCCAATTCTCTGCCACACCCGCTCGCAGGCTCCAGTGTTCTGTTTTCTGCTGTAGATTCTGGTCCCAAAGCACTGGGACTACCTTGCTGGGACGCCCTCTTCCCTCCCCACAACCCAGGTGGGGTCTGGAAAAGCCCAGTGCATCTATAGAAGAAAGACAGGCTTCTCTTTAGCAAGGTAAAGGAAGCTGTTTGGGCCCTGCCTACTTTCAAAGATGAGTCAGCAGCAGCAAAGGCTGGCTTCTGTGGGGTGCTGCATTCCAGATCATTCCACCCTCCAGGGCTGCACCTGTTGGTTGTCAGGAGCAGTGCCTCCCTGCCCCCCTCTCTTCTTCCCTGTCTGCCTCTCTCTCTTCCTGTCTGCCTCCCTCCCTGCCCCACCTCAGGAGGCTCACCAGGTACTTGGTCTTGGCACCATGCATCCTTACAGCCCTCTGGCCAGCCAGGGTCTCCAGAACTACCTGGAGAGAGAGCAGGATGGAGAGCATAGTAGTGGCTTCTGGGATGGCAAAGTCCCAGGCCTTGGTAAGGAGGGCCACAAGCAGAGGTGGCTTGTGGGGTAGAGGGAGTGACCTAGCCCTTGAATGGGCAGATCAGGATCAGCTCCCCACAGGGACAGAGCCAGATGTCATGGGACTGAAGCTTTGGAAGTTTGGAGTACCGACTTGAAAGAAAAGAATGCAAAAGGACAAATATGAAATGAGGTGCAGGGCCAAGGAAGGGGCCTGTGCCAGGGAGGGAGGGGCCTGCAGCTAAAGCTCTGTTAGCTTCCTGCCAGATTGGCCTCTGGCTCCACACAGAATTCTCCAGGCCACTCTGCCTTGGCCGGCCACAGCTCCCCACCCCTCTGGCCAGCAGAAGAGGAGCATGCCTCACCACGCCAAAGCTGAAGGTGTCGGTATCCACAGCCAGCCTCCCGGTCTTGATGTATTCCTCAGGCAGGTAGGCCAGGGTGCCACGCACGGTCTGAGTCCGGGCCACGGTGCTGCTCTGACCAGGGTTGGATGCTGCAAAACGGCTGAGACGGGCCAGGCCAAAGTCTCCCAGTTTGGGCATCAGTCTATCATCCAGAAGGATGTTGGAACTTAGGGGAGAAAGGAAGGATGTCAGCCTGGCTCTGGCCCCAGCTTGCTCTGTCCCCGACACATGCCTGGCACTGATGTAATTGGACTTGAAGTCGCCAAACTGCACCCTGCCTACAGAAAGTGGTTGGTATTGCTAGAATAGTCCAGCTACCTCGGAGTTGGGGGGTTGCAAGCAGTGTTCAGAGCACCCTTGCACAGTTCAGCTCCCATACATTAGTGTGGCCTGTCCTTGGTTTCTTTTTTTTTTTTTAATTCCTCACTTGAGGATACTTTTTTATTTATTATCAGATAGAGTGGGAGGGAGGGAGAGAGAAAGAGAGAAACGTTGATGTGATAGAGCCACATTGACTGGTTGCCTCCCACATAACCCGACCAGGGCGAGACAAACCGCTACTGAGGTACGTGCCCTTGACTGGAATCGAACCTGCGACTCATTGGTCTGCGGGCCAATGCTCTAACTGCTGAGCCAAAGTGGCCAGGGCTGTGTCCTTGGCTTCTGCTTCCACATCTGTCCCATGCCGGGTACTCAGTGACCCTGAGCCTCAGCTCTGATGCCCCAAGCCTCAGTGCTGCACCTTGTCCCCCACTTCCACCTTGAGCAGGAGAGGGCAGGCCTATTCTCATGTGGGACACTCAGGGTGGGGTTCCTTTGGACCAGACTCCCTGCTGGTGCATTGCTATAGACTCCACTCCTGCAGCTCTCAGGGGACCCAGGGGCCTGGCTATGCCCCCTCCTTACCTCTTGACATCTCCATGGATGAGGCTGGGGCTATCCTGATGTAAAAACTGAATCGCCCGGGCTGTGCCCAGAAGGATGTCCAGGCGCTGAGGCCAGGAGAGAGGGGAGCAGGCCTGAGTCTGGAGCAGCAGAAGGAGCAAAGGGGTATGAGGGATGCTGGGGGTCACTGTTCCTTGACCCCAACCCTTGTTCCACCTGTCACTGTGGGATCTAGGCAAGCACTTCACTCTCTGGGCCTTAGTTTCCCCTTCTGGAAAATGAAGAGCAAAATCTCCATGAGCTACTTCACAAGATAATCTAGACTAAGCTATTCCACTGCTTTATAAAGTATGCTGGGAAAATGGCTAGGAACGTGCTTGCTGGAGGCACCATAGAACTCAGTGGTCCTCAGTTCCTGAAGTTCATTCATTTGTCCCAGCGCGATCAGGACATCATTGGAGGCTTTCTCCTCACTTCCCCCAACACGGTGTGTAGTACACCCTTGTGCCTGGGAGGTGCCTCACTAGACAGGGCCCAAATGTGGGTCAGATAGTGTAACCTGCTGCTCACTCTCCCCCTTTCCTCAGGAGCAATACTGATAATACCCTTCAGCTACTCTTGTTTGCAAAGGGGAGAGGCTTGAGTAGGTTACTGTGAGTCAATAATCCCCTTTTCAGAGGCACCATGGCACAGGCTCCTGGACATGCAGGAACAGCCAGGGAGGCCACAGAAAATGGCGACCCACCTTGGGCCAAACCCTGAGCCCAGGCTCTGCCTGTCAGTGGGACCCACTCATGGAGGCTGAGAGCCCAGGCCCACTGCCCCACTCCATCCAGGTGCTACAGATCTGGGAAAGTGTGCCAGGCTAGGTTAAGACTACCTGGAAGTGGAGGCGGTCTTCCAGGGAGCCGTTGGGCAGGAAGCCATAGACAAGGCAGTAGTAGCCACTCTGAGCACAGTAACCAGCAAAGTCCACGATGTTTGGGTGACGAAACCTGCTTGGAAAAGTGGTGCCTGAGTGCTCTGATCCCCAGCCTCCACTGCACTTTCCATCTTGTTGTTTCAGGGGTGAGCAGTCCCTACTGGTCCCTCAGCTAGGCTCGGCCTGGCAGGCTTCAGTATCCGAGGGAGCTAGGTCCCATGGTATGTGGTCTTGAAGGCTCACCGTGACAGCTGCTCCACTTCAGTCAGGAAGCTCTGCTTCACAGTGGTCCACTCCAGGTCTGCCTCCTGTAGCCCTCAGGGAAAATGGGGGGGGGGGAGCAGCATGAGGCTCTTGCAGCCAAGGCTTGATGGTCACTCCCAGTGCCATCTATCCTGGGCCCAGAACAATCAAGGGGCTGGAGACCTTGAGTTGGGGAATCAGAGGGCTGAAGGAGCTGTGTGGGAAGTGGGGGTGGGGGAGTGGAGGAGACCAAAAAGATAGGGTCTGCTGCTGGCCTTCAAGGGTCCTCACCAGGATGCTACACCCACCTCCTTCAGCTTCTTCACAGCATACACTGTGTTCCTCAGTACGGCCCGGTACACACACCCAAAGCCACCCTCCCCAATCTTCAGCTCCTCTGAGAAGTTGTGGGTGCCCTGGGAAATCTCATGGAGGGGCCAGCATAATGCAGAAGAGTGGTTCCTTTGTAGGAAGGACACTGGGTTCTTTGGGCTCCGCTGTGGAAAAAGATACCAGTCAGGTGAGTTCCTGCCTCGTCCCCTCAGCCCTAGTCACAAGCTCTCCCTACCCCAGCTGCCTTCCAGCTGGCCCTGCTGGGCTGGCTGGGGCTCCCCAGTGTACCAAAGCCTGGGTTTCTAGTTCCTTGTCTGGAACCTCTCCAGGGAGCAGGACCCACCTACCTTGGTAGAAGAAAAGACTAGAGATGGTGGTGGTGGCCAGAAAGCAGCAGGGCTTGGGACAGGGCCGCCCTCAGGCCCAGAATGGGTCTGGGAGCCTGGAAAAGACAGGAGTAAGAGGCAGGTAGGGACCAGCAGCAGGGTCTAGAGCCATGGCCATGGTCAATGTGGCCTTTTCGTCAGGTCCATCAAGCCCAACATCAGAGCCGTCTTACCTGGGGAGAGGAAGGTGGAAGCTGATGACTGCAACTTCGGGGGGCGGGGGGCCTTGGCCTCAGAGGGTACAGAGATGCTGCTGGTCCTCGGAGCGGTGGTGCTGGAGGGGGGGAGGGGGGGAGGGGGGTGCCCTGGGTCGTTAAGGAAGGAAAGGATGGTTAGGCCTTGGCAGGGGGAGGAGCCCCGTGGGAAGCCTCCAGCTCCGGGTTCCCAGGTCTCAGGGCTGCGTGCTCACAGGCCGTGATGATGTCCCTCGCACGGAGCAGCTGCAAGTGCGTGAGGATGTGCACGAGGTCGGCCACGCGGGCATTTCGGTTGATCCAGGGCCAAAGGACGCTGGCAGTGCGCTGCCCGGAGCGTTCACACAGCCGTAGCTCGGTTTGGTCCCGCACAATCAGGGCGGCTGTGGGGCAGGAGGCGTCAGGCCTGGGCGCCGGGGCCCGCGCCCTCCCCTGCCCTCCTCCTCCCCTCCCCTCCTCTCCTCTCCCGGCCGGCCCGCCGCCACCTACCGAACTGGCACCAGTCGCTGGGCTCCAGGGCGTCCATCACTTTGTAAAAGCGGCACATGACCCAGGGTGGCACCTCGTACAAGAAGTGTTGGGCGCCGGGGGCCGCGGGGTCCCCCGGGCCCGGGCCCCCAGCCATAGCTGCCGCCGCCGCCGCCGCCGCCGCCGCCGCCAGGCCGGGGCCTCTTGGGGCCTCGGCCGGCCGTGTCCGCGGACACTGACTCACTTCCCCTTTAAGCTAGCCTCGTGCGACACCCGCCTGGGCGGAAGGGGCGGTGCCCAGGACTCCACCATCTTGCCCGCCGCCGCTGCCTCCGCTGCCGCCGCCGCCGCGGCCCTCGGCCACACGGGGGCGCCGCACGCGGTCCCTTACAACGAAGGCAGCGCCACTGCGCGGGGCCAGACTGGCTGGGCGAGCTTCCAGGAGGAGGGGCTGTCTGAAGTAGGGCTCTGAGGGATGAGGAGAGCAGTTCCCAGCACTGAGGACGGATGCTATGGCGAAGGCATGGGGCGTTCCAGGAAGCGCCAGAGCCGGGCCTTGTTGACAGTGACACGGAGGTCCCTTTTAGACGTTTTGGCTTTATTTGGGAGACATGGATTATCGTCAGAGATGCCGGCAGAACAGGGTCAGATGTGGGTTACATACACAAAGGCCCCCCTGGCTGACTCCTGTCAGATGGCAATGTGTTTGAGTGCAGGGAGAACGGTCTGGAAACTTGTACAGCAGCCCACCCCAGCTCTGAGCATTTTTGCCCATCTCCTGTGCCCTGGATCCCATCTTTCCCGCTCCTTCAGAAACCTGCACCAGCAATTGTCACCTCTTAGCAACATCTTTCACGTTTCCTTCTTTGCTGGCTCCGTCCCTCTAGTACATGAACTATTTATCCCTTTAAAAAAGGATTTCAGCGCTGGCCGGTGTTGCTCAGTGGTTAGAGCGTGGCTCGTGGGTTCGATTCCCAGTCAAGGGCACATACCTGGGTTGCAGGTTCAATCCCCAGCCCTGTTGGTCGAGGTCGTGTGGGAGGCAACCAATTGATGTCTCTCTCTCACATCAATGTTTCTCTCTTTCTCTCCCTCCTTCCCTTCCACAATCAATGGAAAAAATATCCTCAGGTGAGGATTAACAACAAAATGGATTTCAGCTCCTGCTGTCCCTCCTCCCTCTTGTCACATTTCTGGCTCAGTTTGCACTCACCCCTGTGAGAACAGCTTCTCCCACCCTCTTTTCTGAAGCAGTGGACAAACACCAAGCTCAGTTCCCAGCCTGTTTGACATCTTGGCCACATATCTCTCTCTTGCCCATTCCCACAATGCTCTGCACTCTCCATTCCTCCACCCTGCAATCATTAGCCACTATTTTCCTGTTGTCTCCCTGACCATCTCTGGAGTCCACATCCTCCTCACTGGCCCACTGCCCTCACTACTACCTCTTACCTGGATGAACGCACTGGCTTCCTGACGGCTTTCCTGCCTTGTCTCCACCCTGGTGCTCTTCCTCTGGCACAAATCAAGCCACATAGCTTTCCTGCCTAAGACCTTCTCGTGCTTTCCGAAGCCCTCTGATGTGCCCCAGCTCTTCATTGCAGCCTCCACCACTGTCACGACGTGGCCCCTCTCCTCTCATTTCATGTCTAGCTCTCTGTACATGTCAGCATCCTTAAGACATCCAGAATTCCTTAGGGTTCCGAGAATGGGCCAGGGCTTCTGCAGTTTGCACTTCCAGTTTCTTGGCCCTCATGTGACAAGATTGAGCTCAAACAGCTCCCCAGGTGGAAGCTACGATGAAAGCTCCCTAGGCCACTGTGGCAGAGCTGGCTGCAGCCTCTGTTGTGACTGGCATCTCTTGTACATCCTTCTTGAGCCTCCCCAACTAGATGGAGAAAGACCCCACAGCACCTTCCTCTTTTGTTTTTCCAGCTAGGTGCATGTTTGTAAGGCAACTGGTCTCCTTCCTTCACCATCCCCCTGGTTGCCTCGATCTGACCCTAGAGGGCTTCCGCTACCCCAGGAACTTAGGGCTGTTTCCAGAAACCAGGTCTGTCCAAATATGAGCCTCCATTGGAACCTCTTCCCAGAAGTCAGCCACCCCCAAAAAGGAGGCCAGCCACGCCTTGAGTATAGGAAATTATCATGCACACACATGCCAAGCTCTAAGGGAACAGGCACTTAGTCCTACCTGCTCACTGCTGAACTGCAGCACCCAGACAGGCCTGGCACACAAGAGATGCTCAGTACACACAGGTTGATTTCAACCCTTTGTTTAACATTCGAGTTCAGGACTTTCTAATGCACCTTCTATAGATATTTCCACGTTTGCGTGTGAAGCTGGACACTGAGCAGTTTTTGTCCTCTTAATAACAGCCTGGTGAGGATGACTGTGGTGGGGCAGGTAGCTCCTGAGAGCCCATAGCCTTACTTGGAAGCCAAGAAGCAAGGAAGGGCAGGGTGTGACGCCTGCAAACCCTAGTGATGACAGCACCCACTTTGGGCAGGGAGCCAGTTCAGCAGAGGCCATGGGAGGGTCTCAGGTGTTAGGCACAGAAGGAGCCCGGAGCTGGAGGGGGTGTATTTGCAAAAGCACCTCGGCACATCCAGGCCAAAGAGGTGCCCCTATAGTGGCCCTTAGGAATAGGGAAGTTGTGCTGCTGCTATGCAGAAGGCCTGCAGCCCACCTGCCTCTGGACCTAGGGCATAGCTGGCAGATTTGTGCCAGGTCCTTCCCAGCCTGCCACCCATAGTTTCCTCACACATGCAGGAGCAGTGTGCCTGAAAGTGTAGCCTTGGGGCACCCAAGGGGAGGCAGTGTATGGATTGGGCTGCCCTTTCCTCCCACGGCAGTCCTGAAAGCAACTGGCTCTCTGTGTTCAGGGACAGCCAGACCAAATCAGGAAACACACCACCATGCTGTCCTGTGAGCTGTCAGATAATGAAAGCCCAGACCTTGAGTCACTTTCACAGAGAGATTTATCGAGAATGCTAACAGCAAAGGATACAGTACTTCCCAACAAAAGGTGCAAACGTGTCACTTAGAAAGGCATGCTGAGTAGTCTTTGCTTTCACACGTATTAAAAAACTTACAAAAATAAAATAAAACTGCGTGCTGCCCATCTTTTCAAATAGTAAAAGAACCTTATGAAAAAATCACTTGATTTTACAACAAAAGACACAAACGGACATTTTTATGTAAATTTATAAGGCAAACTCTTTATATAATAAATAGGTTACAGGGATTCAGTGGGGGGTGTTTTTGAAACGTATACAGGTACATTCAGACAGGTTTACTGAAATGGTACAAATTTCCTTAATAAATTGCCTTTTGTTTTTAAATATATCAGTGCTTTCAGTCATTTGGCTATACACAAAGAACCTTTTTTTGAACACTACAAAAAAGCAATCAATATTTTTTTGTTTTTAAAACGACCTACTTATTTCCTAAAGTAATTGTCCCAAAACACAAAAACTGAAGGTGAATGCAATAGAGGGCTTTTAGAGACATATCCAGCCAAGACTGTCCTGGGCAGCTCCCCGTACCCCATGCTTACCTCTCCCACCCTCAGCAGGGCTTCCCTCTGCACAGGGTGGCTGGCCTGTGTCACTGCAACTCGAGAGGAAGCAGCCACCCTGCCTGATTCTTCCCACTACTAAACCCCATGTGCAAATGGTCACTACAATCAGCACTGTCCTCACCTTTCAGAGGAAGGGCTGCCAGGCGCTAAGGGAGCACACATCTGTCCCTGTTGTGAACCCAAAACAATGTCTAGTGGGGATAACGGTTTCTCTAAGAAGGGTCTGGTTTTGCCATGGAAAGGGAAGGGGGTTTCTCACATCCAAATTTTCCTGGGAATCAGATGACAGCAAAGAGAATGCACCCTCCCACTCCACCACCATTTTATCACCTGGGATGGTTGGGAATTGAGAGGTCACATTAGTATTGTGCACTGCGGTAAGGGGTGGGATGTGATGGAGGTGTCCTAAATGGTAATGCCCTCTGCCTGGCCTGTCTACAAAGAGCTGCATCAGGTGAAGAGTAGCCAATCTGCTCTGTCAACATATACCTGACCTGTGGCCACAGTGGAGATTTCCAGGGAGATGCCCACCTTTAATCTGAGCTACTTGGTTTAGGCCTGCCCCAGGTTGGCCCTGCTCACACCCCTCCTGGCTCCCCTCACAGGAACAAAAATCTGGTCTGTCCTTAAAAATAATGATGCTAATAATTTTGGGGGGAGAGGGGGAAGCAAAAGAATCCACTGGGTGGAACAAGATCTGGTTTTGCTCTGACTTTGAAAATGGCAACACATCAGCTATTCGGTCTGTTGGCTTCGGTTTACTTTCTTGGGTGGCTTCTGGCTGATCTGAGCAGGGGTCATCTCTTCAGGTCTCCCCTCCTGGGGAAATAGGACAGCCCCTTTCATCTCAGTCACCATCCCCTCCCTCTGAATTCTTTTGTTTGTAAAGAAAAGGTGTCTAGAAGCATTTGTCTCTGGAACAATTACTTTAAACATGGTTACAATACAAACTTCAGTTCAAACACAGAAGAGATTTACTTTGCAAATTTCCTTTCACCCACCAATTACACAAATATAAGCCTCAACACCACAGTTAAGAGGACCAGTAGAGAAAACCTCATGTTAGGAACACAAAAGGGGAAATAAAAACCAAACCAAACCCAAACAGAAAACCCCCAGAAAAACAAGGGGAGGGTGAGAGAGGAGGGGAGGAGAGCTAACACAGCACACATTACAGTGTCCGGGTACACAAGGAGCCCAGCGCGATAAAAGGGCTCGGCACACATTGAGTAACAGTCCTGGTGATATTTGGTCATATATTCATCAACTACTGACTCTGGAGCGGCTGTTATTGATTGAAGCAGTGACAAATCAAATGGAAAAGGAGGCCTTGGTAGCAAAGGAAGGAGCAGGCTTCAAGTTCTGCAAGCCTTATGCACTCCACTGTCCAGCTCCCCAGAAACACTGAACTGTGTGGGCCCCGCTCCGGCAGGGCAAGAGGTCACTGGGTGAGGCTAACTCGGGTGATTTTACATTTCCATCAGAAAGCATGCACGTGGACACATGCGGACACCCACCTGTTAGTGGCCAGGCATCAGTGGCAACGGCCTCCTCACCTCCTCGGCCCCATTCCAGGCTGGGTGGGCAAGGACGTCGTGACCCACCGCTAATACTGAATGCAGACTGGAGTGGGCCCCAAACCAGGTCTTCCGAGGGGCCCGAGGGTAGCCCAGCCACCCAAAGGGCCAAGGAGTGTTTCTCTTTTGGATTTATGCCTCAGAAGTACTGAGCAGGAAGGGAAGCTTTTGGCCCTGGTGATTATAATGCTCTCTGCTTTGGAAGAACAAGTTTCTGGATTTTTTTTTTTTGGTGTTTTTAGTTACTTAAAAAATGATCAAAAAGAATTGTTACAGCTAAACTCTCTAGCAGATATTGCTCATTAAGAATTACAAAAGCAAATGCAATTACTCACAGGATGTGGGAGAAGAGAAAGGGACATTTCTGGAGTCTTCACTACCTCCTAGAGGAGACTGGACTCTCTATGTGGTTCTGGGGTCCCTGGCATTCTATCTGGTGCAGCTCACATCTTCCCTCCAGCTCCTGGACTCCACAAGGTGGGAGCCCTACTGGTGGGGAGGCCTGCTGAGCTGACTCTCCACACATGATCACTCTGATTGGGTCACTGGAACGGGTGGGGGATCAGGCCACCCTCAAGGACTCCAGCTGCCCTACCCAGAGGTGGAAGGGGACCAGGCGGTGCCAACTACATTCCGGACTTCGCCAGGGCAAGGGAGCACTTGAGCGCCCACCCATTGAGGTGAGCTGTCCTGCACCAGTATCCTGGGACCTCTCTCACAAGCGCTGGAGAAACAGTGCAAAACCTGGGTGCTGCCTGGAGCCTCCTTAGCTTGGCACAGGGAAGCCCTTGAAAGAAGCGAGGAAAGACCACGGATCTGCTTGGACAGAAGTGACCAGCAGACAGATTTGTCTTTTTTTGTTTTGTTTTTATTTTCCCTTGTCCTATGCTACAGTTATCAGAAATATTGTAATTAAGCAACAGGTATAATTTTAACAGGTCTTCTTTTGTGTGTGTGTGGAGCCACAAGCAAAATGAGTTTATAATTGTGCAATATAGATATATATATATATATATATAAAAATTCATCTGCTTTGTGTGTCTAGTTGGTGCATTAAATAAAAGGGACAGAAAATCTAAAAGCAAAACTAAAAAGCAAAACAAAAGCCCAGGACAGAGAAGACCAAGCAGGCCTATGCATATAGTCTATAAGATACTGGATATAATCAGGGTCACCAGGAAAAACAGCTTTGTCACTTGACACACAAACACTGCGGGGAGGACTACCAGTGGACAGGAGCCAAACCTCTTGGCCTTTTCATCTTATTTTCTCTCGCTGCTGAGCAGGACCTGAGAAAAGGTAAGATAGAAGGGGGAGCTAGAGGAGCAAAGACAATTTGCAAGTTTCCCAAATGTTCTGAAACTCAAAGGCCAGCTTTTTCTCCTGTGAAGGTCTCAGTTCTGCCAGGGGTGGGGGCACCTATCCTCACACCCACCCTCCCTCTGCCCCAGGGGCTCTCAAGAGTGAGGGGCAAGTGGGACACACACCACAGTGAGTGCTCAGGCCTCTGTTCTCACCTCTGAGTTCAGAAAGGAATACCACTTCACCAGGCCCTAGACCCCGAGGAGAACAGAGCAGGGGAATGTCATCAGGAAACAGGCTGTGCCACCAGCAAAGGCCAAAGGGGAGACATCACCTTCATAGTTACCTGGGCTCTAGTTAGAACTAATTTTTTTCTTGACAAATCAGAGCTTCGGGCAGGCTCTGTGGAGATGAGAACGAAGCAAGAAACAGATGGTACTGGGGAGTGAGAATGATGCAGGCCCTGGTGACCACTCTGCTTCCCACACCAAGAGCTGGGCTCCTGCAGCTTTGGGACCAGGTGGGTTACTAACCTCCAGGCTCCCCCAGAGGACAGGGGCAGAGCCAAGTCCTCAGGGACTGCTACTCAATGACAGAATGGCCCTGAGTCTCAGATCTCGCAGCTTTGGGCTGGAATCCCCTTTGCCTGCAGCACTCACCACACATCAGGTGAAGCTCCAAGTATTTTTAGATCAGAATTTTTGCAAAAGCTTGCTCTTGTTCATTCAGAAATATTAAAATGTAATTTTTTTGCCTAATATTTTTCTAGGTTTGCGTTCTGAATTGTTGAGAGCGGGTTTCAGTGTTCACTCCCCCCCCCCCACCTTTAATATGTAACTTCAGACCCTGGGGGAGGCAGTATCCTAGCGATTTATAATTAGGCCTTTTCTAAAGATTTATCTAAAAGAGAAAGACACAAAAATGGAGACTCAACAAACCCCTCCAGAGTGGACGGGCTCACTGACCAAGAGTAAAGATGGACCCTTGCAGAAAGCAGAGTAAGAGCGGGAATAAAACACAGCAGGGGCACGGGAGCAGGGGCTTGACCACAGGCCTGGTGATGCTGCTGTGCTTGCCCACACGCCAGCGGCTGGTACTTGGGAGACTGGCTAAGCAAACACACATAGGGCTCTGCCACAGCTTGCTTCCTGAGATCTGGGCCATTGGTCCTAGACTCTGTGTGCAAAACTCACACCAGGAAGCAATTCAGGGCAACACTAGCTAGGAATGGATGCACAAAGGTCTCCAAGAACCAGTACCTGTGATATCCCCTGAAGGTGTCAGTCCAGAGAGCCTGGTGGGAATGATCCATAAGATCCAGTCGGCCCCTTGGTGAGTTTAGTTCATAAACCTTTGCTCCCTCCTGGGTTTGAGCTGCTTATTAAGAGTTACTGAAAATCCAGAGGGCCTGTCAGCTAAGAAAACTCCTTTCCCACTGAACATGGAAATTTATTTCTGGCTAGTACCCTTTCATGATGGCTATCACAGCAATGACAAGCTGGGCAGAGGAGCAGGCAACAACTTGGGGCTGTTGCAGGTTTCACTGCCAGTTTTTTGCCTCCAGCCTGGAATGATGCCATTGAAAAGACTGTTGCCCACACCCGCATGGGGTCTCAGTAGAAGCCAGGTGCTGGTTGTGGCCAGTGTCACCTGGCCACTACCATGACTTTCACTTTCCAGGGATCTGAGGGGCTGGGGTCCTTTGCTAGTTTGGCACTGATGGACTGGGGACATGGCATTCCCAGGTGTCTCCTATGCCAGCAGAAGGGAACTGTACTAGAGACTGGTTGGGACCCAATTCCCCAGTTCACTAAAGTGTCAAAGCCAGCAATTCCACTGGTAAGGACAAGCCCACCAACAGGCAGACAGGTAGGGCAGGGCTGGGCTTTGAGAGGAGCTCGAGGACATACAGAATTCTGTCAAGAAAGGAGGTAGTAACTAACAACTAGAATGATGGTTGGGGAGACAGGACTCTCTGTGACCTAGACCCATGGGGATCTGAAAGTTATCCGTGAATTTCTGTATTCTTGTCCATAAAAGATGGCCCCAATCTTTGTGGTGTTC
Organism: Molossus molossus; assembly: GCF_014108415.1. Classification (NCBI taxonomy): domain Eukaryota; kingdom Metazoa; phylum Chordata; class Mammalia; order Chiroptera; family Molossidae; genus Molossus; species Molossus molossus. The sequence goes on along the minus strand of NW_023425355.1, from coordinate 91,163,868 downwards.
AAGTATACACAAAATCAAGGTCACACCCCAAACGGGGCTGGACACAGCTGGTAAGAATTCCAGGGCTTAGGCTTTCCCTCCAACCTCCTGCCAACCTGACTCCAGGAACAGGGGTGGCATGGGAGTTATAGAGCCCCTGCCTGCCACAGTGACAAACCACCAAGGTGGCCTACTTAAAAGTGACTTACTCATGATACTTTTATTTGGGGAAGAAGCGGGAATGTGGAAGAAAGGCTGGGGGGGGGGGGGGAGAAAACCCTAAGGAGCCTCAGGCACTGCCTGTAGCTTTGGAACTCTAGGGGAAGCTGGGGAGCTAGGGGGCTGCAGGTTGGGCCAGACAGAAAGAAAACGACCCTTGAAATGCTGTGTTCTTGACCAACAGTGCCCAGTCAGCCCCTAAATAAACTGTCATGGATGAAAGGGGGGCCTGGTGGGCCCCGCACTCCTCTTCCCAAGACCAGATGGTAATGAGCTGATGGGGAAGCCAGCCAGCTCCTGACATTGGTCCCAGGAGCCACATTTCTCTGGACTAGGTATAATACATAAAAACCCGACCAACCAAAATGGACGGCGTCTCCATGACAAACTGGCTGAATGCCGAGCTTGCGTGGATAGGTGTCTTTTGGGGATGCCAGGAGTGCAAGGCCACTGTGGGATCCAGAGCCTTTTGTCCTTGGAGGAAGAGGAGTCCTGAAGGACTTGTACCCTCCTCCCACCCCCCTTCCCTCCTGGGGAGGAGTCAGAAGTGAAGCCCGGAAAATTGACAGCAGAGGGGGTTGCTTGTGGGACTTGCTTTTGCAGCATAAGGAAATGGATACAAAAATGCTAGAAAGGCCAACTATGACTCTACGAACAGAACGGGCAAACTCCCTTGCTTCTAACCATTCTGGAAGAGACAGACACGGTTTTTTCTTAAGCTACTGATCGGAACTGTCAACTATGGTTCCTGATCACTAAGGACTGGCAAGGAAGTGCTAGACAGTTTCTAGGATGTTTCACTCCTTCATGGTTACACCGCAGTAAGGAAGCCAGGGAACAATAACTGAAATACACGAGACAACACGCACTTGACAGTTCATGGCAGCAGCTCACATGGGACGTGCTTGTGGGTGTTTCTGGAAGCATTAGACTGCTGTCTCATTTGCTACTTTGATAAGGTACTTCTCAGTTGGACAGATTTAGATATAAGAGACATCTCTGTAAACACAGAAAAGGATATACCAATATGATGAAGATATGCAGCTAGATAAGGACTTCCTGAACAGATAGGTTGAAAGAATGGGATCCCACAGCAAACCCAAGCCTCTAAGCCCCTACACCATAACCCTGGTGCAAACGTGAAAATGTGTGCTACACTGGCCGTACCCAGTCTCCAGAAAGCAAAAGCCAAATGTTTTCCATTAGAAAAGAACTCATGGTTTAACAGAGGAGCTGGGTGGGCAGAGAAAGGGGGTGGGGCTAGGCACTGGTCCCAGCTCAGGTCTGGGGGCATCTGTATTTGTTCCGCCTGCTGCTCTGCCACATTGCACTGCACTATCCAGGCATGGCAAAGGCCAAGGTCAGGGCTGGGCCCCTTGATGACTGTGGCAGAGCATGGGGGGCATCTGTTTTGGCCTCATCCCTCAAATCCAAATCTGGTCCGATTTCTCCCACCCACTTCTTTTGAGTGGAAAGTTGCGGAGGCTCAGTGTCTGGGTTCTGACCTAGGAGACCAAGACCTTGCTGTTCTCTTGCCCTTCAGAGAGGCTGAGGTGCTAGGGTCAGGTGGACTCAGCAGACCCTAGGGCTTCCTCAGGGCTGAGGATGGGGTGAGGCTGGGCTCGGGTTGGTGGCGGGAAGGCCAAGGACGGGTGAGTTCTGAGGCATGAGCTAACCAGAATCAGTTCAGGGTACAGTTGGGCACTGCGGCTGCTTGGAATAGAAGGGATGAATGAGGAGGAAGGAGGAGGGGAAGAACTGAAAGGATGAAATGACAGAAGGCAGAAATGGGAGAGAAGAGAAATCAATCAGGAAGTCCTTATAAAATTGCAGCAAACACTTAGAGTTTCGGAGCTTCGTGGGAACCCTATGTGCTGAGCCCACTTTAAAACAAGCGCAGGTATCTACAGATCCAGGCAGTTCTAAACACCATTGCATCTGGTGGCTTGAGGGACAAAGTGCCACCAATTCAAGCCAGTTTGCTCTCAGAGCATGTTTGTTTTGAAGTGGGAACATGAAGACTCAATAGTGCAAATAGTTCTAAGCTGTCCCTAAGGAGTAGAATTGGAAAGTTTTGGAAGAACATTCTCCCCTCCTTCCCCTTGGCCCCCGCCCCACTGAGCCTCTAACTGCCAGTCACAGACTGCTCTGAGCGACTAGGAGTCCCTCCTGCCCTGATGAGCTCTGCTGGTCCGGAGCTGGGCCAGCCTGCCTGCCCCTCTTCCTGCTGCCTCCAAGGCCTCTCTCTAGTGCCATCCACTGGAGACCAGCCCTGGGCCATCCTCTCCTCTGGCTCAAGCCAGTCTACACCCAGCAGCTCAAAGGATGACTCCCTTCGAGTCATGTCAGAACTGGAGTGAACAGGTGCTACTATTCTGTCCTGTGAAATGTCCTTGTCAGTTTTAGATTGGGGCTGGAGGGGGGCCAGATTTGTGCCACCATGGATGGTATCACACAGGCTGTAGCCATTGGCCATCTCCATCTTCTTCTCTAAAGAATCCAACTGTCTCTCCTGCCTCACACCTTCTTGTCCTAACGTGGGTGGGAGTGGGGCAGGTTGGGAGGCTAGGGGCAGGGTGGGGGGAGAGGAGAGCTGAGACTGGGGCACCAATGGCACCGAAAATGGGAGTGTCCTCTTAAGTGCTCTCTGTCCTTAATGACCACATGGGGGGGGAGTTCTGGGTAAGAGAGGAGGTGCAGGCATACCCTAAGAAGCCTGGTCAACAGCTTGTCTGGTCAGTAGTATCTGCAGCAAGCCTTGTTGAAGGAGCCTAGTTTAGAAAAGTGCAAAGCTACTTCTGGCCCTGGTTAGGTCTTCAACCTGACTGTGCTTGTCGGTAAGAAAAACATCCCCAATGCTCCAACTACTCCCACCCTGAAGCCACGAAACTCTAAGTTTACTGAAAGAAAAAAAAATATTTTTTATTTCAGTTAATCGGGAAGCTTTGTCAGAGCCCTACCCATAAGGAGAAGAGACAACAGCTGCCTTTATTCTTGTTGGTTTGCTTTGCAATCCACTCTGTGTAAAGTCAGCTAACTCTCTCGGTCACGGGCGTCCGGCTGTCCACAGGCTCCTCTCTGTTTGGCCTTGGCATGGAGGATGAAACAATGTCTTTGCGCTCTCCCTCCCCTCGGTGTTTGTACTTTTCTGCGGCTGTGGTGGAGGTCGCAACCGTGGACTGAGTCTTAGCTGGTTCCTTGGGGCAGCTGTCGCTCTCCAGCGAGCCTCCTCTCGGCATCTTCTCCTCTTTGCAGATGCTGCTGCTCAAGTCCTGGGGTTCAGGGGGGCTGGTGGGGTCCTCGGAGCTTTGGGGCTCAGGTGGGGGTGGGGGTGGGGGTGGGAGCAGCGGTGTGGGTGCCTTCGGGGGCTCTGAGTGGTGGTGGTGGTGGTGATGCTCCTTCTTAGGGGGCGAGGAGGCACTGCTGCTGCGCCCTTTAGGGCTGCTCTCCTTGCTTTTCCGCCCAGGGCTCTTGCAGGTCTTCAGTCCCTTCCCACTCTTCTCGCCGAGGGTGGACACCAGCAGAGGCTTCACCATCTCCTTCACCTCAATGCTGACTGTCTCTCGGGTCTTACGCTTCTTGATAGGGAGCACGGTCTCCTGCACAGACCGGATGGAAGACTCCTTCACGGCTTTCTTCTTGGCCTCAGCGGCAGCAGCCGCCACCACACTGCCTGGCTTTCGGCCCCGTTTCTTGGGAATGGCCTGGGGATCGGCCTCGGCTTTTCGCTTCCTGCCGGGGCGTTTGATAACCATGACCTGGGCTGATGTGGTGGCCCCAGCCCCTTCGGCCTTGCTCCCTGGTGAAGCTTGAAAAGGCATCTTGACCAGCAGCTTGCCGGGACTTTTCTCCAGGACCCTTTTCACCTGCACGCCCTCTGATGCTGTAGCCTTGGGTCTCGCAGTGCCGCTCCCTTTGGGGCGTCCCCGACCTCTGCCAGTTCCTGGAGCTTTGGGAGATTTGGGCTTCTTAGGTGGTTTCTGCTCTCGCCGGGAGGGGCTCCCTCTCCCAGTTACCGTGAAGTCAAAATCATTAGGGTCCAGGGAGGTGTCGCCTACCTTTTCGAAGTATGCAATCAACTCCACTTTAGATCGAAAGGCTTTTCCCTGGGGACTGTGGGAACAAATGGAGAGACATAAAAAAATGATTAGAAGCTTCCACAGCAATGTCAGAAATGGGGCAGAGCAGAAGGTGGTGAACTTTGGCAGAAGATGTTCTGTAGCTGATATGCCTGATGACACTACTGAACCAGAGTCACATTTAAGAAAAACCAGGATGACCTAAAACATGAGGGACATGGCTATGGTTACACATGATGCAATCAGGTCACCAGGCAGTGGTGGTTACCTAAATGGCCTGTTCCTATACCAGAGTAGCTTGGTGCTAGCTGCTCCACAGCTGTCACCTAGATGCTTCCCACCCAAGGACCTGCCTGCCATTGAGACCCCCTCTGGCTCCCAAAGGAGTCTGACCTAGGGACCCTGTCTAGCTATCAGTCTGGGTCCCATTCTGTTGGCTGGTGTCTGAGCCTGACCTGCCAGTAAAGCACTCTCTGTCTGAGCCTGGGCATGCTGTTTAGCATCTCTGGGAATTGGTTTTCTCATATGTCAATAAGATAATGCTTTGCTCATCCTTTTCAGACTTGCAGGGACCAAACTTGCTGGGACCAAACAAGGTTGTAAACATCCATAAATGTCCTTTGAAAACTGCTAACCTTTTTGGGACTGTCTAGGGGGCAGAACTGAAATGTATTTATTCACTCTTCCTCTGAAGTTCAGGCCTGAAAGTTACTGTTTCAACAGAAAACAACCAGGCCCTGGCTGGTGTGGCTCAGTTGGTTGGAGCATTGTCCCGTACACTGAAAGGTGGTGGGGTTCAATTCCTGGGGCAGGGCACATACCCAGGTTGAGGGTTTGATCCCCAGTTGAGCATGTACGGGAGGCAACTGATTGATGTTTCTCTCTCTCTCTCTCTCTCTCTTTCTCTCTCTCTCTCTCTCTCCCTCCCTCCCTCCCTCCCCCCCTCTAAGATCAATAAAGAAAATAATTAAAAAAACAACAACACCCAGTGACCTTCCCTGAAGGCTAGACCAATGTAAAAAGGACAGTTGGAAAGGCACATGGGGCCTATCTGTGTCTTTCCCCAGAGGCCCTGTCTGAGAGCCCACCTTTCCCAGAACAATCCATAGTGGACTGAGCTCTATGAAATCTTATTTTATTTTTTCTGGTTCATGAAGCAATGTCACAGAACCACTCTCCCAGAAAGAAGATGAGGTTAACAGGTTATAAGGAGAGCCCCTCAGCTGGATGTTCTCCAGCTGGGAAATGGCAGGAACCCTAGGGAGCTCCGCTTGCCCCCTGAGCCCAGGCCACTGCACATGGCAGGCCCTGTGGCCTCAAGGCTTCCCAGATGATCTCTCATGGCATTCTCATTGTGACTCTGGATAGGCCCTACTGCTAGTCCATCTCCAAATGAGGCATTAAGGGCTGGCAGGGTAAATCACACTCTGTTACCCTGTGCATATCTCACTCAGGGCAGTGACTTCCATACATAGGCGTTCCAAGCATATCTACTCATGCCTGCAAGCAGTGCTCATTACTGAAGCCACCTCCACGACCCTAGGTGGGATTACACACACACATTTTCTTTTCTTTTTTTTTGTGGTACGTGCCCCTAGCAGGAACCAAACCCGGGACACTCTGGTCCGCAGGCTGATGCTCAACTGCTCAGCCAAACTGGCCAGGGCCACACACACATTTTTTAAATCAACTTGCAGCAACGAGCTCCTACTTCAAAGACCTCCATTCATTTTCAGCATCCGTCCCTACTTCAAAGACCTCCATTCATTTTCAGCATCCGTCCCTGACACTTCCCGCCTACCCGGGCCTCCCAGCTCTGTAGAGACAAGAGCTGCCATTACTTACTTGATCAAATACACATCATACTTCCCAGCGGAGCGACCAGACTTCCTTTGCTTAAGCTTCCGGGTCCAACCTTCAGGCAGAGTGGGGTCATCATACATGGGTCCCCGGTCGCGAATGATGGAGCGTCGCTGTTTGGGGGAAGCAGAGGCTTCTGGGACAGCTGGGGCTGAACCTGACCCTTCTGAGGTCTCTGCTTTGCCTGCCTCTGCTGGCTCAGCAGAGTGGTGGGCTGTCGGCTGCAGGGGCTCATGCTTGCCCTCTTTGTCTTCTTTCTTATCCTTCTTCACCTTTTTAAACTTCAGGGGTTTGTCCTTGAGGCCCTGGAGATCCTGGTCTTCTGACTTTTCTTCCCTGAAGTGTTAAACAAATATGTAAGTATCACAGAGAACACACCAGTTTGCAGAAAAAGTGAGCATCGGCAGGCTCAAGGCAGCCCAGCACAGGCAGGGCTTTGGGAGCCGGGGCTGCCCTGCTTGTGCTCACCCAGGTCTTGATATTCTTCCCTTTATAGATTTCTTAAGAGGCTTTGGGCTGCTGATGGTGTTGGCCAACTGCATTCTACCTGCACTGTGGCCACCCTGAGTTCCATTCCTAGTGTGCAGGAGAGTGAGTAAAGCTACAAGATAGCATTTTTTCTGAGCAGGAACACTGTGGCTTCTCAGCATGTTGCCTTGGCAGAGGCCACTTGATGAGCTGCACCCGAGGGCTGACTCGACTGCTGGAGAGGGAGCTGTCCACCCAACATGGGGGTGGAGCTCCTCTTCTCAATGACCTGGCTTGGGTGCTACTATAGTTTCTGTATTTGGGGTTTTCTCAAATGTGTACTCAACAAAGAACTGCTGTGGGGCACAGTACAACTTGCTGACAGGAACACAATGTTCCACTACTCCCTTGGGAGGTAGTACAGAGCGCAGCACTGTAGAAAGAGCACAAAGGTTTGGAGCCAACCAACCTGAGCTCAAATCCTGACTTTGCCATTTTCAAACATGGACCTGAGCAAGTGACCTCAACATCTCATGTCTGTTTCTTCATCTCAACAATGGGTACCTACACCCCAGAGGAAGAAAAGTCACAAAGGCACTATATAAATCCTGGCTAACTTGGGCAACCAGAAACTGCTGCCCAGCGTTGGCATAAGAAGAAAAGTGATCCCAGGTCGAGTTAGCCTTTATCACTAGACACTGCCTTATAATGCATGGCAAGGGTATGGCCTTGCTGGTGGAAGGAAAGAACAAGGAAAAAGGCACAGAGGAGCACCCTTTCCGAGGTTACAGGGTGGGCACGTCCCCATTTTTTCATACTGACAGAGCAGCTCTTCCCCTATACTTTGGTTCCATCTGGTAGGGTCCCTTCCTTGTATACTTCAGGAATGCTCACTGTGAGGCCCTGGACCCTGGGATCAGAGTCTGACCACAATGCTCTCTTGGCCGGGCTAAGAGAGCAAGAACACAACTGAGGCCAGGGAAGGCTTAGAAAGAATTGCTATCTGCTAGTCCCTCAGCTAGCAGCTCATTATAGAAAAGGGCAAGACTATTCTTTGTATCTCATCACTAGAGCTGCCCTGTCTCATACAGCTCACGTCTACACCAATCACTGTCCTGTGGCTGGTCTATCCCAAATGACTTCCCTTCCTGTTCACACTGTGGAGACTTCAATGAAGGCATGGTGGTGTGCACTCGAAACCAGACTTGAATGACATGGGTAAGTCACTGAAAGCAGGTTAGCATCAGGATGCACTTGGTGCCATGAAGACATGGCTTTTCTGAACAGCTCAAGTCAGGCGTGGGCAGACAGATCATGGTGAGGATGTGTCCCAGCCCTCCTCAAGCTTACCCCTGAGTTCCCTGGATCTTCTCCAGAAATTTAGGGCCCTGAACATGACTGCCAGTGTCACCCAGATTTAGCCCTTGGCTCATAGGAGACCTTTTTCTGCTGTAAAAGCGGGGGTTCCTAACCTGTTCCAGCAGAGCTTACTATTCAATTCTCCCAATCTTAGCCTCTCAACAAAAAATGAAGACCTGGGAAGTGGGTGTGCCCTGAGGCCCACTATCACTGAGGGAGAAGGGGAGCTCTGCCAGCAGCAAAGTGGTGGACAGACTGGAATCATCACTTCCAAACAGTCCACAGTGGCACTGTTGAAGTCCAGGGCTGCTCCCTGAACGTTGACAGTCCTGTTGCCAGAGAAAAACACTGCACCAATGGAAAAGGTCTGGCTTCTTCAGAACTCATTTGTATTCCCCAAATACTTTCACCATCATGAGGTCAAGTACAAGCCATATGACCCAGGAATGCCTCTTAGATACAATCAAGGGTGTTGATGCAATCTAGGGGAATCCCTTCTAGAAATCTACCCTGATGAGAGCCCTCCAGAAAGGCAAAACAACAAAGGATGATGTTATTTACAACAGCACTGTTTTTACTAGCCCAAGACTGCGGATAACTCAGATAGCTGCCACCAGGGACCTAGTGACTATATGACAGCACACCCGCACCATGGAGAGTGCTCCAAACCACCGGGGAGTGATCCCCAGGATCTACTGTAAGGTAAAAAATGTGTATCATAGGCTGCCTTTTGTGTAAGAAAGAGGGGACTTTAGGAAGCACACAGCAGAAACTAAGAACTGCCGAGGCCTCTCTGGGTACACCAGAGCATAATTTTAACTCCTGAATCATGTAAAAGTTTACATAACCCAAAATAAAATGAAAACAAAAGGTAACAAAACCTTACTACATTGAATGCAAACAGAAACAAATGAATAATTATGTCAAATTGATAACATACCTCAGAGAAAAGATTTATTTCAAATATTTTTGACCCCAGTGCTCTGTAAATCCTTGGTGGGACATATTCTAAGGACAACGATAGCACCCTAGGAGCAGGGAACATGCCTAGTGTCCACGAAAGGGAACCAGGCTGGCCCCTGGGAGAAGTGGGTCGTTCTGGTTGTGGGGCGGCCTGTGGAGGTGGAAAGTGGAAGCACTTAGAGGTTAACAGGGAGAGTCAAAAGGAAACAGGTGCTGGCTGAAAGGGTTCCTCGCACTGGGCAATGCTGTGACCAGAAGAGTGTTTAAAGAATGAACTTATTATAACATAATGAAGAAAAAAATTCATGTGGTGATATTAGGGGAGAAAAGAGAGAAAGACCTAAATGAAGTAAAGGGGCAAGTCATATGGCCATGTGGGGGAAAAAGGTCCCAGACAGTAGAGAGGCCTCAAATGGGGACATGGAGGGCTTCATAGGGTTTTATTCCAAGTGTGATAGGAAGCTCTGAGCAGGGGCAGGGACAATGGTTCTTATCTTCAAAGGATCACTCTAAACCAGGGGTGGGGAAATCTTCTTTTCTGCCAAGGGCCATTCGGATACTTATCACTTGCAGGCCATACAAACTTATCAAATGAGCCTGCTATATTTGGTCAGGCTAATTTGGTGAGGCATGTGATGTTTGCTGGTATTGATGTTCCCCACCCCCGCAGTTAAACAGACTGCAGGAGACCTAAGAGGAAAGCAGGGAAGACCCCTGAGAAGCTTCTGGCAGTGGTTTTGGTTTGGGCCCAGGACGGGGACAGTGGAAGATTGGGGACATGACCATGAGGTAAAGCGACAGAGCTGGCTCATGGACTGGTGTAGGAGTGAGAAGCAGGGATGAGTTAAGGACCTCGGCCAAAGCTGGGAGGATGGAGTTCAAGGAGAGGAGAACATAGATCTTTGACTACTAGCTACAAAAGTGAGATAGCCAGCTGTGCCCAAACTCTAACGTGGCCTAAATTAACTGTTTGGGTTTTTTAAAAAGTTTATTATTGTGATAAAATTTATCTTTTTAATTGCTCCTAAGTGTAGAACAAATGAAAATTTTTTGTTAAATATTTTTTATTGATTTTTTAGAGAGGAAGAAGGGTAGAGAGAAACATCAATGTGAAAGCGAGACATTGATCAGCTGCCTCCTGCACACTGCCTTCCAGGGATCGAGCCTGTAGCCCTGGGCATGTGCCCTGACCTAGAACCAAACTGGCAACCTTTTGGTGCACAGGATGACGACGCACAACCAACTGAGCCATACCAGCCAGGCGATAAATGAAAGGACCTTTAACTTTACCTATAATATTCTAGTTCTTTAAATTGAAATTACTTGAAACCACTATGACAATATGGTGATCTTCAATTCTATGCATTGAGAGATACACAGGTGTTTGTTACTTAAAAACAAATAACAAAAGCCCCAAAGCCTAGAAGGCATTCTGCTTGGTGTGGAGGTAAAAATGATGCAAAACAGCCCTGGTCAGTTTGGCTCAGCAGTTAGAGCGTCGGCCTGCAGTCCCGAGAGACCCGGGTTCGGTTCCCACTAAGGGCATGCACCTCGGTTGCAGTTTGTCCCCAGCCCTGGTTGGGTCGTGTGGGTGGCAGCCACTCGATGTTTCTCTCTCTTTCTCTCTTCTCTCTCCCTCCCACTCTATCTGAACAAAAAAATGGGAAAATGTCCTTGGGTGAGGATTAAAAAAAAGATGCAACACAGTCCTGGCTGATTTGGCTCAGCGGTTGGAGCGTTGGCCTGTGGACCAGAGTCCCAGGTTTGGTTCCTGCTGGGGGCATGTAACAAAAATTTAAATAAAAATGATGCAAAACAGGTAATCCAAATGAGTTTACCCCTGGCCCTAGTACCTGCTCAGCCCAGGGTAACCCTGAAGTTTAAAGGATAGGATGGGATGCCTGGCAGATCCCTAAGCATCCCTCCAACACACACACACCAGGAGGTTATGGGATTTGAAGCATACACTTTTTCAAAGAAATCAAACAACCTTCTTTATCCTCCCTCTAATCACATCATGTGTGTGTGTGTGTGCGCGCGCAATTCTGAGTTTGAGGAGAACTGAGCACCTAGTTCACAGGTTTGTATATTTTAGAGTTGGAATTATCTGCAGAAAGACCACCTATTCAATTCTTCAGTGTCACAGAAGAAAAGGAAGCACAACCAGACAAGGAAACTTGTCTGAGGTCATGGTTGAGCCAAAGTGTTTTCATTGATGTCCTTGCCCTGAACCAGACTCTGCTATGGGCTGGGATGCCCGGGAAGAATTAGCATCACTATTTGGTCTTCTAGACCTCCCGGTTTAGTGTGTGTGTGACAGACAAAGAGGTAATAAAGAAACAGTGACACTCTCCACTGTTCCAGGCAGAGGAGAAGCCCAAAGATGTGGATTCCCTGGAGGAGAAAGTCCTGAGCCTGTTTCTTTTAAGCCTCATGAGGAGTTGCACAGGCTGCTCAGGAGGGCTCAAGGCAGGACAGATCAGCAATAGCAACAGCCCCATCCTGTCCCCACTATGATGCCCTCCCTGGGAGGAAGATCAGAGGCTCTGGGCGGGCCCTCTCCCCCTTCTTTATTTGGGTTAAGATGGTGCTTCTGAGAAGACTTCCCTGCTCCTGCCTCCCCCCTTCCATGAGCAGGAGCACCCTATGCCCCTCAGTGTACTTCGAATATCCCACTGTGATGAGCAACTCCCCACAAACATTTTGTGCCTTCTTTACTGTCATCTCCCTGCTCAACATACAGTGCAAGACATAGAAACAGAGCTTAATAATCATGTGCCAAATGGCAATCACAATTCAGATACTGTGCTACCTTTGCTTCTTTTGATGGCTATATCCCTGTGACCATTAGCTTCAAGGAGCAGGGGCGAGCTTAGCACCCAAAGCAAGCAGGCACTGAGTGACTAAATAACAAGTTTGGGCACTACCAGTAGCCTGGTGGTCACTGGTGGTTTAGGGTTGGCAGGAGATGAGGCTGGGGTGGTCACTGATGGCTCTGGTGTCACATTCACCCAGGACCACAGACAATGATATCCACAGTGACGGGGAGGGAGGAATCACGAGGGCAGCAGTATGGGAGACGGTTACACTGGGAGGATGGGTTCCAGGCTTCCACAGACTGGATTCCAGCAATGAGGTGGTCAGGTCCACAGATACTCCTCCTAAAACCACTAAAAAGGATGGACTGAACATCTTCTAGAAGATGTTATAGAAGACAGTTTAAAAACTCTTACCTACACAGATAGGTGGGCAAGAAATTAAGGAATGCATAGGCTAAAGAATAAGGGAAGGAAGGAAAGGTGTCCTGTTCGGTGAAGAAATGTGGCAAGCAGCCCCTTAACCAGAGATCAAACTGAGTACTACTGACTGTGGCCAGCCTGTAGAAGTGCTGTGGAGGACTATATAGGTGCATCAGCACCACCTCATTTGCAGGAAGGGGTAACAGAGGCAATGAGGAAACAACTAAAAGGGTCTAAAGAGAGGGTCTATTCCACACAACAATGGAAATATGTTTAAACGTGGGGAGATGGCCCAGCCAGTGTGGCTCAGTGGATTGAGCATCGTCCCATGGACTGAGAGGTCCCAGTTCAATTCCCGGTCAGGGCATCGAACATGCCCGGGTTGTGGGCTTGATCCCCAGTAGTGGGTGTGCAGGAGGCAGCTGATGTTTCTCTCTCACATAGATGTTTCTCTCGCTCTCTCCCTTCCTCTCTCTCTAAAAAAATCAATTAAAAAATATGTATTTTTTTAAAAAGTGGGGAGATGGCCCTGGCCAGCGTACCTCAGTGGATAGAGTATTGGCCCACGTACCAAAGGGTCACAAGTTTGATTCCAGGTCAAGGACATGTGCCTGGGCTGCAGATTCAATCCCCGGCCCTGGTTGTGAGTGCCACCAATTGATGTGTCTCTTTCACATCAATGTTACTGTCTGTCTCTCTCTTCCTCCCTCCCTTCCACTCTCTCTAAAATTCAATGGAAAAAAATATCCTTGGGTGAGGATTAACAACAACAAAAAAAAGTGGGGAGATGACATCAATATAACTGGAAGCTGTGCTGGTTGATAGTAATATTTTAAAGCAGTTTCGGGAAAGCTTTCTAACAATTAAAGAGAAAGCCTTCACGTTACACAACTACATTAAGAGAAAAAGCTGGAAACCTTGTACAAGTGCCTTCTTTTAGTGGCTGAAAAAACCACAATGTCTTCCACAGTGTTATGTTCTATATGGTGAAGCTGTGAGTGTGAATGAAGGTGTCAAGATATTTCCCTGTGTTTAAAATAAAGTCATTGCTGAAGGAAGCCTTGCCTAGGACCTGACTTTTAATGTCGATGGAACAACTCACCTGTGCATAGTGTGGGCTGAAGCACAAATCGGGGTTATGGTGAAAAATGGTTGGCTGATGGAGATACTGGGTGCAAATGCCAATGGAGACTTCAATGGCCTGGTGGTCTGTTTTTTGTTTTTGTTTTTTTTTTCTCTTTATTGATTTTAAAGAGAGAGGAAGGGAGAGGGAGAGAGAGATAGAAACATTAATGAGAGAGAACATCGACTGGCCACCTACTGCATGTCCCCCACTGGGGACTGGGCCCACAACCTGGGCATGTGCCCTGACCAGGAATTCAACCAGCAATCTCTTGGTGCATGGGACAATGTTCAACCACTGAGCCTCACCGGCCAGGCTGGTGTTCTGTTGTTGTTGTTGTTTTTTATCCTCACTCGAGGACATTATTATTTTTTTTGCATTTATCTTCAGACAGAGTGGGGTGGGGGAGAGAAACATCGACGTGAGAGAGACACATCGACTGGTTGCCACCTACACGACCTCAACCAGGGCTGGGGACAAACTGCAACCGAGGTATGTGCCCTTAGTGGGAACCAAACCCAGGTCTCTCTGGACTGCGGGCCAACGCTCTAACCACTGAGCCAAACCGGCCAGGGCTGGTGTTCTGTTTTTTAAACAGAATTGTCACTGGTTTTGTTAGTGAGCTCTGGTTACCAAATCACATAGATTTGGCACGGTCTACCTCACCTATTTTTCCCTTAACAACTATATTTTACTGTGCAATTTGTAAAACAAAAGATTTTTTCCTCCAGGAATGCACATGTTGCATTCAAGCAGAAAGGTCTTCACAAATCTTAAATATCTATGAAGCATGAGAGAAGGCTCTTGATAACAAAACATCATTCAGTGATTCTGCTGCTAGACCGCAAACATCAGACCAAATCTTTCCTTTGATCTAGCAGAAGAAAATTAGAGTCACAGGAATCTTGTTTTTGAGCCAAATCATTTTATCTCAAGGGGTCTGATGGCGAGAACTGCCTGTATTTTAATAATGAAAGTAACCTACAGTAATCCTGTAGAAAGTGGCCATGGGAGGCTGCACCTGATGCTCATTTGACCCAAGGCTACTGTACATACAGGGGAGCAAACAACCAACAGCTAGCAGGTACAGCTAGCCAGACAACTGTGGGAGGAGGAACTACTCAATCTCCAAGGCCTTCAGATAAAAAAAAAAAAAGAAAAGAAAAAAAAGGCTACAAAGCCAGGTGAAAACAGCAGCTGAAAGTTTTTCACTTGAATTGGTTTAGTTCCTCCCACAGTGAGCTCCAGAGAACCTTCCAGAGCCCCAGCAATATCCTGACCTTTCCCAATTACACTCATGTTTGCATCATGCCAATTCCAGATGTTATTTCTCATCATCTTTCATTTCTAGTTATCCATCCCATGGAGCTGCACCAGGAACCCAAGTACCACGAACTACAAGGTCAGGGCAGTGGCTACTTCCCCAGGTCAATGGTCAGGGACCAGAGGATAGAAATGGCCTCCTTATAGTAGCTGCTTCCATCCTTAAGTGTCATTCACTTGATGCTTCCAATTCTTTGCACCTTCAGTGTGAGCTGCAGAATCTAAGAATCAAGGAAGCTTTTCTGTACAAATCAATAAAAGCAGCAGCACTGAGACGCCAGCTTTGGCCCCTTTAAAGATCTGAGAGAAATCAAACTGTACTGACTGAGAATCTCAGTGGTCTTTGCGAAGCAAAAGAGGTGATGGTGTTTCAGCTCAAAGGCTACTGTGGTTGAACGTGAAATTTAGTGACCCTGCTCTGAATTCAGTTTCTTTCTTTCTTTCTTTCTTTCTTTTTTTGCATTTATCTTCAGATAGAGTGGGAGGGAGAGAGGGAGGAGAAGAGAGAAAGAAACATCAAGTGGCCACCACTCACATGACCCCAATGCGGTCGGGGACAAACTGCAACTGAGGTACATGCCCTTAGCGGGAACCGAACCTGGGACTCTCTGGTCCATGGGCCGACGCTCCAACCACTGAGCCAAACTGGCCAGGGCCAGTATATTTCTTAATACCCCAGTTTTAGAAGATGCAAGAAACTGTCTATTTTTTGTTTTGTTTTGTTTGTTAATCCTCACCCAAGGATATTTTTCCATTGATTTTTAGAAAGAGTGGAAGGGAGAGAGGGAAAGAAAGAGAGAGATCTATGTGAGAGAGACACATTGATTGGCTGCCTCCCACATGACCCTGACCAGGGCTAGGGATCGAACCTGCAGCCCAGGTATGTGCCTTTGATTGGGAATCGAACCCGTGACCCTTTGGTCCATGTGCTGATGCTCTAACCACTGAGAAAAACTGACCAGGGCAAAACTGTCTGTTTAAAAAAGCTAAATAAAACAGTTTTTGCCACCCAAAGGTAGATCCCTCCCCAGATGAAGCCAACCAGCACCATAAGGTAAGTCTCATCTTTATAGCACAAGTCCACCATACATGGGGAAAGAAAAGCAGTTTTATTTATTTATTTTATCCTCACCACTTTTGTTCAGATAGAGTGGGAGGGAGAGAGAGAAAGAGAAACACTGACGTAAAAGGGACACATCGAGTGGCTGCCTCCCGCATGACCCCAGCCAGGGCCAGGGACAAATCGCAACGGAGGTACGTGCCCTTGACCGGAATCGAACCCACGACTCATTGGTCTGCAGGCCAACGCTCTAACCACTGAGCCAAACCAGCCAGGGCAAGAAAAGCAGTTTTTTTTTTTGTTTGTTTTTTTTATCCTCACCCGAGGACATTTTTCCATTTTTTGTTCAGGTAGAGTGGGAGGGAGAGAGAGGAACAGAGAGAGAGAGAGAAACATTGACGTGAAGGGACACATCGAGTGGCTGCCACCCGCACGACCAACCAGGGCCGGGGACAAACTGCAACCGAAGTACGTGCCCTTAGCGGGAACCGAACCCGGGTCTCTCCGGACCACAGGCCGACGCTCTAACCGCTGAGCCAAACCGGCCAGGGCAAAAAAGCAGTTTTAAACAAACATTGCTGATGGGAAAATAGTCAGGCAGTTCCTCAAAAGGTTGAACATGGAATTTCCATACGAACAAGCAATTTCACTCCTAGGTATAAACCCAAGAGAATTGAAAATAGGGACTTGAACAGATAGATACTTGCATGCCAATGTTTAGAAATGATTCACAGTAGCCAAAAGGTGGAAACAACTTAAGTGTACATTGACAGATAATATGGAGAAACAAATGTGGTGTATCCATGCAATGGAATGTAATTCAGCCATAAAAAAGGAAGTTCTGACACATGCTACAACACGGATAAACCTTGGGAGACTGCTCAGTGAAATAACCCCCTCACAAAAAAGACATACTGAATGATTCCATTTATACAAAATGTCCAGAATAGGCAAATCCACACAGACAGAAAGTAGATTATTTCACTGCCAGGGACTAGGTATAGTAGATAACAGGGAGTTACTGCTAATGGGGTATAGGGCTTTTTTTTTTTTTTTTTTTTTTTTATAGTAGTGATGAAAACGTTCTGGAACTAAACAGAGTTGATAGTTATACAACACTGAATGTGGTAAATGCCACTGAACTGTATAATTTAAATGGGTGAATTTCATGACATGTGAATTAAAAAGAAATTTTTTTTCTATCCTCACTCGAGGACATTTTTCAATATTTTGTTCAGATACAGTGGGAGAGGAAGGGAGGGAGGGAGGGAGGAGGAAGGGAGGGAGAGATCAATGTGAAAGGGACACATCGAGTGGTTGCCACCCACATGACCCAACCAGGGCCAGGGACAAACTGCAACCAAGGTACGTGCCCTTAGCAGGAACCGAACCCGGGTCTCTCCAGACTGCAGGCCAATGCTCTAACCGCTGAGCCAAACCGGCCAGGGCAAAAAAAAAAATTTAATTATGTTTTTATTGATTTGAGAGAAAGAGGAAGGGAGATAGAGAGAAACATCGATGAGAGAGAATCATGGATTAGCTGCCTCCTGCACGCCCCCTATTGAGGATTAATCCCACAATCCAGGCATATGCTCCGGAGGGAATCCAACCAACAACCTCTGGCTGCACAGGACGATGCTCAACCAACTCAGGCACACCAGCTAGGGCTCATGGTATGTGAATTTTATCTCAATTTTTGTAATACCCCACTAAAATGACAGCTGACTTCACCAATTACCCTAAATCATCAAGGTAAGTTTTGTGATTCCCATGCAGTGCTCAGCAGCCGCAACTGTCTCCAAGCAAGCCCGTTTGGTTGCAGGTACAGAGCTCAGGCAAACAGCTCTGTCATCTATGCCAGAGAAAAAGCCCAGCATGGGGACCTAGGGTGACATGTGCTAGACTGGACCAAGCTGACCTGAATACTACATGTGAAGCCCAGAACATGGTAACAATGCCAGTCAGAAAGGAATTTAATTCAAGAAGTTTAATTACTAGGCATTTAGCTAAGTTAAAGGTTATTGGTTAAATATTGAGGGCATTTGATCAATTATTTTTATTGTGGTAAAACACACATAACATAAAATTTACCATTAGCAACACTTAACACATTCACAATGTTGTGCAACCATCACCACTATCTAGTTCCAGAACATTTCATTGCCCATAGAGGAAACCCCATACCCATTAAGTGGTCGTCTTCCAGTCCCCCCTTATTCCCAGCCCTTTACAACCATTAATCTCCTTTCTGTCTCTATGGATTTGCCACTTCTGGACATTTCATATAAATGGAATCATACACTGTGTGGCCTTTTGTGCCAGGCTCCTTTCACTCAGCATGTTTTCAAGGTTCATCCATGTTATAGTATTGTGTCAGAACATCATCCCTTTTTATGGCTGAATAACATTCCATGTATGGAAACATCACACTTTTTTTTATCCAGTCTTCTGCTGGTGAATAACATCTGGGCTGTTTCCTATGAACATCTGTGTATAAGATTTTGCATAGATGTATGTTTTCAATTATTTTGGGTCTACACCTAGAGTGGAATTGTTGGGTCATATGGGAACTCCATGTTTAACCTTTTGAGAAACTGCCAGATTTTTTCCCATGGAGCTTCCTTTGGGGGTGATGACAATGTTCTGGAACTAGATAGGAGTAAAGTGGGGTGGCAGAAACCATCTTCTCTCTGGTCCGGAAAGTTCCAACAGCTGGTCTCCATAGGCACTTACATTGTGCCTGCCGTTTTGGTCCCCAGCAATACATTCCCACAGATGCTTCTCTCCCTCACCATTTTCTGTTGATACTGTTTTCCTCTTATCTCTGTATTATTTTTTAATTATTAATTAATTTTATAAAGAGAGAAAAGGGGGGGGGGAGGAAATCAATTTGTTGATTCACTTATTTACGTATTCATTGGTTGCTTCTTGTATGTGCCCTGACTGGGGATCAAACCTACAACCTTGGTGTATCGGGACAATGCTCTAACCAACTGAGCTCTCCGGCCAGGGCACCTTTACGTTCTTTTATGTAAACAATTTTTACAGATTTTATCAAGTGTCAGCTGCTTTTACTGAAGAACAGAATATTTGCCAATATAAAATTTAATACAGAGGCAACATATTTGGGGTGAGGGAAGGGGGCAGAAAGGAGATCTCTAGTAAAAGAGAGAACTCTGCATAACAGTCAGCTAATTTTATCTGAATATCTCATAACTCGAAGTGAATGGTCTTGTTTTCATTATTGTGCCTCTTACCAGTGTAGGTCACCCCATATCTTCATGCCTGACAAACTTTTGTTTCCCGAAGATGACATCTAAGTCCACTGAAATAACCAACAAAACAAAAAAAGGGGAAATCTCTCTATCAGAGTTGGCAAACAAGAAGGGTGCCACCAGTGGCTGAAGTACTTTTGAGAGAATGCTTGCTGTAAGATGTGATGCAGTTAGAGTCAATGTGCGAGAAGTTCTGCTCCCACAGTTCTACCACACTCAAACATGGGGCAGGGTGGAGCCATCAGGGAGGTCTAGAGATAGGATTCCTAACAGAGCCGTAGGAAATCTTCAAGGTCAGAATAAACAGGATAATGGAGCCAGCAAGGCTGGCTGAAGTGCAATTTGCTGGTGGCAAATGAAGGGCCTGGAAGCCCACTGTACGTGGAAAGGACAGTGACAGTCTGAGAGGTTCCCCTGGGCACTGCTCAGAGGAGGGGAGGGGCAGAGAAGGGCTGTGGGACTCCAGTGACTCTACACTGCTGGAACATCCATAGAGAGATACAGAGATATGGATGGAGATCCCACTTGTCTCAGCAACCTCTCTGACAGTACCCTGGGAATCCATCCTACCCCCAACCCAGCTTCTAACAACAGGGTTCAAAGCCACCAGGAAGCAGCAGGCAAGTAGCAGGGACTAGGTCTCTATCCCATAAACAACTTGGGGACTGGCTAAAAAGTAAGAAACATGCCTGGTGACAAGACAAATATCAACGAACAGGTCACTTCCCTGTGTACAAACACTAACTGGGTAGAAAACACAAAAGAAAGATTGAATACTGTCTGTCCAGTCAAGATCCCAATGGAATTCCCTTTGGAACCAAGCATGTACCCAGAATAAGCATCTGCGAACAGCCAAAGAACATATCAGGGTGCAGGGCCGTGACTTGCTTCTATTGGCCACTGCATCACACACCACACAACAAACTTGATTCCACATGGATCAGAGAATTAGGATCAAATAGCAGGTTACAACTCCCCACAGAATTGCTCTCTCCCAATCCCTAATAAAATAAGAAACAAAGCAAAGGTTGGGAGGAGGAATGTGAAGGGAAGAATTCATCACACAAAGGAAAAGGACATAAAATCAAACACAGTACATTTCAAAACCAAGAAGCCTAGAAAAGGATTCTAGAGGACAAAGCAGCAGCAAGACTGAGCTTCTGCCCTTGCCTCATCCCCAGAAGCCATGTTGGGGAGCCAACAATACCCCAAGACCTGTCAGGCAACAAGCTGGCAAGAAGCAACTGGGAGCCAGTAACTTTTTCCTTGTAGGCCCAAGAATTACAGAAGCTCCTGCTGTGAGGTACAGAACAAACAGAACAAACAGGTAAAGTGCCAGTGAGCCAGGCTGGCTCTGTGGGAGGCAACTGCTCTTGAGTACACACAGACTCAGGGAACCAACTGGAGCCTGAGGTGCCCCCTTTTCACATCCCTACAGGAATGGCATACATGTCCTCCAAGCAGCTTGGGTAAGCCTTGGTATAAGACTTTTTTTTTTTTAAATCCTCACCCGAGGACATTTTTCCACATTTTGTTCAGATAGAGTGGGAAGGAGGGAGGGAGGGGGGAGGGGGGGAGAGAGGGAGAGGGAGAGGGGGAGAGAGAGAGAGAGAGAGAGAAACATCAATGTGAAAGGGACACATCGAGTGGTTGCCACCCGCACGACCCAACCAGGGCTGGGGGCAAACTGCAACCTAGGTATGTGCCCTTAGCGGGAACCAAACCCGGGTCTTTCTGGACCGCAGGCCGACGCTCTAACCGCTGAGCAAAACTGGCCAGGGTGACATTTAACACAATTGTTTTTTTTAATCCTCACCCAAGGATATTTTCCCTTTTATCTTCAGCTAGAGTGGGAGGGAGGGAGGGAGGAAGGGAGGGAAGGAGGGAGGGAGGGAGGGAGAAAAGGGGGTAGGGAGGAAGGAAGAGAAACATCAATGTGAGAGAGACACATTGACTGGTTGCCTCCCGCACAACCCCAACCAGGGTCAGGGACGAACCGCAACTGAGGTACGTGCCCTGACCAGAATTGAACCTGTGACTCTTTGATCCATAGGCTGACGCTCTAACTACTGAGCTAAATCAGCCAGGGCCATTTAATACAACTCTCAGGACAGAGAGAAGAATCTAGATACTGCCAAAGACTATCCCCCACTATAATTCCCCTCAGTGTGTAACTTCTCTCTGACCATAAGATAAAGAGCTCACCATAGCCCAGAGGGGAAAGCAGAGAGAGTGGATGCCAAGAGATTGGAACAGAGGTCCAAGAATTCCCCCACTGTACCAAAGCAAACAGAATGACTTCATGGAGCCATCCAAGCCTGAGCCAAGATGACAAAAAATTAAATGGTAACTCTGCAAACATATTATGGCCAGAAGGAAAAAAAAAAAAAGAGGGAAGGAGATGGCTCAGGAAAGGTAAATTTCTCCATGAAGAAGAGAATACACCACAGGGAAGAGAAGGAAAGCCCCCACAAGTTTATAAGAACATGTTCTCAATAGAAGTTCAAAGATAAGATGATAAAACAGTAAGGTGAAAGGGCAAGTTTCCAATCTAGAGAAACAAACTGCAGACCAAACCACATCATTATGGAACTCATAAATACATTTAAAAAGAACCTTAAACAGAATATACATAGCTGAAAATCAAATCAAACAAACAGTGAATGCAGATGAAAAAGATAAAGCCAAAAAAAATTAGAGCAAAGCTAATAGTATTGGAAAAGACACAAAGCCAATCTAACAGAAGGATAACTTGTGTCCCCATAGTAGGGGACCCCCATAATGGAAAAGATGTCATCAAAGATATAAGAGAATTGACCTGAAATGAAGACAAGTTGCATATGCAGCTTGAAAGAAAACATTGTGTTCCCAGGAAAACGTGATAAAGAACACTCAACAGTAAGCCTCTGGTCAACCTCCTCAACTTCAAGGATAAAAAAAGAATTCTTCAGACTCCCTGAGGGAAAAAACAAATGACATCCTAGGGGGGAAACATCAGAAGACCAGGTGTATGTAACATCTACGAAGTTCCAGGACAGTTCACTGCAGTGGTAAGGAGCATAGGCTCTAAAGCCAGCAAGCTGTGAGCTCAAATACTGGCATAGCTGTTATGGGTCTCTGTATGTATGTACGTACGTGTGTGTGTATGTGCGCGCGCACACGGCCAGAGGTGATGCCTGAGAGATGGGCAGGGGCCCGATGCCTGAGGGAGTCCTCTCTGAGGTGAATCTGAACCCAGATCTAAAGGAAGTAAGGGGTGAAGGAGCAGGTCATATAAAGGGGCCTAGGCATAAGGAGCAGCAACAGCCAAGGTCCTGACCCCAGGAAAAATCTGGCATGTTCCAGGAAAAGCAAGAATGATGGGCTGGAGCCACATGAGCAAGGCAGAGAAAATGAGACAGGCCTGGCTACATAACTTGTAGAACCCAGTCCAACATGAAAATGCAGGGCCCTTTGTTCAAAAACAGAGAATTTTGAGATGGCCACAATAGAGCATTAAACCAAGCACAGTTCTTCTAAGTCCTGGACATTATATAGGTTACATGCTCAAGAAGCCAGTCCTGCTTCCAGGCAATGGACTTTGGATTTTATTTTGAGAGGAGTGAGAGGCCCCCAGAGGGCTTTTTTTTTTTTTTTTTGTCTCAGAGTAGCAACATGATCAAATAAACAATTTAAAAAAGTTCATTGACTATGTGGAACATGTAGTGTGTGTGGCTGAGGGGACAAGGAGACACAAGGTACTGCAGGGCATGATCATGGTTTGGGGTATTAAATGTTTACTAGAGACTGACACCAGGGAATAGGGGAGGAAGTGGGTCTAGGAGGAGGAAGAAGCCGAAGTGCGATGTAGACCCAACAAAGCTCTGGCCCTCCATGGGCAGAGATGGCAGGACAGGGGTTTTGTACTCCCTCTCACTCAAGTCACCTGGGCGCTGTTCTGGAAACAATGTGACCTAGGCTCTCACTCAAAGGAACAGGCAGTTGGAGCTGCCTGCTGACCATACCCCCAAGCTGGGGTATCTACAGGTGACCTCTGTGCTGCATGAGCTATTGCATAGTCTAGGTAAATGATGAGGTGGCTGGTCTAGGTGCTGTTAGTGGAGGGCATGTGTGTGCTAGGGGTAGTAGGGGCACCGATCAACGGTTCTGATTTCCCTATTTTATGTTTTTAATGTTGAGACATTTTGCCTTCTAGAGGTCTAAAGGACAGTTGGATATATGAGCCTATAGTTCAGGGGTGAGGTCGGGGCTAGAGACAGATATTCAGGAGTCCTCAGCACAGAGGTCTGAAGAGCCAGAAGAGTGAGTGAGAGCATCTCAGATGTGAGTGTGAACAACCCTTCCTCCACTATCTGGAGTTCTGATGAGGAGAAGAGTCAGCAAAGGAGACAGAGGAAGAGGAGTGAGGTGGTAGCTGGACAATCAGGTGTATCTGTCCAGATTATTGGTGGCAAGTAACAGACCAACTCCAGATGATTAACACAGACAAGGAGCTGATTAAAAGGCTACTGGAAGATAGAAGGTGGTGATGTTTGCACAATGTGAATGTACTTAATACTATGGAACTGTACACTTAAAAATGGTAAAGTTCATGTTATGTATATTTTACCATAATAACAAAAACTGGGGGGGGGGGGGCTTACTGGGTGGCCAGAAAATCCCTAGAGGGTTGGAGGAACAGGTTTTGAGTTTATTTGGCCAGGAACAATATTCCAAATCCTGCTGCCAGGCTGGCACAGGGCAGACAGCACTGCTTCTGCCACCCTGCAGGGGGCAGCACTGGCCACAGGTCACTGGGGTCTCTCCTGCAGCCCTGACACTGAGCAATGGCTTCTCATGCTGCCCACCCTCTTCTCCCCAGGCAGGTGGGTCTGAGTGGTGGAGCCCTGGCACATGCCCATACTCTCCTGCAGGGCTCAGGCCATTTTTTGGATAAAGGACCAGATAGCAAATATTTTCTGCTTTGCTGGTTACGTGGTCTCTGTTACAACTACTCAACTTGCTGGTGTAGTGGGAGAGCAGCCACAGACAAAGCATAAAGGAAGGGGTGGGCTGGACTGCAATAAATTTTTATTTACAAAACAGGCAGTGGGCCAGATTTGGCCCTGGGATATAATTTGCTGAAAGCTGCCCCAGCTGAAAGGGAACCTAGAAAAAGAAGCATCTGGCATTTTTAGCAACTACAGTCAGAAGTCACTTGGCCCCCCGCCATCCAACTCATAAGGTGGGGTGAGAGTTCCTCCAAACACAGAAAGGGACTCAGAGATGAAATAAGGTGGCCAAGGAAAATAAAATCGACTATGCCAGTGATGCTGTACAAGGAAAGGGTGAGGTCCCAGAAGAGACACAAGGTTTCCAGGAGGGAATAACCACATCAAAAGGAGGAATTCCAATGGCCACAGCGATGTGGACATCCACTGGGGGCTGAAGACTGTCCGTGGAATGTGAGGAAGAAAGCTTCTGTGGAGTGGGTTGAACAAAGAATGGGAGGTGAGGACAGGGAATGGTGAATAGCCAACTCTTGAAGAGCTTGGTCAAAGGTGGAACAGAGAACAGGACAGGAGCAGAGGAGGGAGTGCTCAGCGAAGATAGGAAATTCTAAAACATGTTCGTAGGGTAATGGGCATGATTCATGAGAGGAGGGAAAATGGACAGAATGCCAGGAGTATGGAACCTGTGAGCTAGAAGCCCAGGAAGTCATTGTCACCAGCAGAGCTGTTACAGCTCCATGGGTGGAGCAGTTTCCAGTGATGACAAAGTCCAGGCTGTGACCATGGTAGTGGGTGGCTGAGGTCATTGAAAGAGGTGGTCAAGGAGAGGGGGAAGCCAGGTGCCCGGAGGGCCACTATGTGCACACTTAAGTCACCTGTGGGAAGGAAATGACTGGGTCAGAAAGACAAAGACTGTGGGCCTGGCACTGAATCCTCAATGGAGGGGGACTATTTGGGATGGTGAGGAAGCCTGTGACAGGGAATGTGTGGGCTTGGAAAGCTGAGTGGAATGAACATCTCAGCATGCTTTTTAAAATTGACTTTAGAGGGAGGAAGAGGGAAAGGGAAGGAGCAAAAGGAAGGAGGGAGGGATGGGGAGAAATGAGAAACATCCAGCAGTTGCCTCCCATATGCGCCCCGACTGGAGAGCAACCTAGGTATGTGCCCTGACCAGGAATCAAACTCGTGACCTTCTGGTACACAGGACAGCACTCCAACCAACTGAGCCATCCGGCCAGGCTCAGCATGCTTTTTTGAGAGCATGGATCATGAACATAGAAGACACAGCTCCTCCTCCTGCTGAGGGTACAAGGGCCATGACAATTAACAGGCTGCTTGCTCTCTTGGTATAAAGTGGGAGCAAGAGAGGAAGGACCTAACCTGGACGAGGCCTGGGGTCTTAGGAAGGGTTTTCTGCAGAAAAAGATTCCTGAGCTGAGTCTTCAAGAATAAATCGGAGGAAGAAATGCTGCAGGGGAACCACAGATAGCAGTTCTGTATGGCTGAGGGTACACCTATGAGAATAGGGGTGGCAACGGAAGAAGCCAGAAGAAACAGGCAGGGGTCACATTAGGGGCCTCAATACCATTTGAAGACAGAGTGCCACTCTTGGTTTTAAAGGAGGGGATATTTTACTCTAGAGACTGCATGTAGAAATGTGTAGGAGATTTAGCGAGTTATTGTAGGAGTCCTAGAGAGAGATGAGGTCTTGAACCAGGTTAGTGGAAGAAGGGATGAAGAGAGAGGTTGGAGAAATAAAGAAACATAGGGCAGGGCTGGCTGGCTCCTGGGATGTGGGCAGTGATGGGTGAGGCAGGAGACTTTCGGGTTCCCAGTTTGCACGACTGGTGTTACCAAGTATGACACAGACCAGAGGACATGGGGTTTGGCTGATCGGTCTTCTGATATAAGCAACCTTATATGGGGGGGAGGCAGGGATTTGGTCTGGCAAGCACTGAGTTGAGAATGGGAAGGAGAAAAAAGGGCAAAAACCCTCAAATGCCTTGCACAGTAAAATCTGACTAAACTGTACATATACCTCATAAGCCTTTTTCTAACATGAAGCAAAACAAGTTTTATTTCCTTCATACTTCATTTTCATGTGCTCTGTCGCCACCTAATGGGATGTTAGTTGAAACCCAAAGACTCATTCATGGACTGTCAGGTGGGCATCAGGAGGCTCCTGACAGAGTAGCCATCCAGGTGGTGGTGGTATGGCAGATGGGACAGCGGCAGGGTGGAGAAGGAACTGTCCAGCTAATTTTAGACATCTGACAACATCTCTAGGGTCCACAGGACCTTGTTCTGGATAATCAGATGTTTCTGGAGCTAACAGAGACATTCACTCATTAATACCTTGTTCAACTTAAGATCATTTTCACAGATGCCCTTCAACCTTTACTCCTCTGTACTCCCAGGATCAACCATCAAACTGAATCATGTTCAGGGAACTACTGTGCAGACATCCATGAAACTGTTATTTGGTGGGACAAAAATTCTGGGACATTGAGCCTAGATGAATTCAGTTTTTGGTTCTGGTATTTAACGTGCCACCTCTAGGTCTAGGTGGACTTACTCCTTGCTGCTAACTTGCCTTCCTCCCACAGTTCTGGCATATCTACGAATGTTATTCACTGAACAAAAAGTGTAACAAGTGCCATACCAGAGGTAACAAGGGGAAGCTGTGGTGGGCGAGCAGAGGCAGTCACTGCTCTCAGTGGCTTCAGCAGAGCAGGGGGCACACGCAGTAATAGGTAACTTCACCATCATCTGGGACTGCTTGGAGAGAAGTCCACAGGAGCCTCAATGCAGGACACAGAGTCCAGTGCAGGGGAGGGGACAAAGAGATGAGGGCCAAAGAGCATGACCTGGTTTAACTCCCCTTTTTGCCAGTGAAGAGCTGCAAGAAGCAAATCAACATTTTCACATGCCATGGAAAGGCCACTAAGGTAAATGCTTGAGTCTGGTAAGTTCTCACCTGTAGAGTGTGGGTAAGGATGAGTCTGCCTCTTGAATTGGTGTGGATTCCATGAGTGGATCCTGATCAGGCAGGCAGACAGCAAAGCAGCTCGTTCAGAACCACTGCACGTGGAAGGACAGAGTAGAGAAGTAATCCTAGGGGCTGACCAATGGGGAGGTGGAGATTGCAAATATAAATGACTCTTTTGGAAAGGTTGGCACAGAGAAGATGTGGGGCATCGAGGCAAGGGGCAGGGAGCCAATAGAAGGCCAAGATAGAAGATATGCTGAATGTGCAATGGAATGTAAGGTATATTTCATAACATGGATGTATTAAGTCTGCTTGGGCTGCCGTAACTAAATACCACAGACCAAGTGGATTAAACATTCAAATTTTATTTCTCACAGTTCTAGAGGCAGGAAGTCCAAGATCAAGGTGCTGGCAGATTCAATGTTTGGTGAGGGCCCTCTTCCTGGCTTGCAGACCACTGCCTTCTCACTGTGTACTCATGGCACATTTCAGAGTGAGGAGCTCTGTGATATCTCTTCTTATAAGGACACTAATTTCATCATGAGGGCCCCACCCTCATGACCTCATATAGCCCTTATTAATTCCCAAAGGCCCCATATCCAAATATCATCCCATTGTGGGTTACGACATTAACATGTAAATTTGGGGGGAACACAAATACTTTAGTCCATAATAATGTTCTATTGTTAAATGAAAAATGTAAATGCAGGGTACAGCACTATATGTACTATGTGATACCAATTAAAACTCAATCCAAAAGATGGTAGTGCAATCTAGTTATTTAATGCCACTAAGCTGTACACTTAAAAATGTTTAAGGTGGCAAGTTTTATCTCAGGTGTATCTTACCACAAAAAAAAAAAAAAAAAAAATCAACTTAAGAGAAGGCAAGAAAGGAGGAACAGAAAATGTAGGAAAATGAGAATGCACAAAATAAAATGGTATAAAGAAATCTAAAAGCATCAGTAATTAAATAGATGTTAATGGATGAAACAGAATGAATTTTTTTTTAAAAATCTAGCTATCTGCCATTTTTCAAGAGTTACATCTAACCCATAAAGACATAAAAGGGAGGAAAATGAAAAGCGGCAGCACTGACCAAAATCACAGATGGTGCAGTGCTATTACTATCAAAGTAAATTCAAAGCAAAAGCACTGTTAATTATAAAGAGGGTCACTTCATAATGCCAAAAGTTCAATTTATCAGGAAAATAAAATAGCTCCTAAAAGGCCTCAAAATAAATAATAAAGCCAAAATGAACAAAGCCCATGGAGAAACTGACATGTCCACCAGCATGACAGAAGAGTCTGACAAACGTTCCCCAGCAGTGGGTAAATCAAGTAGACAAAATAACAGTAAAAGAGAGGATACTTTCATAACCCTGTGAATAAGACTGAAGTGATGAGCTTCTGCAGGCTTCTGCATCACTGTCTGGCAGCTGCACGCTCTATTCAAGCAGTCACGCACTTCTCAACAAGCTTCTAGGGCTGGTGTCACACATACCAAGTTCTTGGACCACAGTGCAGTTTAACTTAACTTGAGTTTTTAAAACAGTAACTAGGAAAAGACCACAAAGCCATTTGCTTAGAAATTTAAAAAACACATTTCTAAATAATTTGTGGTTCAGAGTCATAACGAAAATTTAAAAAACCCATCAAGCTGACTTAAAGTTGTAACTACACACCAAAAACTTGCTGGATGCAGCTGAAATAGTTTGAGGTTCACCTTTAAAGGCTTATATTTGAACGGAAGGTTGGAAATCAATGAGCTAAGTTTACAATCTAAGAAGTGAGAAAAAGAAAACCAGAGAACATAATCCAAGAAAGAAGAAGATGTAATACAGATAAAAGTAGAACTTAATGAACTAGAAAGTAGACATAGAGTAATACAGGACAATAATACCTACAAGTTTGCTCTTCGAAAGACTAATAAAACCGACAAAGTTCTACCAAGACAAGGAAAAAAGGGAAAAGGTACAAGCAAACAATTCTAGAATGAAAAAGGAGATATAAGTACAGATATTGCAGAGGTTTAAAAAGATATGCACAACTTCATGTTAATGCATTTAGTAGCACAGACAAAATGGACAAAAATATACCTGTCCTGAGAAGGTGCAGGGAAAATACAAACAGGTTTTCAAGTGTGTGTACATGCACAGAACACATCAAAGAACATACACAGGACCCTGGAAGCAACTGTTCCTTATAGAGGAGCCTGGATGGTAGCAAAGACACTCACAGACCAAGCATTTCTCTAGTTTACACTTCCTGAGTTGTGAACTATGTGGGCGAGTCACTTGCTCAACAGTGGATCCATATGTGCCTGTAGACAAGGAAAGGCTTCACCTGGCTGCAAGTGCAGGCCAGCTCAGTAGGTGGGGGACAAGCTGTGCAGCAGAAGCAGATCCCAGTATTAGCTGGCTCTAGGTCTTTTCTTTTTGTCTTTTTAATCTTTACAAATTTGGTAAGTGATAATGGCATCTTCTTTGTTTTCATTTGTGTCTTTTTGATTATCATTGAGGTAGAACTCTTTTCCTATCTTCATTAGCCACCAGTATCTCTTCCTTTATGAATTTCTTGTTCATATTCTTTGTTCATTAGTGGTGACTAGTGGTAAGTCAGCAATAAAGACTGTTGCACACAAGTCTAGACTAAAAAGGAAATTTAAAAATCTGCCGAAGTACACTCACAATAAGTGACTGTTGAATAGTCCAAGATAACTGTGCCACTGCTGGGTCAGAAGCATTAAGCCTAGAATGATTTGTTGGATGATGATCTACAGCTAAATTATTTTTCCCAATCCATACACTTCAAACTCACCCAAATCCCATGGAATTACACCCAAGCACGCATTCATTCATTTATTCATTTACTGAACAGTCTCTGTTTGTTAAGCACTGTGCTTTGATGGAGGCCAGGGTCTGCTGGAGAACCTCGCTCAATGGGCACCAGCAGCACTTTGCACCCTTCTTTACCCCCTTTCCAGAGGGCCCTTTTAGCGGCTAGCAGTACTCCTAAGTTATTAGCCCATTATTCAAATGAATCATCAATCCAAAAGCTCAGACCAAGACAATGTCCCAATACTTTCACAATCACTGCTCTACACAGTCTCACCGAATGCCCAGCAACACACCAACGTAGTGTTTAACCAAAGGCAACACAGGCTCAAAGACAGAAAAGTGATTTAACTAGTAGGTATAAAAGCTGAGATTTAATCCTAAGGCAACATGGCTTAAAAAAAAAACCTATGCTCCTCTACTATCTTGAGATAAAAATATGAAAGCATGTCTTTTCCTTGCCCCATACATCAAGGACATGGGTCGCAAGCAACAGAACCCAAGTCTAGCCAACTTCAATTACAAAGGAGTTTTTTGGGGCAGATCTGGAAATGGAGAGAAGATGAAAGAACTAAGCCTAGAAAAGTGGTTGTATAACTGAAAACTAAGAGGACTAAGCTCAGAAAAGCAGCTACATAACTAAAACACAGCCAAGGTGTACTAAAGGGACCATCTAGTTGGTAAACCCACCCTGGGCATCACCATCACCTCATCTCTGGACACGAGCCACGACTGTGTGCTTTCTTTAAAAAAAAAAAAAATTGTTTTTTCCCTTTATTGAGTTAGAGAGAGAGGAAGGGAGAAGGGGAGAGAGAGAGAAACATCAATGAGAGAGAACATCAATTGGCCGCCTCCTGCATGCCCCCTACTGGGGACTGGACCCACAACCTGGGCATATGACCTAACTGGGAATTGAACCAGCGACCTCTTGGTGTGTGGGTCGAGGCTCAACCACTGAGCCACATCGGCCGAACGACTGCTTGCTTTCTGATGCATGTGTTATTACCATGACTTATCTCTCACTATTCCTCAAAAGTCAAAGTCCCTGAAAACAAAATGAGTTTGGCCAAGCCTCAGTCTCATCACCATCCCCTAGCTTGCAGGCAGCAAGGGGAGGAAATATTGTCTCCCATGGCAGGCATTGACAGTTGACCCCAACACCCAGGTTTCTCTTTCTGTTTTCCTAACAGGACCCTGTGCTCTGCTTGGAAAGATATTTCCCAGCTTCCCAGCAGAGCTGGTGCAACATTCTGGCCAATGAGACAGAGGCAGAGTGTGCTGCCTTTTCCATTCTTCTTCAGGCTGGCTCTTACCCCATGGGCTGTGGACAGAGCACACCTCCCGGCCCACTGGCTCTGCACTTGGCTCACACTTGCTCTGGCTTTCTCTGATGGGACTAAGGAGGATAAGACTTTAAGAGGTCCCTGTGTCTATGCTCACTCCTCTTGGGCTCCTAACATCCACCTAAGAAGTGACTGTCCCTGGCAGTTGTTTTCCCTTTCTGGATCCTGGAACCACAGACTTGAGAACAGATTCGAACCCCAGTTGATCCAGACCCATTAGTGAGAAATAAACAATTGCTTGTTATTGCCACTATTTGCTCCTCAGTGTGGGGAAAAAAAAAAGATAGATATGAAGATGGAAGTGGAAATTAAATGGGACTGTAGGGTAAGCTGGCAAGTGCCCTTTTGCCCTTTCCCCAAGCTCTCCCTTTCTACCTGGAGAGGAGAATGCAATGGCTAGAGCTCCAACTGCCATCTTGCGACCACAGGCAACCTTGAGAATGGAAGTCTCTTGCTCAGGGTGAAGGAAGAAAAAGATTGAAGGGCTCTGGATCCCAGATCCTTACAGAACCACTGCAGTGTCCATGGATAGCCTGTATCCAGACTTCAGGGCACATGAGAGAAAAGGATACCACAAGTCTCCAACCTTGTATTTAGAGAAGGCAGGGCCCACCTGCCTCTTACCCAAGATCCACACAATGCGGTATTCTTAAAAAAATTTTTTAAATTGTTGACAGTATTACAGATGTCCTCCATCCCCCCCTTGCTCCCCTCCATCCTGCCCCCACCCCACCCCAGGCCTTCACCACACTACTGTCTGTGTCCATGGGCTATGCACATAAATTCTTTGGTTAATCTCTTCCCATCACCCTCACCCCTCTGAGATCTGACAGTCTGTTCCATGCATCCATGCCTCTCGACCTATTTTGTTCATTAGATTCTACATATAAGTGAGATCATGTGACATTTGTATTTCTCTGGCTGGCTTATTTTGCTTAGCATAATAATCTCCAGGTCCATCCATGCTGTCTCAAAGGGTAAGAGATCCTTTTTTTTTAAAAACAGTTGCATAGCATTCCATTGTGTAAATGTACCACAACTTTCTTTATCCACTCATCTAGTGATGGCCACTTGGGCTGTTTCTAGATCTTAGCTACTGTAAATAGTGCTGCTATGAACATAGGGGTGCACATATTCTTTCTGTTTGGTGTTTCAGGAGTCTTAGAATATATTCCCAGATGTGGGATCACTGGGTCAAATGGCAGTTACATTTTAAATTTTTAAAGCAAACTCCATACTGTTTTCTATAGTGGCCACACCAGTCTGCATTCCCACCAGTAGTATACTAGGATTACCTTTTTCCCACATCCTCACCAGCACAACTGTTTGTTGATTTTTTGATGGTTGCCATTCTGGCAAGTGTGAGGTGCCACCTCATTGTAGTAGGTTTTTGTTAATCCTCACTGGAGGGTATGTTTTTCCATTGCTTTTTAGAGAGAGTGGAAGGGAGGATAGGAGGGAGGGAGAGAGAGAGAGAAACATTGATGTGAGAGAGACACATCGATTGGTTGCCTTCCTCATGTGCCTTGACTAGGGCCTAGCATCAAACCTGCAACCCAGGTATGTGTCCTTGACTGCGAATTGAATCCAAGATCCTTTGGTCCTCAGGCCGATACTCTACTTGGGGTGGGGTACCTTTTTTCTGCCAAGGGCCATTTGGATATTTATAACATCATACACAAGCCATACAAAATTACCAACTTAAAAATTAGCCTGCTATATTTAGTCAGGCTAATTTGGTGAAGCGTGTGATGTTAGCTGGCATTTATGTCTTGGGCCTTATATGGCCCAGGGGCTTGACATTCCCCACCCCTGGGGGACACTGAACCACACCAGCCAGGGCCATCACTGTAGTTTAAATTTGCATTTCTCTGATGATTAGTGACTTTGAGCAATTTTTCATGTTTCTTGGCCATCTGAATGTCTTCTTTGGAGAAGTGTTTATTTAGGTCCTTTGCCCATTTTTAAATTGGACTGTTTGTCTTCCTTTTGTTGAGTTGTATGTGTTCTTTATATATTTTGGAAATTAACTCCTTATCAGATGTATCATTGGATATGCTCTCCCACAGAGTGGGCTCCCTTTACATTTTGATGCTTGTTTCTTTTAATGTGCAGAAGTTTTTAGTTTGATGTAGTCCCATTTGTTTATTTTTTCCTTTGTTTCTCTTGCCCTAGGAGATGTATCTGACAAAAACTCTGCTCCATGAGATGTCTAAGATTTTACTACCCATGTTTTCTTCTAGTATTATGGTTTCAGACTTTTAAGTCTTGTATCCATTTTGAGTTTATTATTGTGTATGATGTAAGTTGGTGGTCTAGTTTTGCTTTTTCGCATGTGCCTTTCCAATTTTCCCAATGCTATTTATTGAAGAGACTGTGTCTTTACTCCATTGTATGCTCTTGCCTCCTTTGTCCAATATTATTTGACCATAATGACATGGGTCAATCTCTGGGGTTTCTGTTCTGTTCCATTGATCTATATGCCTGTTCTTGTGCCAGTACCAGGCTGTTTTGACTATAATGGCTTGGTAGTATAGTTTGATGTCTGGTATTGTGATCCCTCCAACTTTGTTCTTCTTTCTCAAGATAGCTGAGGCTATTTGGGGTCTTTTTTGGTTCCGTATACATTTTTGGAATATTTGTTCTAGGTCTGTGAAATATGCCATCAGTATAGATTTTTTTATTCCTCACCCAAGAATATTTTTCCATTTATCTTCAGATAGAATGGGAGGGAGGGAGGGAGGGAGGGAGGGAGGGGAAAAGAGAGAGAAAGAGAGAAACATTGATGCTAGAGAGACACATCGACTGGTTGCCACCCTCATGACCCTGACTAGGGCCAGGGACCAAACAGCAACCAACATTCGTTCCTTTGGATGGAATCGGACCCTTAACTCTTTGGTCCATGGGCCAACGCTCCAACTGCTGAGCCAAACCAGCCAGGGCATCATCGGTATTTTAATAGGGATTGTGTTGAATCTGTAGATTGCTTTGCATAGTATAGACATTTTATTATTTTACTTTATTTTATTTTTTTTATCCTCACCCGAGGACATTTTTCCATTTTTTGTTCAGGTAGAGTGGGAGGGAGAGAGAGGAACAGAGAGAGAGAAACATCGACGTGAAAGGAACACATCGAGTGGTTGCCACCTGCACAACCGACCAGGGCCGGGGACAAACTGCAACCGAGGTACGCGCCCTTAGTGGGAACCGAACCCGGGTCTCTCAGGACCGCAGGCCGACGCTCTAACCGCTGAGCCAAACCAGCCAGGGCTATTTTATTTTTATTAAGTTTATCAGGGTAGCATTGGTTAATAGGATCATATAGGTTTCAGGTGTGGAATTCTATGTTACGATATCTGTATATTGTACTGTGTGCCGACCACCAAAAGTGAAATCATCTTCCGTCACCATATATTAGGCCCCTTTCACACCCACACCCCCAAGTACAGACATTTTAATGATGTTAATCCTTTCAATCCATAAAACCGGTATATGCTTCCACTTGTTTGTATCTTCCTTTATTTCTTTTTTTCCCCTCATAATATGTTTTTATTGATTTTTTTTAGAGTGAGAGGAAGGGAGAGATAGAAACATTGATGTGAGGGAGACACATCGATTGGCCGCCTCCTGCATACCCCCTACTGGAGATTGAGCCCGCAACCTGGGCACGTGCCCTGACTGGGAATCGAAGCGGGACCTCTCAGTATAGGGGACAACACTCAATCCACTGAGTCACACTGGCCAGGCTTTATTTCTTTTTTCAATGTCCTGTAGTTTTCCAAGTACAGGTCTTTTACCTCCTCGGTTAAGTTTATTTCTAGGTATCTTTATTTTTTGTTGTTGCAATGGTAAACTGGATTATGTTTTAATTTCTCTTTCTAAGAGTTCATTATTGGTGTATAAAAATACCATCGAGCCCTGGCCGGTTTGGCTCAGCGGTTAGAGCGTCGGCCAGCGGTCCAGAGAGACCTGGGTTCGGTTCCTGCTAAGGGCATGTACCTCGGTTGCAGTTTGTCCCCAGCCCTGAACAAGAAATGGCAAAATGTCCTTGGGTGAGGAAAAAAAAATGCCATCGATTTCTGGGTATTAATTTTTTATCCTGCAACTTTACCAAATTCATTTATTAAATCTAGTAGGTTTTTGGTGGAGTCTTTAGGGTTTTCTATGTACAATATCATGTCATCTGTGAATGACAGTTTTAGTTCCTCCTTTCCAATTTGGATGCCTTTTATTTTTTTCTTCTTGTCTGGTTGCTGTGGTTAGGACTTTTCAGTGCTATGTTGAGTAAGAGTGGTTAAAAGAGGGTATCTCTGTCTTGTTCCTGTTCTTATGGGAAATGCTTTGTTGGCTATAGGTCTGCCATATATGGTCTTTATTATGTTGAGGTATGATCCTTCTATTCCTACTTTGCTGAGAGGTTTTATCAAAAATGGGTGCTGGATTTTGTCGAATGTTTTTTCTGTGTCGATTGATATGATCATGTGATTTTTATCCTTCATTTTGTTTATGTGATGTATCACATTTATTGATTTGTGAGTATTGTACCAGCCTTGCATCCCCAGAATAAATCTGCGGGATTCTTTTAACACAAAATAGGTATCAAGGTGCTTAGAAAAAAAACAGGCATAACAAAATGTTCACGATAAACCATGTGAAGTTTACTCGCTGCTATACAGCCTTTTCATTAAGTTATCACAATCACTATAACTTAAGCTATTGAAAAATGACAAAAATTCTGAGATTCTTTCTTTCTATTTCTGTTGGCTAAAATGCAGCCTTGAGTTGTTTATAAGTTAATTCAGAAGACAAAAATAAACCCATATAATTCAGAATGTACTGAGGACAACACATATGCCTTCTATGTGATAAGCTCCCAGCTTTATTTATTCAAAGAAAACTTGACTCACTGGAAAAATAGAAAAAAACTTAAAAAATAAAATAATTAATGACACAATACATCACCTCCTACAACACCAGATTGCTTTCCTTTCCTTCACAGTATGGGCGTCATAACCTGACCAGAAGAAAACAAAACTGTTCAAAATGCTGAGACTCAGAAAGTTTAATTAATTAGCCAGAGTATTTTCTTCTCCCAAACTACAGCCGCTAAGCAGGAAGACAAGTGGCCCAAGCCTGCTGAGTGAGCCTGGAACACCAGGTCCAGGTAGTG
The DNA here is from genome assembly GCF_014108415.1 of Molossus molossus. Classification (NCBI taxonomy): domain Eukaryota; kingdom Metazoa; phylum Chordata; class Mammalia; order Chiroptera; family Molossidae; genus Molossus; species Molossus molossus. The sequence goes on along the minus strand of NW_023425355.1, from coordinate 91,127,592 downwards.
GAGGCATGTGAGGAAGCCATGTCATGAGTCAGAAACCCTGCCCCTTACTCTCCCAGGAGAGACTCTATCAGCTACTCATGTCAGGTGCTACACTATGCAGGGGGTGGCCCTGATAAGTTGCATGGGGTCTCTGTTCCAGAAGCTCATAACCCACTAGGGAAAGAGCAACATGTGAGAAAACCACTGTCCTTTCTGGCTACAGGGGCTGCACCAGATGTCCGTAAGAGTCACTAAGGTCCCAAGGACAGAATGGTAAGGCCCCTCAGGACTGGGAGCTGGGGTGGGCAGTGTCAGCCTCTTCTCAGGAATCAGTGCCTGAGATTTTGTCCAGTCAGGTGGAAAACCACAAAGACCATTCTCATGGGTACTTTAAGCAACACATCTGTTGGCAAAACACAAATGTTGTTACACAAATACCAAGCCAGATTGCAAAGGCACCTGACAGCCTTTAAAATTCATTTCTCCTGTCTTACAAAGCTGCATTGGGAAATCGTGCTGTTAAATTATACACTCATAAAGGATGCATGTTTAAAAAGTGGTGCAACTGTGTAGGTGATATGTAGACTCTCATCAATTTATTCCATGTTTTTGGATAACTGAAAATCCCCCCAAAATAATGCAAACTTTAACCCCACATATCTTCCCCTTATATGTACCTTCTGACTCTACACGGCAGGTTTGATTAACCCATAAAAAATATTGTTTCTCTTGGCCACACAGAAGCTAATGGGTCAACAGCAGAGCAGGCTATAGTCTACTCTGCCTCTCTTAGCATAAGACAAAATCTTAAGGCAAGGTCCCACTTCAGAATCCATCCATCCATCCATCCATCCATCCATCCATCCATCCATCCACCCACCCACCCACCCACCCACCACGCCAATTGTAGGCGCTGGAAATACAGCAGACAAGAGGAGGGGAAAAGAAATCTTCCTTCGTGGGGCTTAGATTCTAGTGGAAAGGAGAGAGAGAAAGGGAGGGAGGGAGGGAACACAAAATCAATGAGTAAAACAGCACAGAGCAGCCCTGGCTGGTTTTGCTCGGTGGTTAGCACACGGTCCAGAGAAGATCAGGGTTCGGCTCCCGCTAAGGGCACGTGCCGTGGTTACAGTTTATCCCTGGCCCTGGTTGGGTCACGCAGGTGGCAACCACTCAATGTATCCCTTTCACGTTGATGTATGTCTGTCTCTCTCTCTCTTTCTCGCTCTCTCTCTCTCTCCCTCCCTCCCTCTCTCTCCCTCCTACTCTATCTGAACAATAAATGGAAAAATGTCCTTGGGTGAGGATTAAAAAAACCCACCACCACCACCAAAAAAAAAAAAAAAAAAACAGCACAGAGCAGATGATGATAAGTGCTAGGCCAGGCAGGGGGAGAAGTGGTGAGGTAGAGGCAGGCATCAATATTCAAGGAGGGCCAAACTTGAGCAGACCAAAAAGGGTGCTGTCTGGAGGAAGAATGACCCTAACAGAGGAAAGAACAGGGGCAAAGCCCCTGAGGCAAGGGTGTACCTGGAGAGGGGAGGGGAGTAAGGAGGCCAGATAAACCTCAGTGGATGAGTGATAGGAGAGGTGATCACAAAGAACCTGTAGACCACTGTAATAACTTTGGCTTTGACTCTGAGCAATGGGAGAGCTCACTGGAGGGTCCTGAACAGAAGAGCACCACGTTCCAACCAAAATGTTGCATGACTGAGCAGAGACGCAGGGGGCAAGGGCAGTGGCAGGTGGCAGGCAGCAAGGCTGGGTGCTCAGACCAAGATGGGACCACTGGAGATGGGGAAACTCATTAGGGAGAATGAACAGGGTTTGTGGATAAATGGATGTGGTGTAAGAGAAAGCATTCTGCATAACCAGCAGCAGGTTTCTGGCCCAAGGAGTAGGACGATGGAGTTGCTGTTTAATGGGAAGGGGAAGACCATGGAAAGAGAGGGGGGTAGGGGGTGGGAGTATGTGTGGGGGTGGTGTGGGGGTGGTTGGGAGCTCAGGTGTAAACAGGTACAGCTGGAGAAGCCTGTTAAAAGCTAAGCAGAGATGTTAAGTTGGTATAGGGAGCACAGGTCTGAAGTTCAGGGGACCTGGTCAGCATGGAGACAAATTTGGTAGCCAATGGCTTACAGATGGAATAGAGAGCCATGAGGTTGGATAAGATCACCTTGGAAGTGAGGGTGGAGAAGGTAAGTCTAAGCCCGAGCCCTCCAATACCATGTGGGGCACTGAGGAGGATCCAGGCACCATTCTATGTGCCTTAGCTACCTCAGTGAATATACTGAACAACCCTGCCCAACAGAGTTGCGCCCCAGCAGGGACGATACAATTAAGAAAGGGACCAAAGATGTGGTTTGGAAAAAACAGGGCATTCTGGGTAGGCCCCACTGAGAAGATGTACACTGGTACAAAGCCCCATGGGAGGGAAAGGACCGACTCATATGGATACTGGCGTCACTGATGCTGACAGGTTGGGGAAGAGGAAAAGTGACAAATGGCCTCCAGGTTTAACAACACAAAGATCATCATTCATGTCAGCAAAGGACCAACTGGAGAGGGTTTAAGAGAACATATGGAAAGATGGAGTGGTCTTACTGGAAAAGGGAAGCAGAGAAGCTGGAAGGGTTATGGGGCCAAGAGAAACTTCTCTCAAGGTGGGAGAAATAACAGCAGGCTTTGTGGGGGATAGGAAGGACCCAACTTTGAGGGAGGAATCTCTGATGCAGGAGAGGGCTGGATAGCCCAGAACAGGAGTAGGAGTGAGGGCCCAGGAGAGAATTGGGGAGATGGAGCAAGGGCAGATGCTGGTAAGGAGTAAGGAGATGTGGGGCCTGCAGATGTTCTCTTCGGATTGCTTCCCTGCTCTTTGGGAACTAGGAAATGAGGAATCAGCTGCAAGATGGTGTGACAGCTGATGAGGAGGGTAGCAGAAGCAAGGAGGGACTGGGGAATTGCAGTATGATGGCTGGGCAATGTGAAGTTCTCCTGAAGTAAGTGGATGTGAACTTGAAATAAAAGCAGTCAGGGGGCCACATTCAGATGTATGGCAGAGCAGGTATGGGGCAGATGGATGACTGAATTTCACCAGGATTGGGGCTTCACCAGTTGAGTATGACAGCAAGAAAATGGCAAGGCTGTGGAGGTGGTATGCCAGGGAGTACTCACAACTACGGGAAGGAGATGAGTGAGGCTATGAGGGCAGACAGAAGATGGAACCATCAATGGCATCTGAGTGCCAGTGAGGGCTAAGGATTATGGAATTGGGTATAGAGGCTGTTGAGTTGAACGTATAGGAGAATCTCTTCTTTTGGGGTTGATAAAAATGACTATGGCTAAATTTTCTGGCACCAGTACCAGCTATCATAAAAGTTGTTTGTCTTTGAGAAAGAATGAATAAGATTCTTCAGAGCATGTGCATCTTTAAAAAGTTGTCTTGAAGAACACAGTTGTAAGTACATTAACTTTTTAAAATGTTTCACTTCACCCTGGCCAGTTTGGCTCAGCGGTTAGAGCGTTGGCCTGCGGTCCAGAGAGACCCAGGTTCGGTTACCGCTAAGGGCACATACCTCAGTTGCAGTTTGTCCCCGGCCCTGGTTGGGTCATGCGGGTAGCAACCACTCGATGTGTCCCTTTCACGTCGATGTTTCTCTCTCTCTCTTTCCCCCCCCCACTCTATCTGAACAAAAAAATGGAAAAATGTCCTCGAGTGAGGATTTAAAAAATAAACAAACAAATAAATAACAATGTTTCACTTCCATGTCTAGTCATAGAACAAGGTACAGAAGTATAGAATGAACTTAAGGGAACACTTAGTTTTTCTCTCTCCTTTTTTATTTTGTATTTTATTAAATTTTTTTAAAAACTGAATTTATTGGGGTGACACTGGTTCACAAAACCATGTAAGTTTCAAGTGTACAACTCAACAAAACATCATCTGCACACTGCATCATGTGCCCATCACCCAAAGCAGTCTCTTTCTGTTCCCATTTATACTCCACTTTGCCCACCTCCACCTACTCCCACCCCCCTTTCCCTCTGGCTATTACCACACTGTTGTCTGTGTCTATGTGTTTTATATATACAACATACATATATATACTTTTTTGCTTAATGCCTTTACCTTCTTTCATCTAGCCCCCTATACACTCTCCTCTCTGACAGCTGTCAGTGTGTTCCATGTATCCACATGCCTTTGTTTCTATTTTGTTCATCAGTTTATTTTGTTCACTAGGTTCCACATATAAGTGAGATCATATGATATTGTTTTTCTCTGACTGGCTTATTTCACTTAGCATAATAATCTCCAGGTCCATCCAGGCTATCACAAAAGGAACACTTAATTTTAACTACACAAAACTTTCCAGTGAATAACAAGGGTTGTCCTATTACAGCTGCCAAACTGTGGCAACCAGACAGAAGTTATGTGAGGGCTATGTGAAGACTACTTAAGTCAAGATGAGCATCTCATTAAGTCTACTGTGAACTCCTTTAGCTGAACTACTGTGATCATGCTACACGGAATAGGACTGAATTGCCACTGACCATCTACTTATAGCCTGGATTCCACTGAAAATAACCATTGGTGGGGATCCTGGCCTTCCCTGAGCAGAGATTGGAGTGATATAACCACAAACCAAAGAATGTCTAGGATTGCCAGGCAGCAGCCAGCTGCTAAAACTGGCAAGGAAGGACCCTCCACAAGAGCCACAGGAGCGACTGGGCCCTGTGACACCCTGATTTTGGACATCTGGCATCTAGCACTGTGCAAGAATACGTTGCTGTTGCTGTAAGCCACCCAGTTTGGGATATTTTGTTGCAGCTGTCACATACATTCATCAGCTTCTACTGGAGCTTAATTCTCACTTCACTCCTGAGCTTTAACAAAGGATCCTTGGGCCTTCTATTCTCTTGCTTTTTACCAAAGAGGAAGTACCTGCCCTAAGCCCGCCCTCAGGTGGTCACTCTCCATGCAAAGACTCTGCTTCTTCAAAGGGCCCTCGTCTCCTCCTCATCCTTCTTTCCTGCTTGTGCAAACATGCTCTCATAGCCATCCACCTGAAAAAGACCCTTTGTAACACCACATCGCCCTCAACCCCACCCCCAATTCTCTGGTCCTCATCACAGCAAAACTTTTCAAAATGAGTTGTCTATACCTGGTCTCCACTTCCTCACCTCCCACTTATCCAGTCCAAGCTGGCTTCTGTCCCCATTACCTCTGATAAAGTTCATCACATTGCAGGTAGTTCCCTGATTAAAATCCTTCACTAGAGGGTGATCAACTGTATACAAGCATTTACAACCTAACCCTTCAAACCTCAAAGAAACAAAGTACAAATGTATAAAGAGGAAGAAACATCCCACAGAGATCATAGCAGGAGGGGTCTTGTGAACAGATGAGATATATTTCACAAGTTTCTAGATGCTGGAAGTAGGAGGAACATGTTGACTAACAGAACAGAGCAAAATGTACTATAAGGGAGCTACAAAGGAGATGAAAACCCCAAAGAGGTTCTCAGAGCAGACCAGGGGTAAGCAGTGCCCCCCAGTCTCTCTCATGTACATACGAGTCACCTGAAAGGCTTTGCTGACCATCAGATTCTGAACCAGTAGTTTTGGGATGTAGCACTTTTGGCAAGTTCCCAGGTGAGGCTGATGGTACTGGGGCTAGTCAGTGGAGCACACTTTGAATGGTAAGGTGTCACTTCCTCCCATGGGCAAGAAACCAAAGGGTCTTTTCTAAATCAATGGCTGGAACCTTCCCTTCTTCCCAAGATTCCTGGTGTGGCTGGCAGCAGCCCAGGTGACACCCACTTCTTTCTGGCCTCCGAGGGTCCATGGCATGAGGGCTGACCCATCTGCTTCCCCTCAAAGCCAAATTCTGTTGGCCAAACTGCCCTTCCCTGCTCCCCACATAACTCCTACTCCAAATTCCCACTCAGGGAGGGACCCTGCAGGAAAACAGGCAACTCCATCAGAGCAGGGGCAGTGTGCCAGATACCCAGGTCTCTTGTCTCCAACCCAAACAGCTCCTCAGGATCAGGGGAGGAGACCTAGCAACATGGAAGAGAGACCAATTCTATCCCTAGAGGAGAAATTCTAGAAGATAATACTGCCATAAAACCAGAACAAAAATGTCCACAACAAGAAACAGACGGATGATAAAAGAGTTCAGAGATTAAAACGGGTTAGCTACAAATACAAAGAAACAGTGTGACACTGTTTACAATAGGAAAAGACTGAAAAGGACCCAAATGTCCATCCACAGGGTGCTGCTTGACTAAAGCATGGTTTATTTATGCAATAGAGTCTGTGCAGCAGGAACAAAAAGAATGAAGGGAAAGTTCTCCACTGCCATAATGAGTGTATCTGTGCTGATAGGGAATGACCTTCAGGATAGACTAAGTGAGAATAAACTAAAAACAAGATGTGAAACAGCATATCCAGCATGCTAATTTTTTATGTAAGAAAGGATAAATAAAAATATATACATTTATTCGCTTATCTTTGCAAGAGGAAACACTAGAAGAATGAGCAAGAAATTGATAACAAGAGTCACCTATAAGGGGTAAGGGAAACAGGATCAAGGGGATAGAGATGGAAATGTGACTTCTGAGTATACCTTACTATATAGGCTTGGTTTTGTTTTGTTTTTAATTCAAACCTGTTATACTAGACATCAAATTGCATTTCAATAAATATAATCAGAACAAGTGTAACAAAAGATAATTACAAAAACCACACATTTTCATGTACATAAAATGTGCACATAGGTTATTAATACAAAGAACCACTACCACAATCATAACTTTTTGTTATTCCACAGACTAAGCAAAGATCAGTGAAGTAGCAATTCCCTGTATTAAATTAGGTTTGATTTTGAACCATTAAATAAATAATTTATGTATCCCAAAAATAGAGAAAAATAAATAACCATAAAATAACAAATAAACCTAACTATATATCAAATCAATAACATAACCACACAGAAAAGAATTATTCCAAGTGACTTTTCCCAGCATATTGTAAAGAAAAAATTGAACAAACTACATAAAGAACACCCACATACTCATCACCTAGATTCTACTATTGTAGACATCACTCTTCTATCCATCAATTCATATTATTTTTGATGCATTTCGAAGTTCACACATCAGTACACTTCATCCCCAAACACTTTGGCATGTATGTCATTAACGAGTTGAAAATTCATTTCCTTTTTTTCTTTTAGGTAAAATTTACATCCAATGAAATGACAAATCTTACGTGTATAATTTGATGAGTTCTGTCAACTGCATGCACCTGTATAAACTAAATCTCTATCAAGATAGATGTCACCATCGCTGCAGAAAGTTTCTTGGTGCCACTTCCCAGTCAGCCTCACTCTACATCCCCAACAACATTTGGTGTTGTCAGTTTTGGCCATTCTGGTGGGTGTATACTGGTATTTCATTGTGGTTTTAATATGTATTCCTTTGATGACTGTTGAACACTTTCTCATGAGTATACTGGTCATCATTCAGATAACTTAATTTGTGAAGTATCTGCTAAAATCTTTTCACCTCATAAAAAATAGGTGTCTTTTTACTATTGAGTTGTAGGAGTTCTTTATATATTCTGATACATGTCCTTTGTTGATATGACTTTCTATTTTCTCTATGACTTGTCTCAACTACTCAGCGACTTATCTTTTCATTTTCCTTTTTTATATGTTTTTATTGATTTTTAGAGAGAAAGGAAGGGAGAGAGAGAAACATTGATGTGAGAGAGAAACATCAATCAGTTGCCTTCTGCACACACCCTTACCAGGGATCAAGCCTGCAACCTGGGCATGTGCCCTGACGGAATCAAACCAGTGACCTTTTGGTGCACAGGACAATGCACAACCAACTGAGCCACAATGGCCAGGGCTGTCTTCATTTTCTTAATGGTCTCTTTTGAAGAACATAAGTTTTAAATTCTAATGAAGCACAATTTACCCATTTTCCCTTTAATACTTATTGCTTTCTGTAGCCTAAGAATCCTTAATCTTCAGATTGTACAGATATTCTATGGTTTCTTCCAGAAGCTTTACCTTTTAGCTTTTAAAACATTTAGGTCTATAATCCACTTTGAATTAATTTTTTATGTTTTTGAAAGAAAAGTTTATTGATTTTTTTAGAGAGAGGAAAGGAGAGAGAAACATCTATGTGAGAGCAAAACTGATCAGCTGCCTCCTGCACCCCACCTACGAGGGATTATGCCTGCAACTTGGGCATGTGTCACTGATCAGGAATGGAACTGATAATCTTTCAGTGCACAGGACAACGCACAAATAACTGAGCAACACTGACGAGGACTTAAATTTTTATGTTTCGTGTGAGATAGTGTTATGTATTAAATTGTGTCTTCTTCAAAAAAAATATGTGAAAGCCCTAATCTCCAGCACCTAAGAATGTGACCTTATTTGGAAATAAGGTCCTTGCAGATGTAATTAGTTAAGATGAGGTTATCCTGGAGTAGGATGGGCCCATATTCCAATAAGACTGGTGTCATTATAAGAAGACAGCCACGTGAAGACATACACAGAGAATGCCACATGATGAGGAAGGCAGATACTGGAATGATGCAGCTGCAAGTTAAGGAACACCAAGATTGCTAGCAAACCACCAGAAGCTAGGAAGAGGCAAGAAATTATTCCCTTGCAGATTTTAGAGAGAACAAAGCCCTGCAGACAACTTGAGTTTTAAGCCATCCAGTTTGTGATACTTTTCTACGGCAGCCCTAGGAAACGAATATGGTATGGTCAAGGTTCATTTTTGTCTGGTATGGACATTTACTATCATACAGAACCATCTGTTGAAAAGGCTTTCCTTCCTCCCACTGAATTGCTCTGACATCTCTGTTAAAAATCAAACAATCAGAGAATTTATGTCAAATTTTTGGACCATGTGTTTATCCTCGTACAAGTAGCAGGTGGTCTTGATTATTGTTGACTTATAGTAAGTCAGTCAGGTAATGTACGTTTTCCAATTTTGTTCTCTTTCAAGATTGCTTTGGATATTCCAGGTACTTCGCATGTCCATAGACATTTTATTTATTTTTATTCTTTTGGTGATATTCCTTCAATTTTTTGGTTGTTTTTATTTTTTTCTATATACTTTAGAATCAGCATGTCAACTTCCATAAAAAAGCCTGTAGTTGCCCTAGCCAGTTTGGCTCAACGGTTAAGAGTGTCAGCCTGCAGACCGAAGGGTCACAGGTTTGATTTCCTACCATGGTCAGGGTCATGTGGGAGGCAACCAATCGATGTGTGTCTCTCACATCAAAGTTTCTCTTTCCTCCTCCATCCCTTCCACTCTATCTAAAAATCAATGGAAAAATATCCGCAGATGAGGATTAACAACAACAAAAGCCTGGAGTTATGATTGAGATTACATTTAATCTACAGATTAATGATATAAGAACTGACACTGTAACAACTTTTTAGTCTTTCAATCCATGAACATGGTATATCTTTAGGGCTTTTATTTCTTTCAGCAATGTTTTCAGTTTCAGTATACAGACTTTTTACATTTTTCATTAAATTATTCCTAATGATACTACAGTATAAATTTCTTTTTCAATTAATTTTTGCATAATTGACCTTGTATTCTAAGACCTTGCTGAATTCACTTTTTGGTTCTAGTAAGGTTTTTTCTTTGCTTCTTTCATTCCTGCTTTTTAATATTCTTTCAAATTTCCCACATTACCTCCAAAGAGAAATAGTTTTACTTCTTTTGAACACTAATGCCTGGTATCTTTTTTCTTGCCTTATCATACTGGCTAGAACCTCCAGTACAATGTTGAATAGAAGTATTTTGCCTTTTTTCTGACTTTAGGGATAATGTTCAATATTTTACTATTAAATACAATTCATCTGTAGCGCTGTTATAAATGCACCTTCTCAAAGGAGGAAATTCCCTTCTATTCCTAATCTGCCAAGTTTCTAGTATGAATTAACATAGCATTTTATCAAATGCTTTTGCTATATTTCTTGAGATAATTATATGGTTTTTAATTAATTTATTTTTTAATCCTCACCTGAGGACACTTTTCTATTTATCTTCAGAAAGAGAGGGAGGGAGAGAGAGGGAGAGAGCAAGAAACATCGATGTGAGAGAGACACATCAACTGGTTGCCTCCTGCACGACCCCGACCAGGACAGGGGAAGATGCCTTTGACCAGGAATCAAACCTGCAACCCTTTGGTCCGTGGGCTAATGCTCTAACCACGAAGCCAAACCAGCCAGGGCTGATGTCCTGCTTTTTTCAACAGATTTGTCCATTTCATCCAAGTTGTCAACTTCAGTTATTCCCAACATTCACTGTAATCCTCTTAATGTGTAAAGAGGCTTTAGGAATAGCCCCCCTTTATGCTTGATATTGGTAACTTATGTCCTTCTCTTTTTATCTTTAGTCTGGCTAAGAGATTATCTATTATCTATTCAATGAATCAACTTTAGCTTTGTTAATTTTCTCCATTCTTGATCTGTTTTCTAGTTCATAGTTTTCTGTACTTACCTTTATTGCTTCCTTTCTTCCCGGTACTTACTTTGGGATTACTTTACTCTTCTTGTTCTAATTTCTTAAAGTGGAATCTCAGAACAATAATTTTATACTTTTCTTCTTTTCTAATAAATGCATTTAAAACTATAAATTTCCCTTTAAGTATTCCTTTAGCTGCATTCTATAAATCTTAATTATGTTGTATTTTCATAATTATTACTTGAAATAATATTTCTTATGATTTTTTTTGACCCACAAGTTATTTAGATATGTGTTAATTTTCAAAAATTTTCCCCCTAGATCTTGTTATGATTTCTAATTTAATTCCGGTCTAATAATAGAACATAATCTGTAGGATTTCAAGCTTCTGAGATTTACTGAGACTTGTTTTATGGTCCAGCAAATGATATGTTGTTAAATTGTATCATGTACACTTGAAAAGAATATGTGTTCTGCAGTTGTTAAGTGTATTATTCTATGTCAATTATGTTAAGGTGGCTAGTAATGTTCAGATCTTCTACATACTTACTGATTTTTTTTGTCTAGTTCTATCAATTATTGAGAGAAGGGTATTAAAGTGCCAACTATGATTATGAATTTATTTGTCTCTTCAATTTTGCAATTTTTTCTTCATGTATTTGCAGTTATGTAATTAGGCACATATACATTTATGACTGATATCTTTGTGATGAACAGACCCTTTTATTATTAGGAAATGTGTCTCTATCTCTGGTAACATGCTTTGTTTTAAAGTCTGCTTTTTTAGATATTGTCACTCCAGCTTTCCTATGCTTACGTTTGTATGGTATATCTTTTTCCATCCTTTCATTTTCAACCTGTGTCTTTATATTGAAATGATTTTATAAACAACATAGTGTTGGGTCTTACTTTTTATTATTATTATTATTTTTGAAATCCTCACACAAGGATATTTTTCCATTGATTTTCAGATGGGGTGGGGAGAAAGAGAGAAATATCTACGTGAGAGAGACACATCAATTGGTTGCCTCCCACATGACCTCAACCAGGGCTGGGGACCGAACTGCATGCCTTTGACTGGAATCGAACCCACGACTCTTTGGTCCACGGGCCTATGCTCCAACCAGAGCCAAACCAGCCAGGGCAGGGTTTTTCATCAGTCTATAATTTCTGTCATTTAACTGAAATGCTTAGTCTATTTACATTGAATATAATTATTGATATTATTAGATTTAGGACTGATGTGTTCTTTTATTATGAGCATATTTTCTTTTATGTCCTTGTGTATAGTTAGAACCGCTGCTCAAAAATTCTTTGCTCATTCCAACATACAGGTCACCTTGAGGTAGACTGCCATTGAGTGCCTTTTCTCTTGAATGGAAGTGGGCAATACATGACCTGCAGGCCCAATCTGACCCACTGCCTGCTGTTGTTTTTTTAAATTTCTGTTTATTTATTTATTTATTTTTATCCTCACCCGAGGACATTTTTCCATTTTTTTTGTTCAGGTAGAGTGGGAAGGAGAGAGAGGAACAGAGAGAGAGAGAAACATCGATGTGAAGGGACATATCGAGTGGTTGCCACCCGCACAACCAACCAGGGCCGGGGACAAACTGCAACCGAGGTACGTGCCCTTAGCGGGAACCGAACCTGGGTCTCTCAGGACCGCAGGCCGACACGCTAACCGCTGAGCCAAACCGGCTAGGGCTAAATTTCTGTTTATTGATATATTTTTTGAGAGAGAGAGAAGAAGGGAGGGGAGAGGGAGAGAGAGAAACATCAATTTTGTTGTTCCACTCATTCATGCACTCATTGGCTGATTCTTGTATGTGCCCTGACTGGGGACTGAACCCGCAACCTTGGCATATCAGGACGATGCTCTAACCAAATGAGGTACTCAGCCAGGGTTGCCTGTTTTTGTAAATAAAATTTTACTAGAATACAGCTATTTTCGTTTGTTTATATACTATCTATGGCTGATTTCTCACTAAAACAGCAGAGTTGTGCAGTTGTGACAGAAACATAGTTACTGTTTATGAAAAAATTTTATTTAACCCTGCTCTTGAGTAAGAGTCACATTTTCCTATTTTTTCAAATGTCTAGACATTGTGAATGATACATTGTCAGACTTTGGATTCTGTTATGTTCCAATGAAGAATACCGATTTTTTATTTTAGAAGTCAGTTAACGTGGTAGAACTCAAACTCCAAACTGTCTTCCCTATGCTGGGCAGCAGCTGAAATCTCTGTTCATTTCTTTTCTTTTTTTTTTTTTTATCCTCACCCAAGGACATTTTTCCATTTTTTGTTCAGATAGAGCGGGAGGGAGAGAGAGGAAGAGAGAGAGAGAGAGACATCGACGTGAAGGGACACATCGAGTGGCTGCCACCCGCACAACCAACCAGGGCCAGGGACAAACTGCAACCGAGGTACGTGCCCCTAGCGGGAACCGAACCCGGGTCTCTCTGTACCGCAGGTCGATGCTCCAACCGCTGAGCCAAACCGGCCAGGGCTCTGTTCATTTCTTTAGCCTTAATAAGGCTTAGATGGTGTTTAGCAGAGCTTATATAAAGAATCTGGGCCCCCTGCCTGTGGCTATTGCTTTCCAGGATTTTTGCCCTCAGTTTCCAGCTGTTGTGGTTGCTCTAAACTCAGTCCTCCTATTCCTCAACCCCCAAGACTGAAGGTCTCCATGTAAGTCTCAGTCTCCCTGCAGCAGCACTGACTAGGGCTGCCCTCAGGCAAAAAGCCTTTACAAACAGGAAACTCACCTAATGCAGTTCCCTTCTTCCGAATATCAACTTCCCTCCAGTTACTGCCTGCTTTTAGTCACTCTCCAGTACCTTTAAATAGTTACTCTTTATTTTTGTCCAGAGTTTTTAGCTGTTATCCACAAGAGGGGTAATCCAACATGAGCTACTTCACTACTACCAGAAGAAAATTATCCAGCTAACTTTTAAACACAATAATCTTGATTCTACATCCTTAGTGACATACATCCTAAGGACAAAAAAAAAAAATCTTAAACTTCATTCAGTATTTGTATTGCTAGTAGTAATGCTGGTATTATAATTTTATAACTGTTTTATGTATATTACAAGATAAAGCAAGTGTGTTAATTAGGAACCAAGATTTTCAGTGTAAGAAAAAGACATAAAAGTTAAAGACAAACCCTCTAATGTTAAATTTCCACTGACGATATCGTTATGTACCCATTACTTTAAAAAGTTATTTTTCAATATATTTCCTAGCTTTGGCCACTAAAAGGGCCTAGACTCAATGTCACCCCAGTAAGAATGAGAATACCTAGCACCCAATACTTGGATTTTAAATAGCATTTCCCACTAAAGAGAGCCAGAGCTCTTGGAACCAGTTCTGAGGCAGGAAAGGCCTCAGATGAAATGCCTTATGCCAAAAAGCAAAGAATCACTCAAAAACTAATTTATGAGAGTATGCCAAGAGAACATAGGTACCAGAATGAAGCAACTCTCACTGATCAAATTTGGAATAATTTGATTAAAAAAATAGTGACTGCAGCTGAATTGCAAACATTTAATCAAACATGAGTCCATATTGACATAAAAGAGAAAACACAACAGCAAATATTTTGCCACTATTTGAGGTGTTCATTATACTAACTCCTTACCCTAGAATTTGGTAATTTAGTAATTAAAAGCAAAGATTTAGCATTTATACTATCTTTTTAGAAGGAAATATAGTTCCTCTTTACTTTATGTAGGTAAGTTCTTTCTGAATGCCAATATTAAAAGTAGAAGAGATGACAGAATTCAAAAACCCACCATTATGTAACTTACAATGTAATTAATAGATTCAGGGAAGGATCATCAATGAATGCTAAAATCATTAGGTGAATGACTGTTGAGCAACAGGATCTTCATATGGTGCCAAAGCATCACACCACAGATTACTTATCAATTACATCAGGAAAACTGTAGACATGCAATGGAGAGCTTTGGAAGTCACCTCCTTCAACCAAGTGGTAAAATGTAGCATCAGGAACCACAGGAGAACCAGCCAGTCTGATGCTAATACAAAATATTCTGCGCTGGCCGGTTTGGCTCAGAGGTTGGAGTGTCGGCCCGTGGACCAGAGAGTCCCAGGTTCAGTTCCTGCTAAGGCTATGTACCTCAGTTGCAGTTTGTCCCAGGCCCCGGTTGGGGTCAAGTGGGTGGCAAACACTCGATGTGTCACTCTCACATCGATGTTTCTCTCCCCCCCACTTCAGCTCTATCTGAAGATGAATGCAAAAATGTCCTCGGGTGAAGATAAAAAAAATTTTTTTAAATACCCCAAATATTTACCTAAAGAAGTCTGCAGATATAACTTATTTACAATTAATAAAAGGGATAAATAGGAAAAGAGACATTTAGAATGTGGACTACTATAAGACAATTGTGCTGGTTGCTTCAAAAAGTCAATGTCACAGGTGGACCGGAGGTGGGGAGGCTGATCTTGTTAAAAGAGGCAAAGGAGCCCTGGCCAGTTTGGCTCAGGAGTTGGAGCATTGGCCTGCAGTCCAGAGAGACCCGGGTTCGGTTCTCACTGGGGGCATGTACCTCGGTTGCAGTTTGTCCCCGGCTCTGGTTGGGTCGTGGGGGAGGCAGCCACTTGATGTGTCCCTTTCGCATCAATGTTTCTCTATCTCCCTCCCACTCTATCTGAACAAAAAACGAAAAAGTGTCCTCGGGTGAGCATTAAAAAAAAAAGAGAGAGACAAAGGAAGCATATAAAAATGCAAGGTATAAATCTTAACTTCATACTACCTGCCCCCCACCAACAGCTATAAGAGACATTTGGGGGAAATCACAATTTAGAATGGCTGTCTAATAACATTGGAGAATTACTGTTAAATTTTCAAGATGTGCTTGGGACATTGTGCTTATATTGGAAAATGTCCTGATTTTTAGATGTTTGCTGAAGTACCTAGAGATGAAATGCCATGCTGTCTGCGAATTCCTTTCAAATGGTCAGCAAAAGGATATAAAAATGCACTAGCAATGCAGACCAAGCAAATATGTCAAAATGTCAATGACTGTTGAATCTACACAGTGGACACACAGGCTCCACAATAAGTTAGAAAAAAAAGATTTGACTGAAATAATTTAACAGAAAGGATAGAAAATAAAGTCTAGGCAATATTACAAAATTTGGAGCAAAAAAAATAATAAATTGAAAATATAGCCCTGGTTAGTTTGGCTCAGCAGTTAGAGCATCAGCCAGCAGACCAAAGGGTCACAGGTTCAATTCCCAGTCAAGGGTACATTCCTGGGTTGCGGGTTCAATCACCGGCCCTGGTCAGGGTTCTGCAGGAGGGAACCAATGATGTGTCTCTCCCACATTGATGTTTCTCTCTCTCTCTCCCTCCCACCTTCCCATTCTATCAAAAAAAAAAAAAAAAAAATCAGTGAAAAATTAGCCTTGGGTGAGGATTCACAAAAAAAGAAAGAAAATATGAGGGAGGACCAAGACAGAGGACAAATAAAAGAAGTCCAAAATTAAGCTCAGAGGACTCTCCACAGGAAAGAAAACAATAGAATGTGTGTGTGTGTATGTGTGTGTGTGGATGTATTTTCATCCTCACTCAAGGATATTTTTCCATTGGTTTTTAGAGAGAGTGGAAGGGAGGATGGGAGGGGGAGACAGAGAGAAACATCAATGCGAGAGAGATGCATGGACTGGTTGCCTCCTGCACACGGTGAGATTGAATGTGCAACCCAGGCACATGCTCCCAACCAGGAATTGAACCCATGACTCTTTGGGGCACGGTAGATGCTCTAACCACTGAGTAACATGGACCAGGACAAAGCTAACATATTTTTTAAAAGAGTTGACAATAGACAAAAGTATTCTGATTGACTGACCCCAGCATAGTGAATGAAACATGCAACTCTAGACTTATTCTCATGAAATTTCAGGACACTAAAGAAAAAGAAAAAAATTCTAAAAATTTTCCAGGGAAGAAGAGAATAAAGAAAACCACCTACAAAAGAACCACCAGATTGGCATCAGTTTGTTTCATTAGTGACTGCATACTAGAAGACAATGTGAGCAATGCCTTCAAAGTTAGGAGAGAAATAACTTTATTTATTATTATTTTTAATTGATTTTTAGAGAAAGAGGAAGGGAGAGGGAGAGAGAGATACCAACATCAAAGAGAGAGAACATTGAGTGGCCGCCTCCTACATGCTCCCCACTGGGGATCGGGCCCACAACCTGGGCATGTGCCCTGACCGGGAATCAAACCTGCGACCTCTGGTGCATGGATTGATGCTCAACCACTGAGCTACACTGGATGGGCTAACTTTTTTTTTAATATATTTTTTATTGACTTTTTTTTTAGAGAGAGAGGAAGGGAGAGAGAGAGAGATAGAAACATCGAAGGGCTGGCTCCTGCATGCCCCCTACTGGGGATTGAGCCTGTAATCGGGGTATGTGCCCTGACTGGGAATCAAACCCGGACCTCTCAGTCCACGGGACAATGCTCAATCCATTGAGCCACACTGGCCAGGGGGAGGGAAAATAACTTTTAACTTGGAATCCTATACTTAGCCAGTTGAGCAGAAGAGCAAAAGAAAGGCATTTCTGACATGCAGGTACGCAGAAGACATATCTATTATAATGTGTTTGGCCGTAAGTAAGAGAAAAGCCAATTCAAACTGGCTTACAAAATAAAAAAATGTACTCTCTCATAACTGGAAGCCCAGAGCTGGGGCAGGCCCCAGGTTCCTCCCATCTCTCCACTCCACCATCCTTGGTGAGGAAGTGCTGTCAGGCTTGGTCCCTCAGTCTGAGGTTACACGAGGCTACCAGCAGCACCTTCCTTATTTACATACAGCGAGGGAAAGAAAGACAGTCTCCCCTGAACATGACACTGAAGCCCTTCCCTTCAGCCTGAGTGGACCAACTTTGACCATAGGTCCAGCCCTGAACAATAACACTTCCTTGCCAAGGGAATGTAACACGTGGAATGACTTCAGGATTCTTACTGGAGTTGGGAATAATGTAGAAAGGTGAATACCAGGGTTGTGTAGAAAATGGATATGGGTAAGCAACAACAGTGTCCAATAAAGTTTACTACCCACACATCGTATCTTAGCAAGTTATTTAAAGATGTATTCCAGAAAACAAGGAGTAAATCAAGTAAAAGAGGGATTCTGTGAAACAGTAGCTCAAATTCAAGAGCTCAGTGAAGGGAAGATCCAGGTGGCGATGTGTACAACCTTAGAGAGCAAGCACTTGTCCAGATTGCAGGGTGACAGAGAGCTCTGAGAGGAAGGCCTTTAAGGGTGAGAAACACAGAACTACAGGAAAGAGGTAGCATAGCTGAGATGATTTCACAAGAAGACCAGGAAATAGTATAAAACCAAAGTGAAAAGCAATCAGAAACAATGGGAAAAACAAAGAGCTATACAAGAAAGCCAAGGTCCAAATATAAAGCAGGTTGAATTCTGGCAAGAATTTTAAGCGGGTGATACAGCCTAAGAAAAGAGAATCCATTTGATCTTGATTGGTCATTCATTCTCCTTTGAGTGGTTAGGCGGTTGTGATTCTACACCTATAAAGAAGGAAATGTAATATTCGCATTCGTTACTAGGCCTTGTAGTGAACAGTATTTACATATGTATAATAATGTCAATGATGTTGACTGGCTTTCAATGTTAGAATTAACCTATGACTACTGTATGTGGTTGCAGGGCAGGGCATAAACGTTAACAACTGTAAGAATGGAAATGACCAGGTATAGCTTTTAGAAAGTAGAAATAGAAGGATATGGAAGGAAAAGCAGGGTCATTAATATCCTCATCTTATACAGAGGGAAAGTGCATATGGACTAAAATTGATGGAATGGGAACCACTGTTTAGAGAAAATGTAACTTGAATCTCAACATGGAAGGTGATATAAGCTAAGTCATCCTCTTTCATTACAAGGAGATAATATAATTCCCCAAAGTTGGCAAATCAAGAAAACGGTTTAAGCATATGATTTATGATTTAGGTTTGAAGGTAACTATCAAAGAAACTAAAAGTAGAAAATGGTTAAAAGCTGTCATCTCTGGGTCATGGAACAGGAAGGAGAAGAGATAGATTGTTGTTTTCACCATAACCTCTTTTGAGAGAGGTTAGGTTGTTATTGAATGGCTGTAAAATATATATATTCTTTTTTTTTCAATCCTCATCCGAGGATATTTTTCCATTTATTTTTCAGACAGAGTGGGAGGGGAAGAGAAAGAAACATTCATGTGTGAGAGACACACATGTATCAGTTGCCTCTGCATGATAAACCACAACCAAGGTATGTGCCCTTGACCAGAATAAATCTCTTTGGTCCATGGGCCGACGCTCTAACCACTGAGCAAAACCGGCCAGGGCAAGTGGCTGATAATATTTTGGTAATATCAAACAACCTAACCCTCGATAGCTTCCTACTGCTCTAACATTAACATAAAAAAAATCCTGCACCCAGACTGTGAAACTCTCTGCCCACATCTCTGTCCCCACCCCCTGCTCTGCTCCAGCCACACAGGGCTTCTTAAGTGCCTCAGATGGGTAAGCTCCTGTCAGACTTGGGGGGAAGGGGTGCTTCACACATGCTTTTCTCCATTGGAAAAAAAGACCTCTTCCACTATGCACCTTGCCCAACACTTCTATTCACCCCTTGGTTTCCAGCTTTGGCACTGCCTCTTTATCCCCCGCCCAAGGCTGGACTGTTCCCCCATTACACATGATCACAGTGAACCCCCTATATTTGTCCTTCAGAACACATAACCCACAGTAATTACATAATTATTTGTGACTCATTTAAAATCTGTCTCTCCAAGGTGGGATCACAATACCAGATATCAGGTTATACTACAAAGCGACTGTAACCAAAACAGCCTGGTACTGGCACAAGAACAGGCATATAGACCAGTGGAACAGAACTGAAAACCCAGAAATGGACCCAAGGCAATACGCTCAATTAATATTTGACAAAGGTGGCAAGAGCATACAGTGGAGTAAAGACAGCCTCTTTAATAAATGGTGTTGGGAAAATTGGACAGCTACATGCAAAAAAATGAAACTAGACCATCAACTTACACCATACACCAAAATAAACTCAAAATGGATAAAAGACTTAAATGTGACCCGTGAATCCATAAAAATTCTAGAAGAAAATGTAGGCAACAAAATTTCGGACATCATACGGAGCAGAATTTTCACTGATACATCACCTAAGGCAACAGAAATAAAGGAGAAATTGAACACATGGGACTACATCAAACTAAAAAGCTTCTGCACAGCAAAAGAAACAATCATCAAAATGGAAAGGCAACCCACTGTATGGGAGAACATCATTGCCAATGATGTATCAGATAAGGGGTTAATTTCCAATATATATAGAGTGCTCATACAACTCCACAAAAGGAAGACAAAGAACCCAATTAAAAAATGGGCAGAGGAGCTGAATAGACACCTCTCCAAACAGGACATACAAATGGCCAAGAGACATATGAAGAAATGCTCAACATCACTAATCATCAGAGAGATGCAAATTAAAACAACAATGAGGTATCACCTCACACCTGTCAGAATGGCCGCCATCAATAAATCATCAAACAACAAGTGTTGGCGAGGGTGTGGAGAAAAGGGGACTCTAGTACACTGCTGGTGGGAATGCAGACTGGTGCAGCCGCTATGGAAAACAATATGGTGCTACCTCAAAAAATTAAAAATTGAACTTCCATTTGACCCAGTGATCCCACTGCTAGGAATATACCCTAAGAAGCCTGAAACACCAATCAGGAAGAATATATGTACCCCCATGTTCATAGCAGCACTATTTACAATAGCTAAGATCTGGAAACAGCCCAAGTGTCCATCAGTAGACGAATGGATAAAAAAGCTGTGGTACATATACACAATGGAGTACTATGCAGCGGTAAGAAAGAAAGACCTCTTATCCTTTGAGACGACATGGAGGGACCTGGAAAGTATTATCCTAAGTGAAAGAAGCCAAGCAGAAAAAGACAAATACCACATGATCTCACTTATATACGGAATATAAAGAACATAACAGTCTGAGGAATACAGTAGACCCAGACACATGGAAGTAGGGCACAGACTGACATCCCTCAGAAGAGGGGATGGGGGGTGGGGGGGTGGGAAGAGATAAACCACAGAACTTATATGCATGTATGCAGGACCAATGGACATGGACAACTAAGCCGGGGACAGGGTGGAGGCGGGGTGGGGTGGGGGGTGCCAATGGGGTAAAAAGGTAAAATATCTGTAACAAAAAAATAAATAAAAATTCATAAAATAAAATAAAATAAAATAAAAAAATAAAATCTGTCTCTCCAGCAAAACTTACACTCCACTAGGAAAGGTACCACCAATGTGTCTCAGTGCCTGGGGTATCATAGACACCCAACTCCACCATGGAATGAATGGCTAGATGACAGTCGGATAAACTGCAGATCCTTTGGCATGAAGCAGCAAGGAACTCAGTACCCAAACTGAACTGTATTAGACAGATGAAAAAGTTACTAAATGTAGAACAATTCCATCATTTAGAATTGAGTGTCATTTTAACAGTCTTATGAAACGAGTAATGCTTCAAGAATGTCGGTGAGGAAGCTATTCAATATATCACCCAAAGTCCTGTGAGGTGATATATATCTGAGAGGTGACTTGTGGCTTGGATAGAGGTCCTAGGAGTGGAGATGGTTCTGAAGTACCTTTTGAAGGTAAAGCCCCACAGGACTTGCTGCTGAATTAGAGGAAGGTGAAGGAAAGAGCAGAATCAAGGACAACTCCTAGAATTTTTTACTGGTAACTGGGTGGATGTTGATGTTGTTTACTGAGACAGAAAAGACCAGAGGAGAAGCAGAGTTAAATGGAGAAAAAAGCAAGAGTTCTGTTTGGGACTTGTTAAGTCTCAGATGTTTATGAACAACTCAAGTGGAAATACTGAAGAGGCCATCCAATGTGGGGCTTGAAAGGGAGGTTAGAGATGCAGGCACAGAGTAAAAGCATCAGCACACATCCATACCTGTCATTCAGAGAAATAGAAACGCAGACACAATGGAAACGCTTCTAATTAAATCAAGGTATAACTATCGATGAAATGTGGTCACTAAAAATGATGGTGTAAAGACATTATCCAGATGTCATCTATCTGTAGATAGCAGATTTCTGAGCAATTCTCTTCATATATATATATATATATATATATATATATATATATATATATATTTTTTTTTTATCCTCACCCGAGGACACTTTTTTTTCCATTTTTTGTTCAGATAGAGTGGGAGGGAGAGAGAGGAAGAGAGAGAGAAACATCGACGTGAAAGAGACACATCGAGTGGCTGCCACCCACATGACCAACCAGGGCCGGGGACAAACTGCAACCGAGGTACGTGCCCTTAGCGGGAACCGAACCCGGGTCACTCTGGACTGCAGGCCGATGCTCTAACTGCTGAGGGCTCTTCCTATATTTTCTAAAAAAAATTTTAATCGAACAGATATTACTTTTGTAAGTAGAAAATACAATTAAGTTATTTTCCTCTTAGGGAAAAGTGATTATAGAAACCTATTTTTATTGATATGGACAGATATCTACAACATATCACTGAGGAAAAAAGGCAAGTTACAACCGCATATACTATATGATCCCATTCATCTAAAACAATATACCTGTATATTAAGAATTTTTAAAGTTTTAGTTGCATTACATTTTACACAGTCTCTGTAAAACAATAAATGTTCATAAAAATAGTTGATACAATAATCTGAACTAAACTTTAGATGTCATCTTATCTCCCTTTATTGCACCTGTGCTTTAAGACTTTCCTTGGTCTCTTTCCCCCACATACTGACTACTCAGTGCTGGCTGTTCTTCTATTTGTAGTTGCATGGTATAACGTATACAACAGGAGATCCTAATCTTTTTCTGGCATGGACGCTTTTGGCCCCGTGGACGCCCCCACTGAAGAATGTTTTGAAATGCATAAAATAAAATGCAGAGAAATTGATTAACAACATACTTTGAGAATTGAAGCTACAGTAGCATATGCTTCTTTAGTAAACCATTAAATAACAAGATCTAGAGGTGGGTCTAATAACTACCCAAAATTTGAAGGAGTGATAAAAACAAATGATATTTCAAAACATCTGTAACTATGATATATATGATATGATATATGATATGATAGCATGTGTGATCTCTATTGGTGACAGTCACAGGTACACCTAAGACTACCACAGTCTGTTGCCTATAGTTGTCACTTAAGGAACTCTGAATTTTCAGTGAGAGGTTGGTGAAAACAAAGATGGGGTGTTTTTTCCCATCTAAGGTCACAGAACCCCTGAATTCTCAACCCTGAGTCAGAGCACTTGATCTAGAAAGATATACACCAAATAGTAACAGCAATTGTCTCTGCATGGAATTTCCAGAGTAATTTCCATATGCATCTAAATTTTTTACTTGTGTAATAAAGAAATAAATATCGTTTTTGTTGGTTCACTTTGTCTTTTTTTTTTTTTTTTTTTTTTATCCTCACCCGAGGATATTTTTCCATTTTTGTACAGATAGAGTGGGAGGGAGAGAGAGGAAGGGAGAGAGAGAGAGAAACATCGACGTGAACATCGAGTGGCTGCCACCAGCACGACCAACCAGGGCCGGGGACAAACTGCAACCGAAGTACGTGACCTTAGCAGGAACCGAACCCGGGTCTCTCCGGACCGCAGGCCGACGCTCTAACCGCTGAGCCAAACTGGCCAAGGCGGTTCACTTTGTCTTAAACAACCTGAAAGAGTGACTAAGAAGTTTTATACAATTGCTTACAAGCTACATTAATTTTTTTATAGGGTGATACCACTTTAAAAAGACTTTCAACTTTCCCTAAGCACTTAAGTATTGACTATTTTAACCATTCCCATGTTCTCACAAGTCTAGAAAAAATTCACTAAAATTATTTACTCTGGAGTTAAAAGACAAATTGTCACAACTGCAGACGTTTGTCTATTTTTTGCCATGTGTAATTCCAAAAATAGCTGAAAATATTAGAGCAAATTAGTACTTAATATGGACTAATACCTTCTGTTGTTTACAAAAAACCCCACAAAAACCAGAAACACAAAATTTATATTTAAAAAATAAGTTAGTAAATATGTGTAGACAAATATAAAACACAACTTATCAAAGTAATGTCAAAACTTAAGTACCACTAGAAGCCCTAGAAAAACCAAAATGCTTTAATATTTTCAAAAATAACTCACACATAGAAAGTCAGCTCATGCTTAAAAGTACTCAAGTTCATATTTTAGCAGGAATGTGGAATGTTGCAAAGGAGAGGGAAACAAAGAGAAATGTGCGTATCTTAGAAGCCTGCTTTGCTTTCCTTCAAATCTAAAAATAAAACCTTCAAACTACCCTATTAATAAGTCTAGAAAATGGATGTCCTTTTTGAGGAAAGCTTTAACGAACACAGAAATAAAAATATCTTCTTGGTTAATAGAACCAAAGGATGTAAACATAAACCAGATGTCAATCCTCATTTCTCCATAATTCCATTCTCCCTCAGAGCTCTGGTGGGGCTTCTGCTGTAAAGATGTTTCTACAAGTACAAGGAGACATACTAAATGAATGAAGGTATGCATAGAGCAACATGGACCAGGCTCAAAAGCCAATTGTTATTGAGTATTGAGTGAAGAGAGTTAAGTTGCAGAATGTTACATACACAATACCACCCAGTAAATTTGCAAAAACACTGTCCAATGTTATATATTGGTCATATGTAACACAGAATGAAGCTTGCATGGAACATGGAGACTATCCCCATCACCTTCGGGGAACAGGCTACCTTGGGGAGGCAGGGCAGCAAGTGCAACCACAGACTGGGATTTCACTGGAGCTGTGACATTTGACTTTCATAAAAGGAGGCTGATGTAAATTGGACAAACTGTTAATATCCTGAAGTCTGAGTAGAAAATACCCGAGTAGCTACCACATGCGCAGAGTGCAGAGGGCAGGGAGAACTGCCGGAAAGCAGGACCTCAAAGGCAGGCACACGGAGGGGCGACAAAGAAGGCTCCGATCCCGCCTCCTTAGCCCAGGCTTGCAGGGATTACAGGGGGCCATCTACAGTGGCTTTGTCAGGGTGGACCTGATCCTTGACAAGCCAGGAGCAAGCTTGCTTATGCACTGCTTCCTTCATGATGAAAGTCTTGGTAAAAAGAATACCTAAGCAGTGAGTTTGGTATCATATTTGACTCACATCACGCAAGCTTCTGCCCTCTCAGTATTGAGTATCAGAGAATAAAGTGTGTCAGAGAAGGGGAAGCCCTCTTTTCAAACGGTATTCCAGGGTTTCCTGGGGAAAAAGTGGAGGGAAGGAAGGTTCCATGAAGGGACCTGGAGTGGGAGCCCTCAGGGCCTGATAGGTGGGTGGGAAGTCAGCTCAGAGCAGACAGCCTCCAGAACAGTGAGGGGTGGAAAGGGGACATGATGGATGGCCAGAGAGCCTTGCATTACCTTCTGAGGCTCAGGAACATCTTCGAGTATGATGAACCTTGGAAGGAAAGCTGAGACTATTCAGCATAGCTGGTAAGGCTGTGTCTAATTTCCTAGCAGCACACTGCAAACAGAACCACGCCAAGCCCCACAGACTGACTTGCTCTGCCTGTCTCACTCACCTCCACATTCCAAACGCCTCGGATCTGGCCAAATAGTTCTCTCTTGCCCAAGCTTCCATACATACTGGTCTCTCCTCCACTCATACTTTCTCTGGAACTAGCTAATGTTTTGGGGGTCATTTTTCAAAGACGTTTCTTCCCTTACTCCACCCCCATGACTAGGAGGGATCCCCCTAAAGTCTTTGTGCTCCCTCAATGGCCAGTACTTCTCCATTGTAGCATTTAGCTCCTTGTAAAAGAGTGGCCTGTTTGCCTGGCTGGATCTTCCTTTCAACCAGTAAGATTACTAAGGGTTAACCCAGGCCAATTTGGTTCAGTGGCTGGAGTGTTGGCCCGTGGACCTATGAGCCTTGGGTTCGATTCCGATCAAGGGCACATACCTTGATTGCAGTTCATCCCTAGCCCTGGTCTGGGTCATGTGGGAGGCAACCAGTCGATGTGTCTCTCTCACATCGACGTTTTCTCACCCCCCACCTCTATCTGAAGATAAATGGAAAAATATCCTTGGGTGAGGATTAAAAAAAAAGATTACTAAGGGTTAGAGACAGTCCCTAGCATCTAGGACAGTAACTGACACTTATTATATGCTCAATTAGTATAGGGTAAATGAATAAAGTGTTGCTATATAAAGAGTACAACAATGAAAGAGAAAATGAAGCAACACCAATCTGGTCCTGAATACAGTACTTCCAAGATGTTGTTCTTTATGCATACTACAATTCAAACAAGACAGAAGGTCCAGCAGCCACAAAGACTCTTCAACCCTGAGTCCCAAGGAACCACTGCAACTCAGAACAGTACCGAAATTAAAATGCCCCAATTTCTTCAAGATCCACAAATGAGAACTGGCTGAAGTTCCTCTTGCCAACTATAGGGCCCTGCCTCACAGGTTCTGCTCACACAAGGTCACATCTGATGAAATGGAAGCTTCTGAAGTTTTGCTTTCTAGTGCTGTTAAAAACTGTCTTCCACCCTGGTTGGTTTGGCTCAGCAGTTAGAGTGTCTGCCCATGAACCAAAGAGTCTTGGGTTCAATTCTGGTCAAGTGCATGTACTTCAGTTGCGGTTTGGTCCCCAGCCCTGGTCGGGGTTGTGCGGGAGGCAACTAATCAATGTGTCTCTCTCTCACATCAATGTCTCTCTGTCTCTCTGTCTCTCTCTCTCTCTGTCTCTCTCTCTCCCCCCCCCCCATCTGAAGATAAATGGGGGGAAAAGCCACTGTCTTCCTAGCCTAATTAACAGCTCCCCAATGTCTACAAATAGCCTGCAGTTATAAATTAGTATGCTTATCTACTCATATGTAGTCTTTTCTTTTTTTATCCTCACCCGAGGACATTTTCCCATTTTTTGTTCAGACAGAGCGCGGGGGGGGGGGGGGGGGGCATCGACGTGAAAGGTACACATCGAGTGGCTGCCATCTGCATGACCCAACCAGGGCCGGGGACAAACTGCAACCGAGGTACATGTCCTTAGCGGGAACCAAACCCAGGTCTCTCTGGACCACAGGCCGACGCTCTAACCGCTGAACCAAACCGGCCAGGACTGTAGTCTTTTCTTAAAACTGCATAATTAAAAGGCCACCCTTTTTTAGGAATATCTATCAAAGTTTAAAATGCATATACCCTTTCATACAGCAAGTCCCATCTCTAGGAATTTCTCCTACAGATATACTTGGCTGTAAGCAAAATAGTATATGTAGAAGACTATCCACTAGAGCATAAGTTAAAAACACTGGAAAAATAAATATCCATCAATAAAAAACTAGTTAAATAAATTATAGCACATCCATATAATGTACTACTAACCCAACTCTTAAAAAGAGTGATACAGGTCTATAGGAACTGATACTGAACAATCTCCAAGATACATGAACTAAAAAGAGCAATTACAAATGTGAACAGTAATTTATTTTGTGTGTAAAAACACACACACATAACATATGTACATAAAAAAGAAATATATTAATATGAGGTAGTCAATTTTATAGAGACAGAAAGTATAAGGGTTATTGCCAGGGGCTGGGGGAGGAGGGAGGAATGGGGAGCAATGGTTTAATAGGGACAATTTCACTTTTGCAAGATGAAAAGGCTTCTGGAGATACATACTGGTGATGGCTGCACCACAATGAGAATGTACTTAATGTCACAAAATTGTACACTTAAAATGGATAAAATGGTAAATTTGATATTAGGTATTATACCACAATTTAAAAATTACACACACACACACACACACACACACACACACACACACACAGAGATTAGTAAGAAACTGGTAATGATGGCTGCCTCCAGGGAGAGAAATGGATATCTGGGGACAGGGTAGCAAGGAGATCTTTTACCATAAAACCTTTTTTATTTATTTTCTTTATTGATTTTAGAAAGAGAGGAAGAGAGAGGGAAAGAGAGAGAAACATCAGTGAGAGAGAACACTGACTGACCACTTCCTGCATGCCTCCCACTGGGGATTAGGCCCACAACCTGGGCATGTGCCCTGACTAGGAATTGAACTGGGGACCTCTTGGTACATGAGTCAACACTCAATCACTGAGCCATACCAGCCGGGCTTACCATATAACCTTTAGTACCATATTTTTCATTCTGTACTATATACCCAACTATTCAAAAAAAATTATTCAAAAAACCCAGCCTTATATAAGAAGCCTTTTCCTTAATCATTAATATCCTTTTTTTAAGTAAAAAATATTTTCAACCCAAATCAGGATTCCACTTCAGTTTCGTGGTATTTATTAGATTTAAATAATGCAACTTGTAAAAATTATACTTGTTCCCCTAAGATTATATTCACCAAAAGCCTGTCTTTGTATTTATCAGCCTTTATAGAAAAGCTTTAAAATCATCATAGAAGAAAATTACCATTTTTATCAGTATGTAACTTCTATTCTATCATAACAATCAAGCTGGCTGAATATAGAATTGTTTCAACAGCCAAAAGCCCTCATCATAATTCAAGACAAAATTCAGCCTGCAATTACATGAGTTACAAAACAAACTATGCTTTATGTTACAGTCTACCCTAACACTAAAACTTACATGTCAGAATTAAACACCCCCCCCCCACAGACACAGCCTCTGAAGTCCTCCTAGATTATCTAAAAACCTACTTTTGTGAAGATCCATTATTTTCTTGAATCTTCCAGAATGATCACAGCAGCCATGCACCATGGCATCGTAACTTCTGCAGCCCTGTCCATATCAAGAAGAAGGCAATACTTGCAGTGTCCAGTACTGCCCCTTGCTCAAAGCAGGGGCTCAAATAGTTGTTGGGTGAATAAATAAATGATTATTTGCTGACAGGCTTGCCACCAAGCCTCACAAAGAAAAAAAGGTAAGAGGTGCTTTGTTCACTTGAAGTCAGCGTATGGTAAAGGTGAAGACCATATCATTGGTTCACCAAATAGCTATGACACAACTGAATAAATGGGCTCTAGACCTCATCCTATCCTAAAGTTAAATACAAATAAAAGTATTTTCAAAAACCATACAAAAAAAAACCCATAAGACAACTTAACTATCAGATCCTTTTATATGTATCAAATATGTATGTGTGAATACAGTATATCAAGTTATTTATTTATTTATTTTTTAATCCTCACACCCAAGGATATTTTTCTATTTCTCATCAGATAGAGTGGGAGGGAGGGAGAGAGAAGGAGAGAGAGAGAAACATCAATGTAAGAGAGATACATCGACTGGCTGCCTCCCGCATGACCTGACTAGGGCTGGGGACGAACTGCAAACAGGTACATGCCCTCAACTAGAATCGAACCCGTGACTCATTGGTCCACAGGTCGACGCTCTAATTGCTGAGCCAAACCGGCCAGGGCTATATCAAGTTTTTTAAAAAATGTTTTTATTGACTTGAGCAAGAGGAAGGGAAAGAAAGAGAGAGAGAGAAACATCGATTAGTTGCCTCCCACATGCACCCTGACTTGGAATCAAACGAGTGACTTTTCAGTGCACAGGATGACAATCAACTGAGCCACACCGGCCAGGGCTCAAAAATTTTTTTTTTTTTAATCCTCACCTGAGGATATTTTTCTGTTTATCATCAGATAGAATGAGAGGGAGGGAGGGAGAGAGAGAAAGAAACATCAACGTGAGAGGGACACATCAACTGGCTGCCTCCCACATGACCCTGACTAGGGCCGGGGACAAAGAGCAACTAAAATATGTGCCCTTGACCGGAATCAGACCCGCAACTCATTGGTCCATGGGCTGATGCTCTAAGCCAAACCAGCCAGGGCCTCAAGTTTTTTTATGAAGAAAAAAACTATAGATGAATATTGATGTGTTCTTAGAGTAGGAAAGGATTTTTTAAGTATAAAAGCAAAAGGCAAAAACATAACAGACATCTTATATATCAAAAAGAGAAGCAGAATCAAAAGATATATGACGAAGTAGGAAAAATATCTGTATGATGACAGAGAATTAATATGCCTAATACATTAAGAGTTCCTACAAATTGACTTTAAAATATCCAAATGGAAGGATGAATGCAGAACACAAACTAGCAATTCAGAAAGACCAAATACAAATGGCCAATGGTTACTGAGGTTCAGCCTCAGTTAATAACCCAAGGAGCACAAATTTAAATGATAGCTAGCAATTCTGGGAGGGTATGAGGAAGTGGCACTTTCTGAGACTGTCACGGGAACTGGGATAGCCATTTAGGAAGGCATTGTGGTAGTACTATCAGCAACTTCAAGTCTAGGCAGCCATTCTTCAAAAAGACTGACACACGAGGAAGTTCAATCCAACAGTATCTTTAACAAGGAACCATTGGGAAAACCAATAGGCGGACAACGTATGACAGTAAGTTATTACCAGACCATGCTGCCATTTAACAAAAATGAGCAAGAGAGAAATGCATCAAATGGCTAGATACTGAATATGTATAATTCTAACCTCGTTTTGTTAAAAACACAAAAGGTGCACATTTGTATAGCTTGAGAAGAAGATTCAGAAGGATCTACCTTAAGCTATTAACATGGTTACTATGGGTAGTGGGCACAGAGAATAATAGAAAGCTTTCACTTTTTTACTTGACATACTTTAAAATAGCTTGAATTTTCCATAAAAGTATGTATTATTTTTATAGTTTCTTAAAAAAAGAAAACTAATAAGATACAAGCACTTATCTACTAAAGATGGGTTCTGTCCTTTGAGTATTCCCTTCAAAGTTCCTTAAAGCTCAAATAGCTGTGTCTTTCCTATTCATAAATAATTAGATTTTTAAAACATCTCCTTTTCCATATTTCTTAGAAGAAATTGTATAGAGTCATCACTGTCTGTTTTATAACATCCATTTGTAATTTTAGAAAAAGACTATTAAAAACATAAACCAGACCTGGCTGGTTTAGCTCAGCAGTTACAGCATCAGCTCCCGGACCAGAGAGTTGCAGGTTCGATTCTAGTCAAGGGCACATACCTGGCCCTGGTCGGGGTTGTGCAGGAGGCAACCAGACAATGTGTCTCTCTTGCATCGATGTGTCTCTCTCCTTCTCCCTCCCTCCCTCCCACTCTATCTGAGATAGAAAAATATCCTCGTGAGGATTTAAAAAAAAACAAACATAAACCACCCCCAGGCCTACCATCTACCAGAAGAAACCCATTTATTGCCCATGTTACATTTAGTCCACACAATTTCTGAGACAATGCACAAAGCGCCAGCCACACTACTCCCACCAGCATAAATACATGAAGTACAAAGAATGTCCTGTCAGCAGGGCCCAGGGCATACCCCACAGTAAAGGGGAATGACTATTTGAGTCACAGATTAAGGAGTGAAACCAAATTTGGGACTTGGAGGCAGTGTGATGCTCCTCCCTTCTCTTCCCCTCCACACTTTCTATTCTCCTCTGACCAAACACTGCCCCTCACATAGTTTCTAAATGGGCTCTCTATTATAGATGTCCACATAGCTTTCGACTGAGATGTCAGACACCACTAGAGATACAACAAAGTGCTACTTGGAAGTCTCAGCTGGAATCACAGTGGCAGCATATGTGTAAACTCACATTTCTTTTTTCCTTAAGAAAAGAAATGAAAAAATTCAATCACAATGTTTTGCCTTACCAACAAGGAATGTTTGAAATCCAGGTGTCAAAATATCAAATGTGGAGTGACCAATGATTTTAAAAAAGCTTGAGATATTGAGCCTGACAATCGACAAATTAAGGAACCACTCATTTTCATAAAATTAAAGTCCACACAATGGCACTAAAGTAGCCAAAAGTGCAGCTGACAGAGCACTTGAGTGTCAGCCCTCCAACAGCTTGAATCCCCAGCTTTTCAAAAGGCATTCATTCTGCTCTAGAGTCTCAAGAGCCAGAAGTGTGTCTGGGTGTTCTCTTTAGTTCCCATGGAAGAAATGCAGCAAGTATATGCCATTAGCCATGGGCTCCACTGTTTTGTGGCAGCTTTCAGGAGGCTATCCTTCCACGGGATCACACACCAGTTCCCATATCTGAAAATACATTACCACTGCTCACTAATGTTGACCAGGAAGTCATTTACCCAAAACCAAAGCAAACAAAGCACCATGCTGAAGACCACTGGGAAATAACAGCAGCGGCAGGTGAAGAGCTCAGTCAAAACGCTCTCAGCTCAGCTGACCTGCTTCAAGGTGAACTGAAGTTGCAGATCACCAGTTCCGGCTCTAATCTGACTCCCGCCCCCAGATCACACTGTGGCTACCAAGTAACCCTACCCAAACTGACCTTTCAGGGCTCAGGGAAGTGACTTTTTTTTATTATATGGCACAGTTTGGCACAGTTATGTCTTTCGTCTTTGGGGTACTTTTATACTGTCCAAGAGTAGTATATCTTGTCTTTTTCCTTTTTTTTTTTTTTTAAAAACAGATGGCCAAACCAGGACATATACTAAAAAAAAAAAAAGGAAGGTTACTTACCTGAGCCCTAACATTCCAGCTACCATGGAATCCTGTTGGAGCTGGTCTACAGAAGCAAGATGTATTCTGGGGAGTCACATGTCACATCAAAGCAGGAACTGGTGAGTCTGTATTTTTATGGAGCCTAAAACAAAGAAAATCGTAAGTTGAAAGCCCCCATTGTGCTGCACGACCTTTTTCCCAGGGCTATTTGGGACATTTTGAAGATACACATATAGACAACGTACTATGCTAGTTCCCGGCTTACCTAGCTAGAAACAAAGGATACACTGCAAATTACTGGCACATAACACACAATGCTAAAATAAAGGAAAGATTCATGCATGTTAGAATTGACACTATCACAGGTCTTGTCACCTATGAAGGACACTTTGACACTATAAAGCATATCATTAGTAGTAATCTCTGGTATTTCTTGTACCATGTCATACAGAAATACTCAGAGATAGAATACATGTTCAAGAGAACATGCAACATTAATATCTCATCACAAAAAGAACACGTGAAATCCAGCAGCAAAGTCTCCCTTTTTTTCCAAGCAGCTGAAGCTGCAACAAGCTGCTGTAACATTATGTAAAGGGACTTTAACTCTAAGAGAAAAAAGCAGTACCAATGGAAACCAAATGCCCTGGGAGATCCAAAGCCATCCTCCAAAATACACAAGTCTGACTCAGAGCAATCACTTAAAAAAAAAAAAGTTTTTATTGATATTTTTTAGAGAGAGAGGAAGGGAGAGAGAGATAGAAATACTGATGTGAGAGAGAAATATCAATTGGCTGCCTCCTGCATGCCCCCTACTGGGGATCGAGCCGAAACCCGAGCCGAAACCCGGACATGTGCCCTGACCGGGAATCAAACCAGGACCTCTCAGTCATGGGATGGCGCTCAATCCACTGAGCCACACCAGCTGGGCCAGAGCAATCGCTTTTTAAAAGCCTTTCAGATCAGTAAATTGCCATGTTCAACAAACTGAATTATTAGTTTGACAGTTTCTCTTTTGCTTTTGAACACGTTTAAAAAAGGACTTTTGTCATCACATTTTTCATCATTAAGATAACCATCATTTCCTTGTAAAAACCTAAACTGGCTCATATTCGCTAATCTCTGATACCTTGCTGGCCCAAAAGTAGCACTTTCATCTTTAGACTAAAAAAAGCCTAGCGTGCACAACTTAGAGACTATTCATACGATTACTTGTGTAATCAAACCCAGAGGAAGGGCAACACCAACCAAGTCTTTTACTTACGGCTAGTCTGTAACGACCAGGATGGTACCTAAAATTATCTACTGAGGTGCAGTGAGACCTTACAATTAATTCCCTTAAACAGTCAAGTCATAGAATGCTTTGAAATCCCCAAAGTCGAGGTAACACTATTACTCAGTTAGCTATTTAATAAAAATCAAACTGGTATCCTGGCTGGGCGGCCCTGGAAAAGCCACAACTTCTCGCAGCCACAATTGTTTTTTTACTTATAAACTGAGGGAGCTGGACTAAAGTTCCTTCCAGCTCTGAAAGTTTAAGATCTTTAATTAACCCAAGATTTCATGGGGGAAATAAAAGAGCCGGCAAATGAGAGCAGTTAGGTGAAAATCCAATAAAGCAGTGATTTGCAGGTCCATATATATATAACACCCCCAGCTCTTAGGAAAGGAAGACAAGTGACCGCTTCCTCAGGCTTGCTCCTGGGAGTCCAGACTTCTGCAGTAACAGCAAAACAGCTATAGTGAGAACACATCCATATACCAGCAGACCCAACACAAGTGTGCCTTGAAAAAGCTATAAAGGCCAAGGCTTTATTCTCTAACAGAATGGTCACTGCACCCTTTGAGTGGGGATGCCCTGCCCACTCCCAAATTCCCATTTCCACTCCTACCATCAAAGTAGTAGAAGCAAGTTTTTAGGCAATGGCATGCAAATCAAGTTTTCAATAGGTAAAGGTTCCTTGCAAGAGAAAGGCAAAATAGAGCAAGAAAAGGCAGAGGAACACAACCTTTGTGTAAGTGAGCCCAAATAAGAGGAACCCTTTTATGTCTGTCCTAACCAAAACAAGGTAGAAGCAGTGATGACAATGGCAGTTTGCCTGAACAGGGCTGGTACAGAAGCATTGAGGACAACAAGGTCCTTCCGCTGGAGTGGAAATAATGCTCTACCCAAGAAAAAAGGTTATGTCCATCAGCCACAAGAGGCTGGTCTCATGTCACCAAAACAGAGGGCAGTAAATACAAGGAGGTGTCCTACCAAACTCCCTGGAACTCGCTGCCAATCTAAGATTGTTCTTTACCCCATGGGGTTAAAACACTAGTTACTACAAATGTAAAGCATTTTCTGTGATTCTCCCCTCCTCACAAATACTCAGGTAGACTGCCAACAAACTGCTCATAGCCAATTAAAAGAGTTCCACTGATAGTCAACCTTTACAACGATTACAGGTTCCAGGACACATCACTTATGTAAATAGTCCCAGGCAGGTACATTAGCAGTGGAAACCAGCCTTGAGACAGGAACTAACAATTTTATTCTGCTCTTCTTTATTCTAAGTTAAAGAAGTGAGCTTCTCATTCCATTTTCATGTGGGGGAAGGAGTATTTTGGAGGGGGGGGGCAACATCATACTGCAATCATCTAGCCAGTTTTTGTCAAACTCCACAGCTTGCCTCCCACCCCACTAGATTCAGCCACTCGTAGGCAGGGCAGGCAGGGAAACAATGACTCTGGCTGGAAATTGCAAATAGAATGCAAAAATTGTATTCTAACCCCACCAATACACAAACAACACAAAAGTCGGAGTAGTGTTGGACTGCATCCTGCTGTCAGGTGAAACAAAGTACTCTAGGTTTAAAGCATTCCAGGCAAATTTGTAACAACAAGAAATAGGACAGTGTGATAAGCCAATATGAGCAAGAAAGCAGTTTCTTCAAGCTGTTAAGACATGCTGACTTCAGATGCCACCAGGAACTTTGCAGAGAAACTAAATTCTAGAAGCTGCCTGTGCTGTTTAAAGAGCTGGGGGTACAACAAACAGCTAGCTAGCTGGAGAGCATCGGAGGAGGCAAACGCATGGTCAGCGATGGCAAAACAAAGCAGAACCCTTGTCCTGTCACATCTCAGGTTCAGATATACATACCTTGGAATCTTTGTCAAGTGAGGTTTGTGTGTCTGTGTGCGTGGACAGGATGTACCTCAGTGATCAGTCACCTAGCTGACATGCCACACATAGATGCTCTGTGGCAACTTACTTAATCAACTGTACTTCTACTAGATTGATTGTGTTCTTTTAAGGCTCTGACATGTGCAAGTAAGAAAATAAAAGGAAGTGTTTCCTAGGCTTCCTGAGTGGGATTTGAAGTAGAAGTCCTTAAAAAGCCCATAAATAAGCCTATTTCCTTGAATCCCCAAGGGCAATTCCCAAAAGACCTAAAACTCCAGACCCTGTATTTTTTCATAAGGATCCAGCATATTTCAAAAGACCCAAGAGGTCAGCTCAATCTTGTTATCAACTGCAATTACTGATATCCAGATGAAAATTCCAACCACAATACCCAAATTTCTCCTCTAGAGTAATAACTGACTATTAACAGTGAATTTTACTACCAAGGTCCGAATATGCTTCATTTTCCTAATATAACAAAATGTCTACAACTTGTGAGTCCTACAAAGTCTAAGCCACTTAGCATCACACACATTGGTTTGGTTCTACGATCACCAACCACCCCCTTAATTTGATCCTATCATCTCACAATTTGGGGTATTGATCCCACACAGGCGACACAAAGTGTGAGCACAGCAGACACAACATGTGAATGGCTCTGCAAAGCCCATTCCTGTTCCTGGAAAAATAACCAGAAGCACACATCTGCCTGACCATGAGTCAGGAATATCAATTCTGTGGTGGAGCCCATTTCTGCTGTGACCAATCCACACCGAACACACAACACAAGTGATTGCCAGAGATATTCCAGAGCAAGCTTTCCCCTCTCGGGTCCATACTTAGCAATGTCATAAACAGTCTCCTCTCTGAGAGCACTCTTTTTAGACTCTTCACAATGACCTTAAGTCTTCAGTGCAAAACCACAGACACATTGCCACGCCACGTAAAAGTCACCTGAGTTTCAGTTTGGGTGATTCAGTCATAACCAAACTAAAAAGAAAATAAACTTTCAGGGACAAGTGACAGGAACCACAGCGATGCGATGAACTTGCCCCATCTGGTACTGGTGATCTTCACGCTCCAAGACTATGGAAGCCCGTTACATACTATGTCCCACTCCACTTATGTAACTGGAAGATCGCCGGCGAAGGGGGGAGGATGGGAGGGCGCTAATATTCTGAGGCCACAGCACCTCTAAGGACCCCGGGGGCATGCTTCCACTGAAGAGCCTCAGGTGCTACTGGACACACAATCCCCTACCCACGGCTCCTGATGGGAACTAGAACAGCCTCTTTAGGATGAGTTGTGGGACCAGGAACAAAATATCTAGTCCCTTTTGTGGGTGGGCAATAATTCCCACCTACTTGTTCCTGCTAGATAGGAAAGGAGATGGACGACTCGCTCGCAATGGGGGCAGAAATTCATGGAATGGGCGAGAAGGGGGGGGAGGCAAAGCCTGAGATGGGGGTGAGAGCGCAGGAGCCCTTGTGGCGCACTCTCCCGACAGGAGGCGGACTGCGCACGCGCGCCAGTGTGGGGGAGCGAGTAACGGGAGAGGGGGCGCGCGAGGAAGAGAGAGGGGAGAGCGCAGAGCGCGATCCAGGGAGAGGCCGGGGCCGCGGGCGCGCGACGGCGCGGCGGGCCCGAAGCCCCTAGAAGGGCACGACGCGCGCGCAGCCCGGACAAGTGAAGCCCCAGCAAAAGAGGCGCCCGTGGGGCTGGAGGCCAGGATGCGCGCCGAAGGCGGGAGGAAGCGAGGCACCAGGCGAAGGCAGCCCTGGGAGGCGACACCCGCCAGTGTGGGTGACGGGCCGGGGGCAGCCGTCACCAGCGGTGGCAGGAGGGGGAGGGTAGAGAGGAGGGACGCCATCCGCCAGCCGTGTCGCCGACCCCGCGGGCCCCTCCCGCGTCACGTCCCGCCCCTACCACCCGCCCCTCGGCAAGGGTCCCCGCCCGCGGCTGCGGCGGTCCCACTCACAGTCTCTCCTCCTCGCCTCCTCCTCCTCCTCCGCTTGGCGCGGCAGCGGCGGCGGCGGCCATTTTCCGGACGGCTTTTACCACAGCCCTCTCTCCGAGAGGAGGGAGCGCGCGCCTCCGACGCCGGGACCCCGCACGGCCGACGTCGTGCCCCGCCCTCCCGGCCGGCAGGCGCGCAGCTGCACCTGCGTGCCTGCGTCCCGCCCCCGGCGCCGCAGCCAACCCGCCCGCAATTGGGTGCGATAGTTAAGGTAGGGCGGGGCCTCGGTGGCGGCACAACCAATTGGCGGGAGTTTATGTCTATTCTGACCAGGGGCGAGGGGGCGGGTACCCTGACCAGCTGCCGATTGGCTGCCGTTGGCCGTCATTTGGGGAAAAGAGGCGGCTTCGGCACCGAAGGGGCTGATTTAGTGGGCGGAATTTGAATATTAAGGATTAATGGGCCCTTGCGGATGCTGGGGCAAGTGAAGGCCTAAGATCCAGACTCCTGGTTGCGCGGTCCTTGCTGGCTATTGACGTGCTGTCCACAAATGCATCAAGTACTCTGCAATAAGTATTCCACTGCACCCACATTTTCTGAATACCACCACCTTCAGTAGAAGCAGCAAAGTTGCCTGCCCTGGACCCTAACGTTGTTCCAGCCAAGAGACCTTGATTTAATAGGTCCACAGCATTCTTTCATCTGAACCTGCGATGAGTCACACTCTCATAGAGGCAGGGAATAAACTGACAACAAATCACAGCCTTGGCTTTCATGAAATTTTCGTGGGGGAAGAGGGTACGTACATGCCAAAGCTGCATGAGACCTGTCATTATTGGATCAGATGGTTTGGTGGAGGTGTGAAGAAGGGGCAGTGGGAGCATAGAGGAACAGCACCAAGCTCTGCTTGCAGGGGAGAGGGAAGACTTCCTAGAAGAGGTGACTTGGGAGCTAAGATCCAGCAATTCTGTTTTGGAAAAATATTTAAGAGTATGAGAAAAGTTTTAGCCAATGGGGTGTTCAGTACAAGACTGTTTGTTAAGGCAACCTTACTCCGATTCCAGCCATCATCCAATTCATCTAATGCCCCTTGTGCTAGTTTTATGATTAATAAAGAACCTTCTGATTCTGATTTGGCTCCAACCCATTCATTTATTAAACAGCTGCTATGTGCCAGGCACTGTTCCAGGCTCTGGCTGCACAGTAATGAACAGAATAGGAAACTAATGTGCCCAGCCAGTTTGGCTCAGCAGTTAGAGCGTCTGCCTGCGGTCCAGAGAGATCCGGGTTTGGTTCCCGCTAAGGGCACGTACCACGGTTACAGTTTGTCCCCAGCCCTGGTTGGTCATGCGGGTGGCAGCCACTTGATGTGTCCCTTTCACGTCGATGTTTCTCTCTCTCTCTCTCTCTCTCTCTCTCTCTCTCTCTCTCTTCCTCTCCCTCCCACTCTATCTGAACAAAAAATGGAAAAAATGTCCTCGGGTGAGGACAAAAAAAAAAATAGGAAACTAATGTTACATGGAAGATTCATACTAAACATAAAAATAAGTGTATGATATAATGTCGCATAGTGGTAAGGGATGTGAGATAGATAAAACAAGGGTGAAGAGGATGCTATTTAAATATCCACAGGTTTTTGCCCTCATTTTATTCCCCTATATGGATCTCTGGGGAGAGAACATTTCAGGCAAGTTCAATAGTCCTGAGGAAAGACTATGCCTGGCAAGTTGGGGGGTAATAGGGAAGCTTATGTGGCTAGAAAGGAGTGGGGTGTGCAATTGGAGAGGCAGTTGGAGCCACCATGGGAACTGGGAGCTTATTCTGACATGAAAAGCCCTTGGAGAATTTTGAACTGGGAGCTGACTTCATCAGATCTATGTTGTAGGTGCAGTGTGGAGAACTATCCATGCTGGGACAAAACTAGGAGCAAGAGTCCAGTCAGGAAATTCTGACAACAGTCTAGGAAAGGTGATAGTGTCTTTAACTAGGGCGGTAGCAATGGAGGTTCTGAGAAGTTGTGAAATTCAAGCTATATTTTCAAAATCAAGGAGACTGTAGGCTATAAAGAAAGAGAAAACAAAACAAAACCAGGAATGATTCCTGAGATTTTGGCTTGAGCAACTGAGTAAATAGGTGCCTTTCACCATGATTGGGAAAACTGTAGGAAAATAACATTTTTGGGAGTACAGATCAAGAATTTTGTTTTGGCCATGTTAAACTTGGGGTACCTATGAAATGTGCAAGTAGAGATGTTGAGTAGGTGGTTGGTTCAACAATCAACAAGTCAGCAACCTGAACATCCAACTCAAGAAGCTATAAAAGGAACAGCATAGTAAACCTAGAAAAAGTAGAAAAAAAAAACTAGGATGAACGGAAATTGATGAAGCAGAAACAAATGATAGAGAGGATTGAGAACATCAAAAGCTAATTGTTTGAAAAGCTAAAAAACAAAAGCCAACCCTCTATAAGGAGAGAAGAGATAAGTCAATTATATTAGAAATGAAAAGAAGACATAGCCTAGAGACACAAAATTCTACAATAGATGATAGATAACAGATACCTTTTTTTAAATCCTCACCCGAGGACATTTTTGTGTTTATCTTCGGATACAGCAGGAGGGAGAGAGGGAGGAAAAGAGAGAGAGAGAGAGAGAGAGAGAGCGAAACATCAATGTGAGAGAGACACATCGAATGGTTGCCACTCACACGACCCCAACCAGGGCCGGGGACAAACTGCATCCAAGGTACATGCCCTTATCAGGAACCGAATCCAGGACTCTGGCCCGCCGGCTGACGTTTTAACCGCTGAGCCAAACCGGCCAGGGCAACATTTTTAAAGTATTTTATGAACAACTGTATGTTGGTAAATTGGAAAACATAAGCACAAGAAATAAATTTCTAGAAGATGACAGTTACCAAAACTGACTCTAGAAACAGAAAACCTGGATAGACCCTCTGTAACCACAAGGAAATTGACTATGTATTTTAAAAATCTACCCCAACCCCGCAAAAAAAAACAACACAGGCCCATAGAGCTTTACAGATGAGTTCTACCAAATCTTTAATGAGGGGGTAATTCCAATCATAGAAAAGAAAGACATCTCTCCAAACTTTTATGAGACTAATATAACTACTATAACAAGCCAATGAAAGTATGACACAGGATGTGGAAATAGGTATAAAAATCCTAGACAAACTGAATCCAGCAATATATAATGATACATCATAATCAAGTTGAGTTTTATCCTAAGAATGCAGGGATGGTTTAAAATGAGAAAATCAACCTTAGGAGATTTAAGGGGAACAGCCCTGGCTGGTGTGGCTTAGTGATTAAGTTCTGCCCCTGCACCAAAGGGTCACATATTCAATTCGAGGTCAAGGGCACATACCTGGGTTGCAGATTTGATCACAGCCCTGGTCAGGGCACCTGCGGGAAGCAACCAATCAATGTGTCTCTCTCACATTGATCTCTCTCTCCCTCCCTCACTTCCACTCTCTCTAAAAAAAAAAAAAAAAAATCAGTGGATAAAATGTCCTCAGGTGAGGATTAACAAAACAACAAGAGAGATTTGAGGGGAACAAATTATATGATTATTCCAATAGATGCAGAAAAAAGGGTTTGATAAAATTCAACACCTACTTATGATTTAAAAACCAAAACCAAGACTTAGAGCAAACATGATATTTAATGGTGTTAAGTGGAAATAAAGCAAGAAACAGAACAAGATATACAGTACAACATCATTCATGTAAAATAAAACACATGTGTGCTTTTCCTCCCACTCTCTTTTAAACTTCATCCTTGGAATTTTACTATGAGGAGAAAGACCCATTAATCCCAAGTCGATTCTCTGGTTGTTAGGATGCAGACATGGAAATCCAGCTAGTAATAAAAAGCTGGAAAAAAGTAATGGGGGAAAAAGATTTAATTTGGCTACAAAAATTATAAAACAGATGGGAATAAACTTAATAAGAAAAGCCAAAAACTTCTATTAAAAAGCTATAAAACTTTACTGAAAACATAAAAGAAGACCTGAAAGAAAAAAAAAAGAAACTACCAAGGGAAGAGTCAACATAATAAAGATGTCAATTCTTCATAAATTAATCTGGAAATTATTTGCCTGACTCAAAATTCAGGAGTTTTTATAGACTGTAACAAGTTAACGCAAGATCGGGAAGAGTAAGTATATAAGACTAAAAGTCAAGGCATTTTTGAAAGAGAAAACCAATGAAGTGGGTCTTGCTAAAAATTCCTTAGTTTGAATAAACAGGACTTAAATGATACAATTTTACTCTTGCCATTGAAAAGTAGGAAAATATACTAGAGTATAAAGCATTTACTAGTAGAATTAAAAATGAGACTATAACATTTAAAAAATTACTTCCCTTATAAATGGGACTGTAGAAGATAAAAACCAGGAAAATGTTATAGAGATAGCAATTGACAGAAAACCAACCACCACAAGGATTTTATGGATATGGCAGATAGAGTGCAAACTTCTACTCCATCTGTCTAAAAATCCCTTGAACTGATAGAAAAAAATATATTTTTTAGAAGAGCAAATCCAATATGACAATATAAAATGAGGCTAAAACAGCCCAAATTTTTAGAACATTCCCAATGATTCCACACACACACACACAAACTACAAATTTATTTCAAACATTATGGAACATTTCCTAAAATTGATTATGAATTATGCCCTTCAAAAAAAATCTCAAGTCCTACCTGAAGCCTGGCTTTGAGACCTGACCCAGGACTGAGCCCTTGGGATAACCAGCTTCAAACCCTTACCAGCCACGTTTGAGATGGTTTTGGTGTTTAACGCTGGCCATGGCCATAGGTCTACCAACACAGATCCACTGAAATCCATTCTGTCAAAAAGTGACCACTCTAACCACTGATCCACACTGGCCAGGGTGCTAAGCTTTTTTTTTTTTTTTTTTTTTTTTTAATTTGGTGTTTCCCCTCCTTTCCCTTTCCCTGCAATAAGAAACACAAGAATCGTTACATCTGTCTCAATATAACATTATCAAGTACATGATCTGATTTTCTGGCAAGATATGATGAAGACTGGGTTTATCTTTGGCACCATGCTGATAGTGCTGCTTTCCCTGGCAACTTTCAGTGTCATCAGTGTGGTTTCTTACCT
The DNA here is from genome assembly GCF_014108415.1 of Molossus molossus. Lineage (NCBI taxonomy): Eukaryota > Metazoa > Chordata > Mammalia > Chiroptera > Molossidae > Molossus > Molossus molossus. The sequence continues at coordinate 91,085,217 of NW_023425355.1, read as the reverse complement.
CACCCTGGCTCTTCTCTCTGTCACCATCAGCTTCAGGGTCTACAAGTCTGTCATCCAAGCTGTACAGAAGTCAGAGGAAGGCCATCCATTCAAAGCCTACCTGGATGTAGATATTACTCTGTCCTCAGAAACTTCCCATAATTAAAGGAATGCTGCAATGGTGCACATCAGCAGGGCCCTGAAACTCGTTATTGTCTCTGGCAGAAGATCTGGTTGACTCCTTGAAACTGTCTGTGTTCACGTGACTGATAACCTATGTTGGTGCCATTTTCAATAAAATCACCCTTCTGATTCTTGCCGAACTGCTCATTTTCAGTGTTCCAACTATCTATAAGAAGTACAAGACCCAGACTGATCACTGTGTTGGCATCACTCATGAACAAACAAAGTCAACTATTGAAAAAAATCCAAGCAAAACTACCTAAAATTGTAAAGAAAAAGGCAGAATAAGTACATGGAAACCAGAAATGCCACAGTTACAGAATCATTTAATAGTTATAACATTGTTACTTGTACTATGAAGGAACATGCTCCGTGTCTGCTTGAGCCTGCATTCCATGCTTTTTTTGGTTAATCCTCATCCAAGGATTTTTTTTTATTGATTTTTAGTGAGAGTGGAGGGAGGAAGGGAGGGAGAGAGGGAGAGAAATATGAGAGAGAGAGAGATGTGAGAGAAACATCGATTGGTTGCCCCCAAACGCAACCAACTGGGGCCAGGGATCAAACCTACAACCCACGTATGTGCCCTTGACCAGGAATCGAACCTTCAACCCTTCTGTGCTTGGGTCGACACTCTAACCACTGAGCCACACTGGCCAGGGCGCTAAGCTTTTTTTTTTTTTTAATTTGATGTTTCCCCTCCTTTCCCTTTCCCTGCAATAAGAAACACAAAAATCGTTGGACAAAAAATACCTGATATCTTAGAACATAAAAGCATAAAGAAAGAATCGATTTAATAGGATAAATCAATACCTTAATGGTGATGGAGCTTTTATGTGTATCTTGAAGGGATAGATTAGAGGTAAAAGAGAAAATGAAAGATAAAACACATCTCTTGGGTTCTTCTTTTTAATTTTCAAGGACTAGTCTTATATACCTTCCCATTATAATTTTGCTCTTATTTAAAAATAAATTTTAATTGATTTTAGAGAGAAAGGGTGATGGAGAGAGAGAGAGAGAGAGAGAGAGAGAGAGAAACATTGATGTGAGAAACATCAATTGGTTGCATCCTGTACCTGCCCCAACTGGGGATCGAACCTGAAACCTGGGTATGTGCTCTGATTGGGAACTGAAACCAAGACCCTTCAGTGCATGGGACGATGCTCCAACCAACTAAGCCACACTGGCCAGGGCTGCCCTTATTTTTAAGTTAAGAAATAATGGTTCACTTATGAAGAAATTATCTGGGGACAAGAGTGGGATTCTTTCCCATGAGTTTGTGTTGTTTTGCAGCTCTTGATATCATCTTCCTGCCCCACAATGTGAACAACTACTCCTCATATTCCACTTTTTTGCTTATAGATATAACTTTCAATTCTATGAATAACTTATAGGTGATAGTAACAATTTCTGGTTCCTAGAATGCCATCTGATAGCCAAGAATGGAAACAGAAAGTGGGACTAGAGAAGGAGTCAACAGGAACACTGTTGTGACGACCACTCCCTCTCCCATACATCCTAAGGAAAGGAAAGGCTCCACCAAGTGGTGTCTGTGTCATTTTGAACATCAATTCTGGACTTTAGTTTGAGAACTCATTCCTGAATGTTCTTTCCTCCCTCTTCCCTACCTACCTCAAGTTTAATAAATATGGTTGTACTTTTCTTATTATGAAATAAAAGTCTGTAACTGCTATCCACTGATGTAAACTTGTTAGAGAAAAAAATCTGCATGTGGGCTCAAAAAACAAACAAACAAAAACAATCTCAGTAATCTCCAAAATGTAGAAATCCTGCAGTTCAGTCTCTGGTAACAATACAATAAAATTAGCCCTGGCCGGTTTAGAGTGTCGGCCTGCGGTCCACAGAGACCTGGGTTCGGTTCCCGCTAGGGCACATATCTGGGTTGCAGTTTGTCCCCAGCCCTGGTTGGATTGTGCGGGTGGCAGCCACTCGATGTGTACCTTTCACGTTGATGTTTCTCTCTCTCTCTCTCTCTCTCTCTCTCTCTCTCTCTCTCATCCTCTGTCTCCCTCCCACTCTATCTGAACAAAAAATGGAAAAATGTCCTCGGGTGAGGATAAAAAAAAAAAACTTAGGAACTGCCCGGCTGATGTGGCTCAGTGGTTGAGCATCAACCCATGCAACAAGAGGTCATCAGTTCGATTCCCGGTCAGGGCACATGCCCAGGTTGTGGGCCAAATCCCCAGTGGGGTGCATGCAAAACAAGAGGTGGCCAATCAATGTCTCTGTCTCTCTCTCTCTCTCTCTCTCTCCCTTCCTCTCTCTAAATCAATAAAGAAAAACAAACAAACTTAGGAACAAAAGAATGGGCAAAAGTAAAACAAAACAAACTAAAAAAAACCTCTCCATTTAGAAGTTTTAAAACAGCTTCAAAATAACTCGTTTGTTAAAGAGGAAACAAAAACTTAAATTATGAACTCTTTAGAAATGACTGACAGTGAGAGTCCTACACATTAAACCTATGCTATGTGGCCAAAGAGGTCAACTAGGAAAAGTAATAGCCTTAAATACATTTATTAGAAATAGGAAGATAGATGAGAAGTGAACTCATTCTGATATATCATGACATACTCACAGGGTTTTCCTTCTTTACCCTTAGAAGCTCACTACAAAAAGAGTATTGAGGAACAGAAAGGAATAAACCCACAAAAGTGAAGAGAATGTGGTGAGGATGGAAGGTTATCTTTAATGGACATATTTCAACACTTTTATTTTGAAAAACAGATGGGAATTAGTTGACGAATAAAACAGGCAGGAAAAATCCGGCCTAGAATATTTGACAAGGGAACTACAGAGAAGGTAAGAGCCAGTTTGCCAGATATAACACCAGAGAGTAGGCTCAGAATCAGCAGGCATATGGTAGAAGAAAATAGAATTAAATGGAACTGAACACTTGGGGATTGATTGAAGACCCCAGTACAGAATGGCTGCACCAGTTGGAACCACCTCTCCTCCAACAGATAGCTGAGCTGGCAGCTGGTGTAGGCCTGCAGTGAAAATACCTGACAGTTCTCTAAAGAAATTGAATGAAATGTCTGTAGAGGGCTAGGGCTTCCAGCATAAATATTGGCAAGCCCTGAATTTTCTCCTCATTCTAGCATTTGTGGGATGTGAACTCTGTTCCTCAGCTCCCTGACCTGCACAGAAAAGTCAAAGCAGGAAAACGAACATATTTACTCTAAGGCAGATTAAATTCACAATATTTTTTCAGTCCTTTTTTATTAAATATTAACCAACCAGTAAGGATCATCAGAAATTTGAATAAGGCCCTCAACATTAAAAATACTCAAATATATAATTCCAAAATGGTGGCAGAGTGAATGGACACTACACAGACCGTCTCCCAGGACCAAACTGGAATTACAACTAAAATAAAGACAAATCGACGGGGAAAGGCAACAGAAAAGCAGCTTGCAAGGATTATATAACCAGGGACACTGACTCGATCTTGGTAGGATTGCGGAGGCACGAGAGGGGGGCTGGGAGCCCACAGACAGCAGCAGCCTTAGCTGTGAACAGTGCCCTCGGGTTAAACTCCCAAGTGGCTCCACAGCCCAGAGCCGGGACAGACGCAAAAAATAGCCACAGCCACTCACCTTGGGCTCCAGCAGAGGGAGGGCAGACTGGACTGGAACTGTGTGGGGACACTCGAGATTTGAAAGGGGCTCAGAGTTTTTGCTGGGTTGCAGCCACACAGGACGGTGGCCATCTTGCTCCTTCCCAGGGCTCTGGAGAGAGGCAGCGACCTCTCCCTCAGAGATTCAACCCCACCCAGGTGGGCCATTGAAATACAAATTGAGGTTCATTAACAACCAGCATCTGCCCCACCATTGGGAAATCCCCTTATGCTGAGCACCTGAGGGAGTTTTTCATTCAACTGAGAACCCAAGGCTCTTCCAGTAACCCCTAATGATAGCCTCCAGGCAACAAGCTAGAGGTTAACTGAACCATTCCTGGGCTAGCAACTCTAACCAGGAAAGTAAGACTTGACAGTGGTGTTTAACATGGGTCCTCCCTCGCTCATCCAAACCTAGGAGAGGGAGCCACAAACAGCAGAACACCAATACCCACAGGGAAAATTTGGCAGGCTCCAAAGCCCACTGTGATAGCCAAAATGGTGAAACACAGAAACAAAAGCCAACTGAAAGAACAAGAGACCTCTACCAAAGATGAGATAAATGTGGAGCAGTTAGGCAAGTTAACAGAGCTAGAATTCAGAGCCATGATCTTGAGGAAGCTCAACAGCATGAGTAAGGACATAGAGATGTTGAAAATCAATCAATTGGAAATTAAAAACCACCAAGAAGAAATCAAGAATGGCATATCGGAAATAAAGAACACGTTGGAAAGTCTAAACACCAGAGTAGAGGAAGCTGAGGACCGGATCAGTGAATTAGAAGACAGTGTAGAAAAAATCAACCAATCAGAAAACCAAAAGGAAAAAAACGATTAAAAAACAGGAAGACAGCTTAAGAGAACTGTGGGACAACTGGAAACATAATAATAATGGCATCTTAGGAGTCCTCGAAGAAGAAGAAAATGAGCAAGGGTTAGAGAATATATTCTAAGAAATAGTGACTGAAAACTTCCCTAATTTGGTGAAGGAAGAAGACATTCAAGTTCTAGAAGCACAGAGAGCCCCAAGTAAGAAGAACCCAAACAGGCCCACACCAAGACACTTAAAATGCCAAAAATTAAAGACAAAGAGAGAACCCTAAAGGCAGCAAGAGATAAGCAACAGGTTACCTACGAAGGAACCCCCATAAGGCTCTCAGCTGACTTCTCAACAGAAACACTACAGGCCAGAAGGGAATGGCATGAAGTAATCAAGGTCATGAAAATCAAGGATCGGAATGCAAGACTACTCTACCTAGCAAGGCTATCATTCAAAATACAAGGTAAAATAAAGAGCTTTCCAGACAAAAAAAAAGGCTAAGGGAATACATTACCACCAAACCAGCACTGCAAGAAATGTTAAAAGGACTATTGTAATTAGTAGAAGAAATAGGAAGAAAAATATAACCAAACTAAACAAAAATGGCAATAAATAAGTACATATCAATAATCACCTTAAATGTAAATGGACTGAATGCTCCGATAAAAAGACACAGAGTAGCTGGTTGGATAAGAAAGCATGACTCATCTATATGTTGTTTACAAGAGATCCACCTCACAACAAAAGACTCACATAGGTTGAAAGTGAAGGGATGGAAAAAATCTTCCAAGCAAATGGAAAGGAAAAAACCTGGGGTAGCAATACTCATATCTGATTAAATAGATTTTAAAATGAAGGCCATAACTAGAGACAAAGAAGGCTATTACATAATATGGAAAGGATCTATCCAACAGGAAGATATAACCTTGATAAACATATATGCACCCAATATAGGAGCACCAAAATATATTAAAAATCTTCTGGAGGACTTCAAAGGAGAAATCAACAGCAATACAATCATAGCATGGGACTTCAATTCCCTGTTGACACCACTGGATAGATCCTCTAGACAAAAAATTAGCAAGGAAACAGAGACTCTAAATGAAGCACTAGAGCAAATGGATTTAATAGATATCTACAGAAAATTACACCCCAAAACTACAGAATTCACATTCTTCTCAAGTTCATATGGGACATTCTCAAAGATAGACCACATTATAGGACACAAACTAAATCTCTACAAGTTCAAGAAGATTGAAATCATATCAAGCATCTTCTCAGATCACAATGGCATGAAACTAGAAATCAATTGCAACAAAAACATGCAAAGCCATTTGAACACATGGAGGCTAAATATCATGTTATTAAACAATGAATGGGTTACCATGGATATCAAAGAAGAAATTAAATCTTCCTGGAAACCAATGAAAATGAACACATAAAATCTATGGGATGCAGCAAAAGCAGTTCTGAGAGGGAAGTTCATAGTACTACAGGTCTACCTCAAGAAACAAGAAAAATCTCTAATAGACTGTCTAACCTCACAACTTAAAGAATTAGAAAGCAAACAAAAAGAAAACCCCAGAGCAAGTAGAAAGAAGGAAATAGTAAAGATCAGAGCAGAAATAAATGACATAGAGACCAAAAAAAACCAAAAAACAAAAAACAATTCAAAGGATCAATGAAACAAAGAGCTGGTTTTTCGAAAAGATAAACAAGATTGATGGACCCTTAGCTAGACTCACCAAGAAACAAAGAGAGAGAACCCAAATACACAAAATCAGAAATGAAAGAGGAGAAGTAACAACTGACACCACAGAAATACAGAAGATCATTAACAACTACTGTGAACAATTATATGACAACAAATTCGACAATCTAAGTGAAATGGACAAATTTCTAGAAACACACAGTCTCCCAAAACTGGACCGGGAAGAGACAGAAAACTTGAACAGACCAGTAACAACTAAGGAAATTGAAGAGGTAATCAAGACTCTCCCAGCAAACAAAAGCCCAGGTTAGGACGGCTTCACGGGGGAGTTTTACTGAACATTCAAAAAAGAACTAACACCCATTCTCCTCAAACTATTTCAAAAAATTCAAGAAGAAGGAAGACTTCCAAACTCATTTTATGAGGCCAGCATAATTCTAATTCCAAAACCAGGATAAGACACTACAAAGAAAGAAAACTACAGGCCAATATCCCTGATGAACATAGACGCCAAAATTCTGAACAAAATACTAGCAAATCAGATCCAGCAATACATCAAAAAAATTATTCACCATGACCAAGTGGGATTCATCCCAGGGATGCAAGGTTGGTACAATATTCACAAATCAATAAGTGTGATACACCACATAAACAAAATGAAGAATAAAAACTACATGATCATATCAATAGATGCTGAAAAAGCCTTCGACAAAATCCAGCATTCATTTCTGATAAAAACACTCAGCAATGTGGGAATAGAGGAATCATATCTTGACATAATAAAGGCCATATATGAAAGGCCAACAGCCAACATCATACTCAGTGGGCAGAAACTAAAAGCATTTCCCTTAAGAACAGGAACAAGACAGGGATGCCCACTTTCACCACTCTTATTTAATATAGTACTGGAAGTCTTAGCCACAGCAATTAGGAAGAAAAAATAAAAGGGATCCAAACTGGAAAGGAGGAAGTGAAACTGTCATTATTTGCAGATGACATGATATTATACATAGAAAACCCTAAAGACTCCATCAAAAATCTACTAGACTTAATAAATGAAATTGGCAAAGTAGCAGGATACAAAATTAACGTCAAGAAATCGATGGTATTCTTAAACACTAATGATGAACTCACAGAAAGAGAAACTGAAAAAATAATCCCATTTACCATCGCTGCAAAAAAATTAAGATACCTAGGAAGAAACTTAACCAAAGAAGCAAAGGACGTATTTGCAGAAAACTACAGGTCATTGAAAAAAGAAATTGAGGAAGATATAAAAAAGTGGAAGCACATACCTTGGTCATGGATTGGAACAATTAACATCATTAAAATGTCCATGTTACCCAAAGCAATCTATAGATTCAATGCAATCCCCATCAAAATACCAACGACATACTTCACAGAACTAGAACAAATACTTCAGAAGTTCACATGGAACCAAAAAAGACCCCGAATAGCCACAGCAATCTTGAAAAAGAAGGACAAAGTAGGTGGGATCATAATACCAGGTATCAGGTTATACTACAAAGCGACTGTAATCAAAACAGCCTGGTACTTGCACAAGAACAGGCATAAAGACCAGTGGAACAGAATAGACAACCCAGAAATGGACCCAAGGCAATATGCTCATTTACTATTTGACAAAGGTGGCAAGAGCATACAGTGGAGTGAAGACAGCCTTTTTAATAAATGGTGTTGGGAAAATTGGACAGCCACATGCAAAAAAAAAAAAAAAGAAAGAAACCAGACCATCAACTTACACCATACACAAAAATAAACTCAAAATGGATAAAAGACTTAAATGTGACCCCATGAATCCATAAAAATCCTGGAAGAAAATGTAGGCAACAAAATTTCAGACATCATACGCAGCAAAATTTTCACTGATACATCACCTAAGGCAACAGAAACAAAGAAAAAAACAAACACATGGGACTACATCAAACTCAAAAGCTTCTGCACAGCAAAAGAAACAACCATCAAAATGGAAAGGCTACCCACTGTATGGGAGAGCATCATTGCCAATGATACATCAGATAAGGGGTTAATTTCCAAAATATGTAGAGTACTCATACAACTCAACAAAAGGAAGACAAAGAACCCAATTAAAAAATGGGCAGAGGGACCGCCCCACTCGGTCCTGCTGTGACCTGCACTATTCCTGGGAGTTGTAGGCAGGATTTAGGGAGACCCGGGAAACCCAGAAATGATTGCTGTGGACTTCCGGTCAAGATGGCGGGTAGGTAAACGCGGTATCGCGTCCTCCCACAACCACATCAAAGTTACAACTAAACTACAGAACAACCATCATTCAAAACCGCCTGAAATCAAGCTGAATGGAAGTCCTACAACCACGGAATTAAAGCAGCAGCCACATCCAGACTGGTAGGAGGGGCGGCGGCGCGACGGGCTGGTCCCACACCCACGTGTGGCGGATAAAAATCAGGAGGCTCCCGCGGCTGGGAAGGTCCTTCCTGAGGACTGAGGGGTCCCCGTCCTACACCAGGTGCCCCGTTCAGGGTTCCAGTGCCAGGAAGAGAAGTCCCCATAACTTCTGGCTGGAAAAACCAGCAGAAACTGAGGCTCAGGGAAACTGAAGCGGCTGGAGCCCCAGGCAGCTCCCTAAAGGGCCCGCGCACGGACTGGTCGGACTCTCTCCCTCTAAGCTCGGAGGGGAGGCAGCTCGAGGGGCGCCAGAGACATACAGGGAAGAACTGAGTTGTTTGGCACTGGAGCAAGGGCTGGAGAGGGGGCTTCCTCGGGGACAAACGTGCTGTAAGAGGCCTTTGTTCCTTTGGTGAGCCCTTCCCGGGGGTGGCAGACAGAAGCCATAACTGGGACTCCAGCAACCTGGCTCACACTGGTAGCCCCGCCCTGCTGACTCCCTGAGGCCCTGCCCCGCCCCACACAACTTTCAAGCCCACCCAAGCTGTTGCCACTTGCTTAACCATAGGATTGGCCGGTCTTGGATCCTGCTTCAGGTTTTCCTAAATTCTTTCAAACGAGCAGCATCGGGTCTCAGCTAGCCCCATACCTCCCATTAAGTAATACACAGAAACAAACACAGGGAGGCAGCCAAAATGAGGAGACAAAGAAACAGGTCCCAAATGAAAGAACAGAACAAAACCCCAATAAAAGAACTAAGCGAAAGGGAGATAAGCAACCTAACAGATACTGAGTTCAAAATACTGCTTATAAGGATGCTCAATGAACTTAGTGAGAACCTCAGTGAACTTAGGGAGGGCCTCAAGAGCATAAAAAAGGACCAGTTAGAAATCATGGATACACAGTTAGAATTGAAGGAGGCATTAACTGAAATAAAGAATAATTTACACAGCTTCAATAATAGAGTATGTAAATCCAAGGAGCAAACCATCGATTTGGAACATAAGGAAGCAAAAAATCCCCAATCAGAACAGCAAAAAGAAAAAAGAATAAAAAAAAATGAGGATAGTGTAAGGAGCCTCTGGGACAACTTCAAGCGTGCCAACATTCGCATCTTGGGGGTTCCCGAAGGAGAAGAGAGAGAACAAGAAATCGAAAACATGTTTGAAACAATAATGGTAGAAAACTTTCCTAACTTGGTGAAGGAAACAGACATACAAGTGCAGGAAGCACAGAGAGTCCCAAACAAGATGAACCCCAAGAGGCACACACCAAGACACATCATCATCAAAATGCAAAAGGTTCAAGACAAAGAGAGAATCTTAAAAGCAGCAAGACAAAGGCAGCTAGTTACCTACAAGGGAGTACCCATTAGGCTGTCAGCTGATTTCTCAAAAGAAACTTTGCAGGCCAGAAGGGAGTGGCAAGAAATATTCAGAGTGATGAAAAGCAAGAACCTACAACCAAGATTACTCTATCCTGCAAAGCTGTCATTTAGAATTGATGGACATATAAAAACTTTCCCAGACAAGAAAAAGTTAAAGGAGTTCATCACTACCAAACCGTTATTATATGAAATGATGAAGGGTCTTTTTGAAGAAAAAGATAAAATGTATGAACAAACAAAATGGCAATGAATACATATCTATCAACAATGGAATCTACAAACAAAATGAACAGGAAGAACAGAAACATTCTCATAGATACAGAGAACATTTTGTTGGTTGCCAGTTGGGAAGGGGGTTGGGGGAATGGGTGAAAAAGGTGAAGGGATTAAGAAGCACAAATTCATTGCTAGACTGACAAACCTCAAAGGGAAAGGGGTTTGGGGGGGTGGGAAGAAATAAACCAAAGAACTTATATGCATAACCAATGGACACAGACAATAGTGTGGGAAAAGGTGGGAGGGGGGGCGGGAGTCGGGAGGAGGGGGTCAATGGGGGAAAAATGTGGAACATCTGTAATACATTTTACATCCAACAATAAAGATTTGAAAAAAAAAAAAATGGGCAGAGGAGCTGAATAAATGCCTCTCCAAACAGGACATACAAATGGCCAGGCGACATATGAAGAAATGCTCCACATCACTAATCATCAGAGAGATGCAAATTAAAACAACAATGAGGTATCACCTCACACTTGTCAGAAAGGCTGCTATTAACAAATCATCAAACAACAAGTGTTGGCGAGGGTGTGGAGAAAAGGGGACTCTAGTACACTGCTGGTGGGAATGCAGACTGGTGCAGCCACTATGGAAAACACTATGGTATTTCCTCAAAAAATTAAAAATTGAACTTCCATTTGACCCAGTGATCCCACTTCTAGGAATATACCCTAAGAAGCCTGAAACACCAGTCAGAAAGAATATATGTACCCTCATGTTCATAGTAGCACTATTTACAATCACTAAGATCTGGAAACAGCTCAAGTGTTCATCAGTAGACAAATGGATAAAAAGACTGTGGTACATATACACAATAGAGTACTATGCAGCTGTAAGAAAAAAAGATCTCTTATCCTTTGAAATGACATGGAGGGACCTGGAAAGTATTAACCTAAGTGAAACAAGCCAAGCAGAAAAACACAAATACCACATGATCTCACTTATTTATGGAATATAATGAACATAACAGTCTGAGGAATAGGGTAGACCCAGAAACATGGAAGTAGGGTACAGACTGACAACCCTCAGAAGAGGGGGTGGTGGGGGAGGGAAGAAATAAATCACTGAACTTATATGAATGTATGCATAACCAACAGACATGGACAACAAAGATGGGGATGGGTCGGGGGGATGGGGAGGAGGGTGTCAATGGGGTAAAAAAGGAGAAACATCTGTAACAAAGATAAAATTAAAAAGAAAAAAAAAAGTAAAAAATAAAAATAGTCGCTTTTTCCCATCTTGCAAGATGGCGGGGGGAAAACCTGAGAAGCCGGATACTAAGGAGAAGAAACCTGATACGTACTAAGGAGAAGAAACCTGGAGCTCAGAAGGCTGATGCTGGTGGCAAGGTTAAGAAGGGTAACCTCAAGGCCAAGACGCCTAAGAAGGGGAAGCCCCACTGGAGCCGAAACCCTGTCCTAGTCAGAGGAATTGGCAGGTATTCCCCGTCGGCTATGTATTCCCAAAAGGCCATGTACAAGAGGAAGTATTCCGCAACTAAATCCAGGATTGAAAAGAAAAAGGAGCCCTGGCCGGTTTGGCTCAGCGGTTAGAGCGTCGGCCTGCGGTCCTGAGAGACCCGGGTTCAGTTCCTGCTAAGGGCACGTACCTCGGTTGCAGTTTGTCCCTGGCCCTGGTCGGTTGTGCGGGTGGCAGCCACTCGATGTGTTCCTTTCACATCGATGTTTCTCTCTCTCTGTTCCTCTCTCTCCCTCCCACTCTACCTGAACAAAAAATGGAAAAATGTCCTCTGGTGAGGATTAAAAAAAAAAAAAGAAAAGAAAAAGGAGAAAGTTCTTGCTACTGTCACAAAACCAGTTGGTGGCAACAAGAATGGTGGTACCCGAGTGGTTAAACTTCGCAAAATGCCTAGATATTATCCTACTGAAGATGTGCCTCGGAAGCTGCTGAGCCATGGCAAGAAACCATTCAGTCAGCACGTGAGAAAATTGCGGACCAGCATCACTCCCGGGACCATTCTGATCGTCCTCACTGGGCACCACAGAGGCAAGAGGGTGATTTTCCTGAAGCAGCTGAGCAGTGGCTTGCTACTTGTGACTGGACCTCTGTCCCTTAATCGAGTTCCTCTTCGTAGAACACATCAGAAATTTGTCATTGCCACCTCCACCAAAATTGATATCAGTGGTGTGAAAATCCCCAAACATCTCACCGATGCTTACTTTAAGAAGAAGAAGCTACGCAAGCCCAGGCACCAGGAGGGTGAGATCTTCGACACAGAGAAAGAGAAATACGAGATTACAGAGCAGCGCAAGGTTGACCAGAAAGCTGTGGACTCGCAAATTCTGCCAAAAATCAAAGCTGTTCCTCAGCTGCAGGGCTACCTACACTCTGTGTTTGCTCTCACAAATGGGCTTTATCCTCACAAAATGGTGTTCTAAATTTCTTACAAAGAACCTAATTAAATAACTGATCTATTGTTAAAAAAATAAATAAATAAATAAAAATAGTCAAATATAACTTATAGGGGGAAAATGAACTTGGAGGAATCCCAGAAGATGTAAGGAACATGGCCAGGTTGTGAGCTGATCCTTAGTCGGGGGCATGCAGGAGGCGGCCAATCTATGTTCTCTCTCATCAATGTTTCTATCTCTCTCTCTCCCTCTCCATTCCTCTCTCTAAAATCAATAAAGAAAAATAAATAAATAAATAAAAAGAAAATTGATGGTAATTACTACAAGAAAATAAAGAAAAAAATTAGAAACAGCAGCGAAAAAAGAACTGGACAAGAAAGTTATGATCAAAAGAAGAAGCCGCCCTGGCCAGTTTGGCTCAGCGGTTAGAGCCTCAGCTCGAGGACCAAAGGGTCTCAGGTTAAATTCCTAGCCAAGGGCACATACCTGGGTTGCAGGTTTGATCCTCATATGGGAGGCAGCCATGGTCTCTCTCTCTCACTTTCTCTCTCTCTCCTTCCCTTCCACTCTACCAAAAGATCAATGGAAAAGTATCATCTGATGAGGATTAACAACAACAACAAAAAATAGTGCAGCTTTGGTTCTGAAAGAGACAAATGATCAATGAAACTGAGTAGAATCCTGAAGAGACCCAGACCCAGTCCAGGCAGATTCCCCTTCTGCCTTGTTAGTAGAGCCCTGGTTATATTTTGGCTCCCACTATTTTCTTGTGTGATTTAGGAAGAAATCCTGCTGTGGTGAACTGTGGTGACTGGTGACCTAGTTCTGGCCAATGAGAAGTTGTGACAAATCCTCCAGGGGCTTCTGGGAAGCCTCAGCCCTTCTGCTTCTCCTGGACAGGGTTGGGTCTGAAGTTGATGTTCGAAATAGTGGCAGTAGCTCAATTAGGCATTGGGGTCTCTTTATGAGAACTTTCTCTTTGGTTAAGCGTTTTCCTGCCATAACTATTTTTTCTGTTGCCTTGATCACAAGTTGCTTGTGACCCTGGGTGGGGGTAGGGCTTAAGGCCACTTCAATGAGGTCTTGGGAGATTAGATACTTCATCAGTTTTTGTTTTTATTTCCCAAATTGAAGTTTTAACTTTGAGTTTTTTCCTTTCTTAGGTTGGCTACTGTTTTATCTTCTTGTCTTGGTTTGGGGTTCTCAAAGAACCCATTTCGGAATTGATTATTCATTCTCTGGTTTCTCTGTGTTCCAACCAGTTACTTTCTGTTCTCATTATTCCTGTTTTCTAAATGTTCTGAATTTTTCTTTGACTTTTTCTTAGCACAGATTTTTTAAAGGGAATTTTGAATTCTAAACGTAAGCTTTTGTTTTCTTTTCCATTTTTGTTGTTAACATTCTAATCCAAGAAATTTCTGAAATTTCTTGAGGACCCTTTCCTGCTTAATATATGGTCAGTGATTCATTCATCACTCGCCTCTGCCATGATGCCCAGCATGGGATGTTTCTTATTGTGATCTCAAAATGGCTCTTTTATCCATTAGGATCTGCCCAGGAAAACAGAAAGCACTTCAACTAAGGGCACTGAATGCCAGGAAAGGAGCACCTAGGACTACTGAGAGGTTGATGGGGGGTGGTGAGGCAGCTTGGGGATCATAAGCAGGAAGTCACTGCCATCCTTAGGCTGGAGAGACACAGGAAGAAGACCTAGAATCATGGAGGGCCTCTCAGTGGGAGCTGCAGCTGCTGTCTGTGGAGCAGGGAGGGAGAGAGGCAATACTCTGGCTATTCCCCTCCTCCACCCTCTGTCTCTTGCATCTGCCTCTCACTGTCAATCCCAGCCTGAAACCAGCTGAGCCAGAGCCTGGGAAAGGCAGGTAGCAAGGCCCCATCCTGAGGGTAAGGGAAAGGTGAGGAATAGGTCTGAGGACAAACAGGTCTGGAGCAGGCCCATCAGTGAACTCTCTACTTTAAAAGACTAGGAAATTATCAGGCTCATTCTCCTTGCCACTTCCCCTCCTTCCCTGCCCTCTGCTCCTCCAAACTTTTGTTTATATGATTACTTTGAGAACTTCTAGTGGTTTTATTTAATCTTTTAAATAATATATTTAAGACTTTATTACTTGATTGATCAACATTAGACAATATCTATCGGTAAGAGCATTTTTATTTAAAGATAAGGAAATTATTCCACTTGAACTTTCTTCCACTCTTTCTCCCTCCACCACTGATTTCATTCTCTGAATTATTATTTCTGTATCCTCACAGTTCCAGACATGTATATTCCATTTTGGAAATGTTCCACAGATGCTTGGCTTTCTTACAGTTCTCCATGTCCATGGATTTAATGCTCACCATCATTATTCAGAACCCAGAACCCTGTGTCTGGGTTCATTCCTTTTTTTTTTTTTTTTTATCCTCACCCGAGGACATTTTTCCATTTTTTGTTCAGGTAGAGTGGGAGGAAGAGAGAGAGAGAAACATCGACGCGAAAGGGACACATCGAGTGGCTGCTACCCGCATGACTAACCAGGACTGGGGACAAACCGCAACTGCGGTACGTGCCCTTAGCGGGAACCGAACCCGGGTCTCTCTGGGCCGCAGGCCGACGCTCTAACTGCTGAGCCAAACTGTCCAGGGCTGGGTTCATTCTTTAAAATGTCGTTGCTCAGTGTACCTGGGATTACTAGACTTTGTCATCAAGCATTTTGGCATAGGTTTCAGAATGTTTCCTTTCAGATAATCATTCATTTCCAAAATGGGATGATTCCACCTGAACCAGTTACTGAAGACAACCCTGAGCCTACCTATACCCCGAGGGTCCGCTACTCCAAGCCAAGGCTCACTCACTTGTCCCTTAGATGTACCAGGTAATTTGAACATCTTGTGCACTGGCTGAACTCTTCTGAGACATGTCTGCTCTCAGCAGTCTCCTTCCTAAATTCATGGAAAAAACAGTATTAGTGTCTGGCAAAGGAGAATTAAAAGAATATTAAATGGTACCCCCAAAGTATCATTTTATGTCAATAAGGAGAGCACTTTACAATAAAGAAGTCACTGTAATGAATCTTAATGAACTGAGCAGTATTTCGTTGAAGCAGAGAAAGCATAATTTGCTAGAAATATGTGAAGAAGAAATGGGTAAAAATTTAACAGTCTTATTCTTGGGTCAAAACAAAGAGAAGGATATAAGTTGGTGTTTTGTGTTCTTTTATGGGATGACCAATCAGGTGCAGCCACAAGAGGAGACAGAGCACAGGCTCCAGAAAAGAAAGTTTATTACACTCATGGGTCCTAGAGACAGGAGGTACACCATACAGGTCCACACAGGGAAGCTCCAGGATGATCAGGAGGTCCTCACCTCCTGACAAGGAGAAGGGTTAGGTCAGAGCCTTTATTGGAGTTTCCATGGAGAAAGCGTGCAGGACAGGACTAACAGTTTAGGATCCGCTAGTTTGAATAGTCTCGACAGTCTTTGGGCTATAGGGGTGTCTCTAGTGGCATGACACCTGGCAGTGGGATGATTAAGGCTGAAGAATATTGCAGGGACCCGCTAGAGGAGGTGTGACACTGGATTGGTCAGTTTGCATAACAAAGACATGCCCCTGGGCTGTCCCTTTGCTGTTTGCTATCTTGGAGAATTGGCTAGCCCTGGGAAGGGCAACCTCACCCCAGCCAGAAAGGTATTTTTAGGATGTCAAAACATCATCATATACAGAAAACGTAAAAATATTTACAATACAGTTGGCTAAAACTGTAATCCATGACATTGATTTTCTAACTAAGTATCCAACTGTGTACACTACAGAGAATACGTTTTTTAGTTCCAATGAGAAATTTACAAAAAGTGCTAATAGATTACACTGCAAAGGAAATTAGAATCAATCAAATTGCTCAAGTGACCCAGGTTCAGTGAAGCCCTCCCTATTCACTGCACCTAAAATAGCAGCTGACACTGCTGCACTGTGCCACTCTATACCTTGGCTCTGCCTCTCTTCTGGGCACCTTTCTTCAATGTTACAGATTCTAGGGGTGTTAGCTTTTGTCTCCTCCGCTGAAAGGGCTGCACCTTGCCCTCTGCTCTATCCAGTGCTTGAAAAATACTTGGCCTGGTGTCAGCACTCAAATGCCAGTTGATCTAATGAATAAATTTCCCAAACACGCTTATACCTCTATTGCCTTTGTTATCAGTGTCAAGAAGGAAATAGTGTCTTTGTCAGATTTCTTCACAGTTCTAGCTCAAGTCTAGAATGACATGCAGTAGGAGGGTTGCAAGTTTAAACAGGGTGACAGGGCTCAGTGGATTGAGCATCGCCCCATGTACCAAGAGGTCGTGGGTTCAATTCCCAGTCAGGGCACATGCCTGGGTTGTGGGCTCGATCCCCACTAAGAGATGTGAAAAAGGCAGCCAATCAGTGTTCTCTCATTGATGTTTCTATCTCTCTCTCCCTCTCCCTTCCTCTAAAAAAAAAAATCAATAAAAAATCTTTTTAGCCCTGGCCGGTTTGGCTCAGCAGTTAGAGCGTCGGCCTGTGGTCCGGAGAGACCCGGGTTCAGTTCCCGCTAAGGGCACGTACTTCGGTTGCAGTTTGTCCCCGGCCCTGGTTGGTCGTGCGGGTGGCAGCCACTCGATGTGTCTCTTCACATCGATGTTTCTCTCTCTCTCTCTCTCTCCCTCCCACTCTATCTGTACAAAAAATGGAAAAATATCCTCGGGTGAGGATTAAAAAAAAAAAATCTTTTTATTGACTTTTTTAGAGACAAAGGAAGGAAGAGAGAGATAGAAACATCGATGTGAGAGAGACACCGATCGGCTGCTTCCTGCACCATCCCCCCAGGGATCAAGCCCAAAACCTGAGTATGTGGCCTGACCAGGAATCGAACCAGGACCTCTCAGTCCATGGGACGACACTCAATTCACTGAGCCACACTGGCTGGGCAATAAAATATATTTTATGTGTTTATTTATTTGTTTCTCTATTATTCCTCACCTGAGTATATTTTTTTTACTTATTTTTTTTTTTTATCCTCACCCGAGGATATTTTTCCATTTTTTGTACAGATAGAGTGGGAGGGGGAGAGAGGAAGGGAGGGAGAGAAACATCGACGTGAAGGGACACATCGAGTGGCTGCCACCCGCACAACCAACAAGGGCCGGGGACAAACTACAACCGAAGTACGTGCCCTTAGCGGGAACCGAACCCGGGTCTCTTCGGACCGCAGGCCAACGCTCTAACCGCTGAGCCAAACTGGCCAGGGCTATTTTTTTTACTTATTATCAGATAGAGTGGGAGGGAGGGAGAGAGACAGAGAGAAACATCGATGTGATAGAGCCACATCAACTGGTTGCCTCCCACATGATCCAACCAGGGCCGGGGACAAACCACAACTGAGGTACGTGCTCTTGACCGGAATCGAACCCGAGACTCATTGGTCCGCAGGCCGATGCTCTAACCACTGAGCAACCGTCCAGGGCTATTTTTAAAATAAACAGGGTGACAGGGAAGGCCCAATTCATAGAAATGCACAAGAAAGATGATGAACATAAAACCAGAGTGGCTGGTAAGGAGAGGGCAACCTGGTCACTGTAGGATCCAGGCTCCCCAGTGAAGAGAAGCTTAGACAGAATTTCTGGGTCATGTTCTGGCCTCAGGGAGTTCTCTTTTGGGGAAGCCAGTGGGCAAGGTCACAAGACTGCTGGGAAACAATGGGGTATCTGGTGGGGCTGGGATGGGGACCAGGGACTGCATGTGTTTGTCTTTTCTGTAATACTTATCCAATCCAGACTGGTGGCCCCCAAGCCTGGGACCTGGAGTCAAGCATGACCCTCCTTTCAGGGGTCTTCCCTCTATCCTTGGAGCTTATGTCCTTGTGGCCCTCATCTTCCTCTAAACTGTGTTTACCTCACAGTTCAGGGGAGGGAGGCATATTTTCCAGCCTCTCCCAGAGAAAGAGTGTGAGGGAGAGAAATTTTTGAGAACTTGTATGTCTGATAATATCTCCATTCTGCCTTTAGATATCAGTGATAATTTGGCTACTTATAGAATTCTAGGTTGGAGATGATTTTCCTCCAGCAACTAGAAGGAATTGCTGCATTAGCTTCTTGTTTCAGGTTTGGCCATTCTGATTCCCGACTCTTTATACTGAACTCTGGCTCCTCTATCTGGAAGCTTGTTGAAGTTGTCTCTATCTGGAACCTGTCCTCAGTGCTCTAAAGTATCAAGAGAATGTACCTTAGAGAGGGTCTGTTTTCATCCATGTCCTAGGCATTTGGTGGTCCTTCTCAGTTTGGCAAAGCCTTCGGTTCTTGGAGAGTGACTGATCTCCCAGAGAAGGCACTTCTGACTTTCTGCCTGGAGGCCTGGATCAGGATGCAGAGGGAAGAGATGTGAGCATGTAGGCTGCAGACATTCACAGGATCGCCCTGTTCCAGATAGAATTTCACTGCCCTCAATTGCACCTGGTGTCTCAGTCCACTGACCCCTTGTTTTGCCCTCTCCAGAAAATAAAGCTCCCAATTTTCCCCAGCTCCAGTGCCTGCACCCTCAGCCTCCTGCCTGCCAGCTTGCAATCTGATTTTCTCGTTAGTGAACTCAGTTCCCACCTAGCCACCTGTTTTCTCAGCTCTCAAAGTGTTGTTGCTGTGGCCTCACCATCTGCCCTCCCCTTTTGTATAATAGATTTACCTTCTTTTTCTCTCAAGAGTCATTTTACTATTGCTTTACTGGAGCACAGAATTATATACAGATGTTCAATCTGCTATTCAACCTGGAATGAACCTCTCTGTGCATTTTTTATATTCAAAGCAGCTTCATTTGTAATAGTTTTAACTGGAAACAAGTCAAATGTCTTTCAGAGGATGAGAAAGTATTCCCCATGCAAGGGAATTGTAGTCAGTAACAAAAAGGAAGGAAATATAAAAAAATGGAACAACCTGCCCTGGCCGTTGTGGCTCAGTTGGTTCAGCGTCATCTCATGAACTGAGAGGTCACCGATTCAGTTCCTGGTCAGGACACATGCCTGGGTTGTGGGCTCGATCCCCAGTGAGGGGTGTGCAGAAGGTAGCCAATCAATCAATGTTTCTCTCTCACATCCATGTTTCTCTCTCTTTCCTTCTCCCTTCCTCTCTCTCTAAGATCAATATAAACATATTTTTAAAAATGCAAAAACTTGCCCTGGCTGGTTTGGCTCAGTGGTACAGCATCAGCCCATGGACCAATGAGTCATGGGCCTGATTCCGACCAAGGGCACGTACATACCTCGGTTGCAGTTCATCCATGGCTCTGGTCGGTGTCGTGCGGGAGGCAACCAGTCAATGTGTTCCTCTCACGTCGATGTTTGTCTCTCTCTCCCTTTCTCTCCCTCCCACTTTATCTGAAGATAAATAGAAAAATATCCTCAAGTGAGGATTTTTTTTTTAAATGCAAAAACCTGGATGAATCTCACAGTAATCATTCTGAGTGAAAGCAGCCAGACAGAAAAAGAGTATATTCCGCGTGATTCCATTTATGTAGAACTCTAGAAATGCAAACTGACACATAATGGTAGAAAGCAGATCAGGGGTTGCCAAGGGCTTGGACTATGGGGAGTAGTGGGAGGGAGGATTTAGAGAGGGGCATAAGAAACTTTTGGGGGGTGATGGCTATGTTCACTATCTTTTCTATTTATTTCATTTTCTTTTTAAAAATGTTTTTTTTTTTTTTTTAGAGAGAGAGGAAGGAAGAGGAAGAGAGAGATCAATAAGAGAGATAAACATCATTTGGTTGCCTCCTACACGCCCCCTACTGGGGATCAAGCCCAAAACCTGGGTATATGCCCTGACCTGGAATCGAACCAGTGACCTCTCAGTGCACAGGACATCATTCAACCTATTGAGCCACACTGGCCAGGGCTGTTCATTATGTTGATGTGATGGTTTTATTTTCACATGTGTCAAAATGTTCCAAATTATATACTTTAAACAATACACTCTGTTGTATGTAAGTTATACCTCTATAAAACTGTTTGAAACAAAGCACATCAAATACTATGTTGTACAGTTTAAAGAATAATTATGAAACAAAGACCCTTGTAAACCACTTCACAGCTTGATAAGTCAACATTGCCAGGCCGAGTGACCTTCCTCAGGCATAGTCTTCTTAAAACCAGCTGTCACTCCTGTCTTCACTTTTATGATCATTATATCCTCATTTTTCTATAGTATTTTACCTCCTTAAGAAGCGTCCCCGCCCTGGCCGGTTTGGCTCAGCGGTTAGAGCGTCCGCCTGCGGTCCGGAGAGACCCGGGTTCGGTTCCCGCTAAGGGCATGTACCTCGGTTGCAGTTTGTCCCCGGCCCTGGTTGGTCGTGCGGGTGGCAGCCACTCGATGTGTCCCTTTCACATCGATGTTTCCCTCTCTCTCTCTTCCTCTCTCTCCCTCCCACTCTGTCTGTACAAAAAATGGAAAAATGTCCTCGGATGAGGATTAAAAAAAAAAAAAGAAGCGTCCCCAAACAAGAGTTTAGTTTGGCCGATATTTGAACTTTATATAAATGGAGTAATGCAGTATATATCAGTTTGCCTTGCTCTTCTGTTTCTCACCATTATGTTTATGAGATTTACCTCTGTTATTAAATATAACTATAGTTAATTCATTTTCATTCCTGTTTGATATTTCAATGTGTTTATTTATCCATCCTGCTACTGATGGGCATGTCGGTGCTTTCCAGTTTTTGCTCATTCTGAAGAGCCAAACATTCTGCTCTTCTTAGGGCCTGTGTGCTCATCTTTCCGTTGGGTATATCCATACACCCAGGAGGGAAATTGCTGGGCCGCAGGGTATGTGTATGTTCAAATTAAGTAGATAATACCAAACAGTTTCTTGAAGTGGTTGCACCAAGTTACAATCCTACCAGCAATGTCTGAGTATTCCTGTTACTTCAGGTCCTTGTACTGCCAGAGCTGGGACTATTGATTCTTGCCAATCTGGTGGATGTGCAGTGGTATCTTATTGTGGGTTAATTTTTTCACTTTCCTGATTACTATTGCAGTTGAGCACTTTTTCATATATTTATAAAAAGTTCTGCTTTTGTGAGGTGCCTGTTCAAGCCTCTTGCCTATTTATGAATGGAATTGTAGGTCTTTTTCTTATTGAATTGCAATTCGTTATTCTGTATATGAGTCCTTGGTTGGGAACATATGTGACAACCATCTCACCCTGTAGCTTGTTTTTTCATTCTCTTTACGAGGTTTCTGATGAATACAAGTACCTGATTTTAATGTACACCAGTTCTCAATCGCTTCCTTTGTGGTTAGTGCTTCTCGTATCTCGTATAAAAAAACCCTTGCTTACTCCTAGTAATGAATATATTCTCATATGTTTTTTTCTAAAATAATTATGGTTTGTCCTTCATATTTAGGGTTCTAATCTATGAGTAATTAATTTTTGCATATAATGTAAAATAGAGGTACAGTTTCTTTTTTTCTTTGCTCTTTCTTTTTCTTTATTATTTTACAGTTTCCTTTCTGTCTGCATATGAATGCAGTTGTCCCAGCACGATTTATTAAAAGGTTCCCCTTTTTCCACTGCCCTAAGTACTACCTCTGTCATGTATTCAAGAGTCCACACAAGCAAGGAGGCTATTTCTAGGCTATTCAGCCCCACTGGTCTATTTTTCTGTCCCTGTCCTCAGACTACCCTGTACTAACTGCCATAGCTCTAGAATATAATCCATATCTGGGAGAGCAAGTCTTCCCCCTTGTCCTTCATCTTCACGAGTCCCTATTCTGTTCTTGAGGCTATGCAGTTCCATATAAATTTTAGAATCATCCTGTTGTGTTATGATTTTGATAGGTATTGCATTGAATCTAACAATCAACTTGGGGAAAATGAACACCTTTACAATACTGAGTCTTCCAATTCATGGACATGAATACATCTAATTGATTTAGGTCTTCTTTAAGGATTCTCATTACAGTTTTACAAGTTCCCCCACGATAGGCTTGCAAATCTTTTGTAAATTTATTCCTAAGTACTTTGTGTTTTTAAAATGCTATTACAAATGGTATGTTAATTTTTAACTTTCATTTTTGAAATGTTTGTTACTGATAGGTAAAAATATAAATGATTTTCATATAGGAATTTTGTATCCAGCAACTCTCTTAGTAACTGTAATAAGTTATCTCTAGACTCTTTGGCATTTTATAATATACATCAAATAGCCCTAGCTGGTTTGGCTCAGTGGTTGGAGCGTTGACCTGTGAACCAAAGAGTTGCAGGTTGGATTCCGGTGAAGGGCACGTACCTCATTTGAAGTTCATCCAGGCTCTGGTTGGGGTCATGTGGGAGGCAACCAGTCGACATGTCTCTCTAGCAACGATGTTTCTCTCTCTCTCTCTCCCCCCCCCCTTCTTCCAGCTCTGAAGATGAATGAAAAAATGTCCTCGGGTGAAGATTTAAAAAAATACACATCAGGCCCTGGCCAGTTTGGCTCAGTGGTTAGAGCGTCGGCCTGCGGTCCCGAGAGACCCGGGTTCGGTTCCCGCTAAGGGCATGTACCTCGGTTGCAGTTCGTCCCCGGCCCTGGTTGGTCGTGCGGGTGGCAGCCACTCGATGTGTCCCTTTCACATCGATGTTTCTCTCTCTCTTCCTCTCTCCCCCTCCCACTCTACCTGAACAAAAAATAGAAAAATGTCCTCAGGTGAGGATAAAAAAAAAAAAAAAATACACATCAGCCCTGGCCAGTTTGGCTTAGCGGTTAGAGCATTAGCCTGCGGTCTAGAGAGACCCGGGTTCGGTTTCCACCAAGGGCATTTACCTCGGTTGCAGTTTGTTCCCGGCCCTGGTTGGGTCGTATGGGTGGCAGCCACTCGATGTGTCCCTTTCACGTCCATGTTTCCTCTCTCTCTCTCTCCCTCCCACTCTATCTGAACAAAATATCGAAAAAATGTCCTTGGGTGAGGATGAAAAAACAAACAAACAAAAAAATACACATCAAATAACCTGTGAATAATGACAGTTTTTTCTTTTCTTGCCTTTAGACTTTTTTTCTTGCTCTACTGCACTAGCTAGGACCAATAGCACAATGTTCACAAAAGTAACGATGGCCCTGGCCGGTTTGGCTCAGTGGTTAGAGCATCGGGCTGTGGTCCCGAGAGACCCAGGTTTGGTTCCCACTAGGGGCATGTACCTCAGTTGCAGTTTGTCCCCGGCCCTGGTTGGGTTGTGCGGGTGGCAGCCACTCGATGTGTCCCTTTCACATCGATATTTGTCTCTCTCTTCCTCTCTTTCCCTTCCATTCTATCTGAACAAAAAAATGGAAAAATGTCCTCGGGTGAGGATAAAAAAAAAAAAAAAAGTAATGATGATAGTGGGCATCCTTTTCATTCTTTCTTTTTTTTTTTTATCCTTACCTGAGGACATTTTTCCACAAGGACATTTTTCCACTTTTTGTTCAGATAGAGTGGGAAGGAGAGGGAGAGAGAAAGAAGCATCGCCGTGAAAGGGGCACATTGAGTGGCTGCCTCCCGTATGCACGACCCAACCAGGGCCAGGGACAAACTGCAACCGAGGTACATGCCCTTAGCTGGAACTGAACCCGGGCCTCTCTGGACCACAGGCCGACGTTCTAACTGCTGAGCCAAACCGGCCAGGGCAGGGCATCCTTTTCTTATTTCTGATTTTAAAAGAAGGTTTTCAACATGTTACTATTAAATTTGATGGTTGCTGTAATTATTGTTATAGGTCTTTTATTAAGGAAGCTTATTTTAATTCTAGCTTTCTTTTTAAAAAAATATGTTTTAATCAATTTTTAGAGAGAGAGGAAGGGAGAGGGAGAGTTAGAAACATCGATGCGAGAGAAACATCGATGGCTGCCTCCTTCACACCCCCCACTGGGGATCGAACCCACAACTCAGGCCTGTGCCCTGACCAGGAATCAAACCAGCAACTTCTTGGTTCATGGGTCAACACTCAACCACTGAGCCTGATTTCTCTTTTTAACAATAAATGGATGTTGATTTTTTTCATTTTTATTGAATTTATTGGGATGACACTGGTTAACAAAATTATACAGGTTTTAGGTACACAATTACACAACACATCCTCTGTACATTGTATTGTGTGTTCACCATCCCAAGTCAAGTTTCTTTCCATCACCATTAATCCCCCTGTACCTTCCTCTACTTCCCCCCATGAATATTGATTTTTATCAAATGTTTTTTCTGCACCTATTGCGATATCATGTAATTTTTCTTCTTTAACCTATTAATGTGGTTAATTATAATAAATTATCTCCTGTTCTTTAACTTTGCTCTCCTAGGATAAACATAACTTGGTCACATGTATTATCATTTTTATATATATATGTCTATTATTGTGTTTAGGATTTTTGCATTGAGCTTGGCCTATAATTTTATTTTTGTTAATTTTATTTTTCAATTATAGGTTACATTCAATATGCTACCCCTGATATTTCCAGTACTCACCTGGCACTATACATAGTTATTACAATATTATTGACTATATTCCCTATGCTGTACTTTACATCCACGTGACTACCTATTTGTAGTTTGTTTTTGTTTTTTGGGTTTTTTTTGTATCTTTATTGTTGAAAGTATTACAGATGTCCCTCCTTTTTTTCTCCATTGACATCCCTCTCCCCACTCCTGCCCCCCTGCCCTGCCTTCACCGCATTTTTGTCTGTATCCATTGGTTATACATATGTGCATATAAGTTCTTTGGTTTATCTCTTCCTGCCCCTCCACCTCCCTTCCCTCTGAGGTTTGTCAGTCTGTTCTCTATGTCCATGTCTCTGGATCTACTTTGTTTGACAGATTCTTGTGTTCATTATATTCCACAAATAAATGTCTTTCTCTGATTGGCGTATTTCACTTAGCATAATAATCTGCAGGTCCCTCCACGTTGTCTCAAAGGGTAAGAGATCTTTCTTACCTTTGCATAGTATTCCATTGTGTATATGTACCACAGGTTTTTTTTATCCACTCATCTACTGATGGGCACTTGGGTTGTTTCCAGATCTTAGCTATTGTAAATAGCACTGCTATGAGCATAGGGATGCATATATTCTTTCTGATTGATGTTTCAGAATTGTTTTTTCTTTTTCTTTTTTTATTGATTTTAGAGAGAGAGGAAGAGAGAGGGAAAAAAAGATAGAAACATCGATGAAAGAGAACATCAATTGGCTGCCTCCTGCATGCCTCCCACTAGGGATTTGGCCCACAACCTGGGCATGTGCCCTGATCAGGAATCGAACCCGAGACCTCTTTGTGCATGGGTTGATGCTCATGGCTGGGCAAAAATTCTTTGGATATATTTCTAGGAATGGGATCACTGGGTCAAATGGCAGATGAATTTGTAATATTTTGAGAAAATTCCATAGTGTTTTGGTGTCAAGGTTATGTTTGACTTCTAATAAGAGTATATCTTCTTTTTTTTTTTTTATCCTCACCCGAGGATATTTTTCCATTTTTTGTACAGATAGAGTTGGAGGGAGAGAGAGGAAGGAGAGAGAGAGAGAAACATCGACGTGAAGGGACACATCGAGTAGCTGCCACCCGCACGACCAACCAGGGCCGGGGACAAACTGCAACAGAAGTACGCGCCCTTAGCGGGAACCGAACCCGGGTCTCTCCGGACCGCAGGCCGACGGTCCAACCGCTGAGCCAAACTGGCCAGGGCGAGTATATCTTCTTTTATTCTCTGGAAGAATGTGTGTAAAATTACAACTATTTATTGTCGAATATTTGGTAGATCTTACTGATGAAGTCATCTGGGCCTGGAGTTTGCTGGGGGTAAAAATATCTGCTGACTGGTAAAAATACTTTATGAATATATGACTATTTAGGGTTTCTGCCTTTTCTTGAGTCAATACTGGTCATTTCTTTCTTTATAAATTTGTTTCAACTGCATGTTCAAATGTGTTAGCATCAAGTTAATCACAATATCCTTTAGTTTAAAACCTTGTTGCACAGGAGGGTGTCAATGGGGGGAAAAGGAGAAATATCTGTAACAAAAATAAATTAATAAAAATAATAAAACCTTGTTGCATCTGTGGTTATGTGCCATCTTCTTTTTTTTTTTTTTTTTTATCCTCACCAGAGGACACTTTTCCATTTTTTGTTCAGATAGAGTAGGGAGGGAGAGAGGGAGAGAAACATCTATGTGAAAGGGACACATTGAGTGGCTGCCACCTGCACGACCCAACCAGGGCCGGGGACAAACTGCAACCGAGGTACATGCCCTTAGCGGGAACCGAACCCGGGCCTCCCTGGACCACAGGCCGACGCTCTACCACTGAACCAAACCGGCCAGCGCTATGTGCCATCTTCTATCCATGATATGTTTCATCAATGTCTTTTGTCTCGTTTGTCTTGATGAAGTTTATAAATATTATGTAAGCTTTTGCTTAGCCAGGCAGCTCTGCTTTGCCCCCTGCTCTATCAATCATATCACCATCCTTGTGACAATAATCTAGATTGGTGTCTGAAGTGGTGTTAAAATCAAGAGAAAGCAGATTTTTTCCCCAAGTTAAGCATTAGTTTGTCATGAGAGTAAACTGGACTTTCTTGCACTAAATTTCTGATTGAAGCTCACAACCATATTTCTCATTAAGATTCCTATATCTGGCATTTCTTGGAAATATATCTAGCTCAACATGACCCAGGTTTAACCCATGCAACTCATAAAGACATGGCAGATTTTAAGCCCTTGGCAAATTAACCTGCTTCGCCCCTCTTTCTCTGCAGTTTGTTCCTGAGAACTGCACTTTAAGCCAGCCTTCTCTAGCTGGCTGTCTCGCTGCACTTTGACATGTGTTCATCATCTCTCTGGCTGAGATGGTTGCTGTCACAGTTTAGAAGTTTCTTCCATGAGTCACTCACTTCAGGATAGCTGCCATCAGAACAGAGCCTTGGCCCTGAGGAAGTCCCAGCAGTGCACTGTTAGGGTTCTTTAGTCTCAGACCTTGCTTCCTAGGAGGGCTGCCACTGACCAGGGAGCTGAACTTTTACTGCAGCAAGTGAGCTGGTTTCTGGGCTCTGGTCTGTCAAAATCTGGTGGTCACTTGAGTTTCTGGTCCTCTGATCTGATTTGGTTAGTTTCTCTTTGTCCTTCATGGTTTGAGACTGAAAGTCTTGATTCTGTGAACCGTAACTGTGTTCCAAGATACTGACCAGATTCCTTTAGCACAGTTGTCTGCCAGTTGAGACAGCAGAAGCCTGGGTGAGGTGTCCTGTCTCCCAGATTGAAGTGACTACTAGTTGTTCTGTGCTTCTAGTTTGTGGCCAGAGTAACTGTGTCAGTAGCCACCCTTTGCCCCCCCCCCAGGGGTTTCCAGCATGCAGGACCCAGGGGGTCTGTTTATACTTAGCTTGTAGCTCACACTACGAACTGGTTCTGCCTGTTTTCTACTGTGAGTTCTGCTCCCTGAAGTCACTACCCAAGGGGATCAGGACATGATGCTTGCCTGTGTCCTCTAAGGAAAGGTACATGCAAGTAGCTGTAGAAATGAGACAGGTTTACAAGAAAGCCACCCCATGAGAAGTGAGAATGGCTTCCTGGGGAGGAATTTGGCTCCTGGGGGCCATCTTGGGTGCTGTGATATTTGAAGCACAGTTGTGGAGGGTCTGCGTCTTGTACTGGAAAGGAAGTAAGTGGAGTCTAACCAGCTTATGAGCCCAGCCTCTACCTGAGCTCTCCGAGGCTAGTTCTGACTGCTTTTTCTTTCTTTCTTCCCCTCTGAAGAACCAGGAAAACACACAAGTGGGAGAAGGCAGGATGGCAGGAGAAGCTGTGGGTCCTAGCTTTCCCTGTGTGCTCCAACAAAGTACCGACTTTCTGTAGTGTTGCAGGAAACAGGAACAGTCCCCCACCTCTCAATCCACATCCAGGAGTTCCCAAGCTTATCAAAACATTCCCAGGGAGACCCTAAAACTCCATACCCAATGAAGACCCTCAGTTTGGGCATAGTCACAGTGGTGGAGGGGACTTCTATCCTCACAAGAGGTCTTGATGGTTTCCAGCATGCAGGAGACTTAAGAAGATTCTTCTGCTGGGTGAGGGCAACGCTTTTTTTTTTTGTCTGTATGCATACCAGTGGGAGGAGTTTCCTTTGAAAAGTATCTTTGCACACTTCTGGAGCAAATGAACACAATGAGGCTCTCAGAGCTGATGGAACTCCTACTTCAATTGATTCCAAAGACTAACATTAAAAAATGTTAAGCCGCCCTGGCCGGTTTGCTCAGTGGTTAGAGCATCGGCCTGTGGTCCGGAGAGACCCGGGTTCGGTTCCCGCTAAGGGCGCGTACCTCAGTTGCAGTTTGTCCCTGGCCCTGGTCGGTCAAGTGGGTGGCAGCCGCTCAATGTGTCCCTTCACGTCGATGTTTCTTTCTCTCTCTCTGTTCCTCTCTCTCCCTCCCACTCTACCTGAACAAAAAATGGAAAAAAATAAAAATAAATAAAAAATGTTAAGCCCACACCTGCGGTGCTGTAAAGTGCTCATCCCTTGGGGTTTGGAAACAAAAGGAACCATAGACTAGGTCAGAGCCCAGGCAGGTTTCCTCAGTGAAGCCCTCACCAAAGTGCCCTTCCATCTCAGGGGCTTTCCCCAGGGTCAGAGTGCTGGCACCGGAGCCCTGGGCCATACTCACATCCTGATCGGGGGTGGTCTCAGGATTGGAGGGCCTCATCAAGTAACCTGACTTCTTTTTGACCTTGAAGAGAAGGAGCCACAGGAAACCTGCTCTGTCAAGGGCAAGTGGGCAAGGGAGGCTGCAACCAGACTTCAAGGTCATCAGGATGGTCTTGGGGTGGTGAGAGCCAGGACAGCAAGAACCTGGACAGGCTAAGTGATAGCAACCCAGAGGCCACAAGGAGGAAAATGGGCCTTCTGTGCTCATACCCCAGGCCTCACCCAAAGGGCTGATCCAAGAGCAAGGAGCAGTGTGTGAGCAAGAAACTGCAGAGGAAGTTCCTGAGGTGACTTCTGATAAAGACTTGTGAAACTGAAAGAGGCTGTTCTGAACCATCAACAGTAAGACATTTCAGCCAAGCATGCTGAAAGAAAGACTGCTTTATCCTTCTGTAGAAATTATGTTTCAAAATTATTGTTATATGAAGATGTGATCAAAGAGCATGCAGCCAAAATGTTGGAAGAAAAAGATAGTACAAGTATGTCAAGTAGAAAATATAACAACAATGGTGTTTTGTTGACTTTTGTTATTTTTGTGGTATTTGCCAGCTTATTAAAATTTGGGATTTGTGCCCGGCTGGCGCGGCTCAGTGGATTGAGCATCGTCCCATGGACTGAGAGGTCCCCCGTTTGATACCCGGTCAGGGAACATGCCTGGGTTGTGGGCTCCGTCCCCAGCAGGGGGTGTGCAGGAGGCAGCTGATTGATGTTTCTCTCTCACATCGATGTTTCTATCTCTCTCCCCCTTCTTCTCTCTCTAAAAAAACTCAATAAAACATATTTAAAAAAATAAAATTTGTAATTTGTTGTGATTTATTTTCTTTTTCTAAAACAATGTACACTTTTGTAACTTTATACTCCTTTTCTTTCTTTTTTTTCTTCATTGATTTTAGAGACAGAGAAAGGGAGAGGAAGAGAGAGATAGAAACATCGATAAGAGAGAACATCAATTGGATGCCTCCTGCACACCCCCCACTGGGAATCGGGCCCACAACCTGGGCATGTGCCCTGACCAGGAATTAAACTGGCTACCTCTTGGTGCATGGGTCGATGCTCAGCCACTGAGTCACACTGGCTGGGCTATATTCTTTTTCTTAAAGAACAACCCAAATTGTGTAAACTTCAGTTCTCCTACAATGTGGATCTGCCCCCTGGTATACCTGTTTAGACATTAAATGAATTTTAAAAATTAATCTTATAAACTGTATTGTGACATCAACATTTGGATTTTATTTTCTCTTTTAAACAAGAGACCTGAAGCCGACACATTGGTAGGACATTACCAGCTGCCAACACAGTTCCTTTAAGATGGATCTTTTGTTTACAATATAAAGACAAAAATTTAATATATCTTGGCTTTTGCTTGTTTCAGACATCTCATCCAATCATGATCTCTAACAAAACTAGCAAATTCTTGCAGAAACATAAGTTCCATGGAACCCCAGTTGAGAAAATCTGATCTGGGATTGCCATACCCATCCTTAATTTATCATAGTCCATTACTAGTAACATTATAGCACTTCATATAAAATGGAAGAACCACCCACCCGGTGTGGCTCAGTGGCTGAGCAACGACCCACAGCCACCAAGAGGTCGCCGTTTTCATTCCTGGTCAGGGCGCATGCCTGGGTTTTGAACTTGATCCCCAGTGGGAGGTGTGCAGGAGGTGGCTTATTGATGTTTCTCTCTCATCAATGTTTATATCTCTCTCTTTCTCTCCCTTCTGCTGTCTCTAAAAATCAATAAAAGCATGTTAAGAAAAAAAAATGGAAGAACCTTCCATTTACCACCCTTCACTCCTTGTAAAAAATAATATATATAAAATAAATAAAAATTAAAATTAATCTTGTGGGAATAATATCTTCTGTGCATAAAGACAATTTCTAAATATTCAAAAAGGAAAAGAAAAAAATCAATGAAATCATAGAATTTTTGGTTATTATTACATTCTAATACAATGATTTTCTTTCTTCCTTCTTTTCTCTTTCTTTCTTTCTTTCTTTCTTTCTTTCTTTCTTTCTTTCTTTCCTTCCTTCTTTCTTTCTTTCTTTTTTGGTTAATCCTCACCCAAGGATATTTTTCCACTGATTTTTTTAGATAGAGTGGAAGGGAGGGAGGCCGGGAGGGAGGGAGAGAAAGAGAGAGAGATCAATGTGAGAGAGACACATCAATTGGTTGTCTCCCACAAGACCCCGACTGGAGCCAGGGATTGAACCTGCAACCCAGGTAGATGCACTTGACCAGGAATCAAACCCATGAACCTTTGGTTCAAGGGCTGACACTCTAACCACTGAGCCAAACTGGTCAGGGCTAATACAATGATTTTCAACCTTTTTCATCTTAGGGCACACATAAACTAATTACTAAAATTCTGCAGCACACCAAAAAAATATTATATTTTTTGCCGATCTGACAAAAAATAGTTATAATTTTGATTTATTCATACTGGATGGCTATTGTTGTGTTGGCTGTTGTCATTTTTTAATTTCACAATCTAAGGGAAAAGAGGTCAGTGCCCCTGAATAAAGAGTCAGGTATCACATGTTTAAAAAATTCTTGCAAGCCTGAAACACCAATCACAAAATATATATGCGCCCTTATGTTAATAGCAGCACTATTTACAATAGCTAAGATCTGGAAACAGTCCAAGTGTCCATCAGTAGATGGGTGGATATAAAGGCTGTGGTACATTTACACAATGGAATACTATGCAGCTATTAAAAAAAAAACTCTTACTCTTTGAGAAGACATGAAGGGACCTGGAGAGTATTATGCTAAGCAAAATAAGCCAATCAAAGAAAGACAAGTATCACATGATATCACTTATTTGTAGAATATAATGAACAAAATAAGCTGATGAACAAAATAGACCCAGAGACACAGAAGTAGGGAACAGACTGATAAACCACAGAGGGAGGGGGTGGGAGGGCAGGAAGAGATGAGTAATCAATGAACACAGACTACAATACAGTGAAGGCGTTGGGGGAAGGGCACGAGGAAGAGGGTGTCAATAGGGGAAAAGGAACAACATCTGTAACAAAATAAATAAGTAAATTAATTAATTTAAAAAAATAAAAAGCATAGGGATTGGAAATAAAAAGCTGAAACAAAATATTTTCAGAAAATTTGATTACATGAATAGAAAACCTTGTGAAATTCCATACAATTACTGCTGGAGCTTATAAATAAATTTAGCAAGATTGCAAGATACAAGCTCAATATACAAAAATTAACTGCATTTCTTATGAGTGTGTCTCGATACAACTTTATTTACAAAACAGGTGACTAACCTGCTAACTACAGCCTTTTTATTGAGATATAATTGACAAGTATAATTGTGTAAGTTTAAGGTGTACAACCTGTTGATTTGGTACATTTACATATTGCAATATGATTACCACTACAATGTTAGCTAATACCCTTTTCATGTTATAATTATAATTTTTTTTGTGTGGAGATATGTAGGTAAAGCAGAGTGTAATGTAATCTGTATAGTCATAAAAAGAATGATGTACTGATATATGCTACATGTATTGATACATGGTACAACATGGATGAATCTTGAAAATAATATGCTGAGTGAAATAAACCAGACAAAAAGGAAAAAAAATTTCTTGCAGCACATTAGTTGAAAATCGCTGCTCTAATAAGTAAAAATATGTGTAAATAAGCATATAACATCAACTAGGCTATTAATAAAAGTCTAAAAACTAGTCCTGTTTCCTTCATACACTCTCTCTCTCTAAAAAAAGTTTTGGATGAGGAGAAAATGAAAAACTGGAATTTTTTTCTTTAATTGACTTGATGTCCTGGTTGCTAAGTTATAGGATAAGGAACAAAGAAAGGCACTTTGTTATCAGGTCAGATATTAACAGTTATAAAGAAGCTTTGGGAATCCCTTGTGTATTAAATACTCTTACCAATATTTCAAGGGCTTTAGCAACATAGGAGAGAAACGGGGAAGTGGCCTGTGAGCCTGAGGGGAATGGAAAAGCAGAGAGGAAGTCCCTGACCCCTGAGTTTCGCTCTGCTTCACATGCCTCCATCAGCCAAGGATCCAGCACCAACAGTTGGGAGACTCCTGAAGTCCCCTCCAGTGATAGGATTCTACAGGCACTTAAGCTGGGAACTGGGTGCCCTTGGGTTGCAAAGGCCGTGGTCATTGCATTCATTGCCAAATGATGCACACAACTCATTTTTTGTGATAACGTTTTTGAACACCACTTATGAAATTGTGGCCTTAGCTGTACTCTACTTGGTCAAATAAAGCCAAGAAAATAACCTAAAATTCCAAGTTTCTTCAACACTTCTATGCAAGAGAAATCCTTGAACAATTAAATTGTTTCGTTAATTTTCATTTAAAAAATAGCTCTTTTGCTTCTCCAGTGTGGCTCACTGTTTGAGCATCGACCCATGTACCAAGAGGTCGCTGGTTCAATTCTCGGTCAAGGCACATGCCCAGGTTGTGGGCCCAATCCCCATTGGGGGCATGCAGGAGGCGGCCAATCTATGTTGTCTCTCATCGATGTTTCTATCTCTCTCTCTCTCTCCCTCTAATATTAATAAAGAGAAAAAAATTTTAATAGCTCTTTCTTCTCTCCAATTTTATCACAGTATAAAATATTATGCAAACACTACATTTGGGTTTTTGTAAGATTTGAGATTTATTAATTTTTTACAAAAAACTTTATCAAATGGAAATTTTTAAACTTGTGATACTTATCCTGTACATCAGATACATTATTTCTTACACTAAAGATCTATGGTTATGCTCTGGCCAGTTTGGCTCAGCAGTTAGAGCGTCAACCTATAGTCCAGAGAAACTCGGGTTCGGTTCCCGCTAAGGGCGCATACCTCGGTTGCAGTTTGTCCCCGGCCCTGATTGGTCATGTGGGTGGCAGCCACTCAATGTGTCCGTTTCACGTCAATGTTTCTCTCTCTCCCTCTCACTCTACCTGAACAAAAAATGGAAAAATGTCCTTGGGTGAGGATAAAAAAAAAAAAAGATCTATGGTTATGTAAATGTATACACATGAGTTGAACTAAATGGAGTTAAAATAACTAATGTCTTTATGTTAAAAATTGATCCTTTTAAATTTTCAACAAAAGTAGTAATTATGTAGTCCTACAAAACTACTCCACTTAGTAAGGAAACAATTTTCATTCATCATCTACGATTGTATTGTTCTTCAATGTCGATCTATATAACTTCTAAGATTTCCTAATCAATTGATTTTGAGACCTCAGATGAATAATAAATTGAGGTAATTAGCAAGTAAGCTCTATCTGGACAATTTCCAAAAGAATTACAATTCATAGAGACAGAGAATGAAGAAGTACATGGTTACTTTTTACTTATATATTCTTGTCTGTGTATAAACACAATTTCCCCTCATAACACTCAAATTAAATTCAGAAAATCACTGCAGTATAACATTGTTTTGTGCTCCACCTGTTTTAATTATATTTTAAAACCTTAGGAGCTTTAAATAATATTGCCATCTGAACATCTTTTACTGTGACTGTATATAAGTGTAAATTTGCATAATACATATAAGGGTATATTAAGTCAACAAATATTTTTAAAGTTTATGCATAATACAGTAGAGAGACTAGGTGCTCAGAAGACAAAAGGTTTTTAAGTAATCAATATCTTTTCAGCACAGGTATTCTACCCAGAGGGCAGAACTTTTTTCTCACCCTTAGTAGGAACTGGCAGCTTAAAATTTCTGTCAACAGAGGTGCTTTTCTGCTGCCCCTGGAGCTCAGCATGGTTATTTCACAACTGTGGCCAATTATAAGAAAATAAGCAAGCAAACAAAACAAACAGCCAAGGTTCTTCCTTAGTGGAGGAGCTAAAATTCCTACTGGTTATCATGTTACTTTCTCCTGTGGGTTGTTATCAAATATTGTGACTCTGGTTACACTGTCAAGGCCATGGGCATTTCTGGGTGTAGGGCACCTGTGCTTTTATCAAGCAACCGACCATTTTCCTCTCACAACTCTCTTTGATACTGGACTTCTCTGAGATCAGTCCTCAAATTAATAAGAATGCTGACAAGGGTCTTCTCCAAGCCACCATCCTTGGTAGATGGCTGCTTAGTAGTGCCAAGGTTTGCCCCTTAGCCTGGCTTGGATCCACTGCAAGGCACATGTGAATAAAGTGGGGGAGGAGTGTCAGAAATAATGAGGCATGATCATAATGTGCCTATTTTTTTTTTATTCTCACCCGAGGACACCTTTCCATTTTTTGTTCAGATAGAGTGGGAGGGAGAGAGAGGAAGAGAGAGAGAGAAACATCGAAGTGAAATGGACACATCGAGTGGCTGTCACTCGCACGACCAACCAGGGCCGGGGACAAACTGCAACCAAGGTACGTGCCCTTAGCGGGAACCGAACCCGGGCCTCTCTGGACTGCAGGCCGACGCTCTAACCACTGAGCCAAACCGGCCAGGGCATAATGTGCCTATTATTAAAGACAGCTCAATGAGATTTTAAAAGCTACCATATAAATTTATTAAAATATCATTAATTTAAATGTGTTTTGGTAAAAAGGAATGAAACACTGATCCAGGCTACAACACGGATGAATCTCAAAAACATTATGTTAAGTGAAAGAAGACAGGCACAAAAGGTCACATATTATATGATTCCATTTATATGAAATGTTCGGAAGAGGCAAAACCATAGACAGAAAGCAGATTAGGGCTTGCCAGGGGCTGGGGGGAGTAGGAAATGGCAAGTGACTGCTAATGGGTACAAGGTTTCTGTTTGGGATAATGAAACTATTCTGGAATTAGGTAATAGTGATAGTTGTACAACATTATGAATTTACTAAGCTCCGCTGAATTGAATTGTACACTTTAAGATGGTTAATTTTATATTACATGAAATTCACTCCAATTTAAAAAGTTAAAATAGGTTTTGATAATTGAATAACTTTTGAGGATGAATTTTTAAATGTTTATATTTTTATGTGAGAGCTAACACATGCACTCTCAGCACAATAACTTTAATACCTTCTGAAAGATCATATTCCAAGGTTAAAATCCCCTTGTTTATTAATAGCTTTAGTGACACACAAAGTGGATAGATTTTCAGGTCCAAGGTGGCTGGAAACAAATGGCCCAGCAGGACAGTGTCATAGTGTACAGCCTGACTACTGTATCCACATCAAGGTTTGTCAAATGGTGACAACATGGACACCATTACTTGGGAAGGGCAGTGCCACTGTCATAGACCCACATGTTCCCCTATCAGAGATCTCAGTGCCAACTGTTAAACAACTTCTTCCTGTCCCTTAGGTTTTCTCTGGGATATGGGGACTGATAGAACACTTCTCACTGGATGGGTGGACTGTTTCCAAAGATAGTCGCTCCCATTCTGCATGTCTTTTTGCAATATGGCTTGGCCACTCCACCTCCCAACAAGTGGTGGAGTCTATTTCCCCTTCTGTTGACTAGAGCTGGCCCTGTGACTTGCTTTGACTAATAGAATGTGGCAGAATTGACACTGGGTGACTTCCAGGCCTAAGCCAGAGAGGCTTTGCAGTTTCCATATTTGTCCTCTTGGAAGCCAGTACCATGGAAAGAAGAGGTCTGGCTCAAGAAGCCCTGGAGGATGAGATGCCACGTGGAAGAGAATCATACAACCCAGCTAAAGCTAGCACCATGCCAGACATGGGACTGAAGTCTCTTGGATGTTCCAGCTTTGGCTAAGCTCTCAATGAAGTCACACAAGCGAATCCAACCAACACCATGAAGAGCAAACCCCACCCCCCACCCCCAGAGCTCAGTCAACACATAAACTCATAAAAAATAACAAATCATTGTCATTTTAGGTCACTAACTTTTGGAGTGGCTTGCTATGCAGGACCAGATAACAGATATACTTGAGATCCAGAGCAAATCACTGAGAATAGCCTGAAACTACCGGAAAAACCTACCTCAACCTGTAGAGAACTAAAGCTCAAAATTCCTAGGACAAACCCTGACCAGAAGAGGATGATTTCCTGAGGTATGCTGCTGGTCCAAAACTAGTGGAATAAGACATAGTTACAGAGGACTTTCAGGGAACAAGTGAAACTGATGAGGGGGAGCCAGCTGTCATTAACTGTGCTGAAATACTCTTGGCATTGTCCTTAGCGTCCAATTTTCTAACAGCCATGCAATGAAACCTTTTCTCCTTGCTCTCTCTCTATTTATCCATGTAACAGGTTATACCTCTATGGACTGGACTGCACAGCCCTCTAACATTAGGATTACATTAGATTTCATGGATGCCACCTCGGGAAAAGGAAGTATTGTAATGCAGAAAATGCTTCAGAAAACCCAAAGACAATGACCACAGAGAGAGTTTCAGATACTCGCATAACAAATGATTCAAAAACCCACAATTAGCTTTTGATAGAGAAATTTGGGTGGAGGACATTTTGACTTCCATTAATTCAATTTTTTCTTAGCACTCTGCCCCTGGACTCCCAAAATTCATGTCCTCCTCACATGCAAAATACATTCATTTCATCCCAACAACTCCAAAAGTCTTAACCAGTTCCAGCATTGACTCAAAAGTTTAAAGTTTCATTTAAATGTCATCTAAATCAGATATGAGTGCGACTTGAGGTAAATTTGTGAGGCAAATTTCTCTCCAGTTGCGAACCTATACATTAAACAAGTTCAGTGCTTCCAAAATACAACAATGGAACAGGCAGAGGGTAAACGCTCCCATTCCAAAAGGGAGAAATGGAAAAGAAAGGGCTGGCACGTCCCAAGCAAGTCCCAACAGGGCAAACAACATCAAATCTAAAGGCTTGAGCCCTGGCCGGTTTGGCTCAGCGGTTAGAGCGTCGGTCTCTGGACCAGAGAGTCCTGGGTTCGGTTCCTGCTGGGGGCACGTACCTCGGTTGCAGTTTGTCCCCGGCCCTGGTTGGGGTTGTGGGTGGCAACTGGTCAATGTGTCTCTCTCACATTGATGTTCCTCTCTCTTCCTCCCTCTCTCCTTCCCACTCTATCTAAAGATAAATGAAAAAATGTCCTCAGGTGAGGATAAAAAAAAATCTAAAGGCTTGAGAATAATTTTCTTGAACTCGATGCTGTGCCCATCAGGCTCACTGGGGCTGGGCGCCCACCTTTTGGACACACTGGGGCATTTCTGCCCCCATTACTTTGCAGGGTAGAGCCCATGTAGCAGCTCTTATGGACTGGAGTTGTGTGCCTATGGCTCTCCCAGGCTGGAATCACACACAAGTGGTTCTGCCACAGGTAGGGCCCTGGGGGTGGCCCCAACCCCACGCTCCACTAGGCATTGCCCTAGCTAAAGCCCTCTGCCTGGTTCACAGCTCCAAGTGGCTTCATCCTTCAAAGTCCAGGTTAAAGGAGCCATTCTCCTGGAACTCTGCTGGGCGGGAGTGGTCCCCATACTTTGGGCAGCACCACCCTCAGGGCCTTGGAAGACACTGTCACCACGGCTTTGTGTAGGAGTTTTCTGGGCTGATGAAACCCAGGCAATGCCCTCCACTTTTGAAACCGAGCAAGCGGCACTGATGATCTCTGAACAGCCTTTGAGGTCCTTCCCTTGTCTTGAAGAATAGCTCTATGGTCCTGTCCTGCACAATCTATGAAGTCCCACTGCCTTCCTTCTTTCTGTTTTCTTCCCCTTCAGTTCAAATCGGCAGTTTTCCTGCTAGGATGGCTGATGAAGTCCAGGGTTCACACACTAGCTTCCTTATTGAAGGGTTGGTCGCTTGACCACACACACCTTTAGTGTTCTCTTCAAAACATGCTTTCTCATTTTTTGCAATATGAATAGGCTGAGAATTTTCCAAAATTTTAAGTTCTGTTTCCCTTTTGATTAACCATCTTTAAGTCATTTTTCTCTTCTCACATTTTGTTGCAAGCGTCCAAGAGAAACCAAGTCACAACTTCACCACTTTATTTAGATATTTCCTCAACCAAATACCCAATTTCATTGCTCACAAATTCTATCTTCCGCAAAACACTAGTGCATGAATACAATTCAGCCAAGTTCATTGCCGCTGTATAACAAGAATGACCTGCCCTCCAATTTTCAATAATATTCCTCATTTCAGTCTGAGACTACATCAGAATGGCAGTTACCACCCATATTTCTGCTAACATTCTGCTCATGACCCCTTAGGTATTCCCTAAGAAGACCGAGGCTCTCTCTACAACTCTCCTCTTTATCTTCTGGATCCTCACCAGAATTGCTTTTAAAGGTCCATTCATAGCAATGTACACTTTTTCTAGAACATGCCTCTAACCTCTTCCAGCCTCTACTCATTACCCAGGCTCAAAGCTGCTTCCATGTTTTTAGGTATTTGTTGCAGCAGCACTCCTACTATATGGCACCAGTTAAATGTCTTAGTCTGTTTGGACAACTGTAACAAGATACATGGCAGAAGGGGAAGGGGTCTCTCTCAGGCCTCTGTTATAAGAACATGATCTCATTCGCGAGGGCTCTGCCCTCGTGATCTATTTATTTATTTTAAATAGTCCTTTCCTCCTTTTTTTTATTAATCCTCACTTGATTTTTTTTTAAATTTATATTCAGATAGAGTGGGAAGGGGAGAGAGGGAGAGAAAGGGAGAGAGAGAGAGAAACATTGATGTGAGAGGGACACATCATCTGGTTGCCTCCTGCAGGACCCCGACCAGGGTTGGGGATGAACCGCAACTGAGGTACATGCCCTTGGCCATAATTGAACCCATAACTCATTGGTCTGCGGGCTGATGCTCTACCGCTAAGCCAAACGAGCCAGGGCTCCTCCTTTTTAAAAAAATATGTTTTTGTTAATGTTTTTTTTAGAGAGAGAAATATTGCCCAGCTGCCTCCTGCATGCCCCCTACTGGAGATTAAGCCCACAACCCAGACATGTGCTCTGATCGGAAATTGAACCCAGACCTCTCAGTCCATGAGAAGATGCTCAATCCACTGAGCCACACTGGCAGGGCCCGCACTCATGATTTAACCACTTCCCAAAGTTCTCACTTCCTGATACCAACTCACTGAGCATCAGGATTTTGACACATGAATTTGGGGGGGAAAGGGACACAAAAATTGAGACTGTAGCAAAAGTGTAATACATTTATATCTAACTTAAGGTGCAGTTTATAAGTCAACCTAGAACTTAACTGAAGCCAGTTGGCTCCTCCCTGAGCATTGTGGTGGCAACAATGCACCTACCTCTTCCCTGGGGCCTCTGGACTTCAGAGAAAAGCAGTTACTTGCATTGGTTGATCCCAACTGGGTCCTCTTGTCTCCCAGACTTATTGGATACACTGAATTTGTAATCACAACCTCACCAGAATGTCACTTGTAAAGATAAAGCTCAGATTCAGAAAACCAGCCTTACAGAACAAAGCTGGACCTCCCAGGTAATGGCCTGGGGCCTCCCCTAACCTGGAGGGTCACAGCCTTATAGAGAAGCAAGCAAGTCACTCCCCCAGAGAGGGAGGGGCGCCCTGCATTTGGACTCAGTGGAGACAAGCTTTCAATCTCTGAATCAAAGGCAGTAAAAACATTTCTAGAACAATGGAAACAAAGCACATCTCTTGTTGTACTGTGTAAAAAAAGACGGGACAGATAAAAGGAACACACATAATAACAGATAAAGGGAATACACACAATAAAAACACCTGGCCCTGAGCTACAGGAAATACTAC
Organism: Molossus molossus; assembly: GCF_014108415.1. Classification (NCBI taxonomy): domain Eukaryota; kingdom Metazoa; phylum Chordata; class Mammalia; order Chiroptera; family Molossidae; genus Molossus; species Molossus molossus. The sequence continues at coordinate 91,044,100 of NW_023425355.1, read as the reverse complement.
TGTTAAAACAGATTCGCCCTGGGCTTCTGTTTGGCATTTCTTCCCTAACAGTGGTGGACTGTTAAAGGAAATCATATTGTATGTGCACATCTTGTTGATAATTTTAGTTGCATATATATTGTGTACGCTTTTGTCTGATTTCCACTATCTGTGAAAGAGAGAGAAAAAATTACCTGGATCACAAATGTAATTGAAGACAAAGCGAATGTACTAACGCCACCAAGTTGCACTCCTAAAAATGGTTGTGATGGTGAATTTAACGTTATGTGTATTTTACCACAATTTAAAAACCAACTTAAAACAAATGATGAAGATACTTCTGGGTTCAGGTAGGAGTAAAAAGGCAGCAAAAAACCCGAATTCCCTCACTTCTAAAATCACAAAAACACAGGAAGAATGCACGACACCCCCACCCCACCCCAATCTACATGTTTTCTGAAACCAGGAAGCAGACACCTGGTAACCAGAAGAATCTATAGCACCAGAAGCCACTAGGGTGTGGCAGGGTGCTGGGATGGTACAGAGTGTCCCAGAGGTATCCAGGACGCACTGACTGGGATCCACCCCGCAAGTGGATCCTTTGTGGGGACATCTGTGGGCAGATCTGACACGAATCAGGATAGAGATCTACGCTGGAGGAGGGATAAGAGGCAAAGAAAGCAAAAACGGCCGGAAACGGTCACGCAGTGCCATTTAGCTGGGCGAGAGGCACAGCGGCGCCAGAAGAGGGCGCCCGAGAGCTAGCACGCAGGCTTAGTGGTGGCCCCTTCTTTCCTTCAAAGGGTCCCTGCGCTAAGAGCCTGCAGTCCGGAAAACCTAAGTCATTAAAACACAAACAGTGAAACATTTTGCGCGCCAGTACGGAGTTAGAGGCTTGAATAGCTTTCATTTCTGTCAGAAATTACTTTTGATTCTCAATTTGTCACAAGTCTGGCCAATGAGAGCCCCCTCAAGCTGGCTTTCGTGTCCTTTTGCCCATCCCCACAGTTTCTAGCACAACAAAGATGTGCCAGGCTCACCTTGTACTTCTGATAGACAGTGCCGGCAAATATACATAAAATATATAAATCTATACATGTGTATTTAAAACAATGAGCTCAGATAGAAATGTCCAATTAACCTGCAACATTACACCTCTCTTCTCTTATCCTTGAAGATTAGGATTTGTGAAGCAAATTTCATTTTGTCTTTGTCCCAGGATACAAAGAAGCCAGTTTTGACATAATGATAACTAATGTGAAAAGAGAAGCCTGTGGTGGGGAGGCAGATGCAGAGTGAGGTGGCAGCTTCTGAGCTGGCCTTCCCCTGCTTGAGCACCCTGTTCCTGCGTGGCCCAAACACTACGTAGTTTAATTACAGTGCAAATTCTGCCCGGTTTAAGGTTTGGCTCTGAACTAGATTGTAACCATGGGTCAGACTGGAAATAAAACAACCCTTTCAAGCAAAAAAGAAAGAAAGAAAATTTGATTTAAAATTTGAGAGGAAATGAACCTCTTATCAGTTGTACTAGCTAGGGCTCCCTTTTCTCCACACCCTCGCCAGCACTTGTTCGATAATTTGTTGATGGTGGCCATTCTGGCAGGTGTGAGGTGATACCTCATAGTTATTTTAATTTGCATCTCTCTGATGATTAAGAATGTTGAGCACTTTTGCATATGTCTCTTGGCCATTTGTATGTCCTCTATGGAGAAGTGTTTATTCAGGTACTCTGCCCATTTTTTAAATTGGATTGTTTGTCTTCATTTTGTTGAGTTGTATGAGTACTTTATGTATTTTGCAGCCACTACAGAAAACAGTATGGAGTTTTCTCAAAAGATTAAAAAGTGTAACTGCCATTTGATCCAGGGATATATGCCAATCAGAAAGAATATTTGCACCTCTATGTTCATAGCAGCATTATTCACAATAGCTAAGATCTGGTAATAGCTCAAGTGCCCATCACTGGATGAATAGATTAACAAGCTGCAATACATTTACACAATGGAATACTATGCAGCTATAAAAATGAAGGTGAACCCTTTGAGACAGCATGGAGGGACCTGGAGAGTATTATGCTGAGTGAAATAAACCAGTCAGAGAAAGACAAGTATCACATGATCTTACTTATATGTGGAATCTAATGAACAAAGTAAACTGACAAACAAAATAGATCCAGAGACATGGAAGCAGACTAATGAATCTCAGAGCGAAGGGGAAAGGGGAGCAGAAAGAGATTAACCAAAGAACTTATATGCATATATGCATAACCAATGGACACAGACAATAGTGCAATGAAGGCCTGGGTGGGGGATGGGAGCAGAGTGGAGGGGGTCAATGGGGAAAAAGGGGGACATCTATAATAATCTCAGCAATAAAGATAATAAAAATAATAATAATTAAAGGAAAAAGAAACAAAAAAGAAGACAAAGCAATGAAAGTCCAACAGACTTTTCTGGAGTAAAATTCCATAATACCATAAAAGAATAAAACTGTAGCCCAGCCGGTGTGGGTCAGTGGTTGAGCGTCGACCCATGCACCAAGAGGTCAGGGCACATGCCCAGGTTGTGGGCCCGATCCCCAGTGGGGGTCATGCAGGAGGTGGCCAATCGATGTTTCCTCTCATTGATGTTTCTTTTTCTTTTTATCCTCACCCAAGGACATTTTTCCCCATTGTTGTTCAGATGGAGTGGGAGGGAGAGGGATGAAGAGAGATACATTGATGTGAAAGGGATACATTGAGTGGCTGCCTCCCGTATGACCCCAACGAGGGCCAGGGATGAATCACAACTGAGGTACATGCCCTTGACTGGAATCAAACTTGCGACTAATTGGTCCATGGACCCACGCGCTAACCACTCAACAAAACCGGCCAGGGCTTTCATCAATGTTTCTTTTTTGTTTTTTTCACTTTTTTGTTTCATCTTTATTGTTGAATATATTACAGATGTTCCTCATTTTTCCCCCATTGACCCCCTCCTCCCCAATCCCACCCCCCTACTGCCTTTTTCCACACTGTTGCCTGTGTCCATTGGTTATGCATATATGCATATAAGTTCTTTGGTTTATTTCTTCCCACCCTCTTAACCCCCCTTCCCTTTGAGCTTTGTCAGTCTAGCAACCAATTTATACTTATTTATTTATATTTTATCCTCACCCAAGGACATTTTTTGTTCAGATAGTAGAGTGGGAGGGAGAGAGAGAGGAAGAGAGAGAGAGAGAAACATCGATGTGAAAGGAACACATTAAGTGCCTGCCTCCCGCACGACCCAACCAGGGCTGGGGACAAACTGCACCGAGGTATGTGCCCTTAGCGGGAACCGAACCCAGATCTCTCTGGACCACAGGCCAACATTCTAACAGCTAAGCCAAACTGGCCAGGGCCAATTTGTACTTCTTAATCCCTTCACATTTTTCACCCATTCCCCCAAACCCCCTCCCATCTGGCAACCAACAAAATGTTCTCTATATCTATGAGAATGTTTCTGTTCTGCTTGTTCATTTTGTTTGTAGATTCAATTGTTGATAGCTATGTATTCACTGCCATTTTCTTTGTTCATATTTTTTATCCTTTTTTTCAAGAAGACCCTTCAACATTTCATATAATAATGGTTTGGTGGTGATGAACTCCTTTAGCTTTTCCTTGTCTGGGAAACTCTTTATATGGCCATCGATTCTAAATGACAGCTTTGCAGGATAGAGTAATCTTGGTTGTAGGTTCTTGCTTTTCATCATTCTGAATATTTCTTGCCACTCCCTTCTGGCCTGCAAAGTTTCTTTTGAGACATCAGCTGACAGTCTTATGGGAACACCCTTGTAGGTAACTAACTGCATTTCTCTTGCTGCTTTTAAGATTCTCTCTTTGTCTTGAACCTTTTGCATTTTGATGATGATGTGGCTTGGTGTGGGCCTCTTGGGGTTCATCTTGTTTGAGACTCTCTGTCCTTCCTTGGACGTGTATGTCTGTTTCCTTCACCAAGTTAAGAAAGTTTTCTGCCATTATTGTTTCAAATAGGTTTTCGACTTCTTGTTCTCTCTCTTCTCCTTTTGGCACCCCCAAGATGTGAATGTTGGCACGCTTGAGGTTGTCCCAGAGGCTCCTTACACTATCCTCATTTTTTTGGACCCTTTTTTCTTTTTGCTGTTCTGATTGCGTGTTTCTTGCTTCCTTATATTCCAAATTGATGGTTTGCTTCTTGGCTTTACCTACTCTACTATTGAATCTGTGTAAATTATTCTTTATTTCAGTTAGTGCCTCCTTCATTTCTGACTGGTCCTTTTTATGCTCCTGAGGCCCTCACTAAGTTCACTGAGGTTCTCACTAAGTTCAATGAGCATCCTTATAAGCAGTATTTTGAACTCAGCATCTGTTAGGTTGCTTATCTCCATTTCGCTAAGTTCTTTTCCTGGGGTTTTGTTCTGTTCTTTCATTTGGGACCTGTTTCTTTGTCTCCTCATTTTGGCTGCCTCCTCATGTTTGTTTCTATGTATTGCTTAACGAGAGGTATGGGGCTAGCTGAGACCAGATGCTGCATGTTTGAAAGAATTTAGGAAAACCTGAAGCAGGATCCAAGACAGGCCAATCCTATAGTTAACCAACTGGCAACAGCTTGGGTGGGCCTGAAAGTTGGGTGGGGTGGGGCCTCAGGGAATCACCAGGGCGGGGCAGCCAGTGTGAGCCAGGTTGCTGGAGTCCCAGATATGGCAGCTGTCTGCCGCCCCAGGGAAGGGCTCACCAAAGGAACAAAGGCCTCTGACAGTATGTCTGTCCAGGAGAAAGCCCCCTCTTCAGGCCTCGCTCCAATGCCAAACAGCTCAGTTCTTCCCAGTATGTCTCTGGCGCCCCTTGAGCTGCCTCCCCTCCAAGCTTAGAGGGTGTGAGTTTGATAAGTCCGATAAGTCCGTGCGCGGGCCCTTTAAGAGGAGCTGCCTGGGGCTCCAGCTGCCTCAGCCTCCCTGAGCCTCAGTTCCCGCTGGTTTTTCCAGCCAGAAGTAATGGGGACTTCTCTTCCTGGCACTAGAGCCCTGAGCAGGGTGCCTGGTGTGGGACAGGGACCGCTCAGTCCTTAGGGAGGAACTTCCCAGCCAAGGTACCCTCCTAATTTTTTTTTTCTTTTTATCTATTTTTTTTTTTATCCTCACCTGAGGACATTTTTCCATTTTTTGTTCAGATAGAGTGGGAGGGAGAGAGAGGAACAGAGAGAAAGAAACATCGACGTGAAAGGGACACATCGAGTGGCTGCCACCCACACAACCAACCAGGGCCAGATACAAACTGCAACCAAGGTACGTTCTCTTAGCGGGAACCAAACCTGGGTCTCTGGACTGCAGGCTGACGCTCTAACTGCTGAGCCAAACCAGCCAGGGCACCCTCCTGATTTTTATCTCCCACTCGTGGGTGTGGGGCCAGCCTCTCCGCCTTTGCCCCTCCTACCATTCTCAGTGTAGCTGCTTCTTTAATTCCGTAGTTGTAGGACTTCCATTCAGCTTGATTTCAGGCAGTTTTGAATGATGGTTGTTCTGTAGTTTAGTTGTAACTTTGATGTGGTTGTGGGAGGACACGATACCACGTTTTTCTCATCAATGTTTCTATTTCTCTCTCCCTCTCAACTTCTTCTCTCTCTAAAAATCAATAAAGAAAAAAAATTTTTTTAAAGAATAAAACTGTATTTCTTCTCTGGTGATTATGTGGCTACCACAACAAACAGAATTGGGGGTGGAGGTATGATTATATTTAATCCATTCAAATTTCAGATATTTGCACCCCAACTTTCTATCACTTGTTGATTCAGTTTGTTCGTGTGGGACTAAAGACCTCTGGGGATATGCTGCAAAGATCTGAGAATTCTTAGTGAAGATGATACAAACTAGGCATATCCAGTCTGAAAATCACCTAAAGCCTAGTGTGGGTCAGAAACGGAACAGAGATCTTCCTCGTGGGCAGGTTTAAAAGTAGGGCTTTTACTACATACAAAACTCTTCAGATGTTCCATTTCTTTTCGGGCCATTTTGTGAAGTTGTGTTTCTCTAGGAATTTCTCCATTTCATCCAAATTTCCACACTGATTGAGATAAAATTGTTTAGCAAATTCGCTTTGAATGTGTGGGAGTCAAGGTGACCCCCACACACACACACTTTTTGTTCCTCATGTTGGCCATTTATGCCTGGATTCCTGATGCTCACTCCCTCTCCCCACCAGCCAAACACCTACTGCCCACAGCTCTGACTTCTTGGCTAAGGACAATGTCATCCTTCTAGTTGCTCAGGCCCCAAATCTTGGAGTGGACGTTGACTCCTTCCTTTCTCCAACTGCTTCCACCTAAGCCACAGGGAATCCTGTTGACTCTACCTACAGAAGCTATCCAGCATCTGACATTCCTCACTAGCCTCTGACCCCTACTTGATGGGTGCTGTCACCTTGTCTCACCTGGATCACTGCAATACCTTTCACCTGGTCCCCTGCTTCCAACCTGACCTCTACCATTCTTAGAACAACAACCAGAGAGAGTTTATTAGCATCTAAGTCACATCATATCACTTTCCACTCAAAACCATACTATGCTCCCCACTTCCTTTTTTTAAATATGTTTTTATTGATTTTTTTAGAGAGAGGGGGGGGAACAGAGAGAGATGGAAGCATCAATGTGAGAGAGAAATATCGATTGGCTGCCTCCTGCACGCCTCCTACTAGGTCTCATCAATGTTTCTATCTTTCTCTCCCTCTCCCTTCCTCTCTCTCTAAAATCAATAAAGAAAAACATTTTTTAAAAAAGACTTAAATGTAAGACTTGAAACCATAAAATTCCTAGAAGAAAACATAGGCAGTAAAATGTCTGACATTTCTCTTAGCAATATTTGTTATGGTATATCTCTTTGGGCAAGGGAAACAAAAGAAAAAAATTAACAAATGGGATTTCATCAAACTAAACATTTTTTCCATAGCAAAGGAAACTATCAACAAAATGAAAGGCATCCTACTGAATGAGAGAAAATATTTGCCAATGATACATTTGTTAAGTTGTTAATATCCAAGATTTATAAAGAACTCAAGCAACTCAACACCAAAAAAGACAAACAATCCAATAAAAAAGTGGGCAAAAGACCTGAATAGACTCTTCTCCAAAGAGAATAAGCAGATGGCCAATAGACATATGAAAAGATGTTTGACATCAGTAATCATCAGATAAATGCAAATTAAAATCACAATGAGCTCAGTGGGTGTGGCTCAGTGGTTGAGCATCAACCTATGCTCCAAGAGGTCACTGGTTCAATTCCTGGTCAGGGCACATGCCCAGGTTGTGGGCCAAATCCCCAGTGTGGGGCATGCAGGAGGCAGCCAATCGATGTTCTTTCTCATCAATGTTTCTATCTCTCTCTTCATCTCCCTTCCTCTCTCTAAAAAAAAAAAATCAATAAAGAAAAAAAATCACAATGAGATATCACTTCACACCTCTCAGAATGGCTACCATCAACAAATCAACAAACAACAAATGTGGGCAAGGATGTGTAGAAGAGGGAACCCTCGTGCACTATTGGTGGGAATGCAGATTGGTGCAACCACTATGGAAAATAGTGTGGAGGTTCCTCAAAAAGTTAAAAACAGAACTGACTTTTGACTCAACAATTCCACTTCTGGGTATATATCCAAATAAACCCAAAACACTAATTTGAAAGAATATATGCACCTCTATGTTCATGGCAGCATTATTTACAATAGCCAAAATATGAAAGCAACTCAAGTGCCCATCAATAGTGGATATCCATTTCCAGTGGATAAAGAAGCTATAGTATGTATAGACAATGCACTAATTACTCAGCCATAAAAAAAGAATGAAATCTTACCATTTGTGACAGCATGGATGGACCTAGAGGGTATTATGTTAAATGAAATAAGTCAGTCAGAGAAAGACAAATACCATATGATTTCACTTATATGTGGAATCTTAAGAACAATATAAACGAACAAAGAAAACAGAAACAGATTCACAGATACAGAGAACAGATTGATGGTTGCCAGAAGGGAGGAGGGTTGGGGAGTAGGTGAAAAAAGGTTAAGGGATTAAGAAGTACAAATTGGTTGTTAGACTGACAAACCTCAAATGGAAAGGGGAAAGGGGGCAGGAAAAGAAAAACCAAAGAAATTATATGCATATATGCATAACCAATGGGCACAGACAATAGTGTGGGGAAGGCAGAAGGGGGCGGGAGTGGGGAGGAGGGAGTCATTGGGGGTCAAAGGGGCGACATCTATAATACATTCAACAATAAAGATACGTTTAAAGTTTTTAAAAAGACTTCCGGTCAAGATGGCGGGTAAGTAAACGCGGTATCGCGTCCTCCCACAACCACATCAAAGTTACAACTAAACTACAGAACAACCATCATTCACAACCGCCAGAAATCAAGCTGAATGGAAGTCCTACAACTACGGAATTAAAGCAGCAGCCACATCCAGACTGGTGGGAGGGGCGGAGGCACGAGGGAGGGTGGCGAGACGGGCTGGTCCCACACCCACGTGTGGCCGATAAAAATCAGGAGGATACCTCAGCTAGGAAGGTCCTTCCTGAGGACTGAGGGGTCCCTGTCCCACACCAGGCGCCCTGCTCAGGGCTCTAGTGCCAGGAAGAGAAGTTCCCATAACTTCTGGCTGGAAAAACCAGCGGGAACTGAGGCTCAGGGAGGCTGAGGCAGCTGGAGCCCCAGGCAGCTCCTCTTAAAGGGCCCGCGCACGGACTTATCAAACTCACGCCCTCTAAGCTTGGAGGGGAGGCAGCTCAAGGGGCGCCAGAGACATACAGGGAAGAACTGAGCTGTTTGGCATTGGAACGAGGGCTGGACAGGGGGCTTTCTCCTGGACAGACGTACTGTCAGAGGCCTTTGTTCCTTTGGTGAGCCCTTCCCTGGGGCGGCAGACAGCTGCCATATCTGGGACTCCAGCAACCTGGCTCACACTGGCTGCCCCGCCCTGGTGATTCCCTGAGGCCCCACCCCACCCAACTTTCAGGCCCACCCAAGCTGTTGCCAGTTGCTTAACCATAGGATTGGCCTGTCTTGGATCCTGCTTCAGGTTTTCCTAAATTCTTTCAAACGAGTAGCATCTGGTCTCAGCTAGCCCCATACCACTCATTAAATAATACACAGAAACAAACACAGGGAGGCAGCCAAAATGAGGAGACAAAGAAACAGGTCCCAAATGAAAGAACAGAACAAAACCCCAAGAAAAGAACTAAGCGAAATGGAGATAAGCAACCTAACAGATGCTGAGTTCAAAATACTGCTTATAAGGATACTCAATGAACTCATTGAGAACCTCAGTGAACTTATGCTCAAGAGCATAAAAAAGGACCAGTCAGAATCGAAGGAGGCATTAACTGAAATAAAGAATAATTCACACAGCTTCAATACTAGAGTACGTAAATCCAAGAAGCAAACCATCGATTTGGAATATAAGGAAGCAAGAAACACGCAATCAGAACAGCAAAAAGAAAAAAGAATCCAAAAAAATGAGGATAGTGTAAGGAGCCTCTGGGACAACTTTAAGCGTGCCAACATTCGCATCTTGGGAGTGCCAGAAGGAGAAGAGAGAGAACAAGAAATCGAAAACCTGTTTGAAACAATAATGGCAGAAAACTTTCCTAACTTGGTGAAGCAAACAGACATACAAGTCCAGGAAGCACAGAGAGTTCCAAACAAGATGAATCCTAAGAGGCCCACACCAAGACACATCATCATCAAAATGCAAAAGGTTCAAGACAAAGAGAGAATCTTAAAAGCAGCAAGACAAAGGCAGCTAGTTACCTACAAGGGAATACCCATAAGGCTGTCAGCTGATTTCTCAAAAGAAACTTTGCAGGCCAGAAGGGAGTGGCAAGAAATATTCAGAGTGAGGAAAAGCAAGAACCTACAACCAAGATTACTCTATCCTGCAAAGCTGTCATTTAGAATCGATGGCCATATAAAGAGTTTCCCAGACAAGAAAAAGTTAAAGGAGTTCATCACCACCAAACCGTTATTACATGAAATGATGAAGGGTCTTTTTGAAGAAAAAGATAAAATATATGAACAAACAAAATGGCAATGAATACATATCTATCAACAATGGAATCTACAAACAAAATGAACAGGTAGAACAGAAACATTCTCATAGATACAGAGAACATTTTGTTGGTTGCCAGATGGGAGGGGGTTGGGAGAATGGGTGAAAAAGGTGAAGGGATTAAGAAGTACAAATTCGCCCTGGCCGGTTTGGCTCAGCGGTTAGAGCGTCGGACTGCGGTCCGGAGAGACCTGGGTTCGGTTCCCGCTAAGGGCATGTACCTTGGTTGCAGTTTGTCCCCAGCCCTGGTTGGGTCGTGTGGGTGGCAACCACTCGATGTGTCACTTTCACGTCGATGTTTCTCTCTCTCTCTCTCCCTCTCACTCTATCTGAACAAAATATCGAAAAATGTCCTCGGATGAGGATAAAAAATAAAAAAAAAAAAAAAAAAAAAAAAAGAAGTACAAATTCATTGCTAGACTGACAAACCTCAAAGGGAAAGGGGTTGGGGGGTGGGAAGAAATAAACCAAAGAACTTATATGCATAACCAATGGACACAGACAATAGTGTGGGAAAAGGCGGGAGGGGGCAGGAGTGGGGAGGAGGGGATCAATGGGGGAAAAATGTGGAATATGTGTAATACATTCTACATTCAACAATAAAGATTTGAAAAAAAAATTTTTTAAATAAAGTAAGCTATGTTTATGCAAAAAAGTACAAACTAGTAGTTACAAAATAGTCATGTGGATGTAAAGAAAAGCACAAGAAATATAGTTGATAATATTGTAATAACGATGTGCCAGGTGAGTACTAGAAATTTCAGGGGGAACATTTTATAAAGTATATGGTTGTCTAACCACTATGCTGTACACCTGAAACTAATACAAAATAATATTAAACGTAAGCTTTAATTGAAAAATACAATTTAAAAATGGTTTAGATGGTAAAGTTGATGTTCTGTATATTTTATTACAATAACATAAGTAAAAAGCAAATAACCAAGTGGTTCCTTGCCTTGTAGTTGTAGCAGCCATTGACTGCTGGCCAGAGCCAAGAGCTGAATCAAGATGACAGTCAGCCCCCAGGGCTCCTAATCATGGCCCCTCCCAATTATTTAAAAGTAGTCAGATTAGACAAGTCAGCCATTTTATTTTCCAGCCTGGCCAGGCAGTTCCAGTTGGAGGCGAGGGAGGGAGATGGGGGCACAGTGGATGGCCTCTCCTACTTCTCCTGCTGCTCTTCACCCCATTCCTCCCCTCCTTGCTCTTCATCTCCTTCTCAAATGCCCTTCCTCTTTCATCCACTCTTTGCCATAGTGAGGGACCAGAGTGAGCTTTCACTGGGCCTTGGGGAGCACATGTGTGTGCCCACGTGCTGCTGGGTGACTTTCCAGGGCAGTAATCTGCTTTCTGCTAAACTGGACTTGATCTTCTGTTAGCCCTAATCATCAATTAGCACCTACTCTGCAGAGACAGTGATGGTCCAGGACTCACTGCCATCCCCACCTCCTCCCACCTCTGACATCTCCCCTCCCCTTCCCCAGGGTCTTGGGACCAACCCACAACTGAGCTCAATGATTAGTATAATGCTGGACAAGAGTGGGCCTGGCACCCAAGGCAATACGCTCAATTAATATTTGACAAAGGTGGCAAGAGCATACAGTGGAGTAAAGACAGCCTCTTTAATAAATGGTGTTGGGAAAATTGGACAGCTACATGCAAAAAAAAATGAAACTAGACCATCAACTAACACCATACACAAAAATAAACTCAAAATGGATAAAAGACTTAAATGTGACCTGTGAATCCATAAAAATTCTAGAAGAAAATGTAGGCAACAAAATTTCGGACATCATACGGAGCAGAATTTTCACTGATACATCACCTAAGGCAACAGAAACAAAGGAAAAATGAACACATGGGACTACATCAAACTAAAAAGCTTCTGCACAGCAAAAGAAACAATCATCAAAATGGAAAGGCAACCCACTGTATGGGAGAACATCATTGCCAATGATGTATCAGATAAGGGGTTAATTTCCAATATATATAGAGTGCTCATACAACTCAACAAAAGGAAGACAAAGAACCCAATTAAAAAATGGACAGAGGAGCTGAATAGACACCTCTCCAAACAGAACATACAAACGGCCAAGAGACATATGAAGAAATGCTCAACATCACTAATCATCAGAGAGATGCAAATTAAAACAACAATGAGGTATCACCTCACACCTGTCCGAATGGCCGCCATCAACAAATCATCAAACAACAAGTGTTGGCGAGGGTGTGGAGAAAAGGGGACTCTAGTACACTGCTGGTGGGAATGCAGACTGATGCAGCCGCTATGGAATACAATATAGTGTTACCTCAAAAAATTAAAAATTGAACTTCCATTTGACCCAGTGATCCCACTTCTAGGAATATACCCTAAGAAGCCTGAAACACCAATCAGGAAGAATATATGTACCCCCATGTTCATAGCAGCACTATTTACAATAGCTAAGATCTGGAAACAGCCCAAGTGTCCACCAGTAGACGAATGGATAAAAAAGCTGTGGTACATATACACAATGGAGTACTATGCAGCGGTAAGAAAGAAAGACCTCTTATCCTTTGAGACGACATGGAGGGACCTGGAAAGTATTATCCTAAGTGAAATAAGCCAAGCAGAAAAAAACAAATACCACATGATCTCACTTATATATGGAATATAATGAACATAACAGTCTGAGGAATATGGTAGACCCAGAAACATGGAAGTAGGGCACAGGCTGACATCCCTCAGAAGAGGAGGTAGGGGGGGTGGGAAGAGATAAACCACAGAACTTATATGCATGTATGCATAACCAATGGACATAGACAACTAAGCCGGGGACGGGGCGGGGATGGGGTGGGGAGGGGGGTGCCAATGGGGTAAAAAAGGTGAAATATCTGTAACAAAAAATAAATAAATAATAAAAAAAAAAAAGAGTGGGCCTGGCAAGCGGTGGGCCACCTCCATGGCTTAAGCTGGAGGCTTTTCCCAGATGTCCCTATCCTCCTCTCCCAGAACCTCACTGAGATGGCATTTCACATTGTTCTCAGAGGGCTTCCAAACGACATGGCAGCCCTATGGGGAGACAGGATTGGTCATCACACTTTAGACAGAAGATGAACCTGGCCCTAAACAGAGGCTTTGCCCCATCCAAGGCCACCCAGCCAGTCCATGGTGGTGCTGGGAAGAGACGATCCTGTGTCCAGTGCTCAGAAGGGACCAGGTGGGACAGATAATCTCAGAGGAGGCCCATTTCCAGCTCTCACATTCTCAGATGCTCTGATTCTTTGACAGGCAGGCAGAATTTCTGGGGACCCAGGAAGAGGGTAAAGTGTGGATTTGGAAGTCACAATGACCTGGGGTTGACTTCTAGGTATCTGACATTCTTTTTTTTTTTTTTTTTTTTTTTTTTTTTTTTATCCTCACCCGAGGATATTTTTCCATTTTTTGTACAGATAGAGTGGGAGGGAGAGAGAGGAAGGGAGAGAGAGAGAGAAACATCGATGTGAAGGGACACATCGAGTGGCTGCCACCTGCACGACCGACCAGGGCCGGGGACAAACTGCAACCGAAGTACGCGCCCTTAGCAGGAACCGAACCCGGGTCTCTCCGGACTGCAGGCCAACGCTCTAACCACTGAGCCAAACTGGCCAGGGCAGGTATCTGACATTCTTACATTAAACTACACTGTGAGCCATTGAACATACTAAGTTCCCGCTACGAGCCACTGCTTTCACTTCTTTTGGATATACACCCAGAAGTGTAATTGCTGGATCATATAATAATTCTATTTTTAATTTTTGAGGAATTGCCCAACTGTTTTCCACAGTGGCTGCACCGTCACAATCTAATTTTAAAATATTTTCGTCACCTCTGAAGGAATCCCTGTTCCCATTAGTAGTCACACCCCATTATCCTACCTCCCCAATCCCTGGAAACCTTAATCTCCTTTCTGTCTCTATGATTTGCCTATTCTAGACATTTCATATGAATGGAATCATACATTATATGGCCTTTTGTGACTGGTTTCTTTCACTCAGAATCATGTCTTTGAGGTTCATTCCTGTTGTACCTTGGGTCAGAACTCCATTTCTTGTTATGACTGAACTGCATTGCATCGATAACTGACATTTTGTTTATTCATTCACCTGTTGATTCACTTTTGACCTCTTATGAATAGTGCTGCTCTCAGCATCCTTGTACAAGATTTTTGCGTGAACATGTTTTCAATTCTCCTGGGTAGATACCTAGGAGTGGAAGTGCTGGGTGCACTTTCTCTTGAAGTTAGGAAAGCACAGCTTTCCAGGGGCCCTTGGGCATTGAGCCCAGTTTTCCAGTCTGCCAATGGGCCCTGGCAAGATTATGACCAGGACTCTTTCCTTCAGTTTCACAGAGCCTCTAGCCCGGCACCTGGCACGTAGCAGGCACTGACCAATGTTGAGAGCTATTCTCAACAGCTGGGGCTGAATGCATCTCTGGCCTTCAGCTTGGCAGCCAAGGCTTCCCCTCCACCTGCAGGAGTGGCTGTATCATCAGGAACTTGAGTATGGAGTGCTGAAGAGTCATGGCACTGAGAACAGAGAAGTGAGGCCATGAGCCCACATCTTGGCTTTATTGAGCTCAAGGCCAACCCAAAGGAGGTGGCTGAAGGTAGCTGGATTTCAGGACTAAGTAGAGAGGAGCTGGCAGAAGCCATGAGAAAGGATGTTTTCCCTAAGGCAGGGGAAGAGGTTGTGGAGGGGGCAAGGGTCCTCAGTTAGAAACAGGTAAGGCTGCAGAATTGGGCAATTAACAAGTAATTGGTGCCCCTGCCAAGTGCAGAGCCAGCAGCAGCCAGACTGCATTGGCTGAAGAGGGACAGCAGAGGTAGCCCATCTGGAATACTCTGCCAAGAGGTTTACTGGTTTTTTGTTTTGTTTTTAAAGTGATATTTTTATTTATTTATTTTTAATCCTCACCTGAGGGCTTTTTTTTTTTTTTTTTTTTTTGCATTTATCTTCAGATAGAGCAGGAGAGAGAGAGAGAGGAAGAGAGAGAGAAACATCAACGTGAGAGAGACTCATCGAGTGGTCGCCACCCACATGACCCCAGCTGGGGCTCAGGACAAACTGCAACCGAGGTGCATGCCCTTAACGGGAACCAATCCTGGAACCCTCTGGTCCACAGGCCATCACTCTAACCGTTGAGCCAAACCAGCCAGGGCTAAAGTGATATTTTTAGAGAGAGGAAGGGAGAAGGAGAGAGAGAGAGAAACATCAATATGAAAACAAAACACCAATCAATTGTCTCCTGCATACCCCCTACTGGGGTGTTGAGTCCACAATCTGGGCATATGCCCCAATTGAACCAGCAACCCTTTGGTGCACAGAACAACGCCCAAACAACTGAGCCACACCGGCTAGGGTGAGAGGTTTACCTTTGAAAGCAAGTCTAGAGGGAGGCTGTAGTCAGGGGCAGTCCAAGGAAAGGTCGTGAACTCAGGAGAAGGAGGGTTGAGCAGGTGGGGTCTGAGTGTCTGTGGGCAACTTTAGGCGTAGCGAGAGGGTTGCCTAGATGAGCACCCTGGTGACTGAAGGAGCTGCAGTTCATGAAAGAAAAGGGAAGGGGAAGCAGAAAGCAAGACACCCCAGGTCTGCTCATCCCCTCTTAGGGGAAGGGCCCCCACCAGTGCAAGTTGTATGCATGTGGGCACAGTGAGATGGCCTGACCCTCAAGGAGGCTCCATTTCCAAGCCTCAGCCTTGAGAAGCCTCCCGGCATCCCCCACCTACCAGGGCTCTGGGGCAAACCAGATGGCAAAGGTAAATTTGGGCTTTGGGCTGCTCCCCAAATCTGAAAATCCTGACCCTTGAGCCCCCCTGACCTAAGAGTGGGTGCTGGACAGCAGAAGGGAACAGAGGACACATAAGCAGGAGCAAGGGTCCTTGGCAGCTCCTGCAGCCACCTTGGAAAGCCTAGGGCTCTGAGTTTGGTTCCAAGTAAATCCCTCTGAGCTGCCCTCATGGGCTCTCCTAAGGAGCCAGGATGCAAGAGGTGGGGGAGGAGGAGGTCTAAGTCCAGGGCCCAATTAAGAGATCAGATGGTGAAGGGTTTGGGAGCTTTTAAGGTGAGGAGGCCCAAGCTGATCCTGCAGGCTTGTATAAAGCACTGTAACCCCCAGACAGTGCCAGAACTGGCAGACATCAAGAGACAGGGCTTTCTAGAGCCATGGCCCAGCTATGGGGCCCCCAAAGGCTTGCAGGAGGACAGCTGCAGGCTGACTTTGAGGACAGCACCCAGGCGAGCGTCTTTACCTATACCAACAGCAACACCACCAGAGGTGAGAGGGCAGGTGCCATGGAGGCTGGGTTATGATGGCTGAAGCAGGCCCCCTGGGACAACAGGCCCAAGTGGCCACACAGGGGATCATCAGCCACCACCCCACCCAAGAGAGTCTTCTGCACATCATCACCAGCCTAAAGGGTCTTCTCCCTTAGCTTTTATGATGACATAAATGGGGGTTTCTTTCTGAATAGAAAAGGACATCAGAATATCCAATATGCCTTTCCAAAGCACGTAGGCTCCCCAGACTCTTTGAGAATCCCTATCCCATGAAAGTTAATTTCCCTTTCTGTGTGACCCCATACTGCTAGTGAGCACTCATTACATTCAAGTCTGAGGAAAGACCCAGGTCTGACTCATCTTTGTATGTTCTGAAGCCAAAAGGAGGCAAACTCTAGGAGCAGGAGGCTTTGGGGAGGGAATGAGTAACTTCTAGAACCTTCGGGTCAGAAGAGACTGTCTTGATCATCTTGTCCAACTTCGTACCTGGGGAAAGAAGTTTGCTCTACTGCCAGGGCCTCCCTTCCTCTTAGAGCTGGTCCATGGCGAGAGAGGGCTTATGCTCCAAAGAGACTGAACATTGTCAAGGCAGCTGAGTTCTGCCCTGGGAGTGGCCCAGTCAAAAAGCTTTGCATGTAAGCCTTTCAAAGAGCTGAGGATACTAGTGATCCCAGCCCTGGACTCCTCCCCAGATTCCTCCTCCAAACCAAAGACCATTGGTTCCTTCAAGAATGTCTTACTCACCCTGGCCGGTTTGGCTCAGCGGTTAGAGCGTTGCCTGCGGTCCAGAGAGACCCGGGTTCGATTCCCGCTAAGGGCACATACCTCGGTTGCAGTTTGTCCCCGGCCCCTGGTTGGGTAGTGTGGGTGGCAGCCACTCAATGTGTCCCTTTCACATCGATGTTTCTCTCTCTCTCTCTCCCTCCCACTCTATCTGAACAAAAAGAATATCTTACATACCTTGGTTTCTTGGTGACCAGGGCAGTGATCAGCAATGGGGTCACGTCAATGTTTCTCTCTCTCTCCGTCCCTCTCTCCCTCCTGCTCTATCTGAAAAAATAAATGCAAAAATGTCCTAGGGTGAGGATAAAAAAAAAATTTAAGTATCTACCAAAGTAGAGAGAAAAGTATAGTAAATCCCTAGGTATCGAGCATTTCTCCTATTTCATTTGTAACCCTCTCTACTAACCCCTCCTTCTGATTTCTGGAAGCAGATCCAAGATATCACACCATTTTCTCTATAAATCTTCAATATACACCACTAAGAGGAAAGGACTCTAGAAAACATAACTACAATGTCATTATCACACCTAAAATGTAACACTGCCTTGATATCATCAAATCCCAGTCAGCATTTAAACATTTTTTTCAGTTTGTTTGAATCAGGGTTCAAATAAGGCCCACGTGTTTCTATTGATTGATATGTCTTTTCATCCTTTTTGAATTTAGAGCTTTCCCCTCAACCTCTTTGCATTGTATTTGTCAAAGAAAATTAATTCCTTGACTCACCCACTTCAGATTTTGCTGATGTCTTCCCATGTGTGGCTTCCCATGTCCCTCCCACCTCATTCATCAGGATGTTTCTGTAAACTGGCAGTTGATCTGAAGGTTTGCTAAGAGGCCAGCTGGATTTGTCAGGTGTTTTGGCAAGACTGCTCCATTAGGAGGGTGTCTTTTTTTCCAGGGTGTTGGCAGCTGCTGAAGTCCAATGCCCAGACCCATTAGACCACTGGGGATTGCAAAAATAACATTCTGACCGTCTTCACTGTTAGCTGGACTACTTCGATAAAGAGAAACCCGCCCTCATCTACCATTGTGTTCCCCCAAGGGGAGTGAATATGGGAAAGGCAGGAGAAATGCTTGATTCTTCCCTTTTATCTCTCCCATTTCAAAATAATGACTTGGTTCCCCAGTGGAGCCAATTGGGTTTGACCTCTGTATTTCCTTTCTTTCTCACCAAGAATCGTGTTCTCAAGAACTTTGGTAGAATCAGAATTAGAATATCATTTAATCATTTGCTTTATTCCACATACACTCACAATGGTCTAAGAATATAGTATTAACACAATTGCCAACAACATGATTACCAAAAATGTAATATTTGGACAGGTCTTTTTATCTTTAGGGTATATACCCCTAGGTTCACATAGTCAAGCTAGTATCTTTTCAAGTCCCTTAGAATACTCCCTCTCTATGTGATTATACCACTAAGTGACTATGCATTTAGGTCCATTTGTTTCTTTTTTCTTTTTTTTTTTTCAGGAATTGCTTTTTAAAATTTAATGTTGTTTTAAAATTGTGTAATAAAATATTTACAAGGTTCCAAATTAAAATCTAGAAAACAAGGTACATTTAAAGAAATTTTGCTTCTCTGCCTGCCCCTATACCTGATTCCCATCCTTCTTGTATTTTTTAGAATACCTTCTCATGCTCATTTCTTCATGAAATGAGTCCCAGAGCTTTCAGGGGGGAAGAGCAGGCTGGGGCACCTGCACAGTTGCTCTGCTAGAGGCCCCTCCTCTTAGGCCTCCCATATTCAGAGTGCCCTTGTCTCCTCCACCACCGTGCACGGCCCTTGTTCTTACCCTGTCCCTCTTGTCCCTGCACTGCCCAATCTGGACTCCATGAGTTGTCCAGGAAGGACACTCAGTCTGCCTCATTTTGAAACTGCTCCAGCCCCTTACATTTGCCTGCAAACTGGAATGTTCCAAACATCTCGCACTTCCAGTTGCTATTCTTACACTAAACCTCTTTATTTCCTGGTAACTCCAATACATACTAGAACATCATAGAGCAGCATTGTGGTAGTGCCAAGGGACCAAGTTGACTCTCAGCTGGGGAATCTGGAAAGGCTCCCAGAAGTCAAGGGCATCTGAACCGGGCTTTAAAGTATGGAAGGGAAGAGGACCCAGGTGCAGGGGAGAGTGTGAGTGAAGATCCAACAACAGAAAGACGTGAAGTGTGCAAGGAAAATAGTGCAGGGAGTTCAGGGAACCAGAAGCCTGCCAATGGCACTACAGAGGGCTGGCCCAGCATACTGGGTGTGGGGGGTGAATCAGAGGATAGAGAGATACCCAGCAAAGATGATGAGGAGTTCTGCTTTGTTAAGTTCAAAGATGCCCGTGCAGCTGTCCAGCAAGCCACATCCTCTGACCTTAGAGACAGGATGGAGGGCAGGTTGTTTGCGGATGGACAAAGCTAGAGGGGAAAGAGCCAGTTGCAAAAGTGGCCGACAGGAAAGCGGGAGGGTTGAGGGGATGCTCTGGCAGGGTGGGGAGGGGGGGATGCGTGTAGCTGTATAGGTGAGTGATGCTGCTACCTACTCTGTACCTCATGCCTCCAGGCCCCTTTGAAGGCCCCAATTACCACATTGCTCCCAGATGGGTGTACCACCTCACCAGTGCCTGGATGGTCTTCGTAGTCATTGCATCTGTCTTCACTAATGGGCTTGTGCTGGTGGCCACCATGAGGTTCAAGAAGCTGCGCCATCCTCTGAACTGGATCCTGGTGAACTTGGCGGTCGCTGACCTAGCAGAGACCATCATCGCCAGCACCATCAGCATTGTGAACCAGATCTATGGCTACTTTGTGCTGGGCCACCCTCTGTGCATCGTGGAGGGCTACACTGTCTCGCTCTGTGGTAAGCCAGTTGAGGGCCCAGGCTCAGGAGAGACCCAGCCTACTGTGCATAAAGGAAATACTCACAGGGCAAACCCCCAGGTGTGCCTGCAATGCACAGGTTTGAAGGGAGATAGACCTTCAGGGGAAACTGGGCCTGGGTTATCATTTAGGTGGGGCGCTTGTGCAGTCCAGTACACCTTCAGTGCCTACTCTGAAATAAGTTCTGCCTTTGGGCAGCCAGTTTGGGGCCATGCATCTGGCATGTAAGGAGACAGGTATAGAGCCAGATGACCCCAGAACAATGGGGGGGCTTTTGGCGCCCTGAACAGAACTCCCACCCAAATCAGGAATGTGTTCTCTTTCAGCTCACCTGTGTTGGCTTTTTTCAGGGAAAAAAGCAATTCTCAGATCCCTTTCCCCATCCCCATCACTAATCTCTCTGTGGGCCGTGGCTCCATTCAGGTCAACTTGGCTAAGAAGAACCCATGTGCTGGGCTTTGTGCTGGACACCAGGCATATAGGATGCTACACACAGGGTTCCAGCCTCGAGGTGTTCCCAAGTCCTGGGAAGAGGAAGCCCTATGCCAGATAGTGACTACACAGTGCCATCAGTCCTCTCAGAGGACCGTGTCCTGAATGAGCTGAATCTTCAGTCAGCAGAATGAGAATGTGGCTGGGGCGAGGTGGCCAAGGGAAGCCAGGCTCAGTCAATGGTTTGGTGGTCAGATAACTGGTGAGCAACTTCTGAGCAGACAGGCAAGCCTGGGATGGTACACACAGGAGTGGGGACTTTATTTTGGGAGGAGGGAACTGGAGGGGGACATTCAGGAAGAGGCTGGAAGATGGAAGGGAGTCTGTGTGAGGGAACCAAAGTCATATCAACAGGAGTGTCAAGAAGGTTAGAGCAGAGATCTGTCGCACGTTGGGCACCTGGTGAGGTGAGGTGGCTGCCATGAGGCTAGGTTGCTTTCTCAGAGGCCCACGAGGAAGAGAAGGATAAGCAGGCCTGATGAGGCTGAGGTCCCCTCCAGTGGCCTTTGTACTATGGCCCCATGAGAGAACAGAAAGCTGCAGGTTTACAGCCCTGGTATCCACTCAAGACAACAGGAGCCCAAGGGCCACAGCACTCAGTGCATGCAGCCTGTCTCCAGGCCCCTGCCTATCAAACCAGCTGAAGCTTGCAGCTGCTGTCCCATTTTAAAACTTTCTCAGGACCTCCCTACAAGGTTTGGCTAATCGGTTAGAGCGTCAGCCCCTGGACCGAAAGGTTGAGGGTTCAATTTCCAGTCACGGGCACATACCAGGGTTGTGGGATCAATCACTGGTCCTGGTTGGGGTCGTGCAGGACACAACCAATCCATGTGTCTCTCTCACATCGATGTTTCACTCTCTCTCCCTTCCTCCCTTCCACTCTATCTAATATCAATGGAAAAATATTCTCGGGTGAGGATTAACCAAAAAAAAAAAAAAACTTTCTCAGGGCCATCTGGCCACCAGGCCTAAGTTCTTAGTTCCCATATCTAACTTGGGCTTGTCTCATTGCCAACTAAACTGATCTCCAGTTTGGTTTCTGAGGAGGTGAACAACAGAAAGAGAAAGAGACCCTAAGATAGGAAGGACCTGGGGAGGGGGGAGCCTGGCCGCAGATTTGAATTACTGGGGGTGTGAATTCCACTAAATTACTTAACTGCTTTGCTCTTTCTCCATTTTTCCATTTGTAAAATGGGGACAGGACTTGGGGGAAGATTTAAATGAACACGTTAAACCTCCCACAACCCTATGAAGTAGGTGCTAACATGATGCCAGCACTTCAGAACCAGTTTTGGTACCACAGACACCCCCTGGCCCTCAGGGGAAACATATGAACCCATTCTCAGAAGAATGGTTGCAAATGCACATGAGGTCCATAGGATTACAGAGCATTACAATGATACTGAAATATAGTTATCAAAGTATTAAACAGTAATTAGCAACATAGTCCTTCATTTAAAGTATTAGTATTAAAATTATAATACTAAATTTGATTATATTATAATTAAATAAGTGGTATTAGAAGTATTAGTGACACTATTCTTTATTAAAGTATCAAATAACTGGATCTGGCCTGACAGCCACTGAATTTTCAAAGTGGGAATGAACATAGGGATATTGGTAAATGTCTGCCACCTCTATAAAGTGACCAAGTCACGGGCACCGCTAATGCTGCCAAACTCATAATGGAAGGAAATGCCAGTGTTCGTTAGAGGTTAGTAGAAACAAAGATGTCATTTTCCTCACCCCAGTTCATGGGCTCCTGAGTTCTGTGCACAGACCCTGGGGTCTAAGCAGCACAGGATACATTGTCTCCACCTGCTAAACGAAGGAAGGTGGTGGGATATCAGGGAGGGGATTCCAAGCACCTAAAGCAGTGGTTCTCAACCTCCCTAATGCTGCGACCCTTTAATACAGTTCCTCATGTTGTATGTAGGCATATGGGCATGTGGGCGGACCCGCCTGGAGATGGATAGAGGAGAAGTGTTTCGGTTCCTAAGACCATCGGAAGTATGTGTTTTCCGATGGTCTTAGGCAACCCCTGTGAAAGAGTCGTTCAACCCCCAAAGGGGTCGTGACCCACAGGTTGAGAACAGCTGAGAATGTGTGCATGCTGGCAGGAGAGGCACAGCTCTTGGCTGGGATCATGACAGGTCAGTGGGTCATTCTGGTGTGTACATGGCTGGTGGCCAAGTAAAAGAAAGAGGGGAAGCAAGGTGGACCAAGAGGCCGAATCACAGGGGGCAAGGAGAGGCCTAATGGGGAAAAAATGGTAAAGCAGGTGTTAGAAAATGAAATTGACCAAGAGACCCAGTGCCCCCTGAACCTGAAAACACTCTTTGGAGAATGAGGTTTTGAAGGTAGTTGGGGGGGGGGGTGCCTCTTCATCTGGAAAACTGTCGGCTGGTCCAGATGGAAGAAGTGATGTAGGAGGCTCAAAGCCATCATCTGTCTGTTCTCTCCTGCAGGGATCACGGGTCTCTGGTCCCTGGCCATCATTTCCTGGGAGAGGTGGATGGTGGTCTGCAAGCCTTTTGGCAACGTAAGATTTGATGCCAAACTGGCTATCGCAGGTATCACCTTCTCCTGGGTCTGGGCTGCTGTGTGGACGGCCCCGCCCATCTTTGGTTGGAGCAGGTAAGGATGCCAGGGTACCAGGAAGGTGGCTTGTTAGGACAGAGAGGGGAGGGTCAAACTAGTGATTCCCTCTGTGACCTCAGGGCAAATAGTTTTCTGTCTCTGGCCCACCACGGGCTTCATGAACAAAGTGAGGATAGACCTGACTCTCTCTGAGATCCCTTCAAGCATGCAGTGTCTATAAATGTATAAATCTGGCTGACAGCAACATGGAAATGGGACCCATGGTCTCCAAGCCTCTGGAAAGGTCTATTTCTCCCAAGAGTGAGCTGCTCACGGGAACACATGGAAAAATGCCTACAACTTCAGGCAACAGGCTGATCTAGTTGACCCAGAAAAAAGATTCGGGTACTCACAGGTTCTTAGAAAGCAAGAGGGTGTTTCACCCTCCCTTTGTAGAAAGGGGATGTGATCAAGGTGATGAAAATGTTCTGAAACCAGATAGTGGTAATGGATGTATTAAATGCCACTGAGCTGTTCATTTCAAAAATGGTCAATTCATGTAATGTGAATTTCACCTCAATAATAAAAAATAAACTAACAACCCTACCCAAATCAATGGCATACCTGGGCTGGGGTGTCCAAGGTTGCCTTGCATGCATCAGGACAGGCTGCCGGCCCTTCTATCCAGGTACTGGCCTCATGGCCTGAAGACTTCATGCGGCCCAGATGTGTTCAGCGGTAGCTCGTACCCTGGGGTGCAGTCGTACATGATTGTCCTCATGACCACATGCTGCATCATCCCGCTCAGCGTCATCGTGCTTTGCTACCTCCAAGTGTGGTTGGCCATCCGAGCTGTAAGCCCCCATGCCCTCCTGGCTTCACCCCTGGCTGGTAGGATCATAAGGCCAGGAATGTCTGGGCAGGGACAGATGAGATCACCCAGTGCACTCTCTTGCCCCCAAACCAGACGTGAATCTAGCAATTTCTTTGGGACTGCAGTTTCAGCCCTGGCTCCCTTGTCCTTGTCCTTATAGAATGGGAAGGGAGTACCCCAATAATGGAGCAGAGCTGCATTCCTCCTGATCCAGGACAGTTCTAGGGGCAGCCGGATCTGAAAGTAAAACCTGCAAATCAATGAGTATTTTTATCCTCACCCAAGGACATTTTTTTTCCATTTTTTGTTCAGGTAGAGTGGGAGGGAGAGAGAGGAACAGAGAGAGAGAGAAACATCGATGTGAAAGGAACACATCGAGTGGCTGCCACCCACACGACCGACCAGGGCTGGGGACAAACTGCAATCGAGATACGTGCCCTTAGCGAGAACCGAACCCGGGTCTCTCAGGACCGCAGGCCGACGCTCTAACCGCTGAGCCAAACCGGCCAGGGCTCAATGAGTATTTTTAAAAGGCTGCCACTGGAGGGCCCTTGTCCCCTTCACTCTTCTGTTGGGGCACACTAAGGAGTGACTTAACATGTGTCACTTACCCCCCAGATCCCTCTCCACTCTCCTCCTTCCTAGGAAGTTGATCCTGTCCACAGCCATGCCCCTCCTTCCCTACAAAAGCTGGGCTACCACAGGAGAGCCCTTGCAGGAAATCAGAGCAAGACAGGGGAGTGAGATTGGGTCCTGGGGTGCTCCCCTTGTGGTCTCTTGAATACTGTAAGTTGTCCCTTTATCAATGAGCTAAGCTACAATTAGCTTGATCTGGATGTGCCATCTGGTCCTGTTGGGATCCTGCTTGGCACAGATGGTAGAAGGTCCTTTGGGGTGGCACCTTTCTTATATGAAGCTGCTTTTGCCCACAATCCGATCAGCATGTGCTTATAAGCTCTCTCTAGAGAGGAGGAGGCCATGGGCTCAAGATAAGCTCCTCTTATCTCACTACCTTCAGCCTGTGATATCCCCTCCTCTTCCTTCCCCCACCCTGTTGGTGGTCAGGGATCAGAAAGAACCAACTTAGCTGGCTCCCCGAGGTGTGTAACCATAGCTTGTGCTATATTAGGTCTGAGTTGTGGAGCCCAGGCTCCAGAATGTGTTGCCTGCCCTCACAGTTTCCCCTCATGCCCATTTAGCTGCCTGCCATCGGTCCCTGCCCATAGCAGACAGTAGGCAGCCCCTGTGTCTTCTCCTGCCCAACCCCTCAGACAGGAGCACAGGATGAGGCATGCTGATCAGGTGAGGCTAAGAACAGCCTCCTTAGCTCCTGCCCAAACTCCTAAAGGGAGCCAAGCTGAGCCAAGAGCTTGGAAGGCCCCAGCTCAGAACCATCTCAGCCAGGTTCAGCTGTGTGCTACCTCAAAGCCTGTGCAGCTCTGGGGAGGCACCCCGGCCACGCATGCACTCACTCAGATGGGAGCTGATGGCTGGTTGGCCAGGGTGCTATAGTGGGTGGGCACATCTCCTTCTCCCCATGACTCCTCTTCCCTGGGCCACTCATCACTTACTGTCTCCCAGACTTGCTGCCCAAGCAATAGGAACACAGAGTCCCTTCAGATTCAGAGCCCTAAGGGACTCTTCCACTTACTGTACCTTGGTACAACCCTCTGTCTACCCCAGGTGGCAAAGCAGCAGAAAGAATCCGAATCCACCCAGAAGGCAGAGAAGGAGGTGACACGCATGGTGGTGGTGATGATCCTGGCATACTGCCTCTGCTGGGGGCCCTACACCTTCTTTGCATGCTTTGCTGCTGCGCACCCTGGCTACGCCTTCCACCCTCTGGTGGCCGCCCTGCCAGCTTACTTTGCCAAAAGTGCCACTATCTACAACCCCATTATCTATGTCTTTATGAACCGTCAGGTAAGTCACTCCATCAGCCAAGCAAACTAGAAATAGGCCCCGGAAGAACCCCATGATGGTTCTCACCGGAATCATGTCTGGCCTCTGGAACAATGACTGGAGAAAGCTCAGTATGTGTTCCAACCCCAGGCAGCCTTCCCTCCGGGTTCTGCCTAAGGGTGGGTATTTCCTGCAGTGCCTGTGAGCTCTTCCCTTCTGTTGGCCTCAGGGCTAACCTAGAGCTCAAAAACCAGAGGATTGCCTGAACATGGCCACATTTACCCTAGATATGCACTTCTTGTCATTACTGGTGCAACTCCTCTTAACCTTCGTCTTTCCATCTTTAGCCCCTAACTCTGACCAGGACATAAAAAAGGCCCTTCTTGGCTGCACTGACCTGTGGCCTTTGTGGCTTTATAGGTTAGTCTAGGGTGGACATGCTGTTGTCTCACCCAAAGTCTTCCCAGATAGCAGCCAGCATGGGCTGGCATATTGGGCCTCTGCAGCAAACTGCCTATGACTGCTAGACTTCTTGGTAGATTACAGGTGACTATTGAGTCTCATCATCTTCCAAGTACAATTTGTCTTACTCTTCCTTGAATCCATCATGTCAACTTCATTAAGGTACATCTGTGATGTGACTTGGTGACCAGAAAGGCCTGTGGGTTAGAAATACTGTCCCCTCAGGGACCTCCTATTTCACCAGACCCAGTCTACTCCATTCAACGGGCTATTCTTTACTCCTCCATTTCACAGTTGCCCCATAGTTCCTCCCCCTCCCACCTGGCCCAGACTCTCTGTTGAGTTCCTTAAGCATGCATTCTTTTGGTAATGTTTAAATATTTAGTGGGACCAGTACCACAATTGATTCCCCGGGGTTTCATTCTTGGCACCTCAATATCCAGAGTATAGTTCTATCCCTGATTCCTGTCTTTCACATGGGTCTCTTTTTAGGTCTGGCCTTCGTTTGTGGAATCCTAGGCTAGCTTGCCAAGTACTGTCTTTACTTGAGTCTTTCCATTCTCCCCCTCCTAGAGAGATGTCTACACTTCTGGACCTCTCCAGGCTTTCAAACTTTTCTTTCACCCTTTTCACATTGTTACCTCTTCCTATTGCATGCTGAGAGAGCTTTCTGGAATGAACTCCATGAGGACATCCCTGCTGATGCCCCTAGGACACAGTCAGTAGATAGATGTTAAGCGAATGTGTTAATGAATTTTTTAGCCTCATCTGCCAGCTTTTCAGCTGAGTTGATTCTGCAGTCCAGCCCATTTCTTATGTAATCGATTTAAACAATTACATTTTTCATTTTTGAGAGTTTTGATGTTGGAGAGAGCTGGAGGTAGTCAAGAATAGGCCTGGAGCCCTGGTCGGTGTGGCTCAATGGTTAGAGCATGACCCACTGACCGAAGGGTCATGGTTCAATTCCGGTCAAGGGCACATACCTGGTTGCAGGTTCAATCCCCAGTCCAGGTCAGGGTCGTGTGGGAGGCAACCAATCCATGTGACACATCGATGTTTCTCTCTGTCTCTCTCCCCCTCCCTCTATTCTACTCTATCTTATCTAAAAATCAACAGTAAAATATCCTCAGGTAAGGATTAAAAACAACAAAAAAGAATAGGCCTGGAATAATATATAGGAAATGCATCTGATCTGCGTTCTCAAAGCATTTTGGTTAGCTCAGTGATGGTCTGAGATGTAATCTGAGAAATGAATACAGCCCAGATCTCTTTAGGGATCAAGCAGCAAAGACCAGGGCCCTTCTAGTGCCAGAAGATGATCTTGGCTAAAGAGATGAGGTGGTGGCTAGTCTGTTGTCTACCTAGCTCTCATCTACCCTCAAAATTGACAGAATACAAACAAGATGACAATCATGTTCCCTTTCACTAAAATGCCTCTTCCCAGACATTCTGGAGACAGGTTATTCTATCTATGCATGGGCCCCTTAGCTACATCGTCTTTGGTCACTGTATGAGTTCCCTGGGGTGCCATAATTATCTACCACAGACTGGGTGGCTTTAAGCAACAGAAATAAATTGTCCCCCAGTTCTGGAGGCCAGAAGTCTGAGATCAAGAGGTCAGCAGGGTTAGTTTCTTCTAAGGGCTCTGGGGGAGAATCTGTTCCATACCCCTCTCCTAGCTTCTGGTGGGTGGGTATTTGCTGTTCCTTCATGTGTAGACGAGTCACCCTGATCTCTGTCTTCACCTTCACATGACCTTCTTTGCTCTGTGCTTGTGTGTTGGTGTCCAAATTCCCTTCTACTTATAAGGACACCAGTCATTGGATTGGGGGCCACTCTACTCCAGCATGAGCTCATGGTAATGTATATCTTAATCACATTTGCAAAAATTATTTCCAAATAAAGTCACATTCATAGACCCCCAAGCATTATGACTCGAACATATCCTTTTTGGGGACATAATGTGACCTACAAAAGCCATCATCAGTTGCTAAATTAGATGATTTAGATGACCGGGATAGTCAGGAATAGCCCATCTCCATGTGCAAGGAACAACCTGAATCTTCCTCCATTCGCTTTGTAGGATTCTGAATGATAGGAGAGAAGGTGTTAAGTCATCCAGGTGACAATGAATACCTTCCTCCGAATGCCCTAAGCATTACCTTTAGCATAGCACATTGACCCTTTCTGCTCTGCTGAATAACACTTTCTATCCTGCCAGTTTCGAAACTGCATCTTGCAGCTTTTTGGGAAGAAAGTGGATGATAGCTCTGAACTCTCCAGCACCTCAAAAACGGAGGCTTCATCTGTCTCTTCGGTGTCACCTGCATGAGTCTCTCCCAGGAAAATGTAACCCCTGTTCCACTCACCGAGGCTTTGGCCCCACCCCCACCATCCCTTCTTCTCCACCCCTGTGAGATAAATGTAGTTTCTCTTTGCCAAAAACAACAAAGTCACAGAGGGAGTCACCTGAGCCTCTGAGTGCGCAGTCACTCGATTGTGAGAGGGCGTGAGGGGTTTAGAGGGCATAACAGCACTGTACTTCAGAGACTTTAATCTTTTCCAAACCTCATGTCTGCAGATGGTATGGAAGGATTGTGAGGAAGGGAACTGTGAGCTGGGTGAGCACTCATACACTTCTCATGGGGCCGGTGCTAGTAAAATCTGAAAGGGAGAACTGAGAAGTGGCTGTCTGGGGAGCCCTGGTTGGATGCCCTGACACTTGGAAGGGGGAGGAGCTAGCAAACCCAGGCCCTTTAAGACCCATCTGATATAGGCTTGGAGTCCTTGGAATATAGTCTCCATCTGGAGGGGATCCAGCCCTGCCAGTCCATGGAAGGGATAGCATGCCACTTCTTCCAGGCCAGGACCCCAACCCCGATCAGCATGAGCATGATGCATGTGCGCAGGTGTGAATTCAACAATGGCAAGGGGCAGGCACACGACGTAAAGATGAAGACCAAGAAGATGGTGGCCAGTGTGAGGAGCAGGTTCAGAAATTGGAACATAAACTTCTGGGAACAGCTCCTGAGGTTCTCTGTCACGTCCAGTTGAGTCACTTGCTGTAAAGTTTCAAGCTTGGATATACGGCTCTGAAAAGTCTCCATGACTTCCTGCAGGTGACAAAAACACATGCCCTCACCAGAGGACAGAAGGGAAGTGCGGTCATTTACCTGAGTTCCTAAGGGTTGCACAGCAAGTGTTGGTGAGCTGAAGATTTAAAAGGGAAGTCAAAAACCTAAAGAACCTACATGCTGAAGGCCCTGTCTTGGGGGGGTCCATGGTTCCCAGTAAAGTGAAGGTCTCATCTGACTCAGCCCTCATCCAATATGGTCTGAAACTGAGAGTCTGGCCATGAGAGAGCTGACCAAGGACAGGTGTAAGGTCTGAGGGTGTGGAAGAGAGTGAGGCTATCACCAAAGAGGAAAATCTTTCACCCACCTTTGTCACTCCAGGGTCTAAAGCAGGGGTTCCCAACTGGTGTTCCCTGCACAAGCAGTAGCTCCCGGGCACTCATCAACACTCCCTGCAAGTGGTTCTGATGCATGCTCAAGTATAAGAACTACAATGCCCAAGTTTCCAGAGGAGCTAAGAGGGTGTGGGTTGGGGAGTGTGGCATGAACATAAAGATTGGACACTGCTAGTTCTAAAAAAAAAAGTGTGAGTTGC
Organism: Molossus molossus; assembly: GCF_014108415.1. Lineage (NCBI taxonomy): Eukaryota > Metazoa > Chordata > Mammalia > Chiroptera > Molossidae > Molossus > Molossus molossus. The sequence goes on along the minus strand of NW_023425355.1, from coordinate 91,014,092 downwards.
CATTGAACCCTCAGGAGGGGTACAGCTTGAATATGTATGTCTCTTTCCTTGGTCTGGAGGTTATTTGCTTATCCTTTGCTTCTCTCATCCTTACATCCTTCTCACTGGCCCTTTTTCAAAAAGCTCCCCGATGAGAAACTCACCCATATTTCCTTGGCTCTCTCATAGGAAAGATAAGCCATTTTCTCTTCAGTGTAGGCCAGATTCTGTTTGAGATGGTAAATTTCATTCAGGTGCCGCTGCAGGTGGTCATTCACCAGTTCTTCCATCAGTGCTTGTCTTGGGAGTAAAAGAGAAAGTAATACTCTCTGAGTACCCTGCCCAGAGCTTGTGCTGCCAGTGAGTGGTCCTACATCAAGACTAGATTTAGGTTCAGGGTCTGTCATCCTCCTCTCACCGCCAACTCCAGTCAAACCCAGCCTACTGCTCCAGGTCTGCACCTCAGCCACACCCACACTGATAATCATGTTATCTCCTATATGTTGCTCCCCTTTTGTAACAGCTTTACCAAAATAGAGATGGACTAGAAGTTGTAGGAATCAAAATCTAAATCACCCCTGTATGCTATTAAATTCCATATGTATTCCGAGCACCAGTATTTGGCATGCAGTAATTATTCTATAAAAATCTTGGATTATAGAGATGGAGCAGTCATAAGAGACTACATAGTGTATGATTCCACTTATATAAAATGCCCAGAATAGACCAATCCAGAAAGACAGAAACAGAAGAGTGATTGCCGGGGGCTGGAAAAGGGGAAAGTGGGGAGTGACTGCTAATGGGGATGGAGTTTCTCTTTGGAGTGATGACAATATTATGGTCTGCAATGAGATAGCGATGACAGTTGCACAACTTTGTGAATATACTAAAAACTACTGAATTGTGCACTTTAAATGGATGAATTTTATGGTATGTGAATTATATCTCAATAAAGCTATTATTAAAACAAATAACAAATATAGAATTGTGGTATTGGTTGCACAACTCAGTAAATTTACTGAAGATCATTAAAATGTACAGTTAAAACGGCATTTTATGGCATGTAAACTACATCTCAGTGGAGCTGTTAAAAAACACAAACAAAATATCACTACCTGCAGTTTATGGCTACATATGTAAGTAGTAAAAGTATACAAAGATGCATGGAAAAGATAAGTGTCCCTTGAAGATAGCCAGGTGGAAAGAAGAGGGATGAGACCTGGGAAAAGAGTAATGAGAGAGCTTCAAGTACATGTTTTTTAAGTTTTCTTTCTTTCTTTTTTTTTTTTTTTTTATCCTCACCCGAGGACATTTTTCCATTTTTTGTTCAGGTAGAGTGGGAGGGAGAGAGAGGAACAGAGAGAGAGAGAGAAACATCGATGTGAAAGGAACACATCGAGTGGCTGCCACCCGCACAACCGACCAGGGCCGGGGACAAACTGCAACCGAGGTACGCGCCCTTAGCGGGAACCGAACCTGGGTCTCTCCTGACCGCAGGTGGACGCTCTAACCGCTGAGCCAAACAGGCCAGGGCTAAGTTTTATTTCTTAAAAATATAAGATTTGAAGCAAAAATGGTAAATGTAAAGATTTGAGAAGCTTGGGGGGGTAGGTATACAGTGTTGATCATGTTATTCTCTACATTTCACCTGGGTTTGGAATGTTTCAGAATTTTTTTTTTTTTTTTTTTTTTAATCCTCACCCGAGGACATTTTTCCATATTTTGTTCAGATAGAGTGGGAGGGAGAGAGAGAGAGAGAGAAACATCGACGTGAAAGGGACACATCGAGTGGTTGCCACCCGCACAACCCAACCAGGGCCGGGGACAAACTGCAACCGAGGTACATGCCCTTAGCGGGAACCGAACTCGGGTCTCTCTGGACCGCAGGCCGACGCTCTAACCACTGAGCCAAACTGGCCAGGGCAAGTTTCAGAATTTTTTAAATCTTTGAGGTTCCTCATTTGGGCAACAGGAAGAACAAGTCAGAAGGATAGATGTCAGGCAGCTTCTAGCACTCTCATTTAGGGAAGAGCCAAGGAAGACTTGACCCAAGCCAGGGACAGTGACACTGGAGAAGAGGAAAGGTACCGGAGAGTATTGGAGACACAGAATGGCTGGGGCCTGCCGCCTTATGGAGAACAGGGCAATGAAGGACCAGGCTGACAGTTGTGATTCTGACACGCACAAGAACATAATCAATGGCGCTGTCATACAGACGGGCAATGTGAGGCAAGGAGGTAATTTGGTCTGCTTCAAGAACTTGACTGACATCCACATGTAGATGTTCCCCAGCAGCTAATAAGCTGCACACTCATTTGTTGAAATCCAATTCATCAAGAGCCAATTCATAACAGTGTTTCAAGGAACATTCCATTAGTCTCTGCCCTACTCCCAGTTGAGAAGAGAGTGGACTGACGACATGGCTAAGGCTACTGAGTGAGTTAAGTGGAAAGACAAGGTGCTCCCTACTGAGAGTAGATTCCCCATGATTGTCTTTCTATTATCATGAAAGATCCAGCAATGAGAACATTCAAGATATTAACTATGTTCAAGTATATTTTCATGAATATATTCTTTACAAATATGAAGTCAAAGAATAGATTCTTCATTAATATATTTACAAGAATTTATGACTATATTCTTAAATGTATTATTGAATAAGATGTTAATTCATAAGGATATTCTCTCAGTCTCCCTTGCCCTTGCCCCCAGCCTCCTTATCCTCTGGTAGCAGTGTCCTGGCTGCGACACAGCTGACTCTCATCATTGTCCCTCTTTTAGTCAAGTACCCCTCTCTGTCCAACTCCTACAGTCACAGAGGCAAATGGACCACTCTGAAAAATGCTCTTACAAAAACAAAATGTTACTCAATGAGCAGACTCAGTGGGTATCAGAGCCCTGATGAAGTATGTCTTACTCTGTGTGGTGGGTTCCTCCAAGGTAGTCAGAGGCCAGTGGCCAGTAGGCACAGCCAATCCTTGCAGCTGATAAGCCTGGGTAAATCCCTCCCATTGATGTGCCAACAGCAATCAAGACTCAATTACAACAGAAAGATGTACAGTCCACACTAGGGGTGCACCTCGAGGGCCCAGGTCAGGGAAGCTGTGCCATTGGATCTTATAGGACACCTACAACAACAGGCCATCTTACAAAGCCTAGGAGACATAGCAACTCTATCTAATACATAGAAACAATCACAGAGAAGCAGCCAAATTGAGGAGACAAAGACACGTGTCCCAAATGAAACAAAGGAACAAAACTCCAGGAAAAGAATTAAACAAAATGGAGATAAGCAATCAATCAGATGCAGAGTTCAAAACACAGGGTATAAGGTTGCTCAAGGAACTTAGTGAGTCCTTCAAGGAACTTAAGGATACCTCCAAGGAACTTAGTGAGCATATCAACAACATAAAAAAGGACCAGTCAGAAATGAAGGATGCACTAATTGAAATAAAGAATAATTTACAGGGAGTCAATAGTAGAGTAGGTAAAGCCAAGAAGCAAACCATTAATTTGGAATATAAGGGAGCAAAAAATACCCAATCAGAACAGCAAAAAAAAAAAAAAAGAATTTTTAAAAATGAGGACAGTGTAAGGAGCCTCTGGGACAACTTCAAGCATGCCAATATTCGCATCATAGGGGTGCTAGAAGGAGAAGAGAGAGAACAAGAAATTGAAACAATAATGACAGAAAACTTCCCTAACTTGGTGAAGGAAACAGACATATAAATCCATGAAGCACAGACCGTCCCAAACAAGATGAACCCAAAAGAGGTCCACACCAAGACACATCATGATCAAAATGCCAAAGGTTAAATACAAGAGAATCTTAAAAGCAGCAAGAGAAAATCAGTTTGTTACCTACAAAGAAGCTCCCATAAGACTGTCAGCTGATTTCTCAAAAGAAACTTTGCAGGCCAGAAAGGAGTGGCAAGAGATATTCAAGGTGATGAAAACCAAGATTACTCTATCCTGCAAAGCTCTCATTTAGAATTGATGGACATATCATGAATTTCCCAGACAAGAAAAAGCTAAAGGAATTCAACACCACCAAACCAGTATTATATGAAATGTTGAAGGGTCTTCTTGAAGGAGAAGAAGAACAAAAATATGAACAATAAAATGGCAATTAATACATATCTATCAATAATTGAATCTACAAACAAAATGATCAAACAGAACTCATAGATACAGAAACAGACTCATAGATACAGAGAACTTTTTGTTGTTTGCCAGATGGATGGGAGCTGGGGGGATAGGTGAAAAAGATGAAGAAATTAAGAAGTACAAATTGGTTGTTAGACTGATGAACCTCAAAGGGAAGGGGGGAGGGAGGGCAGCATGAGATAAATTTAAGAACTTCTATGCATAATGCATAACCAATGGACACTGACAATAGTGTGGGGAAGGCAGGAGGGGGGTAGGATTGGGGAGGAGGGGGTCAATGGGGGGAAAAAGGGGAAACATCTGTAATACATTTAACAATAAAGATGAGTAAAAAAAAAAAAAAAAAAGACAAAATGATGACCAGTCAACCAAAATGCCCCCTAAATCTTCCAAAGCTGATAAGGCCACCCTCTCCAATACAAATTGTCTTAAACTATATTGTTGTTGAAAAAGATTATACTCTTTTTTTTTTTTTTTTTTTTTAATCCTCACCCGAGGACATTTTTTCCATTCTTTGTACAGATAGAGTGGGAGGGAGAGAGAGAAACATCGATGTGAAAGGGACACATCGAGTGGCTGCCACCCGCACGACCAACCAGGGCCGGGGACAAACTGCAACCGAGGTACGTGCCCGGGTCTCTCCGGACCGCAGGCCAACGCTCTAACCGCTGAGCCAAACTGGCCAGGGCTATACTCTTAACTATACCTGAGAATTGGCTTTTTGGAAAATTGAGCTAGAACCTAGTGGCTTGAGACTTTGATGAGAAATCTAAGATAGAGAAACAGATGTGAGATGGGGGCTCAAACAGCAGGGATAGGGCTGGGGAATGCAGCGGGGACAAAGGAGCTCCTCCTGAGCATGTGTGGACCCTTTTTGCGATCACATACATCCTTATAAGAGAGAAACAGAGGAGCTTTTACATACAGCGAAGAAAGCCGTGTGAAGACAGAACAAAGAGAGATGTGAAAATGCTCATCTTGAAGAGTAAAGTGATGTAGCCACAAGCAAAGGAGACCAGCAGTCACCAAAAGCTGGAAGAGGCCAGAAATGGATTCTCACCTAGAGCCTCCAGAGGGGGCGTGGCCCTGCTGACACCCTGACTTCAGCCAAATAAAGCTGATTTCAGACTCCTGACCTCCAAAACTGTGACAGAATAAATTTCTGTTGTTTGAGGCCACCAAGTTTGGGGTAATTTGTTATGATAGCTATAGCACTCCTCCAGGGTGCTCCCGGCATCTAGTAGGTAGAGACCAGGGACACTGCTCAACATCCTCCAAAGCACAGAACAGCACCCACAACACAGAATGCATCTGGTTGAGAAGTCCAAAATGTCAATAGTATTGAGGTTGCAAAAACCTGGGCTAGGATGAAACAGTTTGGAATTTAGGGGCCACCAAGATGTGACTGAATTTAAGAGGCTGAAATTTCACAGACACAATACCAAGTGTTGGCCAGAGTGTGGGGCAACTGGAATGCTCATACATTCCTAGTGGGAATATAAAATGGTACAACCGTGTTGGTAAATAGTTTGGCAGTTTCTTTAAAAGTTCAACATACAGCCCTGGCCGGTTTAGCTCAGCGGTTAGAGCACCGGCCTGTGGTCCAGAGAGACCCAGGTTCGGTTCCCACTAAGGGCACATACCTCGATTGCAGTTTGTCCCCGGCTCTGGTTAGTCGTGAGGGTGGCAGCCACTCGATGTGTCCCTTTCATGTCGATGTTTCTCAATCTTTCTCTCTTCCTCTCTCTCCCTCCCACTCTATCTGAACAAAAAACGGAAAAAAATGTCCTCAGGTGAGGATTAAAAAAAAAAAGTTCAACATACATCTACCCTATTATTCCATATATGAAAGTATACGGGGTGGGGCAAAATTATGTTTATAGCTGTGGGTATGTGAAACACAGAGTTTATTCTTGTATTATTATTTATTAATTGTATTATTTTCCATATGAACAACTATAAATCTACTTTTGCCCCACTCTGTATGTTCACAAAAATATTGTACCAGGATGTTCATAGCAGCTTTATTCATAATAGCCCGACTGGCAGCAGATGAATGAGTAAACAAACTTGTATGCATCCATACAATAGAATACTGCTGAGCAAGAAGTAAACTGCTCCCACACACAACTTGAATGAATCTCAAAATTATTCTACTGGGTGAAAGAAGCCAAACACAAAAACAACACACTGTGTGATTCCATTTACCTGAAATATCAGAATAGATGAATCCATAGAAACAGAGCAGGGGCTGGACGAGGGGTTAGTGACAGGGTCTCTTTCTGGAGTGATGAAAATGTTCTAGAACTACATATAGGTGATGGTTTCACAACATTGTGAATGTGCCAAGTACCACTGAATTATACACTTTAAGATAGGTAATTTTATATTTTGTGAATTTCATCTCAATTTAAAAAAAAAAAAAGAAAGAAAGAAAGCCCTCTTGAATGCAAACAGATTTACCTGTGAGAAATGTCATAGAACTTTTCAGTTTAAAAGCTCAGTTTATGCCCTGGCCGGTTTGGCTCAGCAGTTAGAGCATTGGCCCACGTACTAGAGAGTCCTGGGTTTGGTTCCCGCTAAGGGCACATACCTCAGTTGCAGTTTGTCTCCGCCCTGGTTGGGGTCGTGTGGGTGGCAGCCACTCAATGTGTCTTTCTCACATCAATGTTTCTCTCTCTCTCTTCCTCCCTCTCTCCCTCCCGCTCTATCTGAAGATAAATGCAAAAATGTCCTTGGGTGAGGATTAAAAAAAAAAAGCTCAGTTTGTGACGCACCAGAGAAGGCATGACAATCACAGGGGCCTGGGTGGTAAACACGCAGGCATGGAGACTGGGTGACACTTCATTGAATTGAACACATATGTCACATGCCCTTTTCTATATCAGCATCTAGTTCACATAAAGGTTTTTTAAAAGATTGAATATATATTTAAATGCAATGAATTCTGTCCCCCTCATTTACCTTAGGAAACCACAGAGCCAGGCCAGGACATGCTGACATGCTCTCAGGTCTGCACTTCCTAGCTGTGTGGCTTACTTGTGCCTTTCTGAGATTCTGTCTCCCCATCTGTAAAGTGGGTGTCTGAATACTAAAGGTGAATAATGCTATGTGTTCCCTGTAGTCACTGTTATTATGTAAAGTTATTTTCAGCCCATCCTCCATTTCTCTTGGTAAATCTGAGTCCTACAGACCTGCTTTTTTTGCTTCTAAAGTATATCAATCAGGGTAGGCTAACTGCTGTAGTCAACAACAAGAAAATCTCAGCGGCTGAACACAATTAAAGTTTATTTCATACCCCTGTCACAGTCCAGTAGTGGGGGCATGGGGCTGGCTCAGCAATTCAAACTTGTGGAATTCACACAGAGTCTGAGGGGAGGTAGATTACCCTACTCCCCTGCACAGCTGGCAGATTCTGATTTGCTTAAGGTGTTAAGAGTTCACTTGAGCACAACAGTCCCATTGTCCTGGGCAATATGGAAATGTATAAGGATATGTATAACTGCCACCAAGCTCTAGTCTTGCTTTATATAAATCCAACCTTGGGAATGTTGTTTCGACAAAGGGTTCTTTAAGAGTGCCAAGATTGCCCTGGCCAGTTTGGCTCAGCGGTTGAGCATCGGCCTGCGGACCAGAGAGTCCTGGGTTCGGTTCCCGCTAGGGGCACGTACCACAAAAAAAAAAAAAAAAAAAGAGTGCCAAGATTATAAAAAATAAATAAAGGGGGAAAAAAGAGACCTGGCTGGTTTGGCTCAGCGGTTAGAGCATAGGCCTGCGGTCCAGAGAGACCCGGGTTCGGTTCCCACTAAGGGCACGTACCTCGGTTGCAGTTTGTCCCTAGCCCTGGTTGGGTCGTGAGGGTGGCAGCTACTCAATGTGTCCCTTTCAGGTCGATGTTTCTCTCTCTCTCCCGCTCTATCTGAACAATAAATGAAAAAATGTCCTTGGGTGAGGATTAAAAAAAAAAAAAGAGTGCCAATATTTTAGCCCTGGCCAGTTTTGCTCATCAGTTAGAGCACTGGCCTGTGGACGGAAGAGTTACAGGTTCGATCCCCAGGGTCGAGATTATGCAGGAGGCAACCAGTCGATGTATCTCTCTCACATCGATGTTCCTCCCCGCCCCCCGCTCTTCTCCCCTCTTTCCCTTCAACTCTGACTAAAAATCAATGGAAAAAGTATCCTCAAGTGAGGATAAAAAAAAAAAGTGCCAAGATTTTAGATTGCATTGCCATGTCCTATGAAAATCACCTCCAAAAGAAACCTGTAATAACAGTGGGTTGCCCTTTATGAAACTAGCAGTGTAAACGCAGGTAAGATTTCCCCATAAAAAGAGACTAAATGGACTGCAAAATTCTTGCTTTCATGAAAATGCTGAGAATCTTGGCTCATCTAAGCAAATCCCTCTCTCCCTTTCCCCCCATTAATTTAACAAATATTTATTGAGTACCTGCTAAATGGCAGGCACAGTTTTTGGCATTAGAAATATAGAAATGGACAAGATAAAGCCCCTTTTTCAGTCTAGTGGAGAGAAAGAAAGGATTAGAGTTAATGAACACCACAGGGATCAGGGGAGGGAGTATGGCACCTCTGAAGGTCAGTGGAACCCTGAGAAGTGACCAAATAGGAATGGAGGGGGTCCTTTGAGTTTGCCTTTTAGAGGGGGGGGACTAGTCTTAGATGAAAATAAAATCAACCCACTGCACAGTGGGGAGAAAGCATTCTCCAGAAGGCAGTCATTTTCAGAATAAACATCCCATATGTGACATTGTGCCCCAGTTCAGCCATGAGCACAAGTGAAGGGATAAGGGCTGGTAAGACAACTTCAATCCTGCCTACACACCATTCCAGCAGAGAGGATGGCAAAATGCCTCCGTGATGAAAGGTGTCTTCTGGGCTCAACACCACCGTGGCTGTCTCCTGCCATTCCAGTTAGAGCCACAGCGGCAGGACAGCCTGGTAGGGCCTGGAGCTAGAGCCTCATTCGCTGCCAGCAGAATGCCAGGCTGGTGTGCCACCATGGACAGTGCATGAGCTCTCTTCACTGCGGGGGGGGGGGGGGGGGGGGGGGGGGAGGCAGTCACCAAGAGGAATTCTGAGCTGCTACCCCGCCCCTGATTTCCCTTCACCCTCCTACAAACAGTCCTGTCCCCAAAGCCAAGGTGGCAGAAGGGGTTTTACCTCACCTGCATTTCTCCTCCTGAAGGGACTCCAGTGACACCTGCAGGTCTGTCAGATACCTCTCCTTTAGGCTCTGATAGGACACCCGAAGGTTGAAGTGAAACTCTTCTACTTCTTTGAGCTCTTCCTTCGCCTTCTGCAATAGTAAGTTTCCCTTTGTCTCTGAGGATGTACACTGCTCTAAGGCCGGTGGGGAGTGACTCTCCAGTGGGAAGTGTCTCTCAGACTGGTTGGTGGACAAGCAATCTTTCCCACCCAGCTTGGGGGACTCCAAAACTAGAGCCTTCTCACTGGACTGCTGGCAGTTGTCCAGGCTGCTTTCCTCCTTCAGCACTAAGCGCTTGGGCCGGCAGCCCTCCTCCAACTCCTGCAGCTGCTGGTGACACTGACGGAGCTTTCGCTCAATCTGGGCAATGGCAGCAGAGGCACGCTGGTTCACCTTCTCGAAGGCCTGCCGGATGTGAAGGGCCTGGTGCCGGTCGGCTTTGGACACCAGCTTGAGGTAGCCCACAGTGTTCTTGTCCCGACTGGCCTTCTCCACTTTCAGCTGCTCTGAGAGGTAGAGGATGCGGTGCTTGATGCTCTCCCGTAAGTTTCGGGCCATCTCCCCATCCAAGAGGCTGGAGTGGCTACTGGGGCCCTTTTTACTGGAAGACAGGAACCTGCACGAGGGAATGTTGGAGGGGAGGGTTGCACTTGGGCTCTTGGTGTAGTCCACCTGCATTGGGAAACAAATTTAAAAATGGGTACTTTTCTGTAAGCTGTAATAATAGGAGAATTGAACACATTATTGCCTCACTCTATAAAAATACTTACACATATGCACAGATAACTATATATGCAAGATTTATGCATTCGAGATGGGTCCAACACAGACTGGAGAAGTCAATTTCATCTTACGGATCCATCTCCTCTCCTTTTCGGCACCAGACTTCTTGCTTTATGGGTATACCTCACTGTGACCCCCGATGGCTAGAATACCCCCTCCATACCTACCCCTTCCATTCTTGGGCTTCCTTTCTTCCAAGAATTACCAATTGTGCATCTCATTTTATTAAAAACTGTTCTTGTAAAGTATGAAATAAATTCATTCCCATTAAGCCATACATCTTGCTGCATTGCTACTGCCAGGCAGACAGAAGAGAGAGGTGGAGAGCTTTGCAACCTAGCAGATATGTTCCTTTATCCAATCATTCATTCAATACATATTTCCTGATTGCCTACCATGTGTTACAAAAGCCAGACACATTCCTTGCTCTCATAGAGCTCATAGTTCAGGGTATAAAATTCTATCGTGACACAAATGAATGAGTCTCCCACATGGTGAAGGATAACAGAAAGAGCACTACCTTTGAGACAGAGCTCAGTTCAAATCCTGACTCTACCATTCTGGGACCTTGGGCAAGTTAATAAACTGCTCAGAGGGTCAGTTTTCTCATTTCTAAAATAAAGATGGCCATAGCAGCATAGCTGGAACACGGTGGACCAGGGCAAAGTGAATGATGATGAACTAGAAGAGGTCAATGGGGTCTGAACAGGTAGAGCCACTGTTATGTTTCTATTTTTTAACCACAAGTGCCTTCATGACAGTTTTTGATCTGAAAATGCTCTCCCAGTGGAAAGTCAGGAGTGACTTTAATTCAGGAAAGATTTTAAGAGATAGCCACTAAGAACTTTCCAGAACTAATGAAAGACACAAATTCAAGAAGCCCCATAAATCCCAAACAATTAGAACAGAAATAGATCTACACCTAAATATAAGATATTAAAAACAGCCAGATTAAAAAAGCTGATTAGTACTTGGAGTAGTGAACACACAATACAATATACAGATGCTATATTATAGAATTGTACACCTGAAACTCATATAATTTTTTAACTGTCACTCCAATAAGCTCAATAAAAAGGGGGAAAAGCTGATTACCTTTAAAATCATGACTTTTAGACTCAGAGCTGACTTCTCATGGCATCAATAAAATTCAGAAGAGAGTTGAATAATATATTCAAAATGCTGAGAGAATAACCATCAGAGAGGGGAAAAAAGAGATCATATCCAAAGAATCAGAAGTCAGAATGTCTTCAAACTTTTCAGCAAAGCACTAGATATTAGAAAACAATGAACTAATTCCTTCTAAATTTGGGAGGAAAACAATTTTCCAACCTAGAATTCTATACCCAAACTGTCAATTGTGAGGTAAAGGCGTTTTCCAACATGAAAGTACTCATATAGTTTACTTCCTCTGCATTCTTTCTCTGGAAGCTACCAGAGAAGGTGCTCCACCAAAACCAGAGAAGAACCTCAGAAAGAGGTAGAGATGGAATCTATGAAACAGGACCCCCAAGACGAAAGAGAGGCAAATGCAATCTCCAGAATGATGGCAGGGGAGCCTAGGCTGGCAGCTGGGCTGCAGTCCTGGAGGGCAAGTCAAAAGGCTCCAGGAGAGAGCACTCCAAGGGGATGAAATGAATGAAATGCCAGACATCTTTGACCAGCTGGAGAGGAGATACAGACAGTTGGCAGAAGTACTGACCTATATAGCAGAGAACAAACAACACAAGGATTGGGGGAGACAAATGTTAACTTGAAGGAAAACAAAACACTGGAAGAGAAAGAAAACATCATCAGAGTAATGACTCAGTTGTGACCAGTGTTTTCATTGACTTGATAATGTGAACACCAAGGAATGATCTAACTGGAAAGATGGGGGTGGGGTGGGGTGAAAGAGCTACCTCATTGTCCTTTATAGCGAGAAGTCATTCAATAATTTCTAAAATATATTTTAAAAATTTAAATAGCACTATAAAGTTTTTATTTAGAGAACTAGAGGTAAATGCTAAAAGAAACAGCTAAAAGGGTAGAAAGTGGTTGATTCTGGAGAGTGGACAATTGGGTGGGTGGAAGCCAGGGACTGCTATTTTTTGTAATATTTCATAGAACCATTTAACTATTTGGACCAGGGGTTGGCAAATTGTGGCCTGGTTTTGTATAGGTGTGAGCTAAGAACCATTTATACATTTTTAAATGCTTGAAAAATCAGAAAAAGAATGTTTTCTGACATGTGAAAATTATATGAGATTCAAATTTCAATGTCCATAAACAAAGTGTGATTGGCACATTGCCACTCTTCTTTACTTACATATTGTCCATGGTTGCATTTGTGCCATCACAACAGTGGAGTTGATTAGCTGCAACAGAGATCCCATGGCCTCAAATATTTACTATCTGGCTCTTCACAGAAAAAAGTTTGCTAGGGGGGAAAATGGGGGACATCTGTAATACTGTTAATAATAAAGAAAGATATATATCAGCCCTGACCAGTTTGGCTCAGCGGTTAGAGCATTGGCCCATGGATAGAAGGGTCTTGGGTTCAAGTATCGGTCAAGGGCATGTACCTGGGTTGCAAGTTTGATCCTGGTCCTGGTGGGGGTCGTGCAGGAGGCAACCAATTGATGTGTCTCTCACATGGATGTTTATTGTTTCTCTATCTCCCTCTCTCCCTCCACTCTATCTAAAAAATCAATGAAAAAATATCCTTGGGTGAGGACAAAAAAATCTTTTAAATATGTATATTTATATGTATAAATATATATATGTATATATATATATAAAAGTGTGTGGACCCCTGCTTTAAACTATGTTCATATATACCATTGATAAATGAAAGAACTAAATAGTTGTTTAATAGGAAATAGGGAAAATTAACGTTTTCTAATGATTTGTTCTATTGGGGAATTTTATAGATATCACATAAAACTCAAAATTGAGCCTGGCTGGTGTGGCTCAGTGGTTGAGCATCGACCCATGCACCAAGAGGTCACTGGTTCAATTCCCAGTCAAGGCATATGCCCAGGTTGTGGGCCTGATCCCCAGTGGGGGGCATACAGGAGGCAGCCAGCCGATGTTCTCTCTCATCGATGTTTCTATCTCTCTCTTCCTCTCCTTTTCTCTCTCTCTAAAAATCAATAAAGAAAAAAAATTATTTTTAAAACAAACTTAAAATTGAGAGGAAAATGTTGGTGAAAAAAATTAAAGGTAACCACTAGGAAAAAACCAGGTACATAACATCCAAATAACCAAGGGGAGACATAAAATAGAACTTGATTAATCCAGAAAATGAAGGAAAGGAGGAAGAAAAAGAACAAAATATCCAGTTAAATAGAAAATATAAAATACAGTGTCAATGTGATTATCAATGGTTATATACCATGTACTTGAGGAGAAGATTCAATACTGTAAATATATATGTTAGCCCTGTACATACTAACATATAAATTCAATAAAATCCCAATTAAAAACCCTATGGGAATTTCCTAAGAATCTTAAAAATAGCTGATTCAAAATTTATTTGGAAGAAAAAAATGTACAAAAAAAGCTAAGAAATTCTTGAAAAGGAATAATAAATATGGTCTTGAGACAATTGGCTATTTGAAAAAAGTTGTTAGTGTTTCCTGATAATCATACACAGTAATAAACTTGAGACAGAACAAAGAACTAAACATAAAAATGAAACTGTAAAAGTATTAGGAGGACATAATAGGAATATTTTTATGATCTTTGTGTGGAGAAGATTTTTCTAAATGACTCAAACCAAAATGCCATGAAGCAACAGATTTACATATTTTACTGAATAAAAGTGTTTTAAAACATTCTTATGGAGAAAAAAAGCATAAAGTTAGGTTTTGGTTCAAACGCTTCTTCTTAAAAATAAAGTATTCCCGTTAACTTTTTTGTAAAACGTAACAGATTGAGAAACAACAGATTTGCAATATCGCTAATAGATAAAAGGCTAATCAACACAAAGAAGTCCTGCAAATTAAGAAGGTAAAGAGAAATAATCCAAAAAAAACAGTAAGGGTAGCAATAGACGATTCACAAAGGATGGACTACGAATGGCAATAAACATATGATAAACGTGCCACTGAAAGAAACTTGGACAAACGTATATCAAAGCAATGATTAAATGTGATTTTTCTTATCCATCAGAATGTCACACATTAAAAAGGCTAACAATATTCAGTGTGGATGAGGATGTGAGGAAATGAGCACTCAGGTATTCTGCAAGTAGGAGCACACATAGGGGCAGGGTTTTTCTTGAGCAGTCAGGAGTATCAATGAAAAATGTCAATGTACTACCCCCTGACCAAGCAAGAACGTAAATGTCTAGCTGCAATCAGAGACACTTGGGGCTCTCAGGAGCTTGGCAGTTTTCAAGATGCTTCCTAGTGGTGGAATGGTTGGACTTAGGGTATTGTGTTGTGGAGATGGTGCTGCTGGGAGCAAGGCTGGTTCTTGGTAGACCGTCTCAAAATCAGAGGGGAGCTCCCCAAGACAACAGTGTGACCTTCATACAGATGGGGACCTTCATACAGAAAGTCAGTAGGAGCCTCCTCAAGTCAGACTCCCTGAAAACGCAGCTAGCTAGTATTGGGCTAATGCCACCTAAGCACTCACACGGATCTTGCCATACGGAAGATTCTAGAAAGGTCGGCGCAAGGTCTCAGAACCCTCAGCCCACCTCATGTGCTAAGAAGCTGACCTAGTAGCTGGGCTGCTATTGGGTGTGAGGAGTACCCGAAAATTGTAAAATTACTGCACAGCTCTCTTAATAGTGTGATAAAACGTGTAAAATAAAATGCACCATCGTATTTTAAAGCATGTGCATCGAAGGCCACTTTACTACTTCCGCCATCTTGTCAACCGCCACACCAAAAGTAGACCCTGGACTCACATTCAACCCCAAAAAGTAGACCCTGAACTCACGCACAGAGGCAGTCCTCTTTGAATTAATAAAACGAGGGAAGATATAAAGAAATTAAATAATTTTGAATAATGTCATATATACAAGTGAGAAACGTTCAAAATCCATTGAATTGGGTGCGCGGAGGGAGCCACGCGGAAGGAGCTGTGCGGAGGAAGCCAATGCAGAGGTCACTTAAGTGACGGCGGCGCACACTCCACGCCATTTTCTCCTCAGCAGCTGACGGGGTAGCAGCTATGGCCGACGCAGAGGTGAGCGTTGCCATGGCCTCAGAAGACAAACCTGACGAGGAAACTCTGCAGGTGCTGCGGGACCTGGCCAATCGCCTTCGCATCCACTCCATCAGAGCCACGTGCGCCTCGAGCTCCGGGTAAGGCGCCTTCCTCGAAGCCGAAGCGGCTTTGGCTCCGGGTGGTAGGCCCAGCGGTTATGAGGGACGTGGGTGAAGGGAACCGTTGGAGCTCGGTGGGCTTGGTCTTAGAGGCCCAATTTTGGGCCAGTGGGATTTCGCTTCCACCCCTGACGCCAGCCAAGCGTAACCACCGCTGGTTCGCTTAGTGGCTGGCCACAGGCTCAGGCACCAGCCCCTCACTCCCCACTGCCTCCCTGGTGGTTCCTCGGGCGCCGCCGTGCAGTGGAGGCCGCCCTGGGGACGGGCTGGAGCTCGCGTTGGAGTGGGAGGGCAGGGGTTTTCTGTGTAGTGGTTGTCCTCGACGCCAGAGTCCCAAAACACAGGGCATGGGAGTTTTAAAAAGACAAAGCCTGGCCCGGGCCGGTTTGGCTCAGCGGTTAGAGCATCGGCCTGCGGTCCGGAGAGACCCGGGTTCGGTTCCCGCTAAGGGCACGTACTTCGGTTGCAGTTTGTCCCCGGCCCTGGTTGGTCGTGCGGTGGCAGCCACTCGATGTGTCCCTTCACGTCGATGTTTCTCTCTCTCTCTCCCTCCCACTCTATCTGAACAAAAAATGGAAAAATGTCCTCGGGTGAGGATAAAAAAAAAAAAATTTAGTGATTTCTTTTTTTTACTTAGTTCGGCTCACGGTTTAAGTTTATTAATCTTTTCAAAGAACCAACTTTTGCTTTTATTTTCTCTGTTTTCCTAGTCTCTATTTTATTTATGCTCTAATCTTTATTATTTTTTTCTTTCTGGTAGTTTTGGATTTAGTTACTTTTGTATTTCAAAACTTATAAAATTAGGTGTTTTGTTTGAGGTCTTTTTAAAAAATTTTTTTGTTTATTGATTTTAGAGAGAAAAGAAGGGAGAGGGAGAGATAGAAACATCAATGAGAGAGAACATCGATTGGCTGCCTCCTGCATGCCCCACACTGGGGATCGGGCACACAACCTGGGCATGTACCCTGACCGGGAATCGAACAGGCGACCTCTTGGTACATGGGTCAACACTCAACCACTGAGCCACAATGGCCAGGCGAGGTCTATCTTTTTTTTTTTTTTTTTGTACAGATAGAATGGGAGGGAGAGAGAGGAAGGGAGAGAGAGAGAGAGAAACATCGACGTGAAGGGACACATCGAGTGGTTGCCACCCGCACGACCAACCAGGGCCGGGGACAAACTGCCACTGAGGTACGTGCCCTTAGCGGGAACCGAACCTGGGTCTCTCCGGATCGCAGGCCGACGCTCTAACCACTGAGCCAAACTGGCCAGTGCTGGTCTATCTTTTTTAATTTAAGCATTTGTCGCTACAACCTTTCCTCCCAGCACTGTTTTTGCTGTTTCCCATAAATTTTTGTATGTTGTGTTTTCACTTTCATTTGTGTTAAGTATTTTCTAATTTCTCTTGTGATTTCTTCTTTGACCCATTGGTTAAGTTTAAGTTTAAGACTTGCCTGTTTTTGCATTTTTAAAAAAAATTTTCGTTTTGCTCTCCTCACCTTCGAATTTTCTCAAGGGATCTCTAACAGCTTTAAAATCCAAATCATCCCCTTAGGGGGATACTTGCAAGGCAAGAAGTTGAAGTTTCTGTTTTCTGTGTTGTGAGACTTGAAAGGAGATATTTATTATTAATATGCATGAGCTGGGCCTAAAATCTTAACTTCCTACAGTTGGGGCAGGACTCTAGGGAGTTGGTTTTGTCCTCTACCCTGTCCCCACCCCACCCCCTTAATTATTAAGGCACTGGCTGGACATCCATGCAGGCTGCTTTCTAAGAGTGGTGGTTATTGACATTCAATAAGAGCCTTAGGTTACTCCACCATGAGAAACTTCTCAGTCTCATCATTCACTTCCTAATAGAAATTAACTTTAGGTGGTACAATGGGATCTTCTTTGTGGTATTTCTTTTATTTAAAAAAATGTTCCCTCAGTTTTATTGAGATGTAACTGACATACAGCACTGTATAAGTTTAAGCAGTATGCATAATGATTTGACTTACATATATTGTGAAATGATTACTGAAATATATGTAGTTAAGATCCATCATATAATACAGATACAAAAAGAAGTCCGGCCAGTGTGGCTCAGTGGTTGAGCATCGACCCATGTTCCAGGAGGTCGCCAGTTCGATTCCCAGTCAGGATACATGTCCAGGTTGTGGGCCCGAACCCCAGTGGGGGGCATGCAGGAGGCAGCCAATCGATGTTCTGTCTCATTGATGTTTCTGTCTCCCTCTCCCATTCCCTTCGTCTCTCTCTAAAATCAATAAAAAGGGGGAAAATTTTTAAAAAGAAAAGTGTTTTTTTTTTCTTGTGATGAGAACTATTAGGCTCTTAACAGTTTTCAAATAAACTATACAGCAATGTTAAGTGTAGTCATGTTGTTGTATATTACATCCCTGGTACTTATTTATCCTATAACTGAATGTTTGTACCTTTTGACCACCTACCTCCAATTCCCTCTCCCCTAACCCCCAGCTCTAGTAACCACAAATCTGATGATCTATTTCTTAAGAGTTTGTTTTTCTGTTTTTTATTTCTAGATTCCACATATAAATGAGATCACTAATATTTGCCTTTCTATGTCTGACTTATTTCACTTAGCATACTACCCCAAGGTCCATTTATGTTGTTGAAAATGGAAGAATTTCCTTCTTTATTATGGCTGAATAATAATTGTATACATGTACCACATTATCTTTATTCATTCTGTGGACACTTATGTTGTTTCCAAGTCTTGGTTATTATAAATAATGCTACTGTGAACATAGAGGTGTAGATATCTCTTCAACATAGTGTTTTTTATTTCCTTTGGATATATCCCAGAAGTGGAATTAATGGATCATAGTGTAATTTTTTGAGAGGCCTCCATACTGTCTTCCATAGTTGCTGCACCAATTTACATTCTCAATAACAGTGAACAAGCGTTTTCTTTACTGTACATCCTCACCAACACCTGTCTCGCCTTTTTTATGATAACCATTCTAATATAATGAGAGGTTATATCTTATTGTAGTTTTGATTTGCATTTCCCTGATGATTAGTAATGTTGAATACCTTTTCATGTACCTGTTGGCCATTTTAATATTTTTGGGAAAATATCTCTTCAGGTCCTTTGACCATTTTAATTGGATTATTTGGGGGTGGTTTGCAATTGAGTTGTACACTCAAGTTCTTTATATATTTTCGATATTAACCCCTTATCAGATACATGGTTTGCAAATATTTTCCCCATAAAATAAGTCGTCTTTTTTATTTTGCTGATGGTCCCCTTGGCTGTACAGAAACTTTTTAGTTTGGCGTAGTCCCACTTGTTTGTTTTGTATTTTGTTAACTTGAGCTGTAGGTGTCATATCCAAGAAATAATTACTAAGACCCATGTCAAGGAGCCTTTTTTATGTGTTTTCTTCCAGGACTGTAATGGTTTCTGGTCTTACATTTAACTCTTAATCCATTTCAAGTTAATTTCTGTGAGTGCTGTATTATAGGGGTCTAGTTTCATACATGTGATTATCCCATTGCCCCAGAACCATTTATTGAAGAGACTGTCCTTTCTCCATTGAGTATTCTTGATTCCCTTGTCAAATATTAGTTGACCATATATGCAGTGGGAAGCAGTGGCCCTATATCCCTTCCCCTTGACTGAATTCTTCCAGGGCTGGGAGTAATGACTGCTGCTTCTGGTCTGAGGAGACCGTGTGCTGAAAAGCCTCCCCATGCACCATGTCCCTGGTGAGTAACTTGTAAGAAATGACCTGTGCCATGTTTTTCTTTCAGCCACCCTACATCATGCAGCAGTGCTGCTGAGATCATGTCTGTGCTGTTCTTCCACATCATGAAATATAAACAGGAGGACCCAGAGAACCCGAACAACGATCGATTTATCCTTTGCAAGGTTAGCAGGCATGGGAGCCCAGGGCCTACTCAGATGCTCTCTTAAACTCACTTTTAAAGCCACCATGTAGCCCTGGCCGGTTTGGCTCAGTGGTTAGAGCGTTGGCCTGTGGTCCAGAGACCCCCGGGTTCGGTTCCTGCTAAGGGCACGTACCTCGGTTGCAGTTTGTCCCCGGCCCTGGTTGGGTCATGCGGGTGGCAACCACTCAGTGTGTCTCTTTCACATCGATGTTTCTCTCTCTCTCTCTCTTTTTCTCTCTCTCCCTCCCACTCTATCTGAACAAAAAATGGAAAAATATCCTCGGGTGAGGATAAAAAAAATAAAAATAAAAAAAAATAAAGCCACCATGTGGCAACAAGATCTGAAATGGGCTCTGTTTATCTTTTTGGTTCTTCTTTCTTTGCCTTATTTCTTAGTCCATTTGGACTGCTATAATGAAATACCATGGACTGTGTGGTTTATAGACAGTAGAAGTTCATTTTTCATAGTTTTGGAGGCTAGAAGTTCAAAATCAAGGCATAAGCATGGTCATGTTCTGGTGAGGGCCCTCTACAAGGACACTAATCCCATTCTTGAAGGTTCTGCTCTCATAACCTAATCACCACCCAGAGATTCCACCTCCTAATACTGTCACCTTGGGCATTAGGCTTTCAACATACGGATTTTGGGGGGACACAAACATTTACACCATAGCATCTCATAAAGATCTAAAAGGTGTTCTACCAAGGACTGTGTGGTAGGAAGGATGACTTGTGGGACTCGCACCCTTCCTTTCCTTTGGTGGTACCCCTTTTTACACCACCTAGCACTGAAGTCCCCCTTGGCAGGATCATGTTGCTTTTATCCTGTCACACCTGGGTAGAAGTGGGTAACATTAGTGAATCCAACTTGCTGAGCTCAAGGAAAATTTAACTGGATTTGGAGGGACATCCTATCCTTGTCAGTCAGCTTTCTGTTCCATTTCTCTGCAGATCTGGCTTGATAACAATGGGGAAGTTTCTCAGATTAGGTATGCTGCCAGGTACTTCATTATATTGGGGGATGGGAAAGAAAAGGAATGTTAAAAGCAAGGTAGATCTAGAAGAACGTGCTGCTCTTTTTGTTGTTGATGTTGATCCTCACGTGAGGATATTTTTTCCATTGATTTTTTTTTTTAGAGGGTGGAAGGGAGAAAGGAGGAGACAGAGAGACAGAGAGTGACAGAGAGAAAAACATCGATGTGAGAAAGACATCGATTGGTTGCCTCCTGCACACACCCTGACCAGCTAGGAATCAAACCAGCAACCCAGGTATGTGCCCTTGACCAGGAATCAAACCTGTGACCCTTTGGTCACACTGAGCCAAACCAGCCAGGGCTATTTATTTACTTTAATCCTCACCAGAGGATATGTTTTGTTTTTGTTTGTTTGTTTTTATTGACTTAAGAGAGAGAAGGAAGGAAGGGAGAGAGAAACATTGATTGATTGTCTCCTGAACGTGTCCCAACTGGGGATCAAACCTGAAGCCTGGGTATATCCCCTGACCAGGAATCAAACCTGTGACCCTTTGGTGCATGGGGCGGTGCTCTAACCAACTGAGCCACAAAGACCAGGGCCTGAGCAAATCATTTAAAACTCAACTAGTACTCCTGACTGGTTTGGCTCAGCGGTTAGAGTGTTTGCCCACGGACCAATGAGTCGCGGGTTCAATTCTGGTCAAGGGCACGTACCTCGGTTGCAATTTGTCCCTGGCCCTGGTTGGGGTCATGCAGGGGGAAGCCACTCGATGTGTCCCTTTCACGTCGATGTTTCTCTCTCTCTCTCTCTTCCTCTCTCTCCCTCCCACTCTATCTGAACAAAAATGGAAAAATGTCCTTCGGTGAGGACAAAAAAAAAAAAAGAAAGAAAACAACTAGTAGAGCACTATGTACAAACAAACCCCAGAACTTGGCATCAGAAAGTAGTTTAAAAACAAAGTCAGACGAATGGATAAAAAAGCTGTGGTACATATACACAATGGAGTACTATGCAGCTGTAAAAAAGAAAGACCTCTTATCCTTTGAGACTACATGGAGGGACCTGGAAAGTATCATCCTAAGTGAAACAAGCCAAACAGAGAAAGACAAGTATCATATGATCTCACTTATTTGTGGAATGTAATAAACATAACAGTCTGAGGAATGTGGTAGTCCCAGAGACGTGGATGTGGGGTACAGACTGACAATCCCCAGAAGAGGGGATGGTGGGGGAGAGATAAACCACAGAACTTATATGCATGTATGCATGAACAGTGGACATGGACAACAAACTGGGGACAGGGCAGGGAGGGAGGGGAAGGGGGGGAATCAGTAGGGGGAAAAGGAGAAACATCTGTAACACAAATTAATTAATAAACTCACACTTCTGATTAAAAAAAAAAAAAAGTCAGAATACAGGCTTCGTTGAGGTACCTGGGGTTGTGGTTATGACTCTGTCTTTGTGACTGAAATATAATCTCAAATGAGGTTTGGCAAAAGATAAATAAAATGCATGAGTGTGTGTAGGAAGATAGAGATGAAGCGAAAGTGGTCCATTAGTAATAGTTGATGAATCAAGGTGAAGAGAATATGGGACATGATTGTACTATTCTTAAAAATTTCCACCCTGACCGGTTTGGCTCAGCAGTTAGAGCATCAGCCTGCGAACCAAAGAGTCTCGGGTTCAATTCTGGTCAGGGGCATGTACCTCAGTTGCAGTTCAGTTCCCAGCCCTGGTCAGGGTTGTGCGGGAGGCAACTAGTCCATGTCTCTCTCTCACATTGATGTTTCTCTCTCCCTCCCTCCCACTTAATCTGAAGTTGAATGGATAAATATCCTTGGGTGAGGATTTTAAAAAAAGGGAGGGGGCCCTGGCCGGTTTGGCTCAGCGGTTAGAGCATCGACCTGCGGTCCAGAGAGACCCGGGTTCGGTTCCCGCTAAGGGCATGTGCCTCGGTTGCAGTTTGTCCCCGGCCCTGGTTGGTCATGTGGGTGGCAGCCGCTCGATGTGTCCCTTTCACATCGATGTTTCTCTCTCTCCCTCTCTTCCTCTCTCTCCCTCATACTCTGTCTGAACAGAAAATGGAAAAATGTCCTCGGGTGAGGATTAAAAAAAAAAAAAAAAAAAAAAAGGAGGGGGGAATCAGTGGGGGGAAAAGGAGAAACATCTGTAACAAAAATTAATAAAATAAAAAAAACCTTTCCCATAAGCTTGAATTTTCTTTACAATAAAAATCAAATAAATATAAGTGTACAAAAACAGTATGAGTGTTTAGATCTCTGGTTTAGAAAAAGGAAAAGGTGCCTAGACTGTCCCAGATCCACTGCTATCCTATCAAATAATCGGAGATATTGGCCTTAGAGGGATAAAGAGGCTTTCTGGCATGGAATAGCAGGCTGGGCACTGTTCATTTGCTAGAATTTGTGTTCATCAGATTTAATCAGCAGATAAAATTGGAGGAAAGGAGAAAACACACAGAAGCGTGGTCCATCTGGGCTTTGGCTGGGAATGGAGTAAATAGACTCCACTACAGGCAGAGGAACCAGAGGGTCTTCACCATCAGTTCTCCTGGGATGCAAGTGTCTAATGCAGATGAGTACATTAGAAGGCCCACTGCTAAACCCTGGCAATGTAGCTCACTGAGGTGCTTGGACTTTCTTAGAGCCCTCTGGCTTGGGATCATGGCTTATGATGGCCCTATGCCCCCACCCAGGCCTTTGTTTTTGTTTTAATCTCTTTTGTTTTCTTTAGGCAGGCAGGCCTGGCAAAGTAACCAAAAGGCCTTTCTGTAAACTGTTCTTGATATATACTATATGCTGGAACAAAGATGAGAACATGGAAGAGAAGCCTTTCTTTTCTGGATGTCTATAGCACCTTGTACACATCTTTATTCTAGCTCTTAGCTCCACTCACTTGTGAGTGTCTCCCTCCACAGTATAAGAGTTCATGGAAAAGAGAAGGGAACCCATGTGGGGGCACTTCCACCATGCCAGCATTGTTAGTGCCCCACCAGTCTTCTCAGTCAATCCTACAGCCTCCTGCCGCTTGAGGAGGGCTCTCATCTCCACCGTATCTACAAAGTACAGCTTGAGGAGGTGGTTTCACTTGCCCCCTTTTTAAAGCCAGGGAGAAGCAGAGTTGGTCTGACTGCAGAGCCCAGGCTGGGTCCAAGGGCATGCAAGGCAACTGGTAGCCAGAGCTTGTTATAGGAGTAAGATGTAGGAGCCATGGGGAAAAGGATGGAGCTAGAGGCGACATCAGGAGAGATTTCAGTTGGGACAGTTCTGTGGGGATAGAGATGAAAAGTGGAGGGGCATCTCTGGGGTCACAGAGCACATGGAGAAAGCTAGGGAAGGTCAGGAGCCCTGGGAGGAGCAGAGGAGTAGGGTGGAACAGGAAGGGAGAGGGATCTGAGAATAGCAAATATCCATCCATGGTAGTGACAACACACACGAACTTCTGCTTGGTTAGAGCTCACATTTGACTGGAGAAGGGAGCAGACAAGAAACAAACCTGTAAATAGAGAGCTAGCATGTCAGATGGGGCTGAGCATCCTGGATCCAAGGGAAGTGGAGGGGTAGGGGTTACTAGTTGATTTGTTTTTTATCCTCACCCGAGGACATTGTTCCATTTTTTGTTCAGGTAGAGTGGAAGGGAGAGAGAGGAACAGAGAGAGAGAGAAACATCAACGTGAAAGGGACACATCGAGTGGCTACCACCCACACGACCAACCAGGGCCAGGGACAAACTGCAACCGAGGTACGCGCCCTTAGCGGGAACCGAACCCGGGTCTCTTGGGACCACAGGCTGATGCTCTAACCGCTGAGCCAAACTGGCCAGGGCTTGGGGTTACTAGTTGAAAGAGATGGTCCAAGAAGGCCTTGATGCTGACATTTGAGCAGAATTTTGGAAGAGGTGAGGGAGTGAGCTGTTCACCTCTTTAGGCATGAGTACTGAGCACTTGGGGAAGAGGGAGTTGAAAGTGTTAACACCCTGATGCAGGCATGTGCCCATCAGGGGAAGCAAGGAGGCCAGGCCACTGAGAGTGGTAGGAGGAAGAATAGGAGGTGAAGAGGGTCATTGTGGATAGGCCAGTGCAAGAACTTGGGCTCTGCTTGGCACAAGATGGCAAGACCTTGGTCAGTTCTTGGCAGAGAGTAATGAGCAGGCGTAGGTTTTAACAGGCTCCCCATGGTAGCTATGTTGAGAACGGCTATGGAGGAGCAGGGAGGCCACTGCAGTGATGGGGAGAGATGATGGTGGCCAGGCCAAGATGGTGGCAATGGGAGGATAAAGCATGTCTTAAGAATCCATATTCGCCCTGGCCGGTTTGGCTCAGTGGTTAAAGCGTTGGCCTGTGGTCCAGAGAGGCCCGGGTTCGGTTCCCACTAAGGGTACATACCTTGTGTGCAGTTTGTCCCCAGCCCTGGTTGGGTCATGTGGGAGGCAGCCACTCAATGTGTCCCTTTCATGTCAGTCAGTCTCTCTCTCACTCTCACTCTCTCTTTCTCTTTCTCTTCCTCTCTCTCCCTCCCACTATGTCTGAACAAAAAACCTTATGATTCTCCAAAAAGATTGAACATTTGGTTTGTGCATGGGTAGATAAAAGGCCTTGTGAAATGGCAAGGTTCATGCTTAGATTTTCTGCTTTACTCTTGGGCTCTGTTTAGCCTGCCATATGGAGGAAAAGCCTCCCTCTATGTTCCCAAAGCTGCAGGCATCCTTGCCACGTTGCATTGATTACCTATGGTTCCCCTCTGTTTGTGATCTGAGACTTGGGGTACATGTGGATGTAGTGAATAGGAAGTCACCCAACAGGGTGGGAGGGGGCCGTTTTAAGGAGCAACCTATACTCAGTGCCAGAAATTGGCCTAATACTCAACTTATTGATACCTGTGTCCTGCAGGTGCACCTAGATTCATTTGGTCCCTTCTCTTACAGCGACTGGCATTTGTTGGTATGGCAATCGGATGGTTCGGTCCAGGATTGGGGGCTGCATGTGGGATGGCATATACTGGCAAGTACTTTGACAATGCCAGGTAAGGTGCTTACCCAGAAACCACTTAACTGTCCCCATACCACCCCAGGCACTTTGACTTTATTTATGGCTTATTAGTTTGGGAAGACAGTAATTATTTTGGAAGTTTAGGTTACCAATGTTCATGCAGTATAGAAATAATGTTTCTGGAAACTGTTCTGGCATCTCTGGTTGGGCTTTAGGTGCTGCCTGCAGTACTGAAACCAATTTCTTAGGACTCTAATCTTGCTTAGGAAAGACATCTTTCTGTTTTCCATGTCTCAGTGAGCTTTATTAGAGAGTGAACAGATGGCACATTTACCTTTGCATTGGGGACCCCTAAATATTAATAATCAAAGGTTTATTTTTTCTGCGTCGTCCACTGCTCAGGCAGCTTCCCTACTTCATTTCCCATAAGTCTGTTGACATTTTTTATCTCTCATTATTGCCTCTATTAGTCCCTATCCTGCCGTTAATCACTTTTTTAAATTACAGCATTTTGGGGGGGTCTGGCTTGTTTCATTGATATAAATGTTTCATGTTTCTCCTGCAGAGGAGTTTACCATTTTAGAACAGAACATATGTTCCTGAGGTAGAATGTTTTGATTATGATTATTGTAAATGAATTTGTAGGATCACAAGTAGAAGCCGGCAGTCCTTAAAATGGAGCTTGCCAAAAAACTATATGTAAATGTTTGGGTGTTTAGGGAGCTGCTTTCTTCTCACCCCCTCTTGTTTGTTGAGCCCAGGGAAGTGGCAGAAGAACCTAGAAATAGCCTTTACAGCTAGAATGAGAAAATTAGTCAAAGGCGAAGCCCATCTCATGAGGCCCAAGCTTTTAAAGCTGTATTTCCTCAGATGTTGAGTTTGAACAGGGTGGACATCAAGTCTTAGGAATTTGATGATCTGAAGCATCTGCCTCAGTCTGTTCCTTTGTTTCTCTCCATGAAATATATTTGCTTGAGTGGCCCTGAAGAGACCCAAGCAGAATCCTAAACTTCTTCTGGCTTGCCCCAGCTATCGGGTGTTCTGCCTCTTGGGAGATGGCGAGTCTTGGGAAGGCTCCGTCTGGGAGGCATTGGCCTTTGGTTCTCACTACAATCTGGATAATCTCATGGCCATCTTCGATGTGAACCGCCTGGGCCACAGTGGCGTCTTGCCCATCGAGCACTGCATAGACATCTATCAGAAGCGCTGCGAAGCCTTTGGGTAACTGTCCTGTTTTATGTCTCCTCTTTCTGCCCATCCCTCATTTCACCTTATAACCTAGCTTCCTCCTTGTTTGACAGGTGGAATACTTACGTGGTAGATGGCCGTGACGTTGAGGCACTGTGCGAGGTGTTCTGGCAAGCAACTCAAGTGAAGAACAAGCCCACTGCTATAATTGCCAAGACCTTCAAGGGCCGAGGCACTCCAAGTAAAGAAGTGTTTCTTTTCTTTTTTCTTTTTTTTTATCCTCACCCGAGGACATTTTTCCATTTTTTGTACAGATAGAGTGGGAGGGAGAGAGAGAGAGAAACATCGACGTGAAAGAGACACATTGAGTGGCTGCCACCCGCACGACCAACCAGGGCCGGGGACAAACTGCAACCAAGGTACATGCCCTTAGCGGAAACCGAACCCGGGTCTCTCCAGACCGCAGGCCAACGCTCTAACCGCTGAGCCAAACCGGCCAGGGCAAGAAGTGTTTCTTTTCTACTTGGGGTTATTTCTGTGCAGGAGACTCAGGCTGGCCAGGCAGACAACCAACTTAGTGCACAATGACTGTGCCTGAAATATGTGCTGGAGACTGTTGCTCTCCTTAACTTTTATAAACGGTGTGTCTGGTTAGGGTGGGAAGGGAAGCCCAGACCCCCAGCAGGTGAGCAGTGGTTTTCTGCCTACATGAGAGAGTGGCTAGGAGGGATAGTCTATCAGTTAGAGGACTGGCAGGGAACGATCTCCATAGGAATGTGTGAGAAGGTTCTGCTATGTGCATGAGCAGATATATAAATAAGGGTATACACACACACATGCATGCTTGCCTGTGCCCACACCATCAGGGAAAACACAGGCAACTAGTAAAGTGGTGCCTCTAGGAAAGGTAGTTATGTAACTGAGGGCCTGGGGAAGGAAGAGGTTTTGAAAATCTTAACTTCTTGCAAATTTCAAAGCTGACACCTGAAGTTGTTCATCTCAAGTATAAAAATAGTTGTAAAGGGTGTGATTTCTGGTGTGTTTTAATATCAAAATTTTAGAATAAAACTGTTCTGTGATGCCTCCCCAAAATAACAGTCTTACTCTGGTATCCTCAGTTCAGGAAATGACCACCTGACCGATTTGCTTCTGGCAGAAACCTGGGTTATCCTCCTTGCCTCTGCCTCTCCCTTATATGCCCCCTCCATGTATACCCAGTCCCCCATCGACTCTGATTTTTGTCCCTAAAGTGTATCTCACATCTGTTCACTTCTCTCCATCTCTCCCACCCAGGCCCCTGCCATCTCTCCCTAACTGCTATCTCCACAAGCCAGTCCCTACAGGGCTACTGTGGTGATCTTGCTATAACACAGGTCTGATCAGTCACCTTCCCCGCTCCAACCCTTCAGCAGTTTCCCATATTGCTTTGGACAAAACTCAAAAGTCCTTATATGCATGGGATCCTCCATGGGATCCTGTCTCTCCAACCTCATCTCCCTCACTCTCCCCTCCGTCCACCAGCACATGGACCAGTGGCCCCCCTCAAGAGCCTCTGGGGCCTTTGTCCAGGCTGTTCTTTGGGAGTGCGATATCATCTCAGGCTGTGCCAGATTTTTACTCCTGTGAGTCCTTGGCTGACATCTTTTCTATCAGGATGTCTTTCAGATGACCTAACAGATGTTTTTAAATATTTACAGAATGAATATCTTTTATTCCTTTGGTTGCAGGCGTTGAGGATGCAGAAAATTGGCATGGAAAGCCAATGCCAACAGAAAGAGCAGATGCAATTATCAAACTAATTGAGAGCCAGATAGAGACCAACAGGCAGCTTGAACCAAAAGCCCCTATTGAAGACTGTCCTGAAATCAACATCACGGACATAGAGATGACCTCTCTGCCTGATTACAAAGTCGGTGACCTGGTAAGCAAACTGCTTTGTTCTCTGCTTTTCTAAATCCACAGGACTCTATTTACTCTGATATCCATGGATGAACCAATTATTAGATGGTGTGACATTTAAAGGTTATAAGCAATAAAGGTGGGTTTACCTTCTTTTTTTACTGTCTCTGATATTCATTCTTTGATTTCAAACTTAACTTACATCTGAATTTTCTTCTCAGTTGTTTACTACTTATTAGTGCCCAGCGTTGGGTGGCTTTGCTTGCTTCCTAAATTCAGTTTGTGGTTTTATGCAGCCTACTGTGCATAAAACAATTCTGTGTCTGCTCTAATGATGGGGCCCAGGCTGGGCTGATTTTTTGAACTTCCTGGATTACACAAGGAAGCAAGCCAGTTAAAAAGACCAATTTTTCAAAAAGGAAACAAATTAGTCATGAAACCCTAAACATAAAGCCTTTTTTTGTTTGTTCGTTAATTCTCACCTGAGGATATTTTTCCATTAATTTTTAGATAGAGTGGGAGGGAGGGCGAGAGAGAGAAAGAGAGAAAGAGAAACATCAGAGTGAGGGAGAGAGACATCCATTGGTTGCCTCCTGCACGTACCCTGACCAGGGATTGAACCTGCAACCCAGGTACAAGCCCTTGACCAGAATTAAACCCAACACCTTTCAGTCCGAGGGCCAACACTCTAACTGCTGAGCCAAACTGGCTGGCGTGCCTTTTCATTTTTTATCATCATTTTTATATCCTGCCTTCTGGGTATATTATAACAGACCCAAAATAGGTGGAATCTTCAGGACCTAAGGAAACAGGATGGCAAGCCTGGAAGGAAGAAAATATTTTTTGACCTTTATTTTCCTTATTTGTTTGGGGACATTCTGAGTGTTGCTTATGTTTTCCTGTCCTGGTAATATGGGTTAAACTTGTAATAGGGTTAAAAATTAATTGACTACTTAAGAAATTAGAAAATAGATGAAAAATCAGAAAAAAGGAGTTAATGAGGAAAAAGTGCACATTAACAAAGGGTACTTTAACAGCATGTGTTAATCACTTCAGACCCTTCGAACTAGCAGTGCAACTCAGGAATTCGTCCTACAGAAATATCTGTGCAAGTGTGCAGATATGTCTGCCAGAATGAACGTTGATTGTACCATTTGTTATAATTATAAAATTGGAAATGACCCAGCAAAAAGCTCACCCAAATTATCATTACTGTTTTTCAAGTTTCAAAGCAGCATAAAGTTTAATTCTATTTTGGGGTAGAAAATCTTAAAAGGGGGCATCATATATTATTAAAGGTCATTGAAAAGTATATTTACAAACATGATCAGATTGAACTGTTTTTCTCTGGAAGGTGGAATTATGGGAACTTTTCATTTTTCAAAAGAAGTGTGTATATTTTATGAAGAAGAAAAAATTAAGGAAGCAGGCCAGTTCATAAAAATTAATGAATTAAACAACAAGTTGCATTAATACACAAATATAAGAGTTGACTCTCTGAATTAATAATACAGTAGACAACACAATAGCTAGGTCTACTTAAAGACAAAAAACATAAATGTAGCCCTGGCGGTTTTGCTCAGCTGTTAGAGCGTTGGCCTGCAGTCCACAGAGACCTGGGTTCGGTTCCCACTAAGGGCACGTACCTCAGTTGCAGTTTGTCCCCAGCCCTGGTTGGGTCATGAGGGTGGCAACCACTCGATGTGTCCCTTTCACATCAATGTTTCTCTCTCTCTCTCTCTCTCTCTCTCTCTCTCTCTCTCTCTCTTCCTCTCTATCCCTCCCATTCTATCTGAACAAAAAATGGAAAAAATGTCCTTGCGTGAGGATGAAAAAACAAAAACAAAAACATAAATGTAACCCAGCCAATGTGGCTTAGTGGTTGAGTGTCAACCCATGCACCGAGAGGTTGCCAGTTCGATTCCCGGTCAGGGCACATGCCCAGGTTGTGGGCCAAATCCCTAGTGGGGGGCATACAGGAGGTGGCCAGTCAATGTTCTCTTTCATCAATGTTTCTATCTCTCCCTCTCCCTTCCTCTCTCTTTAAAAATCAATAAAGAAAAAAAAATTTTTTAACCCATAAATGTATAAAATTAGTCTTTAGAGGAGATAACCATAGATGCAGAAAACATTCAGAAAAATTATGATAAAACTATACAACTCTATGGTAATTGATAGGAACACCTGTAAAAAAATGGACCATTATTTTAGGAATACATAAAATACCATAATTGACTTTAAAAGATACAAAACACTTAAGTAGATCAACAGCCATAGGAAAAATTTAGAAAACTGTCCAAAAGTAATACCTTCAAATTGCCATTCAGCGCACCAAGTTAAGACTTATTTTTAACCTTCAAGGAATGAGTAAGTCCTAGACTATTTCAAACCTTCTCAAATATGGGGAAAGACCAATGCATCATTCCAATTCACTTATGAAGCCAAAATGTGACAGAGCTAGCCTAGTGTGGCTCAGTTGGTTGAGCGCCATCTGTGCATCAAAGAGGTCACCAGTTTGATTCCTGGTCAGGGCACTTGCCCAGGTTGTGGGTTTGATCCTTGGTCGGGGTGCATGCAGGAGGCAACCAATCTATGTTTCTCTCTCTCATCAATGTTTCTCTCTCAAATCAATAAAAACATTTTTTTAATGTGACAAGGCTAGACCAAAGGAAAAACTATACAGACCAACCTCATGTATGACTATCAATGTAAAAATTCTAATAAAACAGTCACCAATCTCAACTCCATTAATACATTAAAAGAAGTATGTGCAAATTAGTAATGTGGTGATTCATCAGTATTGGGGAGGGGGAAATTTTCATTTTGATGCATGGGAAACAAAAGCAGTTTATAAAATTTAAGTTTTGTTTTTTTTTTTCCTTTATCGATTTTAGAGAGAGAGGAAGTGAGGGGGGAGAGAGAAACATCGATGAGAGAGAACATCAATTGGCCGCCTCCTGCATCCCCCCCACTGGAGATTTGGCCCACAACCTGGGCATGTGTCCTGAATCAAACCGGCGACCTCTTGGTGCATGGGTCGACGCTCAACCACTGAGCCACACCAGCCAGTTTTTGTTTCTAAAAACCCCTTAGTAAAACAAAGTAGGACTGGTGAACTACTTCAATCTTATTTTCAATCTAGATACCTTAAACCTGGAGCCCTAAGCCTGTATAATTCTGAGTTTATGATTGCATTGGCATATCAGTATTGGATTTGTAGAGGCTGGAGTTACTGATAAATTCAGATGATTGGAAAGGGACAGCGTTCATTGGAAAGCAGAGATAGTCATCATATGTTAAATGCAGGCTTTCCCACCCCCAACCCCTTTGCTCAAGAGCTCTGGGAGAAGGGAACTTGAAAACTTTTTGATGTACAAAGCAGAGCTGAAATATCTGGCTAAAAATAATTTGAAATTTAAAAAATATATGAAAAACAAGAATATCATATAGGCACAAGCGATATTCTCAAACTAAGCTTTTGTAAAAGAATCAGAAAAATTCTGAGAAATTGTGACCAAAAATTGTTAATACATGAAAATATTAACATCAGACTAATTTGTTTAATTTTAGCAAATTTTAGTCCTTCTCTTTTCCTTCCATGTTTTTATACCTAAGAATACTTGGTAAAAAAAAAAACACAAAACCTGGAGCCCTCTTTATACCTAATGGCAAAAACATTTCATTAACCTGGCAGAGAGTCAGCTCCACTCAGGAAGGGCTAGCCACTGCAGTTAAATAACAGAATAAAAGGCTCAGTCCTGACAAGAAGGCAAAGCTATCATTATTTGCAGGTGATAGAGTTGTATGTCTGGAACACTAAAGAGAATCAACCAGAAACAGTTAGAAATAAGAAAAGTTCAGTAAGCGAGCTTGTAGCAAAACTAGTATACAAGGATTAAGTTCTATCTTATCGTAACAAAATGGAGAGGTGATACCTTTAATAATGGCAATAAAAACTTAAAAAAATAGCCCTGGCCAGTTTGGCTCAGCGGTTAGAGCGTCGGCCTGCGGTCCGGAGAGACCCGGGTTCGGTTCCCACTAAGGGCATGTACTTCGGTTGCGGTTTGTCCCCGGCCCTGGTTGGTCGTGCGGGTGGCAGCCACTTGATGTGTCCCTTCACGTCGATGTTTCTTACTCTCTCTCCCTTCCTCTCTCTCCCTCCCACTCTATCTGTACAAAAAATGGAAAAATATCCTCGGGTGAGGATAAAAAAAAAAAACTTAAAAAAATAAACTTAAATATACAAATCTATATTAAGATGCTCTAAAGCTATAGCCCTTAAAAGAAACCTGTATGTTTTGTACATATGATACACTCACCAAGTATTTCTGCATAGACTGTTCCTGAAAGGCTGCTGTGGGCCCTGGCCAGGTAGCTCAGGTGATTAGAGCATCGTCTCCATACTCCAAGGTTGGGGGTTTGATCCCCGGTCAGGACACCTACAAGAAACAACCAATAAATGCATAAATAAGTGGAACAACAAAATTGATGTTTCTCTTTCTTGCTCTCTCTCTCTCTTTTCCTCTCCCTCCATCCCTCTCGTCTTTGTAAAAATCAATTTTTTTAAAAAGGTGCTGCAAAAAGTAACCCCTTACCTCTGGGGAGGGGAACTGAGTGAATGGGGGATAGGAGAGTGGAAGGAAGATGTCATCTTCACTCAATATCCTTTCATAACTTGAATTTTGTACTGTCTACATGAATTGCCTATTTAAAAAAAATATTTCTGAGTGTTTGGATGAATGACAAAGAAAATGAGGAGGCAAACCTTGTTTGTTTTTTTATAACAGTTTTATTGAGATATAACTGACTACAGTGTAAAATTCAATGGTCTTTAGCATATTGACAGAATTGTGTAGCCCTCACCACACTCAATATTATAACATTTGCATCACCCCAAAAAGTAACTCCTTACCCATTAGCAATCTGTCCATTCCTACCTAGCCCCTCGTAACCACTAATCTACTTCCTCTCTCTGTGGATTTGCCTATTTCAGACATTTCATAGAAACAGGATCATATAATATATGAACTTTTGTGTCTGCCTTATTTCACTTAGTACGATGTTCTCAGGATTCATCCATGTTGTAGCATGTACAGTTCTCTCTTTTATGGATATACTATACATTTTTGTTTATCCATTTATCTTTTGCTGAACCTTTGGGTTGTTTCTACCTTTTGGCTATTGTGAATCATGCTGCTTTGAACATTTGTATACAAGTTTTATATAGATGTAGTTTTCTCTTGGATATATACCTAGGAGTAGAATTTCTGGGTCACATGGTAATTCTATGTTTAACATTTTGAGGAAATGCCAAACCTTGTTTTTTAATAGAAAAAATATTGTAAAGATGTCAGTTCTCCCCTAAATTCGTAAATTCAATCTAATCTCAAACATATCTTAATGGAATTCTTTATTATTGGTGTCAGGATTCTAAAGTTCTACATTTTAATTTTTGCAGTGAGTGTTACCAGTTTTATAGCTGAAAAGTCATAGAGGCATTTACATTTTGGGAAATTAAAATCTTTTTTAGTCCTCATCCAAGCTTTTTTTTTTATTTTCAGAGAGAGCAGAAGGGAGAGAGGGAAAGAGAGAAAAAGCAACCAGTTGCCTCTAGTACATGCCCCTACCAGGGATTGAACTCACAACAACCTAGATATGGGCCCTGACTGGGAATCAAACTTACAACCTTTTTGATGCATAGGACTATGCACCAACCAACTGAGCCACCCAGCCAGGGCAAGGAAAATTTAAATTTTTTAATCAACAATACAAATTATTCAGAAGAACAAACTTATTTTGAGAAATGGATAACCCAGTGAGCCAAATTGGATTTAAGATTGGCTAGCAATCCATTTTTACAACCCTAGAAAAGATTATTGGTGACTCGCAAATTTCTTTTTTTTATTTGGATAGATGACAGTTTGTAATTCTACACAATTTCACCTTTCTAAAGGCATTCTGAGAAACTCTACTGTTTGACTTTTCCAGGTAGCTACTCGGAAAGCATGTGGTTTGGCTCTGGCTAAGCTGGGCCATGCAAATGATAGAGTCATTGTGCTGGACGGTGACACCAAGAACTCCACCTTCTCTGAGATATTCAAGAAGGAGCACCCTGAGCGCTTCATTGAGTGTTTTATTGCCGAGCAAAACATGGTGCGTGTGCTTGGGTCTTCTCATTGATTAACAGTAGCCCACTGGATACAGGAGGTCCTGGCCCACCTTACAGTTTTTCTTTCCATTTATAAAAGTAAAGGCACTGGAGAAAAAAAGTCTCCAGGGAAACTGGGCAGAGTCTAAGGGATAGCTTCCAGGACTGCTGGGGGAGGAGCATGGTGTACTGTCCAGCACCCTGTCCCAGTAGGCCACAACCGTCTGACCCCAGGGCTCCAAGCCCAAAGCATTCTGAGCTCCCAGTAGCTCTTTCTGCCCTGCTTACAATCAAGCAATCCTACAACCACCCAGAGGCCAGTAGGTTGAGAGAGCTACTAGAGATTGTGATTTCTCTCTCTTCACTGTAGTGCAGGACCTAACATATCCTAGATACTCAAGTGCTGTGCTAATTGCAGCCTCAAGAATGCCAGTAGAGCTATGGTCTTGGGTAAAGCTGTCTGCTTATCTGTGCTTCATCTCTCCCTGGAGAGATACTAACTTAATACAGGGAGTCTCTTTTAGGTGTGCATATCCCCCACACCCTAAAGAAAGAAAGTAGTTAATGCCAGTAAATGCCTTGACCTCTAAAGCTGTGTGCCAGAACAGACAGAGGACAATGCATATCTGTATTCACATTGTAGAGGTCAAAAACAGCACTGGCCAGAAAACTGAGCGAGCAGGTCTCACATGACCACCAGAGATACTTGATTTGGAACAAGTAATATTTACACATTTTTAATTAGTTGCCAGCTTTTAAATATCAGATTTTATATAGAATCTGGACTTCTGGATTCTCTTGAAGAATGGGAAAATCTGACAACACTGGGATGGCATTCCTGCCTCCCACCAGTCAGTTGGAGCCATTTAGATGGGCCGTGTCCCTCCCTCCCACCTGCTCATTCACTCACAGTGCTTCCCTGGCCCTGTCATTGTTGGAATTTAAGGCCCCTTGTTCAGTAAAGTAGGTCATCACAATTGTAGGAATATGTATATTTTTTCTGTGAGTTTCATTAAGCTATTTCCATTTTGAGTATAAAAAAATACAATCCATAATTTTCTGAACTGAGCCTCCTATCAAAGTTTATTCCCTAACTCACTGATGATCCCTTCAGTCACCAGTCATATACTCTGTGCCTACTAATGTGTTGTTAGAATTGGAAGAAAAGTAGTAAAGAAGCAGCCAGCAGGTAGTATCCAGTGCCATGGTGAAACAGGTGGTTAGTGGGAATGTAACTAGTGCCAATCAGGGACAGCCTCAGAAGAGGTGACATTTAAGCTGAGACTTATGTGACAAGGAGTCAGCGGTGCACATATCAGGGAGATGGCGTTCCCAGCAGAGGGCACAGCTATCTCTGTGGCAGGTTCAAATTTGAGATGTTTGGGGAGCAGGAAAAAGGGACAGTGGCAAGAAGCATTATGAATATAGAATAAAATTGGTTCAGAAAAGTCGCCAAGGGTCAGATCATATCGGACTTTTGCAGGCCACAATCTCATGCCAGTCGCCAGTAGAGGGGGCAGATGAAAAAGGGTGCCACTGAGTCCCAGGACTCAGTCCAACATCCTTGGGGGAGAAGGTGCGCACCATCCAGCAGAGGCAGGAACAGCAGCATCCAGTGGGAGAGGGGAGTTGTCCTGTGGAATGCTGCTGAGAGGTCAAATACAATGCAAATGGAGGTCAGGGGAACTCTTGCATTTGGTACCTTCAAGGTCCCTCATAGGGTTGGAAGCCTAGAAGGAGGAGGCCAGGCAGAGAGTGGGGTCAGTGTGAGATATTGTGAAGGAGAACAAAAATGAAAGGCAGTCTCTGAAGGGAGAGGACAAGGTGGAGATGGGAGGGTGAAGATGGAAGATAACAGCACATATTCCAATGGTGAGAGAACCCAAGAGAAAGGGAAAAACTGATTGAATACAGGAGGGATATGGAGGAGAGGGGATCATTGCATAGTTTGAGATGTTCTTGAGAAAGGAAGAGAAGGATGAGATTTAGCATGGCAAATGGGCCTTAGGTAGGTGCAGGGCTGCCATGACTTCTAGCATCACAGTGGACAGGCTGGTCAGGGGGCAGATGGGAGAGCCTCCATTGTTCGCCTCTTATTCTTCAGGAGATGTGAGATGAGGGCACCATGTGAGGGAGCAGGGAGAAAGGTATGCAGAGGGTTTGGGAAGAGAAGAATAGGAAGGAGACCCATGAGGACTAGGTGGGGAGGGGTGGCCATGAGTGTCCCAGGCTTTTCCTTCTTATTTGAGGAGCCAAGTCAGCACCACAATTCCTCTGGTTTCTGGCAGTGTTCAGGGGACACTGGGTTTGCCAGGCTTAGAGTTTCCCTGGGTATGTGCCTGGGGTGGGGTGAGGCAGGGGGTTGTGCAGAGCAGGGGTGTTATCCTGAGAACCATGCATTCTACACTGGGTATAAGGGGGAAAGGGATAGTTAGGGGTGATGAGGGCCATGTCCAGGGGTGTTCTGATTTGCTTTCTTGGTGTTACAGGTGAACGTAGCACTGGGATGCACCATCCGTGGTCGGACCATTGCTTTTGTTAGCACCTTCGCTGCCTTTTTGACCCGAGCATTTGATCAAATCCGGATGGGAACCATCTCTCAAACCAACATCAACCTTATTGGGTCGCACTGCGGGGTATCCGTTGGTATGAGTTCTCAATGCCATCATCTTGATATCCTTTCTACTTTACAGAGAAAGATTAGTGTCTGAAGGGTTGAATTGCCAATGTATGTAGGGTTTCATAACATTTGATTTGTAACCACTTTTTTTTTTTTTTTTTAAATCACATTGTGCTTTAAAAGTTCTAGATATTCTGAGTAACTTTTGAGTAGATCTCCTTTGATATTACAGTCGGCCCTCCTTTATTGTGGTTAATCAGTTCCAGACTCTACCGCGATAAATGAATTTCCACGAAGTAAGATTCTTTATTTATAACAGTCGTCCCTCGCCACTTCGCACTTTGACTTTCGTGACTTCACTCTATCGCAGTTTTTAGTATTTGAAAAAACCGCGATAGAGTGAAGCTGCGAAAGTCGAAGTACAAAGTGGTGAAGGACAACTGTACTGTAAAATGCCTACTCTTGCAGTCATTGAGAAAAAATGGTCTGTCCTGAGTGCCTCTTACATGTCAAGGCACATACTGGTTATGAATAAGACCACCCCAGCATCACAGAACCCCTTTCTGCTCTTAGTGTGGTCATGGGCACAGGGAAGTGAGGAGCACAGCCTGCCAGGGCTTTGTCTGGGTGGGGCACCCTGATAGGATAGAATGGGAAGTCTTGAGAATCCTGATGCAGGGGAGTGAGGCTAAGGAAGACATTACTGTCAGGGCATTAATCTGGCAGGACAACCTAGATGGAAACAATGGGAAAAGGAAAGCCAGGAAGGGGGTTGAAATACCATGTGCAGCCCTGGCCAGTTTGGCTCAGCATTAGAGCGTCGGCCTGTGGTCCAGAGAGACTCAGGTTCAGTTTCCACTGGGGGCACGTGCCTCGGTTGCAGTTTGTCCCCGGCCCTGGTTGGGTCGTGCGGGTGGCAGCCACTCAATGTGTCCCTTTCACCTCGATGTTTCTCTCTCTCTCTCCCTCTCTCTCCCTCATGCTCTGAACAAAAAAAAAAAAGGAAAAATGTCCTCAGGTGAGGATAAAAAAAAAAAAAAGAAGAAAAACCATGTGCAACCCTGGCTGGTTTTGCTATCTCTGGGACTCCCTGGAAGAACTAGACTGATTAAGAAGTCTCTGGATGGGCCAGATCCAGGGGAAGAGAGCAGAGTGAGAAGAGAGGAGGACTCACAGCATTTCATGGCTGACCTGGGCAGAGGGCCTGGATAGGGATTTGGATTGGGGGTCTTTGCCTGGGATTGGGTACAGTGAAAGTTTCAAAATAAGTCAGCTAGGTGGATACATGGCTCTAGGTCCAACCCAGAAGAGCTGGGGGTTCTGAGATTAGTCTGTTATCCCAGGCAAGGCAGTGTATACAATAACAGCCCCCTTCCTAGCTAAAAGAGGTAGACTACTTTGTTATACATTGGGCTTTCTCTTTCCACAGCATTTCTGGCCAGAAACACTGTTCCCTAACAAGCCCTAAGGTCCCCTTAGCTACAATAGCACCCAAGGGTACCACTTGAAGGCCTTAAGAAGTGCATAAAATCACTTCAATCTAAAAACCACAGTCTCTTGATGGAGAAGATGGAAGAGCAGAGAAGGAAGGATAGAGCCTGAGAGGACCCTTGTAAGCAAAAGGGAACAGAGACAGAAACTTGAGGCTGACTTAGCACCTGTGCTCAAGGAGAAGTGTCAAGTCACCTTGGACAGGAGTAGCAGGGCCCAGTGACCAAGTGCCAGAGGTTGGCAGGGGTCAGGGGCAAGAAAAGACCACTGGTTTGAATATCTGGAAGGTCAGTTAGCTAAACCTGAGGTGTCACAATAATGTCTCGAGGGAAGTAGATGTGTGACAGCTCATTATAAGGCATTATACTGACATAAGAATTGGACAGTTTTGTAGGGCTCTGCTACAGTTGTGCTCTCCCCCACCCCCTCCTCAGTGTCCATAAGAGCTGTGTTTATCTATTTTATTTATATTATTTTTTGGTACATGCCCCTAGCAGGAACCGAACCCAGGACTCTCTGGTCTACAGGCCAACGCTCCAACCACTGAGCCAAACCAGCCAGGGCAGAGCTGTGTTTATCTAGCAGAGGAGAGGGTCCTAGCTTCTTGATCTTGCTCATGTTTTTGTTGGGCTGTGTTTTTGTTTTTTTTCAGGTGAAGATGGCCCCTCCCAAATGGCCCTGGAGGATTTGGCCATGTTCCGAGCAATTCCCAACTGCACCATTTTTTATCCAAGTGATGCAGTCTCTACAGAGCATGCTGTGTTCCTGGCGGCCAATACCAAGGTATTTTTAGGGAACACTGGTTCAAACAGGAAATGCTTCTGAGCTCTGCTACTGGTTTGGTACTAACGGTTGGATTTTTTCCTTTTTCTTTTGTCAGCATAAAGGTAATACATATTCATTATAGAAAATTTGGTTGTAGGATTCCTTTTAAAAATAGAACCATTACCCGTCCAGCCAGTGTGGCTAAGTGGTTGAGCATCGACCCATGCACTAAGAGGTCGCCAGTTCGATTCCTGGTCAGGACACATGCCCAGGTTGTGGGCCTGATCCCCAGTGGGGGGTATGCAGGAGGTGGCCAATCGATGTTCTCTCTCATCGATGTTTCTATTTCTCTCTCCCTCTCCCTTCCTTTCTCTCTAAAATCAATAAAGGGAAAAGGAAATTACCCAATAAAGGTGATTAAGCACATAAAACATGAACACGTTCAAAGACAAACGGTGCAGAGAGATGCCGAACACCACCTGATGGCCCAGATTGGGCAGGGGTCTGAGGCAGGGAGCTTTTGGCAGAGCCAAAGGAGTGGGCTCCAGCAGTGAGCTATAAAGTGCTGGCCTTAGACACACCCTGTGCCACCATTTTGTGACATCCAGAAAGCTGCAGAGTGGCCCATGGGACTTCACTGCAGACAAATACCCGAGGGTCCCCATCCTGTCTCTGCCCTCAGAAACAGGTGCAAAAGGGCAAGAGTATGACTTCTGCCCCGCTTGCCCCTCCTGAAGTCTCATGCAAGGGTATCAGATGAACATAACCTAATTTCTGCCCAGAATTCAGCTGTAGGGGCATCTAGGGGATGTAGTCTTCACCTTTTCAATCATCTCAACTATCACCAGACTCTCCTCACCACCCACCCATGCTCCTGTATAGGTGACTCTCTGCACAGTTGGGGTAGATTGTGGAAATTCCATTCTAAGCACTTGCAGCATGTTAGAGACATGGTTCTTGGACCTTTTTATTTTCAAACCTAAGTGGGCTTACACTGTACTTATTGTTCTATACTTGCTTTTTTACTTACTATATCCTGTTAATTGTTATATGCCTGTGCATACACAGAATGATCACATATGTGCTGGAGGATTCCATTTCTAGGAAGTTCTAAAGAGGCAAAACAAAGCTGTGGTGACAGAAATCAGAACAGAGATTGCTGCTTGGGAGGGAGAGTGACAGGAGAGAGACACAAGGGAACTTTCTGGGCAAATAAATGCAATCTGGATTCAGGTGATGGTTATGTGGTGTACGTATACCTTTGTCAGAATTTGTGGAGCACTCCACTGAGGTAAATTTTACCTCAATAAAAACACTGAATAGAATTGATTTATAACATTGGAATGAATTAACAAAAGCTATGTTCCTAAATTAATATATTAGTTTATAATGTATGATTTAAATATGTATGTAAATTTAAAACTTTAGACATTTGAGCCCTGGCCGGTTTGGCTCAGCGGTTGGAGTGTCAGCCTGTGGACCAGAGAGTCCTGGGTTCAGTTCCCACTAGGGGCATGTACCAAAAAAAAAAATACTTCAGACATTTGAGTATTTATACTTCTGTTTATGTGTTCAAGTTGATAAAAATGTATTGTACATCTTCTCACTGGGAAAATATTGAGTCACTTTATAATCCTGTGTTACGGTATTTCTAAGATTGAAGCATTACAGGCTATTGTGGGAAAAATTAACTGTTTAACATTGTGTTTTGACCTTTCTACTCAACACGAGCCAGTGCTCCTGCCCAGAATTTACGTTCTGTGGTGACAGAACAGGTCGGTATGTATTTGAGAAAGCTTACTTAAATCAGTGAATGTGAAAGCATGGAGAGCTTGTCACTGAGGGTATCCACCAGGGTCCTATATAAACTTTTGCCTGGCTCAGTAATAACCTGACCAGATGATACCTGACCTTTTTGCCAGTGGTTGTAGGTGCTTATCTCTTGCTCCAAAATGTGTGCTTTGTTATAATAAAAGAAACTGTTCAGTCCCAGTTCTCCCTCCCCACCTTTTTTTTTTTTTAGGTTTATTAGTTGGAAATTGAGTTTGACTTTCTGGTTTTTGTTTATACCCTAGGGAATATGCTACATTCGGACCAGTCGACCTGAAACTGATGTTATTTACACCCCACAAGAAATTTTTGAGATTGGACAGGCGAAGGTAAGACCTTAAGTTCTCCAGTGTCCTCTAGTGTCATTTCACATGCAGGGAACTATTCTAAAGCTAGCACTAGGTAATCCCCACAGTCTAGGCTTCATCCTTTGTTTAATATGTTTTTTTTTATTGATTTTTTTAGAGAGAGAGAGAGGACCGGAGAGAGAGAGACATTGATCAGCTGTCTCCTGCACACCCCCTACTGGGGATCAGGCCCACAACTCCAGTATGTGTGCTAACTGGGAATCAACCGGGACATCTCAGTCCATGGGACGACCAGTGCTCAAGTCACTGAGCAGCACCGCTGGGCAAGGCTTCATCCTTTCTTTGTTCTAGTTTTTAAAAAATCAGTTGTGACCTTTGCCTGCTTTTCCTCCAGAAGGAACATTCTACCAACATCAGCCAGAACTGAACTTCTCTCCTTTCCAAATGGAGTCTCTCTTTGTTGGATTTTTAAAGATAAAGCAATACAACCTGAAGGCACTTGAGTTGCTTGGCTATAACTTATTACAGCCTCAAGCTAAACAAAATAATAGAACCCATTATTTCAAAGGAATAACAGATCTTTGAGGTTCTGGTTTTGCATATTCAAGGTCAGGAACAAAAGGGAATAGGAACCATCTTGCTGCTGGCCATTATGGGGCCCTGAAATGGTTTTTGCACATTGGATGTGGCCTTACCTGCAGACCTGCTGATAAAGGCTAGCATCCTGGGCACTTTCTATCTCTGGCTTTCTCACAAAAGCCCTAGAAGCATGGATTGTTAGCAGCCCTGTCTTGTAGATGAGGTTCAGAAAAGGTGAGCAGTTTTCTCAGGATTCATAGTGAGCAGCAAGAGATCATACTTCATTGGAAGGTTTTATGCCCTACTCTTATAAGCCTTTTATAAAGTCATTAATATTCTTCTTAAATATGTGAAAAACCAACAGCCACTCTTGAAGGAGCAACAGGTGACATCCTACTTGATTACTAATGGCTAGGCTGCTCCAGAATTCATAGTTGGTAGTGCTCAGAATGACTATGTCTGAGCACTGAGTGGCTTTAGTGCTGTAATAAACGGTATATTCAGAACAGTCTATGCAACTAGGTAGCTGGCCAACACTGAATGGGAAAAACTACATTATTCACTTTCAGTGTTAACTACAGGTTTTGTTCTCTATACTCCCACATTTGAACTCAAGGCCATATGTTTGCCTGTGGGGCATGAGAGGGTTCTCAATGATAATCAAAGGTCTGCAGAGCTTTCTCATATCTCTCCTTTTTCCCTCCTAATATTTGCATTGCCCTGACAAAATAAATATCCTAATGGTAAAGAATGTAAGTTAAAATGTGTATGATAACATGCATGGCATAGATAACTCAAAGGCTGGGTTTTTCAAAAGACATAGATGTGTGTGTGTGTGTGTGTGTGTGTGAAAAAGCTAGGGCATTATCACAGAGAATGGGGTGGCTTAGAAGCCCTGAATATCTGTACTGTCAGAAATGGTTCTAAAGTTAGAGGGAAACCTATACAGATGGCTGAAATGAAGACTAATTCCAGATGCCTTTGGTTGGGGAG
Source organism: Molossus molossus (assembly GCF_014108415.1). Lineage (NCBI taxonomy): Eukaryota > Metazoa > Chordata > Mammalia > Chiroptera > Molossidae > Molossus > Molossus molossus. The sequence continues at coordinate 90,970,902 of NW_023425355.1, read as the reverse complement.
CTTTGAAGGAAACCAAACTCTGTGAGCAAGGCCAAGGACCCCTGTTTTTTGCTTGCAGCAGAGAGAGTGGTTGAGAGCATGGGTTTGACAATACATGGGCCTGGTTGCTAGTCTCAGCCCTGGGGAAGTTTCTCCTGCTCTGAGATTCACTTTCTTTGGCTGCAGAATGGGCCCACTAATGCACAGACCTTACAGAGCACTCGGGGTCTGCAAGGTACATGGCACAGAGCATGTACCAAATGCTCCAAAACAGTCCGTTAACAGGTTCATCAGTGGAGTTCAGTCTATGTGCTCACCCCAGCAAGATGTCCAAGCAGTCCAGAGATGGTGCCTTTCCAGACCCCTCAGTGGGTATGAGTCCATGCTCTGGCTGTACATGAGTTGTAACTCACTTCCAGCCCTCTGCCTTTCAGATCTCAGTTTCATATCCACCTTTTTTGTTAAAGGGTCATTTTGTATACGTATTGTGTAAGAACTTAGTAATTCGGCACTGAAAAATCATGAGGAAAGGTAGATGAATTTGTAAAACAAATATGAAGTGGGGGTTATCAAAAAGAGAATGTCATTTTTCGGTGTGTTTATTCAGCCCATTTTTATAGTGAATTATTAAGGAATAAAATTGGTAGAATCTGGGAAGAGTGGTGTAGCAGAGTGTCTTCCACTTTGAGAAGCACTCTGAGCATAGTAACCAAGCACTTTTGTTTTGCCGGTACAATACCAGGTCATTCGCCAGAGTGTCAATGACAAGGTCACAGTTATTGGAGCTGGAGTTACTCTGCATGAAATCTTAGCAGCTGCTGATGATCTTTCCAAACAAGGTGAGTTTGTTGTTGCTAAATGTTAACATTCCAGCTGGGGAGAGGTAGGACTTGGGCTGCCTCAGGTACCCCATTGGTCTTTTTGTTCTAAGTCTGCTTCATATACCAAGCTGGTTATTGCTGTTCTCCAGATATTTCTATCCGTGTCATTGACCTGTTTACCATTAAACCCCTGGATGCTGACACCATTATCGCCAATGCAAAATGCACAGGTGGTCGAATTATCACGGTAGAGGATCACCACCCAGAAGGTATGTCTTTTTAAAGTATGCTTTGGCAGGGTGTTTTTGTTTTCCTTGACTGGAGGCGCCCCGTGCTCCTGGGCATCACCTCCAGCCAACCACTTACCCAGCAACCTTTGTCACTGCTCTTTGCAAGTCTATCAGCTTAGGAGTCTCTTGCCCACCTACACTGGCTCCTTAAGGGTGGGGCTGTGCCCATACTCATTTGTGTGTTCCCTGCACAGTGCACAGTGCCTGGTCCCTGGGTGGCTCAGTGACAGCACAAATGAGTGTCTAACTCAGCATTGTGGGCAGGGAGGGTTCATGAAGAGCTTCACAGTTGCTCTTGAGTTTTGAATGATTAATAGTTTGCCCACCCCCAAAATGGTAATAGTGCCTTGAAGGCAGAGAACACTACAAATGCAGAAAAAGTATGTGTCAGGGAAAGGGGGCTGGGCGCAATGTTTGGCCTGGGAAGTTTAAGTGGGGCAGATAAGGGAATGAGGAGTTAGGAGCTTCATGTGTTCTCGTGTCAAGGGCCCTAAGAGCACACCCTTGATCCACAGAGAGTCTCTGGAAGCAGTCCCAGTACCCTCACAGCTGAGGTTTATTACAGGAAAAGGGCACAGCTCAGAACCCCATGCTTTAAACTCCCTCCCTTCCATGAGTGGCCTGCCAAGTACTCTCTTCAGCAGTGAAAAATGCATCATTGCAGACCCAGGGAACCCACTTGAGACCCAGCGCCCTGTTTTTATTGGGGGTTGGTCGTATGAGCCCCCTGTGCTAGGCATGTTCCAAATTTCCCAACTCCCAGGGGAAAGCAGGTGCTCTGACTAAACCACCCTATTGTGCAAATAGTCCAGGCACAGGGACTACTGCTCACTGCCCAGGTACCACCTGAGGGCCAACCTTAGAAGCAGCCCTTCCAAAACTGGTCGCCTCAGGCCTGCCAGTTCTTTTCTTTACAGTTCATTTGTTGGTTTTAATCGTTTTTGGGTTCCTGACAGTTTTGAGTATCTGAGCTCCACAATCCCCTGTATCCATGGAGCCCTGAGTGAGAGCCCCTACTGTAGGTGGGGCTGGGAGCAATTGGGAAACCTGCAATGTAGAAGAACTCTTCTGGCCAGTCAGGGAATGACTGCTTTTATGAGTCAATACTAGTGAAAAATCTTTCTCCCCGGGAACCAGCAAATTCAAAGGCCTGTATGTCATGGGGCGTTAAGGCTGACTAGCCGCTTCCAGAACAGAGCCTAACATCCTTTGCTTCCCTAGGTGGCATCCGGGAGGCTGTCTGTGCATCTGTTTCCATGGAGCCTGACATCTTGGTCCATGGGCTGACAGTGCAAGGAGTGCCTCGGAGTGGAAAGTCAAATGAACTGCTGGATATGTTTGGAATTAGTGCCAGACACATTATAGTGGCCGTGAAATGTATGTTAACAAACTAAAATAGCTGTTAGCTTCTCTACATTTATGCCTGTTGACACACTATCATTTAAATCTATATACTGTTTGTTCTTTGTTCTTAAAAGCAAAACAAGTTAACTACCTTCCAGTTACGCCATAACTACATATACAAGTGTAACTCTCATCTTTAAGTAATTAAAGTGGGTTATAAGATTTTAAGTAACAGAGTAGCTAACTAAACAACCACCTAATATCAATTTTTATGATGAGACTACAGATATCTGGGCTGAGGATCAACATAGGGTAAGAGTTTCTTAAATGTGTGGATTTTCCTCCTAAGTAAAAATGTGAACTGTAGACTGCAACTGCCTGGGTTGTGCAGCACTATAGCACCATGCTGCATACTGCTGTCCCAGGTTGAAAATTTATGTGCTGCCATCCTACCTGCAGCTTCCTGGGTATTGTGTGACAGCAGATGCCCTGGAATTTCATCTCCCCTCTTACGGTGCGCAGAGCAGCAGTGAAAGTTCTTAGATTGTCCTCTGCTGCTTGTGGTGACTAGTCTGTGAAGAGAGGATACAACTAGTTCTAGTCTCCACACTGCACTCTTGTGAGGTCTCAAATGGTCTCATTTGCCCAGTGACCAGACCCAAACTGTTAGCTCAGTTATATTTATCTACTGGTTAAAGTTAATAAAGCATTTAAAAACCAACTGCTTTATTCCATTTGTACCTTGTATGTGTGATTTGGTTTCTCCTGGATAAAATTTTCAGTAAGAAAAGAGCTATCTAAACTAGAAGGAGAAAGAGCCATGTCCCCCCCAACAGCCAACCCAGGAAAGGGTACTGGGCAGGAGATGCACTACTACAGAACAGTGTTTGGCCTGAAAAGCCATCCCTGAGCCGACTCCTTATTTCAGCTGTAAACACATAAATCATGTGGCTAGAATACAAGAAGAAAGTACCAGCCAGATAAAAATGGGTTGGAACTTCAGAACCTGCAACCCAGGTACACACCCTTGACCAGGAATCAAACGTGCTGAGCCAGGGCCAAAAAATAAATTTAAAATTGACTGGATGTGTCTGGTATATTATGGTCATTATTTTTATTGCCTCCATTAACTGGTCATCAGGGGGTCTTTGTCCTGGAATGTGAGGTAGAAACTGAAGAACTAGCCTGAGGACACTCCACAGTCTGGTTTGGGGCATACTCATTCCATCACAGAGCTGTAAAATTAGCATATTTAAATTTTTTTTATTTTTTATAAAACAAATAGTTGATATAATTAATACAAATATATCAAACAGCCCTGGCCAATTTGGTTCAGTGGTTAGAACATCGTGGATTGAAGGGTCTTGGGTTTAATTCCTGGTCAAGGGCACATACCTGGGTTGCAGGTTCTCGGATCCCCAGCCCTGGTCAGGGTTGTGAGGGGGGTGGGAGCAACCAGTTGATGTGTCTCTCTCACATGGATGTTTCTTTCCCTCTCCATCCATCCATCCCCCCCTCCCTCCCACTCTGTCTGAAAAATCAATGGAAAAATATCCTTGGGTGAGGATTTTTGAAAAAGTCAAACTGTTGAATTTTTTTTTTTAGCAAAAATTGGTTGATAAAGAGTCATTGCAGAAAGTTTAGAAAATGCGCCCTGGCCAGTTTGGCTTAGCAGTTAGCGTGTTGGCCCGCAGACCAGAGAGCCCTGGGTTCGATTCCCGCTAAGGGCACGTACCCTGGTTGCAGTTTGTCCCTGGCCCCAGTTTGGGTCGTGTGGGTGGCAACCAATTGATGAATCTCTCTCACATCAATGTTTCTCTCTCTCTCCCTCTCCCCTCCCTCCCGCTCCATCTGAAGATACGTGCAAAAATATCCTTGGGCCCTGGCCGGTTTGGCTCAGCGGTTGGAGCGTCGGCCTGCGGTCCGGAGAGACCCGGGTTCGGTTCCCGCTAAGGGCACGTACCTCGGTTGCAGTTTGTCCCCGGCCCTGGTTGGTTGTGCGGGTGGCGACCACTCGATGTGTCCCTTTCACATCGATGTTTCTCTCTCTCTCTCTCTTCCTCTCTCTCCCTCCTACTCTACCTGAACAAAAAATGGAAAAATGTCCTCGGGTGAGGATGATAAAAAAAAAAAAAAAATATCCTTGGGTGAGGATTAAAAAAAAAAAAAAAAACGCACATAAGCAAAAAAGATTTTTGTCTCGCTTAACCATCTCATACTCCATACAATTTTACCCACTAGAAGTATGAGATTTGGTGGTTTTAATATATTCAGAGTTGTTTTGTAACCATCATGGTCAATTTTACATTTGTATCACCCCAAAAAGAAACTCTGCACCACTTAGTAGTCACTCCACATTCACCTTCCCAGCAGCCCCTGGCAATCACTCATGTATTTGCCTATTCTGGACATTTATATGGATGGAATCATAGTATGTGACCTTTTTGTGTCTGGCTTATTTCACTTAATGTAATGCATTTGAGGTTCATCCACATTATAGCATCTGACAGAACTTCATTTCTTTTTAAGGCCATCTAATAGTCCATCCTCTGTATAGACCACATTTTATCCATTCATCACTTGATGGACATTTGAGTTGTTTTCACTTTTGGTCTATTGTGAATAATGCTAAGAACATTTATATTCAAATCTGTCTACATATACATACATATATATATAAAATATATATACATATATATAATATATATATACACATACATATATATAATATATATATATACACATACATATATATATATATATTATATATATATATATTTTTTAATCCTCACCGGAGGACATTTTTCCATTTTTTGTTCAGGTAGAGTGGGAGGGAGAGAGAGGAACAGAGAGAGAGAAACATCGATGTGAAAGGAACACATCGAGTGGCTGCCACCCGCACAACCGACCAGGGCCGGGGACAAACTGCAACCGAGGTACGCGCCCTTAGCGGGAACTGAACCCGGGTCTCTCAGGACTGCAGGCCGACGCTCTAACCGCTGAGCCAAACCGGCCAGGGCTACAGATATATATTTTCACTTCTTGAGTGTATACAAACCTAGGAGTGGAATTGCTTGGTTATATGGTAATTGTTTATCCTTTTGAATGTGTGTGTGTACATTTAAACACAGTTTTGTGAGGAGTGAATGAGACAATGACTGCTGCAACATTATGAACACAAACAAACCAGAATGTGTGTCCAAGCACTAGTACCACATTTGCTTGAATTTGGGTGTAAAATGCCCCTATCTGGTGATTCCTACAATAGAAAATGTAGATTTGATCCATGATTAAAGTGCCATTCTAAAAGCCTGAATTCAAGCCCCTACAGGTACTGGGAAAGAACAGCAAGACCTATTTTGTAATAGGCACTGAGAGGAGCTATGATCACTCAGAGAAAGGAGTGCCCCTGTGGCCAGCTTGGCCCAGGTGTAAGCTCCTCAGTGCAGAGTAGCCAAGGGCGGGGGCAGCAGGCACATGGTAAACTATTATAGGCGCTGAATGTTCCCTAATAGTTCTGGAGCCTTGGGGCTCCTGGCACCCTTGCCCTTGAGGCTTCAGAATGCCTCCTAGCTGCTCTGATTCCCATCCATGGAAGGACGGCATGCAGGGTGGGTGGCCTACTGCATGGCCTTCATCTCCAGGTCTGCTACTTGGGGTGGTGAGGCAGTGACTCGGTAACCCACTTTGCCTGTTTGTTTCATCTGTAAAAGGGTGCTGGTTCTGATGATGGCGGTAGTATCTATCTCATAGGGCTATGGCCAGCACTTTAGAAGTACCATTGAAGTGTCCCTATTGGGAGCTGCCCTGCCTTCCTGGCCGGTTTCTCCGCCCCAGCCCCTTCCTAGTCTCACTGGGATTGTCCAGGAATCAGCAGCAAATAAGGCCCGACTTGCCCCTCCCAGGCCATCCCTCCCATCTGCAGCCCAAGGTGCTCACACTCCCCTTCGAACCACCAGTGTTTTGCTGGTGCTCCCTCTACCCACCATTTGGCTCAGCTTCGCGCAGGCCTGGCCCCACCGGCCCCACCGGCCCCACCGGCCCCACCGGCCCCACCGGCCGGAGCGGGCGGCACTTGCATACCCTGGACACGCCAATCAGCGTGCGGGCGGTGATCCAGGCCACGTCATTGGGTTCTGTTCCGTCACTCATTTGGAACTCAGCCAATCAGCGCCTCCAGCGACGCGTTGGGCGTGGAGGGCAACACCAGAGGAGCAACCAACCACCCACCCGCCAGAGGCTGGCAGGGTAGGTTGCCTTCTCCCGGGCACTCCTGAGAAGAGGGTGGCAGCTGCCCAGGTCCCCAGGAATGCGTAAGACAAGGACACTGCTTCTAACTGCAGGCTGACCGGCAATGGAGAGCAGAGGTATGGCCAGAGAAGAGAGAACGCTAGGGTGGAATGGGGTTGGGGGTGTGATGGCGGTGTGGAGGAGTGAGGGTGCAGGGGAAAGAAAGGTAGTGGGTGGAGGTGCAGGTAAGGGGGGTGGTGGGGTGGGGGTGGGGAGTGCATTCCGCATCCCGCATCCTAGGCCATCCTGGACTCCTATAGGAGAAGGAAAGTGATTCAGAAACTCAGAGCTCCAAAGAAAGTGGGTTCTGGCAGCTAAGTTCTCCAGGTAGAGCATGCCCACCCACAGACACATCAACCCAGCTGTGGTTACTTGCCACAAGAAAGTAAGAGGGTTTCTTCTGTGTCCCTGCTGTGATACTTTGCCCTGCCGGGCCATGATTGGGATCAGAAAAGCAGTGGCCTGAAATTCTGGAATCCTGAAATGATCCCATGTATGGTTCTCTATTTAGTGAAGAAGACAAACAGCAGTTACAGAACACTCAGAGTAGGGACCCAGGAGTGCACCAGGGGGTATAGAGGCAGTGATGAAAAAGACCCTACCCTTAGTGTATGCCTGTACTCCTGGAGCATACTGTGACTGGACCCTAGTTTGGGGTCTAATGGCAACGGGGTAGTTAGCATTTCAAGGACAGTGGGTGTCCCCTTGGCACCTGCTCAAGTGAGTTAATGACACAATCCTCTAGCAATGGAACACCAATCCCAAGACACGGGAAAGCAGCCTACGTTCACCAGAAGGGGAGGCTCAGAGGGACTGGGGGCTTCCTGATGGTCAGCATCAACTGAGGCCAACCAGATGTCCCAATTCCAGGTTTCAGGATCCCACTCCTCCAACTTTTGCCCTACCTTTCACATGAGAAACATGGAGAGGCTGAGAATTCAAATGACATTGGGATTCTGTAACCCACACAATTAAATGTTCTGTTTGATTTTCAGCACTGTCAGCCCTGCAGATATAGAAGTGTGGAAATTTTTAGAGCTGTCATTGAGGTTCTCTGTCATACTATGACTTGAGCACAGAGTAAAGGAACCAGAGCTTGAATATAAGGGGTTGGTTACTCAGGAGTTGGAAGGCTGAAAATACAAAAAGGGATACTGAAGCAATAGAGATAATACAGGAAGAAGCTGCCGCCCCCAGAGCAAGGGGAAGAAGGGAAGACGTTGGTGTCATCGGAAATCTAGAATCAGGATGAGGGGCATTGAAGAGCCAGAGCCCAGATCTGTGAGGAGGGGCTGCTGCAATTTTTCAGGGGAAGCAACATCATCAGCTAAGAGAGGGAACAAGGTAATTTCCACAGAACCATCTTCAGATCATTAATTCTTTGATGGTCGCTCTCGCGCTCTCTCTCTCTCTCTCTCTCTCTCTCTCTCTCTCTCTCGGTAATCCTCACCTGAGAATAATGTTCCATTGATTTTCAGATAGAGTGGAAGGGAGGGAGGGGTAGAGAAAGAGAGAAACATTGATGTGAGAGAGGCATGTCAGTTGGTTGCCTCCCATACCTCAACTGGAGCCAGGGATCAACCCTGCAACCCAGGTGTGTGCCCTTGACTGAAATCGAACCCAAGACCTTACCGTCCATGAGCCAATGCTCTAATCGCTGAGCCAAACTGGCCAGGGCATGGTGGCATCTCTTTGTGGTTTATTTCAATGACAGTTTTTTTTCTAAAGTTTTTTTTCAAGTCTTCCTGGGCTTTTAAAATTATTTTTTAATTAAAATTATTTTTATCTTTTTTATTCCTTTTTTTATATCTTTATTTTGTTGTGTCTCAGAAGCCATTGAGGATTCCGGAAGTTGGAGTAGCTTTATACTACAATAAAGCAAACAATTTGTAAATATACATGAGAACTGCTCTCTGGTCTCATGAGAATTCAAAGGTAATATCAATCTGTTTTTAAGTACCCCCTTATTAAAAGGCCATTATCTTTCTCACCCTCTTTGCTTCTTATGTGCTGGCCCAAGGCCTGGGAGATATTCACCTGGGCTCACCCCTGACACCTTCCAGGAATCTCTGAGTGAGGGAGAAAGCCAGGCAGTAGATCATAGCCTGAAAAGGGGGGTCAGGCTTGGAATCCAACATCCTTGATCCACACCCTGCCTTGAACACTTAATAGCTAGTAATTCAGAACAAATTAATCAACACTTCTTTGTCCTGTTTTCCTCATTTCCTCATCTGCAATATAGGGATAACACTGCTACCAAACTCCAAAGGCTACCAAGAGGATGGCATGGATGAGTCCAGATGTGTAGCAAACACTCACAATCATTACTGAAAATTACATTATCTGGCCTCTGACAGTTACACTCTGGGAACATTGATAGGGCTACTCCTGTCTTTTTAAAAAATTTATTTATTTTTAAATTTGGTTATATATTTTTTTAAATATGTTTTTATTGATTTTTAGAGAGGAAGAGACAGGGAGAGAGAAACATTGATTAGCTGCCTTCTGCACGCCTTCTACTGGGGATGGAGGCTGCAACCCAGGCATGTGCCTCAACCAGGAATCAAATTAGCAACCTCTTGGTGCATGGGAGGACACTCAACCAACTGAGCCACACCAGCAGGGCTAAATTTGTTTGTTTGTTTGTTTGTTTGTTTATTTATTTAAATTTTTTCCCTTTATTGATTTTAGAGAGGGCCCTGGCCAGTTTGGCTCAGCGGTTAGAGCGTCGGCCTGCGGTCCGGAGAGACCCGGGTTCGGTTCCCGCTAAGGGCACGTACTTCGGTTGCAGTTTGTTCCCGGCCCTGGTTGGTTGTGCGGGTGGCAGCCACTCGATGTGTCCCTTCACGTCGATGTTTCTCTCTCTCTCTCTCTTCCTCTCTCTCCCTCCCACTCTATCTGTACAAAAAATGGAAAAACATCCTCGGGTGAGAAAAAAAAAAATAGAAAGGAAGTGAGAGAGAGAGAGAGATAGAAACATCAATGAACCCTGGCCGGTTTGGCTCAGTGGTTAGAGCGGCCTGTGGTCCAGAGAGGCCTGGGTTCAGTTCTCGCTAAGGGCGTGTACCTCCGTTTCGGTTTGTCCCCGGCCCTGGTTAGGTTGTGCTGGTGGCAGCTGCTCGATGTGTCCCTTTCACGTCGATGCTTCTCTCTCTCTTTCTCTCCCTCCCACTCTATCTGAACAGAAAATGAAAAAATGTCCTCAGGTGAGGATAAAACAAAAAAAGAAACATCGATGAGAGAGAACATCGACTGCCTGCCTCCTGATGCTCCCCACTGGGTATTTGGCCCACAACCTGGGCATGTGACCTGACCGGGAATCAAACTGGCGACCTCTTAGTGCATGGGTCGATGCTCAACCACTGAGCCACACCAACTGGACTATTTTTATTTTATTTTTTAATGTATTGACTTTATAGAGAGAAGAAGAGGAGAGGAGAGAAAGAAAACATCAATTTGTTGCTCCAACCATCCAACACATTCACTGGTTGACTCCCACACATACCCTAACTAGGGATTGAACCTGCAACTCTGGCACATTGGGGCAATGCTCCAACCAATGGAACTACACAGCCAGGGCAGGACCAGTCCTCCCTTTGACAGACCTGCTGATTCTCCATGAAGGTGGGCAGTGTCTTCAAGTTTAGATTGTTGACTCATCTTCAGCGGGACCTCTGGGAGTCCTGGGTGTGAGTCCTGGGTGAGGTGTCCCCTTCCAGGGTGGGTGAGTTTGCTCTGCCAAAAGCCCAGCAGTACTGCCATGACAGGGAGGGTAGTTCCTCTCAACCAGGGGTCGCCTAAGCCCCTCTACCTGTAGCCCAGTAAAGGCAGCCTCTGCTCATTGATGCTGTGGGTGATGGAGTTCTTGGCCCACTCACTCAGACCCAGGCTGGGATGGACCTGCTTCTTTTTATATACCTGTCCTTCTTTTTCTTTCTTTTTTCTTTTTTATCCTCACTCGAGGACATTTTTCCATTTTTTTGTTCAGATAGAGTGGGAGGGAGAGAGAGGAAGAGAGAGAGAGAAACATCAACGTGAAAGGGACACATCGAGTGGCTGCCACCCGCACGACCAACCAGGGCCGGTGACAAACTGCAACCAAGGTACATGCCCTTAGTGGGAACTGAACCCGGGTCTCTCTGGACCGCAGGCCAACGCTTCTAACCGCTGAGCCAGCCAGGGCGCTGTCCTTCCTTTTCTTAAAGGTGTCCTTTAAGAGCACTGGTTTTAGGTGGAATCTCAGTTCTGCTCTCACCTTCATAACCCTGAGTGCCTTGGAAACCCATCAGGGAAGCACCTCACTGGACCCCAGCTCCCCTCACTCTGTTTTCATTTGTTCTGTTTCCCCAGGGATTTCCCTCCCTTACCTTCAGGACACCTGTGCATTTAAACAATGTAAATAAACACTTCTCATTGCATTATTTCCTTATCTTTCTCCCAAACAGAACTACCATCCCTGGAGGGCAGGGACTGGGTGTCTGACAGTCACCACCACTAACCCAGGCCCAGGCAGCAATGGATCATATGACCAATACCCCAAGTCATGGTGATGGGCCAGCAGGCCCGCCCACCAGCCTGGGTCAATGAGCAATTGGCAAACAGTACTCCAATTTCTGCTCCAAGTCTCCTTACTCTCCTCACATCTGGGAGAAGGCCTCTATGCCCAAGAAACAGAACCCAGAAATAATCACTTGAGAGTTTAATAAATCTGATAATACAAAACTGTGTAACTTCTTTTTTTTTTTTTTTTTTTATCCTCACCCGAGGACATTTTTTCATTTTTTACTCAGAGCAGGAAGGAGAGAGAGGAAGAGAGAGAAACATCGATGTGAAAGGGACACATCGAGTGGCTGCCACCCACATGACCCAACCAGGGCTGGGGACAAACTGCAGCCAAGGTATGTGCCCTTAGCGGGAACCGAACCCGGGTCTCTGTGGACCACAGGCTGACGCTCTAACCGCTGAGCCAAACCGGCCAGGGCGAAAACTGTGTAACTTCTTGCATTCAAAAGAAGCAAGCCTAGTCTTTTAAGACAAAAGACAAAATGAGGGAAAATATTTGAAACATGTTACAAAGGACTAACAGTCCTAGTGTACAAGTAGGGTCTTTTGGGAAGACACTTATATAGTGTCTGTTAACATGTTAAATGCTTATAGGTCAATTCCACTTATTGCAGATTATCCTAGACCTAGAGGGAGATTGACATGTGTTCAAAATGCTGGTGGTTGCAGCATTAATATGAATAGCAAAAGAAAATGTGACAGTACATCAATTGAGGATTCATTAGGTAAATTATAGTACATGTATTTTATCAAATACCAAGCAGCCAGCGAAGAAATGAGCTAGACATTTGTGTACTGACATGCAATGATCTCAAAGATATATTACTATAAGTAAAAGAAAATCACAATAAAAATGTATAAAGTGTATGGTTTGTTTTTGTTTTTTTTATCCTCACCTGAGGACATTTTTCCATTTTTTGTTTAGATAGAGTAGGAGGGAGAGAGAGAAACACCAATGTGAAAGGGACACATCAAGTGGCTGCCATCCGCACAACCCAACCAGGGCCGGGGACAAACTGCAACCGAGGTACGTGCCCTTAGCGGGAACCGAACCCGGGTCTCTCTGGACCGCAGGCCAACGCTCTAACTGCTGAGCCAAAACGGCCAGGGCAAGTGTATGCTTTTTAAAACTATGAATAACTATGTTGGTGATTGCATAGAAAAATGTAGTTAGAAGAGAAACAAAACTTAACAATCTTGCTTAAAATAATGTTTTGTAACATTTTTCAATCATGTGCTTTAAGTATGCAGGGTGGTAAGGTAAAATGGTACAACCACTGTGGAAGGCAACTCAGCTGTTTCTTTTAAAGCAAAACATCCATCTCCACAGGACTCATTCATTGCACTCTTGGCACTTATGGCAGAGAAATGGAAACTTGTAATCACAGGAAGACCTGTGCTTGAATGTTTATAGTAGGTTATTTGTAGAAGCCTAAGACGGAACAAGCAACACATCCTTCAGTGAGTGAATGCTTGAATGAACACTGATTGATCCACACCAAGGACTATAGCCAGCAATACAGAGGAAAAATTATCAGTACATGCAACAGCTTGGGTGGACCTCAAGGGCATCACATGAGTGGAAAAAGCTCACCCCCGGTTACATATTGCATAGTTCCATTGATGTAATAGTCTTCAAATGACAAAATTGTAGGGATAAGAATACAATACTGGTTGCCATGAGTTGGCAGGAGGAAGGGAGGGGCTGTGGCTCTGAAAGGTCAACCGAAGGGATCCTTGTAAGGGAACAGGCTGGACATTGACAGCAGTGATGGTCACTTGAATCTACACGTGTGATGAAAGTGCACAGAGCTATGCGTGTGCATGCTCATGCACACACACATAAATGAAAATCGAAGCAGCTCTCGGTTGCCATCAGTGCCGTTTCATGGTGTACGATTGTACTAAGTGTTAAAGGTGCTGACCCTAGGGTACTGCAGGTCCAGAGGTCTTGGATGTTTCTATGTAACTTCCTTTGAACTTATTTCAAAATACAAGTTCACACGAAAACCACGCAAGCAGGGTGTACAGTGTCAAAAAAAAAAAAAAAAAAAAATGATTCACCCAGCTCTGTATGGAAAGTCCCTGCTTTCCCCACATTGGCACCTACCGCTCAACCCCACCACCCAGAAAAGAGCTCACAAAATTAAGCCAAGAGACTAGGGTAGGAGAATGGCTAGCTTTGATTGGGCAGAAGAACTGTCTGTCAGGACAGAGGAGCTACGCTTTCTAGGGCGGTCTGGGGGCGGGTCTCGTCGCTAGCCAAGCTTAGTTATTGGGGGAGCTAGCTTAAGGTGTAGGGGAGAAAGGCGGTACTTCTGGTAGGCGGGCTGACATCCGCCTCGGGCTTGGGGGCGGTCACTAGGCCCCTGAGACAATGCCTTGGCGCTTAGTCTCTGCCATCGCCCCTGGCACGGTCTCTGACTGGCAAGAGTTCCCGCTCCCTAGACCTGGGGATCTCTGCCCTTCCCCAGGAAAAAGCCACCCCCGAGTCCAAGCCCCGGTAGATTGTGGGGTCTCCGTCGGGCGGCCCTCGCCCGACCCCGGCAGCAATTATCCCACCATCCTGAGGGTGCCTGGCCCTCCAGATGAGCAGGAGCCTCCTGAGAAGGAAAGGAGGGCGGTGACCCCACTCGGATGGCAAAAGGCAGGGCCAATCCGGCCAGTCCTGGCCAAGGAGAGTAGCCTTGCTCAGAGCTCATGGGAGATTCCATCTTCCCAGGGCCCGGAATGTAACGCCCCCCCCCCCACACACACACACTCATGCAACTTGTTTCGGGGCCCACTGTGTTCCAGAGTCTCCTGAGTGTATCTGGACAGTTTTCTGTAAAGCATGGACTACAAACAAAAATAGACACACACACACAGGGGCCGAATATCCAGAGAGAGGTGGACACAGTTGAGCCCAGTCACCCAGGAATGTGCTGTCCACCAGAGGGGACTGTCCACGGTTCTGGAGATGAGGACGTCAGGAAGTAACAGTCTTCCCTGTGACACTTGGCAGCGGTGATTGTCCCGGGAGGGAATCCTGCTCAAGCATGCCTGTTGTTCTCCAGGACAACCTGAGGTTGCAGCCATCAGCTGTGCCTACCGGCCTCTCACCTGGAAAGGTCAAGGTGAGCCCTGCAGGGAGAGCTGGTGGCTTCTCTGGAAGGAGGTGTGATGCGGAAACATCCATCCTGGTAGTTCTCACACTGGAGGTTGCAGGTGCAAGACAGCACCTGGAGGGCTTGTTCAAACCCAGGGCACTGGGCCCGCCCCCGAATTTCTGATCTTCCAGATCTGAGGTGGGACCTGAGAATTTGCAACTCTCACAATCTCCCTGTGATGCTGCTGCTGCTTTTCCAGAGACCCCACTGTGAAAACCACTTCTCTGAAGGACAGGAACTCCTAGGTGTGTGCCCCCTGCCCTACTTGGGGCTGGCTCCTTTGCAGGGTCCCCACAAATCTGAGAACTGCTTGGAGGGTGCTAGTCCTTGAGAGATCGGGGGCTTCCTGTTGAGCAGCAGTCACCCTTCCCTGCCCAGGCACACTGCAGGGCAGGTCCACAGCCCAGGCTGGAAAAGGTATCAGGTTTGTGCAGGTGCTCAGCAATTCCCACATTGTATCTGATAACATCTGTAGGAGAGAGAGGGACAGAGATCAGATTTGTGTGCCTGGGAGCAGGGATGGAAAGGCCTCTGATGGGGCAGAGGAAAGCCCCAAACCCCGAGATCAGGGATGGGAAAGGAACGTGGGCCCCAAAGCAAGAACATGGATTTGGGGGCACATACAGACCAGAAAGTGGTTTTCTGCCTGGGAACTACCCTGACAGTCATCAAGTGTGTGGGTGTGGCCGGCCCTCTAGCTGGTGGGGAGCCTCCACCTTTCCTGCCGAATGTTCCTCACCAAGAGGGTCTCCTGGCTCCAGGGTGTCAGTGCCCAGCAGCACCACCGTCCAACTTTGGCCAGTCTCTGCAGAGGTCCCTGGCAGGTCTTACTCGGCTCCACAGTGGTCTGTCATCCAGTCGGAGTAGCAGGTGAAATGCATTGCCATTCACTGGCCACAATTTGTCCCTAGGACCCCAGCACCTGAGCGTATTCTGGGTGTGGGAACAGATGGTGGAGTAAACTTTGCCTTTGCCGTTCGTGTTCCATGTTTCCCCTCCTTGACCCCCTTTTCCTTCTGGGTTGTCAGGCTCTTCCTTGTGCACTGGTTCAAGCTATCTATATGTTAATAATAGGAGCCCTGAGTCACATCTTGCCACTGTTTTTTCCCCACTTTGTCACTTGTCTCTTGACTTTGTGGTTTGGGGTTTGTGTTTGGTCAGGCAGACAACTTTAGTTTCCGTGTCATCAGACTTTCCAGACTTTTCCTAATGGCTTCTGGTGTTTCTTGTCAGTTTGTTTACTTTAGACTTACTTTGAGTCCCCTTCTCCAACTAAAATTGTGTATTAGGCCTGGCTTGTGTGGCCCAGTGGATTGAGCGTTGTCCCATGGACTGAGAGATCCCAGTTTGATTCCTAGTCAGGGTACACGCCTAGGTTGCAGGCTCAATCCCCAAGAGGGGGCGTGCAGGAGGCAGCTGATCGATGTTTCTGTGTCACATCAGTGTTTCTCTCTCCTTAAAAAAAAATTTTTTTTTCAATGGAAAATATAAAATAAAATTATGTATTAGTTTCCTGTTGCTGCATAACAATCGCCCGAAACATAGCGCCCTGCTGCAACTAACACTTGTGATCTCCCAAGTGTCTCATGGACTGGATGCTAGAGGGCTTGGCTGGGGAATTCTGGCTCAGGGTCTGTCACAGGCTGTAGTCAAGGCATCAGCTGGGCTGCAGCCCTCTGGTCTACCTGTTGGGGGTGGGGCTGTGCTTCCTAGATCACTCACGTGACTGTGGCAGGGGTCTCAGTGTCCCCCCACAGGGCCTGGCCAGAGGGCTGCTCAGGGCAGGGCTTCCCCAGAGCCAAGGGAGAGGGGTGAGTGGCCCCGAGATGGAAGACATGGTTTTTATCACTATTTCTAAGTGACCTTCCTTCAGCTCTGCCTGGAGGGCTCCATGGTTCTGGGCTCCATATTTTTATGGGTCACACAGGTCAACCCTGGAACAGTTGACCTGGGCCCCGAGGCTAAGGCGACTAGATTCCATTCTTATGTAGGCCTCTTGGCTAAGGCGACTAAATAACTCCATTTTTATCATCAATGGACCTTCCTCAATATTTTTCCAATAATAGGTTCATTATCCCTAGAAGTAAAGGAATTTTGCCTAAGATTATAGTTGCCCCACTATAGTGTTGGGAGGTGTTTGCAGTTTCCAGTATTGGTGTTTGCAGACATTTGCAGGCATTCCTGAGCCCTGTGAATAATGCTAATTATCACTGTCACGCCCACTATTGTACTGGCCCTCGGAGGAAGGGGGGAGAAATGGAGGATGGGGCTTCTGTCTTTAAAATGGGAAGAACAAGGAGAATCGGGGCTGCTGATCTGAGGGGAGACTATGACCTCCGCAGCCCGCTGGCGAGAATAAAGCTCTCCTTTACAGTTTGGCTGTGCATCTCTGATTATCTTGCTGACACATTATAACACAGTGCTGGAGGGGACCACATAGGGTGAAGGGTGTTCTGTCCACAACAAATGAGAAGGCTCCAAGCAAAGTCCTTGCTCTTGAACCTGGGTGTCCAGAAGGGAGGATTACTAATCCCGCACAGAACAGGCCCCTCAAGAACTTGTCCTTTGTTGTAAAGTGTGTGTGTATGTGGGGGGGGCAAGTTCTAGCCCTGAGACCAAGACAGATAAGACCTGTGTTTGTAAGGGCAGGGAGGCTCTTTGTCTTTAAAGCTTTGTAAATAAAACACACAAGCCCTGGCGAGGTTGGCTCAGCAGTTAGAGCGGCGGCCTGCAGTCAGAGAGACCCAGGTTCGGTTCCCACTAAGAGCATCTACCTTGGTTGCGGTTTGTCCCCGGCCCTGGTTGGGTCGCGCGGGTGGCAACCACTCGATGTGTCCCTTTCACGTCCATCTCTGTCTCTCTCCCTCCCTCCCTCTCTCCCTCCCACTCTATCTGAACAAAAAATGGGAAAAAATGTCCTCGGGTGAGGATTAAAAAAAAAGAAAAACAACACACAAAAGCCACAGAAATGGACAAAAATGTGCCTTAGAGCCCAGGTGTGCCCACGGTGTGTGCTATCTGCCCTTTGCAGGGACATTTACAGCCCTGGTGGCAGTCCCAGCCAGTTGAGCAGCTTCAGGCACAGGGCAGGAAGCTCTTTCTCATCACTGCAGCCCTTGCCATCAACCTGTCAGTCCCCACCCAGGCTGGGCCTCAGGATGTCCCTGACCTCCAATGTCCTCACCCATGGCACAGTCTTGCCTCCACTCCTCAGTCCTTAGGGGCAGGGGCGGGGCAGAAGCCCTGCCTAAGGCAGGGGTGACTTCTCCCTGCACACAGTCAAGATCCCTCCTCTCCCCCCTGCTGTACCCTCCAGCCTTCCACCATGCAACCTTGGTGGGTGGGGGCAGGGCATGGAGAGCTGCAGGCCACACTGTGGAGGTGCAGGCTGACAAGCCCCTTTTCTTAATGAGGGTATCAGGTAGCTCTGGCCTGCGTCCTGGTGGCTGGGGGTGATGGAGCCAGGTACCAGCTTGGGGAGGGGCAGCTGAGCATCCAGTTGTTCAGGAAGGAGCTCCCACTGTGGCTGAAGGAGGCCCTTTGCATTTCGTTTCCCTGGAGACATGCCCGCCCCATGGTTCTGGCTGGGGCTCAGAGGTGATTTCCCGATGACGCGCTTGGTAGCTCTGAATTTGTCACACAGGGTCTGTGGGCGGTGAGTGCTTTCTTGTTGGCTCTTGCTGCTGGGCAACACGGAGGCCCTTGGTGACAGCTCCTGGCAATATCCGAGACTGCTGTGTGTTTCTTGAACCCAAGGACGGCGAGTTTCACAGGAGCCGGGCTCTCTGTCTCCCAGGAGCAGAAGCGGAGACCAAGGTGATGCTTGCTGGCCTTGCCTCAGGGATCCTGGCCGTGACTCCTGGAGACGATCAGCCAGGGTGTTGCGACACAGGGTCCCGGGGCTCCCCTGGAGATGCTCAGGCCCAGTGCAGCCCCTCACTCCTGGGCCACCTCATCACTGATCTCATCGTTCTCCAGCCTATGCCCGAGCTGAGCCACCTTCCCATCCCTCAGCCCTGGGAACAGTGAGGAGGGCCCACCTGCCCTGTAGTCTTCCCTTGGGGGCTGCCTGCCCACCAAGGCTGTGGAGGGCTGGACAGGCACTGGGTCCTCCCTCACCCAGCTGCAGGGCAGGCACCCTTTCCTGGGGGAGCTCCTCCTAGTGGCCTGCTCTGAGGATGGGCAGAGTCACAGCACCAGCCACACCCTGTCCCCATCTACGTTCTGTGGCCTTCACCCTCTCTGCCCGAGGACCTGGGTCCTTACCAGGGAGCATGGGATGTCTGTGCCCAGCCAGTCTTCAGTAGTTGTGCTGACCCAAGGGCAGCCTCTACCCCCACCCCCCCCCCGCCACACTGCTCAGTGATTTCCTCAGCCCTGTCCCCTGGCTGCAGCCTCGTTGGGCTCATGGACACCTGCCCTGACACCCCTGGTGGGTCACGGAGGTGGCCGAAACCAGCCTGACCTCCAAGCAGCACAGTGTCCTCCTACCAGGAATGCCCTCCCTGGAGATGCCTTGGGCCTGAGGAGGAGTCTAGCGTACATGACTGTCCCTGCCTTCTGGGGACCTGTCTGCAGCTGGGATGGGCTTGGGGCCCTGCAATGGGATGAGACTACTCTGAGCCTTAGATCGCTAGGTGCACACGAAGGTCCCGAGGCTGGCACCCAGCACCCGCATGCTCGCTGACCCTGATTTGATGGCTGCCCCTCCTCAGCCGCTGGTTCCATCCAGGTTCCCAGGGGACTGTCCTGGAGCACCATGGCCCCATGCCCTGCAGTGGGGTGAGGCTGCCCATGCTGGGGGGCCCTTTGGGAGCCCCTGGGATCCCCAGACTAATGTTCCCCTTGTTGACATGCTGGGACTCCCTCACTGCTGGGAGAGGTTGTGGTGCCAGCCCTACCCTGAGGGCCTGGTGCTCCTTGCTCCACCTGGGTCCCTCCCAGCCTCCTGTGGAGATAGGCAGCAGGGAGGGTCAGGTGCAGAAGTGTGGCTGGGGCAGGGGTGGAGGCTGACTGTGGGGTAGGGGTCAGCTCAGTCCTTGCTCTGCCTTGCCCTGCCCTGCCCTGCCTTGACTCAGGGCAGACAGGACCTGCGGGGAGTGGGGTCATGTGCTCCCAATAGGTTGACCAGCCATCTTCTCCCCTGATGGGTGAGCCTGGGAAGGCCTGTGGCAAGGACCTCTCCTCTTCTGGCACCTAGTGGTGAGCAGGTCTCAGGCGTGGGGCCTGGTGGGCCTGGTAAACCTGGGTCACCACCCCGTTGGATCTGGGCGGTGTCCAGGCTTCAACACCCAGTGTGTCACCCTGACTAATGGCTTGGGCCTTGCACCTCCCTGTGTCCTCCTAGCACCCAGGATGTCCTCTGGGATTTGCTCAGTGGACCGGCTGGGCCCCATGCCATTTGTCCCCAGCAGCATGGGATCCTGGTGGGTGTTCTTTTTCCTGGTGCCAGCTGCTGGTCCTCCACTGGAGCTCCTCACGGGGACAGTGCCCCATTCTCACTCCCTTGTTCCCCGTGCCTCGGCGGGTCTCAGGCTCGGGCCTGATCTGTCCTGTGACCTCTGTCCAGGGTGGTCTGCAGTGGTCTGTTTCCCCCCATTTGGGCATTTTCTGTCATTGCTACTCCACATGTATCACAGCTGCCTGGGTGTAATGTGGCCTCTGGGAGGGGTCAGGGACTCCTGTTTAGCTGGGCTCAGCTCTGGGGCTGTCTCCGTGGGGGTCCCACCAGGCAGGCAGTTGGGAGAGTATGGGGGCAGGACTGTCTCCTCTTGGAGGGGCCAGCCCAGGGAGGAGGCAGGAGGCTCTGGGTGTTTCAGGGAAGGGAGGTGTGTCCTGTGTGTGCAGAGTCCTGGGTGTCCAGTGGGCACAGGGAGAAGGGTGCCCCGGGAGGTTCTCTATTCTCCCACTGGTGCTGGACCTCTCTGGACCTGGTCCTGCCTCGTCCTGTCCCCTCTCCAGCTGGACAGCTCATAGAAGACTCCAGAGTGCATCTGCCTCCCTCCATCCCCAGCCTTGATGACAGTGAGAGAGAGAACTGGTAGCCTGGGGACAGGGCCTGACTTTTTCAGTCGTGTCCACTTTTCCCTGGGGCCAAAGTAATTCCTGAGACTGGCCACCCAGATCCTAGGGCGGAAGTCTAGCCCCAGGAGCAGTAACAGTGAAAATATACTGTCAATTTCCAGTCCTTTAAGGCCTTCAGAGCTGCTGGTGGTACATCCCCATGGAGCCATAGGATGTGCATGCCTTGGGCTGTCCATCCCTTGGGCTGTCTTCTTTTTTTTTTTTATTCCTCACCCGAGTATATTTTTCTATTTATCTTTAGACAGAGTGAGAGAGGGAGAGAAAGAGAGAGAGAGAAACATCAATGTGAGAGGGACACATCAACTGGTTGCCTCCCGCATGACTCTGACCAGGGCCAGGGCCAAACTGTAACTGAGGTGCATGCCCTTGACCAGAATTGAACCCGTGACTCATTGGTCTATGGGCCAAACCAGGCAGAGCTGAAAGAAGGTCACTTAGAAATAAAGTGATAAAAACCATGTCTTCCATCTCGGGGCCACTCACCCCTCTCCCTTGGCTCTGGGGAAGCCCTGCCCTGAGCAGCCCTCTGGCCAGGCCCTGTGGGGAGACACTGAGACCCCTGCCACAGTCACGTGAGTGATCTAGGAAGCACAGCCTCACCCCCAACAGGTAGACCAGAGGGCTGCAGCCCAGCTGATGCCTTGACTACAGCCTGTGACAGACCCTGAGCCAGAATTCCCCAGCCAAGCCCTCTAGCATCCAGTCCATGGGACACTTGGGAGATCACAAGTGTTAGTTGCAGCAGGGCGTATGTTTCGGGCGATCGTTATACAGCAACAGGAAACTAATACATAATTTTATTTTATATTTTCCATTGGAAAAAAAATTTTTTTTAAGGAGAAACACTGATGTGACACAGAAACATCGATCAGCTGCCTCCTGCACGCCCCCTACAGGCTGCCTGCTTGGTGCTGGAACCCCAATGGCTGAGTAGGCTTGTTCTCCAGCTCAACAGCTGGCTGTTGTGCAGCATGGGGGTTAAGGCAAGGGCACCTCTGGGCCTGACCAGTGCTGTCTGCTGCTTCCCCTGAAACTGTCAGAGGACCAAGTTCATGGGGGTGGTCAGGAGTGGTGCTTCTGGCCTCCACCCTTTGCCCCATCAGCAGGGTAGTCTTCTCTCTCCCTCCCTCCCCAACGGTGCAACTCAGCTCCTCCCATAGCCACCTACACTGCCCATAGTGCTCTGTCCAATGCCCCAATAGTCCCCAATTCAGGTGGTATAACCAATGGAAGTAGAGCTATGGTCTGCTGGGCCACAGGCAACTGCTGCCCCCTGCTGTGTCCGCAGCACTGCTGGAGCCCTTGGGAGGGAATGAGGGGAGTGGACAAGGGGCCTGAGTCCTGCAGTGTTGAGTACTGGAGCCATCAGTTGCTGTACAGGGGGCACCCCAGAGCCCTAAGGGGCTTTTGGGAGGGGAGTCCCCTTGGAGTTTGAAGGAAGTATTCCCAGAGCCCTGGAAAATACTAGGTGAAGACCTTCAAGCCTGGGACTCCCTTGGAGGCCCGGAGCCCTCAAAAGCCTTTGGGTTGGGGTGCCCAGAGTACTAGGGAACACTCAAGTGCCCTTATGGAGCTCCAGAGCTCTAGGGGGTTGCGTGTATAGAGCCCTTAGGACCATCGGAGGGGTGCAAGAGCACTCAGGCTCCCATGAAGCCCCAGGGAATGAGACCAAGCCTGAGGGGAGAGTCCTGGGATGGGAATCCGGACTCCTCAAGAGGGGGATGTCCTCAGAGCCCTGGGGCAGGAGACTTGAAGCCCCTTGGGTAGGAACTCTCAGCAGTCATCTGGCCCATGGTGATGAATGGATGTGGTTGCCCTTGGGGAATAAATGAAAAGGGAGATACTATGTCACGTGGATGTTGCCTCTTTCTCATGCCAGACACCTAAGGTAGAGAAACATACCTATCTAGCTTCCACCGCTTTCCTGAAACAGATGGAGACCAGAGACTTAGAGCCATTCTACTTGGAAGCCATGCCATCTTTCTTCCCTTCCTTGGGATGCCCCAAGCCCAGCTCCCCTTCTTCTCATGCTGTCCTTTTTCTCCACTCCAGCCACTCCAGAGCTATGGCATATCAATCTTGCCGCTTCCCCAGGCCCCTCATGGGGTTTGCTAGGGTCCACCTACCTCTCAATTGCAACAGCAGGCCCAGGTAATGCTTGTGAGGGGTTCCCCCTAACCTACTTGATTTGGGATCAGTTGCTGAAACAAGCTGTGTCACTGTGTCCCTCTGGGGTCCTGGTACACTAGCAACCTATTTGTTCTGCCCCTCCCCCTCATACAGGTTCACTGATCTGACCATCAGGCCTTATTGTCAGTGATGAAGCAGTATTCCCTGCCCCTGCCTACACCCCTCCCCCTGGAGCATCCAGGTCTGAGCCCTTGCACTGGGATGGTGAGGGGCAGCCTGGAGGTCTGGGGAGTCCATGCCACAGGTGGCTGTGCACTTGGGGATGAGCCAGGTGGGAGTGACTGGCAGCAAACAAGTGAGGCTGCAGCTGTGGGAGTGGTAAGAAAAATAGGCCTGACTGGTTTGGCTCAGTGGTTAGAGCGTCAGCCTGCGGTCTGGAGAGACCCGGGTTCGGTTTCCGCTAGGGGTACATACCTCGGTTGCAGTTTGTCCCCAGCTCTGGTTGGGTCGTGTGGGTGGTGACCACTCGATGCGTCCCTTTCACGTCTATGTTTCTCTCTCTCCCTCCCTCCCACTCTAGCTGAACGAAATATCGAAAAATGTCCTCGGGTGAAGATAAAAAAAAAATAATAGAAGTCATTTTTTTCATTCTTTTGTAAAAGCATGTGTTAGATTTAAGAAAACACACACAAAATGTGGGGAGAGACTAAGATACAGCAAAGAGAAATGACTAGGATCTGGGGGTAAGTGGGTCCCAGTCCCAGCCCTGACCTGAGCATGGGTGCACATGCTGGTGCTGCACAGCCACTGTGCCAGGTCAGAGGCTGGGGGCTGCTGAGTCCTACCATCTGCAGCAAGGAGCCAGTCAGAAGTGAGACAGTGATGCCAGGGCCCCGCCTGTTCTGGAAGCCCTGGCCTCACCTCTGCTTCCCACCTGCCCGCATGGGGCAGATGCCAGCCCCTATATGCTTTCCCAAACTTTGCTGGCAGCATACCACTAGGATGTACAGCCTCACACGGCATTCTACCCTGGGTTTCCTTAGTACCCACTTTAAAAAATATGTGTAACACTTGAAAATTATGAAATATCCATGACATAAAACTTGGAGATAAACAAGAATAGTCAGGCCCTGGCCAGTTTGCCTCAGTAGTTAGAGCATCAGCCCACAGACCAAAGGGCCATGGGTTCGATTCCTGGTCAAGAGCACATGCCTGAGTTGCAGGTTTGATCCCTGAGCCCCACCAGGGCCATGTAGGAGGCAACCAATCAATGTGTCTCTCTCACATCGATATTTCTGCCCCCCCCCCTACTCTACCTAAAAAAAATTTATAGAAAAATATCCGTGGGTAAGAATTAACAACAGCAACAAAAAGAAATATAGTCAGTTGAAGAATCAGATTACTCAGAGATGATGGAGCATTTCAGGGTACTGAGAGCCTTCCCCTTGTCATTAAACAACCAGCTTTCCAGAAGAAAAGGCCCACCGAGTACATGCTGCCCTTCGACACCGAGGTTGACATCAGCTCTTCCTGGTTAAAACATCTGTAGCCAGCATTGTGCATGCAGCCTCACCCGCATTTCCAACTAGGCTTTCTATACCCTCTGGTGCCACAGTTATTTTCATAAGTAGTTATGAGAAGTCTGGCGGTGGATTCCGCAAGCAAAGCACAAACGTGTCTGTGGGTAGAATGTGATCCCTACCTCAAGTCCAAAGCAAAATGGGAGAACCAACAAAACCAGGTTGTGATCCTAGAGACCCAGGGTGGAGGCCCCACACAGAGGAGCCCAACCCCTCCCCCAGCAGGAAGAGCCCACACATTAAAAATAAACTGTCTTTTTATTGTGTGTCCACGAAAACAAAAGTCAGGGTGGCCTTTGGTTAATCCCCCCAACAAGGTGACAAGAACAGGAGGCATGCAATGACAACAACTATGTTCTCCTCTCCAGGAAAAGGGTCTTACCCTCCTGGGCCCTAAGGGTCAGAGGCAAGCAGGGTCAGGAGGAAGGCCCACCCAGGCCCACCATGCTCCAGAAGGCCTGGGTCTGCTGCCTCCATAGCAGGACAAGGCAGGACAAGGCAGGACAAGGCAGGGGGAGCAAGCACTGCCCCAGGCCATGCCCAGTGCCCTCAAGTTAGAACACACAAAAAAGCCCCCTCCCCCCTCCCCCAAAACACACTGCTAAGGCAGTTGGCCAGCACTTCCAAGAGCAGCTGGCCACCAAGCCAGCCAGACCCTCAAGTGTTTCCTTAGAAGGGGTTGCCATCCTCAGCCTGCATAGAGTAGTAAACCAAGAGCAGGAAGGCAGCAAAGACCAGAAAAAGGAGCAGCTGGCCCCAGAGTGGGACCTGGCGGTCCTGGCCCAAACCAGCCCCAGCAGCCTGCTTTTCTGGCCGGATGGCACGGCGGGCAAGCCATGAGGGTGGGGGAGATGAAGATGAGGACATAGAAGAGGTGGAGGAGGGTGTAGGATAATAGGACAGGCCCAGGGTGCTTCTGGAGACGTTGGAAACGGGGCGGTAGTGCGCGATGCTCTGGTAGGCACTGTCCCGGCCATACACGGGGCGTTCCCTGAGGCAAAGAGGGGAATAGATGGGCCAGGAGGGCCTGGGCCCAGAATCAGTCCTGGTCCCTGGCCCTCTCCACTACTCACCTATCCTTGCCCTCCTCTTCTGAAGAGAAAAAATTGTCATCACGAACCTAAAGAAGAGAATCAGGGCGAAGAGACTGACTGGCTGGGTCAGTGTGGTCCTGTCTTATCTCAGTCCAAATTTCCCTGGCTGGCCTATTCTGGCCACTGCTTAAAGGCCAGGGCCCTGCCCGGCTCCAGAACTCTTCTGAGTTCCTGGCCTTATGTTCATGCAGCTTTGCCAGTAACTGTCTGGGCTGCCCGCACCCTACTTTCTGTCTCAAGATTCTCAGAAAGAGCTCAAACCTAGGTCCTAAGCCAGGGTGCAGAGCATGTCCCATGTGCTCTAGTCAACCAGTTCTGACAGCCCCCTTCCCCCAAAGAAAGGCCCTGACCAGGCAGGTGTCTGCTGATCCCATTTCTCCCTAGAGGCTTGAAAGCCACCATTTGCACCCAGGTGCCCTCTTGATTTATCCAAACCCAGCTATGATCCCCTGAGGTTGTACCCAAGTACAGGGTGCCCAACAACTAACTCACCTGGTGGTGAAAGGTGTCAGCATCTGAGAGTGAAGCGGAGGGCTGGCGGAAGCCCTTGGATGTGCCCCCAAAATCAGGCTCCCCGTAAGTCCTGGTGCTCAAGTAACTCTCCTCATAATAGTCATCATTATAGCCTTGGGGGGGGGGGAGACAGTGGTAGTAGAGGGGGCAACGGTATCCCCCACCTGGCCCAATGGCCCTCATCTGAATCCCATTTGGGACCTGTGACACAGTTTCTCCCCTCCGGCACTGGTGAGGGGCAGTGGGGACTGAGGTCTCAGGTTCTCCCTGACACTGGGGTACCTGAGGGAATGGAATGAAGATGTCAGGGCCCACCCCACCGCTGCCTTACCCTTGCTCTGGTAAAGTAAGGCATCCTCTTTCTTGGGCAGGTCGTACATATCCGAGTCCACCGATGCTGAATTTGAGTCTAAATGGTGGGGGAGCAGGACCATTTGCCCCCAAACTCTTTTCCCCATGCCCCTCCTGTCCAGCGTCCCTGCCACACCCGCACAACCCAACCCTCCCTATTGCCCAAACCCCTTTCCCACAGGTGGCCAGGTGGGGCTCTGGGGTGGGGGGGCCTCACCGGAGAGCCGATAGGAGTATGAAAATGCGGACGAGTTCGGGGGCGAGAGCCTCCGCCTCTGGGTCTCATACTCGAAAATTTTCTTTTCGTAGAGCTTGCGAGTGGAGCCTGGCCAGACACGAGGTGCGGGGTGGTCAGGGAGGTGGGCCCGGAACCTGGGGAGGGAGTCCCAGGAAGGGGCGCGGAGTGCGGGCTAGGGCCCGGGAAAGGGGAGGGCGCCGCCCGCCCGCCCGCCCGCCGCCCGCCCGCCCGCCCGCCGCCCGCCCGCCGCCCGCCGCCCGCCGCCGCCGCCGCCGCCGCCGCCGCGTACCCACTACAGGCCCGTGCGGAATGTTGTACTGGCGCAGCACAGCGGCCAACTCAGCGTCCGACAGGACCGCGTAGTCATCCATGGCGGGTGGCGAGAACCTAGTAGCAGCCCGGGTCTGGCGACACAGGCCTAGCTACGGTTGCCTCGAAGCGCAGCGGTGGCAGCGCGAGTGCCTCGGGAGCGGCAGCACACGCGTCACGCTCGCGTCACGCTCGCGTCACAGTCGCGGGCTGCGCGCGCCGCGCAGGGCGGAGCCAGTCCGCTAGGATGCAACTGCACAGACCAGCACTGCCTTGGGAGTGGGCGGGGCGGAGCTGGTGAGCCCAGACATCACAAATGGGCGGGATTGGCTAGAGGCGAAAGAGGGGCGGGGCGAGGGGGGGATGAGCGGAAGCCAAAGCAGCGCATACGGGTTGGACTGTGGGAGCAGGGGCTGAGCGCCCAGGGGAAAAGGCGGGGTCGACAAGCAAAGCGTCACACACTAGGGAGTTTAGGCTAGACGTGAGAGAGGGGCGGGGTCTGCGTGCGAGGGAAATTAGAGTAGACTCGCCAGTACACGGAGCGGGGTGGGACCAGCGAGCTCAGACGTCACCCGCTGGTGTGTTCAGGCGAGAAGTGAGGAGGAGTAGGGCCCCAGCGAGTGGAACCGGCAGAAACCGGCCTGGGGGCGGGGCGGGGCCAGCGCGCAAGGCAGTGCTTGCCCTCTCTGAGTCACGTGGACCCTGCCTGTTCCCCACAGTCCCCGCTGACCCCGGGCTCCAGAATCTGAGGTACCCCCGCTGCACCCCAGCAGGCCGCCCGGGCAGTTGCGGGAAGGCGCTCGATCCAGAGAGTGCGCGTCCCGGGCCAGGCGCTGCTGCAAGTGCTTTGAGCGGGCACCTGGGAAGCGGCCCCAGGTAGCTAGGCTGTCCCCCCAGGCCTTCCCCCAGACCCCCCTGTTCTGGCCGGCGGGCTTTCCGCTCTACATAGCTCTGGCCTGTGCACCTGCGCCCCGCGGTCCCCACCGCTTCCCTCCCTCCCTGCTCCACCCAGGAAGAAATGGGGCACTGGGCCAGGAGACTGCCAGCACTCTATGAGCAAGCAGCATTGGAAGGGTCTGGGCATGCCAGTGGGCACTGGCAAGAGGGTACCATGTGATGTGTGCACAGACAGCAAGTGTCTGTCTGCCTGGGGTTGCTGTCCACCTTGTGCACTAGGGTTTTCCTCTTGTCTGAATGGCCCCTGAGCCCAGTGTGACCCAGGAGGTGGCCAGGTAGGGAGCCGGGGGGGGGGGGGGCCCTTCCAGACCCAGAATGGCCTGCTGAAGGCTTCCAATAAGGCTTTACAGGCTCTGAGCACCAGGGTCTGGGTGGGTTTCAGTGCTGTGGCAATGCAGCACACCCCCTCCCTGTACAGGGGGCCCAGGTACTGTGGGGAGCAAACCACAGAAAGCACCAAGACTGGGCTGTCACTAGGTGTTGATAAGGCCTTTGTCAATAAAGAGCTGCCCAGTGGAGATTGGAAAACTGTCCCATGGAAATTTGAAACAGACAGCCAGTGGAGTGTTGGGCCAACTGAGGTGTCCTTCCCTGGGCAGGCCTAGAATTGGGTACATAGGGAGATGAGTTGCTGTCCCTGGTCTCATAGATGACAGCTGGTGATGGATGGAGAGCAGAAGAGAGGAGGACTCTGGTTCAGACTCAGGCTGGCTGGCCCAGCTGGTGAGGGTCACAGATCAGTTCTCCATGGAGGGGAGAAGAGGTCACACAGGGAGTAGTAAAGAGATGGGGCCCTGGATTAACCACACACAAAGACCCTCAGAAGAGTTACTGTTGACTTGGTTTTAAAGTAAAGGTGGGAACTGCTGTGTCTCTTGAAAGATGAGGAGGAGGTGTGTGGGTCCCCAGATATAGATATGTGTATGGCTTCAGAGCAGGGAGATATGGTGTTTGGGCTCTGGTCTGCTCAAAGATTGCCTCGTGGAATTTTGAGTTTTGGCAAGATCAGATTCCCCAGCACCTCTCCAAGCCTTCTTCTGTAATGTTGGCCCAAGTCCCAGAGGCCCAGTCTTCCCCCATGCCACCCCTCCCTGTATGCATCCAAGCTGTTTCCTTATGAGGTCAAGGAATTCTAGGTCTGCTTTCTCCCCAAGGAACACCCCCTCCCCCAGCACCTGCCTCAGCACTCTGCCTATTATGTCCCCCACTGTTGTCTCACTTTGAGGTTCCACCACAGATGGAACTAAGAGACTGAACTGTGATGGTCCCCTGTGCCCACCCTGTGGGCTCCTGAAGCCCAAGCACAGCCCCACCCACCCCAGACCACCAGAAACCAGGGACAGCCCTTGACCAACAGAGCTGAAAGGCCCTCTGCCTCACCCCTATCACATAAAGGAGAAATTGGTAGACCAGAGAGGGAGGAGGCCTGCCCAAGGGCCGCAAGTGCAGCGATTCATTCATGGACTGTTCCTCCAGCCGTTACCTAGCCCTTGTGCCAATGACTTGGACAGTATGGCCAAGCAGGGGTTCCAAGTCCTCAGAGGGGCTGTTGGAGGAAATCTGGGGCCTCCATGGGAGTCTTCCTGGGAAGGGTGGGCAGAATTAAAGGAGAAGAGTTTTTATGGAACTACAGCCATGGTGAAAGGGCTAGGAAGGAAGCCACTGAGTCCAAGTCAAGAGTAGGAAGACAGTTTCTCCTTTAAGAATGGGGAATGGCTTCTAAGCAGTATATTGTATAACTTGCAATCCCAGCCAGATCGAAAATTGTAAGGAAAAATAATATCGACATGAATACATTTCTTTGCATTGACGTCCAGAGACACGATTGTTCCCTGAACTATTAATGTTTTCCGTAAGATCAGAATTTTCTCAATACTTTAGCGCTGGACAAAACTTAAATTTTCAAGGGTGTTAGAGATCCTTAGGGTTTTACCAATATTTGAATGCTTTGAAACAGCTCAGATAGTAACAAAAGTCATAAGATGGTGATTATTGTGAAAATGTATGTGTGGAAGATAATGTAAAACAGTGAATGGTTAGCTAACCAAAAGCCTCTAAAAGAACACCTTGTGTTCCAACCCTAGAACATAGGTTCATCTAGGAGCTGTTGGCACAGCCAGTTGAAGAGTCAGCCTGCCTTGGCAGCAGGAGGAATGGAACTGATTCTAGTGGTTTTCCAAAACCTTCAACATGAGGAGAAAAGGTCTTTCATTTATGACATTAAAAAACAAACAAACCAGGAAATAGCTGGTGCTGTACAAATCTTTGTTTCCCCTAGACCTGAAAAAAGTAGAGACCAAGAACTGGATGTGTGGAGGAGGTTTATATGGAGGGGGAGGGAGGCAGAAGTGTAAAGAGAGGATTCAAATGAAAGTGGGGGTCAGGAAATCCAGCCACAAGACCACTGTCTCCTTCACACCCCCTCACCTATTGTACCCCTGGCAATGCCTGTGGTAGGTAAGCTTCCCTCCTTGAAGGACAGCCATGGCCATGAGCTCCAGCACAGCCACCTAATGGGCCTGAACTCAGGCCACTCATCTATCAAGTGATGATAATCCACTGCATTCTCCAGTGGTGGTTGTGGGGATCCCACCAGAGGGAGCAGTGAGAGATGGAAACCCCAGCACTGCTAGGAGACCCCACCATGGGTCTAGGTAGAAAGGTCATTGCTAGCAGAGCTACCAAAGGTAGCAGTGGATACAAGGGAGGGTTGGAGGGTGATCAGCACCTTCCCATTTGTGTTAAACTGTAGATCACCAAATTAATTTAGCAGGTGTGACCAAGTTTCTTCCTTCCTCTCCCTTTATCCCTTCCTCTCTTTTAATAAAGTAGAATAGTAAATACCAAAGTGTTTTGCGGGTACTAAGGGACGGTAGTTTTGTGAAATGTTTGTTTCAGGTATTTGTGTCAGTCTGTGTGTACGTCTACACATACTGGCTCAGGATATTAAAAGTGGTTCTTATTGTGAGCAAAATGTTAAAATGGCACTGCTTTATGTGGTCTTCCTCAGAAGTAACATTTAAGCTGAATCTGAAGCTACCAGGAAATGGGCACACAGAAGAGGAAGAGGGAGCCTGGCAGAGTTAGGGCGTGGCTGTACCCATCCAGCTCACAAACATGGCTCTTTGGCTGCATCTCACTGTACACTCCCAGGCTTGGGGACTGCACCTGATCGTGCTCCTAAGAATTCAGTACAGTTCTGCTGCAGTGGGCAGGCCTGGCACCCAGCAAGGGCCAAATCAGTGGCAGCTGGATTGCTTGCTCATCCTTGGGCTTGGGTCCCTGCCCCACTGGGGCCTTGAGGGTGGTAAGCATTCAGTGGACACCTGCATAGTCCTGTTGTTCCCCTCCACCCCAAAGGGCAGAATTCTTCTTGCCTGGCCAGTCCAGGCTTGGGGCAAAGGCAGGGGCCCGTGACTGTGGGTGGCTCCCTGGAGGAGGTGGCTTTTCGGGCTGTTTTGAGACCTGGCCCTGCAGAACCCGCGGGCTCTTTAGATGAACCCAGCCCCCCCTCCTCAATCAGCCTCGACGGGTAGTGAGCTCATCGAAGTGGGGGGGGGTACTTGAGCTCACGGCGCGCCCCCGCCAGCCCCCCTTCCCCACTCCTGGGCGATTTTACCAATTAAGGCTTTTTCGCCGGGCCGGGCCGGGCTGGGTGCAGGGCGGGCGCGGGGCGGGGGTGCGGCCAACAAGAAGGCAAGCGGCAGCGGCCCATTCGAGTAGAGGCGCGGGGCGCACAGCAGACGCCAACGGAGCCCCGAGGCGCCGGGCGCGGGCGCGAAGGCCAGCCGGGCGCCACCCTGCGGTTGCGGACTGCCCACAGGGACTGCAGGTGAGGCATCGCGGCGGGTCTCCGCGAAGGACCGTCACTGTGCCACTCGCGGACTCGGGGTGGGGGTGGAGAAGGAGAGCGGAGAAGCCCCGAAAACGCAGACGCCAGCATGCACCCAAGACCAAGCCCAGTGCAGCTGGGGTGTGTGGGCGCTGTGCTCCTGGGAGTGCGGTACCCAGAGACTACTTTCCCTAGTGTACCTGTGAAGCTGTGTCTGTACTCAGGGGTGTAGGAGCCCAAAGCCACTGGGGTTCCTGAGAGAGAGGGTGTCTGAGCGCCTGGCAGGATATGGGCTCATGTGGCTGCCCATGAGCTGGCCACTGCATAACTGGGTTTTAAAACAGCCCCAAGAGCAGGAAATAGTGTGGGCTGAAGGTGAGTGGCCACCTGGAAGGACACTTAGAAGCCAGTGTGCCCCCTAGGAGGTTCTTCGCTGGCCCCAATCCTCAGGGCACCCGCTGCCTTGGGCACAGGGAAGCTGGTCCAGGGCTGCTGCACTCCATGGGGGCTGGGGCAGGGCTTCAGCCAGGTACAAAAAGCAGGATTTCCTCAGACAGGCCAGGTTCCTCGGCTGGGCCCTGTCCCAGATTGGCTCTGAGCTGAATGTTCACTGCCAGCCAGGATGTGAGCAACAATGTACCCAGATTCCCAGGTCCAGGAAAAGTAGGTGAAGTCCAATGGCAGGCCCACCAGTACGTGCTCTAGGCTGCATGGTCAAGGTGGGAGCTCAGGAAACTAGTGCCCTCACCTGCAGCATCTGGACTTGCCTTGGCAAACCAGATCTCTTCTCACTGTGCCATTCCGATGCTTTCTTCACCAGCTGAAGCACCCCTGTGGGAGGGCCTGGCCTGGGGTCTCAGGGCTGGGGGTGGGGTGGGTGGGAGTGGGGCGTGTCTAACATCCAAGAATCTACTCCAAATAAGGGAAAATATGAAAGAGCTGGATTTAGGCTTCCAGACTGCCTGATCTGGGGGCTTTGTGATGAGACGCCATCTAGTGGTGATACTATGTACCCTAGGGACAAGAACCCTCTACACCCCATCCCTGTCTCCCCCAGATAGGGAAAGCCCAGGGCTGGAAACCAGGACACCTAGCTTCTGTCCACCTTTCTCTTGGAGTTGACTACTGGTCAGTTCCTCTGACTCAGTTCCCCTATTATCTGAAGATTAAGAAATGAACACAGATGATCCAGTTGGATGGCACTTAATGAAAAGAAAACCAATTGTTGATGTAATGCTGTCCTTGGGAACTTGCTTTCCAGTGAGGCAGGGGGAGAAGAAGGACAATTTAGCCTGTCTTGAATGGTGCCTGGCAGGGAGGGGTCCATCAGGGTTCCCCCTTCACAGCTCTCCCTCCCACCTCCAATCCAGTTCCCAAGACACAGGTATGGAGTTTTGTGCAGGTGTGGTTGAAAATGCTCAGGAGA
The DNA here is from genome assembly GCF_014108415.1 of Molossus molossus. Taxonomy (NCBI): domain Eukaryota; kingdom Metazoa; phylum Chordata; class Mammalia; order Chiroptera; family Molossidae; genus Molossus; species Molossus molossus. The sequence continues at coordinate 90,937,952 of NW_023425355.1, read as the reverse complement.
GGGAAGAGTGCACAGGAGGTGGGCCTCAGATGGGAAAATGGCATTTGGAGTCCCTACCACACCACCATTGGTGGGAAAAACCAGTCAGGTGACAGATAACCCCAAAGTGAATGTGCTGGGGGGCAGGGAAGATGCCAGCTGGGACCATAGCCCCAACGTGGATAATACAGACAGTCATGCAAGTCAGCCATATTTGGACATGACATGCTGGCTGAACCAGGGCCTGGTGTCCCACTGGTCTTTAGCAGAAATTATAACTAGTCTGCAGCTCAATCTAAGAATCGAGCAGGAGGGACAGAGACTTAAAGAAGTGGACATCCTGGAGAGGCGAGGTACATGGGACTGGGAGGACTAAGCCCACTCTGGGGATGAAGCCATGGGTAGGCTGGCTTCTCTTGACTAAAGAGGATGGTAGTGAGTGTCTCCAACAGGCCTCTTGCTGGTGTCTGTCTCCCCACAGCAGCCTCTTCACTATCTCCAGAGTTATCTATTAGAAAATTAATTTTGAGCCTTGGCCAGCTTGGCTCAGTGGTTGAGCGTTGGCCTGCGGACCAGAGTCCCGGGTTCAGTTCCTGCTAGGGGCACGTACCACCAAAAAAAAAAAAAGAAGAAGAAAGAAAAAATTAATTTTGACCAATGGTTCACCATTGCCCTGGGACAAAGTCCAGGCTCCTCAGCCGGCCTTGGCAGCCTTCTGTGGTTTGTCCTCCTCAGTCCCCTGGGGCCCCCTGTTCTTGGAGGGGGGCCTTTGCACTGCCACAGCACTGAAGCCCACCCAGACCCAGGTGCTCAGAGCCTACAAAGCCTTATTGGAAGCCCTCAGCAGGCCACTCTGGGTCTGGAAGGGCCCCTCTGGACCCCTGCCTGGCTGCCTCCTGGGTCACACTGGGCTCAGAGGCCATTCAGACAGGAGAGGAAAACCCTAGTGCCCCAGGTGGACAGCTACCCCAGGTAGACACTTGCTGTTCGTGCACACATCACATGGTGCCCTCTGCCAATGCCCATTGGCATGCCTGGCCCCTTTCAAAACTGCTTGCTCCTGGAGTGCTGGCAGCCTCCTGGCCTAGTGCCCCATTTCCTCCTGGGTGGAGCAGGGAGGGAGGGAAGCGGTTGGGACATGCAGGCGCAGGTGCACAGGCCAGAGTTGTGCAGAGCGGAATGCCTGGCCTGGGGCTGAGGGTCTGGGGGGCAGTCTAGGGTCGGGCCTCTACCAGTGGCCACTTCTTTGGTGGGGTGCAAGTGTTCAAAGTGCTCACAGCAGCGGCTGGCCTGAGACCTGTGCTCTTCAAAAGCTCACCCTTAGGATCGGGCCCCTTCCCGCTTCTACCGGGGCACCGGACAGGGTGTGGCTGGGGAACCCCAGACGCTGGAGCCCTGGTGGGTGGGGTCAGAGTTGGGCTGCGGGGATGGGGCGGAGCCCACGTGACTCAGGGAGGGCAAGCCATCGCTACCCCCCGCAGGGGCATGGGGAAGGAAAGTCCCTTGTATGGCGTATTCGCTGGAGACCAAATGGTCCAGGGCCAGATTCTGCTCAGCCTTGCCTCGCTGCAGCGTTTTCTGTAGCGCTGGCTTGAGGCTGTGGGACTTCAGTACATCCTTGCCCCATTTGGGGTCCAACAAAACCTCCTCGGAGCATGGAGGGGTCGGCTTCAAGCGGCCCGGGCAGGGGGCATTGGAGGGGGCATTCCAAAGGGCGAGGCGGGGCGGGCTGGCCCCAAACCCCACCCAAGGCCACGCCCCGTCGCGACCACGCCCCCAGCCCGCATTTAAAGGGCTCGCTCTCTCCACAGCGCAACCTCCGCTGTCTGCATCGCCCCTTGCACACCGGAGTGCCTGCGACTTTAATTAAAGGGCCGTCCCCTCGCCTAGGCTGCAGCACCGCCCCTCGGCTCCTCGCGCCTCAAAATGAGTAGCTCCCACTCCCGAGCGGGCCAGAGCGCGGCGGGCGCGGCTCCGGGTGGCGGTACCGACACGCGAGACGCCGAGATGCCGGCCACTGAGAAGGACCTGGCGGAGGATGCACCGTGGAAGAAGATCCAGCAGAACACGTTCACGCGCTGGTGCAACGAGCACCTCAAATGCGTGAGCAAGCGCATCGCCAACCTCCAGACGGACCTGAGTGACGGGCTGCGGCTTATCGCACTGCTGGAGGTGCTCAGCCAGAAAAAGATGCACCGCAAGCACAACCAGAGGCCCACCTTCCGCCAGATGCAGCTCGAGAACGTGTCAGTAGCGCTCGAATTCCTGGACCGCGAGAGCATCAAGCTCGTGTCCATCGGTGAGGGCGCGTGCTGCCCCTTGGCGCCGGGAGGGTGGGGGTGGGGGCTCCGCGTGTCCTCCCATCTCCCCAGGGTAGACCCCTCCCAGCCACACTCCCTAAGTTGTGGTCTTTCTCGGGCCCCCCGGCTGCCCAGCTCTGCGTGGGCCTCGAGAACAAAGGCGCGCTGGCAGGCTGGCTGGACTGCTGTGCGGACCGCTACGCGCCCCCGCCCGCCGCGCCCCGGCTGGCCCGCGCCCAGACTGAGCTCACATCCTCCGAAGGCCGTTCGCCCGCCCCTTCGTTTGCTGTGGGAGAGGGCCTGGAGGGTGGGCACTGGCCAGGCTCTGGCCCTGCGCCAGTGCCCCATCCCTGTGCTGGGGGAGGCCCGGTTTCTTTACCTCCTACAGCAGTTTGGAGAGGGCCTTCTGGCTTTCAGGCGCCCCTGTGGTTCCTAAACAAGGGAGTTGGAGCTTGTGGGTTCCATTGTTTAGGGCTCTCGGCTTTCTCTGGCCCTAGAAGTTGCCCCCTCCCACTGGAGATGGCTCTAACCCCCAGTTTAGATCTCCCCTAGGGAACTGAGGAGGCCAGAGAAGACCATGGCTAGCAAAACAGTACCTGAGATGAGTCTGGGCGTCAGCCAGTGAAGGGAGCTGGTTTGTAGACGACTGAGACACGGAGTTACTGTTGATCTTGGGCCAAATTTTTGTTTCCATGTAGGACTTAGCTTTTCTGAAGCCTCTAGAATGCAGGAGTTGATTGGGAGGTACTCCAGCGTGTGCTGGGCTCACCGCCAGCCCAGTGTCCGTGTCATTGGGCTGGTGATGCTGGCATTGACCGGGCCTACTGCAGCATCCCTGGCTCTTAAGATGGAACCCACTCAGGGACAGGCACCAGAATTGGTGACTTGGGGGCAATGTACAACAGAGAGAGAAGAAGGGACATGACTTTTTTTCAGAATTGAAAGGGGCCTTACAGGTGGCCCCCTGGCCCTGGCATGCTCCATGCTGAGCCTGAGAAAGTGAGAGACCAAGATTCAGGTGCTTCCAACCACTTAGAGGGCAGGTCTCAAGGGCCTCACCTCTTTCTTTGGAATGCCTTTGGAGGCTGAGGCCCACCCCCCAGCCCCAGCCTCTGTCTAGCCAAGCTGAGTCATCTCTGAGCCTTGGGTGGGGGGGCAACCGGATGTGGGGAGGCGGGCCACACCCCAGCTGTCTGGGGGGGGGGTCTCCTCCTCCCTTCTCTTTTGAGCTGGCTGGAGCAGGCCTAGTTCCCAGAGCTTTGCCATATAAGGCAAAAAAATGTTGGAAAGCAGCAGTGATTAGGGGAGGGAGGGGGCAGGCTGGCCTAGGGGCTGGAGAAGGGGGTGGGATGGGGCGGGGCCGTCCAACCAGGCAGTCTCTCAACCCAGCTGGGCCCTTCCCCTTACTCTTTTATAAGTGGAGAGAGGAGGGCCTAGGCCTTCCTCCTATGGACCAGGGGGTGGGCCCAACCCGACCCACCAGGGTTGATGAGCTTGGCCTTTTGTGTCCCCTTCTGGGTCAAAGCAGGCCTCAGGCCTCCTCAGGACTCGGGATGGGGGCCTGGTGGAAACCCTGGCTGGTCCTGTGTGTTTGGTCTTCTTTGAAGTTTCTAGTCACCCCTAACCTGAAGCCCCCCTCCACCTTCCCACCATTTGGGAACAGTGCAAGTCAGTGATGCGGGACCCTGACCAACCTCAATCTGGAACAGAGGCTACTCTACTTTGAGTGGCTCAGCTGGTCCTCAGCTGCTACCTACTGGATTCAGAGGCCGTTCACTATTGATTGCCCTTTTGGTGGCATCCATTCCCTTCTCCCACCCTCAAGTTGACTCACTAGACAAGTATATTCTCTTGATTGGGGGTTGGGGGTAGGTTGGAGACAGCAGGGATTTCAAAGATGAGCTCTTAGAAAGCTTGACCTTTCTCTGAGCCCCACTCCCAGGCCCCCACCTCTTGAGGCTACGACCCAGAAGGGCCTTGGGTGGGTCCCAAAGCCCAGAGGGGTTCCCATGGTGACAGGGTGCAGGGTACCCGCCCTAACCACTTCCCTTGTGGTTAGCTTGGTGGCCGCCCGCCCACAGCCCAGCAGCCCGTTAGGTGGCAAGGAGGGCAGGCAGCAGCCGTTGGGCTCTGCTGAGGCAGCGGGACTTGAGGACCCCACCCATGGCCTCTGCCACCCCAGTTCTCAAGCTGGTCCCTGGGTGTCCAATCCAGCCTCAATGGCTCTGCCCTCCTCCTTGGGTTGGGAGAGGGGGGCACCCGGAATGTGTCCTGCCCTTCATCGTGCCGAGCCCCAGTGAGTCAGGGCCAACTGGTGGTTCCATTGGGCTCCTAACCCCTCCCTTGTATCAGGATTGCTGCCTGACTCCCAGCTTGGTTTTGCGGGGGGTGGGAAGAGACTAAGGAAGTGGGGAAAATGGAACTTGCACCCTCCACCCAAAGGGTCCTTGCCCAACACCTCCACTTCCCTTGCCTCATGCCATCCACCCTGGCGCAGCAGTTGTATTTCCCAACCACCCCACCCACTAGCCTTCCTCTTCTTCAGCCCCAGCTCCTCCTCCCCTGCCATCACCAGGTCAGGGGCCCTGGCATTCAGGCCCACTAGTGGTGGGCTGTTCCTACTGCCTATTCCCTAGAAACTCCTGGAGATGGGTATTGGGCCCCTACTTGGATTGCTGCAAAGCACTCATCCTGCTCATTCCAGAGCTTTCCCCCTTTGCCCTGTCTGCAGCCTGAGGCTGTTGTCAGTCCTTCCTCTGGTTCCCCGAGAGCTTCCAGCAAAAACCCTCATTGCACTGTATTGTTACCTTATGTCTATAGGTAGGTGTCTTGTCTCCCCCAGAAGTCTCCTTTACCTCTGAAAATACCTATAACCCCCACAGGGGGCCTCTCCTTCCCTTAGGTTCCCTGTGCTGCCACACCCCACTGCCTGGGAGCCACCTGATACCTTGTGTGTGTACCCCCCCCCCAAGCCTGTGCATGCACGTGTGTATGTGCACATGGACCGTCAGGTCGGCCCCCTGCTGCCCAATACTGCCACACTTTTTCATCACAGACAGCAAGGCCATCGTGGATGGGAACCTGAAGCTGATCTTGGGCCTCATCTGGACCCTGATTCTGCACTACTCCATCTCCATGCCCATGTGGGATGAAGAGGAGGATGAAGAAGCCAAGAAGCAAACACCTAAGCAGAGGCTCCTGGGCTGGATCCAGAACAAGCTGCCACAGCTGCCCATCACCAACTTTAGTCGGGACTGGCAGAGTGGCAGAGCCCTAGGCGCCCTTGTTGATAGCTGTGCCCCAGGTGAGGAGTGTGGGAGTAGAGGGCGAGAGGCTGGGGTTATGAATATGACAGTGGATACGGCCTATAAGGGAGTCCAGTGGACTCCAGACTCAGCCTTCCTTGTACCACAGGCCTGTGTCCTGATTGGGACTCCTGGGATGCCAGCAAACCTGTGAACAATGCGCGGGAAGCCATGCAGCAGGCTGATGACTGGCTGGGCATCCCTCAGGTACAACTCTGCCTGGATATCCAGGGCTGTCCAGTACTACAGTCCCAGTTGGGGGAGGTGTCTTATTGTAGGAAACTGAGGCCTGGAGGCCAAATGGCTCTTGTCTTTTGACTGTGACAGGTGATCACCCCCGAAGAGATCGTGGACCCCAATGTGGATGAGCACTCCGTCATGACCTACCTATCCCAGTTCCCCAAGGCCAAGCTGAAGCCAGGGGCTCCCCTGAGGCCCAAACTGAACCCAAAGAAAGCCCGAGCATATGGGCCAGGTGAGGGAGATGGGCCTGTTCACTGACCTCCCTGTGGGACAGTGTCCTTTCTGAATTTGGAGGTCCCTGGGAGTCTTTAGGCACATGGCAGCTAGGTTATCACAGACAGGAGTGGGTCAAAGCTGGTCAAAACTAGCCACTTGTAACTAGCCATCAGCCCAAGGTGGAACATGTTCAGGGAGAAAGGATCCACCCACTTTACTGTAAATGGAGACAAAACCCGGCTAGGGTATCATGCAGGAGCAAGGGCCCAGGCAGACCTAAGTGAGTGGTCCAGGAAACAGGCCCAAACCTGTCTCTCAGCAAAAGTACAGCTGAGGCCCAAGGCCAGGTTCCGTGCACTGGAGTTCACGCTGAACTGACTCACCCAGTTCTGAGCATTTCACAGCCACAGCAGGGAGGGGTGCTGAGCCTGTGGAAGGAGATGCTACTGAAGGGTGACAGGGTGGAAGGGTAAGGCAATGGCCCTAACAGCTAGCCCATGCCTTTCTCATTCTCCCTTGGCAGGCATTGAGCCCACAGGCAATATGGTGAAGAAGCGAGCAGAGTTTACTGTGGAGACCAGAAGTGCTGGCCAGGGAGAGGTGCTGGTATATGTGGAGGACCCAGCGGGACACCAGGAGGAGGTAAGGCTACCTGCAGGCAGGGCAAGGCACTGCAGTGTCTCCATTTGAAGGGGCTGCTCTTGGCAAAGGCTCATGGGCTCCTTCTTACCACAGGCAAAAGTGACTGCTAATAATGACAAGAACCGTACCTTCTCTGTCTGGTATGTCCCCGAGGTGACGGGGACTCACAAGGTGAGCCCTCAGCCTGTGGGGAGGCTGGTGGCAGGGACAGTGCCTGCAGGGCCCCAACCCCACTCTCACAGCCTGCCCCTCCTGGAAACAGGTCACTGTGCTTTTTGCTGGCCAGCATATCGCCAAGAGCCCCTTTGAGGTGTATGTGGACAAGTCCCAGGGTGACGCCAGCAAAGTGACTGCCCAGGGCCCTGGCCTGGAGCCCAGCGGCAACATCGCCAACAAAACCACCTACTTTGAGATCTTTACAGCAGGTCAGGGGAGGCTGCTGAGGCAGGCAGGTCTGGTGGGGGAGAGTTACTAGGGCCTGGGAGCTAACCTGGTGCTTTGTGGCAGGAGCTGGCTCAGGTGAGGTAGAGGTCATGATCCAGGACCCTGCAGGACAGAAGGGCACTGTGGAGCCTCAGCTGGAGGCCAGGGGTGACAGCACATATCGCTGCAGCTACCAGCCCACCATGGAGGGTGTCCACACAGTACACGTTACCTTTGCTGGTGTGCCCATCCCTCGAAGCCCCTACACTGTTACTGTTGGCCAAGGTAGGCTGGTCCCGGCCACCATCCCTGCCCCCCCCCCCCTTCCTGGGGCATCCCATGGGAGGGTCAGTTAGAGGATCCCACTCCAGCCCTCCCCACCTTGGTACCCTGGGTCTCTGCTTCCACTGTCTGAGTAAGCTCTCTTTCCTCCCCTGCTGGGGCCCTTCTTCCTGCTCCTTTCGCCCTCTCCATCTCTCTTTCACGCTTTCACCTTCGGAAGAACTTGCTCCAGCTGTCTAGAAACCTGCTGCTCTCTGCTCTGCCCACAGGGTCAACGGTACTTGGATCTGTCTTCCTTTGGGAGAGGAGGGCTGGGCGGGGTGGGAGACTGGTGTGGAGCAGGTGGGAGGAGGCCCACCACATCCTGGTCTGGCCTCAGGTCTTGGGGTCACAGTCCCTTTCATTTCTTGCATGTCCCTCACTACCTCCTGGGGCCAAGTTCTGAGGGCCCCACCCCCATCCTGATAGCCCAGTCCTGTGGGAAGCAAGGGAGGGGTCACCCTGTGCCAGCCCAGTGGCTTAGTGGGCCCTCTGCACACAGCATGTAACCCGGGTGCCTGCCGTGCTGTTGGCCGAGGTCTCCAGCCCAAGGGCGTGCGGGTGAAGGAGACTGCTGACTTCAAGGTGTACACGAAGGGTGCAGGCAGTGGGGAGCTGAAGGTCATTGTGAAGGGTCCAAGTAAGTTGGCCTGCAGCTGAGGTGGGCAATGGTAGCCCCAGGGCTGCTGCTGGACAGGCCTGAGGCCCTCCTTTGTCTCTTGGCAGAGGGTGAGGAGCGTGTGAAACAGAAGGACCTGGGGGATGGTGTTTATGGCTTCGAGTATTACCCCATGGTCCCTGGCACATACACTGTCACAATCACGTGGGGCGGCCAGAACATCGGGCGAAGGTGAGGCCCCAACAGTGCTGAGAACCAGTGTGTTGCAACCCCCCCCCCCAACTCTGCTCAGGGCAGTGTGCCTCAGCACCCTCCTGTATGGCTCTTTCTCTACAGTCCCTTTGAGGTGAAGGTGGGCACCGAGTGCGGCAATCAGAAGGTGCGGGCCTGGGGTCCCGGGCTGGAGGGTGGTGTCGTTGGCAAGTCAGCAGACTTTGTGGTGGAGGCCATTGGGGATGACGTAGGCACCCTTGGTAAGTTGGAGACTACAGTGTAGACACCTGGGAGCAGAGGGTAGCCAGCTCCACCCCCACCCCCGGACCGCTGCCAGGCTACAGGGCACTGATAGAGTTGGTGGCTATTGTCAGGCTTCTCCGTGGAAGGCCCATCACAGGCCAAGATTGAATGTGATGATAAGGGCGATGGTTCCTGTGATGTGCGCTACTGGCCCCAGGAGGCTGGCGAGTATGCTGTGCACGTGCTGTGCAACAGTGAGGATATCCGCCTCAGCCCCTTCATGGCTGACATCCGGGAGGCACCGCAGGATTTCCACCCAGACAGGGTAATGGACATATGCAGCTGGCCTGGGTATTGGCCCCCTTTTTCTTCTGCTTGGGGGCTGGGCTGAGTGGTGTTCCAGGCCCTGGGCTGATATCCCCAGCAGTGTTTTCTTGCTACCCTGTCTCCTTGGTGGCCTGCATTTGGTCACCTGAGATTTGGGTGGCCTCCTATTAGGTGAAGGCACGTGGCCCTGGATTGGAGAAGACAGGTGTGGCTGTCAACAAGCCAGCAGAGTTCACAGTGGATGCTAAGCATGGCGGGAAGGCCCCTCTCCGGGTTCAAGTGCAGGTGGGATACCCACCCATGGTGCATAGTTGGGGTGGACAGATATCCAGATCTGGGCACTGACCAGTTGGCCACCTACTTTCCAGGACAACGAGGGCTGCCCTGTGGAGGCATCAGTCAAGGACAATGGCAACGGCACTTACAGCTGCTCCTATGTGCCCAGGAAGCCTGTGAAGCACACAGCCATGGTGTCCTGGGGAGGTGTCAGCATCCCTAACAGCCCCTTTCGGGTAAGCCAGCCTTCCACAGGCCTTGAACAATCCTTTAGTACATCTTCCTGGGGTGCTTGTTCTGTTTTATCTAGCTCTATTGGGTAAAACGTGAATCCCATGTAGCTCAGTCATTCCAAGTCTGTAACTCAGTAGTTTTGAGTCCATTCAGAGTTGTGCAGTAGTCACTACAATGAAAGGTTAGGTCGTTTTCATCATCCCAAACAGAAACTCCTCTATCCCCGAAATCCCCCTGCGCCAGCCCTAAGCAAGCACTGTGGGCTTGCCTGTTCTAAACATTTGCGTCCGGCCAGTGTGGCTCAGTGGTTGAGCGTCTCCCCATGCACCAAGAGGTCACTGATTCGATTCCTGGTCAGGGCACATGCCCAGATTGTGGGCCCGATCCACAGTGAGGGGCATGCAGGAGGCGGCCAGTCGATATTCTCTCTCATCAATGTTTCTATCTCTCTCTCCCTCTAACTTCCTCTCTCTCTAAAATCAATTAAGAAAAAAAGAATTAAAATATAATTAAAAAGCCAGTTTTTAAAAAGATAAATAAATAAACATTTGCTAGAGATGGAATCATGCAGTGTCTGGCCTCTTGTATCTGCTGCTTTTACTCAACATAATGTTTTCATTATGGTTCTTCCACATGGTAGCATGAATTGGTACTTCCTGCCTTTTTATGGTTGAATGATAGTCCATTGTATGAATTAGACCACACTTTTTTTCATTGGGTTATTTGTTGATGGACCTTTGGTATATTTTAACCTTTTGGCTGTTGTGAGTAGTGTCACTATTAACATTTGGGTACAAGTGTGCAGGCAGATGATCTTATTTCTCTGGCTAGATAGATACCTAAGAGTAGAATTGCAGCATTATACAGTCACTTTATGGTTAATCGTTTGAGGAACCGCCATACCACTTCCCAAGGTGGTTGGACCATTTTGCATATCAGCCGGCAGTGGGTAAAGGATCTCTTGCCTCTCCAGGCTGGTCATGCCCTTGCACTTACCCACTCCTGTGCAGGTGAACGTGGGAGCTGGCAGCCACCCAAACAAGGTCAAGGTGTATGGTCCAGGAGTGGCCAAGACAGGGCTCAAGGCTCATGAGCCCACCTACTTCACTGTGGACTGCACAGAGGCTGGCCAGGGTAAGGCCCTGACTCAGGTGGGTAGATGAGTGGGTGAGGCATCCCCATGAGGTCCCAGCCTCCACTCCCTCCCCTGCTGCAGGTGATGTCAGCATTGGCATCAAGTGTGCTCCTGGTGTGGTGGGCCCAGCTGAGGCTGACATTGACTTTGACATCATTCGCAATGACAATGACACCTTCACAGTCAAGTACACACCCCGTGGGGCTGGCAGCTACACCATCATGGTCCTCTTTGCTGACCAGGTAGGTGTTGCTCCTTCTTGCCCCTAACACTGCTGGCTGCTGGGGTGCTGCTCTCCTCTTAGTCCTCTCCTTCCACTCATTTCAGGCCACACCTACCAGCCCCATCCGAGTCAAGGTGGAGCCCTCCCATGATGCCAGCAAGGTGAAGGCCGAGGGCCCTGGTCTCAGCCGCACAGGTGAGGATGACCACCCTCTGGAGAGGTCGAGGACCTCAAGGGGGATTGGGGCAAAATGCCCCTACATGGTTGCCCTATCTCCTCAGGTGTTGAGCTTGGCAAACCCACTCACTTCACGGTCAATGCCAAAGCCGCTGGCAAAGGCAAACTGGATGTCCAGTTCTCGGGACTGGCCAAGGGGGATGCTGTGCGTGATGTGGACATCATCGACCACCATGATAATAACTACACGGTCAAGTACACTCCTGTACAGCAGGTAACTGCTCTAACCCCCCCATAGCTGCACCCCTTCACTACACCTACCAAGCCAAGCCTGTGGGCCTCCGTGGGCTGGTGGGGCTGGGTGGGCTGCTCCAGGAGGCTCCCTGCCCCCTCTCATTTCCCACTTGGGAGACAGTGGGCATGGAAGGTCAGGGGTGGAAGAGGAAAGTCAGTGTCTCTCTGACCAGCCCCTGCATGCCCAAGTGGGGAAGCTACAGGCCAGAGAGATCAGGGTCATGACCTATGACTCTGCCTTTCTGCATCCCTCCCAGGGCCCAGTGGGTGTCAGTGTCACCTATGGAGGGGATCCTATCCCTAAGAGCCCCTTCTCAGTGGGAGTGTCTCCAAGCTTGGACCTCAGCAAGATCAAGGTGTCTGGCCTGGGAGAGAGTAAGTAGTTGGGACCTTTGTCATGGTTACTGAGGATACCCCAGGGGCTGTCTGGGCTAAGCATCACAGTTCTTTTGCTTCTTTTGTAATCTTAACAGAGGTGGATGTTGGCAAAGACCAGGAGTTCACAGTCAAGTCAAAGGGTGCTGGTGGCCAAGGCAAAGTGGCATCCAAGATCGTTGGCCCCTCAGGCACATCAGTGCCCTGCAAGGTGGAGCCAGGCCTAGGGGCTGACAACAGTGTCGTGCGCTTTGTGCCCCGTGAGGAGGGGTCCTATGAAGTTGAGGTGACCTACGATGGTGTGCCTGTGCCTGGCAGCCCCTTTCCTCTAGAAGCAGTGGCCCCCACAAAGCCTAGTAAGGTAATTGAGGTATGAGGGCCACTCCTTCTTTTCCAGACATGCCCTCAACCTATATCATTTTTGTCCTTATTACTGATGGCCCTGCTCTGGCCTGTTTATGCCCCTGTCCTGTGGACAAGGGAAGCCAGAACAAGAGGAGGTAGATGGAAGTGGGGGTCTGGGGTTGAGGGTCAGGGAGGTGGTGTGGTTTTAGCTTCTGACCTGCTCCTCTTTCTTCAGGTGAAGGCATTTGGGCCAGGGCTGCAGGGGGGCAGTGCAGGCTCCCCTGCCCGCTTCACCATTGACACCAAGGGTGCCGGCACCGGCGGCTTGGGTCTGACAGTGGAGGGCCCCTGCGAGGCCCAGCTGGAGTGCCTGGACAATGGGGACGGCACATGCTCTGTGTCCTATGTGCCCACCGAGCCCGGGGACTACAACATTAACATCCTCTTCGCTGACACCCACATCCCTGGCTCCCCATTCAAGGCCCACGTGGTTCCCTGTTTTGATGCATCCAAGGTCAAGTGCTCAGGCCCGGGGCTGGAGCGGGCTACCGCCGGTGAGGCGGGCCAGTTCCATGTGGACTGCTCGAGCGCGGGCAGTGCAGAGCTAACCATCGAGATCCGCTCTGAGGCGGGGCTGCCAGCCGAGGTGCACATACAGGACCATGGTGACGGCACACATACCATCACCTACATCCCCCTTTGCCCTGGGTCCTACACCGTCACCATCAAATATGGTGGCCAGCCTGTGCCCAACTTCCCCAGCAAGCTGCAGGTGGAGCCTGCAGTAGATACCTCGGGTGTCCAATGCTATGGGCCTGGGATCGAGGGCCAAGGTGAGAGGTCTCACTGTGAGACAAGGGGGTTGGGAGCAACCAGAGCCCCTGGAGCCCCATGCCTCTTCCTCATTGCCCCCCTGCAGGTGTCTTCCGAGAGGCCACCACTGAGTTCAGTGTGGATGCCCGGGCTCTGACGAAAACTGGAGGGCCACATGTCAAGGCTCGTGTGGCCAATCCCTCAGGCAACCTGACTGAGACCTATGTGCAGGACTGTGGTGACGGCATATACAAAGTGGAATACACGCCTTATGAGGAGGGTATGTGCTGGGCTCCCAAGGGATATGGACATGGGTAGGGTAGCCTGGGCTCTTTCTTAACCTGGTGTGCCATTCTCCAGGACTCCACTCGGTGGACGTGACCTATGACGGCAGCCCTGTGCCCAGCAGCCCCTTCCAGGTGCCTGTGACCGAGGGCTGCGACCCCTCCCGAGTACGCGTCCATGGGCCAGGCATCCAAAGTGGCACCACCAACAAGCCCAATAAGTTCACTGTGGAAACGAGGTAAGGAAGCACCCAGGAGGCAAGGACTGCAATAGGCCTCGACCCCAGGACTAACTGGCTGTCTGTTTGGACCAGGGGAGCTGGCACAGGGGGCCTAGGCCTGGCTGTAGAAGGTCCCTCCGAGGCTAAGATGTCCTGCATGGATAACAAGGATGGCAGTTGCTCAGTCGAGTACATCCCTTATGAGGCTGGCACCTACAGCCTTAACGTCACCTACGGCGGTCACCAAGTGCCAGGTGAGGAGGCAGGTCAGCTAGGGCCAGGCTGGAAACGCTTGCCCTCCACTCTGTCTCACACAAAATGTGTCCCTCTGCCCCCACCTAGGCAGTCCTTTCAAGGTCCCTGTGCATGATGTGACAGATGCGTCCAAGGTCAAGTGCTCTGGGCCTGGCCTGAGCCCAGGTATGGTCCGTGCCAACCTCCCTCAGTCCTTCCAGGTGGACACGAGCAAGGCCGGTGTGGCCCCGCTACAGGTCAAAGTACAAGGACCCAAAGGTGAGTATCCACATGCTTAGGAGCAGGGGTCAGGAGGGCATGGTCCTCTTTGAGAGGCAGGGGAAGGAGATCAGAAGCCCAGTGCGCAGAGATGCAGAGGCTGGAGCTGGTGTGGAGGTAGTTGATAGAGGAGCCTCAGGTGATGGGACCAGAAGGAGGTAAAATAGACAGGACTTGGTCTCTGAGCAGATGTGGCAGGAGGGAGAGAGGGCCAGGGTCCAAGATGGTACCCAGATTAGTTTCCGGTGTCACAAGGGCTCAGGGCCATTCCTGGGATGGGCAGATGAGGGCAGAGTGAGGTGTAGGCCTGGAATGGGAGCTAGGTGCATGCTGATCCTCTGCCATCCAGTGTAGTGGGGCTGAAGGCTCAGGAGACTGGCTGAGGCTCTGTCTTTGGGACTGGGGCCAGGCCTGGTGGAGCCAGTGGAAGTGGTAGACAATGCTGATGGTACCCAGACTGTCAACTACGTGCCCAGCCGTGAGGGGCCCTACAGCATCTCCGTGTTATATGGAGAAGAGGAAGTGCCCCGAAGGTAAGAGGAAGCTCACTGCTGGGGTGGGGTGGCAGGCTGGGCATCTAGAGCCTTCCTAACCACTCAACATCCTGGCCCAACAAACAGCCCTTTCAAGGTCAAGGTGCTGCCTACACACGATGCCAGCAAGGTGAAGGCCAGTGGCCCTGGGCTCAACACCACTGGTGTGCCTGCCAGCCTGCCTGTGGAGTTCACCATTGATGCAAAAGACGCAGGGGAAGGCCTGTTGGCTGTCCAGATCACGGTGAGCTGGCTGCCTGGGCAGCTTCCTGGCCCTGCTGGACTGCCATTCCAGGCACGGGGAAGGCAAGGGAAAGGAGGAGCCCAGGCTGGAGCCATGTGCAGCATAGGGCATTGCAGCTGGGGCAGTTCAGGTCTCCCTTGGGAGTCATGCCAACCAGGGCAGGTGTTCTGCTTCTAGGATGATGGTGACAGGCATAGGCTCCCCCCCCTCCCCCAGCTCACTCCCAACTTTGAGCACATTACCAAAGTGCTTAGTTCTTCAATTTGCGCACCTGTAACATTCTCATGGGCCAGGTATTAGGACCTTGAGATCTTCTAGGGTAGTCCTAGTGCTGGGGAAATTCCCTTGCCCTGCTTGTTGTCATGTGGGGGCAGGGAGCATTGGGTATTTTGGGACTCCTCTTCTGGACCTTGCCGATAGGGAAGTAAAGGACAGTGCTGGATGCAGACACCTATTTTGGGCCATGTCGGGTGAGTGACTTAGAGACTATCCCTGAAGCAGCAGCACTTGACACTTGCTCCTTTGAGAGAACCTGAGGTAATCCTGGGCCTGGGTAGGCTTAGGCCAACCACCTCCCTCCCCTGTGCTCTGCCACACAGGACCCTGAGGGCAAACCTAAGAAGACACATATCCAAGACAATCATGACGGCACGTACACGGTGGCCTATGTACCAGATGTGACAGGCCGCTACACCATCCTTATCAAGTATGGCGGTGATGAGATCCCCTTTTCCCCATACCGTGTTCGTGCCGTGCCCACCGGGGATGCCAGCAAGTGCACGGTCACAGGTGAGCCAGCCCGCCATCGGCCACGGCGCTCAGCACGGGGCTTGGGTGTGCCTGTGTGCAAGGGCTCGCTGCTTGGGGCAGCGTGTGGGAGTGGGGGCCGCCCCCTTGAGTGACTCACCTGACCTTTCTCCTTGCTCTCTGCCCTCTCACCTCAGTGTCAATCGGAGGTCACGGGCTAGGTAAGCTGCTTGCCGGGGCCACTCCCAATGCCCCTCCTGCCCAGAGGGCAGCTTCCTTTCCTCTTCCGTGCTGATTCCCAGGACAGTTCCAGCTGCAGCTCTTGGCAGAGACAGAGGGGGGGGCTGGAGGGTTAGGGCCCAGGGAGGCCTCTGGAGCTGAGCATGAGCGCTCCGGCCCTTCCCCTGTCTGGGCCTCTGTTTCCCCATCTGAGAAGTTGGGTTGCAGCTGAGAGCTTTGGGGTGAGGTGCATCCTGAGAGGCACCCTACTGGGGCTCTGAGGTCTGGGGATCTTGGCATCCCAGGAAAGCCCTGGAGGCGGGCAGCAGGCCCTTTCTTCTTGCGTCCTCCTTCCATGTCAAGGGCTTCTTCATGGGCTAAGGGGACAAGGAGTCTCCCCCTACAGGCGAGAGTCCCCAGCCCAGGCCAGATCCACAGACCCTCATCCCCATCTCCCAGGGGCCTCTGCGTCCCGGGCCGGGGGAGGTGCAGCCTGCATGAGCGGGTGGGGCTAGCTGGTAGTGCAGTAGCACCAGTGTCGACTGCTTGGGCGGCCAGCATGGCGGGGCCCAGCCCAGCCTCAGAGCCCCAAAGTGCACTCAGTGGTCTGTCTGCCCTCCCCGCCTCCTTCCCTACCCCTATTCCCCCAGCAGTGACGTTATTCAGGGGGTCCCCACCCAGGCATGGAGGCTCTGAAGGCTGCAGGCCTGGAGCTTGGGCAAGGCAGCCAGCGTGAGAGTTAGGGTGGCTAGGGTTCTGCAGCAGGGGCTCACCTGCCGAATAGAGCAGGCCCTGGGATCTGAGATGACAGTCATGTGTGCCTAGGGCAGGGGGACAAGGCTTTGGGGACAAGAGGCAGGGTCAAGCCTTGGTTGAGGGAGTGGTCTCAGTTTATTGGGCCACTGTATGCAGAACAGGGGTAGAGGGCCCAGTTGGGGAGCTGAAGTCACTTTTAGACCAGCCAGAAGGGTGGCTTGGGCCAGGCTTGTGGCAATGGGGCTTGAGGGGGGCACCTAGTTGGGGGGTGTACTTTGAGGATAGAGCAGCCACGACCTGCTGATGGGCTAGGTGGGAAAAGTGGGGATTCGAGGATAACTGAGGTCAGGGTCCAAACCACTAGCTAGATGGTGGGTTCAGCTTCCCAGCTAGGGAGAACAGGTGTTGGATGGGTGTGAGGTGAGGCCTCCCAGGGCAGAGTGGGCAGCAGGTGGCCGGGTCTAGACCTCAGGAGAGCTGCGGAAGGCCAGCATGGAGCCTAGGGCAGCAAGAGCCCTCAGCTGTAGGGGAGCTCAGTGGCAGGCTGGCTGGGGAACCCCTTGAATGTAGCCCTGGAGCAGGTTCTGTACTCCTGGTAGCTTCCCTGGCAGGGGCCAGCTTACCTGCTACTTTGAGGCCTCACAGCCCACAACCCCCGAGCCTCCACGGCTGAGCCCAGGTCATAACGTCACTGTCCCTCCCCTTTCCTCAGGCACTCTGGGGCCCTAGAGGCTGCTCAGCTACTCTGCCCATGCAACCTCAAGGCGGTGGCTGTGGCTTGGGCCTCCTGTCCCCCTTCCCTCTGGTTGCTGTCACTGCCTGTGCACTGTGCTGCTAGGGTGCTAACCCCGCTACCTCCCTGCTTCCCTGCTCCCAGCTCCCTGCCTGCTCCAGGCTGTGCCCAGCCACTCCTCATCACAAGCCTTCGGTTGAGCAAGCATTCTCAGTTGTCAGGAAACTCCAGTTTCCCCTTCAGGCCTGGGGGAGGAGGGGGGCGAGTATCACATTCCCCCACACTGCAGCAGGACTCCGCCTCACCGCGTCTGCACACAGCACTGGGGGCCGGGGCCAGGCCACAGGGGCAAAGGCAGCAGTGGGCCCAACCAGAGCACTGTCATTAGTCAGCATGGTCCACGGCACCAGCTGAGGCTGAGTTGGCAGGGGAGGTGGCAGCAAACGCTTGTGCCCTGACGGCAGCAGCGGCCTCATGGGCCTCCAGGCCCGCCCTTCCTCCCAAACACCTGGATGCCATCCATCAGGCCTTTCCCACATGGGAGCTACCCCCCAAGACAGGACTCCCAGGCTTGAGGTGGCTCAAGGGAACCTTTCCTGCCTTCTGAGAAACTACTCACCGTCCCAGCTTGGGGGGCAGGGGCGGGAGGCCTGGCTGTGCTTGGTGGTGGCAGTGAAAGGCCTGGGCGGGCAGCAGGCGGATAGGAGCAGCCTGGGCGCCAAGCTCATGCACTGGCCCCCCCTTTGGGGACCCACCCTGCCCCACTAGGTGCTGGCATCGGCCCCACCATCCAGATTGGGGAGGAGACAGTGATCACTGTGGACACCAAGGCTGCCGGCAAAGGCAAGGTTACCTGCACTGTGTGCACACCCGATGGTTCCGAGGTGGACGTTGACGTGGTAGAGAATGAGGATGGCACCTTTGACATCTTCTACACAGCCCCCCAGCCGGGCAAATATGTCATCTGTGTGCGCTTTGGCGGCGAGCATGTGCCCAACAGCCCCTTCCAAGTGACGGTCAGAAGGGGCTGGGGGAGAAGGGGTTGGGTGGGACCTTTCCTGTCCTTTGCGGGGTTCCTCTGTGATTTCAGAGTCTCTAGCTCTTCTGTGTTGCTCTGCAGGCTCTGGCTGGGGACCAGCCTACGGCACAGACTCCACTGCGGCCTCAGCAACTGGCTCCACAATATACCTACGCCCAGGGCGGCCAGCAGACCTGGGTATGGCCTGGCCCGCCTCCTCCCAGCTCACCTAGCTCTAGGGACGTTTGGGTATCCTATTGAGGCCCTATTCTGGTACACCAAATCTTCCTGCTTGGAATTCCCTCAGCTCCGATAGCCCCTCACTTGGGCCCTCTGTCTCCACTGCAGGCCCCAGAGAGACCCATGGTGGGTGTTAATGGACTGGATATGACCAGCTTGAGGCCCTTCGACCTTGTTATCCCCTTCACCATCAAGAAGGGTGAGATCACCGGTGAGTGAGAGCAGGAAGAAACTTGGGAGCTGCAGAGGCCAGAGTGTGCCAATGGGCTGCCCTGATCCCAGCCATGTTTCCCTGCAGGGGAGGTGCGGATGCCCTCTGGCAAGGTGGCACAGCCGGTAATCACCGACAACAAGGATGGCACTGTCACAGTGCGTTACGCACCCAGCGAAGCTGGCCTACATGAGATGGATATCCGCTATGACAACATGCACATCCCAGGTGTGCCCTCACAGTATGCCGCCACCACCTCAGAGGCCTGAGGCTGGGGGAAGGACTTGTGGGCAACACAAGGTCCCCATTCCACATGGCCTCTCTTCCTGCTTTAGGAAGCCCTCTGCAATTCTACGTGGATTATGTCAACTGTGGCCATGTCACTGCCTATGGGCCTGGCCTCACCCACGGAGTAGTGAACAAGCCTGCTGTCTTCACAGTCAACACCAAGGATGCAGGAGAGGGTGAGTGGCAGCAGTAGTTTTGACCTTCTTTGTGCTGTGGTAAGCCCTCATCCTGTGGAAAGCTGGACACAGGAGAAACACTTCCGAATGGGGTTCTTCCTCATCTGTGTAGTGTCCCTGCATACAGTTCCCACCCTCACCCACAATTCTCTCCAGGAGGCTTGTCCCTGGCCATCGAGGGCCCCTCCAAAGCAGAAATCAGCTGCACCGACAATCAGGATGGGACGTGTAGCGTCTCCTACCTGCCTGTGCTGCCTGGCGACTACAGTATCCTAGTCAAGTACAATGAGCAGCACATCCCAGGCAGCCCCTTCACCGCCAGGGTCACGGGTAGGTGCCACCAGGAATAGTGACAGAAGAAAGCAGGTGGCAGGGTGGGTACAATCTCTCTCTGGTTCTGGACACTCAGTGACTGTCCCCTGCCAGGTGATGACTCTATGCGCATGTCCCACCTAAAAGTGGGCTCTGCTGCTGACATCCCCATCAATATCGCGGAGACGGACCTCAGCCTGCTGACAGCCACTGTGGTGCCGCCCTCGGGCCGGGAAGAACCCTGTCTGCTGAAGCGGCTGCGCAATGGCCATGTGGGTAAGAGGCTGAGGGGCAGGGTCTTCTTGGAAAGGAGGGAGGTTGGGGTGGGGGGCACACCTTTCCCTGGCTGACAGCCCTGCTCTGTGCCCAGGGATCTCCTTCGTGCCCAAGGAGACAGGGGAGCACCTAGTGCATGTGAAGAAGAGTGGCCAGCACGTGGCCAGCAGCCCCATTCCAGTGATGATCAGCCAGTCGGAGATTGGGGATGCCAGCCGAGTGCGAGTCTCAGGCCAGGGCCTCCATGAAGGCCACACTTTTGAGCCTGCAGAGTTTATCATTGACACCCGTGATGCTGGTAAGAAATGGTTGCCTGTCAGCCAGGGTGAGGCCACTATGCTTGGCTCCCTGGCTCAGGGGTGTTCCTTCTTCAGGCTATGGTGGGCTTAGCTTGTCCATCGAGGGTCCCAGCAAGGTGGACATCAACACAGAGGACCTGGAGGATGGCACGTGCAGGGTCACCTACTGTCCCACAGAGCCTGGAAACTATATCATCAACATTAAGTTTGCTGACCAGCACGTGCCTGGTGAGTGTAGCGCACGTGCACCTTTCCCGTGGCTAGGTGACCCTCTTTGTTGTACCCAGGGCCAGAATGTAACCTGTGTGGGGTGTGGGCTGTGCTTTCCTCCTACAGGCAGCCCCTTCTCCGTGAAGGTGACAGGCGAAGGCCGGGTGAAAGAGAGCATCACACGCAGGCGACGGGCCCCTTCAGTGGCCAATGTTGGCAGTCACTGTGACCTCAGCCTAAAGATCCCCGGTAAGAGCTCTAGGGAGCCAGGGAGGGGTCCTGGGGTGTCTTGGTAGCCCCAAGCTGAAGGGTGGGGCCTGGAGCTCCTGCTCACCAGGCTGTCCCCCACCTACAGAAATTAGCATCCAGGACATGACAGCCCAGGTGACCAGCCCATCGGGCAAGAGCCATGAAGCTGAGATTGTGGAAGGGGAAAACCACACGTACTGCATCCGCTTTGTGCCTGCCGAGATGGGCATGCACACGGTCAGCGTCAAGTACAAGGGCCAGCACGTGCCTGGGAGCCCCTTCCAGTTCACTGTGGGGCCCCTAGGGGAAGGGGGAGCTCACAAAGTCCGTGCTGGGGGTCCTGGCCTAGAGAGGGCTGAAGCTGGAGTGCCAGGTAGGCCTGCTTCCTGCCAGGGTTTTGCTCTGCTGGGCAGGGGGCGGGGGGAGATCAGCCATGCTGATCTTCAGAGGGGGCTGAGGCGCCAGAGGTTGCAGCCCTTCACGAGGATACACTGCTTTCCCACAGCTGAATTCAGCATTTGGACCAGGGAAGCTGGCGCTGGGGGCCTGGCCATTGCTGTCGAGGGCCCCAGCAAGGCTGAGATCTCCTTCGAGGACCGCAAGGATGGCTCCTGTGGTGTGGCCTATGTGGTCCAGGAGCCAGGTACTGAGGGCCTGGCTGGAGTCAGGGGAGGCGATGCCTCAGTGTGGGTGTTGGTCTGGGTCTATGCAGATAGCCCTGTTCGGCTCCCACCCTCTACCTTGACCCAGGGCCTCCAAGCTGTTTGTGGGAGGTGGGAGGCTAGAATGCTAACAAGTGAGGGCCTCTTAGCATGCCAGGACCTGCTTCTCTCCCTGCCCAGGTGACTACGAGGTCTCAGTGAAGTTCAACGAGGAGCACATCCCAGACAGCCCCTTCGTGGTGCCTGTGGCTTCTCCATCTGGCGACGCCCGCCGCCTTACTGTTTCTAGTCTTCAGGTGAGGCACTGAGAGAAACCGCCCACCTGGGGCTCCTGGGCCCGGCCAGACCAGAGCCACTGCACAGAGCAGACCTCGGCCCTGTGTCAAGTGACCTGCCCAGCTCAGCTCAGGGCACCGGGCCTCTGCTCTGGCCGGGTGCAGCCCACGCTTCGGGTTGGCAGGAAGCACCCCTGCCCACCGCGTGGCGTTTTTCTCGTGTCTCAGGTCTAAAGGCTTTGAACAGAAGCCCGTGCCCCTTGAGCACCAGGGCTGAGGTTTAAAGAGGGACAGCCTGCAAGGGCTGAGTGCTGCCCAACGGGTGGGGTCGCCCTCCCTTCATGTTGTCCAGGTGTGTGTGATTGCAGAGTGCATGGGTCTGGGGGTGGGGACGTGTGCCTGTGGCTTGCTGCCCCTCAAGAATCAATGGCTCTCCCTCTTTAAACCTAGTTGGGCGCCAGATGGTAAGTGCAACCCTGTAGGCCTCCTGCTTCTGGGGCCCTGCCCTCCCTCGCCCCAGCCACCCTATCTAACCACGTCTGCTGTGCTTCCAGGAGTCAGGGCTAAAGGTCAACCAGCCAGCCTCTTTTGCAGTCAGCCTGAATGGGGCCAAGGGGGCGATCGATGCCAAGGTGCACAGCCCCTCAGGAGCCCTGGAGGAGTGCTATGTCACAGAGATCGACCAAGGTGAGGCTCTGTCCCTATCCGGCCACCCAGCCATCTGCCCCGGCCCCGCTGGGAGCAGTGGGCCTGCCCAGCTGGCTGGAGACAGGCTGAGAGTACAAAAGGAAAGGTACAAATACTGTAAGCAGCCAAGACAGGGTCCACACACTTGGGCTTCCTCAGCCAGGCAACCCTGCCACTAATCGTGATGCGTGCCCTCGGGAATCTGGCTCAGCAGCCACGATTGCTAGAAAGAAGACCGCCTTCAGCAGGCAGTGTGATGCAGTCTCCTGAAGGACAGACCTCAAGTCCAGCCGGGGGGCTGCCTGGCCCTTTAGCCAAGGCATGGCACTTACCGACAGGCCTGGGGCAACCCAGGGCGGGGAGAGGGGAGAGGGTGACAGTTGCTGCTGGGCAAAGTGTCACTAGTTTCACAGCCAAGTCCTACCCTTCCCAGCTGTGGGACCTCGAGCAAGATCCTACCTGCCTCTGAGACCCAGTTAACGTGCAGGGAGTATGGCATTCATGGTAACCTTTCTAAAGAGGCAGTGAGGTGTGTGTTTTGCTTGTAAAAGATTTCACTCCAAATGAACCCTGATAGGCTGCTTGGGCACCTAAAGCTTCACCCCTCAGGTTTTAGGAGGTCTGCTGTGGGGTGTGGGTGCCCAGCATGGTCCATGGGAGAAACTGAATGAGCTGCATGGACCTGCTGGACTCATGCTGGTGGGCAAGGGAAGCTCCTCACAGATTCCATTTGTTCGGGTTTTGGAGGAGGGACCCCAGGTCCACAGCATGCCCCTCTGTTCCTCAGATAAGTATGCTGTGCGTTTTATCCCACGGGAGAATGGCATCTACCTGATTGATGTCAAGTTCAATGGCACCCACATCCCTGGAAGTCCCTTCAAGATCCGAGTTGGGGAGCCTGGGCATGGAGGGGACCCAGGCCTGGTGTCTGCCTATGGAGCTGGCTTGGAAGGTGGTGTCACAGGTAGGTCAGTGGGTGTAGCTTCTGGTATGTGGACACAGCTGCTAGGGACCCTCCTCTAAGATCTCGGTGACAACAGGAGGCACACAGGAATGACAAAGCCATTATGCTGTTGGGTGGGGAGTGGGGCGCAGGAGTGGGGAAATGGGCCAGACCAGCTCTGCCTGACCTCCCATGCCCCCAGGAAGCCCAGCTGAGTTTATCGTGAACACAAGCAATGCAGGAGCTGGTGCCCTGTCGGTAACCATCGATGGGCCCTCCAAGGTGAAGATGGATTGCCAGGAGTGCCCTGAGGGCTACCGTGTCACCTACACCCCTATGGTACCTGGCAGCTACCTCATCTCCATCAAATACGGTGGCCCCTATCACATTGGGGGCAGCCCCTTCAAGGCCAAAGTCACAGGTGAGCCTTTGCACCAGACTACTGGCGGCCAACTCAATGTGTGGCACTCCAGCTACCTCTTAGCCCCACCTGCTCTGCCCCGCAGGTCCCCGTCTTGTCAGCAACCACAGCCTCCATGAGACATCATCAGTATTTGTGGACTCCCTGACCAAGACTGCCAGTGTCCCCCAGCATGGCACCCCAGGCCCAGGTCCCACTGATGCCAGCAAGGTGCTGGCCAAGGGCCTGGGGCTCAGCAAGGCCTATGTGGGCCAGAAGAGCAGCTTCACGGTGGACTGCAGCAAAGCAGGTGGGTTCCTGGAACACAGGAAGGGGGGTTGAGAGGGTGGGAATGCCTTTGAGGGTGAGGCTGTCACTTCTAGAGCCACTTCCCATCTGGGCCTCCGTTCCCTCTCCCTTACCCCTCAGGCAAGTACCTTGAAGGAGGAGAATTTGTCTATGCTGGGGGTAGGGCAGCAAGGGTGTTGGCAGCTCTTTAGAAAGGGCTGTCACCCTGCCCTGTTGGGGTAGTTCCGTTGGGTAGAGCATTGTCCCAATACGCCAAGGGTGCAGGTTTGATCCCTGGCCAGGGCACATACAAGAAGCAAC
This sequence comes from Molossus molossus, assembly GCF_014108415.1. NCBI lineage: Eukaryota > Metazoa > Chordata > Mammalia > Chiroptera > Molossidae > Molossus > Molossus molossus. The sequence goes on along the minus strand of NW_023425355.1, from coordinate 90,914,144 downwards.
CAATGAGTGCATAAATAAGTGGAACAACAAATCAGTGTTTCTCTCTTTTTCTTCTCCCTTTCTCTCTCTCTAAAATCAATGAAATAAAAATTTTTTTTAATGTCTATCACTCTGGAACAGGTAAGGGGGGCAGGGGAGGATACCAGGACAGGAGGAGGGGTGTTAGTGTAGTTACAACTAACAATAGGAGACTTGGAGCCTTGGACTGAGGCCCCTTCCCCTCTTTCCCCACCAGGCAACAACATGCTGCTAGTGGGGGTACATGGCCCCCGGACGCCCTGTGAAGAGATCCTGGTGAAACACGTGGGCAGCCGGCTCTACAGTGTCTCCTACCTGCTCAAGGACAAGGGGGAGTACACACTGGTTGTCAAGTGGGGTGATGAACACATCCCAGGCAGCCCCTACCGTGTCCTGGTGCCCTGAGCTCCGTGCCTGTGCCAGTGGCAACTCCCAGGACCAGAAGTGCCCCCACGCCCACTCCCCTCTCCCAAGCAGCCCCCCCCACCTCTCCTCAGCCCTGGAGCCCTGGCCAGCCCTGGCCGCCCTATCACTGCAGCCACCCTGCCCTGCGCTCACCTGCCTCTGCTTGGGCAAAGGAGAGAGGCCAGCAGAGGGAGCCATTGGTGGCTCACCTGTCTTCTTTGGTTCTGGGAGGGGTGATGGGTGGGGGCCTGTGCACGACCACCTGCTAGTTCTCTTCCCTAGCCAAGAGGAATAAAGCTCAGCTTTCATTCTCCTGAGAGTGGCTCTAGCTTCTTTGCAAGGGTGCACAGAAGCCTAGACACAGGCCAGTCCTGGCCCCCTCCCACTGCCCTGGCATCTAGGGCCCTGGCTAAACCCCTACCTCCTGACTCCAGGAGGCTCCGTCTGCACTTGCCTCTTCTGCTTTCCTGGGTTCAGATTAATACCGGGTGAAGGGTGTGGTAGCACCCCCAGAAGAAGGCCTGGTGAACTTGACCCAGTCCACACCAGGAATAGACGCTGTCCCCGGAAAGGAAAGGCCATGTCCAGGCTGTAGGATATAAGGTGCTGGGTGAGAGGACCGGATAGTCAGGTTTGAAATCACAGCAGACCCTGGCCATCTCCTAGACTTAAATGCACCACCATTCACCAGATAAGGGATTGTCACAAGGGGCAGATTGTAGGTCTCAAGTCCCTTTAGGAGACAGGTGAAGTATTCAGCGAACTGCCTGTTTGCCCCACTCCCACCTGACTAGGTGTCCCTGTCTGTCCTGCCCTCCCTGAGCATGCGTTGCCATGGCTCCCCTCTTGCCCTCAATGCACTGGAGCAATCTCAGCCCCTCACTTAACTGCCTCCTCCTCTGCATCCCTATCCGTTACCTCCCGCATCCCACCCAAGTATCTCCCACTCTAAAAATTAAACCAAGCCCTGGCCAGTTTGTCTCAGCAGTTAGAGCGTTGGCCCATGGACCAAAGGGTAGTGGGTTCAGTTCTCGGTCAAGGGCATGTACGTGAGTTGCAGGTTCAATCCCTGGCTCCAGTTGGAGTCATGCAGGAGGCAACCAATCGATGTCTCTCTCTCTCCCTCTCTCCCTTCCACTCTATCTAAAAAAAAAGTGGGGGAGGGTTGGTTTAACAACAAAAAAAATCTGCCCTGGCCGGTTTGGCTCAGCGGTTAAGGCGTCGCCTGCAGTCCTGAGAGACCCGGGTTCGGTTCCCGCTAAGGGCACATACCTCAGTTGCAGTTTGTCCCCGGCCCTGGTTGGTTGTGCGGGTGGCAGCCACTCGATGTGTCCCTTTCACGTCGATGTTTCTCTCTCTCTCTCCCTCACACTCTATATGAACAAAAAATGGAAAAATGTCCTCGGGTGAGGATAAAAGAAAAAAAAAAATCTAAACCAAATCTCAATGCCCGGCGTCAAATCCTCTGCCATGGGCAGCAGGCAGACTCCTTTCCCACTGGAGGGGAAGGGCCCTAAAGCCAGACAAGAATCAGCTTTCAGGCCTCTTCCCCAAATGGGCAGCTATAGGCATCCTGGCCATGCTCCTCCTGGAAGCACTTTGTGGACCAGGATGAGTCCAGAGACCAGGGCACAGTTGCTCTTATCCCAGGATAAAGAGCATGAGCTCAGGGAGGAAGAGGGAAAGAACCAGGCAGTGGTCAGTAGCCAGATCCCCAAGCCACTGATGTGGTTCCTGCCCTCCCAACTCTATACCTCCACAGCAAGTGGTGAACAAACAGGAACAAAAGAGCAAAGTGGCACTGGATCCTCATTGTTACTGCTCCTGGGGCTAGACTTCCGCCCTAGGATCTGGGTGGCCAGTCTCAGGAATTACTTTGGCCCCAGGGAAAAGTGGACACGACTGAAAAAGTCAGGCCCTGTCCCCAGGCTACCAGTTCTCTCTCTCACTGTCATCAAGGCTGGGGATGGAGGGAGGCAGATGCACTCTGGAGTCTTCTATGAGCTGTCCAGCTGGAGAGGGGACAGGACGAGGCAGGACCAGGTCCAGAGAGGTCCAGCACCAGTGGGAGAATAGAGAACCTCCCGGGGCACCCTTCTCCCTGTGCCCACTGGACACCCAGGACTCTGCACACACAGGACACACCTCCCTTCCCTGAAACACCCAGAGCCTCCTGCCTCCTCCCTGGGCTGGCCCCTCCAAGAGGAGACAGTCCTGCCCCCATACTCTCCCAACTGCCTGCCTGGTGGGACCCCCACGGAGACAGCCCCAGAGCTGAGCCCAGCTAAACAGGAGTCCCTGACCCCTCCCAGAGGCCACATTACACCCAGGCAGCTGTGATACATGTGGAGTAGCAATGACAGAAAATGCCCAAATGGGGGGAAACAGACCACTGCAGACCACCCTGGACAGAGGTCACAGGACAGATCAGGCCCGAGCCTGAGACCCGCCGAGGCACGGGGAACAAGGGAGTGAGAATGGGGCACTGTCCCCGTGAGGAGCTCCAGTGGAGGACCAGCAGCTGGCACCAGGAAAAAGAACACCCACCAGGATCCCATGCTGCTGGGGACAAATGGCATGGGGCCCAGCCGGTCCACTGAGCAAATCCCAGAGGACATCCTGGGTGCTAGGAGGACACAGGGAGGTGCAAGGCCCAAGCCATTAGTCAGGGTGACACACTGGGTGTTGAAGCCTGGACACCGCCCAGATCCAACGGGGTGGTGACCCAGGTTTACCAGGCCCACCAGGCCCCACGCCTGAGACCTGCTCACCACTAGGTGCCAGAAGAGGAGAGGTCCTTGCCACAGGCCTTCCCAGGCTCACCCATCAGGGGAGAAGATGGCTGGTCAACCTATTGGGAGCACATGACCCCACTCCCCGCAGGTCCTGTCTGCCCTGAGTCAAGGCAGGGCAGGGCAGGGCAAGGCAGAGCAAGGACTGAGCTGACCCCTACCCCACAGTCAGCCTCCACCCCTGCCCCAGCCACACTTCTGCACCTGACCCTCCCTGCTGCCTATCTCCACAGGAGGCTGGGAGGGACCCAGGTGGAGCAAGGAGCACCAGGCCCTCAGGGTAGGGCTGGCACCACAACCTCTCCCAGCAGTGAGGGAGTCCCAGCATGTCAACAAGGGGAACATTAGTCTGGGGATCCCAGGGGCTCCCAAAGGGCCCCCCAGCATGGGCAGCCTCACCCCACTGCAGGGCATGGGGCCATGGTGCTCCAGGACAGTCCCCTGGGAACCTGGATGGAACCAGCGGCTGAGGAGGGGCAGCCATCAAATCAGGGTCAGCGAGCATGCGGGTGCTGGGTGCCAGCCCCGGGACCTTCGTGTGCACCTAGCGATCTAAGGCTCAGAGTAGTCTCATCCCATTGCAGGGCCCCAAGCCCATCCCAGCTGCAGACAGGTCCCCAGAAGGCAGGGACAGTCATGTACGCTAGACTCCTCCTCAGGCCCAAGGCATCTCCAGGGAGGGCATTCCTGGTAGGAGGACACTGTGCTGCTTGGAGGTCAGGCTGGTTTCGGCCACCTCCGTGACCCACCAGGGGTGTCAGGGCAGGTGTCCATGAGCCCAACGAGGCTGCAGCCAGGGGACAGGGCTGAGGAAATCACTGAGCAGTGTGGCGGGGGGGGGGGGGTAGAGGCTGCCCTTGGGTCAGCACAACTACTGAAGACTGGCTGGGCACAGACATCCCATGCTCCCTGGTAAGGACCCAGGTCCTCGGGCAGAGAGGGTGAAGGCCACAGAACGTAGATGGGGACAGGGTGTGGCTGGTGCTGTGACTCTGCCCATCCTCAGAGCAGGCCACTAGGAGGAGCTCCCCCAGGAAAGGGTGCCTGCCCTGCAGCTGGGTGAGGGAGGACCCAGTGCCTGTCCAGCCCTCCACAGCCTTGGTGGGCAGGCAGCCCCCAAGGGAAGACTACAGGGCAGGTGGGCCCTCCTCACTGTTCCCAGGGCTGAGGGATGGGAAGGTGGCTCAGCTCGGGCATAGGCTGGAGAACGATGAGATCAGTGATGAGGTGGCCCAGGAGTGAGGGGCTGCACTGGGCCTGAGCATCTCCAGGGGAGCCCCGGGACCCTGTGTCGCAACACCCTGGCTGATCGTCTCCAGGAGTCACGGCCAGGATCCCTGAGGCAAGGCCAGCAAGCATCACCTTGGTCTCCGCTTCTGCTCCTGGGAGACAGAGAGCCCGGCTCCTGTGAAACTCGCCGTCCTTGGGTTCAAGAAACACACAGCAGTCTCGGATATTGCCAGGAGCTGTCACCAAGGGCCTCCGTGTTGCCCAGCAGCAAGAGCCAACAAGAAAGCACTCACCGCCCACAGACCCTGTGTGACAAATTCAGAGCTACCAAGCGCGTCATCGGGAAATCACCTCTGAGCCCCAGCCAGAACCATGGGGCGGGCATGTCTCCAGGGAAACGAAATGCAAAGGGCCTCCTTCAGCCACAGTGGGAGCTCCTTCCTGAACAACTGGATGCTCAGCTGCCCCTCCCCAAGCTGGTACCTGGCTCCATCACCCCCAGCCACCAGGACGCAGGCCAGAGCTACCTGATACCCTCATTAAGAAAAGGGGCTTGTCAGCCTGCACCTCCACAGTGTGGCCTGCAGCTCTCCATGCCCTGCCCCCACCCACCAAGGTTGCATGGTGGAAGGCTGGAGGGTACAGCAGGGGGGAGAGGAGGGATCTTGACTGTGTGCAGGGAGAAGTCACCCCTGCCTTAGGCAGGGCTTCTGCCCCGCCCCTGCCCCTAAGGACTGAGGAGTGGAGGCAAGACTGTGCCATGGGTGAGGACATTGGAGGTCAGGGACATCCTGAGGCCCAGCCTGGGTGGGGACTGACAGGTTGATGGCAAGGGCTGCAGTGATGAGAAAGAGCTTCCTGCCCTGTGCCTGAAGCTGCTCAACTGGCTGGGACTGCCACCAGGGCTGTAAATGTCCCTGCAAAGGGCAGATAGCACACACCGTGGGCACACCTGGGCTCTAAGGCACATTTTTGTCCATTTCTGTGGCTTTTGTGTGTTGTTTTTCTTTTTTTTTAATCCTCACCCGAGGACATTTTTTCCCATTTTTTGTTCAGATAGAGTGGGAGGGAGAGAGGGAGGGAGGGAGAGAGACAGAGATGGACGTGAAAGGGACACATCGAGTGGTTGCCACCCGCGCGACCCAACCAGGGCCGGGGACAAACCGCAACCAAGGTAGATGCTCTTAGTGGGAACCGAACCTGGGTCTCTCTGACTGCAGGCCGCCGCTCTAACTGCTGAGCCAACCTCGCCAGGGCTTGTGTGTTTTATTTACAAAGCTTTAAAGACAAAGAGCCTCCCTGCCCTTACAAACACAGGTCTTATCTGTCTTGGTCTCAGGGCTAGAACTTGCCCCCCCCACATACACACACACTTTACAACAAAGGACAAGTTCTTGAGGGGCCTGTTCTGTGCGGGATTAGTAATCCTCCCTTCTGGACACCCAGGTTCAAGAGCAAGGACTTTGCTTGGAGCCTTCTCATTTGTTGTGGACAGAACACCCTTCACCCTATGTGGTCCCCTCCAGCACTGTGTTATAATGTGTCAGCAAGATAATCAGAGATGCACAGCCAAACTGTAAAGGAGAGCTTTATTCTCGCCAGCGGGCTGCGGAGGTCATAGTCTCCCCTCAGATCAGCAGCCCCGATTCTCCTTGTTCTTCCCATTTTAAAGACAGAAGCCCCATCCTCCATTTCTCCCCCCTTCCTCCGAGGGCCAGTACAATAGTGGGCGTGACAGTGATAATTAGCATTATTCACTGGGCTCAGGAATACCTGCAAATGCTTGCAATTACCAATACTGGAAACTGCAAATGCCTCCCAACATGTGGGGCAACTATAATCTTAGGCAAAATTCCTTTACTTCTAGGGGTAATGAACCTATTATTGGAAAAATATTGAGGAAGGCCCACTGATGATAAAAATGGAGTTATTTAGTCGCCTTAGCCAAGAGGCCTACATAAGAATGGAATCTAGTCGCCTTAGCCTCGGGGCCCAGGTCAACTGTTCCAGGGTTGACCTGTGTGACCCATAAAAATATGGAGCCCAGAACCATGGAGCCCTCCAGGCAGAGCTGAAGGAAGGTCACTTAGAAATAGTGATAAAAACCATGTCTTCCATCTCGGGGCCACTCACCCCTCTCCCTTGGCTCTGGGGAAGCCCTGCCCTGAGCAGCCCTCTGGCCAGGCCCTGTGGGGGGACACTGAGACCCCTGCCACAGTCACGTGAGTGATCTAGGAAGCACAGCCCCACCCCCAACAGGTAGACCAGAGGGCTGCAGCCCAGCTGATGCCTTGACTACAGCCTGTGACAGACCCTGAGCCAGAATTCCCCAGCCAAGCCCTCTAGCATCCAGTCCATGAGACACTTGGGAGATCACAAGTGTTAGTTGCAGCAGGGCGCTATGTTTCGGGCGATTGTTATGCAGCAACAGGAAACTAATACATAATTTTATTTTATATTTTCCATTGAAAAAAAAATTTTTTTTTTAAGGAGAGAGAAACACTGATGTGACACAGAAACATCGATCAGCTGCCTCCTGCACGCCCCCTCTTGGGGATTGAGCCTGCAACCTAGGCGTGTACCCTGACTAGGAATCAAACTGGGATCTCTCAGTCCATGGGACAACGCTCAATCCACTGGGCCACACAAGCCAGGCCTAATACACAATTTTAGTTGGAGAAGGGGACTCAAAGTAAGTCTAAAGTAAACAAACTGACAAGAAACACCAGAAGCCATTAGGAAAAGTCTGGAAAGTCTGATGACACGGAAACTAAAGTTGTCTGCCTGACCAAACACAAACCCCAAACCACAAAGTCAAGAGACAAGTGACAAAGTGGGGAAAAAAACAGTGGCAAGATGTGACTCAGGGCTCCTATTATTAACATATAGATAGCTTGAACCAGTGCACAAGGAAGAGCCTGACAACCCAGAAGGAAAAGGGGGTCAAGGAGGGGAAACATGGAACACGAACGGCAAAGGCAAAGTTTACTCCACCATCTGTTCCCACACCCAGAATACGCTCAGGTGCTGGGGTCCTAGGGACAAATTGTGGCCAGTGAATGGCAATGCATTTCACCTGCTACTCCGACTGGATGACAGACCACTGTGGAGCCGAGTAAGACCTGCCAGGGACCTCTGCAGAGACTGGCCAAAGTTGGACGGTGGTGCTGCTGGGCACTGACACCCTGGAGCCAGGAGACCCTCTTGGTGAGGAACATTCGGCAGGAAAGGTGGAGGCTCCCCACCAGCTAGAGGGCCGGCCACACCCACACACTTGATGACTGTCAGGGTAGTTCCCAGGCAGAAAACCACTTTCTGGTCTGTATGTGCCCCCAAATCCATGTTCTTGCTTTGGGGCCCACGTTCCTTTCCCATCCCTGATCTCGGGGTTTGGGGCTTTCCTCTGCCCCATCAGAGGCCTTTCCATCCCTGCTCCCAGGCACACAAATCTGATCTCTGTCCCTCTCTCTCCTACAGATGTTATCAGATACAATGTGGGAATTGCTGAGCACCTGCACAAACCTGATACCTTTTCCAGCCTGGGCTGTGGACCTGCCCTGCAGTGTGCCTGGGCAGGGAAGGGTGACTGCTGCTCAACAGGAAGCCCCCGATCTCTCAAGGACTAGCACCCTCCAAGCAGTTCTCAGATTTGTGGGGACCCTGCAAAGGAGCCAGCCCCAAGTAGGGCAGGGGGCACACACCTAGGAGTTCCTGTCCTTCAGAGAAGTGGTTTTCACAGTGGGGTCTCTGGAAAAGCAGCAGCAGCATCACAGGGAGATTGTGAGAGTTGCAAATTCTCAGGTCCCACCTCAGATCTGGAAGATCAGAAATTCGGGGGCGGGCCCAGTGCCCTGGGTTTGAACAAGCCCTCCAGGTGCTGTCTTGCACCTGCAACCTCCAGTGTGAGAACTACCAGGATGGATGTTTCCGCATCACACCTCCTTCCAGAGAAGCCACCAGCTCTCCCTGCAGGGCTCACCTTGACCTTTCCAGGTGAGAGGCCGGTAGGCACAGCTGATGGCTGCAACCTCAGGTTGTCCTGGAGAACAACAGGCATTCTTGAGCAGGATTCCCTCCCGGGACAATCACCGCTGCCAAGTGTCACAGGGAAGACTGTTACTTCCTGACGTCCTCATCTCCAGAACCGTGGACAGTCCCCTCTGGTGGACAGCACATTCCTGGGTGACTGGGCTCAACTGTGTCCACCTCTCTCTGGATATTCGGCCCCTGTGTGTGTGTGTCTATTTTTGTTTGTAGTCCATGCTTTACAGAAAACTGTCCAGATACACTCAGGAGACTCTGGAACACAGTGGGCCCCGAAACAAGTTGCATGAGTGTGTGTGTGTGGGGGGGGGGGGCGTTACATTCCGGGCCCTGGGAAGATGGAATCTCCCATGAGCTCTGAGCAAGGCTACTCTCCTTGGCCAGGACTGGCCGGATTGGCCCTGCCTTTTGCCATCCGAGTGGGGTCACCGCCCTCCTTTCCTTCTCAGGAGGCTCCTGCTCATCTGGAGGGCCAGGCACCCTCAGGATGGTGGGATAATTGCTGCCGGGGTCGGGCGAGGGCCGCCCGACGGAGACCCCACAATCTACCGGGGCTTGGACTCGGGGGTGGCTTTTTCCTGGGGAAGGGCAGAGATCCCCAGGTCTAGGGAGCGGGAACTCTGGCCAAGCCAGGACCTGGAGGGGAAAAAGACAGAGGATGGTGGCAGGGAGTGGTTCGGGCGTTGATAGCCTCTGTGGTAGTCTCCTCAAGTCATCTCAGCAGGCCCACCGGAAACTCCGCCCCACAGCACTTTCCTGCCACCATTTCCGGACAGATTCGCCAGTGACCATGCTCATCTCGTGAGGAGACCCGCCCCCCTTTTCCGGAGGAAGCCCAGCCATTAAGTTCTAACAAACACTTCTTCTGTCCAATCAAAGCTAGCCCGTCACCTGCGAGCCCCTGTAGGCTCCGCCTTCGCGAGCTCCAGTCTTGGCCGTGGGCGGGACAAATTGTGACAGTGGGCACTTAGAGGTTCCCACGGGGAGTGCTATGACTCCCTACGCAGTGATGTGCGCATCGTCCTGTCTGTACACGCTAAGCTCTGCTTGTATACTTTTGGTGTGAACTTGTATTTTGAAGTAATTAAGTTCACAGGAAGTTTATAAAAATATCCAAGACACAGGGCCCCTCCCGCAGTTCCTTATCATTAGCATTTTGCACATTTAATACAATCGCACACCGGGAAACAGTATTGGTTCCATCCGAGAGCTGTTCCGAGTTTCATCTATGTGTGTGTGCATGAGCATGCACACACACATAGCTCTGTGCACTTTCATCAGCCGTGTAGATTCAAGTTGTAATAACTCCATTCTGACCCTTAGTTACTGCACGTACACACCCTGGCAGACTCTTTCTTGTAAGCATAAGGGACTTGAGAAACCCAAAGAAAACTATAAAGATAAAGGGTTAATGAGGGCCTTGGGAAACTCAGAGGAACCATGAGAAAAAAGAGATTAATGGTTGCCCTGACCTCCAACAAGCTCCCTTCTCCCTCTTCTCTGTATCAGCCCCCCTTAACGGTGCCAAAAGCGGCGCCAAGAGAATGTAGTTGTTTGTTTGTTTGTTTTTTTCCCTGTAGTTTGTGCCTTTAAAAGTGGGCAAAAAAGAAGGCTCGGGGCTGAGGATTTGGGGAGAGCCCCCCCCACCACCACCAGTGTAATAAAGTGCTCCGTTACAATTCGGCTGTGCGTCTCTAGTTATCTCGCTGACGCCTTACAACAAAATGACTGCCACAACTGTCAATGTCCAGCCTGTCCCCTCACAAGGATCCCTTCAGTTGACCTTTCAGAGCTACAGCCCCTCCCCTCCTCCTGCCAACTCATGGCCACCAGTATTGTATTCTTATCCCTACAATTTTGTCATTTGAAGACTATTACATCAATGGAACTATGCAATGTGTAACCGGGGGTGAGCTTTTTCCACTCATGTGATGCCCTTGAGGTCCACCCAAGCTGTTGCATGTACTGATAATTTTTCCTCTGTATTGCTGGCTATAGTCCTTGGTGTGGATCAATCAGTGTTCATTCAAGCATTCACTCACTGAAGGATGTGTTGCTTGTTCCGTCTTAGGCTTCTACAAATAACCTGCTATGAACATTCGAGCTCAGGTCTTCCTGTGATTACAAGTTTCCATTTCTCTGCCATAAGTGCCAAGAGTGCAATGAATGAGTCCTGTGGAGATGGATGTTTAGCTTTAAAAGAAACAGCTGAGTTGCCTTCCACAGTGGTTGTACCATTTTACCTTACCACCCTGCATACTTAAAGCACATGATTGAAAAATGTTACAAAACATATTTTAAACAAGATTGTTAACAGTTTTGTTTCTCTTCTAACTACATTTTTCTATGCAATCACCAACATAGTTATTCATAGTTTTAAAAAACATACACTTTATACCTTTTTATTGTGATTTTCTTTTACTTAGTAATATATCTTTGAGATCATTCCATGTTAGTACTCATATGTCTAGCTCATTTCTTCTCTGGCTGCTTGGTATTTGATAAAATACACATACTATATTTTACATAATGAATCCCCAATTGATATACTGTTACATGCTTTGCTATTCATATTAATGCTGCAACCACCGACTTTGAACATGTGTAATCTCCCTCTAGGATAATGTGCAATAAGCAGAGATGACCTATGAGCATTTAACATGTTGAATTTTTTTTTTTTAATCCTCACGCAAGGATATTTTTACATTTATCTTCGGACAGAGTGGGAGGGAGAGAGAGAGAGAAACATCTATGTGAGACACATCGATTGATTGCCACCTGCACAACCCCAGCCAGGGCCCGGGACTAACCGCAACCAAGATACCTGCCCTTGGCCAGAATCAAACCCGGGACTCTTTGGTCCACAGGCTTATGCTCTCACTGCTGAAGCCAAATTGGCCAGAGAAGCATTTAACATGTTAACAGACACTATATAAGTGTCTCCCCCAAAAGATCCTACTTGTCATACACTAGAGCTGTTAATCCTTTGTTACATATGCTGCAAATATTTTCCTTGTCTGTCTTTTGTCTTAAAGACTAGGGTTGCCCCTCTGGTGTGGCACCAAGAGGTCGCCAGTTCAATTCCCCGTCAGGGCACATGCCCAGGTTGTGGGCCCGATCCCCAGTGGAGAGCATGCAGGAGGCGGCCAATTGATGTTCTCTCTCATCAATGTTTCTCTCTCTCTCTCCCCCTCTCCATTCCTCTATCTCTAAAAAATCAATACAGAAAAAAAATTTTTTTAAAGAAAAATAATTAAAAAAAAAAAAAAAAGACTAGGCTTGCTGGTTTGGGCTGTGAAGAAGTTAAACATTTGGGAGGGTGCGGGGCCTGCCTCAGAGCTCAATAATATGGCCTGAGGGCTCCATGGGAGGTAAGCGGTTGGATGGCCACTGTGTGGAAGCTGTGTGTTAATAAAAGTATCCATGGAGAACACTGAAAACTCAGTGGATTCAAAATCCATTAAAAATTCAGAAACAACCCTGGTTGCCGTGGTTCCGTGGTTAGAGCCGTTGGCCCACACATCAAAGGGCCATGGGTTCAATTCCTGGTCAAGGGCAGGTACCTGGGTTACAGGTTTGATACCCAGCCCAGTTGGGGCGGGTGCAGGAGGCAACCGATAGTGTGTCTCTCTCACATCGATGTCTCTCTCTCTCTCTCTCTCTCTCTCTCTCTCTCTCTCTCTCTCCCTCTTTCCCTCCCTTCCAGTCTCTCTAAAAATCAGTAGGAAAGATATAATTGGGTGAGAATTAACAACAACAACAAATTCAAAAATAAAGCTCTTAACATGAAAGCAAATCAATGGACTTGGGGATATCCTTGGTCAATAGATCCAAAATGGATTATCCTGAAATGGGTTTATGTATAATAATCGATAATAACTTTCATAAAAGTACTGGAATGGAATCTTGGTCTGGTACAGATGTAGATGCAGCAAACCTCAGGAAAATATTCACAAACTTCAAATACAAAGTCAGGAATAAAAATGATCATACACAGGAAGAAACTGTGGAATTAGTATGCAGGATTTCCAAAAAAGATCATAGCAAAGGGAGCAGTTTTATTTGTGTTCTTCTAAGCCATGGTGATGACAGAATAATTTTTGGAACAAATGTTGACCTGAGAACATTAACAAGGTGGAAAACTCAACCTTTTCATTATTCAGGTCTACCAAGATACAGGAACTGGACTGTAATATTGAGACCAACTGACAGCGGTAATAATGGTGACATAGCATGTTAGAAAATACCAGTTGATCCCTGGCTGATATGGCACAGTTGGTTGGGCGTCCTTTCATGCACCAAAAGGTTGCTGGTTCATTCCCACTCAGGGCACATGCCTGGGTTTCGGGCTCGATCCTTAGTAGGGAGTGTGCTGGAGGCAGTCAATCGATGTTTCACTCTCACGTCATGTTTCTCTCTCTCCCTCCCTCTCCCTTCTCTCTCTGAAAATCAACTTTTAAAAATATTTTTAGCCCTGGCCGGTTTGGCTCAGCGGTCAGAGCGTCGGCCTGCGGTCCGGAGAGACCCGGGTTCGGTTCCCGCTAAGGGCACGTACTTCGGTTGCAGTTTGTCCCCGACCCTGGTTGGTCGTGGGGTGGCAGCCACTCGATGTGTCCCTTTCACATCGATGTTTCTCTCTCTCTATCTCTTCCTCTCTCTCCCTCCCACTCTATCTGTACAAAAAATGGAAAAATGTCCTCGGGTGAGGATAAAAAAGAAAGAAATGGATTTTTTTTAAAAGATCTGTTTTATTGATTTCTAGAGAGATAGGAAGGGGGGGAGAGATACAATGATGTGAGAGCGAGAAACATTGATCAGTTGTCCACTGCATGCCCCCTACCAGGGATCAAGCCCACAACCCAGGTATGTGCCCTGACCAGAATTGAACTGGCAACCTTTCAGCCCAATCAACTAAGCCACACTGGCCAGGGCGAAATGGATGATTTTTTTTTTTAGTTTGTATGCCAAGATAAGAAAATGCTATAACAGACACTGTATTTCCCCCTTGTTTAAATCTAATCTAATACTTCAGTTGGTACTTTAAAACATGCCACTTTCATAGCAATATAACTATGAAGCTACCTCAAACTCAGAATCAGGTAATTAAAATTGAATTTAATTAGGAATAAATGGATAGTGGTACAAGCATTATGACAGGAAATTATTGTAAATTAATAGCTCTCATAATTAGCAAGTTTTAGTGATGCTATGTTATGAATTTCCAAGTAATTATGGAAAAAGTAAAACTTTGCAGTAATAAATTTCAATGATATTGATATGCTCTCATTTAATAGTATTCATTTCTAATGTTATTAAATCATAGAAATGGTGATGTGAGCCCTGGCTGGTTTGGCTCAGCGGCTAGAGTCGGCCTGCAGACCAAAGGGTCATGGGTTTGATTCCGGTAAAGGGAACATACCTGGGTTGCAGGTTCAATCCCTGGGGTCGTTTGGGAGGCAGCCAATAGATGTGTCTCTCTCACGCTGATGTTTCTCTTTTCCTCTCTCCCTCCCACCCTATCTAAAAATCAATGGAAAAATGTCCTCAGGTGAGGTCCCAGGAATTGAACCGGCACCTCTCAGTTCATGGGACAACGCTCAGTCCACGAGCCACACCAGTCGGGCTCAACTGCATTTTTAGATAATTTATCTGAGCACATGGTTTTGTGATGTTTGTCCTGAGCATGTTTTTGTTGTAAAATATCATGTTTAATATTGAAAAAGAAACTAAATATTTTACTTGAAAGTGTAAGAAAACTAAGTTGACTCTTTTAAGGCTAAATGCAACAAAGTTAGAACTATAAGGTGCCGAAAAGTGGCTCATCTACCAGCAAACATCCTGTCCCTGTGCAGTTTGTTGAGCCTCACATACCAGCAAACTATCTGAAGTGTTAGGTAAAAATCTCACACTGTTGATCGAACTGATAACATCATGAATTGAAGAAATTCTATAGGAACATATTACAATACAATTTTTTAAAATCCTCACCCGAGGATATTTTTACATTTATCTTCAGACAGAGTGGAAGGGGGGGGAGAGAGAGAGACAGAGAAATATCGATGTGAGAGAGACATATCGATTGGTTGCGCACAGCCCCAGAGGAGTCAAGGACGATCTGCAACCGAGGTACGTGCCCTTGGTCAGAATTGAACCTGGGACTCTTTGGTCCACAGGCCAACGCTCTAACCGCTGAGCCAAATCGGCCAGGGCTAAAATACAACTTATATAATAAACAGTGAAATATAAGGAAGAAATAGTACATCAATCAGCTCGGTACTCCATAATTAGAAGATGGTTTGGGCTTGGGCAGAGACACCATGCAGTCCATGTGATGAAGGCAGAACCATAGACTCCGGCTTCAGGAAAAGTACTGTTACTTTCTTCATATGTACTGGTGTGTGTGGACAATGTCCCCAAGGTAGGAACCAAATCAGAAACTTCTGAAATGGAAACTTTCCAAAGATGGTGAGAGTCATGATAAAAGCCATAGTCCCCTTTGCAGTAAATTTTTTTTTTTTTTTTATCCTCACCCGAGGACATTTTTCTATTTTCTGTTCAGATAGAGTGGGAGGGAGAGAGAGGAAGAGAGGGAGAGAGAGAAACATCGACGTGAAAGGGACACATTGAGCGGCTGCCACCCACACGACCAACCAGGGCCGGGGACAAACTGCAACCGAGGTACATGCCCTTAGCGGGAACCGAACCCGGGTCTCTCTGGACCGCGGGTCGATGCTCTAACCTCTGAGCCAAACCGGCCAGGGCTGTAGTAAAATTTTTGAGCACGTTATTTTCTTTTGGTTAATCCTCACCCTCATCTGAGGATATTTTTCCATTGATTTTTAGAGAGAGTGGAAGAGAGGAAATTGAGAGAAAGAGACATCAATGTGAGAGAGACACATTGATTGGTTGCTTCCAGCATGTACCCTGACCAGGGTCGGGGATTGAACCTTGACCAGGAATGGAACCCATGACTCTTCGGTACATGACCAACGCTCTAACCACTTAGCCCACCAGCCAGAGTATGTTGTTATTTTCTGTTGAAGTTTTTTTTCATCCTCACCTGAGGACATTTTTCCATTTTTTGTACAGATAGAGTGGGAGGGAGAGAGAGGAAGAGAGGGAGAGAGAGAAACATCGACGTGAAAGGGACACATCGAGCGGCTGCCACCCACACGACCAACCAGGGCCAGGGACAAACTGCAACCGAGGTACATGCCCTTAGCGGGAACCGAACCCGGGTCTCTCCTCCGGACCGCAGGCCGACGCTCTAACCGCTGAGCTAAACCGGCCAGGGCTCTGTTGAAGTTTTTAATCAAAGGAAAATGATACTGTTATAAGTATTTACTATTCTCTGAAATTAAAGGACCATGACACACAGGGCTTTAGAAACCATCCAGCCTTCCTTTGGAGCACAGGGAAACTGAAGGCAGAGAGAAGCAGCACAGCCCCCAGCCTGGAGGCCAGGTTCCAAGCCTCTTCATTTAGGGAGGTGATGAGCTGTCACTGCACCATTGTGTTTTACTGGTTTTCAGTCTGACATTTCACTTAAGCTTTCTTTTGCTCAAAAAAAAGAAACTCGCATTTATAAATAACAGCTATTTGTTTTGACTATAATCTGTAACTTCTTCATTATTGATTTTAGAGAGAAAGGAAGGGAGAGGGAGAGAGAGATAGAAACATCGATGAAAGAGAACATCGGTTGGCCGCCTCCTGTATGCCCCCCACTGGGGATTGGGCCCACAACCTGGGCATGTGCCCTGACCTGAATCAAACTGGTGACCTCATGTTGCATGGGTCGATGCGCAACCACTGAGCCACACCGGCTGGGCTATCTGTAACTTTTTTTTTCCTTTGTATTTTTTTTTCTTTATTGATTTTAGAGAGAGAGAAAGGGAGAGAGAGAGGGAGATAGAAACATCAATGAGAGAGAACATCGATTGGCTGCCTCCTGTATGCCCCCCACTGGGGATTGGGCCCACAACTTGGGCGTGTGTCCTGACTGGGAATCGAACTGGCGATCTCTTGGTGCATGGGTTGATGCTCAACCACTGAGCCACACCAGCTGGACTATCTGTAACTTTTTCTAAGTAAATGAATCATGTAACATTATCTCTTTTTTAAAATAAAATACATTTTATTATAATTTCTTATGAAGTTAAAACAGAGGCAGACCCATCTAAATAAAGGATTGTAAAACAACAAATGTCCATTCCATTGAAAATCAAATCATCTGAAATATTTAACTATTTAAGATAGCAAACAGGATCCTCAGACAGCATTCCAGCTTCTAGCATGTAATCCTCCTACAATCACAGCTATAGGGTTATATCAGCTTCTGAATTCTCAGGTGCAGAAAGATGAGCCAAGTGATTTTTTTTAAGTAGCAAAACTTACTTTTTACTTTCTGGTTGATTGTCTCTCCAGTGTATAAATTTTCTATTTTTAGTTTTTTTTTGGGGGGGGGGCACCTTGTTTATTTGCATCATTTCCTATGCTTATTCTTACAGAAGCTGGGTGGCTGATTGTTCTCCAGAGCAAGTCCAAATCAGAGGAAAAAGGAGGTGCAGCCCTCCAAACACCAGAAAAACCTTCATCTGGCCAGATCGCAAGGCAACATCCATTCAGAAAACAAGAAGTTCATGTAACATTATCTTAAGGTGTGTTCCTATGTGACGATTTTGTAAAGATCTGTCATGAATTTTTATTTAAAAATACAAAATTCTATGTCTGGCTGGTGTGGCTCAGTGGTTGAGCATCAACCCATGCACCAAGAGATCGCCAGTTCGATTCCCAGTCAGGACACATGCCCAAGTTGTGAGACCGATTCCCAGTGGGGAGCATGCAGGAGGCGGCCAATCAATGTTCTCTCTCATCAATGTTTCTATCTCTCTTTTCCTCTCACTTCCTCTCTCTCTAAAATCAATAAAGGAAAAAAAAGTTTAAAAAAATATAAAATTCTAAGAAAAAATTTTTTAAAGAAATAAAATATTTTTTTCATTGATTTTTTAGTAGAGAGGAAGGGAGAGAGAGATCTAGAAACATCGATGTGAGAGAACATCGATTGGCCGCCTCCTGCATGCTCCCCACTGGGAATCGGTCCTGCAACCCGGACATGTGCCCTGACTGGGAATGGAACTGGGATCTCTCGGACCATCGGGCGATGCTCAATTCACTGAGCCACACCGGCCAGGCAGAAATTAAATATTTTTATATGACCAAATTTATTGAACCCTCATTTGATGATTTCTGGGTTGTGTATCTTAGACATGGAGGCATCCTCCCATGTGTAACAAGTGAAGAGACTTGGAGTGGAATTTCTGAGCCCTGCTTGCCAATTGCTCATCGACCCAGGCTGGCTGGTGGGCCTACAGGCCCATCACTGTGCCCTGGGGTGTTGATCACATGAGCCAGTGCTGCCTGGACTTGGATTGGGGGCAGTGCCTCTTAGACACCCAGCCACTGCCCCCCCCAGTGATGGCAATCCAGTTTGGGAGAAAGATGAGGAAATACGCAATAAGTGTTTAGTTACATTGATTAAATGCATAGGTGGCCTGCAGGTAAGGGAGGAAAATTCCCGGGGAAACAGCAAATAAAAGCAGAGGGGTTGGGGGCGGGGGCCTGGGGCCCAGCGAGGTGCTGCCCTGATGGGTTTCCAAGGCACTCAGGGTTATGAAGGTGAGAGCAGAACTGAGATTCCACCTAAAACCAGTGCTCTTAAAGGGACACCTTTAAGAAAAGGAAGGACAGCGCCCTGGCTGGTGGCTCAGCAGTTGGAGCGTTGGCCTGCAAACCAAAGAGCCCCAGGTTCAAGTCCAGCCAAGGGCATGTACCTAGATTGCGGTTAGTCCTCCTCCCAGTTGGGGTCATGCGGGTGGCAAGCAATCAATGTGTCTCTTTCACATCGATGTTTTTCTCTCTCTTTCTCTCTCCCCCTCCTACTCTGTTGAAGATAAATGTAAAAATATCCTTGGGTGAAGATTAAAAAAAAGAAGAAGAAAAGGAAGGACAGGGATATAAAAAAAAGCAGGTCCATCCCAGCCTGGGTCTGAGTGAGTGGGCCAAGAACTCCATCACCCACAGCATCAATGAGCAGAGGCTGCCTTTACTGGGCTACAGGTAGAGGGGCTTAGGCGAACCCGTGGTTGAGAGGAACTACCCTCCCTGTCATGAAAGTACTGCTGGGCTTCTGACAGAGCAAACCATCCCTCCCTGAAAGGGGACACCTCACCCAGGACTCACACCCAGGACTCCCAGAGGCCCCACTGAAGATGAGTCAACAATCTAAACTTGAAGACACTGCCCACCTTCATGGAGAATCAGCAGGTCTGTCAAAGGGAGGACTGGTCCTGCCCTGGCTGTGTAGTTCCATTGGTTGGAGCATTGCCCCAATGCGCCAGAGTTGCAGGTTCAATCCCTAGTTAGGGTATGTGTGGGAATCAACCAGTGAATGTGTTGGATGGTTGGAGCAACAAAATGATGTTTCTCTTTCTCTCTCTCCCCATCTTCCTCTCTCTATAAAGGCAATACATTAAAAAAATAAATTACAAATACATTTATTTATTTATTATTTTTTTGGTGCATGCCCCTAGCGGGAACTGGACCCAGGACTCTCTGGTCCGCAGGCCGACGCTCCAACCGCTGAGCCAAACCGGCCAGGGCCTTGCTGGTGTGGCTCAGTTGGTTGAGTGTCCTCTCATGCACCAAGAGGTTGCTAGTTCGATTCCTGGTCAGGGCATATTCCTGGGTTACAGGCTCCATTCCCAGTAGAGGGCGTGCAGAAGGCAGCTAATCAGTTATTCTCTCTCCCTCTCCCTTTCTCTCTAAAAATCAATAAAAAACATATTTTAAAAATATATATAACCAAATTTAAAAATAAATAAATAATAATAAAAAAAGACAGGAGTAGCCCTGTCAATGTTCCCAGAGTGTAACTGTCAGAGGCCAGATCATGTAATTTTCAGTAATGGCTGTGTTTGCTATGTGTCTGGATTCATCCATCCCATCCTCTTGGTAACCTTTGGAGTTTGGTAGCAGTGTTATCCCTATATTGCAGATGAGGAAATGAGGAAAACAGGACAAAAAAAGGTTGATTAGTTTGTTCTGAATCACTAGCTAGCAAGTGTCTAAGGCAGGGTGTGGATCAAGGATGTTGGACTCCAAGCCTGACCCCCTTCTGTTCTTCAGCCTGGCTTTCTCCCTCGCTCAGAGATTCCTGGACCATGTGTGTTGCACATCAGTATGTACCGAAGGTGTCAGGGGTGAGCCCAGGTGAATATCTCCCAGGCCTTGTGCCAGCACATAAGGAAGCGAGGAGGGTGAGAAAGAGAATGATCTTTTTTTTAGTTTCCTAATCTTTATTGTTGTATTAGTGCAGATGTCCCCCCCTCCTTTTTTTTTTTTTTTTTTGTTAATCCTCATCAGAGGATTTTTTTTCCATTGATTTTTTTAGATAGAGTGGAAGGGAGGGAGGGAGAGAAACAATGATGTGAGAGAGACACATCAATTGGTTGCCTCTCGCACAACCCCAACTGATATCTATCAGCTGAACCCTATTTGAACAGTTGTGGAGTGGATCTTCAGGATGTTAAGACTAAGGAGGTAAGCTATAACACTCAGTTGGGGCTGGATTCACTGATAGGGGTTCACTTACTAGAATTCCAGTTTGAATTTGTTAGTGTACGTAGCTGGTGAGAAGCCTAGCATCTCACTTGGTTGGCTGACTGAAACTTGGACACACTTGTGGCCTGCAGTTCATGGGTTTTGATGCCAGAGCCGTCCAGGCATGAAGTGAAGGAGGAAATCCAAAGGATCAGGGAGAGAGGAATTTTGGAGTAGATTTATAACATTCAACCTGAACACTCCACCCCCACCCCCCCCAACTCCCCGGCAACTATGTTCCACAAGAAGGCCCAGAA
Source organism: Molossus molossus (assembly GCF_014108415.1). NCBI lineage: Eukaryota > Metazoa > Chordata > Mammalia > Chiroptera > Molossidae > Molossus > Molossus molossus. The sequence goes on along the minus strand of NW_023425355.1, from coordinate 90,893,740 downwards.
GTAGCGCTTTTCAGTGAGGCATTGAGAGCCATTAGAGGGAGGGACATCTATGTCTTTGAAAGCCCTGAAAAGACCAGTGTCTCTAGGAAATAGGCAGCCTTCTACAGCACTGCTTGACGTATATAATCCTAGGTCTGGGAGCCAAACACCTGACTTGAGTTGCCACAGTAGAGGGTCACAGTCTTTAACCCAGTTTCCAGACTCAGAGCCCCCTGATGGAAGGGGAGGCTGGGTCCCCTGGAAGGCCTCTGCACCCCTGCTGGACATGCACACCATCAATCTTTCCAAGCCTTCCCTAAGGGACCTATAGCCATTTACTAAAGTGAAGAACAGGCATGCTTGAACAGGATTCTCTCCCTCAAGGGGCAGCCCTGTCAAGACTTTTTACTTCCTGTCTTCCTCACCTCTGGAAGCTTGGACAGTCACCTCTGGTGGACAATACATTCACGGGTGACTGGCCCCAGCTCTGCCCACCTCTCCCCTGGATACTAGGTTCCTTGGGGTGAATGGGGGTGGGGGGGTGAAGACATGCTTTACAGAGAATCGTCCACACTCAGGAGGCACTGGAACATAGTGGGCTTGACAAAGAGTGTGTGTGTGTGTGTGTGTGTGTGTGTGTGTTGAGGATGGGGGCACATTCTGGGCCTTGGGAAGGTGGATGCTGCTCTCAGAGGCCTTGACTGCGGCTCGGGGGAGATGGAGACAGAGTGACCGTGTCCTTTGCCATACAGTCGCAGCCCTCTTTTCCCCCTTCTCCAAATCACCATGGGGAGCACAACGTCCCTTTTCTCTGGCGGATCAGGGTAGGCAGGGAAGGCCCAACGGTGCTAATGGGGTCTCCTGGGCCCTGGGTTTCAGTGGAGTCGCCTCATCAACCTTTCTCTGGTGGGCCAGCGCAGACTATTCCGGGATTCGAGCAGGCTACGCCCCAGGTCTCCGGGTAATGGAGATATAGAGCAGGGATCAAGGAAACATCAGCTGCGGACTTCAATGTTACGGCGGGGAATGGAGGTTTGGGGGCGGGCCTCTGCCTCCGGCCTCCCCATCGACAAAGGAATGCAGGCCGAGGCTTCTGATGGTGCGTCCCCAGCGGGCCTGGAGCGCAGAGGGACGCAGAGAGAGCGTGTACCGGACAAAGCAAACCACTGGAACACGTGCGTAGCCCCATTCAGGGGTACTTCCCTTCTTTCAACTCTAGGGAAAAAAAATTTTTAATAGTTACAGTAAAGCCTCGGGCCGAGTTCTACATCCAAGATGGCAAGTTGGAAAAGGGTTTTTCGTGCTGATGTGGCTAGCTCTCATTTGCTAGCTGTCCACAGCGGTCAGGTGCTCCGCCTCTTTTTCGTTCTGCGCATGTATCCGGCTGCCCGCACGCAGGCGCAGAGCGCCATTGCCTCTATGGTCTGCAAGTCTGACAGAGCGTCTACCCACCCTCGCCAGGACTCTATGGTTACTACGCGCGAAGATAGACCGTCTATATAAGGCATACGCAGGCGTGGGAGCGCCTCTTTCCCTTCGGCGTGGTGAGTAGTGACGGCTGTAGCCTGTTGCTGTGCCCTTGCCATTTCTCCCTGGTTCGATCTTTGTCTTCGTCTTCTGTTTCGACTTTTCTTTTTCGTTGCAGCCACTGAAGATCCTGGTGTCGCCATGGGCCGCCGCCCCGCCCGGTGGTGAGTATTGAATCCATGCAGTTTCGCTGCTGGGAAGAACGATAACTGCGTTTTTGCCGCTGAAAGCAACTGTGGGGTGGAGCCTCCTTAGTGCAGCTTTTTGTATTTTGAGAACGGATTCCCCTATACTTTCCGGGTCGCTTTAGGTCTTCGTTTATATTATGTGGTTCTTTAACTTAAAACTAAAACTTGATGCCGCTTTTTAAGCGATCCTACAATTTTGTTGGGGTGTTGCATTGACCCTTTACTGCATTTCTGAGCCAGTTTAAGGCTGGAAGCGACGTCCGCCTTACATCCCACCCTTTGTCCTGGAAATTGGCCGCCTTTTCCGGCTCAATGCCTTCTGGGCCTTTGTGTGCCATCCCTGTCTTATTTCCGGACTGCGTGCGTGAGAACTCTAAATTCTTGTGTGGCCTGCAGGGGGCGCCTGGAGCCCTTCACGTGGCTTGGAGGTGAAATGCCACGTGCCCGAAAGTCTAGGTGGATGGCATGAACTGCCACTCATGTGGCAGACTTGTAGTAGGTAGTGTCTAGAAGTGAGAAATGTTTTTTAGCTGGGAAACCCCACATCATTTCAAAGTATTGGCCTAATAAAGGGTTAAGGAAGATGTTTTTATCTGTATGTTCGTAACATGGTTGTCCTCTAAGTTTTGGCCACCTAGTTGTGATTGTCTTGCTTTAGAGCCACTTTCCAGACATGGAGACAGCTTACAGATTGACTTGTGTTGTACCCGTTTCCCAGCCCTCCTTTGGTCTTGGAGGGAGCACTGGAAGTGCCCATTGTGAACCCCTGCAAACCTGGGTTTTCCCCCCCCCCTGCAGTTACCGGTATTGTAAGAACAAGCCGTACCCAAAGTCTCGCTTCTGCAGAGGTGTCCCTGGTAAGTTGCTGCGGAAGAGCTCCCCAACTGGTTTGGCTGCACTGACTCAGTTGTCTATGATACCCCACAGGCAACTTACCCAAGTTTTTTTCAGATGCCAAGATCCGCATCTTTGACCTGGGGCGGAAAAAGGCAAAAGTGGATGAGTTCCCGCTCTGTGGCCACATGGTGTCAGATGAATATGAGCAGCTCTCCTCCGAAGGTAAGATGCAGGATTCTTTGTTGATCATGCCCATTTCTGTGTGCTTCCCCAGCCAAATCCAGAGTTCACTATAATGGAATTACCAGCTCATTAATCAAGAACACCCAATTATGAGCCTCTGTGAAACTACCCAGGCAATACAGATGTGCCCTGAGAGCCAGGGAGGACCATGGTAAGGGTTGCTGTGCCATCCTTACTCTGCTGCTTTCCTTCCCCCCAATTAGCCCTGGAGGCTGCCCGTATTTGTGCCAACAAGTACATGGTGAAAAGCTGTGGCAAAGATGGTTTTCACATCCGAGTGCGGCTCCACCCCTTTCATGTCATCCGCATCAACAAGATGTTGTCCTGTGCTGGGGCTGACAGGTGAGCTGGGTCTCAGGTATTTTGTCATAACTTGAGGGCCTCTGTTGAGCTTGATTATTGTATTAGGGTAAAGAAGGAACTAACAAAAAAGGGCATCATGCCTAAGTCTTAGCAGCCTCTGGGTAGCAGGTGGAGGGGAGTCCCTTTGAACCTGGCGGCAGCCATCTGCCAGCAAACACATTGCTGGGGCAGTTGCATACTGGAGGGCTTTCAGGTGAGTTCAGTAGCACCTTGGCAGGGATTCTGTCTAGTTTGGGGTTCACTGCAGCCAATTAAGCCGACCATGCTCTTTTACCCGTGGGGGCTTGGTGTGCAATGGTTGCAAACAGTAACATCCTCGGTTGTGTATGTAGCCTATTGCTAGTATGGGTTGCTTTAAGGGACCTTGGATACAGCCCTTTCTGGTGGACACTCATGTTTGAACTCATGCTGTCCCCACTTCAGGCTCCAGACAGGTATGCGGGGTGCTTTTGGAAAGCCCCAGGGCACAGTGGCCAGGGTCCACATTGGCCAAGTCATCATGTCCATCCGGACCAAGCTGCAGAATAAGGAGCATGTGATTGAGGCCCTACGCAGAGCCAAGTTCAAGTTTCCTGGCCGCCAGAAGGTAAGTAGTGTCTCAGCCTTGGTTCTTTCCTTGCCCCCGTCCATAAATATCTTGACACAATTCTTTGTTTTTTCCTAGATCCACATCTCCAAGAAGTGGGGCTTTACTAAATTTAATGCAGATGAATTTGAAGACATGGTGGCTGAAAAGCGGCTCATCCCAGATGGCTGTGGGGTCAAATACATCCCTAACCGTGGTCCCCTGGACAAGTGGCGGGCACTGCACTCATGAGAGTCTCAGTGCTGCCCCCTCTTTACACCCACCAATAAATCCTACTTCCTGTCCATGTCTTTGCATCTGGATTCATGGGAGATGGGGGAAGCCTTTGGGAATCACGGGGTTACCGTTCTATGTCTTTCCCAAAGAAGCTGACAACATATTGGTGTCAGTGAACAACCAAGCCCAGCACAGCAGCTTCAAAAGCCCAGGCCATGGTTAGTCCTAATGCATGAAGTGCTGCTTTTATAAAAAGTGCCCGTGCTCCTCCATGGGTGATGAAAAAAGGCACAAGCTTAAGGTTACCTTGTGGATCTTTGCCCATGGGTCCCAAGCCAACAATTTCACAGGGAATGGAGAGCCTTTTTGTTATCCTGCAGGTGTTTTTCCCATTGCTTTTTTTAGATGGAGTGGAAGGAAGGGAGAGGGAAACATCAATTGATTACCTCCCACAGGACCCCGGCCAGGGTTCAGCATTGAAACAGTTGGCTGCCTCCTGCACGTCCCCCACTTGGGACAAAGCCCACATTCTGGGCATGTACCCTGACCAAGAATGGAACCAGCAATCTTTCAGTGCATGGGAGGACGCCTGACTGACTGATCATACCAGCCAGGGCAGTCACAGCCATATTTTGACCAGCCCTCCAGGAGACCAGGTCATCTAGTTATCCCTCTGAAGTGTCCCATAGAGCTTGGCAAAAGGAGAGCTTTGGGCAAGTAGTGTGCAGCCCCAAACCATAAGCATGATTGCAACTTGCACTTAATGGCTCTGATGTCTTGTAGTTGATTGATTTAAAGAACCAAGGACCGACATATCAATTTGTTGCTTCACCCATTCATGCGTTCATTGGTTAATTCTTCCACATACCCTGACCAGTGATTAAACCCACAACCTTGGCATGTCAGTTGAACAACCTTTCTAGAATGCTAGCAGTTTACTGAGCACTGTTCTCTGAAAATGAGTGGTCCTGGAGTTAGCTAGGTCCTTTGACTTCATGTCCTTTTTGGCAACCTGTCCATGCCCTCACACTTGCTACGTGACTTCTAACATCCTAAGGAAATCTGCTTGTTCCATTTGCTGATGTGTAATATAGGGGACACGGTAACCATCATTAATACGATTGCTTCACAAAGCAAACATCGTGCTTAAAAAGTTAGGAATTTCTTACAGCCATTACATGATAGCTGGTTTATATGTGTTCTGTGCATCTGTAGCCTTGGTTGCCACTCTCCCTGGGGCCATACCCTATGAATGTGCGTGGACTGACCACCTCATAGGCTTGACTGTTGGCATAAGGGCTGTTTGCAGCTATTTTCATTAGATTGCAAATGAGTTTAAGTGCATCAGCCATTTTGTTCAAGTGGGTGTGTGTGAATTGCTTATCTCCATTCTTGTATCTACTGTCATTTTCATACTGGTTCATGTGAATCCCATGTACAATAAAGGTGGCCCACTGACAAAACTGCTACACACGTGTCCCTCCAATCTAGCTTTTTAATGTGTTTCCTTTTGTCATAATTTTTCATACATTGTGATTCCCTTTTCTGAGCCATTTGCCTCTCTCCCAGCCCTAGAACCTGCTGTGTCTCCACTCCTGACACTAGCTGGGGGAAGGGTGCCAGGCTTCAGCCTCAGGGCCCATGCCTACCGCTTCCACATTCTAATGCCAGACAAAGGCCCAACCAAAGAACACAAGTCAAAACAAAAGGCAGAGGGCTACAGTCCAATAGGGCAGGGCAGGGCTGGGCTAGGGATGGAGTAGGGCTGCAGTTGAAGCCCCTCAGGAGTCACTTTGGCCCCAGGGCAGAAGGACAGGAGAGGCTGAGGTTTGAGTCCTGAAGGCAGTGTAGTCATCAAATCTGTGGGCAGCAGGGACCAGGGTGGGGATGAGGTTCAGGCCACCAGGCCCAGCTGGGGGAGCAGGAGTGGCAGCAACAGTACGGCCAGGACGAGGGGCTGGATCTTGTGTGCTGCCCGGCTCAGCTCCACCTCCACAGGGTAGTGGTCGCTGATGTTGAGGGCCTGGGGGTGGACAGAGGAACAAAATGTCAGGGTTGAGGGACTTCCCTGTGACCATTCCAGCCTCATCCCTTTACCTCTTCCTCAGTGAGCTGGAAACTCCTGGGGAAGTCGAAGGCAGCTGCAGTGCGCAGGAGGCTCTGGCAGCGCTCTCCGTGCAGCACTATGCGGTCATAGGCACAGTGGGTGCTGGCCCGCACCGTGGTATCCTCCCCATCGGCAATCGCCCAGTGGAAGTCTTCCTGAGTCCGCAGCATCAGCTCATTCAGGCGCTTTTTGGCTAGTGAACCACAGTCAGCATTGAAGTCCCCAAGCAGGATGAAGTCCTGGAGAGGGGAGTAGCTGTTGGGCCAGGCCATTCTGCCATCTGGCCCCCATCTCTCCCATGCACTCTGCCCAGCCCTACCTTGCTCTGCCAGTGCTGGGAGACATCCAGAAACACGTCATACAGCGCGTTCAGCTCCTTCTCTACATCCTTCGGCGTGGTGTGTAGGGGGATCAACACCACGCTGGGAAGGACTGCAAGGCCCAAGGGATGGAGGGCTCCCACCCACTCCTGGCCCTTCTCCACCCAGCCTCCTCTGGATGACCAAGCCCCCAATAGAACCAGCCAGACCGTCCACCCACCCGCTCCCACATAGCAGGGCCACCCTTCTTCCCTTTCCTACCCTTGCTAGGCAAAGTGAACTGGGCCACAAAGGGCTCCCGGGCAAAGAGGTCATCCTTGTCATTGTACACGTAGGAATCCAGGACCTGTGTCTTGTGTGACCTGGGTGAGCCAAGGGATGGGAAGCAGGGGCCCCACATCACTGATTTTGGTTTGCAAGTGCCAACATCAGAGCTGGCACTCAGGGAAGGGGCCCTCCACCAGCAGCTTCGTTTCATGTAGGCACAGCCTTCCTAGCATTTTTTCTAGACTTTTATTGAGATAAAATTCACAAGGTTGTATAACCATCACCACAATCAATTTTAGAACATTCTTATCACCCCCAAAAGGAAACTACCCATTAGCAGTCACTTCCCATTCTCCTTCCCCTGAGCCCCCCAGCAGCCACTCATCTATTTTCTGTCTCTAGATCTGCTTATTCTGGACATTTCATGTGAATGTAATAAAATAATATGAGGTCTTCTATATCTGGCTTCTTTCCCTTAGCATAGGCTTCCAAGGTTCACCCATGTTGTAGCATGGGTCAGTATTTCATTCCCTCTAATGGCTGAATACTAGTCCAAAGAGAAACCACCTTTTATTATTATTATTTTGGTTAATCCTCATCTGAGAATATTTTTCTATTGATTTTTTTTATCCTCACCCGAGGACATTTTTCCATTTTTTTGTTCAGATAGAGTGGGAGGGAGAGAGAGAAACATTGATGTAAGAGAGACACATCGATTGCTTGCCTCCCACATGATCCCGACCAGGGTTGGGGATCAAACCTACAACCCAGGTACCTGCTCTTGACTGGAAATTGAACCCAGAACCCTTCAGTCCATAGGCTGATCCTCTAACCACTGAGCCAAATCGGCCAGGGCAAGAGAGACCACCTTTTATTTATCCAGTCATCTGCTGATGGACACTTGGGTCATTTCCACTTTGAGGTGTTATGAGTGATGCTGCTATGAGCATTCTTGTGTGGACGTTGTTTCCCCATTATTTTTGGAGTGAACTCTAGACATTATATACTTCCATCTATATAAAGAAATAGGTCTCTTTCCCTGGCGGTCCCCCTTGCCCTCTCGGTCTAATCCTGACCCCAAAGGGCTCCCCTCAGGCTGCCCTCCGAGGATCTCAGGGCTGTTTCTGAAAACCATGTCCACCAGAGGCCCACAACAGGCCCTGGCTGAGCCTCTTCCCAGAAGCCACAGCCAGCCACTCCCAAACGGGGCAAGACACACCCTGAGCCCCAGCAGCTTCCACAGGAGAGAGGCGGGTGGGAGGGCAACATCTGTGCATGGAGAAGGCCTGCTGTAGGGACACGTGAACACCAAAGCTGGAAAGGGTAGAGGAGAGGCAGATCTCATAATAAAATGGTTGAGGAGGAAAAGTGTGATGAGAAGGTGAAGGCTGCCCCAGGAGGAAGGGGCCTGTAGCCCTTAGGACGGACTACTCAGCCATCTCACAGCGGGCCAAGCGCCAAGTCTGCCCTGGCCACCATCTGTGCTTACCGGTAGATGTACACATACTTCTCCATGTACGAGCTGCGCCCCAGCAAGGGGCTGCTCAGGGAGCTGTAGGGCCCAGAGCCATCACATCTGCCAGGAAAGGGGAGCCTAAGGTCAGGGACCCTGAGGTTTGAGGGGACCCTGGATTAGACCCATAGATCCTGGCTCACCGGTTGAGTTCTCGAAGCATGATGGAGATGGCACTGCCAGAAGGGTCAACCACCTCCTGCAGCACCATGATGTCACAGCGAGCCACGATCTGCAGGAACACCAGGAAGGCTGGCCCTACTCAGTGTCAGCTGCCCCAGGACGAGGGTGGAGTTCCTGAGAAACTGGCACTAACCACTGACGGGGGCAAGAGTGTCATGGTGTGCTGGTTGTGGCCCACAGAGAACAGTGGGACTAGAAAAGACCTGGAAGAAAACTGAGTGCCATCCCCACCCACACTATACCCATTTTACAGAGGAAGAGACTCAGGCCAATGACAGGGAAGGAACTTGCTCAATGTCTCTGCACCCATGTCTCTTGATGTCCCCTCATTTCTGGGACATGCCCCAAGTCAGGAAGGACTGGGGACTTTGGCTTGTGGTCCTCAGGAGTGCAGCTTCCCTAGAGTGATGAACCTACCTGAACTAAGGTGTCTATCACATGCTCCCTGGCCACCTTGGTAAGCGTCAGCCGCTGGGCGTTGAAGGCACAGATGCGAAAGGCGTCAGCCACACCAACCAGGAGCAGGAGCACAGCTGGGCAGTGCATGGCTGTGTTTCGGCTGCTGGGACCCTCTGGAGGAACCCAGGTCACCCCAGGGTGTAGTTCCAGCTGGGCTTGGTTCTGGTTTCAGGAGGACATGGTGTTATGGACAGAGGAAGTGATGATTATCTTGCTGCCCAGCACCAGCCCCCATAGCTGCCAGTGTTGCAGATTTCCTGCCTTTTATCTTTGTTGTTCACCTTCTGACATTGGCACATATGACTCGACCTCATTCTTTTTTTTTTTTTAATCCTTACCCAAGGATATTTTTCCATTTATCTTCAGACAGAGTCAGGGGGAGGGGGGGAGAGAGAGAGAGAGAGAGAGAGAGAAACATCGATGCGAGAGAGACACATCAACTGGCTGGCTCTCGCACGACCCCAACCAGGGCCGGGGACTAAACTGCAACCGAGGTACATGCCCTTGACTAGAATCGAACCCCTAACTCTTTTTTTTTTATCCTCACCCGAGGACATTTTTTTTCCATTTTTTGTTCAGATAGAGTGGGAGGGAGAGAGAGAGAGAAAGAGAGAGAGAAACATAGACGTGAAAGGGACACATCGAGTGGCCGCCACCTGCACGACCAATCAGGGCCGGGGACAAACTGCAACTGAGGCACAAGTCCTTAGCAGGAACCAAACCCGGGTCTCTCTGGACTGCAGGCCAACGCTCCAACCACTGAGCAACCGGCCAGGGCTCGACCTCATTCTTTTAATTATGGTAAAATACACATAGCATAGAATTTAACATCTTAGCCGGTTTAGTGGCATTAAATACATTCGTATTGTGCAACCATCACCACCATCCATCCCCAGAACTTTTTCATCTTCCCAAACTAAAACTGTCCACATTAAACACTAACCCCCCCCCCCCATTTCCCCTCCATAGCCCCTGGCACCAACCACCCTACTTTCTGTCTGAGTTTGACTACTCCAGGGACCGCATAAATGGAATCATACACTATTTGTCCTTTTGTAACTGGCTTATTTCACTTAGCATAATGCCCTCGAGGTTCCTTCATGTTGTAGCATGTCAAAATTTCCTCCCCTCCCTTTTTAAGCCTACAGTACCCGGTATTCCCAGGCAGTCTCCCATCCAAGCACTAACCAGGCCCAACCCTGCTTAGCTTCCGAGATCAGATGAGATCGGGTGCTTTCAGGGTGGTATGGGCAAAGACAAAATTTCCCTTCTTTTTTATTTTTATTTTTTATCCTCACCCGAGGATATTTTTTCCATTTTTTTTTTTGTACAGATAGAGTGGGAGGGAGAGAGAGAGAGAAACATCGATGTGAAGGGACACATCGAGTGGCTGCCACCCGCACGACCAACCAGGGCCGGGGACAAACTGCAACCGAAGTACGTGCCCTTAGCGGGAACCGAACCCGGGTCTCTCCGGACCGCAGGCCGACGCTCTAACCGCTGAGCCAAACTGGCCAGGGCAAAATTTCCCTTCTTTTTAAAGCTGAATAATATTCCACTGTATGGATAGACCATTTTGTTCATCCATTCTTCTATAAATGGACACTTGGGTTGCTTTCACCTTTTGGCTACTGTGAGTAATGCTGCTATGAACATGAGTGTACAGATACCTCTTCAGTTTCCTCCTTTCAATTCTTTTGGGTATATACCCAGAAGTGGAATTGCTGAGCCATATGGTAACTCAATGTTTAATTTATTGAGGAACCACCGTACTATTTTCCATAGCAACTGCACCAAATTACATTCCCACCAGCAATGAACAGGGGTTCAACCTCAGGGTTGATCCCAGCTTTTCACCACATCTAACTAGAAGGACCATCTTCATGAATATCTCTCTCTCTTCCCTTCAGAGATGTTATCTCTCTCTCTCTTTTTAATTTTTTTATTATTTTTTTATTTTTTTAATTTTTTTATCCTCACCCGAGGATATTTTTCCATTTTTTGTACAGATAGAGTGGGAGGGAGAGAGAGGAAGGGAGAGAGAGAGAGAGAAACATTGACGTGAAGGGACACATCGAATGGCTGCCACCCGCACGACCAACCAGGGCTGGGGACAAACTGCCACCGAAGTACATGCCCTTAGCGGGAACCGAACCCGGGTCTCTCCGGACCACAGGCCGATGCTCTAACCGCTGAGCCAAACTGGCCAGGGCTCTCTTTTTTTTAATTTTAAAAATTGATTTGAGAGAGAGGGGGGGGGGGACAATTTTGTTGTTCTACTTATTTATGCATTCGCTGGTTGCTTTTTATATGTGCCCTGACCAGGGATCAAACTCGAAACCTTGCTGTGTAGGGACAATGCTCTAACCACCTGAGTTAGGTAACTCAGGGAGTGAGATGTTGCCTTAAAGACAAATTCCCAGCATTGCAGTTGCTGGGTTCAAGGCATATTCATTTAAAGTTATCTCAGATATCCTGGCTAGTGCCGCTCAGTGGTTGAGCATCGACCCATGCACCAAGAAGTCACCGGTTTGATTCCCAGTCAGGGCACATGCCTGGGTTGTGGGCCCGATCCCCAGTGGGGGGCATGCAGGAGGCGGCCAATCGATGTTCTCTCTCATTGATGTTTCTCTCTCCCTTTCCCCTCCTCTCTTTCTAAAAAATCAATAAAGAAAAGAAAAAAATTAAAATTATCTCAGATACACCAAATCACCCCACTGCAGTGTGTGATGGGGCTCCTTTCCCATGCCCTACCACCACTGGTGAGCTCTTCCTGTTCACCTTATCAGCTGGAACCCTCCTCCCCTTCCTGAGGGTCTCTCTGGACTTATTTTTGTCTCAGACTCACCCAGACTTTGCTCTTTCGGGCTCAGCTCCTTGATCTACCCTGTTCTTGTGGCTCTCATTCGGTGATATCATAAGTCCCTCTACTTCTGGGGGCTCACTGTCTGCATTTCTCAGGCTCTACCTGCCTCTGTTTTCCTTGGCCTCTCTTCTCTGTTCATCTGTCCTGGCTTCTCTGCACATCTTCACTCTTCTGTCTGGGCTTGATGCCTGTTTCTCCCTTGTCACCTGCTCTGTCACTCATGCTAGTTTGAGTCTCCTGCCCTGGTGCCTATTCTGGGGTGTATGTGGGTGTGTGGGAAGCCCTGGGCTGGCAGGGCAGGCTTGGAGGCTCTAGGGCTAAGGACCCTTCTGAAGGTCGAGGACAAGAAGAACCAGAGAGTGACTGTTCCTGGCCTCAGCCCAAAGCCCAGCCTGGGACCCCAACACTAGGCCTTGGCCTAGCCTTGGGGTTTCCTTCCCCTCTCACTAACCCCACCTTCTGGGTCGGGGGCAACTTCGTCCCTCCCTCTGCCCAGAGGGCTTCCATACCTGCACAGACCAGCTTGTCTACACACCTGCCTTGGCTGTAAGCGGATTGAGACACCCCACGGAATGGCAGCAGCTGCCTTGCACGGACCAGAGAGGAGAAAAGAGGAACAGGCTGTCTTTCCACCCTACCGTCCGGGCCAGGCTGGCCACCCTACCCGGAAGGCAGGGCTGGTCCCGGCTCTGCTCAGGCGCTTGCAAGTTGGGTTGGAGCCTTGCCTTGGAACAGCAGACCCGCCCGCCCACTTTCCCACCAGACCCCGCCTTTCCTCTGCGTGAGACCCGGCGGGGGTGGAGGCCCGGGGCTGCAGGCAGATGACAGACCTGTGAGTCACAGAGATCGAGCGAAGCAACCGGTTAATGAATGGTTGCCTGTGCCGAGAGCCGCGAGAAGGAGCTGGTGCCTAAGTACAAACCCCGAGCTGCATTCTCCCAGGCCCAGCGCTCAGCCCCGGTTCCCGGACTCCTCCAGGTAGCATCTGGTAAGGGAAGATGCAAAAGCTGGAGCTCCTGCCCAACGTAGGGGAGTCCTGCGGAGAACCTGGGCACCCCCGGGGACTAGAGCCTTCTCTCTATGTCCTTGGGCCGGGCTCCATTGTGGATGCACACTCCTGAGCTCTTTGGAGACCCAAAGTGAGCGACAGTTGGCTCAGGAACTGGCCACGGCGGTGGAGGTCAAGGGCGGACTAAGAAGTGTCCCCGAGAGAAGGGGATTAGAGAGCTGACAGCTCAGTACCGCATGGGGTCCGGCACTGTCGCTATTGGAACAACTGGGGGACTCCGATGTGGTCTGAGGGTGGGAGGTGGGTCCTCTCTTGGTTTGTAGAGCGGTCATCAGGACAATGTTGCTGTTGCCAGGATTGGGGGTGGTGATGAACAGGTTGAAAAAAATTTTTTTTCTTTTAAAAATAACAGATTTATTGAGATATATTTCACATACCACACATTTCATCCCTTAGTACATTCAATATTTTTAGTATTGTATCACTCCTAAAAGAAACCTCAAACCTGTTAGCAGTCATTCCCCATTTCCTCCAAACTCTTCCCATTCCCACCACCACCCCAGTTCTTACTAATCTACTTTCTGTTTGTACAGATTTGCCTATTCTGGACAATTCATCAGTGGAATCATATATATGCAGTCTTTTGTGACTTGCTTCTTTCACCTGGCATAATCTTTAAAAATGTCATCTATGCTATAGTATGAATCAGTACTTCATGCCTTCTTATTGTTATTGGTGGAAGTGGAATACTCATCAGTGAAAGTGGAGGATCCCCTTCCCTACTGGGTGCTTAGGGTCAGGTACTTACAATATCTCAAGAAAAAGAATTTTCTGAGACTTGCATGGGAGGATGAGTGATTGTTATTTGCGCGGAATTACAGCCCTTGGTTTCTAAAGTCTCATTTCCCTTAATCAAGGACTGGAAGAGGTGCAGCTGGGCATTCAGCAGAGTTAGAAACAAAGCCAGTGTCCAGTCTCTGTTCCATGGTGCAGCTGGGTTTGGTGTAGCATTAGGCTAGTTGCAGTCCATCAATAATTTTAAATCAATAAGATTATGATTTAAAATAAAAAACAGACTTCTTGAAGGGTACAGAGCTTTCTTTTGGGTGTGAACATGTTTTGCAACTTGTTAGAGGTGGTGGTTGACAACACTGCAAATGTATTAAGTGATATAACATTATAATACATACTATGTATATATTGCTACATATATATTCATCACACATTACATTACATGTTATATACATATATACAGATAGTACAATTCTATAATATTGTAATTACGTAAGAGTACATAATATATAACATAAAGTGTATATTATATACATAAAATATATAATTTAAAATGCTATAAAACACTATAAAATGGTTAATTCTATATTGTATGAATTTTACCTCAACAAAAATAAAACTAAAGTAAAAAAACTAAAGTAAAAGTGCTCTGCTAGCCCCAACTTTGAGTGGTGTCAGGTAATCCTGCTGCGCAACCCACGTTACCAAGGAGATTTTTCTGGGGACGAATTGAGACAAAAGGGACACGCAGCAAGCGGGCGGCCTCGAACTGAGACTGCGCCGGGGCGGGCGGGGTTAGGCTTAGGACTGCCCCCGCTGCCGTCAAGCGTCCCGAGCGTGTTTTGCGACAGGCGGCCGAGGAGCGAGGGGCCTTTGCAGGCTCGCTTTTCGGCGGGTGGTTGTGTGAGGCGCGCAGTTTCCAGCTACAACCCCTCTTGTTCCTCACTGCGATCCCCGACTCCTGATCACCGTGGCGGCTCGTCTGTGGCGAGAGAGCGGGGCCGGGTCAGGCTCTGGCCTGCCCCGCGAGGTGACCTTGGTCGAGTCCCCTGTCGCGCTGAGCCAGGGTGCGCGTCTGTGGCGCGGGCCTGTTAGGGACCGGGCTGTGGAGCGGTTAAGGACACAGACCTAGAGCGGCCCCACAGGCTGCCGGGTGTCAGGGGAGCGGCCGGGCCGCCAGGGGCGGTGTGGGGGAGATGCCCCTACATGTGAAATGGCCGTTCCCCTCGGTGCCGCCGGTCACCTGGACTCTGGCCAGCAGCGTCGTCATGGGCCTGGTGGGCACCTACAGTTGCTTCTGGACCAGTGAGTGGGCTTGGCTGGGGGGAGCCCTGGGCCCAGGGGAGAAGGAGGCCAAGACCCCCACATTATTTCTCTTCCCCCTCCACCAGAGTACATGAACCACCTCACCGTCTACAACAAGGAGGTGCTGTATGAGCTCATCGAGAACCGAGGCCCAGCCACCCCCCTCATAACTATCTCCAATCACCAGTCCTGCATGGATGACCCTCATCTCTGGGGTACCTGGGCCAGTGTGCTGGGTACAGGGAGGCAGGGAGAGAACCCCGGACAGGGCCAAACAAAAGCAAAACAAACTCACTTCTCACTGGGCTCCTCACATAGCTCTGGCACTACTGTTTCTGGGGCATCCTGTCCCTGCGGTGAACATTTGATTTGTGACCCCTTCAGCATCTCAGGAAAGGTGATCTGGAGAGGGCCTCTGAAATTTGGAGGGAATGAGGGAATGAGAAAATATCCGCAGGACAAAGTCTGACAGTTGACTCTGTTGCAGCAGGCCTGTGGAACCCTTTGTTCTCTAAATCATTGAAGGTCCCCCAAAATCTTGGAGTCTTGGGAACAAATCCAAGGACCTGTCAAGGAAACTCTGGGTTAGGGGCTGGGAGACCTGTATCCTGGTTCCAGGTTTGCCCCAGGCTGGATTTGTACCCTTCAACCAGCCTTATTTGGGAGCCCGGTTCCTCACCTAGAAGTTCCTGCTCTACTGACTTCACAGGGAATTTCTTGGCTCCAGTAACCTGGATGGCTGGGTGGAGGGGTGTCCAGAGCTTTCACTGCTAACACAGGAGGTTAGAGGTGTCCTAGAGCTCACTGGGAACCACCTGGCCAAATCAGAGCCTTTCAGAGCTCACCTTGGCTGCTGGACAGAGAATAGTCTGTGAGGTGCCACAGCCCGATCCCAGGAGGCCAGGAAGGAGGCTCTAGAGCAGCGATACTCAACCTGTGGGCCGCGACCCCTTTGGGGGTCGAACGACCCTTTCACAGGGGTCGCCTAAGACATAACAGTAGCAAAATTACAGTTATGAAGTAGCAATGAAAATAATTTTATGGTTGGGGGTCACCACAACATGAGGAACTGTATTAAAGGGTCACGGCATTAGGAAGGTTGAGAACCACTGCTCTAGAGCATTCCAGTAGCCTGGACTACGGTGGTGGTAGTGAAACTGTTGAAAGAGATAAAAGAATAGGCAGCATCAAAATATATTGGGGAGGTGGTAGACCAGACATGGTGACTAATAAGATATGGGGAGTGGGAGAGAGCAAGAAGCCAGCAAGAACTTGGAGGTTCAGCCCAAGGGTCTGCAAGATGCCACTTTGGGCCATAGGGAAATGGTAGTGCTGCTGCCCTTGTCCTTCATTCCCTGAAATGGTGTGACAGGAAAAGGTAAAAGGCGCTCCCTAGGAACAAGGTAAGTTGGGGCATGAAACCTTTCCTCTTCTCCCCTAGGTATCCTGAAACTCCGGCACATCTGGAACCTGAAGTTGATGCGTTGGTGAGGAGGAATGGGCCCCTCCCAATGGGCCCGGCAGGCCTCACCCATCTCTGCCCAGATTTGCCTTCCTGCTGCTCTGCCCAGGAGGTGGCGTCCAGCAGTCCAGGCAGGGCATGGGGTGGGGCCCTGTAGGTCCTCTTGTGCCTCCAATCTACATTGCTGATGATATCAGGCATCATGTTGGGGGGATGGTCAGGAAGTAGGGTGCAGGGGAGGCCGGGGTGATTGTGTCTGTCCCCACTCCAGGACCCCAGCAGCTGCAGACATCTGTTTCACCAAGGAACTGCACTCTCACTTTTTCAGCTTGGGCAAGTGCGTGCCTGTATGCCGAGGTGAGCTACTCCTCCAGGAGGGGCTGGTGGGGCAGTGGGTGCAGGGAAGTGCTTCTGCAGGCTTCTCTGGCCTCTCTTGGGGCAGGGGGCCTGGTGACCAGTGCCTCTGGTTTGGCAACACTGGGAGTAGAGGGACCCAGCTGCGACAGGCAGCCTGAGAGCAAGGGGAGCCGTGGAGCACTACCCCACTAGTATGAGGCCCAGCTCTATTGCTGGAGGACTGATGGTTTCTTGGAGAGTGCTCAATTCTCTGCAACTGCCTGAGTATTGTACAAACCTGGAGCTCTGGCATTAGAAGTCAAGGAGGCATTATCTACAGCCCCTTCTCTCGAGGACTTGCTAAGAGACTCCCTGGTGGCATGTGCCGCAGGCTCCAGGGAGAACAAACACGCTTGTGGAGTGAAGTCTGTAACATTGAATCACTACTCAGCACCTCTGAAGAGCCTCAGGAGGTAGGGGCCATTTTGGTTCCCATTCCCCGCATAAAGAAAGGGGCTTGGAAGGATTAAACCACTGGCCTAAGGTCACCAGGATTCAAATCCAGGTTGCTCTTTCCTTTGGGGAAGTAGAATTTTTCCAGGCAGAATATGAAAGGAAAAGCATTTTAGACACAGGAAGCACATGCCAGGCACTGGCGAGGTAATTGATAAAGGTAGAAAAGGTTGCAGGCCAAATGTGAAGGTTCTGGAATAATCACGTTAAGAATTGTGGATTCTATTCTCTCATCAGGGTAGTTATGGACTTTCATCTGTGGTTCAGAGAGGGAGAAAACGCTGGTCACAGAGTGGCTGGTGGATGGGAGCAGGGCTGGGTGGAGGCAGGGAGCCTGATTAGGGACTGTCCCAGCCATCCTGATAGAGAACTGTAGCTGGGCCCCTGGGAGTCACTGGAGAGCCAGAGAAGGGCACTGCTTTGGGATATGCTCTGGAGGCAGAGTTGATGGAACTTGTTGATAGATTGGGTGTGGGAGGGGACAAGGAAAAGAGAACTCAAAGATGACACTAGGTGACACCTGGTGATAGTGAGCCACTTGGAGTATGGGGTGAGGGGGTTGGGAGGGGAAGTGAATCCCATTTTGTGTGTGCTTCATCTGAGGATCCTGTCACCCAAGTAGGAGAGCAGTCCCAGAGGCAGTGGGGTACACAGTTCTGGAACTCAAAAGAACGGTTGGGCCCTGGCCGGTTTGGCTCAGCGGTTAGAGCGTCGACCCGCGGACCAGAGAGCCCCGGGTTCGGTTCCCACTGAGGGCACGTACCTCGGTTCCAGTTTGTCCCCTGCCCTGGTTGGGGTTGTGTGGGTGGCAGCCACTCGTGTCTCTCTCACATTGATGTTTCTCTCTCTCTCTTCCTCCGTCTCTCCCTCCCACTCTATCTGAAGATAAATGCAAAAATGTAAAAAAAAAAAAAAAAAAAAAAGAAGGGTTGGGAATAAAGATGCTGGGGACTCAGCCACAAACTAAGTCACAAACATAAAGGTGAGATTGCAGAGGGGAAGAGCAGGGAGAAAGCAGGGGCCCAGGACAGCACCTCAGAGCACAAAAGGACAGACAAGTCACTGAGGCAGCAGGAAGCAATGGCCAGAGAGGAAGTAAGCAAAGCTGCAGGAACCCAGCCAGTGTGGCTCAGTGGATTGAGTCTTGTCCCATGGACTGAGAGGTCCTGGTTTGATTCCTGATCAGAGCACATGCCTGGGCTGCAGGCTCCATCCCCAGTAGGAGGCGTGCAGGAGGCAGCCAATGGCTATATCTCAGATTTCTAGCTCTAAAAAATCAATAAAAACATTTTATTTTTTAATCCTCACCTGAGGGTATTTTTTTCCATTTATTTTCAGATAGAGTGGGAGAGAGCGGGAGAGAGAGAGAGAGATTTTGACGTGAGAGAGAGACATCAACTGGTTACCTCCCACACGACCCAGACCAGGGCCGGGGACCAAACTATAACCGAGGTATGTGCCCTTGACCAGAATTGAACTGCTGAGTCAAACTGGCCAGAGCTAAAAACATATTTTATTGTGTGTTTTTTATTTATTTATTTATTTATCTATCTATTTATTTTAAATTAATTTATTTTTGTTACAAATGTTTCTCCTTTTTCCTCCATTGACCCCCTGTTCCCAATCCCGCACCCACACCCGTCCCCAGCATTGTTGTCCATGTCCATGGTTATGCATACCTGCATATAAGTTCTGTGTTTTATCTCTTCCCTCCTCTCCCCCCGAACCCCCCTTCTGAGGTTTGTCAGTCTGTACCTTACTTCTATGTCTGAGTCTATTTTGTTCATCAGTTTGTTTTGTTCATTATATACCACAAATAAGTGAGATCATGTGATATTTGTCTTTCTCTGATTGGCTTGTTTCGCTTAGGGTTATACTCTCCAGGTCTCTCCATGTCGTCTCAAAGGATAAGAGATCTTTCTTTCTTACAGCTATATAATACTCCATTGTGTAGATGTACCACAGCATTTTTATCCACTCATCTCTTGATGGACACTTGGGCTGTTCCCAGATCTTAGCGATTGTAAATAGTGCTGCTATGAACATAGGGTACATATATTCTTTCTGATTGGTGTTTCAGGATTCTTAGGGTATATTCCTAGAAGTGGGATCACTGGGTCCAATGGTAGTTCAATTTTTAACTTTTTGAGGTAACATCATATTGTCTTCCATAGTGGCTGAACCAGTCTGCATTCCCACCAGCAGTGTACTAGAGTCCCCTTTTCTTCACACCCTCGCCAGCATTTGTTGTTTGATGATTCGTTGATGGCAGCCATCCTGACAGGTGTGAGGTGATACCTTATTGTTGTTTTAATTTGCATCTCTCTGATGATTAGTGATGTTGAACATTTTCCATATGCCTCTTGGCCATTTGTATGTCCTGTTTGGAGAGGTGTCTCTTTACGCCCTCTACCCATTTTTTAATTGGGTTCTTTGTCTTCCTTTTGTTGAGTTGTATGAACACTCTGTATATTTTGGAAATTAACCCCTTATCTGATGTATCATTGGCAGTGATGTTCTCCCATACAGTGGGTTCCCTTTCCATTGTGATGGTTGTTTCTTTTGCTGTGCAGAAGTAAAAACATAATGTATGTGTGTGTGTGTATATATATATATATATATATATATATATATATATATATATTTGTTGTTGTTTGTTTGTTTGTTTTTGGTGGTATGTGCCCCTAGTTGGAACCAAACCCGGGACTCTCTGGTCCACAGGCCGACGCTCAACCACTGAGCCAAACTGGCCAGGGCCTAAAAACATATTTTTTAAAAAAGAAAAAAGAAAAGCTGCAGCAGCTTCTGGGCCCTGGACAGGGATAAGGGAAGGGAGTTATCAGGGGTGGCCACTGCTTCCAGCAGTTGGTTATGATGAAGAGAGAGGAAGAAGTAACCAAGGCCCTGGCTGGGAGGTTCAGTTTATTGGAGTGTCATCCCGTACACCAAAAGGTTGTGGGTTTGATTCCCAGCCAGGGCACATACCTAGGTTACAGGTTCCATCCCTGGTCAGAGTGCATGCGGAAGGCAATCGATCGATGTTTCTCTCTTACATTGATGTTTCTCTTTCACCCTTCCTCTCTAAAATCAATAACAATATATCCTCGGTGAGGAGTAAAAAAAAAAAATAAATAACCAAAGGGTGTTAGAGGTGTTAAGGGAGAGTCTTTTATTTCTTGTTGGTCAAAGTAAAACATGGTAAAATCCAATAAAGTAACCTAAAATAAATGAAAAGCTGCAGCACCCACAATTCCAAAGCCTTAGACTATTCCCTAGAGACAGCTGCCTAGAATGGTTTCTCATTTTGCTGCTTTTGAAAGCTGCCTCATTTCTCTAAAGCACAAGCAAAGGCCACAATGTCATGGTTGGTTTCCATGGAGTTGTTATCATGCCCTGCTCTGAGAGATGGGGACTCTACTCTTGTACCCCCAACCCTGAATCTCAGTTCCTCCCTTCTGCAACCTCAGACAGAGGCATCCCATGTCCACTTCTTTTTTTTTTTAATTTCATTTTTGTTACATACGTTTCTCGTTTTTTACCCCATTGACACCCTCCTCCCCATCCCCCCCGCCCCGTCCCTGGCTTTGTTGTCCATATCAATTGGTTATACATACATGCATTTAAGTTCTGTGGTTTATCTCTTCCCACCCCCCACCACCCCCTCTTCTGAGGGTTGTCAGTCTGTACCCTACTTCCGTGTTTCTGGGTCTACCCTATTCCTCAGACTGTTATGTTCATTATATTCCATATATAAGTGAGATCATGTGGTATTTGTCTTTTTCTGCTTGGCTCATGTCCACTTCTTGTTTCATTCTTCTTTTTGACCTGCATCTAAGATTTATTGCAAAGTTAAAAACAAAAAGCAAAATCTTAGTCTTAAACGCCTTCAGTGAAAGAAAGTGGGCAGGGACAAGCCTTTTTTTTTAATTTATTTTTTTATTCTCACCTGAGGACATTTTTGCATTCATTCTCAGACAGTGGGAGGGAAAGAGGGAGGAAGAGAGAGAGAGAACCATCGATGTGAGAGAAACACATCGAGTGGTTGCCATCCACAGGACCCCAACCAGGGCGGGGACAAACCGCAACTGAGGTATGTGCCCTTAGTGGGAACCGGACCCGGAACTCTCTGGTCCACAGGCCAATGCTCTCCGAACCGCAGGCCGACGCTCTAACCGCTGAGCCAAACTGGCCAGGGCCACAGGCCAATGCTCTAACCGCCGAGCCAAACCGGCCAGGGCAGGGACAAGCCTTTTATCAAACACATTTGATGGACAGCAAAGATCTAACGTGTTAAAGCAAAGGAACTATCTGGCATACTTCGCTTCTGTGTTCCAACCCCCCTCCCCACCCAAGCATAGGCCTTATGATATGACATGAAGTATTGGAGTAATCTTGCACAAGCTTTACAAGTGAGTAGGACAGCATTTGCAAAAGCTAAACATTATGAAGCGTTGCTCCAAAAGCACAGCATTGTTTTAAAACTTCGACTTCAAGCTGAATGGCTGGGTTGTACCAGTGGATCTTAGTAGAGAAGGAGCCGATGCCTCTGAAGGACCTCTATCAGGTAACGTGATCCCAAGAAGGGAAACCACCATTCTCACCATGCTTTCCAACTCCAGCCCCTGGGGAAGCTGCTGGGCCAGTTCCCATTTGGGTTAGATTGAGACTCCTTGAGCTTTAACTAGCACTTTCCAAAGACCCTGCCTTGCAGAGAACAGGTTAAAAGCCCATTTCTTAGTGCATTGGACTGAGATAATCCCAGTGTGGGTCTCTCCCTCTGTGATGACTCTCATCTACTTTCTACTTGCTAAGATGATGTTTACCCTGCTCCTTCACCCTCCTCTTTCTCTTCTCTGTCCACTATATGGACAAGGCTGATGAGATTCTTAACTGTGTGTGGTCATGAATTGTCTCCACATGACTCCAAGTTGAAAGCCAGCATGCAGCATTAGGCATCCATGTCTGTGTTGTTGCTGACCTCTGGGCCGCCTGTGATCAGTGTCATGGTCTCAGGGCATCTCCAAGGCGAGTGTTGCTAGCACTGGGGGCAGTTCGATTCCACATTTTAAAAAATCCTCACTGGAGGATATTTTTCTATTTATCTTCAGATAGAGTGGGAAGGAGGGGGAGGGGAGGACATCGATATGAGAGGGACACATTGACTGATTGCCTCCCACATGACCCCGACCAGGGCCAAAGATGAACTGCAACCCAGGTATGTGCCCTTGACTGGAATTGAACCCGTGGCTCATTGGTCTGCGGGCCAGTGCTCTAACCATTAAGCCAAACCAGCCAGGGCCAACTCCACTTTTTTGTTTAGAAAGTTTGAGTTTTTCCCAACTCATACCACTATATGTCCCATCAAATGGAGAGTCTAGTTTTCAAGGGAGAGTCCTCTGAGGAAGCGGCCAGCAGGAGGGAGGGACAGAGGAGGCTGAGGGTGCAGACAGGGCTAGGAGGCCTGTGAGAAGTGGCTGTAGGAACTGGCCTGGCTGAGACCCTGAGAAAGGGTTGCTGTCCAGAATCTGGGGCCCAAGTGAGGCTGAAAGTCATGAATAGACGTGGAGCAGCACCCTCTGGGCCAGGGGCAACAGATGTGGACTCACCCCAGGGTGGTGCATCCTAAAGAGAAAGAAGCCTACAGGAGCCTAGCTGGGGAGGCAGTGCATGGATCAGGGCTTTGCCAGGGGCTGTACTGCAGGTGTATCCCTGTGCCTGAATGGCTCAGCCGGTGAGGCTGTGGAGGGACCAGCAGACAAAAGGTGAGGTTAGGGGTCAGTGGAGGGATTGTCAAGTTCAGAACTTTAGACAGTTTGCCCTGGCCGGTTTGGCTCAGCGGTTAGAGCGTCGGCCTGCGGTCCGGAGAGACCCGGGTTCGGTTCCCGCTAAGGGCACGTACCTTGGTTGCAGTTTGTCTCCAGCCCTGGTTGGGTCGTGTGGGTGGCAGCCACTCGATGTGTCGCTTTCACGTCGATGCTTCTCTCTCTCTCTCTCCCTCTCACTCTATCTGAACAAAATATCGAAAGATGTCCTCGGGTGAGGATAAAAAAAAAAAAGAACTTTAGACAGTTTGAGACCACGATGTTGCCTTGCAGGTGATAGGCACTCAGGTTTAAAGGATGTTGAACAAAGGATGTCAAGGGCTGTGAAGTGATGCAGCCGAGGCTGAGCAGGTTTGGGGGAGAGTTATTGGAGGGTGTCTGTGTGGATGGTGCAACAAGGAGGAGGAAGTTCCTGAGCTGCTGCTTCATTCTGAGGGAGAGGGAAGGAGTGGGCCCCAGAAGAATGGTGACTGATGAGGAGAGGCCTTTTCTTGACAGGAGATGGTGTTTACCAAAAGGGAATGGACTTTATTTTGGAGAAGCTCAACCATGGGGACTGGGTGCACATCTTCCCAGAAGGTCAGTGGGGCTGGCAGGGTCACGGTGCCCCCAACATTATGAATGAGATGCCCTGTCCCCCCTCCAAAGCCTCCCTTCTGTCTCCTGCCCCTCTCAGGAAAAGTGAACATGAGCTCCGAGTTCCTGCGCTTCAAGTGGGGTAAGGGCTGCTGGCCCTCTCTGGCTCTGTTGGACCATGGTATATGGGGCAGCTGAATGTGTTGCTTGCAGCAGCAAGGGGACAGGTGCTGAGATAAGGGCTGGTGCAGGGGAGCTGGTTTGAACTGGGGAGGGCAGGGTGCTCCCCCTGGAGGCTAGCACTGAAGCACTGCTTCTGCCAACGTTTTTGCCTCTCCTCGGGGCAGGAATCGGGCGCCTGATTGCTGAGTGTCATCTCAACCCCATCATTCTGCCACTGTGGCATGTTGGTGAGCCTGAAGTCTGGGGATGGAGGCAGGGAGATGGGCTTCTCTAGGTGATGATTGGGACAGTTTCCACTGGGTGGCAGGGAGAATGTGTCCAGGGTGGGGGCTGGGACTGCCCTGCTCCACCTCCACCCTACACCTGCTTTCTAGCCTTCTGTTCACTGTGCTGCAGGAATGAACGATGTCCTTCCTAACAACCCGCCGTACTTCCCCCGCTTTGGACAGGTAGGTAGGGGCTGCTGACCTTCGTCTGCCTGCCTGCCTGTCATCTGCCCTTTGTCTCCCACTCAGCATTACTGAAGCCAGATTCAGGAGGAGCTGAGCTTGAGGTTGTAGCAGGGGGACCAAGTGCAACATTGAGAGGGCCTTCCTGGCACTAAGCCCTCTAAAAGGAGAGCAAAGGAAATCAGGCCATGGCAGGGGTGGTCCCTGGAGTTAGGACAGGACAGGGCATCTAGAGTATGGACCCTAGGACTGGGATGGCTCTTGGATGCCAGTGAGCCTCATTCTAAAGAGGGAGAGTGGCCAGAGAGAGCACCTAGCAAGTTAAGGGAAAGACTCCGCTTCCGGTTCCCCAGGGCCGCTGGGCTGGGGCTGTGGGCACTCCCCCTGTTCTTGTCACCTAGTGGCTGGTTTCCCCACAGAAAATCACCGTGCTGATAGGAAAGCCTTTCAGTGTCCTGCCTGTGCTCGAGCGGCTCCGGGCAGAGAATACGTCCACTGTGAGTTTCCCTGGGCTTCCCCCTGGCTGTCCTTGACCCCTCAGCTTTTCAGGGTCCCTGGGCAAAGCTCCTTGAGGGCTGCAGGTCAGCGCCAGTCCTTCCCCTCAGGTGGAGATGCGCAAAGCCCTGACTGACTTCATTCAGGAGGAATTCCAGTGCCTGAAGACCCAGGCGGAGCAGCTACACAACCACCTACAGCCTGGGAGATAGGCACTGCCCTGCCCAGACCCTGCCCTGCCCAGACCCTGCCCTGCCCGCCCCGGGGTCCTAGGAGAGGCCCACTGAGGCCCGGGGAAGAGGCAGCTCTGGGACCCAGTCCCCCACTGCCAGATTCCCAGTGCTGCCTTTGAGTTCTCGTCCTTGCATACAGCTGGGGCTGGGAAATGGACTGATGCTTTGAGCTCAAATAGGGTTTTTTTTTAGACAGATTTCTCCATAACCCTTAAAGGACGCCCTCTCCTAGTTGATGAGCATTCCAGCTCCTCTGTGGTTTTTCAGTTGAAGGGTCACAACTGTTCCTCCCACTTGGCCACAAAGGGAGGAAAAAATTTAGGCAGTGGCCTCCTTCTTGCCTGCATGTGTTCTCTCCCAGGGCTGGCGTCTGGAGGGAGGGTAGTTGAAAGGGGTGGGTGACTAGGCTGGAGCTTGGGGAGGGGCCCACAAGGCCATTGGCCTGGATCTGCTCACCACCTCATCAGGGATGGTCTTTAGGCACTTCTTTCCTCTGCCTGAGCTTCCCATGGGCCTGGGAGCCTCGGGCAGGGCCCAGTCCTGGGCTGTAGGCAGAAGAGCAGCCCTTTGCCAGAAGTGGAGCCTGCAGCAAGCGACTGAGACCTGGCCAGTAACCCTGTGCTGGGGCCCACCAACTTTTCCTTCCTTTCCGTGTCCCTGGCATCACTCGAGCCCCCTGAGGCTGGTCTTTCATGTTTTGTAAAAAATAAATAAAGCATCTGTGTTGTGCTGTTTTACCTCTGGCCTCTCTGTAGGAGTGACGATGGAAGGTAACCTGCTGGACAGGAAGGCTAGATCCTTAGGGCCCTGGCACATCCAGAGCACTTGAACTGATGGGCGTCAAGCTCTTGAGACTTCAGTCACTGGCTGTAATCCCCATAACAACCTTGTGAAAGTAGGAATTGATCTCATTTTGCAAAGAAGGCAAAGCAAGGGTAATGGACTCGCATCAAAGCCCAAAGCTAGCAAAGTGGGGAAAGACAAGTAGCCATTCAGTCCTCTCCCAGCTGCTTCCCAGGATGGAGGAGGGCTCTGAAGGGCCAGAGAACCTCCATGAGCAACATGTGCTGTGGTGAGAGATGGGAAGGGGAACACCTAGATTGAGTTTGGGACCCTGGGTGGGAACGAAAGTGGTCCAAGGTGGTGGCTCTTCTGGTGGAAGTGGAATGCAAATCCTCTCTAGAGAAGAGCAAGCTCAGTGTAGTCCTTCATTTCATCCAAGATGAAGATTAACCAAAAAGACCTCACAAAGATCACCAAACATAAGGAAATGGAGTCCTGTACTCCAGCAGAAACATGAACAGGTTGAAACCCTAGGAGACTCCTGAAATTGACAGTGTCAGACAGAATATGGAAAATACTATAACAGAAATCTGGAAAGAAATAAACGATGGAACAACTGAAAAGATGGAGCCAGCAAAAAGATTCAGAGATGAGCCCTAGCCAGTTTGGCTCAGCGGTTAGAGCGTCGGCCTGCGGTCCGGAGAGACCCGGGTTCGGTTCCCGCTAAGGGCACGTACTTCGGTTGCAGTTTGTCCCCGGCCCTGGTTGGTGCGGGTGGCAGCCACTCGATGTGTCCCTTCACGTCGATGTTTCTCTCTCTCTCTCCCTCTCCCTTCCTCTCTCTCCCTCCCACTCTATCTGTACAAAAACTGGAAAAATATCCTCGGGTGAGGATTAAAAAAAAAAAAGATTCAGAGATGATTAGAACTGCAACTGTGTGTAATTATTTCAAAATAAAGTTTTTAAAAACAACCAGAAGGGGAAAAAAATCATTTGAGAGTAAAAAAAGAAACACCTATAAATAAATATAGGTAAAAATGGACTGTAGGCCAGTTTGCATTTATAGGTGCAAATGTAACATACCCTATGATAGAATGTTGCATATTTTCATGTTCTTGTGTTTTTACTACATACTCATCATAAATATATAAACATTGTTTTGCATGTTTTTATTTTTAATATGTTTTTATTGATTTTTGAGATAGAGGAAGGGAGAGAGAACATTGATCAGCTGCCTCCTACACACTCCCTAGTGGGGATCAAACCTGAAACCCCGGCATGTGCCCTGACTAGGAATTGAACCTGCAACCATTCAGTGTACAGGATGATGCTCTAATCAACTGAGCCTGACACTAGACAGGGCCTGATTATTTCTTTAAAAAAACTTTTTTAATTGATTGATTTGAGAGAGAGAGAGGAACATCGCCCGGCTGGTGAGGCTCAGTGGTTGAGCATCGACCCATGCACCAAGAGGTCGCTGGTTCTATTCCTGGTCAGGGCACATGCCCAGGTTGTAGGCCAAATCCCCAGTGGGGGGCATGCAGGAGGAGGCCAATTGATGTTCTCTATCATCAATGTTTCTGTCTCTCCCTCTCCCTCTCTCTCTAAAATCAATAAAGAAAAAAAATTATAGAGAAAGGAACAGAGAGAGATATTGATTTGTTGTTCCACTTGGGTATGCATTCATTGGTTGATTCTTGTATGTGCCCTGACCAGGGATTGAACCTGCAACTTTGGTGTATTGAGACGACACTCTTAACCAACTGAACTACCCGGCCAGGACCTCATATGATTATTTCAATAGATGCAGAAGAAGCACCTGACAAAATGTTCAAAAATTTTAAATGTTTTTATTGATATTTTAGAGGGAGAAAGAGAGAGAAACATCAATGTGCGAAACATCGATCAGCTGCCTCCTGTATGCCCTCCACTGGGGATCGAGCCTGCAACCTGGGCATGTGCCCTGACTGGGAATCGAACTGGGATCTCTCAGTCTATGGGATGATGTTCAATCCACTGAACAGCACCAGCAAGGCTATTGGTTGATTCTTGTATGTGCCTTGACTGGGATCAAACCCACAACCTTGGGATATCAGGACGATTCTCTAACCAATTGAGCTATTCAGCCAGGGCAGTATTATTTTATTTATTTATTTATTTATTTATTTATTTATTTATTTATTTATTTATGTACATGCCCCTAGCAGGAACGAACCTGGGACTCTCTGGTCCTCAGGCTGATGCTCCAACCGCTGAGCCAAACCGGCCAGAGCTTGATTGATTGATTGATTGATATATTTATTTTTAATCCTCACCCAAGGATATTTTTACATTTATCTTCAGAGTGGGGGCGGGGGAGAGAAACATCGATGTGAGAGAGACACATCGGCTAGTTGCCATCCACACGACCCCAACTGGGGCTGGAGATGAACCATAACTGAGGTACGTGCCCTTGGCTGGAATCAAACTCTGGTCTGCAGGCCGACACTCTAACTGCTGAGCCAAACCGGCCAGGGCAGGGCAATATTATTTTTGAAGTTTTGGAAACATTTCCTTTCAAATCTGGAACACAAGAAAAATTATAAATAAATAAACAAACAAAGAAAACAAAAGAAAAAGAAAACAAAATCAGGATACCAACTCTCACTACTGTACTGGTACCAGAGCAGTACAACAAGGAAAGGAAATCAAAGGTATAATGATTATAAAGAAAGAAACTGTCACTGGTGATATTTGCTGGTGATAGAATTGTCTACATGGAATATCCAATAGAATTTATAGACAAATTTTTGGAAATAAGGATTTAGAAAGTATCCTAGTTACAAGATCAATATGTGCAAAACTGAATTGCATTTCTATGCATACACCAACAACAAAGAATTCGAAAATATAATTTAAAACGACATCATTTACAAAAGCTACGAGGTACCTGGGAATCAATCTAACAAAAGATGTGAAAGATTTATATAAAGAAAATCAGCCCAGCCGGTGTGGCTCAGGGGTTGAGCATTGACCCATGCACCAAGAGGTCACCAGTTTGATTCTCGATCGGGGCACATGCCCAGGTTGTGGGCCTGATCCCTAGGAGGGGGGGGGGGTCATGCAGGAGGCGGACAGTTGATGTTCTCTCTCATCAATGTTTCTATCTCTCCCTCTCCCTTCCTCTCTCTCTCTGTAATATCAATAAAGAAAAAAAAGTAAAAAGAAAATCATAACACTTTATTGAAAGACATTAAAGAAGAACTAAGTGAATGGACAGAGATCCCATAGTCATGAACAGGAAGACTTGATATAGTAAAGGTATCAGTTCTCCAGAATTGATCTATAGATTGAATGTAATTTTAATCAAAAGCTCATCAAGGTTCAAAAGGATATTTGTATGCCACTGTTCACAGTGGCATTACTTACAGTAGCCAAAAGGTAGAAACAACTCAAGTGTCCATTGGCAGATAAACATGATGTGGTCTTACAAATGGGGAGGGATGGGGAGTTAATGTTTACTGAGGACAGGGTTTTAGTTTGGGATGATGACAATGTTCTAGGGATGGATAGGGTAATAGTTGTACAACAGTGTGAATGTACTTAATGTCACTGAACTACACACTTAAAAATGGATAAAATAGCCCTGGCTGGTTAATATCCTTGGGTGAGGATTAACCCCCCCCCCCAAAAAAAAGGATAAAATAGTAAATTTTGTATTGTGGATATCTTACTACAATATTTTAGGTAAAAAAAAAAAAAAAAATGACTAAAGTTCTGACCGGTTTGGCTCAGTGGTTGGAGCGTCGGCCTGCAGACCAGAGAGCCCCGGGTTCGGTTCCCGGGGACTAGGAGCACGTACCAAAAAAAAAAAAAGACTAAAATGCTAAATTTTATGTTGCAAATATTTTACCACAATTTCAAATAATCTAATCAGGCTCTTTAAAAGAATCTAATCAATCTAACAAACTGGTTCTAAGAGGTATATGGAAGCATTGTAGCCCAAAAGAGCCTCTTGAAAAAGAACAAAGTGAGAGGATTTGCCTTACCAGTTATCAAGGTTTATTATGAAGCAATAGTAATTAAGTTGGTGTGCTATTAGATGGACAAATTGATCAGTGAAATGGAATAGAGAGCCCAAAAAGTGACCCACAGCTATATGGACACTTATACAGCAAAAGCAATATTTCAAGACAGTGGGTAAAGGATGTTCGTCTCAATAAACAGTACTGAGACAATTGCAGATGTCAATTGAAAACAAGAAACTTGACCTTTACCTTACACTATACATATAAGTCTGAAAAACAAGACAATGTGTAGAAGATAATATAGAAGAATATTTCCATAACCGTGGGGGCAGGGAAAGGTATCTTAAACAGGGCATAAAAATATTAACCATAAAGAAAAAATAGTACATTTGACTAGATTAAAATGAACAAGTTCTGTTCATCAGAAGACATCATTAAGAGAGTGAAAAAGAAAGCCACAGAGTGGAAGACATTTATAATACATATAACCAGTGCAGAGCTCATATCCAGAACATATAAAGCACTCCTATAACTCAATAAGAAAAGATAAACCATGCTGGCCAAGTAGCTAGTTGGTCACCAAAATTTCGGGTTTGATCCTGGTCAGGGCAGGGCACATAGAGGAATCAATCAATGAATGTATAAATAAATGGAACAACAAATGGATATGTTTCTCTTTCTCTCTCTAAAAATCAGTAAATAAAAAATTAAAAAGATAGCCTGGCTGGTGTGGCTCAGTGGTTGAGCATCGACCCACGCACTAAGAGGTCGCCGGTTCCATTCCTGGTCAGGGCACATGCCCAGGTTGTGGGCCAAATCCCCAATGCGGGGCATGCAGGAGGCGGCCAGTCGATGTTCTCTCATCAATGTTAGATAGTCTGTCCTGGCCAGTGTGGCTCAGTGAATAGAGCATGGTCTGCAAACCAAAAGGCCTTGGATTTGATTCCCAGTCAAGGGCATGTACTTGGGTTGCAGGTTTGATCCCCGGCCCCAGCTAGGGCACTTTCGGGAGGCAACCAATCAACATATTGCTCTCACATCAATGTTTTCCTCTCTCTCTCTCCCCCTTCCCTCCCTTCCACTCTCTCTAAAAATCAATGAGAGAAAAAAACTGTTGGGTGAGGATTAACAAGAAAAAATAATAATCCAATAGAAAAATGGGAAGATCGATACCAGCAGGCATTTCACAGAAGACGAAACAGATAGCAGAGCTAAAAATATATATACTATATGAGTTTCCTTTGGCTGCAGTAACAAAGCATCATAAACTAGGGTGGAGTGGGGTTAAAACAACAGGGATTTATTCTTTCCCAGTTCTGGAGGCCAGAAGTCCAAGATCAAGGTGTGGGCGGGGTTGGTTCCTTCTGAGGGCTCAGAGGGCGAATCTGTTCTGTGCCCCTCCCTCTCCTAGCAATCTTGTGTTCCTTGGCTTGTAGGCACATCACTCCAATCTCTGCCTCCATCTCCATATGGCATTCTCCTCTCTGTGTCTCTTTTTCTCTTCTTATAAAGACACTAGTCATTGGATTAGGGCTTATTCTAACTAATCCAGTATGACATCATCTTAACTAATTGTATTTGCAAAGACCCCATTTCCAAATAAAGTCACAGCAATTCCCCACCTAGGTATATGCCCACTGAAATGTACATATAGGTGCATCTCAAGATAGACACATAGTTGTTCACAGCACCATTAGCCATATTAGCCAAAGTAGGAAACCAATCAAATGTTCCTCAACAGTGGAAGAGCTCAATGACTGGCAGCATATTTATCAGGGGAATGCTAAGCAGTAATGCTGCTCTTATGCAATGACTCACATTAACCTCCCAATCTTGAGCAAAGAATTTAGAAACAAAATATAATACTGAAGAATTACATTTATATAAGGTCCCAGAACAGACAAAATAAAACCATCATGTTTAAGGATCCATGCTTAACTGGTACTATGGTTTGCATGTTTGAGTCCTCCCACCAAGTTCAGACGTTGAAACTAAATGCTTTGTCCTGGTCGGTTTGGCTCAGCGGTTACAGCATCACCTTGTGGACCAGAGTCTCGGTTCAATTCAGGTCAAGGGCACGTACCTCAGTTGCGGTTAGGTCCCCAGCCCTGGTGGGGGTCGTGTGGGAGGCAACCAATTGATGTGTCTCTCCAATATCGATGTTTCTCTCTCTCTCCCCCTCCCTTTTACCCACGCTATCTGAAAATCAATGGAAAAATATCCTCAGGTGAGGATTACAAACAAACAAACAAACAAACAAACAAACTAAATGCCCTAATAGTAGTAGGAGGTGGGGCCTGTGAGAGGTGCTTAGATCATACTGGTGGAACCCATTAGTGCCCTATAAAAGAGACTCTAGAGAGATCCCTCACCTCTTCTGCCAAGTGAGGATACAGCAAGAGGTTTGCAACCTGGAAGAGAGCCCTCCCCCACCCTGATGTGGCCCTCCTCTCAGATGTCAACCTCCAGAACTGTTGGCAATACATTTCTGCTACTTATGAGTCTGTGATATTCTGTTTTGGCTGCCTGAACTGACTAAGACAATTGGTAAAGTTATAAAAACCACAAAAATCAGGGTCATGGTCACGTTGGAGAAAGGGAGGGGGAAGTGATGGGAGGGAAATGGGAGGGGCTTTTGGGGTGCAAATGTTGCAGTTCTCAGCCTGGGTGATGCCAAGGGAGTGTTTGCTTTGAGAAGTCATTGGACTGCACATCTTCATTGTGTGCACTTCTGTCTTTTTTTCGGTCAGTGTGTGGGTCAGGCCAGTGTGTGAGGGAAGCAGGGAGTGTGTAGGGAAGGCAAGCCTGGGAAGGGCCGCCAGGTGGTCAGGGTGAGTAGGCTCTGGGTGTGGATTCCACTTTGCTTGGGAGACGCACTCGGGCAATTTGAAATGCAGAAGTGCGTGGTGGCTCCTTTCCTGGCCCTTTGCCTCATTCTCACAGTAAGCACAGTGTGGGGTTTGGGGGTTTCACCACTAATGTTCCAGTGCCTAGTCACTTGTTTTCCTGGTGTTAAAAGACTCCCACAGTGGCCCTGGTTCACAGCTATGGTAGTGTGTCCTTAAAACTGACACTTTGCCCAGCTGGTGTGGCTCAGTGGACTGAGTGATGTCCCATGGACTAAGAGGTCCCAGTTTGATTCCCAGTCAGGGCACATGCCCAGGTTACCGGCTCAATTCCCGGTAGGGGCATGCAGGAGGCAGCTGATCAATGTTTCTCTCTCACATCGATGTTTCTATCTCTCTCTCCCTTCTTCTCTCTCTAAAAAGTCAATAAAAACATTACAAAAAACTAGCACTTCTAGTTTATCTGCTGCCTGGCAAAGAGCAAGGAGGATTGCTACTAAAGGGAGGAGAGAGACTGAATAATTGTGAACAATGATGCCACCTACCATAGTCACAAAGGGCCTCTCAGCAAACAACAGGAACAAAGGGAAGCAGCCTCTGTATCCACTAACAGGAGAAGGGAGCCATGGTCGTGGAAGATTCACACACTGGATTATGCAGTGGTGGTACAATGCTATCTGTGTACCATAATGCACAGCACTATGGACAGGATAGTATGTTGACATTTTATCAAGCTCCAGTATGAGCAGACTGAGCATTAGACTGTTTAGGGGCCCATACATAAACGGTCAATCTACTATGGAAAAAAAAGAGTGAATGATAAACAGCCTATTTGGGCCAGCACTTACTTCTGGGAGGAAGAGGAAGGAGGAAGGTGCTTGTAGGTACTGTCATTATTTGGTGAATGACTCAGTTTAAATGTCACCTTGTGGTCAAAGCAACTTTGGGCATGTGCCCCTCTCTGCACCTCCCTTCCAGCGCAGTGTCTCCCCCTTTTGAATATCCATCCCCCTGTGTCATGACCTACTAGACCCTTTTGTGAACTTGGGAATTGGGGTCCAAGTGTGACTCAGTGTCTGGCCCATAGCAAGTGCTTCAGGAAGCATCAAGGATCACCACTCCAGGGACCTCCCAGAACTCAGGGAAGAATAAATTTAGCCACAAACGAGTTTATCCCCCCTGGATTGGAAGCATTTCAGCAAGGGACTTCTGGCCAGCAATATCATACTTATGAGAAAGCCTTTGCCTTGAAACTATTTAAATGGTGCCAGTTGCGTTCCTAGGTTTGCCCTTGGCCATCAACTCCTCTTGTCACTCTGTTTCAACACTTTCCTGGTCCACAAGATCTCTGTCCCTTCCATGACAGCTTCTACTCCTCCGGCACTGTTTTAGAACTTTCCTCCCCAAATGTGTCCCTTGCCAGTGCTGGGCCTGGAGGATTTCACTTGCGTAGTGATGCCCTGTTTGCTGTTTTAATTTCTTTAAAAAAAAAATTTTTTTTATCCTCACCCGAGGACTTTTTTTTCTCCATTTTTGTTTAGATAGAGTGGGGGGGCGGGGAGAGGATGAGAAAGAGAGAAACATCGACGTGAAAGGGACACATCGAGTGGCCGCCTCCCGCATGACCTGACCAGCGCCAGGGACAAATTGCAACTGAGGTACATGCCCTTGGCTGGAATTGAACTCATTGGTCCGCAGGCCAACGCTCTAACCATTGAACCAGACTGGCCAGGGAAGTCTTCAATTCTTTTACCAGCCTGAGCAGGCTCTATAGGACTTCAGTGACTGACTGAGGAAATGTGATTGGGGCCCAGGGCCACAGCAAGAGCACGCCTTTTCCCATCCACTGGCTGTCCCTGCTCTGACTTCTTATTTCTCCCAGGGCCCCAACCCTGTCTTGCTATCATGCCACCCAGTCAAACCTCAATCCCAAACCGATACTGAAGCACTGACCTTTGCAGTCTCATTGGCCCTCTCCCTCTGCCTCTATTACCATGGCCAAGCCCCTGTCATCTCTCTCCCAGAGATGACAACAGTCTCCTGCTGCCACTTTTATCCCTTCTCGTCTTGCCCTGCTCACCATAATCAGAGCAGCTCTTTAAAATACATACAAATCATGCCCTGGCTGGTTTTGCTCAGCGGTTAGAGCATTGGCCTGCGGACCAGAGAGTCCTGGTTTGGTTCTGGCTAAGGGCAGGTACCTCAGTTGCAGTTTGGCCCCACCCCAGTTGGGGTTGTGTGGGTGGCAACCACTTGATGTGTCTCTCTCACATGGATGTTTCTCTCTCTCTCTTCCCCTCTCTCTCCCTCCCGCTCTATCTGAAGATAAATGCAAAAATGTCTGTCCTTGGGCAAGGATATAAAAATAAAACAAAATAAAATACAAATCATGCCCGGCTGGTGTGGCTCAGTGGCTGAGCATCGACCCATGCACCAAGAGGTCACCAGTTCGATTCCCAGTTGGGGCTCATGCCCAGGTTGTGGGCCCGATCCCCAGTGTGGGACATGCAGGAAGCAGCCAATCAGTGTTCTCTCTCAATGATGTTTCTATCTCTTTCTCCCTCTCCCTTCCTCCCTCTCTAAAAATCAATAAAGAAAAATAAAATAAATCAATAAATAAACATTCTACTTAAAAAACAACAACAAACCATACCCCCTCCTGGGTTTCTGGGGCTACAGTAAGCTCCAGCGCAAACCTCTCCCCTCAGCTGGCCTGGACATTGCCACTTGGGGGCCTGAATGGGGTTTCTGGACCCAATTCCATTATTATATGTGGGCTTCCCCACACCAACAAGCAACTCTCGGACACCAGCAGGGTGTCTGAGAATTCAACTCAATTCTGACACTATCTGTCCGGAGAAAGAATCAGATCCATAGGCTGAGAGTTCAGTCTCACCAGATCGCCCTCCACTTCAGATGCCAGTTGCAAGCTTAGGTTCTCGTCTGCGCTTCTGATTGACTGGAGGTTCCAGAGATCCCCTATTTGTCAGAACAACTCACAGAACACCGAGAAACATGTTACTTACTAGATTACTATTTTATTAGCTGTCCTCTTGGGTTTTTATGGAGCTTCATTACATAGTCACGATTAACTAAATCATTGGCCATTGGCAACTGAACTCAACCTCCAGTCTCTCTTCCTTCCCCGAGGTCAGAGGATGGGACTGAAAGTTCCAGCTCTCTAATCACGTAGTTGGGTCCATTGGCAACCAGCCAGCCCATCCTGAGGTGCTTTCCAAAAGTCACCTCATTAACATAACAAAGACACCTTGCTTGATGGGCTTGTTCTCAATACTTAAGAAATTCCAAGGGTGTTGGAAGCTGTGAGCTAGGAACTGTAAATGAAGACCAAATATCTTATAATTCACAATATCTCAAGGCCCCACAAACAATGCACACTTATCTGTTCTCAACTGTCCTCATCTCCCAGTCCCCAGCCACCATCTTCATTAATCAGGTCCTGTGAAGCGCACCTTCTCTCTCCAGCTCAATTGCCACCATCTTCATCCAAGCTACACTTGTGACAATGACTATAATCTCAAAAGCAGTTTCTCTGGCAAGTGGAGGTGATCAATGGGCTGTCAGCTACACAAGGCTGGGAGGGAGTCATTGCGTATAGTACTTGGTATGGTGGCCCCCAGCATCTAGCCCCTCCTTCTGGTATGCCTTCTTGCACTGCATCAAGGGCTTTGCATGCAGACTGAATTCTGCCCTTGAGAAGCATGGCCCTTGGAAGTGTTGGTTTTCTTCAGCAGCCTTCTGGTTTAAGTCACAAGTATCCTGGTGTTTGAGGGGCAAGGGTGGAAGCAGCAGTGGCTGGGCACAGTGTCCCAGTATCATCATCAGTGCCTAACTTTTTGCAAGTACAAATGGTGCTGAAACAGACCTCTTTGTATGTGCATCTTTTGCTCAGCTGAGTATTTCTGTTGAATGGATTCCTAAAAGGGAAATTGCTTGGTTAAAGGTCATACACATTTTATACTTTGTTAGATGCTGCCAAATTATCCTCCAAAAAGGTTCCACCAATTGATACTTTCACCACTGTGAGACACCGTTAACCCAGTATATATATAACAAGGTCAAAAAAAGCTGGCCGGTGTGGCTCAGTGGTTGAGCATCGACCCATGCATCAAGAGGTCGCCGGTTTGATTCCTGGTCAGGGCACATGCCCAGGTTGTAGGCCAATCCCCAGTGGGGGGCATACAGGAGGCAGCCAATCGACGTTCTCTCTCATCGATGTTTCCATCTCTCTCTTCCTCTCCCTTCCTCTCTCTCTAAAATCAATAAAGAAAAAAATTTTTTTAAAAGCTTACAGTGAACACTCATATATCCACCCCCTAGATTCTGCCATTAACATTTTACTCTCATTGCTTTACCACATGCCTATCTCTGTAGCAATACTTCTCTCCATTTTATTTTTGGTGCATTCCAAACAAAGTTGCAGACATCAGTTCACTTCCTCCAAATAAATCAGTGCACATACCCCTAACAAGAATTCAATATTTGCTATAATTAATTGTTTTTTTTTTGTTTGTTTGTTTCTACTGGTCACCAATCTGAGAAATAAAAAAAGTGCACAGAAAAATGTGAAAGTCTCCCAATTCATTTGAGGCAGTGTCTCCCATCTTCAGACTCTAGCTGTCACTCTGTCTCTTTCCTCTCTTTAAGGAAAATGTTGAGAAAGTACACCATGTCTGTATTTCCTCACACTGGCCACTCTTGCCAAAGTCTACAGTTGTTGTTAAGTCCAAGAAACAGTTTTCTGTCCGCATCTTACCTGCTTCCTGACAGTAGCTAACACTGACTTTGTTGATCATGGTGTCCTTGAAATCAAGCTTCTCCCTGGCTTTTCCCCTCCTCTTTGATGTTCCTCCAATTTCTCTTCTGGACCCTCTTCCTTTCTGCCCATTGTAAGTGCTGGTGTTCCTCAGGACGTTATCCTGGGCCCTCTTCTCTCCCTACAGAGGGTCCATCTGCAGGAAAAAGAAACCACTCTTGCAATTTTTTTCATAGAACAGAGTTTGTAACTCACAGAACAGTTTAGTGCTGGTTACCTTGCACAAGTAGCAGGGTTGCACCACATGAGAGAGGAACCCTAAAATTATGACACTGAAAGCTTATGTAGTATTTCTGGTATATCTGCCATCCAAGTTATACACACACACACACACGCCTCATCTTTACTCTGGAATTAAACAAGTCCTCTCTAGGGAGGGAAAAAGCATCTCCAGGTTTATTACCCTAAACGTAAGCTAAAAGCAAATCTCTAGAAAGAAGAAGGGAATTTTTTCTTTTTTTTTTTTTATCCTCACCCGAGGATATTTTTCCATTTTTTGTACAGATAGAGTGGGAGGGAGAGAGAGGAAGGGAGAGAGAGTGAGAAACATCGACGTGAAGGGACACATCGAGTGGCTGCCACCCGCACGACCAACCAGGGCCGGGGACAAACTGCAACCGAAGTACGTGCCCTTAGCGGGAACCGAACCCGGGTCTCTCCGGACCGCAGGCCGACGCTCTAACCGCTGAGCCAAACTGGCCAGGGCAAGAAGGGAATTTTTAATGATCTTAGAATGTCCCCAGGGAGGGAGGCTTATATTTATCATAGTTTATCAATTTTCTTTGCTCAGAAGGCCCCAAGAAACACCAAGAAATACAGGGAAAATTGTTTCCCAACACACAGCAATTTAAATACAGGATGTTTAATGTAAAAATTACTAAGCAAGCCCTGACTGCTTTGGCTCAGCACTTAGAGCATTGGCCCTCGGACAGAAGAGTTGCAGGTCTGATTCCCAGTCAAGGGCACATAGGTACCTGGGTTGCAGGTTCGAGGCCCGGTCAGGGTGTGTGCGGGAGGTAACCAATCAGTCTGTCTCTCACATGTTTCTTTTTTTCTCTCTCTCCCCCTTTC
Source organism: Molossus molossus (assembly GCF_014108415.1). Taxonomy (NCBI): domain Eukaryota; kingdom Metazoa; phylum Chordata; class Mammalia; order Chiroptera; family Molossidae; genus Molossus; species Molossus molossus. Next base: position 90,855,367 of record NW_023425355.1, on the reverse strand, counting down.
TCCCTTCCACTCTATCTAAAAAAAAAATCAATGGAAAAATATCCTCCAATGAGCATTAACAAAAAAAATTTATTAAGCAATAATAGGGGAATGACTTTAAAGGTAAACAGCAAACTAAAGGGTAATACTGTCCTGAGGGAGTACATCCAAGGAAGGACAAAATTCCTTAGAAGGGTGGGTTCTCATTAAAAGATGTAAGTTTCAGCCCTCTGGATGGTATAGCAGTTCACTGGGTTGTCCAGGCCAGAACTGGTCCAGTCACCAGACCTACAGGAACAACTTTTTGGAGAGCAAGCAAGCTGTGGTTGATGGGTGGGCACACACAGTTGTGCATGCAGGGGAAGTTGGGGCACCACAGCAGACACCGCTAGAACTGGGAGCTAGAGAGGGCCTCTTTTGCAAGAACTCAGCACACTTCTGTGTACAATTTGAGCCAGAGTGGCTCTGAGTGGCCAGGGTGGCTCTGCAGGGGCCAGCCCTACACGACCTCACGTCTGCGTACTTCCAGGACCGAAGGCTGAGGAGATGGTGTGGGAAGCAGTGACTGAGCTGGGGACTCTTGTACACACGGCTGCTGCGTGAGTTGGGAGCTGGAGAAAATGTGGTGAAAGCTATGACTTGCAGGTTTTTGGCACTGGAGAAAATCATGCAGGCTGAGTAGGAAGGAGGGCATCTTCTTTTTCAATGCTATCCCTTGTCCTCTACAGACAAAGCTTGTATAACACCACCTGTACAGAAGTGAAGTTTGAAAGTGTACAGTTTCCACTTTCAGGCAACTTCTGGAACTCTTGTGCACAGAGATCATTCTAAAAATTCTACATAGAAGCTTTTTACTTAAAGAAAGTATTTTACTGCGTCTCTTGGGCACATCTGAATTGCCAGCATCATCCCTCTTGCACAACTCAGGAACAGCCAGACGGAAGAGATACATATGGCAAAATATGAGGAAAGGGCGCGGCGCTACCTGCTCTCTCCAGGCACTCCATTCTCCCCAGTCTCCACCACTTCTCTTGCAATTTTAAGCAGAAAGATTAAAACGTGGGCGAAGCCATGGGCGTGGGGACCTGTGGAGCGGAGCCCGCCCTGGCTCTCAAACAGCCCCGCCCCGCCTGTCTTATCCTGTGGGTGCCAGCTGCGTCTGCTGGGTGGTGGTGGGAGCTGAATGAGCTCGACCCTGTCCCCTTTCCTACATGGAGCCTGCGCTCCTGGAGATACGTTTGGCCAATCAGTAAAAAGGAGCGGCCGTGAGTGGCATGCGTTTCCTTCAATCTTCTGAGGTCCTGGCCCCCCCAGGCCTGCACCTTGGCCAATGGTGGCGCGGGGCGGGGCGACGGTCACCTGATCTGCGGCGGCAGTGGTGGCCGAGATAGTGGAGGCTGAAGCTGTGATGGCGGCGACGGTGGCGGCTTGGGTGCGGGCGGGGACAAGGAGTGCCCCGGCGTTCTGGCAAATGCAGTGGCTGCCACTGTTGCTGGCGGCGGCGGCGGCGGCGGCGGCGGCGGAGCAGCAGGTGCCGCTGGTGCTGTGGTCGAGTGACCGGTGAGCGGGGTGGTGGGCTGGGGAGGGCTGCGCTGTGCGCCGTGGCAGCTAGGGTTCCCTCGCCCGATTCCTGAGCTGTCCTCGGCGAGAAGCTGCGAGGCCCAGAGGGGACTTCCCATTTGCTTGGCGGCCTGTAGCCGGGTCAGAACTCCGGGACCTATGCATCAAGCTGGGAGCCCATGGGCTTCGAATCTCAAGCCTTGCGCTCCCGCTTGACAGCACCTCTTCTATCCACTGGCAGGGACTTGTGGGCTCCTTCGGCAGACACCCATGAGGGCCACATCACCAGCGACATGCAGCTTTCTACTTACTTAGACCCTGCCCTGGAGCTGGGCCCCCGCAACGTGCTGTTGTTCCTGCAGGACAAGGTGCGCCTGCCCCAGTCCAACCCCCCCGTCATCAGGAGGCAGACCACCCCCCCCCCAGACAAGGAGACCCATTCCCCAAGGGAAGCTTCAGTGACCTTGTCCCAACTGCAGGGAGGTGTGTCTCCTCTCTTGGGAAGGCCTGTTGGAAAAGGTACAGTGGGAATAGTGAGGGCCCAGAAATGGCACCAACTTGATTGGGGTGTATGTGTATGTTTACAGTGTACCCTGAACTTATTTGACCTACTCTCCATGGTGGGGATTATTGTTTACAGATAAGAAAACAGATGCCCAAGGAGGGGAAGTGACTGGTTCAAGGTCACACAGCTAATGGGAGGCAGAGTTGTGATTCTAATTGTAATGATCGTAGTAAAGGTAAAAAAAAAAAAAAAGCTCACTTATTGAGGGGTTCATATGCACTGTGCTAAGCTGATGTCATTATCTTGGTTTTACTGCCAAGGAAACTAAGGCTTGTAGAGGTGCAGTGATTGGCTGGGTTTGTGCACACCACAATTGGTTCCAGCTGGAGTCTGTCAGGCCCCTCCATTGCCCATCTGGGCCAGTTTGTGCTAATAACCAGCATACTGTTTCCTTCCTATCCAGGTCTCTCTGCCCCTAAACCAGGCATTTAGACCATGAGAAGATTCTAGGGCAGTATAGGTTTGGTATTTGGGAAGTTACGGAGCCTCTGTCTGTCCCTTCCTTTTTCGTGGCCTGTATGGATCATTCCACTTATGGTCTTGCTCTGTCACTCTGTGGGCAGGTTGTGGCAGCCATGCTCTCCTGTAGTCCTTCCAGGAGGTAGTAAATAATGTAGTCAGACTGGAATTCAGTTCTAGTTCTACTACTTACCAGCCTTTGGACATGTGAAATAATCTGCAAATGCTAGTTTCTGCATCTGTAAAATGAAGGTACCACCTCATCAGAGGGCTGTGAGGAGCAATTCTTAAAATCCACATAAAACACCTAGCTAGATTCCTGTCTTATGGCATTCATCCATTTACCAAATATGAACTGCCTACTAGGTGCCAGTTATTAAGTGTTGGGGACATAGCAGTGAGCAGAATAACCCAAACCCCTACCTGGAGGAAGCTGACATTCACGTGAGGATGACAAGTAAATGCTGAGTTTTTATATGACATAAGGTCAGTGCTATAGTGTTTAGAGAAGAAAGAAGCAGATTAAGGGGACAGAGTGACTGGCAACCCTATTTAAGGTAAAGGTGATCAGGGAAGGGCTCACTAACGAGGTGATATCTGAGCAGAGACCTAAATGGAGGGAGGGACAGAGCCATGTAGCTATTGGGGAAGGGAGTTTCTGACAGAGGGAACAGCAGGTGCAAAGGCCTTGGGCAAGGAGTGCTCTTGGTGAGCCCATGGAAAAGCTGGTGTCACTGGAGTATATGAGTGAGAGAAAGGGATAGGATATGGTTAGCTAGGTAGCCGGGAGATGAGGAAAAAGGTTGGTTGCAGTTCTAAATGTGGCAGGAAGCCTTAGGTTATTTCAAGAGGAGATAGTGGTGAGGAGATATGGCGGAGGTAGTAGCTGGAGATAGTGGAGGTTTCTGGACTTTCATAAGGAGAGCTCAGGTGTCCAAACAAGGTCAGGATTCCTGCCCAGAAGGGAGAGGAAGCTGGGCAAGTGTGTATACTAAACAGAATGAGGTTAGAGAAGCTGATTAAGGTCGCCCCTGGGCCTAACTGGGAAAAGCCAGAGGAAGCTGGGAGTTGGGGTGGAGGGGCAGGAGTTGAAGGGCATCTCTAGGTTGTAGAGGAAAAGGTATGAGCAGCAGGTTACTGTAGTTTGGGGGGCTCAGAAGACTTCAGTGCTTTCTCCAGCATGTTCTGAGATCTTCACCTGTTTCTCCCCTTCCACCAAAACCAGGTGAGGAGGGGGACTTCTTACCCTCTTTTACAAAAGGTCCTGTCCAGACTGGACATAGGTGGCTCTAGCTGTTGCAACTGGTATGCAGGTTCTCCTTTTTTCTGACTTCCCTTTGAGGGGCGCATGCAGTAAATGCTTCTAACTGCCCCCCAGCCCCTCCCCCTAGTTTCCCTCTTCCCTACCCGTTCCTGTTGTGTGCAGTCAGGCAGCTGACTCTTACTCCTGAGGTTACCACAAGTCAGCTGCCCACAGATTTCTTCCCAGCCCCATGACTGTCTTCCGTGTTTTCTCACCCTCACCCTGCCAGGAGGGTGCTAAAGAAAAGAAGGAACCTTCCGTCTCCACCCCCACTCCAAACTCGCCCTTGCTTGCTCTTTCTACCAGACCAAATCTTACTCTAAATGAGATTTTGCTGGCTCTGCAAAAGGGAAGGTGTCTGCCTCCTGCCCTGGCCCTGGCCCAACCTTCTGAGGTTGTCTTCTCTGCTTCCCTACTAGCTGAGCATTGAGGACTTCACGGCATATGGTGGTGTATTTGGAAACAAGCAAGACAGCACCTTTTCTAACCTGGAGGTAAGAGTCTTTACCATGCTGTGGGCCATGGAGGCTGTCCTGTACCCCTCCCCCAGCACAATAAATAACTATCCCTTTGCCCCGTCAGTGTGGCTCACTGGTTGAGCGTCGACCCATGCACCAAGAGGTCGCTAGTTTGATTCTCAATCAGGGCACATGCCCAGGTTGTGGGCCCGATCCCCAGTGGGGGGCATGCAGGAGGTGGTCAATGGATATTCTCTCTCATCGATATTTCTCTCTCTCTTTCCCTCTCCCTTCCTCTCTCTCTAAAATCAATAAAGAAAAAAATATTAAAAAAAAAAGAACTGTCTCCTTAGGAACCAGAGATGCTGGCTTTGGGGGTAGAAAGGCCTGAATGTCAGGGGCCTGGGGTGTGGGGCGTTTTCTTTCTGGCCCTGAATGAGACTCCTATGTGGGTGTGGGTGTGGCTTGCCAGAGGAGGGCTGCCAGAGAGGTTTGAGGGGCTGGCTCAAGCCCACTGGTCCCTTGCTAATTCATCCCCTATCTCTCCTTTGTCCCCAGAATGCCCTGGACTTGGCCCCCTCCTCTCTTGTGCTTCCTGCCGTTGACTGGTATGCAGTTAGCACTCTGACCACTTACCTGCAGGAGAAGCTCGGGGCCAGCCCCTTGCATGTGGACCTGGCCACACTTCGGGAGCTAAAGCTCAATGCCAGCCTCCCGGCTTTGCTGCTCATCCGCTTGCCCTACACAGCCAGGTATGGTCCAACCTCTAGCCGCAAGGCTCTGGGCTCTGGTAGCACAACTCAGTCAACGATGACAGTCCTTCTGTTCAGAACCTTGAAGCCCTTCCAGAAGGTGCCCTGTATGGCCAGAAGAAACTGGAAGGGCCTTTGGCCGGGCTGTGACTCAGGAGTCGGTGCCCTGCACTGAACTAGGCCTGTTGGGCCTCCAGAGACAAGGCGGACGTAGGCTCTGTGGTAGGGAGCCAACTTGCCTAACTAGGACCCGTTCATGCAGCAGGTAGCAGGGACATGAGTGGGACTGTGAAGTGGGGGGCAGGAGAGGGGCAAGGGATTCCAGGCAGGGCCATGAGGTGAGCAAAGACGCGGAGGGAGCAGTGAGGATGGCTTCCAAAGCCCCCAGCTAGTGTGCTAGGTGAACGGGGTTGGTGGGGAAGGATGGTGGCATTAAGTGGAGGACACATTAGAGGGGTGGAGGAGAGCTATTTGGATCATGAAGGCTCTAACACTCTGTATTTTCCATAGCTCGGGTCTGATGGCACCGAGGGAAGTCCTCACAGGCAATGGTGAGTAGGGTCAGGGAGAGTGCATGTTTTCCATCCTTATCCAGGCCTTGGTTGCAGAGAGCTGGTCCACAGCTCCTCAGCTCCTCCTCAACCTCAGGGTGGCTCCCCTGCTTATTGGAGCAACTGCCAGCTGATCAGGGAAATGCTGGCCCTCGAGCATCATCCCTCTTCAGTTGGGCCCTGACTAGCAGAAATTTTGAGGTGTCTAGGGGGTCCTCCCTGTGGAAGCCTGTGGAATCAGTTTCCACTCAGGCAGCGTGAATCCTATAGTTTGGGCTTAATAGACCAGCAGCATTTAAAAAACAGTTCTGAAGACTTGTCTTCTTTTTGCAATAAAGGGCAGTCATTCCCCCGTGGAAAGGTCATTGGAAACCTGTGGGTGGGTTTGAAGTTTCTTATATCTTTGTCTTTTGTCATTCCCTTTAGATAGGGCTTGGCATTAGGGAGTTGACAACTGAGGCCACAGGTCTTCCAGGGAAGGCTAGGGGTGGACAGGATGAGAAACAGCTGATGTTGGGGATCCTCAGTGGAAAGTGAAAACTAGTGAAGGTTGCCCTGGCTGGTTTGGCTCAGTGGTTAAAGCGTCGGCCTGCGGTCCTGAGAGACCCGGGTTCGGTTCCCGCTAAGGGCACGTACCTCGGTTGCAGTTTGTCCCCGGCTCTGGTCAGTCGTGCGGGTGGCAGCCACTCGATGTGTCCCTTTCACATCGATGTTTCTCTCTCTCTCTGTTCCTCTCTCTCCCTCCCATTCTACCTGAACAACAACAACAAAAAAAAATGGAAAAATGTCCTCGGGTGAGGATAAAAAAAAAAAAAAAAACTAGTGAAGGTTGATGGGAGCTGACTCTTCAAGGGTCTCAGTGTCCCACCACAGAGGACATGCTAGTTGCCAGGGGTGGGAGGACTTCACAGTGCAGACACCTGGTGGTTCCCACCTCAGTGAGATCTCACGGAGCTCCATCAAGAGAGGGCACTGATGTGGGATGTGGAAGGGCATGACCTTGCTTCTGTTGGCTTCTGCTGTGTGAAGGTCAGATGGTTTCTAGCAGGCAGTGGGAAGCATTGCTATAAGGGTCCACCTGTGACCTGGTTCTGTGCTCTCCCTGTTACCCCTCAGATGAAGTCATTGGCCAGGTGCTGAGCATGCTCAAGTCTGAAGATGTCCCGTACACAGCGGCGCTCACAGCAGTCCGTCCTTCCAGGGTATGTGCCCTGCTGCAGGGGCTCTGGGAGGTATGGGCAGAGGCCACATGGTGAGTCGTCCTGGAGAGGGTTTGGCTCCGATTGGCCTCAGTAGGGGCCATCTTCTCCCCTAGGCCGATGTCAAGGGGGACGAATATGAACCGTAAAGTCCTGCTTACTCCTTCCAGGTGCAGCTTTCCATCTTGCCCTAACAGTCTTATGGGCTGGCATGCTCGGACAATAAGTCCAAGTGTTCCCAAATTGGAGGGACTAGGAATATCACAGAGGCTGAGGGGCCAGCCGGAGAAAGCTTCCTGGAGGAAGGGCCTCTGAATATGACCGGTGGGACTACAGATGGTGGAGAGGGATAGTGAGGGCAGGCCACTTGGTTTGGGGCCTGCTCCCAGGGCCGTTGAGAGAAGGCTTGTGGGCTGTTTCTGCAGGTGGCCCGTGATGTAGCCATGGTGGCTGGGGGGCTAGGTCGCCAGCTGCTGCAAAAACAGCCCAAACAGCCGGTGTCAGCTGTGATCCACCCCCCTGTGAGCTATAATGATACCGTCCCCCGGATCCTGTTCTGGGCCCAGAACTTCTCAGTGGCATATAAGGACCACTGGGAAGACCTGACCCCCATCACCTTTGGGGTTCAGGATCTTAACCTGACCGGCTCCTTCTGGAATGACTCTGTTGCCAGGTAAGGGCAAAATACCTGTCACTTCAGGTGGGTGTGTGTTCACCATGGGAATGCTGGTGGTATCATGGGGTGGGGCTATTGGAGGGCCCTTGGATTGGGGGTTGCTCACAGTTCTGCTTCCCCATGCCTTCTAGTCCTTGAGTGGGACCTTGGTTGTTACTACTTCCCAGTCACCTGGGGACCTGACACCTCCCCCTTGAGTAATCTCAAGGTGACTGCTTTATGGCACATAGCAGGCCCTAGCAAGTTCTGGGGTTCCCATACCCTCCCTCTGTGGTGAAGAGACCGCCCTCACTCCCAAAGCCCAACCTGGGCACTTCAGTGACCCCAAAGGTGAACTAAAAGGAGGAGGGGCAGTGGGTTCAGGGGAATCAGAAGAAGGAGCCCTTGGCTAGAGGTAGGGGACCTGCATGCTGGTCCCTGACTTAGAATGTGACAGGGTCTCAGTTTTCCCATTTGCAAGTGGGGGTATTGCCTCTTCAGGTGTCTGTGAGGACCCAGGCAGCTTAGGTAGGAACAGACTTGAGCAATTTGATCTAAGATGCTCAAGGCCCTTTCAGAGCCTGACAACTTGCCTCTTATTCTGTTCCTGCAGACTTGCGCTGACTTATGAACAACTGTTTGGTACCACAGTGACATTTAAGTGAGTCCAAGGGGTGGTTGAGGTGTAGTTGGACTGGCGTGGCTCTGGCTTCCTCAGCTACCTGACACCCCTATGGTCTCCCCTAGGTTTACTCTGATGAACCGCTTCTATCCAGTGTCAGCCCGGCACTGGTTTACCATGGAGCGCCTCGAAATCCACAGCAATGGCTCTGTAGCCTACTTCAATGTCTCCGAGATCACAGGGCCCAGCATCTACTCCTTCCACTGCCAGTATGTCAGCAGTCAGAGCAAGAAGGGCAGTCTCCTTGTGCCCGCCACACAGCCCTTTCACTGGCAAATGACTCTTCAGGATTTCCAGGTAGGGAGCAGGGAGGAAGGAGCCCGGGCTAGAGGTAGCAGGGTCCTGGTAGAGGGGAGGGAGCAGAGGCCTGAAGTCTTAGTACCCTTTGGGATTGGGCTCAGGAATGTAGTTGAGTCCTGTCCCCACAGTGCTCCTATCCCACAAGATTTGAACCACCCACTAACTTGGGAACCTCAGCCCTTACCAGGGCTCCCTCTATGTGAGGCCATGCGGTCTTTTCTGTCCACCAGATCCAGGCCTTCAACGTGACAGGCGAGCAGTTTTCCTACGCCAGTGACTGTGCTGGCTTCTTCTCCCCGGGCATCTGGATGGGGTTGCTCACCTCCTTGTTCATGCTTTTCATCTTCACCTACGGCCTGCATATGATCCTGAGCCTCAAGACCATGGACCGCTTTGACGACCACAAGGGCCCCACCATCACTTTGACCCAGATTGTGTGACCCTCTGCCCACTGGGGATTAAGGTTGTGATGATGTCCAGGTTGTCACTTTCTCACCTCGAGGCATACTGGACCAAAGGACTTCCTTCTCTTCCTACCATAGCATGAACCCCCAAGTCCCCTCAGCCTGTCTTGCTCCTATTCAACCCTCTGAAGGGCTTCCCTGGGGCTGCCCACCCCCCATCTCTATCAACAGGTGTACATATTCTGTGTAGATGGTAGACAGATCTCCCAGGCTTGGTGATTGTGAGGGAAGGGGACATGAATTCGAAACCCCCCCTCCTCCCCCTTTCTCCTTATTTATTTTCATATTTCCACCATCATCTTTTGCTGTTTATAGTGCTTTTGTGTAGCCATTGCTCCCTCCCTAGGCTTTACGGGGGTCTCTGCAGCAGCCAGGAGCTGGAGGTTCCCTGAGTTGCGGGGGTGGAAGTACTATTTAACTGTCTATCCCGCTTGGCTGGTGTTTTTGGTGATGTGCTAACAATAAGCAGTACACTGGGGTTTATTTCTGTGGCCTGAGAAGGAAGGGGCCTCCACAGCAGGTGAGCTGGGTATGCTCACTGGATTTCTGTCAGGAATGTCTGGCAGGAGCCTGGGGTGATCAGTGGGTTTCCTTCCTAATAAAATAAAGATGGGTCGCCATGCTTTGGCTTCATGTCACTCATTTCTGCACTGAATATGAGGGATGCGCTTGGCTGAGGGCTTCCGGAGAGGCATCCAGATGTAGCTGTCGCCAAGTCAGGCCTAGGGGCAGGCAGGAAGGCCTGTAGGGGTCCTGTTGACTGCCTCAGGGAGCCAGGGGAGAGCCAGAGGGTCCTTAGTAAGCTGGACCCCTAAGTGGCTAGTGTAGGGAGGGGGCTGCAGTGGGCAGGCAGGAAGGGCTAAGGCGGTCATCTCTTGGGGATGACAGCCATGACAAGGGCAGTTTTCTTGTCCTTTGGGGGCCACCCCCGGCTGCCGCAGGGGTGTGCGCCTGGACCTCGGGGCGCACCTAGCATCCCAAAGGGCGGGGCGGGCGCGGCGGGCGCGGCGGCTCGGCTCCCGCGCATGGATCCCTAGGCCGCAGCACCGGCCACGGCCTGGCCTGCCCCGCCCTCTCCGCCCCGCTCCATTCCCCTCGGGGCTCTGCGTGAGCGGCGCTGCCCATGGAGCCGCTCTGATGTTGAGGCCCGGGTGCTGGCAGCTCTCCCAGGGGGCGAGCCGGGGAGACAGTGGCCCGGCTGTGCCCGGCAGGGCGCGGGGAGGGGACGGACTCTTTGACGCGGCGGAGGGGTCGGGCGGCGGCCAACGCGCCGCCATCTTTGGTCCAGTGCGGCGACGGCTGTGGTGAAGGAGGAGGAGGAGGAGCCCACGGCGCTGGCACCGAGGCCTGACCATGGATGAAGAATACGATGTGATCGTGCTGGGCACCGGCCTCACGGTAAGTGCGACTTCAGGCGCCCGGAGCTCCGTATCGCCCCATCCTCTCCGCAGTGCTGCCGCCCCCAGCCCCATTCTGTTACTGCCATCCGTGGCACTGCCGCCCCCGGTGCTCGGGTCCCCGGAAAAAAGCCCCCTGCCCACCCCTTCACGATGTCGCCTCTACCCACCACCATGGCCCCTTTTCCAAGAAACGGACCCCTTTTCCTCTGCTCCCTCGACTCCCCGGTCCCCGACCGCCGACCCCTTCTGTCCTCCCCATCCCAGCCTGCATCCCCACTCGACCTTATACTACCCAGTGCTCCCTGCCCCAACAACGGTCCCCACCCATCCCCGCACCCCCGGCACATCCAGCATCCTCTCTCATCTTGCGGTGATTCTGGTGAGGATGAAATACAAGGACCTTGGGTCGGGATCTCGCCAGGGTGGACCCTCATCCTCCCTCCCCGGCTTTTTATGGGGCTTGGGGACCCAGGGAATGTTCCAGAAAGAGCAGCAGTGGGGGCAGTGACCACATTTCCCACTACGCCCCCACCCCACACCCCCACCTCCGCCTGTTTCCCTTGGAGACCTCTGGCTGACTAGTATCTGCAGCCTTTGTCCTTGGGTTACTGACAATGAATGGTGAGGGTGTTTATCTTCCCCCTTCCCTCAAGCCCTGTTGGACAGATCCTCTGAGAGACTCTTCTCTCTCAGTAGTGGCGTAGAAGCCCCTTCTTGGGTGGGAAGACTCAGGGTCAGGGGCAACTTGGAGGACCCAGCAGCCCAGGGTGGGGCCTGCAATTCTAGGACCGTGCTAAGTATTTCTTCACTTCCCTTCAGTGGGCCCTGCACTGTTCAACTGGGTCTCCTCTGTGGCTCATTGTGTCTTACCTGTCATTTCTTGTGGCTCTCTGTAGATAGATGGTGTTGATATGTGACTGTTGGCACAGTAGTTGCTGGATAGACCATCTGTGTGTCTGCTGGATACTCTCCCACTATGGCTCCATTATTTCTTTTATCTCTTTGCCCCGCAAGGTTATAAAGAAGACTGTGGTCAGGTGAAGCCATTGTCCCCCAATGTTAGGCAAGGCGGCCAGCAGGGGAGGAATGGTGGTGGTAGTGAAAGGAGTTATCCATTGGTGCAGAGTCCTTCTATCTTTGCTCTCTTCTCCGGTTTGGGGTGGGGAACAAGTAAGGGCTGCTGGTGTGAATGTGGGTAGGTGGGAGTGCAGAAATGTCACCCCTTCCCCAGGAATGCATCCTGTCAGGTATCATGTCTGTGAACGGGAAGAAGGTGCTGCACATGGACCGGAACCCCTACTATGGGGGTGAGAGCTCCTCCATCACACCCCTGGAAGAGGTGAGGCCACCTGAGCCCAGACCCATCCCTTGTTAACCTTTTGCATAGGGTGCTGAAGCAGCTCCTTAGGTTCTCTGGGCAGGAGGGGTGAGGGAAGGAAGGGTGGTCTTAGAGGTGCCTCTCTATCTCTCCTTCCTGCTTGCAGCTGTATAAGCGTTTTCAATTGCTGGAGGGGCCACCTGAGTCCATGGGACGGGGTCGAGACTGGAATGTTGACCTGATCCCCAAATTCCTCATGGCCAATGGTGAGGGAGACGAAGGAGGTATTGGGGGGGGGGGTGGTTGGGACAACCAGAGAAAGGTCAGACTCTATAGAAGAGTCAGCCAGAGCAGCTAGAGCCATGCTGATACTGTTGCCTTTCCCTCACCACCCTGCAGGGCAGCTGGTAAAGATGCTACTGTATACAGAGGTGACTCGCTACTTGGACTTCAAGGTGGTGGAGGGCAGCTTTGTCTACAAGGGGGGCAAGATCTACAAAGTGCCGTCCACTGAGACTGAAGCCTTGGCTTCTAGTGAGTGCAGGTCCCCGAACCCAGAGAATCATGGGAATGGGGGCAGCCATCCAGAGCAGGGCACCCAGTCACATTCCCCTTGCAGTACCAGAAGCCTCTTGCTCTGTCTTCCTTCTGCTACCCTGGGCTGTGCCTCACACTGGTTGCCAGGAGGGAAGCCAACATGCTTCCCAGAGGGTATGTGGAGGTGGGGGACTCCTTGAAAGACTTGAGTCTTTGACAGGGGCTCCACCTGACCAGTGAAACATCCCCCAATTCAAAGCTCAGTGGGCTCTCAGAGCCTGACCAGATGGGAAACTGAGGCTGAGAAGGGCAGAGGGGTTAATCTAAGGTCACACGGTGGTTAGCAGGAGAACTCAGCTAAGAGCTAGGGAACCTGCTTTCTTGGCCTGCCTAATGGGAAGGAGAGGTTCATGTTCTGTGGTATGAACAGAACATTACCTCCACAGATCTGATGGGTATGTTTGAGAAACGGCGCTTCCGCAAGTTCCTAGTGTTTGTGGCAAACTTTGATGAGAATGACCCCAAGACCTTTGAGGGCGTCGACCCCCAGAGCACCAGCATGCGTGAAGTCTACCGGAAGTTTGACCTGGGCCAGGACGTCATTGACTTCACTGGCCACGCCCTGGCGCTCTACCGCACTGATGAGTGAGGGGAAGCTGGACTGAATCTCACCTGGACTGCACCCTGCCCTCCCCCCTCATGTCTGCTGCTCCCTCAGCCCACTGTGCACACCTCTTGTACTCAACCACACACTGACCTGTTGCTTTTTCCATTCCTTTCTTGTGTTTAACCCATAGGCTCCCCCAGGCCATTGAGGGTGGGGGAATGCTGGCCTGGTGTCTGGGTGGAGGTGAGCTGGGGTTTCTGCTATTGGAGCTTCTTCTGACCCTTTCTCCCCAGCTACTTGGACCAGCCCTGTCTTGAGACCATCAACCGCATCAAATTGTACAGCGAGTCCCTGGCCCGGTATGGCAAGAGCCCGTATTTATATCCACTCTATGGCCTTGGTGAGCTGCCTCAGGGCTTTGCAAGGTGAGGGCATGGCATCTTTCAGTTGGCAGTACTGAGAAGAGCTGAGGTTAAGAATGGGAACAACCCCCTTGAGCATTTTTATTGATTTTTTAGAGAGAGGAAGGGAGAGAGACATAGAAACATCTATGTGAGAGAGAAACATTAATCAGGTGCCTCTTGCACGCCCCCTACTGGGGATTGAGCTTGCAACCCAGGCATGCGCCCTGACAGGGGATCGAACTGGGACCTCAGACCATGAGACAATGCTCAATCCACTGAGCCACACTAGCTGGGTCCCCCATGAGCATTTTTAAAAAAACTTTTTCCTGCCCTGGCCGGTTTGGCTCAGCAGTTGGAGCATCGGCCTGCGGTCCAGAGAGACCCGGGTTTGGTTCCCGCTAAGGGTACGTACCTCGGTTGCAGTTTGTCCCCGGCCCTGGTTGGTCGTGAGGGTGGCAGCCACTTGATATGTCCCTTTTACGTCGATGTTTCTCTCTCTCTCTTCCTCTCTCTCCCTCCCACTCTATCTGAACAAAAAATGGAAAAATGTCCTCGGGTGAGGATAAAAAAAAAAAACAACAAACAAAAAAACTTTTTCCTTTATTGATTTTAGAGAGAGAGGAAGAGAGAGGGGAGAGAGAGATAGAAACATCAATGAGAGAGAACATCGAATGGCCTCCTCCTGCATGCCCCCGACTGGGGATCGGGCCCACAACCTGGGCATGTGCCCTGACTGGAAATCAAACCGGCGACCTCCTGGTGCATGGGTTGATGTTCAACCACTGAGCCACACTAGCCGGGTTCCCCATGAGCATTTTTTTTTAAAGTTTTCGTTGCTCTGGCTGGTTCAGCTCAGCAGTAGAGCATCAGCCCCATGAACCAGTCAAGGGCACATACCTGTGTTGCAGGTTCAATCCCTGGCTGGGTCAGGGTTGTTCTGGAGGCAACCAGTTGATGTGTCTCTTTCACATCCTCAGGTGAGGATTAACAACAACAACAAAATATTTTTAAAAAATTTTTGTTTGGTTAAGCCTCACTGGAGGATATTTTTTTTCATTGATTTTTAGAGAAAGTGAAAGGGAAATGCAAAGTAAATGAAGACCACAATGGCAAAGTACAGAATGCTACGAAAATGCTCAAGGGGGTCCTGGCCAGTGTGGATCAGTGGTTAGAGTGTCAGCCCACGCACCAGAAAGTTGCAGGTTCGATCCAGCAACCTGGGAGAGAGAAAGAGAAAGAGGGAGAGAGAAAGAGAAGAGAGAGAAAAACATCAATGTGAGAGAGACACATTGATTGGTTGCCTCTCACATGTGCCCTGACCAGGGCTGGATCGAACCTGCAACTTTCTGGTGCGTGGGCTGACACTCTAACCACTGATCCACACTGGCCAGGACCCCCTTGAGCATTTTCGTAGTATTCTGTACTTTGCCATTGTGGTCTTCATTTACTTTGCATTTTCCTTAGGCAATTGGGGTGCCTCGGCAGTATGTTGAAGTGCAGAGTTGAAGAGCTAGGCTCCCACAGATGGGGCTTGCTTGGCTCCTGGCCTGAGTCAGGTAGTGCTAGGACTGGGCTGGGGTCTTTGGAACCTTGAGTCAGGGCTTCTCCAGAGCCTTTCGTTTTGTTCCCCAGACCACTTCTGTGAGGAGCTGTGACCCTCATGCCACCCTTACATTAGCTCTTTGCAGGATATTCTGGGAGACATATCTGGGAAGAACCACTGGATCTCCTGAGCTCTTCCTGCTTGGGGCAGCCTTCTTTGTACCCCAGTGCTGGTGAGGGGAGGGTGCAGTGGCACTGGTTCCTGTTACTCCTGGGTGGGATACTTCACCATCACTCTCCCCACCACAGATTGAGTGCCATCTATGGAGGGACATATATGCTGAACAAACCTGTGGATGACATCATCATGGAGAATGGCAAGGTGGTG
Source organism: Molossus molossus (assembly GCF_014108415.1). NCBI lineage: Eukaryota > Metazoa > Chordata > Mammalia > Chiroptera > Molossidae > Molossus > Molossus molossus. The sequence continues at coordinate 90,840,244 of NW_023425355.1, read as the reverse complement.
GGTGTGAAATCTGAGGGAGAGGTAAGCCTTCCCCACAGTGTAGTCACGATGGTCTAGGTGGAGTTTGTTCTTCCCCTTAGAGGCTCTCAGTGACTCTGGCTTTGCTGGGTTTGCTGCTACTAGCTCTGAGGGCCTTGTTTTGGGCACCAGGGCTCCAGAAGAAGTCTACATAGCCATTCCTGTTGGCAAGAGGTATCTCTCAAAGCCCATTTGATGTGTTGGTGGTCCAGAGAATATTCTACAGTATCTCCACAAAGGGGGTCGCCCAGCCCTGTGTACTGGGCATACCTCCTTGACATGTAGGATGAAGCTGTATGCTATAGCAGGGGCAGTGGTGACAGCTCAGAGGAGTGCTCTGCCAGTTGTAGCTGCCAGCCCTAACTATGGGCCCATCCCCATGACTACTAAAGGGACTCTTGGGTAGGGATAAGGCCTTTTGGTGGCTTTCACAGGTGGCCCGATGCAAGCAGCTGATCTGTGACCCCAGCTACATTCCAGACCGTGTGCGGAAGGCTGGCCAGGTTATCCGCATCATCTGTATCCTCAGCCACCCCATCAAGAACACCAATGATGCCAACTCCTGCCAAATCATCATCCCCCAGAACCAGGTCAACAGGAAGTCAGGTAGGCCAAGCCCCACGTGACGTCCTCCAGGGTGCTGTCTTTGGGGTGATTCTGCCTCTCCTTGTAAGGCTTGGGGCTCTCTGCCTGCTTCCTCCATGGAAGAATAGGCACCCGCATCACAGTACCCATGACTTGGCACCCTAGGGATTGCTTGGCTTGGACTCTTTCCCTTCATGTGGGTAGCAGCTTGGATGCATCCTGCTGTGTGGAATTGGGGAGGGTCAGGCCCAATTGAGCTCACTCCCAGAAACCCTTTGTATGCCCACGTTAATGGAGCGCTTCCTGTGGGCAGACATCTACGTGTGCATGATCTCCTACGCACACAACGTGGCTGCTCAGGGCAAGTACATCGCCATTGCCAGCACCACGGTGGAGACCGCGGACCCTGAAAAGGAGGTTGAGCCAGCCCTGGAGCTACTGGAGCCCATTGACCAGAAGTGAGAGGCTTGGGGAGGAAGGGAGCCAAGGACCTGGGAGACTGGGGGATGGGGACCAGGGAGGGCAAGGCTGGTTGTGAGGCCTGTCCCCTCCCCTCCATCTGCCCCTCAGGTTTGTGGCCATCAGTGACTTGTATGAGCCCATTGATGATGGTTCTGAGAGCCAGGTAAGCAGCTTGTCCCTGCCCCGGCTCCTGGCTGCTTGTACAGGGCCCCTGCCCAACTCACTCTGGGCCCCGGCTCTGGCTGTTTTCAGGTGTTCTGTTCCTGCTCCTATGATGCCACCACACACTTTGAGACAACCTGCAATGACATCAAAGACATCTACAAGCGCATGGCAGGCTCCGCCTTTGACTTTGAGAACATGAAGCGCAAACAGAACGATGTCTTTGGAGAAGCTGACCAGTGATTGCTGACCCTCCCCCAGCCCTGGATGCCCTCTCCCTTGTTCTCCTCCAAGGCTAGGGAGATGGGCATGGCTGGGCACCCCTGTTTCCAGCATCTTCTGCTTCCCCCACCACATTCCTGTCACCCACCTCATTGATTCACTGACCAAATACTTAATCTTAGTGATGGTTTGGGAGACGGGCAGGGGGTTGGATAGCATCCTCTTTCTTGGCCCTTCCTTATCCTGGGAAAAGAGGGTTCCTCTCCTTGTGTGTGTTTCTTCCCCCTAATTTTTCTGCTATGGGAAGAATGCAGAGGAAAAGCTGACTTCTGCCCCCACCGCTCTTAATTCCACTGTAGTGGCCTTTGGAGATGCCCCCTGCCTCCCCCCACCAAATCTCTTGTGTGTTGGAGAGAAGGGGCCCTCCCAGCACAAAGTTTCATCCTTCATCCCTCCCCTCCTGTTAATTTATTCTAATTTATTAACTTCTGCCCACCCTGTCTGAGAAGGGAATTATGTACCCCTCCCTTGCAGTCTTTTGGTGCGGCCTGGGGCTGTGGAGCAGCTCCCCTAGCTACCTGGGCTGTCTGGGAGGGGAAAGGGCTTGGGTGTGGCCCCATTGGAGGTTGATCTTGCTGTTTTTGTTTCTTTGTGTCTGTGTTTGTGTCCTTTGGTACTTGCTGAGAGAGAAATGTGAGCAAAGCAGAAGGAGGTGGGAAAATGGATCCAGACCCCCAATGTGCCCTGCCCCGCCTTTCCCTTAGTGGTGGGAAACCCTTATCTTGCAAAGTGAATGTGTGCCCTTCCCCAACCTCTAGTGTATTTCACAGAAAACAAAACTTCCCAATAAAAACTGTGTGGAAACCTGAACCCAGATATTTAGCTTTATTTCCCAAAAGCTGGGCAATGGATGGGACCTCAGCTTCCTGGGATGTCATGCTGTCCCTATTGAGTTTGGGACTCAGGCTTAACTTGGCTCCTGGTGGCTACAAAAAGGTCACTTTCTTCATCAGGGAATTAAAGAGCTCCTGAACTGAAAGGACCTGTACAGAGGAAACAGGTCACATCAACCTTCCCAGGGCCACCCAGCAAGTTATTGCTGGTACCAGGACTGCAATCCTTGGGGCACCAATGTGAAAGAAACTGGAAGAGGGTGGGGGTTGAAGCAGATGGAGCAGGGTCCTTGCCTCCAGGTCAAGGAAGAGGAGGCAGAGGGGACCCAGGCCCAGCCTCATGGTCTGGGGAAATGGGTGACTGGGGCCGTCTTGGGTGGGGGTCAAACTGGTGGAAGCAGGAAAAACGTGCTGCCTTAGGTAGGGCGGCAGCAAGGGGGGTCTGGCCTTGGGCTGGGTCAACATCAAGGAAGTGGAGGGCCCGGGGCTCAGCCTTGGGATCAACAGGAGGAAGTAGGACTGGAGGCTTGGGGTTAACGTCGAGGAATTAACAGGGAACCGAGGAAGCTGGCGCGGGGGTGGGGATGGGAGGTGGAGTAGAGGACAACAACCGGAGGGGACCTGAGGCAAGCCTCCGGGAGGGAGGCAGAGCCAGGCCGCCCACGGTCACGTGCCGGGCGGCTGGCGCGGGGCGGGGCGGGGCGGCTGGCGCGGGGCGGGGCGGCTGGCGCGGGGCGGGGCGGCTGGCGCGGGGCGGGGCGTCAGCGCGTTCCCTGTTGGCCGACGTCACGGAGCGCGCAGGCGTCTGCTGATTGCTCCGACGCCCGACGCCCAACGCCGTGGTCAGCACAGCTAGTGACTGCCCGGCTGCTGTCGCTGTCCCTGCTGCTGCTGCTGCCGCTACCACTACGACTGCCACCATGGCTCAGTACAAGGGCGCCGCGAGCGAGGCGGGCCGCGCCATGCACCTGATGAAGAAGAGGGAGAAGCAACGCGAGCAGATGGAGCAGATGAAACAGCGGATCGCCGAGGTGCGGGCTGGGCCGGGGCGCCTCAGTGCCTCAGAGCATGCGCGCTGCCCACTGCCCGGGCACACTGGGACCCCGCGCGACCCGGGGAGGCGGGCCTAGAGCACGGACGGCGAGCTTGAACGGGACCCTGCTCACTGATCTCCAGCAAGAGGCAGAAACGAGCTGGCGACAGTCTGCTTATCTGTAAAATGGGCCCAGAAGGCTAAGCCAAACTAGCTTGTGACAAGCCTCCAACTGTAGGGAACAACAGTCAGTGGTTCCATTGGTCACATTGGGGAGCCCCTCGCCGATACAGAGCATCCTGGCTCTGGCTCCTGAACCCTGAGAGTGAAATCTTTGCCCTTAGCCAATGGATACCAGGAAGGGCAGGCCCCGCAGGCCCCAACTAAGCTACTGGTTGGCAAGGCTCTTACCAGAGCCCTTTGTGCCGCAACAAATGTAGGCGCCAGCATCAGGGGTGCTAGCGGTTCACAAAGGGCTTCAGTCAGTGGGAGGTCAGGAAGGAAGGAGCCCTCCCTTGGGCCTTTGCAGTAGACTCTTCCTTTGGTAAAGCATGAACTCAGGACAGGAGAGGCAAGCAGGCTTCTACCTTAGGTACTGTGGAAGCGAAGCCCAAGGAAGCAGCCCCATGCTGAAGTCTCAGTTCATGCCCTGCTGTCTCAATGCTGACTCTGGCTAGCCAGAGGTACATTTGTCTGTTGGTCACCTCCTCTAGAGGCTACTGGCCAGGGAGAGACCTATGTGTGATGAGGCTGAGCTGGAGCAAGGAGGCCTCATGGAAAGCTTTTGGTAGCATCTGGAGCTGAGAGGGAGCCACATTGCTCAGTGAAGGGACTAGATCCCTTAGCTACTCTTCACTCTCCTGTCACCCCTTGGCTTGGGTCTCCAGAGCTTCAGCTTAAAAGCTGGGTATGGCACAAGCTGGTGTGGCTCAGTTGGTTGGAGTGTCATCCCATACACCAAAAGGTGGCGATTTCGATTCCGGGTCAGGGCACATACCTAGGTTGAGGGTTCAATCCCCAGTCAAGGTACATGTGGGAGGCAACCAGTTAATGGATATTTCTCTCTCTCTCTTTTCCCCCTTCCTCTCTCTCAAATCAATTTTTTAAAAAAGGCAGGTAGAACCTGTGGCTCCAGGCTACTGAGGGAGCTCTAGTCCCTAGGGAGTGGCATGGAGGGGCCAGAGAAGCTCAGAGGTCACAGGGAAACAACCCCATTTGACTCCCTCAGTACTGAAAGAGCCCCTTGCAGTGCTGTGGAACCTTCCATCAACCAAGGAAAGGGGACATGTCTTTCCCGAGGTCATATTATAGTCCAGAAGCAGATCTGGGACTGGAACCCAGGCCCAGGTCCCTGCTTCCATTGTGGGGTGGTGGATGGCCCTCACCGCCACTCTCTGTCCCCTACAGGAGAACATAATGAAATCCAACATTGACAAGAAGTTCTCTGCACACTACGATGCTGTCGAGGCAGAGCTCAAGTCCAGCACTGTGGGTAAGGAAAGCATGCATGTCTCCTTTTCGTGGACCGAGAGGACTGTTGCTTCTCTGGCTCTGGGTGACCGATCCTTACCCCCATGTCTCCTGGCCTCACAGGACTTGTGACCCTGAATGACATGAAGGCCAAGCAGGAGGCACTGGTGAAGGAACGGGAAAAGCAGCTGGCCAAGAAGGAACAGTCAAAAGAGCTGCAGTTGTGAGTCCTTACCTGCTGGCAGCCCCTCTCAGAGGTGTAGCTAGTGCTTGGGGTTGGGTCAGGCTTGTTCCTGCATCTTTTTTTTTTTCCTTTATTGATTTTAGAGAGAGAGGAAGTGAGGAGGAGAGAGAGATAGAAACATTGATGAGAGAGAACATTGATTGGTCACCTCCTGCGTGCCCCCCACTGGGGATTGGGCCCACAACGTGGACATGTGCCCTGACCAGGAATCGAACTGGTGACCTCTTGGTGCGTGGGTCGATGCTCAGCCACTGAACCACATCAGCCAGACTGTTTCTGCATCTTGAAGGGAACCCTTTTGTCATAATTAGAGGCCTTCCCGTGAGCTTGAAGTGACCTAGGGCAATAGGACTCCTCAAGGATCTGTACCATGTGGGCCCTACACTGAGCACATAAGTGGCTCTGGGTCAGGGAAGGGGCCTTGGGGTGACAATGTGGTGCATGATGGTTGTCCGTGCTTCGGCAGGAAGCTGGAGAAGCTGCGAGAGAAGGAGCGCAAGAAGGAGGCCAAGCGGAAGATATCCAGCTTGTCCTTTACCCTAGAGGAAGAAGAGGAGGTGTGCGAAGAGGAGGAGGAGGAGACCATGTATGAGGAGGAGTTGGAAAGGGAAGGTGAGAGCAGGTTTGGGGCACCAGGGAGGGGACTTGCCTGCCATGCTCTGTCCTGGGTTTCTGGCTCTAGAGTGAAGAAACACATCCACCACCCAGCCTTGATTGCCCGTTCCATTTGTGGTCCCAAACTTCACATGTCAGGGCAGGAGAGAAAGAGCCAAGTCTGCACTGTATGTAAAGCTGAGTTGGGGCGGGAGCTCACCTTCAGTGCCAGAGTGAGTCAGAGCCAGCTGTGCAGCCCCTGTATAAGGACATGGGGTCTTCAGTGCGAGCTACTGTAGGTACCATGAAGGATGGACCAAGGATGGGAGAAGATGGATTACATCAGGCTGGCTGGTAGAACTTTCTGTGATGATGGAAATGTACGTGTCTATGCTGCCAGGTGGCTACTGTGCATATGGCTTGTGGTTGGGACATCAAATTGTTTTTTTTTTCTTTGTTTTGTTTTTGTTTTTTTGTTTGTTTGTTTTTATCTTTATTGTTGAATGTGTTAGAGATATTCCTCATTTTTCCCCCATTGACACCCTCCTCCCCACCCCCGCCCCCCTCCTGCCTTTTCCCACACTGTTGTCTGTGTCCATTGGCCATGCATATATGCATATAAGCTCTTTGGTTCATCTCCTCCCACCCCCCAAACACCCCTTCCCTTTGATGTTTGTATCTAGCAACCAATTTGTTCTTCTTAATCCCTTCATCTTTTTCACCCATTCCTCCAACCCCCCTTCCATCTGGCAACCAACAAAATGTTCTCTGTATCTATGAGAATGTTTCTGTTCTGCTTGTTCATTTTGTTTGTAGATTCCATTGTTGGTAAATATGTATTCATTGCCATTTTGTTTGTTCATATATGTTAACTTTTTCTTCAAAAAGACCCTTCAACATTTCATAAAATAATGGTTTGGTGGTGATAAACTCCTTTAACTTTTTCTTGTCTGGGAAACTCTTTATATGGCCATCGATTCTAAATGACAGCTTTGCAGGATAGAGTAATCTTGGTTGTAGGTTCTTGCTTTTCATCACTCTGAATATTTCTTGCCACTCCCTTCTGGCCTGCAAAGTTTCTTTTGAGAAATCAGCTGACAGTCTTATGGGAACTCCCTTGTAGGTAACTAACTGCTTTTCTCTTGCTGTTTTAAGATTCTCTCTTTGTCTTGAACTTTTTGCATTTTGATGATGATGTGTCTTGGTGTGGGCCTCTTGGGGTTCATCTTGTTTGGGACTTTCTGTGCTTCCTGGACGTGTATGTCTGTTTCCTTCACTAAGTTAGGGAAGTTTTCTGCCATTACTGTCTCAAATAGGTTTTCGATTTCTTGTTCTCTCTCTTCTCCTTCTGGCACTCCCAAGATGTGAATGTTGGCATGCTTGAAGTTGTCCCAGAGGCTCCTTACACTATCCTCATTTTTTTGGATTCTTTTTTCTTTTTGCTGTTCTGATTGGGTGTTGTTTGCTTCCTTCTATTCCAAATTGATGGCTTGCTTCTTGGTTTTACCTACTCTACTATTGAATCTGTGTAAATTATTCTTTATTTCAGTTAGTGCCTCCTTCATTTCTGACTGGTCCTTTTTATGCTCTTGAGGCCCTCACTAAGTTCACTGAGGTTCTCACCAAGTTCATTGAGCATCCTTATAAGCAGTATTTTGAACTCAGCATCTGTTAGGTTGTTTATCTCCATTTCACTTAGTTCTTTTCCTGGAGATTTTTTCTGTTCTTTCATTTGGGACCTGTTTCTTTGTCTCCTCATTTTGGCTTCCTCTCTGTGTTTGTTTCTATGTATTACTTAACAGGAGGTATGGGGCTAGCTGAGACCAGATGCTGCTCGTTTGAAAGAATTTAGGAAAACCTGAAGCAGGATCCAAGACAGACCAATCCAATGGTTAAGCAACTGGCAAAAGCTTGGGTGGGCCTGAAAGTTGGGCGGGGCGGGGCCTCAGGGAATCACCAGGGCGGGGCAGACAGTGTGAGCCAGGTTGCTGGAGTCCAGATATGGCAGCTGTCTGCTGCCCCAGGGAAGGGCTCACCAAAGGAACAAAGGCCTCAGACAGCACATCTGTCCAGGAGAAAGCCCCCTCTCCAGCCCTCGCTCCAATGCCAAACAGCTCAGTTCTTCCCTGTATGTCTCTGGCGCCCCTGGAGCTGCCTCCCCTCCAAGCTTAGAGGGAGAGAGTCCAATAAGTCCGTGCGCGGGCCCTTTAAGAGGAGCTGCCTGGGGCTCCAGCCGCCTCAGCTTCCCTGAGCCTCAGTTCCCTCTGTTTTTTCCAGCCAGAAGTTATGGGGACTTCTCTTCCTGGCACTGGAACCCTGAGCGGGGCACCTGGTGTGGGACGGGGACCCCTCAGTCCTCAGGGAGGACCTTCCCAGCCCAGGTGTCCTCCTGATTTTTATCCGCCACACGTGGGTGTGGGACCAGCCCGTCGTGCCGCCGCCCCTCCTACTAGTCTGGATGTGGCTGCTGCTTTAATTCCGTAGTTTTAGGACTTGCATTCAGCTTGATTTCAGGCGGTCTTGAATGATGGTTGTTCTGTAGTTTAGTTGTAACTTTGATGTAGTCGTGGGAGGACGTGATACCGCCTTTACCTACCTGCCATCTTGACCGGAAGTCGGGGCATCAAATTGTTAAATTCTTTTTGGTTAATTTCAGTATAAATTGACAAAGCCACAGAAATTCAATGGCTACTAATTGGGCAGTGCAAGTCTCAGCTGAGGGAACAAGGCATTATAGGGACAACTTGATAAGGGTGGGGAGCAAGGACTAAGCCAGCATAGGGGCCCTGTGTGCCAGGCACCTGCTCCAGGCTGGGCCAGGGCCGAAACAGACAGACAAAAGCAGGGCACTGTTGCCCTGGCTGGTGTGGCTCAGTTGGTTGAATGTCGTCTTGTGTGCTGAAAGGTTGCTGGTTCAATTCTTGGTCAGGGCATGTAACCCAGGTTGCAGATTCGATCCCTGGTCGGGGTGCGTACATGAGGCAACCGATCGATGTTTCTCTCTCACATTGATCTCTCTCTCTCTTTTCCTCCCTCTCCCTCTCCCTTCCTTTCTCTCTAAAATCAATTAAAATATATGTATTCTGAAAACAGGGCACTGTTCTGCTCAAAGGAATCATATAGGTCAGCATGCAACCTGCCAGGGCCCAGGGCCAGCTCAGGGCTCAGGGAAAAGTGTCCCGTGGGGGACAGTTGAGCTGGGCCTTCACGATGAGGGGAATTTCATTAGCAACCAGAGATGGAGGTTAGGAAATTGTAGAGTTGAGAAATGAGTGAGCCCAGATGTGGAACTGCAGGAGGGATGCATTTGAGGACTTGGGAGGATGCGGTGATAGACCAGGGGTGATTTAGAAAGCATGATGGCCAAGGAATGGTGGAAGATGGCACTACTCAGTGTTGTGACAGGTTGGATGTGACAGCTTTAAGGGGAGTGGCTAATGTGAACAGGAAGAAGCTTGTGAGCCTCCTGGCATTTTGAATGTTCCAGGAGCCACAGTAAAACGTGAAAAGAAACGGGTGAAGTTAATTTCAGTGCTGTTTAGTAATATTAAGTATTAAGTGATATGTGGCATCTAAAAAATTACCATCAGAATGTCATCACATGAGCTACACATCTATGTGGCTGGGGCCACCATTTTGGACAGCACAGGTCTGGGGGAAGCCTGTCAGCATCGCTGTGTATTACTGGGGTTTTGTGGGACTTCCCTCCCTTCAGAGGTTTTATTTTGGGGACCTAGTGGCAGGCACTAACATGGGATTTAAAACAAAAAACTCTCTGGGTGATTCTAATGTGCAGCCAGGTTCTGGAAACCCTGCCTTGGAGCATCAGGCTTGTCTTCTAGGTCTGCGGTTCTCAAAGAGCGCTCTAGGTTCCCCGGGGGTCTTGAAGACCCTTTTGAGGGGTCTGCAAGGTCAAAAACATTTTCATAATCATGCAAAGACATTCTTGGTCTTTTGCACTCTGGTTCTTTCATGAGTGTGCTGTGGAGTTTTCTGGAGGTCACCTGACATGATGACATCATTTCTTCGACAGGTAAGAGTGCTTGGTTTTCTGTTCTAGAGCCTTCAATGTTTCTTAGGCTCAATTTCTAATTCAGTGAATATCAATGGCTACAACCCCCATAGACAAGAGCTCTCTGGGGTCCTTGGTAACTTGTAAGAGTGTTTAGGAGTGCTGAGACCAGCAAGTTGAAGAACCAATGTTTTAGTTCATCCATGTCCTAATTGGGGAAACCGAGTCCAGAGTCCAGGATGTTGGCAAGACTGACCTTTCCTTCTCTTCTATTGTTTTCTCTGGTCTTAGTAGCCATGAGACTTTGGGCTTCAGTTTCCTCGAATGGGAAAAAGGAATGGCATGCCCCTTTGGGGCTGTTGTGAAGATTTGATGAGCCATCAGATATGTGACTGTGGGCCCTGGTCAAGTAGCTCAGTTGGTTAGGGTAGCGTTCCGATACATCAAGGTTGCAGGTTTGATCCCCGGTCAGGGCTCATACAAGACAACCAATAGCCCTGGCTGGCATTGCTCAGTGGTTAGAGCGTCAGCCCATGCGCCAAAGGGTCGCAGGTTTGATTCCTGGTCAAGGGCATGTATCTGGGTTGCAGGTTTGATCCCCGGCCCCAGTCAGGGCTCGTGCAGGAGGCAGCCAGTTGATGTGTCTCTCTCACATCAATGTTTCTCTTTCTCCTCCACTTCCTCCTTTCCACTCTCTCTCAAAATCAATGGAAAATATATCCTTGGATGAGGATTAACAACAACAAAAAAGTTAATGAATGAGTGCATAAATAAATGGAACAACAAATAAATGTTTCTCTCTTTTTCCCTTCTTCTCTCTCTCTCTAAAAATATCAATAAAAAAAGACATGGGACTATATAAACACAGTTCCTGAATCAGAGGGGGCCCTCCCCTGAGCACCCACTCCTCTGTGGATGCCCTATCCATCCAATGCAAAGGAGCCTTATTCCCTCAGACACTGGCACTGATGCCTTAAATTCTCTGATGTACTCCAGGTCACAGCTGATGGGACAAGAACGCAGTATATGTACTTGTGTGTGCATGGGCATGTGGAGCCTGTAGTCCCAGTCCTGGTACCACAGTGCAGGCCACTGTGGTTGGGAGCAGAGGGCAGTGTGTCCCAGCCAGGATGGTCTAGGAAGCCTCCAAGGTGGGTCCAGGGTGTCCTGGAAGCAGGGCCCATCATGCAGCTGACTCCTGTGTTTCCTTTGGCTCCAGAGATCCCCACAAAGAAGAGGAAGTTGGGGAAGAACCCAGATGTGGACACAAGCTTTTTGCCTGACCGTGACCGCGAGGTAAAGGCGACCTGACCTCAGCCCTGGCCCTGACCTTGGCAGAGGCTTTTATACAGGGAGTAGGGCCCTGCATGTCCTCTGAGCAGCCTTGGGCCTCCCTCCTCTATCCCTTTCTTCTCCCAGGAGGAAGAGAATCGGCTCCGGGAAGAGCTGCGGCAAGAGTGGGAAGCCAAGCAGGAGAAGATCAAGAGTGAGTGCTCACCAAGTGGGACCTCCATGGCCTGGCCTGGGGTGCTGGGGCAGTGGGAGCCTGGGGCTGGGGGCTGAGACCCAGGGAGCTTGCAGGGACTGGGGATGCATGGTTCTGGAAGCTAAGTTGCAATTCTGCTTTGTAGGTGAGGAAATTGAAATCACCTTCAGTTACTGGGATGGCTCTGGGCACCGGCGGACAGTCAAGGTAAGTAGTGTGGGGGCTGTACCCCACTGCCTGTGCTCCTCAGATTCAGTGAGAAGGAGCTTTAATCCTTGCTTTGGAACCCCATAGGTCCCTTCATATGGGTGGCCCCTGGGTATCCTGGGGGTGGTGGAGAAGGCCTGACCACTTGTGACAGTAGTGAGGGCTCCGGAGTCCCTGGCAGGGACTTCCAGGCCACTGCCTTCTTGAGAGCCCTTCTCCAGGCTCCCATCTTTTCCTCCCAACTCTTTGGTGTCCTGGGTGCTGGCTCTTGGGCCCTCATGCAGATGAAAAAAGGCAACACTATGCAGCAGTTCCTGCAGAAGGCACTTGAGATCCTACGCAAAGACTTCAGTGAGCTCAGGTAGGGTGTGTATGCACGTGCATGTACACGTGCATGAGCATGTATGAGCGTGTGCATGTGTGCATGAGCATGTGGAATTTGTAATCCCAGTCCTGGTACCATAACCCCCACATGGTGGCTGCTACTTGTGGCACACCAGGGTGACTGCTCCCTGGGTAGGAAAGTGGCATGCTGGCACTCTGCCCCTGAGAAGAGGGTCAGGATTCTTTTTTTGTCCCACTCAACACGCAGCTTAGGTGGGAGCATCAGCCTTAGCTCTTTAGCCCAGAAGTGGAGGACAGTGGGTGCTACTCCTGGGCTTACCACACCGAGCAGCCTGCCTCAAAGGGGTTGGGGTTGCCTCCCAGCCCTGGCCCTGGCGTCCTTGGCTGGCTGCTGCTTCATCCATCCATGCTGTCCTGCCTTTCTCCTTCAGGTCAGCAGGGGTGGAGCAGCTCATGTATATCAAGGAGGACCTAATCATACCCCACGTGAGTCTCTTCTTTCCACAGCCAGGGTAGCAGTGGGAGGGGTGGTGGGCTTTGGCATGCCTGGGGGCTTTGTGGGACAGACAGTCTCTGCTCTGGGGCCTTGGCTCAAGCTGGGGGAGCGCAATGTCTGTAGCTGTGCCTGCATCCAGCTTGCGGGTGGGCAGGCTGGTGGGAGAGGCTGAGATGGGTCATCAGCCATGTCTTTCCTACCCTCGGCTCCTAGCACCACAGCTTCTATGATTTCATTGTCACCAAGGCACGAGGGAAGAGTGGTGAGTGTGCCCGGCCCGGCCCCTCCCCTTCCCCAGCAACTTGCCTCTAACAGGTCAGGGCAGCAGCCTGAAGGTAGGCTGGCTACTTCTCTCCTGCAGGGCCACTCTTTAATTTCGATGTTCATGATGATGTGCGGCTGCTCAGTGATGCCACTGTGGAGAAGGACGAGGTACAGCGGTGCCTGGTCACTGGGCCAGGGGAGGGAGGAGCAGTGGAGGGAAGGAGAAGTAGAGAAGCCAGGCCCCCGGTGGCCCTGAGCCACAAGCCTGGCCCTTCTCCCTTCCTCAGTCACATGCGGGCAAGGTGGTGCTGAGGAGCTGGTATGAGAAGAACAAGCACATCTTCCCCGCCAGCCGTTGGGAACCCTATGACCCCGAGAAGAAGTGGGACAAGTACACGGTAAGAAGGCTCCTCTGAGGTGGCCCTGGTACTGGGTTGGGCAGCTCGAGCTGGGGCTTGGGAGCTGGCCTGGCAGGAGATGGGCTACACTGTTCTACTAGGGACCACAAGCAAGAGGCCAGCCCACCCCGCTCAGCTCAGCTTCCCTTCTCCTTTATGTCCTCACACCAGATCCGGTGAATGCAGAGGTGGAGCAGGCTCACTCTCCCCACTCCCAAGGTCTCCAGGACTCCAGAAGCCCAGCTCCCGCTTCCTTTGACGGCACTGATCATCCCCTGCCCCTCATGCTGTCAGTACTGCTTTTTTCGTTTACAATAAAGAAATGTACATGTCAGAGTCAGAGCACCTGTACTGTGTTTTATTTTCAAAACACATTTTTTTTTTTATCATCCTCACCCGAGGACATTTTTCCATTCTTTGTTCAGGTAGAGTGGGAGGGAGAGAGAGGAACAGAGAGAGACAGAAACATCGACGTGAAGGGACACATCGAGTGGTTGCCACCTGCACAACCAACCAGGGCCGGGGACAAACTGCAACCGAGGTACATGCCCTTAGTGGGAACCGAACCCGGGTCTCTCCGGACCGCAGGCCGATGCTCTAACCGCTGAGCCAAACCGGCCAGGGCTCAAAACACATTTTTGAGATAAAATTCACAACAATATAAAATTCACCATTTTGGCAATTGCAAGTGTACAATTCAGGGGTATTTAGTACAGTGACAAAGTTGTGCAACGATTACCTCTATCTAGTTCCAGAATATTTCCAGCACCCTAAAAGGAGACCCTGTACCCATTAACAGTCTCACCCCCAGGCCCTGGTACCCCCTAGTCTATTTTCTGTGTGGATTTGCCTGTTCTGGAAGTTTCACATAAATCCAATCCTACAATATTTGTGGTCTTTGTGTCTGGCGAGGAAGTGGGTGTGGGAGGGTGGAAGGGGATTGATTGAGCAGGAATGTGAGTCTGTGGAGGGAGAAGGGGGGCATTGCAACCCACAGGGGCCTGAGCAGGTCCAGCTGTCGCTGCAGCCAGCCCTCCCTCCCCAGGGCACCTACGTGGCATTGTGGTTCTTTACTGTGAGTGGGAGGGGCATTCCACTCCAGGCCTCCCTCCCAGGCCCTTGGGCTCCTCTTGTGTCTCTAAGCTGCTTTTTCTATAGGGAACAGGGCCTTCCTGTGGCTCCTAGCCACCCTACATCACTACCACAGCTATGCAAACCCACTCTTGCCTTCCTTCTTAGCTCTGGGTCCTTCCAGCATCTCTCCTTAGTTCCCAACATGGGGAGGCTGCTGTGAGTGCCCTGCTCAGACTGCCCTGGGGCGGGTTGCTTTTACAGCCCCAAGGAGGGAATGTGGCTTAGGGGTGGGCGTTCCTCAGTTCCCCTTGGGTAAGCTGAGGCAGGCACACCTGGATCCAGGAGGCTGAGGAAGGCAAGCTGACCACTCCTTGCTCTTGCCCTTCTTCCCCTTGCCTGAGGCCAAGCAGAGGGGACAGAGGACAGCCCCTGGTTGGTAGGGAGCTTCCCAGCTCTGGGTCTGGCCCCACCTCCCTGGCAAATGCGTGGGCTTTGCTGGGTGCAGAGGTTCCTGTGCCCTTCTCCCGAGGGCAGGATCCTGTGTTCTGTTCAGCCATAGCTTTGGGAGGCCTGGCTGGCAGCTAGGAGCTCTAATCCAGGCTTCCAGGCCCTGGGTCTGGGATGTGGCCATCTGGGGTCACTCGGAGGAGGGAGGAGGGTAGAGTAGGCCAGAACACCTCGGGCACAGCTGGGAGAGGGTGGCCAGGCCTGACCCTAGGTCGTGAACAAGTCTGGGGAACCTCAATGGGACCTTTTGTTTAGTTCTAGGAACCCTAGAGAGGGGATTGTTTGGCCTTCTGCACCAACCCCCCTCCTGCATTCTTTGAGAAGCCACCAGAAGAGCAGGCTTCCCAGGGAAATGAGGCCCTCTCAGCCAGCTCATCCAGTGGCAGATGGTTTCTAAGGGAGCTGCCTTTATAGCCTTGCACCTTCTGGAAAACAAGTTTCTTAACGCTCAATTTTGGGTCTTGACAGGGAAGGAGCTGGTTTCTGGAAGCCCCACTAAGTTTCTGGGATCTGGGGCCAGGACAAGAGGGAACCCTTTGGGGTCAGGATCAAGGGGCAGAAGGCCTGTCAGGGAAGGAGACCCACTTCCTTGTGGCCAGTGAAGTTGATGGAAAAGCCTGCACCATGGTTGGGGACTTCAACGGAGGAGTC
This sequence comes from Molossus molossus, assembly GCF_014108415.1. NCBI lineage: Eukaryota > Metazoa > Chordata > Mammalia > Chiroptera > Molossidae > Molossus > Molossus molossus. The sequence goes on along the minus strand of NW_023425355.1, from coordinate 90,825,121 downwards.
CTTTGTCTTAAGTAAGGACCGCAGTGGCAGTCTGGAAGGCCAAACTGGAGGAGCATTGGCAGAGCAAGCTTCCTGTAGCTGTACCCTGAGTTTCTACCAGGAGAGGGGACTGTCTAGCCCCAGGGTTCTCTCCTTGGAACCTTGGATTCAAAGGAATGTGGATCTCAGAGGCAAGGTTGGGTGGCTGCAGAGAGAAGTTTAGGGAGCTCCTATCTGATGCTCTGGAACTACCTGAGGTCACTGGAGTCAATAAGACATCTAAACAATATTTCTGGGGACCAGTGCGTCAGAGCCAGAGGTAGGCTAGATCCCAAAGACACAATGGAGAAAGGAAGGCCAGCTCTACCTTACTTGCCCAGGCTTCATTCACTGTGTGTGTGTGTGTGTGTGTGTGTGTGTAGGTGGGTGAGGGGCTGTATGAGTGTGTGTGATATAAACAACAAATAGGGAAATAGAAAATGAACACGTAAGATGAAGAGGCCTCTGGAGTAGTGACATTGAAGCTGACAAGAAGAGCAGGCAAGTCAGCGATTCCAAAACTGGGCAGGGGGTGATCCAAGTGCAAAGACATGGGGTGTGGGGGAGGGGTTGAAACAAAGGGAAATAGGGAAGGGAAGGAGTCCGGGAGGAAAGGTCACAGAGGTAGCTGATCAGGAAGGGGGTATGCTGATCTTTTCTTGTTTACCTTGAACTGTTCTAGAGGCCAGAAATTCACCTGTTTCACACATCAGCACAAAAGAGTGGCCCTGGCCGGTTTGGCTCAGCGGTTAGAGCGTTGGCCTGCGGTCCAGAGAGACCCAGGTTTGGTTCCCGCTAAGGGCACGTACCTTGGTTGTAGTTTGTCCCCGGCCCTGGTTGGTCATGCCGGTGGCAGCTACTCAATGTGTCCCTTTCATGTCGATGTTTTTTTCTCTCTCTCTCTGTTCCTCTCCCTCCCTCCCACTCTATCTGAACAAAAAATGGAAAAATGTCCTCATGAGGATTAAAAAAAAAAAAAGAGTGGACCTGCTGATATCTCACCTCTGCCCTGCCTTCTGGCCCAGTTCTCACAATGCCCCTAACAAAGAAGCACTTGCATTTGTCACTTAACATGTCTGAATAGCCTGCATGTGTCTCCGTATCTGTGCGTGCAGAGCCTCCTCATTCTTCTTCTTCTTTTTTTAAAAAGAAATATAGCATCTTTTATTTTATTTAAAAAATGTTTTTTCTTTATTGATTTTAGAGAGAGAGGAAGTGAGAGGGAGAGAGAGATAGAAACATCGATGAGAGCCCTGGCCAGTTTGACTCAGCGGTTAGAGCATCGGCCTGTGGTCCAGAGAGACCCGGGTTCAGTTCCCACTAAGGGCACGTACCTCGGTTGCAATTTGTCCCCGGCCCTGGTTGGGTCGTGTGGGTGGCAACCACTCGATGTGTCCCTTTCATGTCGATGTTTCTCTCTCTCTCTCTCCCTACAACTCTATCTGAACAAAATATGGAAAAATGACCTCGGGTGAGGATTAAAAAAAAAAAAAAAAAGAAACATCGATGAGAGAGAACATCGATTGGCTGCCTCCTGCATGGCCCCCACTTGGGATTGGGCCCACAACATGTGCCCTGACTGGGAATTGAACCAGCGACCTCTTGGTGCATGGTCGACACTCAACAACTGGGCCACACCTGCCAGACTCTTTTTTTTAAGCAGCATAATTAATTTTCCGGATATCAGCACATTCTTCTCCCTAGGGCCTGACCACTTTGCAGCCCCACCAGCAGATGAAAGAGTCCTGGCTCCCCTGAGCTTCACCCACAGGGTACTGTTACTTCCCACCAGGAACATATGCAACCTGAGATGGGACATGTGGTCTCTCAGTGTGGGTTTTATTTTTTAAGTTTTTTCAACTGAGGAAAAATTCACATAACAAAAATAACCATTAACCATTTAAAAATGCACATTTTGTACATTCACAAAATTGTGCAACCATCACATCCATCTAATTCCAGAACATTTTCATCACTTCAAAAGGAAACCCCATACCCATTAAACAATTTCTCCTTATTCCCCTCCCTGAGCCCCTGGCAACCACCAATCTACTTTCTTTTTTTTTATTATTATTAATTTATTTTTGTTACAGATGTTTCTCCTTTTCCCCCCATTGACTCCCTCCTCCTGAACCCCTCCCACCCCGTCCCCGGTTTTGTTGTTTATGCCTATAGGTTATGCATACATGCATATAATTTCTGTGGTTTATCCCTCCCACCCCCTTTTCTGAGGAATGTCAGTCTGTACCCTGTCTAACAGTCTATTTTGTTCATCAGTTTGTTTAGTTCATTATATTCCAGAAATAAGTGAGATCATGTGATATTTGTCTTTCTCTGCTTGGCTTGTTTCACTTAGGATAATACTTTCCTTCATGTCATCTCAAAGGATAAGAGATCTTTCTTTCTTACAGCTGCATAGTACTCCATAGTGTATATGTACCAAAGCTTTTTTATCCATTCATCTACTGATGGACACTTGGGCTGTTTCCAGATTGTAGATATTATAAATAGTGCTGCTATGAACATGGGGTACATATATTCTTTCTGATGGGTGTTTCTGGCTTCTTAGGGTATATTCCTAGAAGTGGGATCACTGGGTCAAATGGCAGTTCAATTTTTAACTTTTTGAGGTAACACCATATTGTTTTCCATAGTGGCTGCACCAGTCTGCATTCCCACCAGCAGTGTACTAGGGTCCTCTTTTCTCCACACCCTCGCCAGCACTTACTGTTTGATGATTTGTTGATGGCGGCCATTCTGACAGATGTGAAGTGATACTTCCTTGTTGTTTTACTTTCCATCTCTCTGATGATTAGTGATGTTGAGCATTTCTTCATATGTCTCTTGGCCATTTGTATGTCCTGTTTGGAGAGGTGTCTATTTAGCTCCTCTTCCCATTTTTCAATTGGGTTATTTGTCTTCTTTTTGTTGAGTTGAGTGAGTACTCTATATATTTTGGAAACTAACCCCTTATCTGATGGATTATTGGCAATTATGTTCTCCCATATAGTGGGTTTCCTTTCTGTTTTGATGGTTGTTTCTTTTGCTGTGCAGAAGCTTTTTAGTCTGATATAGCCCCATGTGTTCATTTTCTCCTTTGTTTCTGTTGCCTTAGGTGATGTATCAGTGAAAATTCTGCTGCGTATGATGTCTGAAATTTTGTTGCCTGCATTTTCTTCTAGGATTTTTATGGAATCACAAGTCACATTTAAGTCTTTGATCCATTTTGAGTTTATTCTTGTGTATGGTGTAAGTTGGTGGTCTAGCTTCATTTTTTTTTTTTTTGCATGTAGCTGTCCAATTTTCCCAACACCATTTATTAAAGAGGCTGTCTTGACTCCACTGTATGCTCTTGCCACCTTTGTCAAATATTAATTGAGCATATTGTCTTGGGTCAATTTCTCGGTTCTCTATTCTATTCCATTGATCTATGTACCTGTTCTTGTGCCAGTACCAAACTGTTTTGATTACAGTGGCTTTGTAGTATAACCTGATGTCTTGTAATGTGATCCCTCCTACCTTATTCTTCTTTTTCAAGATTGCTGTGGCTATTTGGGGCCTTTTTTGGTTCCATATAAACTTTTGGATTATTTGATCTAGTTCTATGATGTATATTGTTGGTATTTTGATGGGGATTGCATTGAATCTATAGATTGCTTTGGGTAGTATGGACATTTTAATGATGTTAATTCTTCCAATCCACAAACAAGATATATGCTTCCACTTTTTATATCTTCCTCTATTTCTTTATTCAATGACCTGTAGTTTTCTGTGAAGAGATTCTTTACTTCTTTGGTTAAGTTTATTCCTAGGTATCTTAATTTTTTTGCCGCAATGGTAGATGGGATTTTTTTTTTAGTTTCTCTTTCTGTGAGTTCATTGTCAGTGTATAAAAATGCCGTTGAGCCCTGGCCAGTTTTGCTCCGTGGTTAGAGCGTCAACCTGCGGTCCAGAGAGACCCAGGTTCGGTTCCCACTAAGGGCATGTACCTCGGCCCTGCAGTTTGTCCCGGCCCTGGTTGGTTCGTGCAGGTGGCAACCACTCAATGTGTCCCTTTCACATTGATGTTTCTCTCTCTCTCTCTCCCTCCCACTCTATCTGAACAAAATATCGAAAAATGTCCTCGGGTGAGGATAAAAATAAATAAATAAAAATAAAAATGCCGTCGATTTCTTGACGTTAATTTTGTATCCTGATACTTTGCCAAATTCATTTACTAAGTCTAGTAGATTTTTTTTTTATCCTCACCCGAGGACATTTTTTTATTTATTGTTCAGATAGAGTGGGAGGGAGGGAGAGGAAGAGAGAGAGAGAGAGAGACATTGACGTGAAAGGGACATATCAAGTGGCTGCCACCTGCACAACCAACCAGGGCCGGGGACAAACTGCAACCGAGGTACATGCCCTTAGCGGGAACTAACCTGGGTCTCTCTGGCCCACAGGCTGACGCTCTAACCGCTGAGCCAAACCAGCCAGGGTGGTCTAGTAGATTTTTGATGGAGTCTTTAGGGTTTTCTATGTACAATATCATGTCATCTGCAAATAGACAGTTTCACTTCCTCCTTTCCAATTTGGATTCCTTTTATTTTTTCTTCTTGTCTAATTGCTTTGGCTAAGACTTCCAGTACTATGTTAAATAAGAGTGGCGAAAGTGGACATCCCTGTCTTGTACCCGTTCTTAAGTGAAATGTTTTTAGGTTTTGCCCATTGAGTATAATATTGGTTGTAGGTTTTTCATATATGGCCTTTATTATGTTGCGATATGATCCCTCTATTCCCACATTGATGAGAGTTTTTATCAGAAATGGGTGCTGGATTTTGTCAAATGCTTTTTTAGCATCTATTGATATGATCACATGGTTTTTATTTTTTTGTTGTTTATGCGGTGTATCACATTTATTGATTTGGGAATATTGTACCAGCCTTGCATCCCTGGGATGAATCCCACTTGGTCATGGTGGATAATTTTTTTGATGTATTGCTGGATCCGATTTGCTAATATTTTGTTAAGGATTTTGGCATCTGTATTCATCAGGGATATTGGCCTGTAGTTTTCTTTCTTTGTAGTGTCTTCATCTGGTTTTGGAACTAGGATTATGCTGGCCTCATAAAATGAATTTGGAAGTGTCCCATCTTCTTGGATTTTCTGGAATAGTTTGAGAAGAATGGGTATTAGATCTTCTTTGACTGTTCGGTAAAACTCCCCTGTGAAGCCACCCAGGCCTGGGCTTTTGTTTTTTGGTACGTGCCCCTAGCAGGAACTGAATTCAGGACTCTCTAGTCCACAGGCCAACGCTCAACCGCTGAGCCAAATTGGCCAGGGCCAGGCCTAGGCTTTTGTTGCTGGGAGTTTCTTAATTACATCTTCAATTTCTTTTGTTGTTATTGATCTGTTCAAGTTTTCTGTCTCTTCTTGGTTCAGTTTTGGGAGACTTTGTGTTTCTAAAAATTTATCCATTTAGCTTAGATTGTCCAATTTGTTGTCATATAAGTTCATAGTATGTTTCGATGATCCTTTGTATTTCTGTGGTGTCAGCTGTTACTTCTCCTCTTTCACTTTTGATTTTGTTTATTTGGGTTTTCTCTTTTTGTTTCTTGGTGAGTCTGGCTAAAGGTCCATCGATCTTGTTTATCTTTTCAAAAACCAGCTTTTTGTTTCATTGATCTTTTAAACTGTTTTTTTTTTTAGTCTCTATCTCATTTATTTCTGCTCTGACCATTACTATTTATTTCCTTATACTTGCTCTGGGTTTTTCTTTCTTGTTTTCTTTCTAGATCTTTAAGTTGTAGGGTTAGAGAGTCAATTAGGAATTTTTCTTGCTTCTTGAGGTAGGCCTGTAGTGCTATGAACTTCCCTATCAGGACTGCTTTCACTGCATCCCATAGATTTTGTGCTGTTGTGTGTTCATTTTCATTGGTTTTCCGGAGGTTTTTAATTTCTTCCTTGATCTTGTTGGTAAATTGTTTGTTGTTTCTACTTTCTACTTGTATAGACTTACCTGTTCTGGAAGTTTCACATAAATGGAATTATACAATTAAAGATCTACGCCCTGGCTAGTATGGCTCAGAGGTTAGAGCATCAGACCATGGACCAAAGAGTTGTGAGTTCAATTCCAGTCAAGGGCATGTACCTCGGTTGCAGTTAGGTCCCCAACCCTGGTCAAGGTCATGCAGGAGGCAACCAATCGATGTTTCTCTCTCCCTCCCCTACCCCACTCTATCTGAAGATAAATGGGAAAATCCTCAGATAGGGTGTTCTTTTTTAATCCTTACCTGAGGATATTTTTTTTTTCCATTTGTCTTCAGATAGAGTGGGAAGGAAGCGGGGGTAGGGGGGGAGAGAGAGAGAGAGAGAGAGAAAGAGAGAGAGAGAGAGGTGAGAGAGACACATTGATTGGTTTCCTCCCACACAACCGCTGACCAGGGCCGGGGACCAAACCACAATCAAGGTACGTGCCCTTGACTGGAATCAAACCTGAGACTCTTTGGTTTGTGGGCCAATGCTCTAACCGCTGAGCCAAATTGGCCAGGGCTCCTCGGGTAGGATTTAAAAAAAAAAAAGATCTACATAGATGGAAAGACATTTCATGTTCTTGGATTAAAGACTTAATACTGTCAGGATGACTGTATTAAGTTTCTATTGCCATGTAACAAATTAACAAAAATTCAATAGCTTAAAACAACACTAATTTATTACCTGACAGATTCTGCAGGTCAGAAGTCTGGCATGATGGGACTGGATCCTCTGCTCAGGGTCTCAGAAGGCTGCAGTTGAGGTTGGCTAGGCTGCCTTCTCATCTGAGGCTCAGGGTCCTCTTCTAAGCTCACGTGATTCTGTTAGAATTTAGTTCCTTGTGACTTTAGGACTGAGGTCTCTGTTCTCTCATTGGCTATTGGCCAGGGAATGCTTTCAGCTCGTAGAGGCCACCTAAATTTCCTTGCTACCTGGTCATTTCCATAGCCTCTCTTATGCTTCAAACCCCTCCCTTTGGGACGGTCTCAGTCTTGGTTAAGGGCTCATCTGACTAGGTCAGGCCCACACAGATAATTTCCCCTCAAAGTCAACTGATTAGTAACCTAACCATGGGAGTGATGTCTCATCATGTGCAGAGGTTCTACTCTGCCTCAGGGGGAGGGTATTGTATAGGTTTGTACCCTAGTAGGCAGGAACCTTGGGGTCATCTTAGAATTCTGCTCCCAAAAGACAACTCTCCCCATATTGATCTTTGAATTCTATGCAATCTCTACCCCAAATCCCAGCATGCTTTTCTGTAGAAATTGACAAGCTGACCCTCAAATTATATAGAAATGCAAACGGCCTAGAATATCCAAAACAATTTTGAAAAAGAACAGAGTTAGAGGGATCGCATGACCTGATTTGAAATCTTATGAAGCCACAGTAGGCACAAGGATAGGTATAGAGGTGGATGGCACAGAAGTGGGATTGCAGAAATAAATCCTTACATTTATGATGTTGAATAAATGGTGCTGGAGCAGTCAGATAGCTGAACAAAAAAAGTGAACTTTAACCCTGATGTTATGGGTTGAATTATATCCCCTGGGAAGATACGTCCATGTCCTATCCCCATGTGAATGGGTCTTTGCAGATGTGATCCAGTTAAAATGAGGCCATACTGGAGGAGGGTTGGCCCTAATCCAATATGATTAGTGTCCTAAAAAGAGAACAGGCAGGCAGACACAGGGAAAATGCCATGTGACAAAAGAGGCTGGCATGCCGCATCTACAAGCCAAGGAATGCTAAGGATAGCTAGTACCCACCAAAAACTGGAAGATCCAGGAAGGACCCTCCCCTAGAGCCTCCGGAGGGAGTGTGGCCCGGCCCACTCCTCAATTTCAGACTTCTGGCCTCCTGAACGAGGAGAGAAGACATGTCTGTTGTTTTAACCACTCAGTTTGTGGAATTTTGTCATGGCAGCCACAGGAAACTCACACACGTTATTTATATCGTACAGAAAAATGAATTTGATATGGGTTGTAGACCTAAAAGTAAAAGCTAAAACTAAAAAACATCTAAATAAAACATGGGAGCCTGGCTGGTGTGGCTCAGTGGTTGAGCATAGACCCATGCACCAAGAGGTCGCTAGTTCAATTCCCCGTCAGGGCACATGCCCAGGTTGTGGGCCAAATCCCCAGTGGGAGGCCTGCAGGAGGCAGCCAATCGATGTTCTCTCTCATCGATGTTTCTATCTCTCTCTCCCTCTCTCTGAAATCAATAAAAACATAGTTAAAGCCCTGGCCAGTTTGGCTCAGCCGTTAGAGAGTCGGCCCGCAGACCAGAGAGTCCCGGGTTTGGTTCCCTCTGGGGGCATGTTCCTCAGTTGCAGTTTTTCTCCGGCCCTGAATGGGATCGTGCGGGTGGCAACCAATCGATATGTCTCTCTCACATCGATGTTTCTCTCTCTCTTCTTCCTATTCTCCCTCCTGCTCTGTCTGAAGATAAATACAAAAATGTCCTTGGGTGAGGATTAAAAAAAAAACATATTTAAAAAAATGCCCATGTCATGAGAGTCCACGGCTGGTTTGGCTCAGCGGTTAGAGCGTCAGTCCTCGGACCATAGGTCTGTGGGTTTGATTCCCAGTCAAGGGCCCCTATCTGGGTTGCAGTTTCGATCCCCAGAACTCTGTGGGTCTTGCAAGAGGCAACCAATTGATGTGTCTCTCTCACATCAATGTTTCTCTCCCTCCCTTCCACACTATCTAAAAAATAAATGGAAAAATATCCTCAGGTGAGGATTTAAAATAAATAAATAAATAAATAAATAAATAAATAAATAAATAAATAAATAGAAAGAAAAGCAGAGGAATGTTCCAGATTAAAGGGGACTATAGCCCTGGCCAGTTTGGCTCAGCAGTTGGATCATCGGCCTGCAGACCAGAGAGTCCTGGGTTCAGTTCCTGTTAGGGGCACATACCAAAAAAAAAAAAAAAGTGGGGGGGACTATAGAGATATGACAACTGAATGCCACGTGGGATCCTAGACTGGATCCTGGATCAGAAAAAACAAAGCTACAAAGGACTTTATGGGGACAACTGGTGACATTTAAATAAAACCTTAGATTGAATATTATTGTATCAACATTAATATTTTTGATGGTAGTTATACAATGATTATGTAAGAGGCTATAGTAATTATACTGTGGTTATGAAATACAGAGTGAAGTATTGAAGGGTGAAGGGGCAAGGTGTATGCAATTTACTTTGAAATAGTTCAGAAAATTGTTATTTTATATATAATAAATAGAATATATATGTCTAATGCACACAAATGTGTGTGTGTGTGTGTGTGTGTGTGTGTGTGTTTGAGAGAGAGAGAGAGAGAGAAAATGAGAAAGCAAATGGGGCAAAACATGAACTACAGGCAAACCTTGAAGATATTGTGGGTTTGGTTCCAGACCACTGCAATAAAGCAAGTACCCCATTAAAGCGAGTTGTAGCCTTTTTGCTGGTGGAAGGTTTTGCCTTCAATTTGTAAAAAAAACACAACACTTGTGAAGTGCAATAAAATGAGGTATGCCGGCATTGGTAAATCTGGGTTAAGGGTACATGGGAGGTCTCCCAACTATTGTTACAGCTTTTCTGTAAGTCTGAAATAACTTCAAATTATAAAATTAAAAAGAAAGCAACTACTTCTATCCAACATTTGACTGGCGGTTCTAGCCAGGGCAATTAGATAACAGAATAACCCTGGCTGGTGGTTAGAGCGTTGTCAGCCTGTGCATCAGAGGGTCGCAAGTTTGATTCCTGGTCAAGGGCACATACTTGGGTTGCAGGTTCGATCCCTGGCCTCAGTCAAGGTGCGTGGGAGAGACAACCAATCGATATGATGTGTCTCTCTCACATCAATGTTTCTCTCTCTCTCTCTCTCTCTCTCTCTCTCTCTCTCCTTCTCCCCACTCCCTTCCACTCTCTCTAAAAATCAATGGAGCCCTGGCCAGTTTGGCTCAGCAGTTGGAGCGTCGGCCTGTGAACCAGAGAGTCCTGGGTTCGGTTCCCTCTAGAGGCACGTACCAAAAAAAATAATAATAAAATAAAAAATAAAAATAAAAATCAGTGGAGCCCGGCAGGTGTGGCTGAGTGTTTGAGCGTCAACCCATGCACCAAGAGGTCACCGGTTCGATTCCTGGTCAGGGCACATGCCCAGGTTGTGGGCCATATCCTTAGTGGGGGCCATGCAGAAGGCAGCCAATAGATGTTCTCTCATCGATGTTTCTATCTCTCTCTCCCTCTCCCTTTCTCTCTCTCTAAAAAATCAATAAAAAAAGGGGAACAAAAATTTTTATCAACGGAAAAAATATCCTTGGGTGAGAATTAACAAAAAAAAGAAAGAAAAGTTATCCAGATTGGAAGGGAAGAGGTAAAATTCTCTATTCTCAGTTGCCATAATATTGTATACGCAAAATCCTAAGAAATCCACTAAAAAACTATTAGAGCTAATAAATGAGTTCAGCAAGGTTGCAGGATAAAAGATCATTACACAAAATCAATTGCATTTCTATACCCTAGCAATTAAAATTCCAAAATGAAATCAAGAAAGAAATTCCATTGACAAATAGCACCAAAAAGAGTAAAATACTTAGGAATAAATTTAACAAAAGAAATGCAAGATTTGTACACTGAAAACTGCAAAAAATCATTGAAAGAAATGAAAGAAAACCTAAATAAATAGAAAGACTTCTGTTTAGTCAGGATTCTCCAGAGAAATACAACAGCGCGCGCGCGCGCGCGCGCACACACACACACACTAACACACACAATTTATTTTGAGGAATTAGCTCATGTGATGGTGGGGGCTGGCAAGTTGACAAGTCCAAAATTTGTAGGGCAGGCCAGCAGGCTGGAGACTCAGGCAAGATTTCTATGTTACAGTGTTGAGGCAGAATTTCTATTTCTCCAGGAAACTTCAATTTTTGCTGTTAAGGCCTTCAACTGAGTGGACGAGACCCACCCACATCATGGAGAATAATCTTTACTTAAAGTCAATAGATTGTTGATGTTGACCTTATCTACAAAATGCCTTCACAGTAACACCTAGGTGGTTGATTAAATCATCAGGGACTACAGACAAGCCAAGCTGAAATTAATAAACACATAACATTAATCATCACAACATCTCATATTCATGAATGGAAAGACTTAATCTTGTTAAGATAGCAGCATTCCCCACATTGATCTACAGATTCAGTTCAATCCCTATTAAACTCCCTCCCACTGGCTTTTTCTTCCCCCAGAAACTGACAAGTTTATCCTAAAATTCACATGGAATTGCTAGGGACTCTGAATAGCCAAAACACTCTTGAAAAAGAACAAATTTAGAGGACTCACACTTCCTGATTTCTAAACTTACTACAAAGCTATAGTGATCAAGACAATATAGGTGGGCATAAGGATGGACATATAGATCAATGGAACAGAACTGAGAATTCAGCAATAAACCCACATATCTATTGTCGATTGTTTTGTTTTTATGAGGTTGCCAAGACCATTCAATGGGAAAAGAATAGTCTCTTCAAGAAATGGCGCTGCTGTTGGTGGGAATGCAGATTGGTGTAGCCACTATGGAAAACAGTATGAAGGGTCCTCAAAAAATTAAAAACAAGACTGCTTTATGACCCAGCTATTACACTTCTAGGTATACATCCAAAAAAACCCAAAATACTAATTCGAAAGAATATATGCATCCCTATGTTCATAGCAGTGTTATTCACAATTGCCAAGATATGGAAGGAACCCAAGTGCCCATCAATAGACAAGTGGATAAAAAAGCCATGGTGCACATATGCAATAAAATATTGCTTGGCCATAAAAAAGAATGAGTCTTACCATTTGCGACAGCATGAATGTACCCAGAGGGTATTATACTAAGTGAGATAAGTCAGTCAGAGAAAAGCAAATACTATATGATTTCACTCATATGTGGAATCTAAAGAAAAAAATAAAAGAGAATCAGATTCATAGACATGGAGAACAGACTAATGGTTGCCAGAGGGGAGGAAGGTGGGGGGACTGGATGAAAGAGGTGAAGGGATTAAGAAGTACAAATTGGTAGTTACAAAATAGTCATGAGAATATAAAGTACAGCATAAGGAATATAGTCAATGATATCATAATAACTATGTACGGTGTTAGGTGGGTACTAGACTTGTCAGGGGAATCACTTTGTAAAATATATGATTGTCTGACCACTATGCTGTACATCTGAAACTAATACAAGATAATATTGAATGTAAACTGTAAGAAAAAAGTAAAAATAAAAATAAATTAAAAAATAAAGTCCTGGTGAGATGGCTCAGTTGGTTGGAGCATTGTCCCATACACCAAAAGGTTGTGGGTTTGATTCCTGGTCAGGGCACATACCTAGGTTTCAGGTTCAATCCCTGGTCAGGGTGCAAACAGGAGGCAACACTTTGATGTTTCTCTCTCACTTATATATTTGCCTCCCCCCCCCCTACTTCTCTCTCTAATATCAATAAGCATATACTGCCCTGGCCAGTTTGGTTCAGCGGTTAGAGCATCAGCCTGTGGTCCAGAGAGACCCGGGTTCAGTTCCCGCTAAGGGCATGTACCTCAGTTGCAGTTTGTCCCTGGCCCTGGTTGGGTCGTGCGTACAGGAGGCAGCCCAGCCACTTGATGTGTCCCTTTCACATCGATGCTTCTCTCTCTCCCTTCCACTCTATCTGAACAAAAAATGGAAAAATGTTCTCGGGTGAGGATAAAAAGAAATTAAAAAAAAATAAAAATAAGCATATCCTTGGGTGAGGATAAAGATAAATAAATAAATAAATAAAAATAAAAAGGAAATGACTGAAAAAAATAGTGCTGGGACAACTAGATAGTAGTAACATACAAAAGAATGACTTGGGCCATAGCCTGTGTGGCTGACTGGTTAGAGAGTCAGCCTGTGCACTGAAAGGTTGCAAGTTTGATTCCTAGTCAAGGGCATGTACCTGGGTTGCAGGTTCGATCTTTAGCCCTGGTCAAGGTGTGTGCAGGAGGCAACCAATCAGTGTCTCTCTCACATCGATGTCTCTCTCTTTCTCTCCATTCCTGTCTCCCTTCCACATTCTCTAAAAATCAATAGAAAAAATATCTTTGGGTGAGGATTAACACAAATAAAAAGAATGAGTTGAACCACAATCTCACATCATATACTAAAACTAACCCAAAATGGATCAGAGACCTAAATTTAAGAGTGAAAACTATAAATCTCTTTGAATAAAACATAGGGATAAATCTTTGTGATCTTGGATTTAACAGTGGTTTCTTAGATATGACAACTAAAGCACAAGTAACAATAGATAAATAAATTAGACATAAAATTTAAAACTTTTGTGCATCCAAATACACTATCAACAAAGTGAAAAGAGAACCCACAGAATGAGAGAAAATATTTGGAAATTATATATATGATAAGGGATTTCTTTTAAAAAAATTTTTTTCTCTATTGGTTTTTTTTTTAGAGAGATAAAGGGAGAGGGAGAGAGAGATAGAAACATTGATGAGTGAGAACATCAATTGGCCACCTCCTGCATGCCCCCCACTGGGGACTGGGCCCACAACCTGGGCATGTGCCCTGATCGGGAATCAAACTGGTGATCTCTTGGTGCATGATTTGATGCTCAACCACTGAGCCACACCGGCCAGACTGACAAGGGATTTCTATACAGAATATATAAAGAACTCCTACTACTCAACAACAACAAAACGAAAGTCTGATTAAAAGATGGGCAAAAAACTTGATTGGACATTTCAGATTTCTTTGAATATCAAAGAAGACATACAAATGGCCAATAAGCTCATGAAAAGATGCTCAACATCATTAGTTATCAGGGAAATTCAAATCAAAACCACAAGCCTTGACCTGACTGGTTTGGCTCAGTGGTTAGAACGCCTGCGGTCCAGAGAGACCCGGGTCCAGTTCCCGCTAAGGGCATGTACCTTGGTTGCAGTTTGTCCCCAGCCCTGGTTGGTCGTGAGGATGGCAGCCACTCGATGTGTCCCTTTCACATCGATGTTCTCTCTCTCTCTCTTCCTCTATCTCCCTCCTGCTCTGTCTGAATAAAGAATGGAAAAAAGTCCTCCGGTGAGGATAAAAAAAAAAGATAATAACAAGTCTTGGTGAGAATGTGAAAAAATTAGAACCCTCATACACTGCTGGTAGGAATGTAAAATGATGAGTTATTGAGTTATTAGCCCTGGCAGGTTGCTCAGTGGTTAGAGCGTCAGCCTGCGAACCAGAGTCACGAGTTCAATTCAGGTCAAGGACACCACCTGGGTTGCGGTTCGGTCTGGCTCTGGTGGGGGTCATGTGGGAGGCAACCAATTGATGTGTTTCTCTCACATCGATGTTTCTCTCTCCCCACCTCCCATTCTATCTGAAGATAAATGGAAAAATATCCTCAGGTGAGGATTTAAAAAAAAAAGTAAAAATAAAAAAAATGGAGTTATCAGAAGACCCAGCAATTCCACTCCTAGGTGAATGGGAAATGAAAATGTGTTCACACAAAAACTTGTACACTAATGTTCTTAACAGCATTATTCACAATAACCAAAAGATGAAAACAATCCAAATGTCCACCAATTGATGAATGGATAAATAAAATGTGGCATATCCATGTAATAAACTCTTATTTGACCCTAAAAAGAAATGAAGTACTCATTTTAATTGAATGTCCTAAATAATGATCTTTTCTCCACCCCATCTCCCCCAGTTAGTCTTTGGGTTTGAATGAAGGTTTTACACAAGAAATTATTAAAAACAAGGGGGGTGGGTAGTAAATGTATATAACATTAAATAATGTAATGTAGGTGTAGATTCCCAAAATGCATTTGGATGTACAGATTGACTACAGAGTACTTTTTTCTGATGATGATTGTTGTAGAAATATGTGAATTTGGGTGGCTTTTTACATCTTGCCTACCGCTGCATGAAACATGGGGTTTCTTCAAAATGTGTGTGTGTCTTCTTTTGGGAGGGAGATTGTTTTCTTCTGTTTCTTTTCCAAAACTCTTATAGGAACTAAATGTGTAATTTAGAAACATTTAATTTTGTTAATACTATCTGGGGCACTTGGGTAACATCTAAAGCATTACTGCTTTAGAACGTTAAAATAAAATTTCCTGACCAAAAAAAAATAGAAATGAAGTACTGCCCAGCCCATGTGGCTCAGTGGTTGAGCACTGACCCATGGACCAAGAGGTCACCCATTAGATTCCTGGTCAGGGCACATGCCCAGGTTGTGGGCTCTCGATCCCCAGCAGGGGCTGTGCAAGAGGTAGCCAATTGATGTGTGTCTCTTTCATTGATGCTTCTGTCTCCCTCTCCAACTCCCTTCCTCTCTTTCTAAAAGTCAATAATATATATATAATATTATATATATATATATGTATATATGAAATGAAGTACTGATACATGCTAGAACATGGGTGAACCTTGAAAACATTATGGTAAGTAAAAGAAGCCAGACATGAAAGACACATACATATTATATGAATCCATGTATATGAGACATCCAGAACAGGCAAATCCTAGTCAGAAAGCAGATTTAGTTGTTGCCAGGGGCTGGAGGGAGGGGGTCTAGGGAGTGACTGCTAACGGATATGGTGGTTTCCTTTAGGGGTGACAAAAATATTCTGGAATTTGATAGTGGGGGTTGTGCAACTTTGTGAATGTACTGTTATTAAATATTACATTTTATTTTTAAAATGATGTGAATAAGTTTATTTTTATGGTCCTTGACATCTAATGAACTGTGGAGGGAGTATCCTTCAGTAGGGCTGTGTGGTGACATATCTGTCTGTCTCCTGAAGTCCTGTTTACCATCTCCAGAAGGCTCAGCTTCTAGAGGAGCTGAAGGTATGTTTAGAAGGGTATGTTCCCAGGAAGAGTGAGAGCGATTTGGAGCCCAGTCCAATGACATCAAATACACTGATTTGTTTCTTGGTCCGTCCTGTTCTGGCTTCAGAGAAATAAGAGTTGCTAATGAGATTGGTGCCATTGTGTGTAGTTTCTGTACCTTGAACTCTGTCATGTCAGAGATCTTGTTCCTGGTCTTATTTCTGTTCTAAAGGTTCATCAGGTTCTTTTTTTTTTCTCTGAACACGGAATCTAGATCTTCAATTTTGAAACTACATTTGTACTCTTGACTCTGGAATCCCAATTTCCTTAGTAAGTTGCTCTCTGGAATCAATCCCAGGAAAGGGGGTGTTTGCAGTGCGGAGATGAGGGTGTATAATTGGGAAGAAGTGTAGCTGGTATGACACGTCTATCTTCTCTACTGTTTTATTTATTTATTTATTTATTTATTTATTTATTTATTTATTTATTTATTTATTTATTTATTTATTTATTTTTTACTCTCACCTGAGGACATTTGCATTTATCTTCAGATAGAGCGGGAGGGAGAAAGGGAAGAGAGAGAGAAACACTGAGGGGCCGCCACCCACATGACCCCAATCCCGGGAGGGGGGGGCAAACGGCAACGGTGGCACATGCTTCCAGCGGGAACCGAACCGGGACTCTCCGGTCCGTGGGCCAACGCTCTAACCGCTGAGCCAAACCAGCAAGGGCTCTACTTTTTTTTTTTTAAATCCTCACCCAAGGATATTTTCCCAAATATCTTCAGATAGAGTAGGAGGGGTAGAGAGGGAGAGAGAGAGACTGACTACCTCTCACAGGACCCTGACCAGGGCCGGACTAACCGCAACCAAGGTACGTGCGCTTGGCGGGAATCAAAAGCCGAGACTCTTTGGTCCGCCGGCAGATGCTCCAACTGCTGAGCCAAATCTGCCGAGGATCTTCCTTACGTTGAATCTTCTCTACAGGGTGCTCTTTGTCTTGACTTGCTTCCAAGTCCTCCTCAGGACCTTTTCTGGACTCGTTGCCTAACTCTTCGATTCTAAAACCAAACCTGGATTCTAGACTGTTCAGTGCTGATTTCTAAAGCAAGCTTTTGCTTGGTAATGTAACCTGGGTAAGGTTTTTGGTTGAATGCTTTGCTGAGGATTTTCAATTGGTCTTCTGTGAATTTGGTGCGGCTTTGCCTACGATTCATTGTTTGGAGAGTTGTCTTGAGCCAGGTTGTAAGAGAGAAGTCGCAACCTTCAACCAGAAGACTGTTACATTTTAAATGTGTGACTTATATGATAAGTGCATTATATCTCCAATCTGTAAAAAAAAAAAAAAGAAAGAAAGAAAAAAAAGGCAAGGCAATGAAATTCCCAGATTCCCGCCCCGGTCTCGGCCAAGTATAAATGGTGACAGCCTCTTGTGCTGGGTATTTGCATATTATTAGTCGCGGGCTCTCCAGGTTATGGACGGTCAGGGTGAGCGTGTCCTAAGCAAGAACTTCGAGTCCTAGGCTGGCATGCACCTGAGGGACGACCAGGGAGGCCGCGCACCGGCAGCAGGTGGCCCTGGAGCGCCTTCGAACGCCCGGGCGGGGCGGGGCCGGCGCGCGCCCGAGCCAGCCGTGCGCACGCCCCCGGCCCGAGGGGGGTGTGGCGTGGGCGCGCGCGGGTCCCAGGGTTGCCCAAGGCAGCGGGTGGGGAGGAGGGGGGGTAGAGGCGCGCGCTGCGGACGCGGCCATTGTGCAAGTCGGGGGACGTTCAGTTCTTTGGGCGGGGATCCCGGCAGCTCACGGGGCCCGGGATGCGCTCTGGGTCTTCCCCTGACCCAGGAGACGAGCGGCCCCAGCCCGTGCGCCCAGCTGCCCCGCCCTCCCTGGGCGCCCCCGCCCGGCGCGTTGGTACGGTCCGTCTTTAAAAGGCCCTGGCGGCCGCGGGCCTGCCCAGTGTGTGGGCGGCGGCAGCTGCGGAGGCTGCGGCGGTCGGGCTCAGGGCATAGGGCGCAGGGCGCGGGACGCGGCGGCGGGGGCGCGCCAGCGGAGCCGGTGTGAGGCTCGGGGGCGCGTCCACGTGGCTAGCGGGCGGCCACCGGAAACCAGCGGCGGCGGAGGGGCAGGTAGGTGATCGCCATCCCCCGCCGCCCGTGTGGGGCCAGCCTGCTCGGCGGCGTGGGGTTCGGACAGTCCAAGGGTTCTGTTGGCCTTGAGGCGGTGGGGCCCTGCCTCTCCTCCTCCTCCTTGGGCGCTGGCCTGACTGGTCCTTCGTTCCCCGCGCCGGTAGGGACGGCCACTCTGAGCCCAGCCCCCCTGCCCGAAGGGGACCCTTTGTGGCCGAGGAGCGGCCTCTCCAAGTACTGCTGTGGCGCCTCCATCCACTAGGGTCCCCGTGGGTCGGCCGAGGGGGTGCCCCTGGTGGGGGCAGGGCAAGCATGGCGAACAGCACGGTGGGGGGCATTGGGAACACTGGGGGAACGGGCGCTGGAGTCATGTCTCTGCAAGGGGCTGTTCTCATCCTCAGACTCTGCTGGCTGGGCTGTAACAGAGGGGTGTGTGTGCCTGTGATGGCCCAGGCTCCCACTTACAGGTGGAAGTTGGAATGGGGGGCTTGGGATGCAAATCCTGCCTCTCCAGATCTTCCTCCCGGACCTGTTTCCTTCCCCGTTCCTAGGCTAGTATTCCTGCAGGGTATGGAGGAGGTGAGGGTGGGATGCTGCTTCTCTTTTCTTCTTTCTTCTCTGGTTGTTGCATTAGGGGTTGAGGATGTGGACCTGACAAAAGAGCCCTGGAGAGGTGATCAGTCTGAGCTGAAACTTTGCAGTTTCAAGCTGGGCCTGCTCCTTGTTCTAGCAAATACATTTTTCCTTTCTCTCTGGACCTCCTTGGTTTGGTTCACAGCACCTCCCCCCATCCCCCACCCTGAAGCTGGGTACCTGTGTCTCCCTTAGGGCTTGGGCACTGAGAGGGTAGCACTAAGCCCTGCCCTGTTGGCTGCCCCTTGGCTGCTATGATACTGCTGTGCTATCTTTGCCACCTGGGTTTGGCAGGACATCTGGGTGTGGCCTGGGGGTGAAGACCCAGCCAATCTGGGCACTGTCCTTATAGCCCCTGTCCCATTTCCCCAAAGTCTCTCTGTATTTGGGGACTATGATCCTCTTCCATAGGATTCCTTGGGCCCCCTGGCACCTCCCCTTCTCCAGCTAACCTCTGTATCTGGAGGGAAAGCTGTGCAGGACTGCCTGGGCCATCTGTTTGGCTGTGCCTGAGCAGAGCCTGACTTATGTCTATCTCAGTGGTGCCTGGCTTGGGGGGCAAGCGAGACTTGGCTTTGTGTTGCAGCCAGTAAGCCAGACAGCAGGCTCCTGGACAGCTAGCCGAGGGAGGCCCTTGGGGTGAGGAGGCAGCTGGGGCCAGGAGTGGGAATGTGGTGGTGGTGCTGTTGCTGGGTCCAGTCTCAGGCCTTGATGCCCCAGACCTCTGTCCTGGAGCTCCTGGTGGCAGTGACGCTCTGGAGTGATGTTCCCCACCCCCAGTTTGTGATTGTTTTCTCCCTGCCTTTCCCCTTCCCCCAACTTGGGCGTGGGGTGTCTCTGTGGCCTGGAGTTTGCCTACCGTAGCTCTTGTGTGTGGCTAGCCGCCCTCAGCTCTGGGATATAATGTTCAGGTCTCATTCCAGGAGGGCCTCCCACCCTGCCTTTCCCAGCATGTGGCTCTGCTGCCCCCTTGGGTGTGGCCCAATTGAGAGGCCTTCTGGCTCCTTTCCAGGGGTGGGGGGTTGGGGGTGTGGGGGATGATTGATGGCCCCCAAGCCTGCCTGCGTTCACTGCTCACTCATGCACCCTGGTGGAGGCCCCTCCTCTCCCAGCCATGGTCACCATCTGGGGCTCTGGCTCTGACGTGGTGGTGGGCGAATGAGTGACTTCCACCCACTGTGGCATGGAGCTTAGCCTGCTGGGGGTTGTGGGGCAGAAGGAGAGCTTGCAGCCTAGGCCAGGGGCCCTTACTTGGTACTCTCCATCTTTCCTCAGGCTTGTCCCGGAGTGCAGCCACCAGCCATGCCCACTGTCTGCCTCCTCCCGCTGCTCCTCCTTGCCATTGGGGGGGCCTTGGGTGGCAGCAGGCCCTTCACTGCCTTCTCAGTGACAGACACCACACTTACCCACCTGGCTGTGCACCGGGTGACTGGGGAGGTATTTGTGGGTGCAGTGAACCGAGTCTTCAAGCTGGCCCCCAACCTGACTGAGTTACGGGCCCACGTCACAGGGCCTGTTGAGGACAATGCTCGCTGCTACCCACCCCCGAGTATGCGTGTGTGCACCCACCGCCTGGCGCCTGTGGACAATGTGAACAAGCTGCTTCTCATAGACTATGCTGCCCGCCGCTTGGTGGCCTGCGGCAGCATCTGGCAAGGCATCTGCCAGTTTCTGCGCCTGGATGACCTCTTCAAGCTGGGCGAGCCCCACCACCGAAAGGAGCACTACCTGTCAGGGGCCCAGGAACCCGACTCAATGGCTGGTGTCATCGTGGAGCAGGGCCAGGGGCCCAGCAAGCTGTTTGTGGGTACCGCTGTGGATGGCAAGTCTGAGTACTTCCCCACTCTGAGCTCCCGCAAGCTCATCAGTGATGAGGACAGTGCTGACATGTTTAGTCTGGTGGGTGAGCCTGCCTGTTTATTCACACTCTTCCCCTTGCCTCTCTTACCACCCCTCTCAAGAGCCAGCACCTGTTTCCCTCCTGCCTTCACTCTGTCCTGGCTCCACCTCTGGAAGAGCCCTGGTCCTAGAGGGGGCAAGCTTCTGAAGACAGGAGAATGGGCTGAAGCACAGGATGGGGCTGCTCACCCTGCCTTCTGGTCGGGGCTCCTATAACTGTGTGGGGCAAGGAAGGTCATGAGGGAAGCCCTAGGGAGACCATGTTGTAGGGACTGAGGGGCCAGAGTTTGAGAGGTTGATGACAGACCCAGGTCTAATCCCATGCTCTTTCATTGACCTGCTCTCCAGGTGTACCAGGATGAATTTGTATCCTCACAGATCAAGATCCCCTCAGACACCCTATCCTTGTACCCTGCCTTTGACATCTATTACATCTATGGCTTTGTGAGTGCCTCCTTCGTGTACTTCCTGACACTGCAGTTGGACACCCAGCAGACGCTGCTGGACACGGCAGGCGAGAAATTCTTCACGTCCAAGATCGTGCGCATGTGTGCGGGGGACTCAGAGTTCTACTCATATGTGGAGTTTCCCATTGGCTGCTCCTGGCACGGCGTGGAGTACCGCTTGGTGCAGAGTGCCCACCTGGCCAAGCCTGGCCTACTGCTGGCCCAGGCCCTGGGTGTGCCAGCTGATGAGGACATCCTCTTCACCATCTTCTCTCAGGGCCAGAAGAACCGGGCCAGCCCACCCCGGCAGACCGTCCTCTGCCTCTTTACCCTTAGCACCATCAACACTCATATCCGGCGCCGCATCCAGTCATGCTATCGAGGGGAAGGCACACTAGCCCTGCCCTGGCTGCTAAACAAGGAGCTTCCCTGCATCAATACTGTGAGCACAGTGGGCTTTAACCCTGGAACGTCTGCTTCTTCCTCTCAGGGACCCCTGTCCTCCTTCATTCTCTCCCTGTACCTGCTGCTTCTCCTTCTCCCCTGGCCTGCCTTCTCACTGTCTCTCTTGGCAGACATTCTCTGCTTGTGGACCACCCCTCCTTTTTTCCTGCTCCTCCTCCTATCCCTAGTTTGCTGCTCTTTGCTCCATCTCATAGGTCCCTCACTGAGTTAGTGACAGTCTCCTAGCCTGTCCCATCTTGCAGGCCCAGGCCTCGCTCTCCTTTCCTGATCCTGCATCCTCTCTCTCCTACATCTCCCTCTTCCATGTCCCTCTTCCATCTCCCTCCTTGGTCCTTGATTTCCTGTGGGGTCCAGGGCAAGCAGTTGGTCTTAGCTGGTGGGGAACAAGGTCCAGATCCTGCTTCCTTCCCAAATGTGGGGTCTCATAACCTCTGTCCAGCTGTTACCCCCAAACTTTGACTCTCACATGCATTCCTCCTGCTTCACCAGCCCATGCAGATAAATGGAAACTTCTGTGGACTAGTGTTGAACCAGCCGCTGGGTGGCCTGCACGTGATCGAGGGGCTGCCCCTGCTGGCAGACAATAGTGATGGCATGGCCAGTGTGGCCGCCTACACCTACCACCAGCACTCCGTGGTCTTCATCGGCACTCGCAGTGGTAGTCTGAAGAAGGTAGGCTCTGGTCCCCTTGGTAAGTGGAGATTGGGACAGACTCAGAGATTTGGGATGAAGGGTGGGGATAAGAATGTGCAGACAAACCCTGGCCGGTTTGGATTAGCGGTTAGAGTGTCAGCCCATGGACCAAAGAGTCACGGGTTCAATTCTGGTCAAGGGCACATACCATCCCCGGCCCTGGTTGGGGTCATGCGAGAGGCAACCAATCAATAAGTTTCTCTCTCTCTCTCTCTCTCTCTCTCTCTCTCTCTCTCTCTCTTTCCCTTCCTCCTTCCCACTCTATCTGAAAATCAATGGAAAAAATATCCTTGGGTGAGGATTAAAAATAATGTGCAGACGAGACCTGTGAGACCCTAGACAGTACACAGCCCATAGGGGGAGGAGGGCTTTCCAGGCTGGGCCCCAGGAGCCTGCCCATGATCCATACTAGCACCACTGCTCGCTTCAGCCTGATTGCTGGCTTCCTGTGGCTGTGGGAACAGAGACCAGATCTATCTTGGGGCCTCCCTGCCAGGAGAGCAGGTGGCTATGGCTCAGCCATCATTGCTAGATCCTTAGTTGAATGAATGTGGACATAACTCTCTTTGCCCTCTTGTCCTCTCATGTGCAGGAGGGCCTCAGCTGCTTCTGTTCCGGGACTGGGGGTGGTGTGAAATGGGGAAATGAACCCCTGGGAGCTCTGGTGTGTTCTAAAGAGACAGGATTCAAGACAGCCTTCATGTTCTCATCCTGCTTGCCTGGCAATTGCAGAGCTATCTCTAGGGAGATGGGGTGGTGGCTAGGGGAAGGCTTGTGAAAGGAGCTGAAGAGGTCTTGGGCTGGGCCTGCTCCCTTCCTGGGCCCTTTTTGTCATTTTAACAGCTTTTCTGAGGTATAATTCCCATCCTATACACTTCCCCTGCTTAAAGCATACATTCCAGTGGTTTTAGTAAGTTTACAGAGTTGTGTAACCTTCACCACTATCTCATTCCAGGACATTTTCATCACCCTAAAAACCTCTTCCCTTTTAGATATCACTCCTCTTCCCCCATCCCCAAACATCAGTAATCTCTCTGCCTCTATTCCTGGGAGTGCTTTCTGGCTGGCTGAGTCAACCCCAAGGACTTCCAGGGGGTGGTGTTTGAGCCCTTCTTCCCCTGCCCATGGGGACCATGAAGGCAGGGGAAGGTTAAGTGATGATCCCTGCCAGGCCCTGGCTTCAGCTCAACCACAGCCTGGAAAGTCCCTGGCTCTAGAAGAGAATGCATGGGGTGCTGCTGTGGCCTCAGATGGGCTTGTCATCCCTCTTCTCTGGTCTTGTGGCTCAGGTACGAGTTGATGGTTCCCAGGATGCCCACCTATACGAGACAGTGCCTGTGGTGGATGGCAGCCCCATACTCCGAGACCTGCTCTTCAGCCCTGACCACCGGCACATCTATCTCCTGAGTGAGAAGCAGGTGGGCCCGAGGCGGGTGGTGGCGGGTGGCTGTGATAGGGCAGGGTGGGTGCTGACGAGGTTGTCCCCAGGTGAGCCAGCTCCCAGTGGAAACTTGCGAGCAGTACGTGAGCTGCACAGCCTGCTTGGGCTCCAGGGACCCGCACTGTGGTTGGTGTGTGCTGCAGCACAGGTGAGGGAAGCAGTATGGGCTTGGGTGGTGATGATGAGCTCAGTGAAGCTCTATTCCTGGGAGAAGCCACTCAGGCATGTTGGTGGTTGGGAGGGCAATGCCTGCCCTTGCCTGCATGCTCACTACTCCCAGCTGGGCCCTTGTGGCTTTCCCCTCCCTCCCCTTCCACTTTCTCCAGTTAATGAACAGAACCTCAATCCCACCTGATGTCACTTGGACCCCATGGGCCAAGGCACCGTGGGCTGGGCTGGCTGTCCCCTTTCCACCCAGGCCCTCATTGAGCCCTGGGCAGAGCCCTTCCAGGGCAGATGCGGAATGGGCTCTGGCTGACCCTACGCAGATGCTGTCGAGAAGGGGCCTGTCCAGGTGCCTCAGCCCCAAATGGCTTTGCTGAAGAGCTGAGCAAGTGTGTCCAGGTGCGGGTCCGGCCCAACAATGTGTCAGTGACATCGCCTGGGGTGCAGGTAAGTGGTGTGGTGAGTGGGGGTGGGGTGGGCCAGTGTGTGTAAGTGTTGGGGAGTGCACCCTGCTGAGTCCTCTGTCTTCCCCAGCTGACTGTGGCCATGCGCAATGTACCAGACCTCAGTGCAGGTGTGAGCTGTGCCTTTGAGGAGGTGACAGAGAACGAGGCCATCCTGCTACCCTCTGGGGAGTTGCGCTGCCCCTCGCCTTCTCTCCAGGAGCTCCAGACTCTCACCAGGGGGCACGGTCAGTGGCTGGGGCTGCTCAGGATGGGGGCATTCTCTGTCTCTGGCTGGTTCACAGTCTGTCTTGGGCTTGCTGCAGGGGCCACCCGCACTGTGCGGCTGCAGCTGCTCTCGAAGGAGACTGGTGTGAGGTTTGCTGGGACCGACTTTGTCTTTTACAACTGCAGTGTCCTCCAGTCGTGAGTACTGGCCTTCCTGACCTCTGTCCCCAAATCACTTCATTCCTTGCTGTGTTGTGCAGGCTTCAGATGGGTCCTGGCGCCTTCTTCCTTCAGTTCCCCATGTGTCCCATAGGAGGGGTGGTGAGGGGATAGGCCTGGCCTTCTCTGTTGTTTCTGAAGCCTTTCCCCCCCAGGTGCATGTCCTGCGTTGGCAGCCCTTACCCCTGTCACTGGTGTAAGTACCGCCACGTGTGTACCAGCCATCCCCACGAGTGCTCCTTCCAGGAAGGCAGGGTCCACAGCCCTGAGGTGAGGCGGGTGCCGCGCGCGTCGGGGCAGGGCTCCGTGTGGGCTGGCCTCTGGCTGTTCTGCCTTTGATTCTTGTTGGTTTCTTGGAGCCTCCTCAATGCGGGGCTGGCCCAGCTAGGCCAGATGGCAGCAGTTGGTATGTGACTGACTGGTGTTCTCCACCCCCGACCCTCCCAGGGCTGCCCTGAGATCCTGCCCAGTGGGGACCTCCTGATTCCGGTTGGTGTCATGCAGCCTCTTACCCTGCGGGCCAAGAACTTGCCACAGCCCCAGTCAGGCCAGAAGAACTACGAGTGTGTGGTTCGGGTACAGGGGCGGCAGCAGCGTGTGCCTGCCGTGCGCTTCAACAGCAGCAGTGTGCAGTGCCAGAACGCCTCGGTGAGGTCCCCTTCCCCCACTTCCCCTGAGTTGGTGCCCAGCTCAGTGGCTTGGAAGCCTCAGGTGGCTGTGGCGGCAGGGGACCATCTGAGGGGTCATGTGGTCCCTCTCCCCCAGTACTCCTATGAAGGTGATGAATATGGTGACACCGAGCTGGACTTCTCTGTGGTCTGGGATGGAGATTTCCCTATCGACAAGCCTGCCACCTTCCGAGGTGAGGGGTGAGATGGGGCTAAGGAACTTGCCTACAGGGGCAGAGTTGGCATGAGCTGGGGTCAGATCCAACAGTGGGGCCCTCTGTCAGGGCCCTTGGTGGCCCTGGCTCCCCATAGCTGCCCCCTACCACTGCCCTCTGTGTCTGCAGCTCTCCTGTATAAGTGTTGGGCACAGCGACCCAGCTGCGGCCTCTGCCTCAAGGCTGACCCCCGTTTCAACTGTGGCTGGTGTGTCTCGGAGCACAGGTGCCAGCTGCGGGCCCACTGTCCGGCCCCCAAGACCAACTGGATGCATCTGAGCCAGAAGGGCACCCGCTGTAGCCACCCTCGCATTGCCCAGGTTAGCCTCCTACACCTTCCGCACACCAGGCACTGGAGAGTCTGGGCTTATCCTTTCACCTCCTGCCCTTTTCTACAGATCCACCCACTTATGGGGCCCAAGGAGGGAGGCACCCGAGTCACCATCGTGGGTGAGAACCTGGGCCTCACCTACCGAGAGGTGGGCCTTCGAGTGGCCGGTGTGCGTTGCAATTCCATCCCTGCTGAGTACATCAGTGCTGAGAGGTGAGTGTTGCTGTCTGGGCACCTGGGCTGGTGCTCCTAGGCTGGCCCTGACCTTTTCTGACCCCTAGGATTGTGTGTGAGATGGAAGAATCACTGGTGCCCAGCCCACTACCAGGGCCTGTGGAGCTCTGCATAGGCGACTGTTCTGCTGACTTCCGCACGCAATCAGAACAGCTCTACAGCTTTGTGGTGTGTGAGCCGCCCACCCCTTCGCATGGCCACCCCTTGTGTGTGGGTGTGGCCCCACACTGGGCTGCCTTCTCCCTCCTCTCAGGGCTGTTTCTTCCACAGACCCCGACGTTCAACCGTGTGAGTCCCAGTCGGGGCCCAGCTTCTGGGGGTACAAGGCTCACCATCTCTGGAAGCTCTCTAGACGCCGGCAGCAGGGTCACAGTGATCATGAGAGATGATGAATGCCAGTTCGTGAGGTGGGTAAGGCCCTGCCAGTCTTGGGATGGGCATTTGGTAGGGGCTGCAGGGGTGGGTCTGGGCCGGTGAGGGCTCTGGGCCACCTACTCAAAGCACTCCACTTGCCAATGTAGGAGAGATGCCGAAGCAATTGTGTGTATCTCACCCGCTTCCACCCTGGGCCCCAGCCAGGCCCCCATCACCCTGGCCATTGACCGTGCTAACATCTCCAGTCCCGGAGTTCTGTACAACTACACCCAGGACCCCACTGTCACTCGCCTTGAGCCCACTTGGAGTATCATCAAGTAAGACCGTAGGGAGAGTGGATCCCCAGGCTCCTGTCCTGGGGCTTTGACTGGTAACTGGGCCCTTGCGCATCAAATTACACCTCCTCTAAACCTGAGCCTTTATTGGCAGAGGGGGCAGGGTCCACGCACTTATCCTGACCACTGAGCACCTGGCACCTGTCCATTGACCTGAGGTGTGGGAGACCCCAGGCTTCCACTGCAGCCTTGATAGCTCTTCAGGGTTGGGGTGGGGATATTGGGGGACAGAGCCTTAAGCCCCTCCCTCTTGTCCCCAGTGGAAGTACTGCCATCACTGTAAGCGGGACCCACCTGCTGACAGTCCAAGAGCCCCGGGTCCGAGCCAAGTACCGAGGGATTGAGACCACCAATGTGAGTGCCAGCTGCCCTAGCCCTGCCCCTGACCCTGTCACACATGGTCTCATATGCTGGGCTGCCCACCCTTGTCCACACAGACGTGCCACGTTATCAACGATACTGCCATGCTGTGTAAGGCCCCTGGTATCTTCCTGGGGCGGCCTCAGCCACGGGCCCAGGGCGAGCACCCTGACGAGTTTGGCTTCCTGCTGGACCATGTGCAGACAGCCCGTTCCCTCAACCGGTCCTCTTTCACCTACTACCCTGACCCCAGCTTTGAGCCGCTTGGGCCTTCTGGCGTCCTGGATGTTAAACCTGGCTCCCACGTAGTGTTAAAGGTGCTGGTGGGGTGCAGGGGCTGGGAGGGGCAAGGAGGTGGGGAGCCCTGGCTGACTGTGCCCTCTGCACACAGGGCAAAAATCTGATCCCTGCAGCAGCTGGCAGCTCCCGCCTCAACTACACTGTGCTGATTGGAGGCCAGCCGTGTGCACTCACTGTCTCAGACACGCAACTCCTGTGTGACTCACCCAGCCAGACGGGCCGGCAGCCTGTCATGGTGGGTAGGGGGTGGGAAGGCCACCAGGGGAGTATGGGGCAAGTGTGGGGGTCAGCTCACAGTAACTCTATACCCATAGGTGCTGGTGGGCGGCCTGGAGTTCTGGCTGGGCACCCTACATATCACGGCTGAGCGGGCACTGACCCTGCCAGCCATGGTGGGGCTGGCAGCAGGCGGGGGGCTCTTGCTGCTGGCCATCACCGCTGTGCTGGTTGCCTATAAGCGTAAGACTCAGGATGCAGACCGCACGCTCAAGCGACTCCAGCTCCAGATGGACAATTTAGAGTCCCGTGTGGCTCTGGAATGCAAGGAAGGTGCCTGGGGTGGGGGTGCAGTGCAGGGTGGATGGGCTGGGGTGCCTCCCTCTTCTTGCTCTGCTCATTCTTCCCTGCTCCTCCAAGCCTTTGCTGAGCTGCAGACAGACATCAACGAGCTGACGAACCATATGGACGTGGTACAGATCCCTTTCTTGGACTACCGAACCTATGCTGTGCGTGTGCTCTTCCCGGGCATCGAGGCCCACCCGGTGCTCAAGGAGCTGGATGTGAGCCCCTACCTTGCTTACCTATGCCCTGTCATCCCCAGAGACATTGCCCTACCCTCTGACACTCCCTGTCCCTAACAGACCCCCCCTAATGTCGAGAAGGCTCTGCGCCTGTTCGGGCAGCTGCTGCATAGCCGCGCATTCGTGCTCACCTTCATTCATACACTGGAGGCCCAGAGCAGCTTCTCCATGCGTGACCGTGGCACTGTGGCTTCACTCACCATGGTGGCCCTACAGAGCCGCCTCGATTATGCCACAGGGCTGCTCAAGCAACTGCTGGCAGACCTCATAGAGAAAAACCTTGAGAGCAAGAACCATCCAAAGCTGTTACTGCGCAGGTATTGTCCCAACCCTAGCTCTACCCTCTGCCAGCCTGGCCCCTGAATGGCCCCACCCCCACCAGGCCAGGGCCCCAGTAACCTTTTTGCCCTAGGACAGAGTCAGTGGCCGAGAAGATGCTTACCAACTGGTTCACATTCCTGCTGCATAAGTTTCTGAAGGTGCGCTTGGCAGGTGGGCTGCAGGGGAGGTAATGCGGGGAAGTAACTGGCTGTCAGGCAGACAGCAAGCCACGTGCCCGACTCTGGCTACAGGAATGTGCTGGAGAGCCACTTTTCCTGCTCTACTGCGCCATCAAGCAGCAGATGGAGAAGGGCCCCATCGATGCCATCACAGGCGAGGCACGCTACTCCCTGAGTGAGGATAAGCTCATTCGGCAGCAGATTGACTACAAGACGCTGGTGAATGGGGGGCCTGGTGGGCAGGGCTTTGGGTATGGGGGGAAGCTTCGCCTAGGACCCATCCTGTGGTTCTCCTTGCCCGCAGACCCTGTACTGTGTGTGCCCAGAGAGTGAGGGCAGCGCTCAGATCCCAGTGAAGGTTCTCAACTGTGATAGCATCACTCAGGCCAAAGAGAAGCTGCTGGATGCTGTGTATAAGGGCATCCCATACTCCCAGCGTCCCAAAGCTGAAGACATGGACCTAGGTGAGGCCTCCACCCTCTTCTCCTGGTCCCTACCTTGTGGCCACACTACCTTGGCTGGCACTAATGTTCCCCACCTGGACTCTGTCCTCTGAGTAGAGTGGGCCCAGGGTCTCAGGGGACACTGAGCAGGACCTCAAGGGCTGTCTGTGGCCCACAGAGTGGCGCCAGGGCCGCATGGCCCGCATCATCCTCCAGGATGAGGATGTCACCACCAAGATCGAGTGTGACTGGAAGAGGGTCAACTCGCTGGCCCACTACCAGGTGAGGGGCTGGGGGCCCACTCACCCCCAGGGCCACCTGGGAGCTGTGATCCTGCCCTGATGACACAGGAGCAGGGGCCCTGGCTCCTTTCCTCTTTGGCCCCTGTGCTCACAGGCCCTCCTCCAAAAGCCTTGGGAGCTATTCTATATGCACACTCTAGGGTCTGGACGGGTGGTGGCTTGGGCCCCTTGGTTTATCAGCTTCTTACACTGCCCCATTTCTGTCTCTGGGGTCTCCAGGTGACAGATGGTTCCTTGGTGGCACTGGTGCCCAAACAAGTGTCCGCCTACAACATGGCCAACTCCTTCACCTTCACCCGCTCCCTCAGCCGCTATGGTAGGTGTCCTCAGTGTGGTAGCCTCTGCTGACCCTATGCCCTTTGAGGCTGTAATAGCGATCATGGGGAGCCCCTGTCTGAGCAGCCAGCTTGGCTCTAGTGGCCTTCCTGGGCCTTGCCCTTAGAAGATCTTCAGTTCCTTAGAGCTTAGAAGTGGGGTGGGCCAGCAAGAATAGACAGGCCTTCATCAGCCTGCTGGGCTCCCAGGACAGAATGGGACAAGAACCCCAGTGATGGCTGGTGTGGCCCCACTGGCCTAAGGGGCAAACTGGTCCTCTTCTCCAGAGAGCTTGCTCCGCACGGCCAGCAGCCCCGATAGCCTTCGCTCTCGGGCACCCATGATCACACCCGACCAGGAGACAGGCACCAAGCTGTGGCATCTGGTGAAGAACCACGACCACTCTGACCACCGTGAGGGGGACCGTGGCAGCAAGATGGTCTCAGAGATTTACCTGACACGGCTACTGGCCACCAAGGTATAGGCCTGTCCCATGCCACCCTGGCTCAGGGGTGCTAACCCTGTAGGGAAACCTTGCTCATTGCCAGTCCTCTGTCTTCTGTCTGTCCTGCTGTGGGGATGTCCCTCACAGCCTGTTTCTTTGCTGTGCCCCCACAGGGCACACTGCAGAAGTTTGTGGATGACCTCTTTGAGACTGTGTTTAGCACTGCACACCGGGGCTCAGCCCTGCCCCTGGCTATCAAGTACATGTTTGACTTCCTGGATGAGCAGGCCGACCAGCGCCAGATCAGTGACCCTGACGTACGCCACACCTGGAAGAGCAACTGGTACTGCCTTCTGCCTGGCTGCTGCTGGCCCCTCTAGGAGTGGGTGGTCAGAAGGCACTGGTGGCTTTGTCAAGACTCAGGGACCACAGGGTCAGGGAAACTGATGGGAGCTGGAGTGGTCATCCAGGCAGGAGAGGACTAGCATCCGTGGTGCCACCAAGCAAAGAGGGCAAGGTAGCACAGTTTGGAGGTGGGCTCTGTAGGGCATTTGGCTGGTTGGTAGTGGGACCAGTACCCAGAGGTGGCCCTTAGCCCTCAGGGCATTGCCTAGGGCAGAGATGCTGGTAGCTCAGCCCAGGTGGTAGCTGTTCACTCTTTGTCTCTGGCAGAAACGTAAAGAAAAGGCTGTTAACCCTAAATGTGTCACTCTTGCTGCTCTGGGCAAGATGTGGGCTGGCCAAACAGGAACCATGGAGGGGAACGGTGATGGGAGGGTGCTTCTGGGGAGACGAGGGAGCTGCGGGTGTGTGTCCCTCCATCCAGCCTGCCCCTGCGCTTCTGGGTGAATGTGATCAAGAATCCGCAGTTTGTGTTCGACATCCACAAGAGCAGCATCACGGACGCCTGCTTATCAGTGGTGGCCCAGACCTTCATGGACTCCTGCTCCACATCTGAGCACCGCCTGGGCAAGGACTCACCCTCTAATAAGCTGCTCTATGCCAAGGACATCCCGAACTACAAGAGTTGGGTGGAGAGGTGGGCCCTACCCTGTAGTTCCATGTTGAGGGGAGGCAGAGCCAGGCAATCCAGGGGGAACTGCTATGGGCTGAGGGAGGCAGGAGCTGCCCCTCTCTGGGCTGGCTTTTCTAAGGTGGGCCAGCTACAGGAAAAAGGCCCAGAGGCTGGCCTGGCAGCCAGGGCAGGGACTTTGACTTTTGTGCCACCTGCCCATGTGACCTCAGAGTCCCAACAGGTACTACCGGGACATTGCAAAGATGGCATCCATCAGTGACCAGGACATGGACGCCTACCTGGTGGAGCAATCTCGCCTTCATGCCAGCGACTTCAGTGTCCTAAGTGCACTCAGTGAGCTCTACTTCTATGTCACCAAGTACCACCAGGAGGTGTGTGCTGCTTCTGGTGTGACAAAGCCAGGGGGCTTGGTGGGAGTTGAGGAGTGCCACAAGGAAGTGGAGGGGACAGAAGGGATAGGGAGCCCATCATTTATTTATTTATTTATGTATTTATTTTGTTCATCCTCACCTGAGGATCTTTTTCCATTAATTTTTAGGTAGAGTGGAAGGGAGAGAGGGGGAGAAAGAGAGAGAGAGAGAGAAACATCAGTGTGAGAGACACATCTATTGATTGCCTCCTGCACAACCGACTGGGGCTGGGGATCGAACCTGCAAACCAGGTACATACCCTTGACCGGGAATTGAACCCGAGACCCTTTGGTCCGTGGGCTGACGCTCTAACCACTGAGCAAACCGGCAGGGTGGGAGCCCATCTCTTAGATTGCTCATGATCACTCCCCCAAGCAGGCCCCTAGGCCAACACAGGTGACACTCACCTTGATGCTGGGATTTGAGGGACCCAGAGGAGAAGCTATTGGCTAGAATACAGAGTTCTGGTTGGGTAAAAGTTGAGAGCCAGGATCATGGGGAGGGACAGGCTGAGGGGTGTGGGGCCAGAGGTTGGCATGGACAGCCCTTTATAGGGCCTGTGGGATCTGTGACTGGAGTTGGCAGGAGGCAAGGGACATAGAGATGTGAACTTCAGGATGTATTTTTGGTTGGAGATACAAATTTGTGAGCCAGGACATGGCCCAGAAAGCTCTGAGCCTGGATGAGCTCGGCAAGAGCAGCCAAAAGTGGGTGTAGAGGGAGAGGTGGTGCAAGCACAGCCTGGGACCCTGGGACACTCCTCAGAGGTGGCAGAGAAGAAGGGGAGAAAGCAGTGAAGACAGGTAGGGGTGGCCAGTGAGGTGGGAAGAGCACCAAGTTGGTCCTGGAACATGTGTGAGGAACCCCTCCTCTCCATGGAGGAGGGTCAGGGTGGAGGGTGTGATTGGCTGTTAGGTGCTGCTGATGGTCAAGGGAGAGAGGGTTCAAGAACACTGGCTGGTTTTGGTGACAAGATCATGGAGACAAAAAAGTTTTTCGAGGAGGAGTTGGGAAGGGATGAGAAAGGGAAATTGGGTACAGCGAGTCCAGACCACTCTTGGGAGGGGCTGCATTCTGGCTGTGGAGAGGAGAAAAATCTGTAGCTGGAGGAGGATTTGGGGTTGAGAAGCTAGAAGGTGTGTTTAGAGGTCAGAGGTTGGAGCCCTTCCCATGTGCTTAGGGTCCCAGGGGAAGAGGGATGCCCTGAGGTGTGAGGGAGAGAAGAGCTCAAGATCTCAAGAGGAGGGGGCTTTGCCCAGGAGGAGCTGGCCCCTCCCTTCGAGCCCAGTTCTGGGGCCTTCCTCCCCCAGGTCCTCACTGCTCTGGACAGAGACGTCTCTTGTCGGAAGCATAAGTTGCGCCAGAAGCTGGAACAGATCATCAGCCTCATGTCCAGCAACAGCTAAGGGTGGCAGAACTGGTGAGGAGGGGGCTTCTCAGTCCTGGGCCGTCCTCCTGTCAAGAGGGGGGCAGCTCATGCCTGGGTCTCAGGGCTGAGCTGGGGGTTGGGTGGCACAGGCGAGGTCACCGGGTCAATGTGCCCCCCCCACACACCTGGGCCCCCTTCATTAGTGCCTTGCTTTGGGCCCTGCAGGTGGGGAAGGGGTGACAGGACCAGACCCCCACCCCAGCAGCAGCAATACCCCCAGCCTCCTGCCCTTGTGCCCAGGTGTTGTGACAGCCCCTGCCCTCCTTGCTATTTATACTCCCAACCGCCTATTTATTTAATTTATCTCCACCTCACCATCTCCATCTGTAAATACCCCCCGGGATGTTGCCATCCTCATTCACCTCCTTAAGTTGTCCTGACTCCCTTGTGACACTGTCAGCCTTGGCCTAGCTTCTGGCACCTCTCCCTTGCCATGGCTGGCCCCACCTGTTCCGAGAAGGAGACCTCGGCACCAGCAGCACTTGGGATGATGCACCCGAAGCTGCCCTCAGACTGTGGCTGTGCCAAGGGGTCCTCCTGCAACTGGGCCACAGCGTCCCCCCAAAAATTCTCGGGAGTTGGACTGTACATTTTCATATGGCCCTGTCTGTTCTTTCCAAGCACCTGGAGAGCTGTAACTAGACATTCCGGGGCCTGACCTGGGCCGGGGGGCTTTAGAACTCTCTTTCTCTCGGCCCTACTGCCAAACTTCCTCAGTGTTGTCTGCACTTGCCTTGGACCCCCCTCATCCTCAGCTGCCCTGTCCTGCGCCCGCCCCACGGGGCCGAGGCAGCAGTGCCTTACTCCTTTGTTTTTCTGCCTCTTCTGAGGAATCTGGCCCCATCATGTGGTCCCGGAAACCCATCTCTTTTGTTGCATGAGTTTTCCTTTGTTCATGTAATTTTTTTCCTAATTAAATGTTGGGAAAATGGAGTCATTGTGTGGCTTTTCCCTTGGGGCAGGTGGGTGGTTGGTGAACATGGGAAGCAGGTAGGGAAACTGTTGGACTCCAGATGAGCTGAATTCCCTTTATGGGAGGAAGGGTAACTCATTGCAGGGTTCCTGAGGATTTAAGGAGATCCAGGGCCGTATCCAATTCATCAGCAAGTGCTGGTGGCTCTACCTTCAAGATCAATTCAGAATCTGCTTCCTTCTTCCTACCTCTACTACCACCAGCCTGGTCCAAGGGCCTTTTTCTCTTGCTTGGATGCCCATCTATCCCCCTGTCTGCCTTGTCCACCCTCAGCCTATTCTCAATGTGGGAGGCACTGGGATCCTGTAAAGATACAAGGTGGGCCCTGGTCGGTTTGGCTCAGCGGTTAGAGTGTCGGCCTGCGGTACAGAGAGACCTGGGTTTGGTTCCCACTAAGGGCACGTACCTCTGTTGCAGTTTGTCCCCAGCCCTGGTTGGGTCGTGTGGGTGGCAACCACTCGATGTGTCCCTTTCACGTCAATGTTTCTCTCTCTCTCTCTCTCTCTCCCTCCCACTCTATCTGAACAAAATATGGAAAAATGTCCTCAGGTGAGGATTAAAAAAAAAAAAGAATAAGAAAAAAAATTTTAAATCAATAAAGAAAAAAAATTTTTTTAAGTAAATATAGGCTGGTCCCACACCCACGTGTGGTGGATAAAAATCAGGAGGACACCTTGGCTGGGAAGGTCCTCCCTGAGGACCGAGGGGGTCTCTGTCTCACACCCGATGCCCCTCTCAGGGTTCCAGTGCCAGGAAGAGAAGTCCCCATAACTTCTGGCTGGAAAAACCAGCGGGAACTGAGGCTCAGGGAGGCTAATGCGACTGGAGCCCCAGGCAGCTCCTTAAAGGGCCTGTGCACAGACTTGTCGGACTCACTTCCTCTAAGCTTGGAGGGGAGGCAGCTTGAGGGGCACCAGAGACATACAGGGAAGAACTGAGCTGTTTGGCACTGGAGCGAGGGCTGGAGAGGGGGCTTTCTCAGGGACAAATGTGCCATCAGAGGCCTTTGTTCCTTTGGTGAGCCCTGCCCTGGGGCGGCAGACAGTAGCCTCGAAAAAAATTTTTTTAAATAATAATAATAATAAAAAAAATCACCATTGTGAAATTATAGAAGCTAAGCCAATGAAAAACTAAACTGGTGACTTTTAACCTCAGGGGAATAAAGAAACCCCAAGAATTGAATAAAACCATTTGGGGAGAAAAAGGAGAGGAGCAAAGTAGACAGTGGTGTAAAAGAGTTAAATTCTTATCTATTTCTCAATAATTAAGGTCTTTAGAATGACTTCTTTAAAAAAAGCTAGAGAGCCCGGCTGGTGGATTGAGTATCGTCCCATGGACTGAGAGGTACTGGTTCGATTTCCTGTCAGGGCACATGCCGGGGTTGCGGGCTCAATCCCTGGTGGGGATCGTGCAGGAGGTAGCCGATCGATGTTGCTATCTCTCCCTTCCTCTCTCTCTCTGAAAAATCAATAAAAACATTTTAAAAAAGGGTAGAGAGAGCCCTGGCCGGTTTGGCTCAGCGGTTAGAGCATTGACCTGCGGTCTGGAGAGACCCGGGTTCAGTTCCCGCTAAGGGCATGTACCTCGGTTGCAGTTTGTCCCTGGCCCTGGTTGGGTCGTGTGGGTGGCAACCACTCGATGTTTCACATCGATGTTTCTCTCTCTCCCTCTCACTCTATCTGAACAATATATATATATATATAAAGGTAGAGAGTCCAGCCAGCGTGGCTCAGTGGTTGAGTGTCAACCCATACATGCACTAAGAGGTCACAGGTTCGAATTCCTGTCAGGAAACATGCCTGGGTTTCAGGCCTGATCCCCAGTAGGGGGCATGCAGGAGGCAGCCAATCGATGTCGATGTTTTTCATTGATGTCTCTATCCTTTCCTCTCTCTAAAATCAATAAAAACATATTTTAAAAAACCTAAAAGAGCCCTGGCCAGTTTGGCTCAGCGGTTGAGCGTCGGCCTGTGGACCAGAGAGTCCTGGGTTCGGTTCCCACTAGGGGCACGTACCACAAAAAAAAAAAAAAAAACCTAAAAGAATTCCAGAGGAAAAGAGACCCTCCCTGAAGCCACTACAGCCGCTGCATGCTGTCAGATGAGGTTCTTTATTATTATTTTTTTAATTTTTTTTTTCATCCTCACCTGAGGACATTTTTCCATTTTTTGTACAGATAGAGTGGGAGGGAGAGAGAGGAAGAGAGAGAGAAAGAGAAACATCGACGTGAAAGGGACACATCGAGTGGCTGCCTCCTGCACGACCAACCAGGGCCGGGGACAAACTGCAACCGAGGTACATGCCCTTAGCGGGAACCGAACCCGGGTCTCTCCGGACCGCAGGCCGATGCTCTAACCGCTGAGCCAAACCGGCCAGGGCCAGATGAGATTCTTCATCGTCATCAACATGACCACCATCATCCCCATTGACAGCATCTCTCTCCCTCGAGCTCACAACGGCAGAGTTCTCCAAGTTCTCCAATTGCAGACTCTATTCACATATATGGAGTAACAGGGATTGGATTTTCCCTGGCAATTCCTTGAAAGAACCCCACTTCAAACCAGACAAAATATATGAAACACAGGCTGTAAAGAAAATGGGTATCAAGCAATGAAGGACAGTGATCTCAGGGAGATGAGAAACAAGAGGACTACCCTGCATTTGCCCCGATGACTGTCTGGAAAGGGAGTTTCTTGGCAGAGGCCAATGGACACCTCGAGTTTAGGAGATGGAACTGAAATTATCAGCACCTTGGGTTTGCGGGGTAGGGGACCAGAGAGAAGAGAGTGGCAGAGGGCAAGAACCCTGTGTATCTGCAGAGGGTCCCAATGGAGTATTCTGCAGACCACCGATCAACACAAGCGTGTGAGGAAACCACTGGAGGCTGCGGGAAAAGTCACCTGAAGGGATGAAAGGTAATAATGCCGCCCTGGTTGGTTTGGTTCAGTGGTTAGAGCGTAAGCCCTCAGACCAAAGGGTCACAGGTTCGATTCTGGTCAAGGATAAGTACCTGGGTTGCTGGTTCGATCCTCAGCCCTGGTTGGGGTTGTGCGGGAGGCAACCAACTGATGTGTCTCTTTCACGTAGATGTTTCTCTGTCTCCCTCCCTCCCTTCCACTTTCTCTAAAAATCAATGGAAAAGTATCCTCGGGTGAAGATTAACAAAAAAGGGAAGGGAGGGAGGAAGGGAGGAAGAGAGGGAGGGAGGGAGGGAGGGAGGGAGGGAGGGAGGGAGGAAGGAAGGAAGGAAGGAAGGAAGGAAGGAAGGAAGGAAGGAAGGAAGGAAGGAAGGAAGGAAGGAAGGAAAGCTCTGGCCAGTTTGGCTCAGCAGTTACAGCGTCGGCCTTTGGTCCAGAGAGACCCGGGTTCAGTTCCTGCTAAGGGCACGTATCTTGGTTGCATTTTGTCCCCGGCCCTGGTTGGGTCCTGTGGGTGGCAACCACTCGATGTGTCCCTTTCACGTCGATGCTTCTCTCTCTCTCCCTCCCACTCTATCTGAACAAAATATGGAAAAATGTCCTCGGGTGAGGATAAAAAAAAAAAAAAGAGAGAGAAAGAAAGGTAATAATACCCAGGCTTCCAGCAGGACAGAGACTAGTGGCTGTCCCCACTGGCCAGAATGGTAAACCTCACAATTTGGGAAGCATTGGGCAGGGCGCCCAGAAGGGTCTTGTCTCACTACTGTGGAAAAGAAAAATGACTCCTATACTGAAAGGGCCCACACAGCAAATCTTCTCTAAAAGATCTAGCTATTTCCAAGTCACTTAACAGCATCCAGAACAAAACTAAAAAAAAAATGTCTAGGACTACAAAGATATCCAGCACCCAAGGGAAAATCATGTTTGGCATCCAACCTAAAATTACCAGGCATGCAGAGAAGCAAGAAAACACAACCCCATAACAAGAAAATAATATTAACCAGGCCCTGGCTGGGTAGCTCAGTTGGTTGGAGCATCGTCCCAATACACCAATATTTCGGGTTCACTCCCTGGTCAGGGCACATACAAGAATCAACCAATAAATGTATAAATAAAGTGGAACAACAAATCTCTCTCCTAAAAAAATTTTTACTCTAGGTCTTTTGTAGATAGACTCTATTAATTTAAGAAAGTTCCTCTTTATTCATAGTTTGCTAAGAACTTTTAAAATTGTGAATATGTTATCAAGTGCTTCTTCTGCATCTATTGAAATAATCATATAAGGCCCTGGCTGGGTGGTTCAGTTGGTTAGAGTGTTGTCCCAATATGCAAAGGTTGCCCTGGCTGGTTTGGCTCAGCGGTTAGAGCATCAGCCCGCGGACCAGAGAGTCCCGGGTTCGGTTCCTATTGGGGGCATATACCTCGGCTGCAGTTTGTTCCCGGCCCTTGTTGGGGTTGTGTGGGTGGCAACCACTCGATGTGTCTCTCTCACATAGATGTTTCTCTCTCTCTCTTCCTCCCTCTCTCCCTCTCGCTCTGTCTGAAGATAAATGCAAAAATGTCCTCGGGTGAGGATAAAAAAAAAATATGCCAAGGTTGCAGATCAATCTCTGGTCAGAGCATGTACAAGAATCAACCAACGCCCAGCCAATGTGGCTCAGTGGTTGAGCATCGACCCATGCACCAAGAGGTCTCTGGTTTGATTCCTGGTCAGGGCACATGCCCATGTTATGGGCCAAATCCTTAGTGGGGGGCATGCAGGAGGCGGCCAGTCGATATTCTCTCTCATCAATGTTTCTGTCTCTCTCTTCCTTTCCCTTCCTCTCTCTCTAAAATCAAGAAAGAAAAAAAATATATGTTAAAAAAAATCAACCAATGAATGCATACCTAAGTGAAACAACAAAGTCGATGTTTCTTTCTCTCTCTAGAAAATCAATCAATAAAAAACAAAGATATTAACCAACAAAAGGCATCCAAATTGAAAAGGAAATAGAACCGCCTTTATTCTAAGAAAACATGATCATCTTGGAGACAGTCCGATAGCATCTATAAAAAGAGCTGCTATAAAAAAAAAAGAGCTGCTATAATAAGTGAGTTTAGCAAGAGCTGCAGTATAATTACAGAGAGCTCACTCTTTACAATGAAAGGCTTAAACCAATTATCCCAGCACTTTTCTTTACTGACCTGAGTCAAGGCCAGTCAGCCCACAAAGCTCTGATTTTAGCATTTTAGGGTTGTTTGTTCTTCTCATGAAAACTAAATTAATTTTTTTTTTTTTTTTTGCCAAGGAGACCCAACAGTGACAAGGATGTGGGAAACCAGCATTCTGGTGGGAGGGGATATTTTCTGTAGTGCAATTTTGCACCATAGAATGAGCACTTTATAAAATAAACCATAAATATTTAACTCAATAAGTCTACCTCTTAGAATCTATCTTAAGAAAACAATCATTCATGTAAAGATTTATATACAAGAATTCCATTGAATCATTACCTATAATAGGAAAAAAGTTGAAAACAATTTAGTCAATAATTACATTATAATGTATCTGCTATGCCTCCATTCAATAATGCTTTTGAAGAATTTTTAGAAAAAGTTCATGTTAGATGAAAAACATTAGTAAATGTAGATCAGTTGGTTAGAGCATTATCCTGATATGCCAGGGTTTTGGATTTGATTCCTGGTCAGGGTATGTACAAGAAGCAACCAATAGCCCTGGTGGTTTGGTTCAGCGGTTAAAGCATCAGCCCTTGGACCAGAGAGTCCGGGGTTCGGTTCCTGCTAAGGGCACGTACCTCGGTCGCAGTTTGTCCCCACCCCGGTTGGGGTCGTGTGGGTGGCAACCACTCGATGTGTCTCTCTCATGTTGATGTTTATCTTTCTCTTCCTCCCTCTCTCCCTTCCCCTCTATCTGAAGATAAATGCAAAAAAAAAAAAAAATTAAGAAGCAACCAATAAATGCATAAATAAGTAGAACAACAAATCGGTGTTTCTCTCTCTCTCAAATCAATAAAAAATAAAAGGAAAATATTAGTAAAAATGCTAACCTTGAAAAATATAGATTATGTTATTGTTATACAGTTACTATATAAATACAGCTATAAAACTAAAGAAAGATTCCAAAATGTTCACAGTAGTTAATTTTGAATGACAGGACCCAGTTACTTATTTTCTAAATTGTCTTCAACTTCCTTGTAGTGTTAGAATATATAATTCCCAGCTCTGGCCAGTTTGGCTTAGCGGTTAGAGAATCTGCCCACGGACCAATGCGTCCCGGGTTTGATTCCGGTCAAGGGCACATACCTCTGTTGCAATTTGTCCCAGGCCCTGGTTGGGGTCGTGCAGAAGGAAGCCCAGGAGGCAGCCATTCGATGTGTCCCTTTCATGTCGATGCTTCTCTCTCTTCCTCTCTCTCCCTCCCAGTCTATCTGAACAAAAATGGAAAAATGTCCTTCGGTGAGGATAAATAAAATAATATATGACTCCCAGACTTCCCCTCCAACCCTGGGACAAAGGCAAGACTATTAGGAGGTGCTGTAGTTGAAAATAAATTCAGACATGGAATAGTAGCTCAGTTTTATTTGCTGCAGTGACAAACAAACACCAAACAAAACAAGTGGACCACAAGTGCCCAAGGGCCAGGACAGGCAAAAAATAAGGACCCCATATTAAAGTGGCAATTACTGCAGGAATCACTGCCTTGGGAAGGATACAAGGTTGGGCTTCGGCCCCCTTTTCCTAGCCCAGGGTTAGCGGGGAAGAGGGGGCCCAAAGCGCTGCATGGTCCGCATCACTACGGAAAGCTGGTCAAGAAAGCTGATGATGGAAGTTCGGAGGAGGCGAGAATCTTCAGCTCTCCAGCAGCTAAATGTGAGTGGGAAAAAGAAAATCAAGTTGGAGGTGGTGACTCCTCCCTTCCCAGCTCTGGCCCCTCAGGCATTACATTGAACTCTTTGCTGTCTCCATTACAACACCCCCCACAGAGGGCACCTAGTTCCTCCCCTAGACCTAACTCTTGAGTGTCTCCGCGTCTCCAAAAAGGCGCCCCCGGGTGGAGACTGGCCCGGTCAGCCCCCCCCCCCCGCGCTGGCGGAGATTCAGTTAAGGCACCATCCACACCGACTTTGTGTCTCAGGTCCCCTCTCAGACCACCTTGAATAGTCTCACCCGCTCCAGGACGGCTTCTACCGCCCCCTCCAGATTATTCCTGGCCCTGATTTCCACCAGCCACCCAGTTACCCCCAGCTCTCATTTCTTCTTCCCCTTCAGACTGCTCCTGGCCGGTACACAACCAAGCTGCACCTGGTTCCTTCTGCTCCCCATTCGGCCTGTCAGTCCCTCTGCACCCAATACAGCCATCCTGAGGACAGTCCCCAACGCATTCCCCGTTGTCTCCTCGGGCAGGATACAATGTACGTGATGGATTTCCCGGCTTTCTGGCCGTGAGTGCGGCGTCTCCGCCCCGCCCTGAGGCAAGCTGTGCTCGCGCAACACGCGGAGCTGTGCCGGCTGCAGCCACCCGCACCGTCCGTGCTGCTGAAGCCATCCTGGTTGTCCTGGCCTTCGGCTCCGGCGAGGCCCGCGTCTGCGGCCGGCACGTCCACCCTGCTCCGCCTGCGGCCCCCCCGCAGCGCGGTTCTCACCGTCTGCGCTCGCCCCGCCTCCAGCCCGTCGCGCTGACTCCGCCCCGCG
Organism: Molossus molossus; assembly: GCF_014108415.1. Taxonomy (NCBI): domain Eukaryota; kingdom Metazoa; phylum Chordata; class Mammalia; order Chiroptera; family Molossidae; genus Molossus; species Molossus molossus. The sequence goes on along the minus strand of NW_023425355.1, from coordinate 90,783,411 downwards.
GAAACAGGCCTTACTGAGGCGCCAATGCGGGGTCAGTTCCCTCCCTGCTGGCCGTGCCACCCAGCGTCCGCGAGATCCCAAGGCGGCACCCCCTCACGAAGCTCTGCCCTTAGAGCGCAGTTAAGCTGGGGATCCCCAGAACTTCTGTATAGACTCCCCACACACAATTCGGATGGGCGGGAGATTAGTTCCCACTCAGCCAGGCCTGCCACAGCCCAGAGACACCGCAGTGGCTGCCTAGCCTGTGAGCGCTCCCTCATGAAGCCCCGCTCCTTAGAGCGACGTGTGACCTCAGTGTCTGTGAACAAACCTGTCCCCACTTTTCCCCCAACCTCATGTAAGGCTACCAGACACGTGGGCATGTTTCCCACCCTGTCCTTTCCCTGGGCCCAATGTTCCCAAGAAACGTGACTCAACGCTCTTTCGGTGATTTGTGGAGGGACGTGGGGTCAGACGGCCCACAGGGTTACTGCTCTACACGCTGCCGCCATCGCCGATGTAGATGAAGAAACCAAAAGGGCTTTAAAGGGGTGATGAGCCAATCATATTTGCCTTTTAGAAAGACCACTAAGTGGGCAGTGTGAAGGTCAAGCCTGCCAGCTGGGAGACCCGCACAGAGGCAAGGAAGGAAATTATAAGGACCTGAGATAAAGTAGCGATAGTGGGAACAGGGCTAACGTCATATGTGAAAAATCAAAATGCAAAACTAAAATCACTAAAATCCCAACTTAGTAAATTACTATATACATACATTGAAGTCCTAGAACAATACACCAAAAAGTAAATGCATTGTGTGATGGCATTGTGGGTGATAACTTCCTTTTTGTGTTTTCCTGAACATTTTTGACAGTGACCTTACATGACATTAAAAAAATTTTTTTTTGTTAATCCTTACCCCACACGAGGATATTTTTTCCATTGATTTTTTAAGAGAGTGGAAGGGCCGGGCCCATGTGGCTCACTGGTTGAGCATCAACCCATGCACCAAGAGGTCGCTGGTTTGATTCCTGGTCAAGGCACATGCCCAGGTTGTGGGTCCAATCCCCAGTAAGGGGCATGCAGGAGGTGGTCAATTGATGTTGCTCTCGTTAATGTTTCTATGTTTCTCTTCCTTTCGCCACCACTCTCTAAAATCAATAAAGAAAAAATATTTTTTTTAAAAAGCTAGTGGGAGGGAGGGAGGAGAGAGAGAAACGTCAAAGTGGAAGAGACACATTCATTGATTGTCTTTCACTAGAGCCCCAACAGGCGGTATCAAACCTGCAACCCAGGTACCGTGCCCTTGATTGGGAATCTGACCTTTGACCCTTTGGTGCACAGGCCAATGCTCTAACCACTGAGCCCACCAGCCAGGGTTTATATGCCATTTCATTTATATTTTTTTAGATTTTTAAAAATCTTTCCCAGCCGGTGTGGTTCAGTGGTTGAGAGTTGACCCATGCACCAAGAGGTCGCCGGTTTGATTCCTGGTCAGGGCACATGCCCAGGTTGTGGGCCGAATCCCCAGTGGGGGGGGGCATGCAGGAGGTTGCCAGTTCTCTCTCATGAATGTTTCTATCTCACTCTCTCTCTCCCTTTCTCTCACTCTAAAAATCAATAAAGAAAAAAAGTGAAACTTAAAAAAATCTTTATATGTGACATTTTTTTTTATTCTCATCCAAGGACATTTTTCCATTTTTTTCTTCAGATAGAGTGGCAGGGAGAGAGAGAGAGAAAGAGAGAGAGAGAGAGAGAGAGAGAGAGAGAGAGAGAGAAACATCGATGTGAAAGAGACACATTGAGTGGCTGCCACCCGCACGACCAGCCAGGGCCGGGGACAAACCGCAACCGAGGTATGCGCCCTTAGTGGGAACCGAACCTGGGTCTCTGTACTGCAGGCCAATGCTCTAACCGCTGAGCCTAACTGGCCAGGGCTATATATGACATTTTTTAATAAAAAATAAATTTTTATAAATACTTCCCTAATATATTTTTATATGTTTTTTAAAAAATCCTTACTTGGGCCCTGGCCAGTTTGGCTCAGTAGTAGAGTGTCGGCCCACGGACCAATGAGTTGCGGGTTTGATTCCGGCCAAAGGCAGGTACCTTGGTTGTGGTTCCCCCTGGGCCCTGGTTGGGGTTGTGCAGGAGGCAACCAGTCGATGTGGCTTTATCACATCGATGTTTCTCTCTCTCTCCCCCTTTCTCTCCATCTCTATCAGAAGATAAATAGAAAAATATCTCCAGGTGAGGATCGAAAAAAATTAAAAAATTAAAAAATAAATAAAATAAAATCCTTACTTATGGATATTTTTCCATTTATCTTCAGATAGAATGGGAAGGAGCAAGAGAGAGGAACACTGATGTGAGACAGAAACATTGATTGCCTGCATGCCCCCACTAGGAATCAAACCTTCAACCCGGGCATGTGCCCTGATTGGGAACAGAACTGGGACCTCTGAGTCCATGGGACCATGCTCAATCCACTGAGCCACACCAGCCAGGCTCAAACATAAGTGGGGTTTTGTTTGTTTGTTTGTTTTTTTCATTTTGTTTTTGTTACAGATGTTTCCCCTTTTTTACCCCATTGACACCCTCCTCCCCATCCCCCCCGCCCTGTCCCTGGCTTCCTTGTCTATGTCCATTGGTTATGCGTACGTGCCTATAACTTCTGTGGTTTAGCTCTTCTCTCCCCCACCACCCTCTCTTCTGAGGGTTGTCAGTCTGTACCCTACTTCCATGTTTCTGGGTCTATCCTATTCCTCAGACTGTTATGTTCATTATATTCCACAAATAAGTGACATCATGTGGTATTTGTCTTTTTTCTGCTTGGCTTCTTTCACTTAGGATAATACTTTCCTCCATGTCATCTCAAAGGATAAAAGATCTTTCTTTCTTACAGCTGCATAGTACTCCATTGTGTATATGTACCACAGCTTTTTTATCCATTCGTCTACTGATGAACACTTGGGCTGTTTCCAGATCTTAGTTATTATAAATAGTGCTGCTATGAACATGGGGGTACATATATTTTTTTCTGATTGGTGTTTCAGGCTTCTTAGGGTATATTCCTAGAAGTGGGAACACTGGGTCAAAAGAAAGTTCAATTTTTAATTTTTTGAGGTAACACCATATTGTTTTCCATAGTGGCTGCACCAGTCTGCATTCCCACCAGCAGTGTACTAGAGTCCCCTTTTCTCCACACCCTCTCCAACACTTGTTTGATGATTTGTTGATGGCGGCCATTCTGACAGGTGTGAGGTGATACCTCACTGTTGTTTTAATTTGCATCTCTCTGATGATTAGTGATGTGGAGCATTTCTTCATATTTCTCTTGGCGATTTGTATGCCCTGTTTGTAGAGCTGTCCATTCAGCTCCTCTGCCCATTTTTTAATTGGGTTCTTTGTCTTCCTTTTGTTGAGTTGTATGAGCACTCTATATATTTTGGAAATTAACCCCTTATCTGATACATCATTGGCAGTGATGCTCTCACATACAGTGGGTGGCCTTTCCATTTTGATAGTTGTTTCTTTTGCTGTGCAGAAGCTTTTAAGTTTGATGTAGTCCTATGTGTTCATTATTTCCTTTGTTTCTGTTGCCTTAGGTGATGTATCAGTGAAAATTCTGCTGTGTATGATGTCCAAAATTTTGTTGCCTACATTTTCTTCCAGGATTTTTATGGATTCACGGGGTCACATTTAAGTCTTTTATCCATTTTGAGTTTATTTTTGTGTATGGTGTAAGTTGATGGTCTAGTTTCATTTTTTTTTGCATGTAGCTGTCCCAATTTTCCCAACACCATTTATTAAAGAGGCTGTCTTTACTCCATTGTATGCTCTTGCCACCTTTGTCAAATATTAATTCAGCATAATGTCTTGGGTCCATTTCTGGGTTCTCTGTTCTGTTCCACTGGTCTATATGCCTGTTCTTGTGCCAGTACCAGGCTGTTTTGATTATAGTCACGTTGTAGTATAACCTGATATCCAGTATTGTGATCCCACCTACTTTGTCCTTCTTTTTCAAGATTGCTGTGGCTATTTGGGGACTTTAGTTCCATATGAACTTTTGAAGTATTTGTTCTACTTCTGTGAAATAGGTCATTGGTATTTTGATGGGGATTGCATTGAATCTATAAATTGCTTTGGGTAATATGGACATTTTAATGATGTTAATTCTTCCAATGCATGAACAAGGTATGTACTTCCACTTTTTTATATCTTCCTCTATCTTTTTTCAATGTCTTATAGTTTTCTGCAAATAGGTCCTTTACTTCTTTGGTTAAATTTATTCCTAAGTATCTTAATTTTTTTGCCGCGATGGTAAATGGGATTGTTTTTTCAGTTTCTCTTTCTTTGAGTACATCATTGGTGTATAAGAATGCCATTGATTTCTTGACGTTAATTTTGTATCCTGCTACTTTGCCAAATTCATTTATTAAGTCTAGTAGATTTTTGATGGAGTTTTTAGGGTTTTCTATGTATAATATCATGTCATCTGCAAATAATGACAGTTTCACTTCCTCCTTTCCAATATGGATCCCTTTATTTTTTCTTCCTGTCTGATTGCTGTGGCTTAGACTTCCAGTACTATGTTAAATAAGAGTGGCGAAAGTGGGCATCCCTGTCTTGTTCCTGTTCTTCGGGAAATACTTTTAGTTTCTGCCCATTGAGTATAATGTTGGCTGTAACTTTCATATATGGCCTTTATTATGTCAATATATGATCCCTCTATTCCCAGATTGCTGAGCGTTTTTATCAGAAATGGATACTGGATTTTGTGGAATGCTTTTTCAGCATCTATTGATATGATCATGTGGTTTTTATTCTTCATTTTATTTATGTGGTGTATCACATTTATTGATTTGCAAATACTGTACCAGCCTTGCTTCCCTGGGATGAATCCCACTTGGTCAGGGTGAATAATTTTTTTGATGTATTGCTGGATCCCATTTGCTGGTATTTATTCAGGATTTGGGTGTCTATGTTCATCAGGGATTTTGGCCTGTAGCTTTCTTTTTTTGTAGTGTCTTTTTCTGGTTTTGGAGGTAGAATTATGCTGGCCTCATAGAACGAGTTTGGAAGTCTTCCTTCTTCTTGAATGTTTTGAAATAGTTTGAGGAGAATGGGTGTTGGTTCTTCTTTCAATGTTCGGTAAAACTCCCCTGTGAAGCCATCTGGGCCTGGGCTTTTTGTTTGCTGGGAGAGTCTTGATTACCTCTTCAATGTGCTTAGTTGTTATTGGTCTGTTCAACTTTTCCATCTCTTCCCAGTCCAGTTTTGGGAGACTGTGTGTTTCTAGAAATTTGTCCATTTTGCTTAGATCGTCGAATTTGTTGCCCTATAATTGTTCATGGTAGTTGTTAATGATCATTTGTATTTCTGTGGTGTCAGTTGTTACTTCTCCTCTTTCATCTCTGATTTTGTGTATTTGGGTTCTTTCTCTTTGTTTCTTGGTGAGTCTAGCTAAGGGTCCATCAATCTTGTTTATCTTTTTGAAAAACCAGCTCTTTGTTTCATTGATCCTTTGAATTGTTTTTTTGGTCTCTATGTCATTTATTTCTGCTCTGATCTTTACTATTTCCTTCCTTCTACCTGCTCTGGGGTTTTCTTTCTGTTTGCTTTCTAATTCTTTAGGTTGTGAGGATAGACAGTCAATTAGAAATTTTTCTTGTTTCTTGAGGTAGGCCCGCAGTGCTATGAACTTCCCTCTCAGAACTGCTTTTGCTGCATCCCATAGATTTTGTGCTGTTGTGTGTTGATTTTCATTGGTTTCCAGAAAGTTTTTAATTTCTTTCTTGATCTCCTCGGTAACCCATTCATTGTTTAATAACATGATATTTAGCCTCCATGTGTTCAAATGTCTTTGCATGTTTTTGTTGCAATTGATTTCTAGTTTCATACCATTGTGATCTGAGAAGATGCTTGATATGATTTCAATCTTCTTGAACTTGTAGAGATTCAGTTTGTGTCCTATCATGTGGTCTAGCTTTGAGAATGTTCCATGTGCACTTGAGAATAATGTGAATTCTGTAGTTTTGGGGTGTAATTCTGTGTAGATATCTATTAAATCCATTTGATCTAGTGCTTCATTTAGAGTCTCTGTTTCCTTGCTAATTTTTTGTCTAGAGGATCTATCCAGTGATGTCAGCGGGGTGTTGAAGTCCCCTGCTATGATTGTATTGCTATCGATTTCTCCTTTGAAGCCCTCCAGAAGATTTTTAATATATTTTGGTGCTCCTATATTGGGTGCATATATGTTTATCAAGGTTATACCTTCCTGTTGGATAGATACTTTTAGTATTATGTAGTGGCCTTCTTTGTCTCTAGTTATGGCCTTCATTTTGAAATCTGTTTCATCAGATATGAGTATTGCTACCCTAGTTTTTTTTTCTTTCCGTTTGCTTGGAATATTTTTTTCCATCCCTTCACTTTCAACCTGTGTGAGTCGTTTGTTTTGAGGTGGGTCTCTTGTAAACAACATATAGATGAGTCATGCTTTCTTATCCAATCGGCTACTCTGTTTTTTTTTTTATCAGAGCATTCAGTCCATTTACATTTAAGGTGCTTATTGATATGTACTTATTTATTACAATTTTTGTTTAGTTTGGTTATATTTTTCTTCCTATTTCTTCTACTAATTACAGCAGTCCTTTTAACATTTCTTGCAGTGCTGGTTTGGTGGTATTCCCTTAGCCTTTTTTTTTTTTTTTTTTTTTTGTCTGGGAAGCTCTTTATTTGACCTTCTATTTTGAATGACATTCTTGCTGGGTAGAGTAGTCTTGGATTCAGATCCTTGTTTTTCATGACCTTCATTACTTCATGCCATTCACTTTTGGCCTGTAGTGTTTCTTTTGAGAAGTCAGCTGAGAGTTTATGGGGGTTCCTTCGCAGGTAACCTGTTTCTTATCTCTTGCTGCCTTTAGGGTTCTCTCTTTGTCTTTAATTTTTGGCATTTTAATTACTATGTATCTTGGTGTGGGCCTGTTTGGGTTCTTCTTACTTGGGGCTCTCTGTGCTTCTTGACCTTGAATGCCTTCTTCCTTCACCAAGTAAGGAAAGTTTTCTGTCACTATTTCTTTGAATATATTCTCTAACCCTTGCTCATTTTCTTCTTCTTTGGGGACTCCTATGATGCCAATATTATTACATTTGCAGTTGTCCCACAGTTCTCTTAAGCTGTCTTCCTGTTTTTTAATCGTTTTTTCCTTTTGGTTTTCTTATTGGTTGATTTTTTCTACACTGTCTTCTAATTCACTGTTCTGGTCCTCAGCTTCCTCAACTCTGCTGTTTAGACTTTTCAATGTGTTCTTTATTTCTGATATGTCATTCTTGATTTCTTTTTGGTGGTTTTTAATTTCTAATTGGTTGAGTTTCAACATCTCTATGTCCTTACTCATGCTGTTGAGCTTCCTCAAGATCAGTGCTCTGAATTCTAGCTCTGTTACCTTGATTAACTGCTCCACATTTATCTCATCTTCAGTAGAGGTCTCTTGTTTTTTCATTTGGCTTTTGTTTCTGTGTTTCACCATTTTGTCTATCACAGCGGTCTTTGGAGCCTGCAAATTTTCCCTGTGTGTTGGTGTTCTGCTGTTTGTGGCTCCCTCTCCTGGGTTTGGATGAGCGAGGGAGGACCCATGTTAAACACCACTGTCAAGTCTTACTTTCATGGTTAGAGTTGCAAGCCCAGGAATGGTTCAGTTATCCTCTAGCTTTTTGCCTGGAGGCTATCAATAGGGGTTACTTGAAGAGCCATGGGTTCTTAGTTGAATAAAAAACTCCCTCAAGGGGATTTCTGGAGGGTGGGGCAGATGCTGGTAGTTAGTGAGTCTCAATTTGCATTTCAATGGCCCACCTGGGGGGGGGTTTGAATCTCCAAGGGAGGGGCTGCTGCCTCTCCCCAGAGCCCTGGGAAGGAGTAAGATGGCCACCATCCTGTGTGGCTGCAACTCAGTAAAAGCTCTGAGCGCCCTCCAAATCCCGAGTGTCCCCACACAGTTCCTGTCCAGTGCGCCCTCTGCCGGATCCCAAGGTGAGTGGCTGTAGCTATTTTGGCGTCTGTCCAGGATCTGCGCTGTGGCGCTGTTTGGGAGTTTAACCCCAGGGCGCTACTTACAGCTAAGGCTGCTGCTGTCTGTGGGCTCCCAGCCTCCCCCCCCCATCGCACTTCCGCAATCCTACCAGGTTCGAGTCAGTGTCCCTGGTTATATGATCCCTGCAAGATGCTTTTCTGTTGCCTTTTCCTGTCTATTTGTCTTTATTTTAGTTGTAATTCCAGTTTGGTCCTGGGAGACGGTCTGTGTAGCTTCCAATCACTCCGCCGCCGTGTTGTTATTTTTTTATTTTTTTTATTTTTAATCCTCGCCAAAGGACATTGTTGCACTTATCTTCAGATAGAGCGGGAGGGAGAGAAGGAGGAAGAGAGAGAGAGAGAAACATCGATGTGAGAGAGACACATTGAGTCGTTCACCCACATGACCCTGACCGGGCCGGGAACAAACTACAATGGAGGTACATGCCCTTAGCGGGAACCAAACCCGGGACTCTCCAGTGCAAGGGCCGACATTCTAACCGCTGAGCCAAACCGGCCAGGGCTCAAACATAAGTTTTTAAACGGATGTGAAATTTCTGATGGTGATTGTCATGCTAGTTTTCTATTTTCCTCCTTGTAATGATAAGAACGACATAAAGCTGAACTGTAGTCCGGCTGGTGTGGCTCAGTGGTTGAGCGTCGACCCATGCACCAAGCAGTCGCCAATTCGATTCTCGGTCAGGGCACATGCCCAGGTTGTGGGCCTGCTCCCCAGTGGGGGGCATGTAGGAGGCAGCCAATCCATGTTCTTTCTCATCTACCTTTCTGTCTCTCTCTCCCTCTCCCTTCCTCTCTCTCTCAAATCAATAAAGAAAAAAATTCTTTAAAAAGTGCGTAACTGTATCATTAAATCCTGTTGGATCTCTCCTTAAAACAGAGCCTGATTGCCCTGGCTGGTTTGGCTCAGCGGCTTGCGGTCCAGGAAGACCTGGGTTCGGTTCTCCCTAAGGGCATGTGCCTCGGTTGCAGTTTGTCCCTGGCCCTGGTTGGTCATGCGGGTGGCAGCCACTCGATGTGTCCCTTTCACGTCGATGTTTCTGTCTCTCTCTCTTCCTCTCCCTCCCTCCCACTCTATCTGAACAAAAAATGGAAAAATGTCCTCGGGTGAGGATAAAACAAAAAAAACAACAACAAAAAAACCCCAGCCTGATCATCCCACTTCTCTCCCTCTTCATTGTTAGTCTCTAAGGGGTGCTACCACCTCTCCCTGAACTCCTTCCACAGCTTCCTACCTGGTTTTCTTTCACACTTGCTCTTGTAGGGCCTGTCCTACACAGCAGAACCAGGTCTTAATTTTTAATATAGATCACATCATATCACATCTCTGCTTAAAATCTTAAAACAATTTCCCATTTCCTTTGGGATCAAATCCAAACTTTTTGCTGTAGCTTATAAAAGCCCTGGGTGACCTGGCTTCCAACTCCTTCTTCCTCTGCCTTCATCTGCCTGCTTTCTCATTCTCTACAGCCTCTGGGGCCATTTCTCTGCTCCTGATCAGGGGTGACCTGCCCCCAGTCCTGTTCACTTACTCTTCTATTTGGAAAGTTGTCCCCAAACTTTTCCATGGCTGGCTCCCTCTTGTCATTAGGATCTTGACTACAATGTCACCTCTGCGAAGACTTCTGGATCACCAGTCTAAGATATTACCCCTAGGCACGCTTCATCACATTTGCCCATTTTCTTTTTTTTTTTATCCTCACCCGAGGACATTTTTCCATTTTTTGTTCAGGTAGAGTGGGAGGGAGAGAGAGGAACAGAGAGAGAGAGAAACATCGACGTGAAAGGAACACACCGAGTGGCTGCCACCTGCACGACCGACCAGGGCCGGGGACAAACTGCAACCGAGGTACGTGCCCTTAGCGGGAACCGAACCCGGGTCTCTCTGGACCGCAGGTCGACGCTCTAACTGCTGAGCCAAACCGGCCAGGGCACATTTGCCCATTTTCATTTGCTGCATAGCATTACTAATAATCTGACGTTATAATCTTGTTTTGTTCACTTATACATTGTCAATATATCATCTCTGGTACCTTTTTCTTGTTTATTTAAGTTTGTAGAGTAGGTCATTTGTTCTTGTTGAACGAAAAAAAGTATTACATTTGTACAAAACTGGATCATTGTCTTGGACTCAGCAATCCCCATGTAAGAAGTTAATTCACAAATATAAAATAACATGCACAGAGTTACTCACTGTAATATAATTGGAAACATAAAGTTATTGGACACAATATACATGTCCATCAGCAAGGAACTGGTGCAATAAACCGTGGTACATTCACACAATAGTCCTAAGCAGCAGTAAAAATGAATGAAAATCTCTAATAAAAAATTAGATGATTTATAGAATACATTGTTATGTGAAAGAAAGCAGAGTGAAAAGGACACACACACTCACAGATAACACATACTTATTGGGAAAAAAAGACAGGAAGGAGAAACTCAAAACTAATGAAAATGGTCACCTATAGGAGGTTGGCATGGGTATCGAATTTCTTGGAATATACTTTTGTGTAGTTTTTTTTTCCTTTTTTTTTTTTTTTTACAATTTAAATATTCTTTAGTTCTGTGCTTCAGGCTGTTCATCACTGCCACAAATTCCCTTTACACTTTAGAGATGTTGAGGATTAAATAAGTATGTGAAGAACAACACCCAGAGCATGGTACAGCCCAACATGTAATGACCAGTATATTTATTTTCTATATGCAATGTAGATTTCCTTATGCACCAGGAAAATAAATTCATCTTACATACATCCCTCTTTTAAACCTATAACCCTAACCACAGATAAGTTCATCAAGGTACTGTCAAACCTTGCTGTCACTATTTATCCCTAACAGGGTATCTCTCTGGTTAGCTCTCCTTAGGTCTGCCTGTTTTGGCCCTTGTCTCACAAGTACAGTCAAACCAAGAGGATTTCAAGGAAAGCACAGAAACATCGTGAGCCAGGCAGCCCTAAAAATCAAGTAATGCTCTGACTGGGTGACATGACAGTCTGAATACTGGATGTACAGTCTAGTCAGGCCAAGAATCTTTTTTTCTTTTTTATTCTTACCCGAGGACATTTTTCCATTTTTGAGTGAGAGGGAAAGAAAGGGAGAGGGAGAGGGGGGAGGAGAGAGAGAGAGAGAGAGAGAGAGAGAGAGAGAGAGAGATCAATGTGAAAGGGACACATTGAGAGGCTGCCTTCCGTACAACCCCAGCCAGGACTGGGGATGAATGGCAACCGAGGTATGTGCCCTTGACTGGAATCAAACCTACAATGCATTGGTCAGCGGGCCAATGCTCTAACCGCTGAGCCAAACTGGCCAGGCCAGGCCATGCATCTTTTTTTTGATCCTTACTGGAGGACTTTTTTTTTTTTTTGCATTTATCTTCAAATAGAGCAGGAGGGAGAGAGGGGGGAAGAGAGAGAGAGAAACATCGATGTGAGAGAGACACATTGAGTGGTCACCACGTACACAACCCCAACCAAGGCTGGGAACAAACTGCAACCAAGGTACATGCCCTTAGCAGGAACCGAATCCGGGACTCTGGTCCGCAGGCCCATGTTCTAACCATTGAGCAACCGGCCAGGGCAGGCCATGCATCTTTTAAAAAGATTTTATTAAAGATCTTTATAGAGCAACATCCAGATTCCAGATCCAGTTGCCAAGGAGACACTGTTATGCTGTGGGTACTGGCTGAGGCATGGTAAGTGGCTCTGGCTTCCCATCCTTCTGTTCTAAGATGGGGGGATAGGTAGTATCTCATCTTTGGGTTCCACAATGCTCACATGGTCAGGCAGGGGTTTCTTAGGGCTTATCTTACCACTTGGGTCCCAAGGAAGCATGATCTTCACTTTGATCTCAAGCACACCTTTCCTGAGCAGCACACGGCGCATGGCAATGTCAATGTAGTAATTAACAGGGTCCCCTCTGTGGATTATCAGACCATCAACAAACTTCATGGACTTAGCCCTCTGTCCTCGGAGTTTCCCAGACACCACGACCTTGAAACTTTTAGCCCTACTCTCCATGATGAACCGTAGCACCATAGCAGGCCTTCCGCACAGCAAGGCCTCCTAGGAGTTTGTACCGCAAGCAGAGACTTGCGTGGGCAATGGCTCACAGACCTCTTGTGGCCACCTTTTTAGCATAAAGCTCTACACTGCCCTCAGGGAAGCCAAACCTCTTCTGAACCACAGCGTTCAATGCCTGGATGTGTCGGCCCTTCTCATCGAGAACATTCTGTGTCCTGGTGACTAAAATAATAATTTCTGTCCTGGTTGGTGTAACTCGGACCTCAACTCCAGAGTAGCCATCTTCAGCCAGCTCCCGAGTGAGAAAATCGTTCAGTTCAGCTTTGGAGATGCCATCAGCAACAAACTTCCTCTACTTGGAAATTTGCACCGCCAAAAGGAAAAGCTACTTTTGTGTAGTTTTGACATTAAAGCATTGTATATATTTCAAGTGTCCAAAAATACATTTGAAGGAGTGAATAAATCAAATGCTAAAATTGAATAAAACCAAAAACAAATGAGCCAAACTGCATATCAAATTTATAACAAAACCACACAAAGAAAATAACTCAGGTGCCTTTAAACTCAGCTGTCTGACTGTACTCTCTTCATGGGATATATTCTTGGACAAAAGGCACTGGCTTTACTCTTAGGATGTTTGTTGTTGGCAATAGTAGTGATGAGATGACTGTGAAGCTATTTTGGGTGTACTTTCAGACAGACTCTGGTAGAACCAATGAGTAAATATATAGATGCTGCCAGGAATGAGAAGTCTCACTGTGGAATAAGGGAAGGTGACAAAGAACTGTGATGCTGAATTGAAATTGGGGATTGCAGTATAAACTTCCTTCTTTTTTTTTTTCAGTACCAGCAATTAATAAGAATATGTATTTTTAATTTATTTTTAATTTATTTTTATTGTTGAGAGCATTACATATACTCTCCCCATTTTCCCCCCTCTACCCAGCTCCTGTCCCACCCCAGGCCTTCACTGCACACAGTATAAACTCTTAAAAATATCTTTCCTAGTTTTGTCCAGTGAAAGAATCTCGGTGCAATGACACTCTATTAGCAACGAACACACCTTGCACCCAGATCTTGGTTTCTCGGTACCATTCTCCACTAAAAAGAACCAGACCTTTTTGGAGAAATGGCTGATTCTAGGGCTTGGATAGGAAAAAATACAAGATGAACCTGGAGAACCTTGTAGTAACAGGAAGGAAGTACTTGAAAAACAAAAGGATGAGGCAAGTCAAAGGGACACAGGAGTCAATAGGAAAGAACTAAAGCTAGAACATCCAAAAGGATATGACTGGAGGGGTACGGAGAGGAGTATGACCTGAAGGGAGCACCAGGGAAGGTGCTGAGTGCTAGCAATCTGGAGGGGATAGATACAGGGGTTTATTCACATTTTTTTTTAATTTTTAATTTTTTGTTAATCCTCACCAAGAATATTTTTCCACTGATTTTATTTTGAGAGCATGTGGAAGGGAGGGATGGGGGGGGGGTGGAGAGAGAGAAAGAGAGAGAACATCAATGTGAGAGAAACACAAACACATCCATTGGTCACTTCCTGCACACACCCTGACCAGGGTGGGGATCAAACCTGCAACCTAGGTAAATGCCTTTGACTGGGAATCGAACCCGAGACTCTTCAATGAGTGGGCCAATGCTCTAACCACTGAGCACACTGCCCAGGGCTAGGTGTATTCACTTTAAAAATCCATCGGGCTGCATTGTGATGACTTATGCACATTACTATACGCATGCTATAGCTCAAGAAAAATTACCCCCTAAAATGATACTTTTGGATTCTAAGTTGTTAAATAAATAAAAACAATGCATCCACTCTGATAATTGAGAAAAGAGAGCAGGGAAAAAAAGAGAAATGCCAACTAATAATTGTAAAAAGAAAGAAAGCATCAGAAAACCACCATTTTGAAGCCACCAATGCAATTAATTCAGGCAAGAATCATCTTTGGAAGGTAAAACCATTAGATAAAGGTCTAAAGGTTTTACTCCAGATCATTTGTGCATTAGGAAGGGAAAATGCAACTTTGCAACAGAGAGACCAGGCAACCACCACACTGACCATGTGACTGAGCCTCTCCAACAGTAGGACTGCTTGACCTTGAGTGCCCCCAGATGTTGATGGTGGGGGGAAGGTGAAAGACACAGCATCCCCATGGCAGCACTCTCATCAAAACACTTCAGCTGAATCTAAGGAGGAAGGAATCAGGCAAATCCAGACTTTGGAACATCTACAAGGCAACTGCTCTGGACTATTAAAAAAATATTGTTGCCTGATTGCCTATGAGAAGGGAGAGTTGGGAGAGGCAAAGGTGGCCTCACTTCCTGTTGTAAAATGCCTGGCTGAGTGGTATATTCATTCATGGAGGCAGGCTGATGTGGGTGCCAAGAGAGAAGGAACTGTGTCTTCCAGTCCCAGTGTTGCCAGCATTTGGGACATGGCAGGCACTTAGTGAGTGTGTGCTAAAGGATTGAATGAGGTGTCTGCAGGAGAGCCAGGAACTGTCTCAGAATCACACCCTAGAGATGTGGCCTGAAGCTCAGGAGAGAAGGCTGGGATGAGCCATAGATGTGAGAGTGAAGGTGGACAAGCTCCCCTGGGGAGTGATACAGAGATAGAAAGAGAGAGAAGAGGACTCTGGGGACAGAACCTTGGAGCCTCCAAAATTAAAAGGTGGGGTGTGTGTGCGAAGGGGAAGAACCAATAAAGGAGCCAGAGAAAGAGTGAGCAGTGAAGTAGAAGAAAAAGCAGGAGAGGGTAGAAAAGGGCAAGGGACGAGGATTACCAGAGTTATGTGGTCACCCCAGAGGGGTTTATGGACAGTGTGTGGAAGAAGTCGAGTCCCCAGAAACCAAGGGAGGTCACTCCAGCTGAGTCCTGCGGTTGGACAGGATGGTTGTCTCTTCCACAGGCTCTTCAGGGCCTGGAGGTCTGAGGCCAGTCACAGCTTTCACATCTCATCTGCTTCGGAAGTGCCTGGCCTGGCTAAGCAGTGCCCTGTTGGACCTATTGGAGTTGGCAAGGCCTGCAAGACACCAGCAAATTGTGGGCACATCTACTCTATCACCTGGGCACCTAACTCAACAAGCCAACTTAAAGCAAATGCTGCTCTCCTCCAAGTCTGCTCCTCCTCCTTGGGCCCTTGGGAAATGGCACCACAAGCATCTCAGTCCAGGTGCCAGACCATTTCTGTCTGAGAGCCCACCATTTATCCTGCCTTCTCCCAGTGTCATAGTGATCCCAGCAGGGTCTTCCATCTGTACCATGTCCCTGGGGTGGTCAAGGACTGCCTGAGGCCCCTCCTCGAGGGGCAGGTGATGGGTCTCAAGGCCCCACAGTGGGCAGGGGACAGGTAGCAGTGGATAGGGTGGCACCCACCACCTGGGTGGACACTTGGCTTGAAAGGGCACAGCACCTGCAGTAAACATTCAGACACCTATTGAAGGATCTTAGCATTTGGGGCCTGCAGGTACCCATGGGGCCACCCCCAGACTCTCGGGGCAAAGGCAGAGTACAGCCTGTGGCTGCTCCATCTTCAAATGGAATCCCCAGTCTCCTCTTATGATGGCATGGGGCCTGGACCAGAGCCTCTGGGTCCCTTTCCACCCGGGTCTCCCATCACTCACGCCTGCAGCATTTCCTCTCTCTCCTCTTCCTTCCCTGACCCTGCCCATCTCTGCCCTGCCACACACAAGCTTCTAAAATGAGGGGTCCCAAGTCACTGTTATCACTTCCTCCCCTCCTTATATAGCAATTGCTTCTTGCCCCCTCAACATCGCCAATGACCTTTTTGTTACTAATGCAGAGGCGGCTCCATCTTGCCCTCACTTTGCCTCTTGGCAGCACTGGGCAACTTTCCCTTTCTGGAGGGGCATTTTTGGTTTCCAACATTAAGCTGTCCTTGTGGCCTTGCATCTGGGGATGTTCTTGGCCTCCATGGTATCTCCAGTTGGTGAAATTCCTCAAGGCCCAGTCCTCTCTTCTTTTCATGCCATACTCCCTGGGAAGCCACCTCATCTGTCTTCACAACTTCTAGGATGTCCTGTTCACAGGTAACTCCTGACCATCATCATAGAAGGCTACAGAGGGCTCTGGAATAAGACTGGGCCTGGGCCCCAATCAGCTCTTCCTTCATTGAGGTTCCCATCATACACCCTAAAGACTCCACTCCTGTCTCCACATCCTGCCCAATCGCCCTGCTGATTTCCTGACCCCCATGTCCAACTGCCCAGATGTCTCCTAAGCACCTGATGGCTGTCACCCCAAGTTGGAAGGCACTGGCACAAGGAACTCAACCACCACCTTTAGGGTCTGTCTGAAATGTACATCTGCATCTCACTTCCCTGCAGTGGATGGTTGCTATTTGGGGCCACCATTCACCCTCCTTAAGGAACTGGCTTTTGTTGAGAATCTCCCTCCTCCCACAGTCCATGGATATCCAGGGCGCTTGCCTCCCACTACCAACCCCAACCCACCCCTGGACAAAATGATCGGAGGCATGACCCAGTTCTGACCAATGAAAGGACAGCGTTTATTTGCAGGGGGCATCTGAGAAAAAAAGCTACACTACAGGGTGAGGTGCTCCTTGCTGGCTGTGAATGTGAGATTCAGTGGAAGCTGCAGGCAGCCTTCTTTTTATCCTGAGGCAGCAGCCTGGGATGAAGCAGACACTGCAGAGTGCAGAGGGGAGGTAGGAAGAAACTGGGAATTTGGTGAAATTGTTCATCTGCTGCCAATACCCCTGTACTTCTCAGTTTTGTAAACCAGTTAAGTTTCCTTTATTGTTTAAACCAATTTCCTTTATGGTTAAACCAATTGTTGGAAACCAAAAGTAGCCTAACTAATATAGTTCTTTGTGGATCAAAGTCAAAGTCTCACATTCACCTTTAGTACCATTTAAAATTTCAACATAAGCTTCCTGACTCAAAATAAATGAGAGCATTGACAACTCTATCACAGGAGCTGCTAGATTATACAGGCTCCTAAGTGGGCCCTGCTGTTTGATATTTCCAGATGGGATCAGGGGCTTCCGTTTGCTCTTCAAATCCTTTGTCCATAAGGCCTCTGTCTGTCTTCCCAGCCCAGAGACCCAGGCAGGAGGGCCTCAGGCAGGGAGGGTGGTAGGGATGGAGTGCCCATCCTCCTGTGCACACAGCTGTCTTCCAGCCTCAACTGCCCTGGGTGACCTCCTCCCAGGAGCAGGTGCCTAGATGACCTCCAGTGCCCATACACCAGGCAGAGTGGGAAGACCAGTGCCACCAGGTTGTGCTTCTGCCCACTCCTGGCACCCTGAGGTTTTCTCTTAAGCAGTGAGGGGTATGCAAAGTGAAAGCCCTTGTGCACACATGGTGGGGGAAGGGTCCACTTCCATTCTCTGAGTGAGCACATGGTGTGGGGGCCTGGCTAGGACCTGGCTTTGGCACTACCTTGCTGAGTGACCTCAAGCCAGTCACCTGTCATCCCTCAGGAGCAAGAACTACCTGTGTCTAGCGAGAGACAAGCAAAGGGGGTGCCCAGGAAAGAGTGGTGATAGGAAAGGCCAGGACACCCCATTTCTGGGCCATGCTTGGCTACTGCTGCAGACATGCTGCCCCCCGCCCCCCCCCCCCCCCCCGTGTCTGGGGTACGGACAAAGGAAATTGAGTGAGGTTTAAAGAGTGGCCTTCACTGAGAAGAGTCAATAACTGGGGACCAATGTGGTATAGGGACTTGACAGAAGTCACAACATAAAGCTGGGTGATGTTCATCCCCAACTCCCCAACCTGCTTTTCCTTTGTTGAGTGCACAACAGCTGCAGCAGCTGAGGGGACCCAGGGCTGGCTGTCACTTTGCCTCTCACCAATGCGGACCTGCCAGAGGTCTGGAAAGGAGTCACTTGAGGGTTTACTCTCAGTGAGCTAAACACCAAATGCCAAAGCCCATCCCT
The DNA here is from genome assembly GCF_014108415.1 of Molossus molossus. NCBI lineage: Eukaryota > Metazoa > Chordata > Mammalia > Chiroptera > Molossidae > Molossus > Molossus molossus. The sequence goes on along the minus strand of NW_023425355.1, from coordinate 90,765,388 downwards.
CGGAATATTCCAAACAGTCCCTCTTTCTTTCTCATCCTGAGGCACTTCTAGAAGCTGGCTGGACTTGGATTCTGGCTCCCCCACTTCACTGCAAGGAGCCTTGGCTGTCTCACCTTTTGTATGAGGTACAGGAGCAAACCCAGGTCAAGTGCTTTCAGTGGTGCCTGGCACCTAGCAAGAGCTGGGTGCAGGTTCCTGGGTACCCACCAGCTATTATTATTATAAGCCAATTTGCAACATGAGAACACATTTAATGCTACATGCAGCTTGCAGCCTGGCCGGGCTCATCTCCATACTCCGTGAATCCTATTTGGAGAACCCCTTTTCCATAACTTCAGTGACTTCGGGGTGCAGGAAGCGGCTAGCTAAACGTTCGATGTCATCCAGGGTCAGGCGGCTCAGGGACCTCTCATAATCCTGAGGAGAGAAGGCCAGGAGGATTCAGAGGATGCCAACGGGGATACATCAGGACAGAGGCAGGTGGGAGCAGCTGGGACAGGAGTGGACGTCTGGGGTTGCCCTTCTCACCCTCTGTAGTTGATCCAGGACTCTGCTGGCATCTGCAGCACTGAAGTGGCGCGCCAAGACTTTGGTGATCAGCTGCCAGGCAGGTGGGCATGGGGGTGGAGCCTCAGCCAGTTTCCCTGTGGCACTTTCTTCCAATAACACCTTCTCTAGAGGTTTGACCACAAGGTTGAGCTTGGAATTGGGCCCAATGCTGTAATCGGAGAGTCTTTTCCCATCTGCCAAAAAGAGATTGATGAAGTCGTTACCCACAGCGGTGGGGGTGGCCTCAGGGATTTCTGTGACATCTGGCTGAGGAGGGTTCAGCCAACACCTCCAGAGTCAAGTGGCCGACTTCCCAACCATCACAATGCTGCCCTAGCTCGGTCTGGACACCCGACCCGACTTCGCACGGGGCTCCCTGGGCATCTCCTCTCCCCGTTACCTGCCAGAGCCTTGCCCTTGAACAGCAGCCGCTGCTGGCGCACGGGGATGTTCAGTTTCTCGGAGACCAGATGTTTCAGCGTGGACACCAGCTCATCCTCTGACACCTGGCCAGGCCGAGGATGGGAGCAGGGGTTGAGCCTTCTGCCCTGCTAAAGGCAGCTCTCCCGGCCTCCCCAGTGCTGCTGGCCCGCCCGCCCTGTCCCCACCCTCAGCCCGGCCATGAGCCCTGGAGGGGGAGGGGGTCTTGCGCGAGCTGGCTCGCAGTGGGGCCTGGTGACGCTACCTGCAGGCTGCACTCGCGGCCCTGGAGCGCCTTCACCGTCAGCTGCATGGCGGCCGCGCAGCGATCACTCAAACCTACACGCACCCCAAGAGCCCCCTACTGCGCGCCACCGCCCCCGGGCGCGCGCCGGAACCGCCTGCCTCCGCCGGAAGCCTGGGCCCCGCCTCCGGCCCGCCCTGCCTTGTCGTTTCTGGAGGAGGAGTCCCCTGGGTGTTCCGCTTTGTACCCGCACTGGGACCACCCAGGGTGACAGAGTCCATCGCGGAGATGGTGCAGGGGGCTCGCTAGGACAGGGAAGAGGACCGACTGATCTGGGCCCAGTGGGCTTCATTTGAGAGCAGAGGACCCGGAGGGGGGAGGGCTGGGAGCCCGCTTGCCCCGCCCCCCCCATGGCCTGGCCCGCCCTGAGTTCCCAGGGGGCTGGTGAAGCAGGTCTGTGCAGTGGTTCTCTGGAGTCCACAAAGGGCCCCACCCTGATAAGTTTGCCCCACTGGCCACAGGCCTTCTGCCTCCTCTTTCCTAGTATGGCTGCGGAAGGCCACAGTTGGGAGCAGGTAGGGGAGTCTGGCTTCTGCCCTCATCCTCCCACAGCTCATTCTAGAACAGAGGCCACCTCTCACAGGGGATGCATGGGGAAGGAGGGCTGAGAGAGAAAGGCTGTGCAGAGGTCACTGTGTCACCCAAGCCAGCCCCGGCCCACACCAGTCAGCAACACCCTTCTACCGACACCCTCAGGCCCCAAAGGGAAAAGACTGGAAGAGACCCAAGCTTGCTTCTCTCTTTTATTGAAATATATTTTCTGGGCAGTGCCCACATACCTAACTCAGCATGGCCTCTTTGGCACTGAAAGCTGGAGAATAAAAAACCAGTAACAAAAATAAGCCTGGATTTTTCTGAGTGCATAGTACATGAGAACTAAAGGCCTTTGGTACACAAGAACTGTGGGGACAGTGGGTGTAGGGTGGGGGCTAGGGGTGGCAAAAGCTTGACCCAGGGGCCTCAGGGAACTGGGCACAGGCTGCTATAGATGAAGTGCCCAATAACCAAGGCCAGCATCTCTGAGGTGCCGCTCAGTGCCACAATGAAGGGGGCCTGGGAGGCGTAGTCAGCTTGAAGGCGGCGGAGGGACAGCTGCAGCATGGCCAAGGCCAGCAGGCTGTTTTGCACCCCTACCTCAATGCTGACTGTCCGCCGCTGGGCCACTGGCAGCTTCAGGCATGTGGCCAGGCAGTAGCCCACCAGAAGGCCAACTAGGGGCACAGTGAGGCCCACCAGCACGATGGGCAGCCTAACACCTGCCAGGATAAAGATCCCCATGCGGTAGGCCAGGAAGAGGCCACCCAGGAGCAGCACAAAGCTGAAGGGCTTAATGACCTGCAGTAGCAGCTGAGAGAACTTGGGGAGCTTGGACTTGATCAGCACGCCTACTACAATGGGGATGGCGATGAAGAGCAGGCTCCCCAGGATCTTGGAGATGGGCACGTGGAGTGTTTCATGGATACTGAGCAGGCGGCTGTAGACAGCTGAGGACAGTGGCAGGAAACCAGTGGCAGCCACTGTAGAGATGAAAGTCATGGAGATGGCCAGGGTGACATCTCCTCCAAGAAGGAGGCTGAAGAGGTAGCTTCCCCCACCGCCAGGTGACGAGCAGGTGATGATGAGGCCCAGAGCCAGGGCCTTGGGCAGCATGAAGACCTTGGCCATCAGGAAAGCATAGAAGGGCATGACCAGAAACTGGCCTAACAGGCCCAGCAGCATGGGCTGGGGGTTCTGCAGGAGCTCCTTCAGAACCTCAAGCTCCACTTTGCACCCGAATGAACACTTGTTGACAAAGATAAGAGGCAGGAGCAAGTAGATTATTGGGTTCTCCGAGAAGTGGACCAGGTCGGTGCCAATGGTGGTGGGGGTGTCTTCAGCAGGTGAGACCTTGATGCAGAAATCTTTCCGCTCCTCAATCAGCATGGGTGGGGCTTCATGGGGATCCACAAGCTGGATGTGGAGTGGGGCTAGCCCAGGCAAACCTGAGCGAATGCTTACCACGAAGCCACCCCCTCTGCCCCAGGTTATGGCACTCACATTCTTAATGGTCAGCACCTCTGTATCCAAGGAGGTAACTCTCAGTGTGGGGCCGGGCCCTGGCCCATTGCCCTGGCCTGGGTACTGGCTTGAGATCACAATGATGCCCTCACTATCCTCTGGGAACTCAAACTCCACCACAGAGCCATCCCCAATGCTCAAGTAGTGACTCCCTGGCAGTGGCCCAGGAGAGCCCAGAGCTGTGCTGATGTTGGTGATGGCTGTTCCCTGGGCCACCCATGGCAGGCTGACAAGCAGCAAGGCAACCCTGAACATGCCTAGGGGGCCTGTGCAACCACTGCCCCCTCCCAGGCCAGACCTCAGCTGGGAGCTGGCCCTCTTAAACATCATGGCTCCTCTCAGAGGATGGTGTGCCCAGGCCCTCTGTGGCTTAGGAGAGCAGCCTCACTGATGCCTTTCAGTTGTCCTGAGAAGGGTCCATGGGTGAGGCCTGGCCCTGCGCTGCTTTCCTTGATGGCAGAGCTTTTCCTGCGAAGAGAAGGGACACAGAGAGGTGGCTGGTGAGGGTGAGCATTGGTGAACCCAGGAGCATGGGGACCTGGAAGTCCACAGCTAAGAGATTCAGCAGGGCCCCCTACCCCAAACCTGGGAACAGAAAGGCAATGTCTAGTGCTGGCTCTTGAGTGCCATTCAGCTGTTCCATCCCTCAACACAACTGCCTCAAGCTTGCCATCCCTAACCCAAAGGGGCCACCTACAAATGCGAGTTCCCAGTCAGCCTGCCCATACCTGCTGATTTCCCTGGACTTACCCCCAGCACGGTGACCCTGCAGAGATGTCCTAATATCGAGGGATTCAGGAGAGCCACTTCCAATCCTGTCACCACTAGCCTGATTCCCACTGGCTTCAAGACACAGCTATAGCAGTGCCACAACTGGGATGAAATCTCTGAAAGGCTGCCCAGGGGTGACAAGGAGACAAGCCTGAGGAGAGAAAATGTGCTGATGGGAAATACTGGCTCAGGCCAGATCTGAGAGGCCATCAGAGAGCAGGTTAGGGCATTTGAGTGTCACCTGTCAGACACAAAGCAATCGGCAATGTTCTGTGGGCAGCCGGTGACCATCAGGCCAAAGGCCCCAGGGACTGATGTCCGCCACCGACATGCATTTGTAAAGTGTTGCCGTGGATATCTGGCCTACCCTACCTGCTGACAGTGGTGTGATGAAGGTTCCGGGGGGGGGGGTGCAGGTTCCCCCTCCCCATGGAAGTTGCTGGAAGGAGCAGCAGGAGGGGGTCAGATAGGGCCACATGTCCACTGGAGGGGAAACTTTTCCTCCTATCAGAGCTTCCACTTCTCTAGCAGTCCTGGAATTTGAGTTCCTAGAACCACTGTGTCACATCTGAGGGGCTCTGTTCAGAGTCCAGGGCTCTCCCCCATGTCAACATGCAATCCTACCAGAACCTGGAACTCCCAGTGGGACTATGAGTGTTTCTAGGGGATTGGGGTGCCTCAGGGTGAAAGGAGAAGGTTCGCCTCCTTCTACTTGTCTACTTGGGTCACCACCACCCTATTGTCATATCACCTGCTGGAACTGGGGCAACCAGGATGGGGACACAGTGGTTTTTCATCACTAATGTTGGTTGCTTCATGCCCTGCAGTGTCCCAGTCCTGGAAGAGGCCCCTGCCTCTGTAGATCCTATCAGTCTTTGGCCCTGGTCTCCCTCATCTGAGACTGGGGAGCAGGGGAATTATCAGGTGGAGGGCAGGTTGAGCAATAGGTTCATCCGTGGGAAAGTCTTCACCCAACCCCCCTGGGATACCAAGGCCTCTGCTGGTTTTAAGTTTGGGTCACTTACCCTGGAGGCTTTGTCCAGCCTTGTGTCCCACCGCTGAAGAGGGAGGCAGGAAAATCAGAGGGAGTATGTGAGGAGCAAAGTGGAGGGGAGTCACAAAGAAAAGATGAAGGCACCCAGGACTGAAACCACTGGGGTGGCGTGATTCAGTTCAGAAGGGAGAGGAGGCTAAGGGCCATCCACCCAGTCCTTCCAATACGGCGGGCGGCTTTGAGTCACTGCAAGAGGGGTCTGGCCCAGATCCCACGCCATTTCTGCTTGAAGGGTCGGAAGAGTTTGAGCAGAGGTACCCCAAGGCAGGGAAGGGAACCCCGGGCCAGCTTTTTCCACACCACGGGTCGAGTGTTCAGTGTTAGGGCAGTTGACAGTGCTGACCCGGGGCTTCTCCCTACCTGGGAGTCTAGAAGTTGTCGTATTGGGCACGAGCAGAACTCAGACGGGAACCCGGGAGGGAGGGACGGACGGAAGGAGGGGCGCGCCGCTGCCAGGCTCGCGCTGCCGCGCCGCAGCTGACAGGCGGGAGACCCGCTCGGGCGATCCTGAGGTCGCGGCGGGGGGCCCCTCACGCCACTCCCAGGCCCCGCAGCCACGCCAGGCCTCATGAACGCGGAGCCGCGGCCCTTCCCCGTCGGACCAGCCGCCTGGCCTGAGAGGGCGAGAGCCGAGCCGTGCAGGGGCCGGAGGTCGCCTTCTGCCCGCCCTTTCCGGCCCGAGGCTCTCACCTGCCGCTATAGCCCACAAGCTCGGCGCCGGCGCCAGAGCCTGCGGGACCGGCGGACGCTTTGGAGCTTGGCCCGCCCACCGAGGCTCCGCCTCTGGTCCACCGACGCCCCGCCCCGCCCCGCCTCCTCAGCGAAGGCCCTCTCACCTCTCCCGGCTGGGGCCTGTCCCGACCGGATGTGACGTACTAGGAGCGACGAACTAGCGCGGGCGCGCGGGCGCTTTCCGGGTCGCAGTTGGTTGCTGCTGGGGGCGGTCTCATGCGGCGCGCGAACCCAGTGTGTCTTCTATGATCTTCGCCGAGGTGATCCCTTCCGGGTAGGGCCCCCAGTCATTCCCAAACACGCTGCGACCTCTGGGGGCAGTGGAACCCAGGCACAGCTGGGATGCCTAGGGTCAGGGTTTCTGCCACGTTACCTCTCCCGGCGCCCAGTCTGAGGGCCAAGTCCGACCAACCTGGACATCGGGTTCCAGGCTTGGTTTGGTTCCACATTCCTTTTGATTACAGTTGCTCTCCTTGACCCCTGGCACCGGGGACTTGTCCTCCTTTCAACACCATTTGGCGCCACCAGCAGGGTCCAGAGGAGTCACAGAAAAGAGATGCAAATAGATGGACTAAGGATGGGCAAAAAGGTGGTGAGGGTGTAGAAAAGGACAAGGGAAGACAGTAAACAAATGCAGATTCGAAGGGGATTTGAATGTTCCCAAAGGCTGCAGAGCAATTGTATTCAGTCTGCCAGAGGTTCAGTGGCAACCCACTGCTGGGGAAGAACCTCTTGTCACAGCTGTAATGGAGTCCATGGTCCCTAAAGTTGCCCCAAGAGGAGCAGGACACATCATCGAGAATGTCTAAAAAACCCCCAAGTCATCTCTACTTTTATTTAATTTTTCAAATACATAATTATAATAATTTTAATAAAATTTATTAATTTAAACTTAAACATTTTAAAATTTTGTATTTGTTTTATAAATTTCAGATTAGTATGTGCATATGATACATATGTAGATATACACAGGGTGGAGTTGCAAGATCAAGAAGATTTGATTTATGTGGGTGATCAAAAATATTCAGAGGCCATTGCTCTAGGCTGTTTTGTAGCCTCAACGGACTAGTAAGGCAGCATCCATTTGTGTGTGGACTTGGTGTCCCAGCAGGTTCGCAACTGACCCTCTCAAGTGGGGTTGAGGGGTCCTGATGGAAGCAGTCTGGCACACCTGAGAGGGCTTGGCTTGGCACATGCTGCAATTGAAGACTGCAGTTTGCAAAAGTGTGGTGGTGGTAGGGCTGTCTGAGGACAGGGTAAAGCTGGCCAGAGGGATAAGGGGAATGGGTCTAGTGGAAGAGCATGGGAAGGAAAACATAAAAGATATGATGTCCTAATTGGAGGAAACCTGCAGGTTTATTTGTTTGTTTATTTTTGTTTTTATCCTCCCCCGAGGATGTTTATTGATTTTTAGAGCAAGAGAAAGAAACCTTGATGTGAGAAACATCGACTGGTTGCCTCCTGAATGCACCCTGGCCAGGGATCGAACCTGCAACTTAGGTATGTGCCCTGACTAGGAATCAAACCTGCAACCGTTTGGTGTACAGGACGATGCTCCAACCAACTGAGCCACCGGCCAGGGCGAAACTTGTGTTTTTATATTTCAACTGAATGGGAATTGGTGCCAGGGGTCAAGGAGAGCAAATGCAGTCAGTAGGTTGCTCCCCATTATTGTCAGTCACTTCTGTTAGCTCTTAACTTCCATATTACTGCCCTAAACTTCTCATTCCAAGAAACCAAAATCCATCACTCTTGTCATTTAACCTTTCCCTAAGCCTCTCATTCCAGAAAACTAAAACCTATCACTCCAGTCAGGAGGACCGGAATGATGGAAACACCCTAACCCACTCAAAACTGCTAATGGTAGCTTGACAAGAAAAACAAGTTTCAGGAGACCCCAGCCCCCGACCAATCAAGAACTTGGGAGACCCCAGCCCCCGACCAATCAAGAACTGGGGAGACCCCGGGCCCGACCAATCAAAGACGACCATGTCTCCTGGGCTGAAATGACCACCCCCCAGCCCTAGTCTGTACAAGCCAGTTGCTACTCTCTCCTTAGAGTTAGTCCGGCAGGCTGATTCCCAATAAACCTGCACTTCTGGAGACCCTGCACCACCTAGTTCCACCTCGTTCTTACAACTTCAATCTTCCCTGAAAAACTAGAGTGGGCTGCCGGGGTGTCTGACATGAGGGACTTTGGAGGCCTTCTCTGCAGGAAAAAGGGATGGCTAAATTAAAGGCAAGAGAATGTTCATAGTTAATTTAAGGAATTAATATTTACCCTAGAAGAGGAGGAGGGGCTCTACAAATCAGTCAAGGATATCTAGTTTCAAAAAAGAAGTCATCTGGATTGAGAGAACAGATAGAACAAATTATAATGACAGCCAAAACACAAACATACTTCACATGGGAGACCTGCCACTGTATTATTAATAGGGTCACAGTGGTGACCCTGAGGGGAGTGCCTATCTTCTGCTCTCTAGGCAGCAGCCTCCTAGAATACTATGTAATAATAAGCATTCATGGAAGTCCTTCTGTACAAGCACAGGATGGAATGTAGGATATTTACAAGAAGTGTAGTGCCTACCTAGCATCAGGTCACAGCACCTCAATTTCCTTTGGGGGAACCATCTCTTCTCTTGGTACACAAGGTTTGTATGTGGATGGCTCCAACGCTGGCCTCTGGGGTAGGCACATGCCCAGGGGTAGTCGATCAGAGCCACACTGACTAATGCAAGGATAAGCCCATAATCCAGTTTGGACCAATGAGAGTTAGTCCCCAGGGGCAAGTACTGGAACTACTAGGAAGGTGGGAACTCTTGTTTTTGGCTGGAGTTGCCACCCCCTACCTGTGGGAGACAGCATGTTTGAAAAAGAATCTAATACAGAAAGAATCAGAGCTAAGAGATGGACAGAGCCCATGTCCTGATGACATTATTAGAGCTACTATCACCTATGGGCTTTGTGGTCTGTTACAGGAACAAGTCTCCCTCCTGTCATTACTTATCTTTTCCTTATCCCAGTTTGTTGGGATTCTGGTACTTGTAACTGAGGAGGTTGTAACTCCTAAAGGGTAGGGCTGTGGGTGGGGGGATGACACCCTGGCAGAAGAGGACTGCAGGATAAAGCTTGACCTCCACTTTGGAAAGTCAGGCAGGCTGTGCTCCACACTACCATCAGCTTCTAGACTGTGTGAGGCCAAGTGGGGGGTAAAGCTGGCCCGCTGTTTCCATCTGTGTGACTTTGGCAACTCCCAGCGAGGGCACAGCCCCCTGAGGAGTTAGGAGCTGTCACTAGGGCTCAATCTTGCATTCCCAACATGTAACAAACAGAGCCTGGCCCAGGGCAGGCATTTGGTGAATGTTTGAGAAAGGTGGGGTAGTCACAGCAGTTGTTTGAGAGGCACAGTGTGGCCTACAAGCCTCCCAACCTTGCAGTATGGACCTTCAGTGAGGTTCTATTTCATTTGATCACTGTGGTGCGTTGGGGTTTATTTATATTATTGTTTCTACTTTGGGAGACCTTTGAAAATTTCCATAATAAAAAGGTTTAAAAATAAATACATATGTGATACTGTAATAGTAGATATACATCATTATATATTTGTCAGACCCACAGACTACTACACAAGAGGGAACCCTAATGTCAACTTTGGGCTTTGAGTGATGATGATGTGTCAGTGGAGGTTGGGTATGTATGTGGGATCTCTCTCTCTGTACCTTCTGCTCAACTTTGCTGTGAACTCTATAAAATATAATGTCTATAAAAAAAGAATACACATAAAGTGCTTGGCACAGGGTCAGGCTGGGTGTCAGCTTCCATGATCACCATCTCTTGAGCAAGCAATCTGGGCCCTCCTTGAGTCTCCAATTCCCTGACCCTTCCCAGTCCTGGCATCACAACCAAAGCCTCTCCTTCCTGGGTCTCTCACTCCTCTTCTGCCACCTCTTTAAACCCTTCATTTCTTGACATTTTGCTTGCATTCTGGCAGCACTGAACTCCTAGAAGGCAGAGGCTTGGGAAGCCCATCTCCAGAACAGGACTTGTGAGTTCATCACCCCCACCATGGACCCCTCGAGGCTGCCTAGCTGGTGCCCCAGTTCCTCCCATTTAGGAAGTCCAAACTGCCTTCTCTTCTTTTTCTGACCCCAGAGCATTTCTGCACTCTCTAGATGTGGTATTCCAGCAAAACTCCTGATAGTTTCATGCTAGTTCTCACTCAGTGAAGGGAAATACAACTAATCTGTGAGGCTTTGGTGACTCTGCCCTTCGCAGCCCTGATTTCAAAGGCTTCCAAAGTTGAGTGCTTCAGGGAGACACACTAGCTCTCAGGGAGGCTGGGTGTAGTGGGGAGGCCCCTAGGACTGGTTTTAATTCCCATCTGTGTCCCTACAGACCTGTGCTGTGTCTGAAGGAGTCAGTGGGTTTCCTGCAGCCCCAGAAGGCAGAACTGTCTCCCCTAGACAAGGATATGGGGCTACCAGCTGGGGAGCTGCTCTGCTCACTGCCTGAGACACAGCTCAGCAATAGCAGGACATGTCCGTGGCAGGAGACTTGGAGATAAGGCTGTCTGCTAAGGCTGTAGGGGTAGGTCGGCTGAGCCTCCTGGACACGTCCCTCCCCCCTAGGACACCACCACCCCTGACTCCGCACTGAATGCACTCATTCCACTGGGGGCACCAATTTATTAACAGGTTATCTGGAAGCCGAGTCCTCTGACAAATTGCAGGAGCTGCCACCCACTGTACTAGGGACTGTGACCAGGCTCATTACCTTATACCCTGGCCAGCCAGGCTCTAAGGCAGCCCCTTCCTGCAGAGAGCGGGGCAAGAGGCGGCCAGGTCCCCTGCTACAGCTGCCAGGTGTGGCTCACCAGATGGAATCACATTCAAAACAGGACTAGCCTGCAGAAAGTGAACGGGTGTGGGGTGGAGAGGTTTTGGAAGATGTCCAACCAGCTGGCTGTGCAGTAAAGGGGTGAGCACCAAGGCCTTGTGCCTGGGGGGGTGCTTGGGAATTGGGTGGGGGCTGACTAGGGGAAGCAGCTTTAGGAAAAGGAGATGGGTACCTGGGCTCCCTTGACAAAGTGTGATGAGGCTGGCCATTGTAGTCCCCACCACCAGTCACACACTGGTCACCGGTCACCACCTTGGAGTCCTGATGTGAGAAGCAAGAGAGCACTCCTGGCTGGGTGTGGGGTCAGGACTCCGCCCTGTGCTGGCACTGCCGCTGCCGCTGCCTCCTCCTGGGCCAGGGATATGCAGCCTTGCTCAGCCTGGTCCTTGCGCTCAGCTGGCTAGCTGGCTGTGGTTCTCCTAGGGATGCAGCCTTCCATCTCCAGTGCCTCGGGCCAGCCTTCGTACTTATTGGTGTGCCTACTGTTCTTCACGTGCTGCGGGGTCAGGGGAGCAGGAAGTCACAGCCTCAGCCCTCAGGCACAGGAGACAGAACTGTCAGTCCCCTAGTGCTAGTGTCAACCAACTGTGCTCTCTCAGGGCACTCGCCCCTTCTGTCTGTCTCAATACCTTGATTTTGTCATCTAAAAATGGCAATAGCTGCACTGGCATGCCTTCCTCACAGGTGCAATGAGGGGGGTCAGCTCTCTGCATTTCTGTGGGCCTGGTACACTGGGAAGGTCAGGAGGGAGTTTGTATGTCTCTGTCTTCACCCAGCCCACATGGAGCTGCTGGGAGCTATAGGAAGAGCAAAGTCAGGGGGGTGTTTCTTCTCTGGGGGCTAAGCTGCTCTTTTGGCAGCCTTCCAGAAACCACTGGAACAACCTGCTTATCTTGTCTTGCTGTGGGGAACAGGGTTTGGGGACACCATGGCTTTCACAGAGTTGGGAGCCTCCTAAAGATGAGGATGGCACCTGGGGTTTACCAGCCCCTCGAACAGGGCCTGACAAAGGTGGCCCCTGAGGAGCAGTTGGCCAGGGCTGGCGGGAGAAGGGCGTGCAGTGTGAGTGGGGGTATTAGGTTTTGGGAGGATGGGACAGGACCAAGCATCTTGAATATGTTTGGGAGGAAAGTTTCTTAGTTATGAGTCTTGCCAATGTGAAAGCTTTGCCACTTAAAGACCCTTTAGGGTGAAATTCATACAGGAAAGGGAAGGTCAGAGTTACTGCCCCTTCCTCGGCAGACTGTGTAGGGGTGCAGGGGCAGAGTTTAGGGAAGGCTGCAGAATGAACAGAAAGGGACCTCATGAGATGCAGGCAGAAAGGCCAGGCTAGCTGTGCTGGGGTGGGAAGTGGAGATAACAGGCTTTCCACCCATACCTGCTCAAAGGGGCTCTTGTTCTGCACACCCTTGGCCCCTACAAACACCCAGCTGTCCCTGAAGGCCAAGTCCTTGACATTCTTGCTGCCCAGATCGCTGAAAAGCTTCCTGGTCTCTTCATTCATCCTGCAGCACAGAAGGAAAAGAAGTGAGCTGTCGCCACAGGAAAGCAAGGCTGAGGCTGGCCTGGGCAATTACTTACTTGGTGGCTGGGTCGTCGTAGGATGCCACAAACACCAGGGTGCCTTCATGCAATGGCCGTATGAACTTCAGTAGCTCATTGACATCTGGGGGGAGAGTTCCCATGGAACACAGAGCATCAGGCACCACTGAGCATCCCTCCCCCACCAAACCCTGTTCTTCAAACAAGGACACTTAAAGTAGGGATCAGGCCAGGGACATACCCCACTAAGGGTCATCAAGTGAGTAGAGGGATGAACTAGTATAAGAAGCCAAGGCACTCCCCATGACCACATACCTGTCCTTACCCCTGACTTTTCTGAACCCAAGGAAGTACTCAAGAAGCCCCCAGTGAATGGACAGAGGAAGAGCAGTGTTTCAGGGGAAGGATACCCAGTCATTCTGCTGCAGTCAAAAAGTGGGAGGCCATAGCAGCCACTTACCTCCTGCCCACATGTCGAAGGCCCGGGCCTCGATGAGCTCACCACTGACCCCTGGATAGAGAGGGAGGATGGGGATCTTGTTGGGCAAGCTACTGGGGCAGCTCCACCCTATCACCTCAGTCCTCCCAGACCAGGCTCACGACATGGCATGGCCACTGGGTACAGCCCTTCTGGAAGCTTTTCAAATATCCTCCCACATTCATGCCATCTGTGCCCCTTGTTCAGTTAGCTGCAGACCACCCAAGGCTTCAGTGATTCTGCCTGGCATTTGAAGCCCTCCAGGGGCTCCCAATGAAGCACCCTTCAAATTCCTAGAAACTTCTAATTCTTTACTGCTACCATGCTTTTGTTCATTTAGTCCCTTCTTTGGAGGCTTCAGCTAGCACAGATCCCATCCCCACCTCCCTGGGAATTCTGGAGGGGACGGGAGGGGAGGGGAGGGCCAAGACAACATCCAGATGCCTCCTCCTTGTGGGGAGGGGATGGGGAAGGTCACAACAGGGTTCAACTTTCATGAACCAAACTCTGACTCCAAATCACAGGAAACTCACCATTCACCAGGGCAATGTTCAGTCCACGGCCCACGTTGTCCTTGACACTGCTCATGAGCCTAGCACAGGGACAGCCCTTCAGTGGCACATTTGCTCCACTCTCCTGGCCTTGCAGACCCAGCTTCCAATCATCCATTCCCTCCCCCACCCCACCCATGCACCCCAAGGAGCTCACATCTTGTCCTCGAGGCAGATCTTGGGTCCGATGACATTGGCAGCCCCGCTGACCATGCGGAAGGCCAGGTGTTCCTCAGGACATGGCTGGGGCAGGCCACACTTATACTTCCTGGCCCGTGGCTCTGGGCAGGGACAGCAGGGGTGACCCATGGGCCTGGCCCTGGGGTCACCCAAAGTCTGAGAGGAGGAGGTCAGGACCAGCCCATAGAGAGGAATGAGTGATGACAGAGCAGGGGACTGGTGTGGGGAGGGGACATGGTTCAGGCCAGGGACACTTCCATACACACTCTGTATTCGATGGGGCTTGCCTCAGGGCAAGGTGACAGGGACCCCAGGGAGGCTTTTCTGCCACCAGTTGGAGAAGAGAAAGGAGCAGCAGCTGGGAGAGCAACTGCACAAATGAGCGCATGGCCAGAATGGACTGCAGGAAAGCAGTAATGAAGATAGCACCTGATTCCCATGGGGAAGAGGTGGAAGGACAGGAGGACAGCCTCGGTCACAGGTTGCATTGTGTCCCCACAAAAGATTTATTGATGTTCTAACTCCCAGTATCTCATAATGTCACCCTATTTAGAAATAGGATCATTGAAGATATAATTCATTAAGATGAGATCATCCTGGAGTAGGGTGGCCCTAAATCCAATGACAATTGTCCTTATATGAGAGAAGACACAGACATGGAGGAGAAGGCCATATAAAGACAGAGGCAGAAACTGGAATGATGTGGCTATGAGCCAAGGAATAACTGGGGCCACCAGAAGCTGTAAGAAGCAGGAAGGAACCTCCCCTGGAGCCTTCAGAGGGTATGGCAGCCCCAGGAAACTGATACAGATTTTGATTCCAGGAAGCGGAGTATATATACTGTAACAAATCTCTCAAAATGTAGACATGGCTTTGGAACTGAGTAATGGGTAGAAGCTGGAGACTTTTGAGGTGCATGTTAGAAAAGGCTTAGACTGCCCAGCTGGTGTGGCTCACTGATTGAGTGTTAACCCATGCACCAAGAGGTCGCCGGTTCGATTCCCAGTCAGGGTACATGCCCAGCTTATGGCCAGATCCCCAGTGGGGAGCATGCAGGAGGCGGCCAATTGATGTTCTCTCTCATCGATGTTTCTATCTCTCTCTCCCTCTCCATTCCTCTCTCTCTAAAATCAATAAAGAAAAGGCTTAGACTGCCTTGAAGAGACTATTAGTAGAAATGTAGACATTAAAGGTGATTATGGCGAGGGCTCAGAAAGGAGAGAGAAGAGCAGCAGAGAAAGCTTCTATCATCTTGGTGAATACATATATAATGATGACCAGAATGTTGCTAGAAATGTGAATGTTAAAGGTTGTTCTGGTGAGATCTCAGATAGAAATGGGAAACATGCTATTGGACACTAGAGAAAAGGCTACCCTCGTCATAAAGTGACACAGAACTTGGCCGATTGTGTTCTTGTGTTTTGGGGAAGGTAGAACTTGTAAATGCTGAACTTGGATATTTTCCTGAGATTTCCAAGCAAAGTGTTGAGGGCAGCGCTTGGTTTCCCTGGAACCATCTCACAGTAAGATTTGAAAGGGGAGAGTAAAGTGAGAAAGGAATTGTTAAGCATAAAAGAACCAGACTGTGAATATTTGGGAAATTCTCAGCCTAATCATATTGCAAAAAATAAGAAAGCATGCTCTGGACAGAACACCAAGGGTGTGGCAGACAACTGTTCTCCAAAGAGCTGAGGTGTGTGACTTGTGGGTCCACTCAACCATGTCAGCAGAAGCCAAAAACAGAGATGGGGTTACCCAGGAAAGATCTGGAGGATCCTATTGTCCTATAGCTTAGACCCTCATGAACAGACCAATAAGGTTTTTGAGAATTTTATAATAGCAGAAAATGCTGGCCTTGACTGAAAGGGACAGAGAAAGGACAGAAGGAAGGATGACTCCAAAGGCAGAGTGTGGCTGCTGAGGTCAGAGATAACTCAGGCCCAGAGGGTAGGACCATTCCCTCCATTCCAGAGTATCCCCCCCAACCCCACCACACTGGAGAGCCCAGAAGACAGATCATTGGGCCACAAAAGATTTTTCTCAGGCCTTGAAGCCTAATGGCATTTGCCCCTCTGGGTTTTGGACTTGCTTGGGAACGGTGACCCCTTTATTCTTTCCACTATTTCCCTTTTGAAATGGGAATGTCTATCCTATGCCTGTCCCACCAGTGTATTCTGGAAGCAGGTAACTTGTTTTCAAGGTTCACAGGATGCAAGCAGCTCCAGTGGGCTAGTTTGGGGAGAGATAAATGGAGAACAGAAACCCTGGAGAACTGGGGGCAGGCAGGGGTATCACAGAAGTAGTATGAGGGGTAGGCCCAGAGGAGGAGGAGGCGACAGGAGCCTTACCTGCAGTCACTGAGTTCTCTGGACCTGTGGGTACAGAGAGTTGTTTCTGTTAGCATGGAGGCCTCCTGGGGCCTGCAGCAGGGCAGCCTGGCTGTATACCATGCTGTCAAGGTGGTAGGGCAGCAGGCTCAGAGGCCAAGGGCTAAGCCAGGCTGATCTTGGCATGTTCCTGCTCAAGTCTAAATGATATTCATATGCAAAGCTCCCTGCTCCAGGAAAAGGGTAAATTGGAATTGTAAAAAATTATTAGGTGACCCATCACCAGAGACAAGGTACACCTCCATCTCCATCTCAGAACTCAGCACAAAGCCTGCAGGGAGCAACCAGGGCATCATCCCCAATGTTCAGCAGAAGTCCCCCTGCCCCTCACTTAGGCCCTGCCAACTCCAACTGGGATCAGAATTCTAATCAACGAGGATTGGCTTCCCAGCCGAAGGCTGTGCTGGATGCTAGTCAGACAGACTAAGGGCAGCTGGAAAGAGAAAGAAAATCCAGGCCACCCCCCCACCCACCCTGAGCCTCAGCCCATAGGCCCAGGTGGCCGCCCTAGGGACCTCTGTAGTGGGGCAAGGAATAGTCCCACACTCACTGGTGAAGAGTTGCTGGATGCGAGGGAAGCCACTGCCAGGCCCACCCAGGAGGATGCTGGCTACGATCCAGGTGAGACCCACAGTCACAACCAGGGCCACGATGCGGAGGGGGCCTGGACGCAGGACAGACAAGGCAAGGCCACCTCAGATGCTAGTGAGCTCCCAATGACTCCAGGACCTCTTATGACCAGATTTCCCCATCCACTTGGAAGAAGTGACTGGAGGACAGGAAGGTGAAGACCTGTGGCCATCCAGCAGGCCAGAGCAGGGACTTGAGCTCCTGGCAAGTGGAAGGAGGAAATCGAGTTCCAACTCCAAGGCTCTCGGCTTGGTTCTCCCTGGCAGGTGTGGACGGGCCTTCCAGAACTCACTGCTCAAGAGGGCTCCAGCACTTCCCTAGGAGCCTCCTAGCTTCCTGCCTGTGAGGCTGCCAATATTTGTGTTCCACCCATCAGATCCTCTTTCTCTCCTGTTATGATGAAGGAAGAGGTCCCTACTCCTTTTGAAGACCAGCCCCTTCACCTTCTATGACTTGGACCCCAAGCTCTCCTCCCTGCTTAGGTTTCTTATGATAGTAATCATTCCATCTCTGTCTTTCTCTTCTATTTTCAACATCTCTCCTCATAAGAAAGCACAGAAGGAAAAGCCCTCCTTCCGAATCACATCCTATGGAACCATCAGTTACTCCACAGTCATCTATACTGGCTTTTTCTAGTTTCACCTCTCATTCTCTCACAACCTACCCCAATCTGGCCTTGCCTCCATAACCCCACCAAAACAGCTTGTTGCCTATGACCTTGGTGTCAGCTCCCTGGGTCACCTGTGAGCCCTGATGTTCCTTGACCTCTTTCAATTGACTGCCCAGGCCCTCCTTCTGGAAACACTTCTCTACTGGCTTCCAGGACAACACACTCTGACCCTATCTGGACACTCCTCATCCTCCTTGTTTAGATCCTCCTCCTCTACCCTCCCCTTAAAAGTTATACTTTCCCAGTCTTCTGTCCCAGGTTGCCTTCTCTGCCTATACTCTACTCTCTTTCCTCTACCCTCCCCATAGGTGCTCTCATCTACTCCTGGCCTTGAATTAAAACATCCCCCACCCCAGGGAGCAGTGGCTCTTTATTTGTTTGACCTAGCCTTGAGGCTACACCCTCCCATCCATCTCCTCACTGGTCAGCTCCACTGGAATATATTCATAATGCTGCAACCTTAGCAGGTATGGATTCCAATTCTTGAGCTCTGTTCTCCACCTCTCAGATTGTCCCTCCCTAATTCATCTTCATCTTTGTTATCCAACTGACAGCAGGACTAGCACCAGGCTCATATTCAACCCCACAGCCACTTCGGTCAGTTTCTTCTTTAAGACCACTGCCTCTCCACCCAGCCTCCATGCTCCCTGGAGTCTCTCTCCAACTTATTTTCTGAACAGCAGCCAGTTACCCGAGTTGGTAGAAAATCACTATCATAATTCTCATCTCACAGTTTGGGGAACTGAAATCCTCCGAAGTGAAAGGACTTGTTCCAAGTCCTAGAATGACTGCTTGTGCATAGTCCTCCGTTTCCAAAAGCAAACCCAGTGATCCACGTGGGCCCCTCCAGACACAGACCTCTGGACACCTGGGCCTCCAGTTGGGTCCCCTTTCGAACTTCTTCCTGTTCATTGTGGAAGCCACCCACCTGCTAGTCTCATGTCCACTTCTCCCGCTGGGTTGCGGCTGCCGGCAGGTGAACTGTTTGAGGACTGTGCGCTCTGGAGGCTACAAAGCAGATGAGCAGGTTTGGGTGAGGGTCAGGGATGAGCCAGTGCTGTGCCTCTGCTGCGGGACCGGCGCGATCGGTGTACCGACTTGTTCGTCTAACGACCTGGCTAGGCTCCTGGGGAACGCGGAGAGAAGCCCTTTGGGGACAGGAAGGGCCTCCGAAACGCGGTTGGCTCAAGGTCGATCGTGCCCACAGGAGCCTCTGAGACTGGAAAATGGTTCTCTCGAACGCAGGCCCCTCCCGTGGGAGGCCCCGAGCTCGGGCCTCCCCTCCGGGCCAGGGGGCCGGCAACGCGGGCAGGAGACTTGCCTAGCCGTGGGGAAATGCGACCTCAGTGGGCGGGGGGGCAGCCCTGTCAGGCCGGTCGCCCCGCCCTGCTCAGCGAAAGACGGACCTGCGACAGCACGGCCCCACAGGCCCGGCAATGGCGGTCCGGGGCGGGGCCACAGCCCGCAGTCACAACTCCTACCTTCTGCTAGGACTTGGCCTCTCCGCAGCCAGGTAGGTGGGGCGGTGGTGGAAAGCAGCAGAGGCCCCGCCCCTGACCCGGCGTAGCCCCGCCCGGGAGCCCGTCTCCACCATTTGTTCCAGCCGCCTGGTGAGAGAGGCCGGGGCCACCTGCCTCTGACTTGAACTCCAGAAGAGCCGCCAGGCCGCCAAATGGGAGGAGCCCTATCCGGCCCGTCCTTGACCCCACGTGTGCCCCGCCCCAAAAGTCTCCCTTTAGACTCTTTTGGTAGAAGATTCCAGCTTCCTAGGCTTGGAGTGGTGGGGCTACGGTGGTTCCCTGCGGTCGGATTTCTAAAGCCTAGGAGGAGGCGGATGGATCTGGGGGCTTAATTAGAAATTGTTTTAAACCTAACTGATGGGGCTCAGTGGATTGAGTGTTGTCCCCTGGACTGAGAAGTACCAGTTCTATTTTTGGTCAGGGCATATGCCAGGGTTGCTGGGCTCCACCCCCATTGGAGGGCATGCAGGAGGCACCCCATGTATGTTTCTCTCTCACATTGTTTCTGTCTCTCCCTCTCTCTAAAAAGTCAATTAAAAAAACATGTTTTTTTTTTTAATTGGCCTGTAGTTTTCTTTCTTTTTTATTTTATTTTATTATTATTTTCTTTTGTTGAAATTAATAAATTTATTTTTGTTACAGATGTTTCTCATTTTTTACCCCCTTGACACCCTCCTCCCCATCCCACCCACCAGTCCCCAGCTTTGTTGTCTATGTCCATTGGTTATGTGTACATGCATATAAGTTCTGTGGTTTATCTCTTCCCTCCCCCACCATCCCCTCTTCTGAGGGTTGTCAGTCTGTACCCTACTTCCACATCTCTGGGTCTACCCTATTCCTCAGACTGTTATGATCATTATATTCCACAAATAAGTGAGATCATATGGTATTTGTCTTTTTCTGCTTAGCTTGTTTCACTTAGGATAATACTTTGCAGGTCCCTCCATGTCGTCTCAAAGGATAAGAGATCTTTCTTTCTTACAGCTGCATAGTACTCCATTGTGTATATGTACCACAGCTATTTTATCCATTCGTCTACTGATGGACACTTGGGCTGTTTCCAGATCTTAGCTATTGTGAATAGTGCTGCTATGAACATGGGGGTACATATATTTTTTCTGATTGGTGTTTCAGGCTTCTTAGGGTATATTCCTAGAAGTGGGAACACTGGGTCAAATGGCAATTCAATTTTTAATTTTTGGAGGTAACACTGTAGTGTTTTCCATAGTGGCTGCACCAGTCTGCATTCCCACCAGCAGTGTACTAGAGTCCCCTTTTCTCCACACCCTCGCCAACACTTGTTTGATGATTTGTTGATGGTGGCCATTCTGACAGGTGTGAAGTGATCTATTCAGCTCCTCTGCCCATTTTTTAATTGGATTCTTTGTCTTCCTTTTGTGGAGTTGTATGAGCACTCTATATATTTTGGAAATTAACCCCTTATCTCATGTATCATTGGCAATGATGCTCTCACATACAGTGGGTGGCCTTTCCATTTTGATAGTTGTTTCTTTTGCTGTGCAGAAGCTTTTAAGTTTGATGTAGTCCCATGTGTTCATTATTTCCTTTGTTTCTGTTGCCTTAGGTGATATATCAGTGAAAATTCTGCTGTGTATGATGTCCAAAATTTTGTTGCCTACATTTTCTTCCAGGATTTTTATGGATTCACGGGGTCACATTTAAGTCTTTTATCCATTTTGAGTTTATTTTTGTGTATGGTGTAAGTTGATGGTCTAGTTTCATTTTTTTTTGCATGTAGCTGTCCCAATTTTCCCAACACCATTTATTAAAGACGCTGTCTTTACTCCATTGTATGCTCTTGCCTCCTTTGTCAAATATTAATTGAGCATAATGTTTTGGGTCCATTTCTGGGTTCTCTGTTCTGTTCCACTGGTCTATATGCCTGTTCTTGTGCCAGTACCAGGCTGTTTTGATTACAGTCACGTTGTAGTATAACCTGATATCCAGTATTGTGATCCCATCTACTTTGTCCTTCTTTTTCAAGATTGCTGTGGCTATTCGGGGTCTTTTTTGGTTCCATATGAACTTTTGAAGTATTTG
Source organism: Molossus molossus (assembly GCF_014108415.1). NCBI lineage: Eukaryota > Metazoa > Chordata > Mammalia > Chiroptera > Molossidae > Molossus > Molossus molossus. The sequence continues at coordinate 90,744,585 of NW_023425355.1, read as the reverse complement.
TTCTACTTCTGTGAAATAGGTCGTTGGTATTTTGATGGGGATTGCATTGAATCTATAGATTGCTTTGGGTAATATGGACATTTTAATGATGTTAATTCTTCCAATCCATGAACAAGGTATGTGCTTCCACTTTTCTATATCTTCCTCTATTTCTTTTTTCAATGTCCTGGAGTTTTCTGCAAATAGGTCCTTTACTTTGGTTACGTTTATTTCTAGCTATCTTCATTTTTTTGCCACAATGGTAAATGGGATTATTTTTTCAGTTTCTCTTTCTGTGAGTTCATCATTGGTGTTTAAGAATGCCATCGATTTCTTGACGTTAATTTTGTATCCTGCTACTTTGCCAAATTCATTTATTAAGTCTAGTAGATTTTTGATCGAGTTTTTAGGGTTTTCTATGTATAATATCATGTCATCTGCAAATAATGACAGTTGCACTTCTTCCTTTCCAATATGGATCCCTTTATTTTTTCTTCCTGTCTGATTGCTGTGGCTAAGACTTCCAGTACTATGTTAAATAAGAGTGGTGAAAGTCGGCATCCCTGTCTTGTTCCGGTTCTTAAAGGAAATGCTTTTAGTTTTTGCCCATTGAGTATGATGTTGGCTGTAGGTCTTTCATATATGGCCTCTATTATGTCCAGATATGATCCCTCTATTCCCACATTGCTGAGCGTTTTTATCAGAAATGGATACTAGATTTTGTTGAATGCTTTTTCAGCATCTATTGATATGATCGTGTGGTTTTTATTCTTCATTTTATTTATGTGGTGTATCACATTTATTGATTTGCAAGTACGGTACCAGCCTTGCTTCCCTGGGATGAATACCACTTGGTCAGGATGAATAATTTTTTTGATGTATTGCTGGATCCCATTTGCTGGTATTTATTCAGGATTTGGGCGTCTATGTTGATCAGGGATATTGGCCTGTAGTTTTCTTTTTTTGTAGTGTCTTTTTCTGGTTTTGGAGGTAAAATTATGCTGGCCTTATAGAACGAGTTTGGAAGTCTTCCTTCTTCTTGAATGTTTTGAAATAGTTTGAGAATGGGTGTTGGTTCTTCTTTCAATGTTCGGTAAAACTCCCCTGTGAAGCCATCTGGGCCTGGGCTTTTGTTTGCTGGGAGAGTCTTGATTACCTCTTCAATTTCCTTAGTTGTTATTGTTCTGTTCAAGTTTTCTATCTCTTTCTGGTCCAGTTTTGGGAGACTGTGTGTTTCTAGAAATTTGTCCATTTCACTTAGATTGTCGAATTTATTGCCATATAATTGTTCATAGTAGTTGTTAACAATCTTTTGTATTTCTGTGGTGTCTGTTGTTACTTCTCTTTCATTTCTGATTTCGTATATTTGGGTTCTCTCTCCTTGTTTCTTGGTGAGTCTAGCTAAGGGTCCATCAATCTTGTTTATCTTTTTGAAAAACCAGTTCTTTGTTTCATTGATCCTTTGAATTGTTTTTTTGGTCTCTATGTCATTTATTTCTGCTGTGATCTTTACTATTTCCTTCCTTCTAGTTGCTCTGGGGTTTTCTTTTTGTTTGCTTTCTAGTTCTTTAAGTTGTGAGTTTAGATAGTCTATTAGAAATTTTCCTTGTTTCTTGAGGTAGGCCTGTAGTGCTATGAAGTTCCCTCTCAGAACTGCTTTTGCTGCATCCCATAGATTTTGTGCTGTTGTGTGTTGATTTTCATTGGTTTCCAGGAAGGTTTTAATTTCTTCCTTGCTCTCCTCGGTAACCCATTCATTGTTTAATAACATGCTATTTAGCCTCCATGTGTTCAAATGTCTTTGCATGTTGTTGTTGCAATTAATTTCTAGTTTCATGCCATTGTGATCTGGGAAGATACTTGATATGATTTCAATCTTCTTGAACTTGTAGAGTTTTAGTTTGTGTCCTAACATGTGGTCTGTCATTGAGAATGTCTCATTTGTACTTGAGAAGAATGTGAATTCTGTAGTTTTGGGGTATAATTCTCTGTAGATATCTGTTAAATCCATTTGGTCTAGTGCTGCCTTTAGAGTTTCTGTTTCCTTCCTAATTTTTTGTCTAGAGGATCTATCCAGTGATGTCAGCGGGGTGTTGAATTCCCCTGCTATGGTTTTATTGCTGTCAGTTTCTTCTTTGAAGTCCTCCAGAAGATTTTTAATATACTTTGGTGCTCCTATATTGGGTGCATATATGTTTATCAAGGTTATATCTTCCTGTTGGATAGATCCTTACAATATTATGTAGTGGCCTTCTTTACCTCTAGTTATGGCCTTCATTTTGAAATCTATTTTATCAGATATGAGTATTGCTACCCCAGCTTTTTTTTTTCCTTTTCATTTGCTTGGAAGATTTTTTTCCATCCCTTCACTTTCAACCTATGTGAGTCTTTTGTTGTGAGGTGGGTCTCTTTGAAACAACGTATAGATGAGTCATGCTCATCTATATGGGAGCATTCAGTCCATTTACATTTAAGGTGATTATTGATATGTACTTATTTATTGCCATTTTTGTTTAGTGTGGTTCTATTTTTCTTTTTATTTCTCCTGCTAATTACAGCAGTCCTTTTAACATTTCTTGCAGTGCTGGTTTGGTGGTAATGTATTCCCTTAGCCTTTTTTTTTTGTCTGGGAAGCTCTTTATTTTACCTTGTATTTTGAATGATAGCCTTGCTGGGTAGAGTAGTCTTGCATTCAGATCCTTGATTTTCATGACCTTGATTACTTTGTGCCATTTCCTTCTGGCCTGTAGTGTTTCTGTTGAGAAGTGAGCTGAGAGCCTTATGGGGGTTCCTTCGTAGTTAACCTGTTGCTTATCTTTTGCTGCCTTTAGGGTTCTCTCTTTGTCTTTACTTTTTGGCATTTTAATTTTTGGCATTTTAAGTGTCTTGATGTGGGCCTGTTTGGGTTCTTCTTACTTGGGGCTCTCTGTGCTTCTTGAAGTTGAATGCCTTTTTCCTTCACCAAGAAGGTAATTTTTCGGTCACTATTTCTTCGAATATATTCTCTAATCCTTGCTCATTTACTTCTTCTTTGGGGACTCTTATGATGTGAATATTATTACATTTCCAGTTGTCCCACAGTTCCCTTAAGCTGTCTTCCTGTTTTTTATTAGTTTTTTTCCTTTGGTTTTCTGATTGGTTGATTTTTTTCTACCCTGTCTTCTAATTCACAGATCTTGTCCTCAGCTTCCTCTATTCTGCTATTTAGACCTTCCAATGTGTTTGCTATTTCTGATATGTCATTCTTGATTTCTTCTTGGTGGTTTTTAATTTCCAATTGGTTGATTTTCAATATTTCTATATCTTTACTCACAGTGTTGATGTCCTTATTCATGCTGTTGAGCTTCCTCAAGATCAGTGCTCTGAATTCTAGCTCTGTTACCTTGATTAACAGCTCATTTATCTCATCTTCGGTAGAAGTCTCTTGTTCTTTCATTTGGCATTTGTTTCCTTGTTTCACCATTTTGGTTATCATAGCGGGCTTTGGAGCCTGCCAAATTTTCCCTGTGGCTGTTGGTGTTCTGCTGTTTGTGGCTCCCTCTCCTGGGTTTGGATGAGTGAGGGAGGTCCCACGTTAAACACCACTGTCAAGTCTTACTTTCCTGGTTAGAGTTGCTAGCCCAGGAATGGTTCAGTTATCCTCCATCTTTTTGCCTGGAGGCTATCAGTAGTGGTTACTTGAAGAGTCTTGGGTTCTCAGTTGAATGAAAAACTACCTCAGGAGAGAGGCGCCGCAGCAGAGACAGCAACAAGTGTGGGAGCCATTCTGAGCTGGAGCTGTCCCCGCCACCAACATCGCCGGGCCACCAGTCCAGTGCACAACGCATGGAGCTTGAGTGGCAGTGGTCGCCAGGCTGAGCTGTGCCGAGCAGCTGGGACGTGGATGTGGCTGGGATATCCCGCCCTTGCCCCGCTGAGCAGGAGCTGCTCCCGGACAAGAGAGAGAGAAAGGCAGAGGGAGAGAGAGATGGAAACATTGAAGAGAGAGGACATCAATTGGCCACCTCCTGCAAGGCCCCCACTGGGGATCAGGCATACAATTTGGGCATATGCGGTGACCAGGAATCGAACTGGTGACCTCCTGGTCCATGGGTCGATGCCCAACCACTGAGCCACACTGGCCGGGCAGTATGAACATTTTAATGAAGTTAATTCCTCTCATCCATGAACAAGATATGAGAAATGAGTGTTGGGCGTCGAAGAATAAAGTTGTTGGGTATCCTGATGATGCAATGAAGAACCTTACCTGATGTGATACTGGGGACTGTAAGAAGATAGAAATAAAGTCATTGTATTTAAAAGAAAAAAAAAAAGAAAAACTACCTCAGGTGCTCAGTGTAAGGGGAATTCTCGAGGGTGGGGCAGATGCAGATGCTGGTTGTTAAGGAGCCTCAATTTGCATTTCAATGACCCACGGGGGGGGGGGGGTTGAATCTCCAAGGGAGGGGCCATGGCCTCTCCCCAGAGCCCTGGGAAGGAGTAAGATGGCCACGGTCCTGTGTGGCTGCAACTCAGTAAAAGCTCTGAGCGCCCTCCAAATCCCGAGTGTCCCCACACAGTTTCTGTCCAGTCTGCCCTCCCTCTGCTGGAGCGCAAGGTGAGTGGCTGTGGCTATTTTAGCATCTGTCCCGGCTCTGCGCGGTGGAGCCGCCTGGGAGTGTAACACCGAGGGCGCTGCTCACAGCTAAGGCCACTGCTGTCCCTTGGTTCCCAGCCCCCCTCTTGCACCTCTGTAAATCTACCAGGATCGAGTCAGTGTCCCTGGTTATATGGTCCTCACAAGCTGCTTTTCTGTTGCTTTTCCCCGACGATTTGTCTGTATTTTAGTTGTAATTCCAGTTTGGTCCTGGGAGACGGTCTGTGTAGCTTCCATTCACTTCGCTGCCATTTTTTCGAGTCCAAACATGTTTTTAAAAGAAATTGTTTTGCCCTGGCCGGTTTGGCTCAGCGGTTAGAGCATCGGCCTGCGGTCCGGAGAGACCCGGGTTCGGTTCCCGCTAAGGGCACGTACTTCGGTTGCAGTTTGTCCCCGGCCCTGGTTGGTCGTGCGGTGGCAGCCACTCGATGTGTCCCTTTCACATCGATGTTTCTCTCTCTCTGTCTCTTCCTCTCTCTCCCTCCCACTCTATCTGTACAAAAAAATGGAAAAATGTCCTCGGGTGAGGATAAAAAAAAAAAAAAAAAGAAATTGTTTTAAGGTTGATATATGTGCCTTTTAAAAACATAGAGTTATAGCCCTGGCCAGTTTGGCTCAGTGGTTAGAGCATCAGCCTGCGGTCCAGAGAGACCCGGGTTCAGTTCCCGCTAAGGGCACGTACCTCGGTTGCAGTTTGTCCCCAGACCTGGTTGGTCGTGCGGGTGGCAGCCACTCGATGTGTTCCTTTCATGTTGATGTTTCTCTCTTTCTCTCTCCCTCCCACTCTATCTGAAAAAAAATATCAAAAAATATCCTCGGGTGAGGATAAAAAAAACAAAACAAAACATAGAGTTATAGCCCTGGTTGGTTTGGTTCAGTGGTTAGAGCATCAGCCCGCTGACCAATGACTCCGGTCAAGGGCATGTACCTCCCTTGTGGTTCTATCTGGCCCTGGTCGGGTGGAGCAGGAGGCAACCAGGCAATGTGTCCCTCTCCCCGTGATGTTTCTCTCTCTCTCTCCCACTCTATCTGAAGATAAATGGAAAAATATCCTCGGGTATTATTAAAAAAATAAAATAATAATAATAATAATAAAAATATGGCCCTGGCCAGTTTGGCTCAGCAGTCAGAGCATTGGCCTGCAGACCAGAGAGGCCTGGGTTCGGTTCCCGCTAAGGGCATGTACCTCAGTTGCAGTTTGATCCCGGCTCTTATTGGGGTCGTGTGGGTGGCAACCACTCTATATGTCTTTCTCACATTGATGTTTCTCTCTCCCTTCTGTAAAGGACAAACACATGACCTTGCCCCCTGGATTTTAAGGGAATGGCACGAACCATCTGCTAATAGATAGCCACTGCATTGTATAGATAACCATTGCTTTGTGTACACAGAAACTGATTGTTCCCTCAGGCATAACAGCTAACTGCAAATATCTGCTTCTGTAGTGCTTGCTTGCTCGCATACCCTTAACCCAAATTCCTTAACAGGGGCTAAGACAACTATATAAGCAACCCTCCCCCTGAGCTTGGGGCTGCTCTCTCCTCTGAGTAGGATGGGACAGCTGCCGCGCGGCTAATAAAGCTCTCTTAATTTGAACCCAGTTCGGAGTCTGAGTCTGGTCTGTCTCATTGGTCTACAACACTTCCTCATGCTCTATCTCAAGATAAATGCAAAAAAATAATGTCCTCAGGGGAGGATAAAATAAATAAATAAATAAAATATGGAGGTACAGAAGAGTATACAGGAAAAAACGCCAGAAGGCTGTGAGCCAGAGATAACAAGGCTCAACCTTCCTTACGATGCCTTTCCTTGCAGTCTGATTTCTAGATGGAAGTGCCTTCACACTGTCTTCCACATCGCTCTGATGAGGGGCAGGGAAAACTCCTGACTGCTCCTCTAGCCTCTTTCAGGAGGGTGTCCCTGACACCACCCAATGCATCCTGATCACCTACCGCACTGAAAGAGTTGGGGTCACCCCAGTCAACAGGACATCCTTCTGGAGGGCAGCAGCTGGGTGGCATGGGAACCACAGAAACATCTGTGCTCCTTGACTCAATAACCGCACTTATGGCAACCTTCCTAAGAATCCAAAATACAGAGAAAAAGCCTACAGAACTAGGCAGTGACAAACCTCTCATTAGAACCCAGTAGTTTTGGGGACTTCCAGTCAAGATGGCGGGTAGGTAAATGCGGTATCACGTCCTCCCACAACCACATCAAAGTTACAACTAAACTACAGAACAACCATTATGCAAAACCGCCTGAAATCAAGCTGAATGGAAGTCCTACAACTACGGGATTAAAGCAGCAGCGGCAGTGAGACTGGTGGCAGGGGCGGAGGCGGACAGGCTGGTCCCACACCCACGTGTGGCGGATAAAAATCAGGAGGACACCTGGGCTGGGAAGGTCCTCCCTGAGGACTGAGGGGTCCCCGTCCCGCACCAGGCACCCCGCTCAGGGTTCTAGTGCCAGGAAGAGAAGTCCCCATAATTTCTGGCTGGCAAACCAGTGGGAACTGAGGCTCAGGGAAGCCGAGGCAGCTGGAGCCCAAGGCAGCTCCTCTTAAAGGGCTCTTATCGGACTCTCTCCCTCAAAGCTTGGAGGGGAGGCAGCTGAAGGGGCGCCAGAGACATACGGGGAAGAACTGAGCTGTTTGGCACTGGAGCGAGGGCTGGAGAGGGGGCTTTCTCTGGGACAGATGTAATGTCAGAGGCCTTTGTTACTTTGGGGAGCCCTTCCCTGGGGCGGCAGACAGCTGCCATATCTGGGACTCCAGCAACCTGGCTCACACTGGTAGCCCCACCCTGCTGACTCCCTGAGGCCCCGCCCCGCCCCACACAACTTTTAGGCCCACCCAAGCTGTTGCCAGTTGGTTAACCATAGGATTGGCCTGTCTTGGATCCTGCTTCAGGTTTTCCTCAATTCTTCCAAACAAGCAGCATCTGGTCTCAGCTAGCCCCATACCGCTCATTAAGCAATACATAGAAACAAACACAGGGAGGCAGCCAAAATGAGGAGACAAAGAAACAGGTCCCAAATGAAAGAACAGAACAAAACCCCAGGACAAGAACTAAATGAAATGGAGATAAGCAACCTAACAGATGCTGAGTTCAAAATACTGCTTATAAGGATGCTCAATGAACTTGGTGAGAACCTCAGTGAACTTAGTGAGGGCCTCAAGAGTATAAAAAAGGACCAGTCAGAAATGAAGGATGCACAGTCAGAAATGAAGGTGGCACTAACTGAAATAAAGAATAATTTATGCCCTGGCCAGTTTGTCTCAGCGGTTAGAGCGTCGGCCTGCGGTCCGGAGAGACCCGGGTTCGGTTCCCGCTAAGGGCATGTACTTCGGTTGCAGTTTGTCCCCGGCCCTGGTTGGTCATGCGGGTGGCAGCCACTCGATGTGTCCCTTCACGTTGATGTTTCTCTCTCTCTCTCCCTCCCATTCTATCTGTACAAAAAATGGAAAAATATCCTCGGGTGAGGATTAAAAAAAAAAAAAGAATAATTTACACAGATTCAATATTAGAGTAGGTAAAGCCAAGAAGCAAGCCATTGATTTGGAATATAAGAAAGCAAAAAACACCCAATCAGAACAGCAAAAAGAAAACAGAATCCAAAAAAATGAGGATAGTGTAAGGAGCCTCTGGACAACTTCAAGTGTGCATCTTGGGGGTGCCAGAAGGAGAAGAGAGAGAACAAGAAATCGAAAACCTATTTGAAACAGTAATGGTAGAAAACTTCCCTAACTTGGTGGAAACAGACATACAAGTCCAGGAAGCACAGAGAGTCCCAAATAAGATGAACCCCAAGAGGCCCACACCAAGACACATCATCATCAAAATGCAAAAGGTTCAAGACAAAGAGAGAATCTTACAAGCAGCAAGAGAAAAGCAGTTAGTTACCTACAAGGAAGTTCCCATAAGACTGTCAGCTGATGTCTCAAAAGAAACTTTGCAGGCCAGAAGGGAGTAGCAAGAAATATTCAGAGTGATGAAAAGCAAGAAACTACAACCAAGATTACTCTATCCTGCAAAGCTGTCATTTAGAATCGATGGACATATAAACAGTTTCCCAGACAAGGAAAAGCTAAAGGAGTTCATCACCACCAAACCATTATTATATGAAATGTTGAAGGGTCTTCTTGAAGAAAAAGATAAAAAATATGAACAAACAAATTGGCAATGAATACATATCCATCAACAACTGAATCTACAAACAAAATGAACAAGCAGAACAGAAACATCCTCATAGATACAGAGTACATTTTGTTGGTTGCCAGATGGGAGGGGGGTTGGGGGAATGGGTGAAAAAGGTGAAGGAAGTAAGAAGTACAAATTGGTTGCTAGACTGACAAACGTCAAAGGGAAGGGGATTGGGGGGTGGGAAGAAATAAACCAAAGAACTTATATGCATGTATGCATAACCAATGGACACAGACAACAGTGTGGGTAAAGCCAGGAGTGGGGCAGGAGTGGGGAGGAGGGGTTCAATGGGGGAAAAATGAGGAACATCTGTAATACATTCAACAATAAAGATAAAAACAAACAAACAAACAAAAAACCCAGTAGCTTCTACAACAGCATACACAACTCTCTCATTCCCCCTAACAAGATCAAGGTAATCAGTTTCAGGACCCTGCTGCTGCAGTCAGGGGTTAGTATTTGGATTTTGTCATGGAATTTGGGATTAGAGATAATGGTAACTATTTGTCAAACTTTCACATATTTGTGGCTACTGATCATTTGGCACCCTGTCCTCCTCAATGGTCTTTCATGCAATGTTAGTAGTTGTGATGTCCACTAGAGGAAGCTCTGGGTTACTCACACTCCTGGGCTGCCAGCCAGGATTGGGGCATTTGCCAGATTGGTAGTTCTTAGAGGACAGTGTTTACATCTTGCTCACAGCAGGCATTTTGGAAAGTTGGTTTAATGAGTCCCCTTGAGGTAAATCCACCATCCCTAGGTGTACCACATGAGTGATGGGCCAGAGGCCTGGGATCAGTTTCAGACCTGCTGTGCCTCAGGAGCAGCCTTGTGCAAGTCCCTTATTTTCTCTGGTACTGTTTTTCGATGGGAACGTAAAGAGGATTAGACCCTCTTGTTACAAGCCCTCACATCCCTACCCCAATACAGGCAACCAGTATGAAGTGGCAGAGAATGTCTCCTCTGGGCCCTCTTGCTTGTGTCCCAGTGTAGCTCCCATAGCTGAGATGCCAGTTGACTGTTTTTCCTTGGGTCTTCCTGTCCCACTGTAGGCACCCAGACAATTGATACTATTAACTGATCCCTCTTTCCCTTCTCTCAGCGTGGACACCGACCATTGGGTTGTCAGTTGATGATAACTATGTGGGCCTGTGTGCTTCTGCCCCAGTGCAGGTACCTCCTACCTCTACTCCAGAGTAGGCACCCAGAGCTGAGGTAAGAGTTGACTGTCCTCATCTAATCCTTCTTGACTTTGCCTACATTTAGTGACCCAGAGCTGAAGTGACAGCTGAATCACCTCTGTGGTCCCTCATTCCCCTCGGTGCCTATAGTCCTTTCCACTGTAGGCACCAAGATTTGTGCTTTCAGTTGACTGTCTTCACCTGGGCAGGTACCCAGTGTGAAGTGATAGTTGATGGTCCCCAGTTGAGTCCTTATGTCTCTACCAAGTCCCTCATTCTCCTTTGTGGTATAAATATCAGTATCTGGGCTTTCTGTTGATATTGTCACCTGGGTCCTAATGTCTGACTTGTGTAGCTACATAGAGCTGAGGTGACATTCCAGTGCCCTTATGTCTTCCCCAGTGTATCTCCCATCACTGAAGTGTTACCTGTGTGTTGTGTCTTGGGTCCTCGTGCTCTGCCTCAGGGTAGGAACCCAGATTTAAAGTAACAGTTGAATACCCTCATCTGTCGCTCATGCCTCTACCAGAGGTTAGGCATCAAGAGATGATGTGAGCCCTGTCCAGGTAGCTCTGTTGGTTAGAATGTCATCCCGACATGCCAAGGTTGCAGGTTCAATCTCCGATCAGGGCACATATAAGAAGCAACCAATGAGTGCATGAATGGGTGAAACTACAAATTGATCTCTCGCTCTCAAATCAGCAACAAAAAAAGAGCTGATGTGAAAGGTGATTCTTCACTCCCGAGCCCTTAAGCCTCTCCCTAGTCTAGGCATCCAGGAATTAAATGCTGAATGTCAAAACCTGGACCCAATGTCTCCACTCCAGTGTAGGCACCAGAGCTGAGGGAACTGTTGGCTGCCTTCACAGGGCCCTCCTTTGTCTCAGTGTAGATTCCATGCCAGTTGAAAGCCCTTATACTTCAGCACCAATGTTGCCACCTAGAGCTGAGGTGACAGAAGTCTTTCCTCATCTGAGACCTGTTGCATCTGCTCCAGTGTAATCACACAGGTATGACTGACAGCTGTCTCTCCTCATCAGGTCTGTCATCTCTGTTTCACATTGTAAGGTTCCAGAGCTGAGGTAACATTTGACTCAATTCAGTGAGGCCCTAAGGTCTGTGTCAGAATGTATTCACCCAGAAATGAGGTGACAAATGACTGTCTTCACCTGATCCCTCACGCTTGTGCTTCATTTTAGGTACCTATATGGGAGGTAACAGCTGAATCTACCTGGGACCTCATGCCTCTTCCCCATTGCAGGCTCCTAGAGCTGACAGTTGACTGCCCTCATCAGGGCTTTCACCTCCTACAGGGTCACCCAGAGGGCGGGTCCTCATATTTATGCCCCAGTGTAGCACCCAGATTTGAGGTGTCAGTTGGTTGCCCTCACCTGGGCACTCATGCCTCTGTCACAGCGGAGACACTCAAAGCAGGATCAGATTGGGAGGTCCCCACAGTCCTTCCTTCCTGCTCACAGTCATCATGTGCTAGAAGCCCAGGAAGAGCTGGGTCCCTCCTCCACTCCTGCTGCTGCCCCTACTTGGATTGTCCCACACTTCTGGGAGCATCCCTTTGCCAGCAGGTTCATCAGGGGACCTGGGGATCCTGTGAGGACTATCCCCAGCATACAACTCTGCTAGGTCCCCAGTCTGTAAACTTCTGGGGGAGGGAGCTCTGTGAAAGGGCTCTAAGCCTGAAGGCCCCCTGTGCCTTTATTTGGCTTCCCACTCAAGGGTTCGATGTCCTCCTCAGGTGCGTACTGAGGATTTGAGGTTTCAGGACTGCAAGCCAGTTGCATCTGCTCCAGTGTAATCACACAGGTATGACTGACAGCTGTCTCTCCTCATCAGGTCTGCAAGCCAGGGCTGGTGGGGATTTAGATGTGTCTACTCTAGGTGCAGGCAAGAAGATAGCACCTTCTGGTAGTAAGCAGGGGGAAGGCGTGGCTGCGTCTCCAGGGGGACTCTGTACCATTCTGGTCATCATCTGGGGGGCCATGGCTCTGTGTCATCCTGAGCCTTTTGCAAAGCCTCGTCTGCCCCCATCACAGCCACATGGCTGCACCTGAGTCAAGGGTAAGACTCTCTGTAGCTACACGAGCCAAAGGGTTACAGGGAGCCTGAGTCCCTAGGCTGGCCCCAATTGCCCCTTCTCTAGACCACATAAGTGAGGACCAAGGCCTGGCCTCCAATTCTGTCCACATGGAGCCTTCTCAGGCACTCTGCGTGGGTCTGAACTAGAAGGGACTGTGAAGTACACATTCAGCCTTAAAAAGTCACCTTACTTTCCCTGATTTGGCTTCGTGGTTAGAGCATCAGCCTATGGATCAAAGGGTCCCAGGTTTGATTCCCAGTGAAGGGCATGTACCTAGGTTGTAGGTTTGATCCCTGGTCCTGGTTGGGGTCATGCGGAAGGCAACCAATTGACGTGTCTCTCACGTTGATGTTTCTTTCTCGCTCTCTCCTTCCCACTCTATGTAAAAAAAAAAATCAATGGAAAAATATTCTCAGGAGAGGATTACAACAAAAAAAGTCACTTTACTTAAGGGTCTGTGACTTGTCCCTGTCCCATAAAGCTCTTTCTTTCCCTAGTCAGTGGGGTCCAGGTGAATTTGATCTTTCCTCCCATATCTTGGAGATACTACCTCTCCTGGTTATACGAGATGGGGAGAGCAGGAATAGTGACTGGGGATGCAGTTTGTATATGGTGTGTATGTGTGTGGGGTGACGTACTATCCCAGCTTATGGGATGGCAACAGGCCAACGTGCAATTTGAATTTCTTCATCTATATATTACTTTTGCAGAGACCTGAGCAGGAACCTCGGCTCATCCCTACCTGGTGCTCCACCCATCAAACTGCACTGGACTCCCAACTGTTACCATTCTAGGCTAGGGGGACTATGCAGATCAGCTTGCTTTCAACGGCAGGCTAAGTAAGGATGGTTGGTGGGAAAAGCCCTGGGCAATTGCTTTCCCAAGAAGAGGTGGGGGACAGAGGGACCACGGGCTGATGAACTCTTGCTAACAGCCTGAGGGCCTTCCCCATCCTGGAACACCAAGCCCTGTCAGCTGCAGGGTCCTTGTGTGTGCTCACCTCCCTGGGAGTGGAACTTTCCTTCCCTGGTCATTTCCTGGGTTGCTGGTTTGGTCCCTCCAGAAAACTTCCACCCACCATATAATCATTTTATGTTCCTTTTGTTCCTAGTTGGCTGCATCTAAAAGAACTCAGGCCCATGAACTTAGGAACCACAGTGCTGGTTCCTAACATCTCCCCAGTGCTCAGCTGAGGGGCGGGACAGATGTGCAAGGGGTATTGCCTTTGTTGGGAGTGTACTGGTTTGAAGTGTCTCCCCGCCCCCCAAATCCATGTCTACCTGGAACTTTGGAATGTGACCTTATTAGAAAATAGGTGTTTTCCCAGCTGGTCTGGCTCAGTGGATTGTCATCCCATGCACAAAAAGGTCACTGATTCGATTCTTGGTGAGGGTACATGCCGGGGTTGCAGGCTGGATCGCCAGTAGGGTGCGTGCAGGAGGCAGCCGATTGATGTTGATGTTTCTCATCAATGTTTCTCTCTCTTTCCCTTCCTTTCCAAAATCAATAAAAAACATATTAAAAAAAATAAAAGAAAATAGGGTGTTTGTAGAAGTAATCAAGTTAGGTTGAGGTCACACTTAAGTACAGTGGTGTACTTAATCCAGTATGATTGGTGTCCATTTAAGAAAACAGGAGATAGATACACACAGGCAGAGGACTGCATGAAGATGAAGGCAGACAATGACATGTTTACAAGCCAAGGAACATCTGCCACCAGCAGAAACTAGAGGAGGCAAGGAAGGTCTCTCCCCTACAGCCTTGGAGGCAATGCAGCCCTGCTCATTCCTAGATTTCAGACTTCTGGCCTTCAACCTGTGACAGGATAAATAAGGTACCTGAAGACCCCCAGTCCATCTCAGGACCCCAGCTGTCTGCTTTAGAGTAGCCAGGCTACAATGCCTCCCTGGACTATCCCTTCCCTCTTGGCATCGATGTCAGCCACAAGATCCTGTTGACATTCCTTCCTAAATACTCCTCACTTCCATGGACTGGCAATGTGTGCAAATGGACCTCAATTCCTTTAAGTTGCTGGCTGAGGCAGGAACACTGTAAGGGCAGGATGCTCAATGAAGCATTTAGGTAGAAGGTAAAAAGAATTTGATCTGTCCTTGTATCCCATGGAGTGGGAAAGGATGAAGGCAGAGATGAGGGGGACCTTGGAGGTACTGGGATGCAGGGATGGGTCACGATGGGACACAGGGTCAGGGGTGAAGGAAATCCAGGTTCCAGGAACCGAGTAACAGGAAAGGGGCGAGGGATGGGTCCTGAGAAAGGCAGGTGGCCAGAGGCCCTCTACCAGGTGGGCTGGCCTCAGGTGCAAGTACCCTGCTTCATGGTCACAGGTGGCAGGAAAGAAATGACCAGGGGACAGTGGGTCTGTTTGTGAATTTAATGGTAGAGGGCTGAAGTGGGGCATCCCACCTTCTGCTTCTGTTTTTCTAGTAGCAAGGGTGGCACCTGTGGGTGAGGTGGGCCATGGAGTGCAGAGTTGGCCTGGTGGGGCAGAGGGACATTCAGGGGGCCCGAAACATGGGGGACTGATGGGCAGCAAAAAAGTCCCGTCCAGCAGGTGATCAGGAATGTAGAGTGGCCCCGAGGCTGGTGTGGACACGCTTGCCCCCTTTCCCTGGGTTCTGAGGAGCTTGCCCATAGCCAGTGGGGGTGTGGGTCGGCCACTGGCCCAATGAGGCCCACCCAATGATCCTTCCCCTTATCCCTAACTCCCATCCTAGGCTGAGGAACCTGGGACAAATGGAAGGTCACTGTTCTTCCTTCCATTGGGGCTCAGTGCCATAGACAGAAGCTGGCTCAGGTGGGGCCAGTGGTGGCTGGGGATGGTCATAGCATGAGTTGAGTGTTGGTGGTTGAGGAATGTAACTGGGCCCAGGGCCAGGAATGTGAGGCTGAGGCCTATGGTCCCGAAGTCCTCCTGATGTGGGGTCAGGCGGTGAGAAGGTGGGAAGGGCAGAAACAAACGGGGTAGGAAAGGGCTCGGTGCTTAGAGCTTGTGGGGGTTCACCCACTTGTAGGTGCCCTCATACTGGAAGCCCACTCTCTTCATCAGCTCATCTGCTTCTGCTGGACCTCGGCTGAGAAAGAGAGACAGGCAGAGGAAAGCAGTGAGGGAGCCCTTAGCCCCAGTGTCCTCCTCCCATCCCTCCCGCCATGCCTACCCCTCACCTGCCATAAACGTAGGGGATGGGCTGGGGCTTCTCGCGCTCGATCTGATGCAGCAGTGGTGTGAAGATCCGCCAGGCCTCCCGGAGCTCGTCACTGAGGGGACACATTTGTGGCTTTGGGGGGATGTGGGGACATAAAGGGAGACAGGGAAGGGGGAAGGTGGTCCCCACTGCCTGGAACCCAGTCCCCGCTGCATATAAGCAGGGCCCCCCACCTGCGCACGAAGTGCATCTGGCTCCCACAGAAGACATCCAGGATGAGGCGCTCGTACGCATCAGGGAGCTTCACGTTCTGCAAGAGAGGGTGTCACTGAGGTTGTTTGCAAACCCAGAGACCCCCAGCCCAGCCCAGCCCAGCCCCCTGGGCTGGGTGTTCACCTTGTATCTGTTGCCATAGGTCAGGTCCAGTTCCGACTCCTCAGGGTTGAAGAACATGCCGGGTTTCTTGGTCATCATCTTGGTGTACACGGCCTCATTGGGCTGCACTCGGATCACCAGTTCGTTGCGCTTGCACTGCTGCTGGAAGATGTCTCCAGCCACATCGCGGAACTGCAAACGCACCTCGGCCTTGCGCTCATTCAGGGCTTTGCCGCAGCGCAGAATGAAGGGCACCCCTGGGTGGGGAACAAGGCTAACCTCAGGACCAGCTCTGCCAGCAGCCCAGGCCACATACCGCATGTATGAGGGAGTGAGGGAGGGAGTGTGTGACAGGGTGCATGCGAGTGAAGGTGTGTGCATGCACAAGTGTGGCAAGGTGGCTGGGTCCCACCCTGCTGGCCCTCTTCCCTCCAGCATCCCATGTTGGCTGGCTGCTGGCCGTGAGCGGGTCGGACCCCAGGGAGAAGAACTCCACGAGGGCTTGCCAGCCTGCCTGCCAGGCTTGGACGTGTCACCTACCATCCCACCTCTCGTTCTCCACATAGAGGACAACAGCTGCGAAGGTGGCAGTGGTGGATCCACGGGGCACTGTGGGGTCGTCCAGGTACCCTTTGGTGGCCTCACCCTTTCCATTGGGATTCCCCACATACTGGCCCAAGACCACATTTTTCACCTGCGCTTCTGAGATGCATTTCAACACCTTGACCTGGGATAGAGGCCGGGGAGAGAGGAGGCCCTTGTGTAAAAAGATGGAGCAGCCTCGAGCATAGGGTAGAACGTGAAGAGTCACATCACCCAAAGGTCCCCAGAAACACCCTAATTTTTTTTTTTGAAGGAAAAGCTGAGGCTTAAAGAGGCAATGGGTCTGCCCTTGGTCACACAGCAGTCACTCTTGTTTTTGCTCTTACCTTTCCTTCTTTAAAATATTTTTTTCTTTATTGATTTTAGAGGGAGAGGAAGGAAGAGGGAGAGAGAGAGAAACATTGATTGGCCGCCTCCTGCATGCCCCACACTGGGGATTTGGCTCACAACCTGGGCATGTGCCCTGACTGGGCATCAAACTGGTGACCTCTTGGTGCATGGGTCGACGCTCAACCACTGAGCCACACCGGCCAGGCACCCTCCTTTCTTTTTCTTTTAATCCTCACCCAAGGACATTTTTCCATTTCTTATACAGATAGAGTGGGAGGGAGAGAGAGGAAGAGAGAAAGAGAGAGAGAGAAACATCGACGTGAAAGGGACACATCGAGTGGTTGCCACCTGCACGACCAACCAGGGCCGGGGACAAACTGCAACCGAAGTACATGCCCCTAGCGGGAATCGAACCCGGGTCTCTCCGGACCGCAGGCCGATGCTCTAACCGCTGAGCCAAACCGGCCAGGGCGCCTTCCTTTATTGCTAAAGTCAGTAATTCTGAACATTGAAAAAATCTCAGAAGAAAGAAAAAGACATTAAAACGTAAAAGACTTTTCAAGATTTAAAAGTTAAGCTATGGAACATAATGAACAGAAAAAGCTGATAAACAAAACAGACCCAGAGACATAGGAAGGAGTACTCAGACGGACAAACCTCAGAGGAGGGGGGTGGGGGGGTAGGGGTGAGATAATCCAAAGAACTTATATGCATGTATGCATAACCAATGAATATAGACAACAATGCTTGGTGGGGGGTGGGATAGGGAGGAGGGTGTCTGTGGGGGGGAAAAAGGAGAAATATTTATAACAAAAATAAATTAATAAAAACAAAAGTTAAGCTATGGGGAAAAATTGTTATTATTATTTATGGTACGTGCCCCTAGCGGGAACTAAACCTGGGACTCTCTGGTCTGCAGGCCGATGCTCCAACCGCTGAGCCAAACTGGCCAGGGTGAAAAATTGGTTTTTAAACTGACTTCTTTTCTTTTTTTTATTAATTCATTTTTGTTACAGATGTTTCTCCCCCCCCCCCCACCAACACCCTCCTCCCCATCCCGCACCCCCCATCACAACACTGTTGTCTATGTCTAATGGTTATGCATACATGCATATAAGTTCTCTGGTGTATCTATTCCCTCCCCCTCCCCCTGAGGTTTGTCAGTCTGTACCCTACTTCTATGTCTCTGGGTCTATTTTATTCATCAGTTTATTTTGTTCATTATATTCCACAAATAAGTGAGATCATGTGATACTTGTCTTTCTCTGATTGGCTTATTTTACTTAGCATAATACTCTACAGGTCCCTCCATGTCACCTCAAAGGATAAGAGATCTTTCTTTCTTACTATAGTATTCCATTGTGTAAATGTACCACAGCTTTTTTACCCACTTATCTACTGATGGGCATTTGGGCTGTTTCCAGATCTTAGTAATTGTAAATAGTGCTGCTATGAACATAGGAGTGCATGTATTCTTTCTGATTGGTGTTTCAGCTTCTTAGGATATATTCCTAGCACAACAGTCACTCAGTCCTGCAACATGACATCTTGGACTTCTGATTCCCAGCCTAGGGCACCCCTTCCTCAGGGCTGGTTACTGGGGCTGGCAGTGAGGACCAGCACCGTGCAACTCTACCTACCTTCTCATCACGGACATCATCTGAGTCAGTGGAGGTTGGCTTCTCCATGGCAACCAGACACAGCATCTGTAGCAGGTGGTTCTGCATCACGTCCCTGGCAGGGAAGCAGGCAGAACTCGGTCAGGGGCTTCCATGTTGGAAGAAAGGTGCAAGGAGTGAGCCCTGCCTTAGCCCCCTCCCTGTTAGCCAGGTTCTGGGGGCTGGGGTTTCAAGTGGGACTTTTGAGCAAGTTACGAGACTTGCTTCCTGATCCTCAGTGTCTACCAGATTCCCTTAAGGCAAGGAAGGAGTCAGTGATAGCTATCACTGACTGATCAGACTCCCGCTGCAATTTGAACTTCAGGGTGGGAAAGGAGGAACCCCCTAGAACAGTGAGGGGTGACCCTGTAGGAAGGCAAGATTGTACCCCATGCCCATGCATGCCTCCTAGGAAGGAAAGATGGGCTCTCACCGGATGATCCCAAATTCATCGAAGTAACCCCCACGGCCCTCAGTACCAAAGGGCTCCTTGAAGGTGAGGATGACGCAGGCGACATTGTCTCGGTTCCAGATGGGGCCAAAGATCCTGTTGGCAAACCTGCAGGAGGGGCAGGGCAGAGGCTGGCGCTGTATCCAATGAGGCAGCAGCAAGGCAGGCTAGGCCTCCCAGTGCCCGCCTCTGACCTGGCCCAGTCCCCCTCCGCCCCATCCCGTGGCCCTGGCCCCAGCCCCAGCTGTACCTCAGCACCATGAGGTTCTGGACCATCTCCTTGCCCAGGTAGTGGTCGATGCGGTAGATCTGGTCCTCACAGAACAGGGAGGAGATGTGGTTGGACAGCTGGTCGGAGCTCTGCAGGTCTTTCCCAAAGGGCTTCTCCACAATGATTCGGTTCCAGCCTCTGCAGAAACCCAGAGCCTTGTCACTCCCACTCCCTCCCTGGGGAGCGGGGGCCAGAATCTCATCATCCCCAATAACCTCTCCTTAGGGAGTGGGGATAGGAGTGGCCTAAGAGCTAGTGGGAGAGCCGGAGGTGGGGGCTTCAAGACCACATTTATCTCTGTGGGTTTTAAAATGGGAAAAAGTCCTTGTTAGTCCCACTGAGAGCCAACATGGTATTCTGCATTCAAAACCAGAACAAAGTGAGAGAGACTACTATGGCTGTGCAAAAAACGGAGCGACCAAGCCCAGGAAGTGGGATTCTTGTGGAGCAACACTGCCACCTCGTGGTCATAAAGGGCACTTTGGGAAATGCCAAAGAGCCTAAGCAGCAGCAACCAGCAGTTTCATGCAGCCACACTGCCACGTCGCGGTGCTAAGGGGGACTGTTTTCAGGAACAGTTGGATTTCTAGTGAGGTAAACTATGAGGGTCTACAGATTTAGTACATAAATATGTGTGGTAGTATTTTCAGTAAGGATGTCAGAAAGCTACCGTATTTACAGCTTATTCCATTCTTTATGAAGTTAATTCATGTAGAGAACAAACAAGGAAATCCTGCTTTTTCAGACTACCTAGACCAGTTTGCCCTAGGTCTATGACAGCTGCCAGGGCAGGCCAGACAGAGGTAGGGCACACCAGGGAGGCAGGAAGGAAAAGTAAAAGACAAGCCTTACGTCTGGCTCATGCAGGTCTCTCGGATGTTCTTGGTGACAGCCTCATAGACAGTGGGGGGCAAGGCCAGGTAGAAGAGGCGGTTGGCCCGTGACCCCTGGCAGAGGGCATTCATGTGGTTATTCAGGTGCTCATAGGAGGCTGCGTGATCGTACTGGCCAGACACATAGGAGTTGCAGGCAAAGAACTCCTCCAGCTTGGGCTTCTCCTCTGGCGTGGCCTGGCAAAGATGGACACAGGGATGTCAGCCCTTCCTTGCTCATCCCACAGCCAGGGCAGGCTCCTTTGGAAGTCAGCCAACCTAGCCCCACACTGGGTTCACCACTATTTCATCAGCTTTGCACACCCAAGGGGAAGGCCAAGGCAACTGCAGGGGATGGGGCCTAGTAGTCCCAGGCCAGGTCCAGAAGGGGCACCCCTGGGGACCTCGTGCCCTAAGACAGAAGTCAAACTTCAGGAAAGTTTGACCTGGAAGAAACATACCATAGAAAGATCTCTCTCTTTCTAAAGTCATTACACCAAACTACAGTGTGCTGGGAAAGCCCAAATCTGCAGGATTCCCATGGTCTAGAGCAGTGGTTCTCAACCTCCCTGATGCCGTGACCCTTTAATACAGTTCCTCATGTTGTGGTGACCCCCAACCATAAAATTATTTTCGTTGCTACTTCATAACTGTAATTTTGCTACTGTTATGAATCGCCATCGGAAATATGTGTTTTCCAATGGTCTTAGGCAACCCCTGTGAAAGGGTTGTTCAACCCCCAAAGGGGTCGTGACCCACAGGTTGAGAACTGCTGGTCTAGGGGTTTTTTCAGCTCCTGGCCCTGGGGCACAGTGAGTCCACATGAGGGGGATCTGGGAAACAGGGGTCTCAGGCTCGTAGGGTTCCTGCGCCGCACCCTGTGCCCCTCCTGTCATCTAGGAAATGGCAGGAGCAGGTTGGCAGTTTTCTGTGCCAGTTCAGCAGAGTAGTGTGGGTGGTTTTAAGGAGGGCAAGGATAAGAAGTGCTTGGGGCCCAGGTGACTGTCCTAACATGGCCCTGACCCTCTGCAGGATAGGGAAAGAGGGCCTGGGGGAGCAGAAGCAGAGAGTGAGAGTGGGAGGAGGAAAGGGCATCCTGGAATGGGATGGGGGCTGTCCCCTTCAGAGACCCTGGAAGCTACTCACTTTGAAGAAGGGCTCGCTCTGCTTACGTATGTCAGCCACCGTGAGACGGGAGCGGGCATAGCCCACGATGAAAGTGTTTTCAGGCAGAAGGCCATCCCGAAACAGCCACCTGAGGGCAGAACATGGCTGTGGCCAGGGCGAGAAGGGCAGGGAAGGTGAGGAGGGTGTGGGGCAGTGGGACAGTGGAGGAGGGTGCTTACCAGATGGTGGGGTAGATCTTCTTTTTGGCAAGGTCACCCTGTGGCAGAGGGAATAGTCATGGTTAGGGGAAGCTGGGTACATGACCTAAATGATCTCCCCACATGGAGACCCGGGTACTTGATCAGGGTCACCACTCAACCACAAGCATACCCGTCCTACTCCTGTATGTAGAGGAGCTTGAATTAGAGCCTGTGCTAACCCTTTACCCTGACCCTGAACTAACAGTGCCCACAATCGCAGGAACCACCTTGAGGTATATGGACCTCGTGCTGGCCAGGAAGCACCACAACCAATCTGGCCATCCTGCAATCACACAGACCATGATCTCTGGTCTCAGTGCAAGCAAGCGGAACCAAAGCCAAACCAAAAAGCCCACTTCTAGAAAACTCATCGGCTAAAGAAGAAAACCTGAAAACTACATTCACTGGAAGCAAATGGCAATGGAAGTAGCATATATAAAAACTTGTGAGATGTGGTTAAGTACTTACGTTGGCAAAAAAAAGAATGGCTCAAAATTAATGACCTCAGCATTCATTTTAAGAGGTTAGAAAAAGCGCCCTGGCTGGTTTGGCTCAGCGGTTAGAATGACGGCCCGTGGACCAATGAATTGAGGGTTTGATTCCGGTCAAGGGCACGTACCTCTGTTGCAGTTCGTCCCCGGCCCTGGTCAGGGTCTTGCAAGAGGCAGCCAGCTGATGTGTCTCTCTCATGTCGATGTTTCTCTCTCTCTCTCCCTCCCTCCCACTCTACCTGAACACGAATGGAAAAATATCCTTGGGTGAGGATAAAAAAAAGAAGTTAGAAAAAGGACAGTAGAAATTTTAAGCCAAATAAGTTTCAAGGCGGGATATAATGAAAAATTAATAAAATGGAAAACAAACCAAAAGATGAACAAAGTCAAAAGTTGGGGTTTGAAAAAGACTAATGAAAAACAGACAACTCTCTGGCAAGATTGCTTGTTTCTTTTTTAATCCTCACCTGAGGATATTTTTCCATTTATCTTCAGATAGAGTGGGAGGGAGGCAGAGAGGGAGGGGGGAGGGAGAGGGGAGAGAGAGAGAGAGAGAGAAAGAAACATCAATGTGAGAGAGAGACATCAAGTGCTGGAATCAAACCCGGGACTCCTTGGTCCGTGGGCCAATGCTCTAACCGCTAAGCCAAACTGGCCAGGGCAAGATTGCTTTTTAAAAGGCACCAAGAGCCCTGGCCGGTTTTGCTTAGTGGTTAGGATGTTAGCATGTGGACCAAAGAGTCTTGGGTTTGATACCCCGTCAAGGGAACATACCTTGGTTGTGGGTTTGATCCCCAGCCACAGTTGGGGTCACGTGGGACGCAACCAATCAATGTGTCTCTCTCACATCGATGTTTCTCTCTCTCTCTCTCCCTCCCTCCCTTCCTTCCACTCTATCTAAAAATTAATAAAAATCCTTGGGTGAGGATTTAAAACAAGGCACCAAGAATTAGGGGTACAGTGGGACAAAATTACAGTGAGGCAACACAGAAGACGGTTTTATAAACAATCGTATTCCCTTCTGACAACTTAGATGAAATGGACAAATTTCTTGAAAAATCCAACCTACCAAAATGGAGTGAGGGACCTGATTGGGCAATGGTCATTAAGGAAATAGGATTGTAGTCATTAAACCTTCCCACCAAGACAACCCCAACCCTGACCCTGGCACAGGATCTTCGCCAGTGGGTTCTACCACAACGCCAGGAAGAGAGAGCTCCAGCCTGAGGTAAACTCTACTGCAAACACAATGGGGAGCACTGTTGAGCCACTTTATGGGGCCTGCAGAAGCTTGGTACTGAGACCTATCAGGAAGGCACATGGGAACCCCTCAGCCCGTCTCATTCACATGCAGATGCAGAGGCAAAATCCTGCGGAAAAAACATTAGCAAACAAAATCCTGTAATGTTAAAAATGTGACGTGTCAGAACCAAGTTGGGGGATATCCTGGAAACAAAAGGTTGGTTTGATATTAAAAAGCAAAAATCATTGTCTTGGCTGGTTTGGCTCAGAGGTTGGAGTGTCGGCCTGTGGACCAAAGGGCCACAGGTTCAGTTTCCAGTCAGGGGCATGTACCTGGGTTGCAGGTTTGATCCCCAGCCCTGGCCAGGGTTGTGTGGGAAGCAACCAATCAATGTGTCTCTCTCTTTCCTTCGCTCCCTTCTACTCTACCTAAAAATCAATGGAAAAATATCCTCGGGAGCAAATACTTGTACATGGATGTTCATAGTAGCCTCAATTTACAATATCCCTAACTTGGAAACAACCCAAATGCTCAAATCAATCAACAGGTAGGTGGAAAAGCTATATATTCATTCTATGGGATACTACTCAGTGACAATGAGCTAGTGATCCACACACCCAATGCAGGCAAATCTCAAAAACATGCTGAGTCAAATTATGAGTTCACCTAAATGAAGCTCTAAAATTAGTAAAAACTAATCTATTGTGATAGAAATTACATCAGTGGTTGCCTGGAGCAAGCAGGTGGCGGATTGACTGGGAAGACCATCCAAGTATTTCCTGGGGAGATGGAAATGTCCTACATCGTGATAAAGATTTACAATCAATTGTACAGTTAAGGTTTGTGTATTTCAATGTGTACAAATATTGCCTAAAAACGAACAGTCTAAAACAACAAGAATTGAGCAGAGGGTAGAGAGTGGGTAAAGCAAGATGGCAGAACGTTGTGGGAGCTGGGTGATGGACAGTGGCCTATTCATAGAGCTATTCTGTTGACTTCTTGTGTATGTGAAATTTTCCAAAATAAAAGCAAGAGTGTTACATGGCAACTGTGAGCAACAATATGGCGAATCCCACACACTTGACAGGAGACTCTATAAAGAATCACAAAGTTCCTTCTCCCCAGATTCCAGCTCAGTTGCTGTAGCCATTCTAATGTGCTTTAATTGTGTGAACTGACAATTGAATTCTCCCCTCCAGCTGGAAGAGGAAGGGGCAAGGATGGCCACAGGTTTTTGGAGAAGAACAGAGCAGGGAGCCCTTTCATCTGCCTGCTCTGTAATTGAAGAACAGGACAGGCCTGGGCACAACCCACGCTCCACTGAGCATTGCCAACTAATGGGGTGGGGTGGGGGGAAGAATATGCTGGGCTGGGGTGGATGTGAATTTGCCCCAGGCAGAAAAAAGGAGGCCAAGCAACTGGAACCAAAACAATCCCTACCTGGTTAAAATTCCTCTGCAGACAGGCAGTTAGGAAGGCAATGGGGGCCTGGAGGGGTGGTACCTGTGGGTGGGAAATCCCTACTATGGGTGGGAGTGGGGGAAGGCCATTTCGCAGACTCCGTGGGAGTTTAGGGATGCCTGGTGCCTTGAACGTTCATGTTCTTCCTGTTCTTTGCTCTGTCTCCAATGTCCTTGGGTGACCTGACCTCTACCCAGGGCTTAAGGTGGGAGACTGCATGTGGACAACTCCAAGTCTCTTCCAGATCAGAGTTCACTGAGCACCAAGCTCACATAAGCAGGTGTCTACTGGCCATCTCCAGGCTCCATTGGGACCCCAAACTTCCAAAGTGGGCAGTTCCCAAACCAGGCTATGCTGTCAGTGCCCCTGCCCAAGCCTGCCAACTACTTATAACTGATCTCCTAAATGCTCTGGAGTGGGTCCCTACTGGAATTGCTACCTTCCGTGTGAAGCACTGCCACAGCCTCCTCAGATGGTTACCCTCACTGGTCCTTCAAGGTTCAGCTCTGGGCCCCAGTTTGAGTTTCAAGCTTCCCCTCCATGTCCCTCAATGCCCAGTAACCCCCACAGGTGCACTACTCACTGGGGATCATCAGTGCCCACCTCTGGCTTCTCCTACCAGTGGGGATGGATGGGGACTCTGCTTCTTTTGCCTTGGCTCAGTGTTGGCCCTGATGGTTCCAGAGAGGTTTGCTGTGGACTAGCCCCCAAGAGAAACAATCAGAAACTCAGCCTGCAAACTCCTCACGGCAGGAAACATTTGCTTACTATCCAATTCCAGCAGGCTGTGGGGAATCAGGACAGACTACAGGCAATAGATTGGTGGCAGGGCACTAGTTCCCTGTCTGCTGAGTCACAGTGCCCCACACCCCAAACTGTTTGTTCTTGTCGTTCCCTTTGGGATTAATTAGCGATAGAACCTGCTTGTCTAGTTCTGCTCAGCCCCTGCAACCAGCGGTCTGCGGGCTCCAAGTCACCCAAGGAAGAGGTGACATAGAACCCAGGGCAGTGGGGGGTGTGGGGCCTGACAGCTGCTCTCTTTGGGCTGGGGGTAACCTGCCCTCCCTGCTGGCCTGGGCTGGACTCCTCTGCAAGAAGGAATGTGGGAAGACAATGACCAAATCTCAGCATGCCACGTGTGGGTGTAGATCAATTACAGGAGCTCTTGGTGAGATGCTGCAATCTTTCCTACACCCTTCATTTTGCTCCAGGGCCACAGTGGAGAAGGAGCTGTCCAGGGACACAGTGACTTGGTTGGAGAAGCAGGACCTGATTAGGATCTCCAGCCACCAGGAGCTGGCCTGGCTGGGGCAAAGGAACCTGGGCCACCTGCTTGTTGCTGCCCAGGTTTGACTTCAGTATACTGTCTTATAAACCCAAACTACTGCTGATGTCTGTCTATGAGGGTTTTAGGGCAGAAAGCATGACAGAGAGCTTCAGGGGTTAAATGCCAGCTTAAGGCCCTGCAGGGTGGGCGGGCCATCCTGTCCCCCCAGGGTCACTCAGGTCAAAGATCTGCTGGGTCTCCTGGGGTGGAGCCCAGACTTTGGCTGGGACCCAGCTGGCTCCTGGCCATTAGGGTGAGAACTGGGGGCTGCTGAGGTAAGCATGGCTGCAAAGTCAACAAAAGGGCCTCCCTACTCCACCCTGGGGCTTGTGAATCACCAGGACTTTGAGGGGGGTGCCAATATCATCATGACGCAGCAAGAATCTTATCGGCCCAAGGAGAAGGCAGTCCAGAAACATTCCGAGGAAAGGGAGGGGCTGGGGCTGCCAGGTCATCCCTTGTACAGGCCCGTCACTGGGATGGCTCCTGAGCACCCATTGAGCTCATGGCCCTTGTGGTCCAGGTGGGGAGACTGAGGTCCAGACAAACGAGGGGCTCACGAGGGGCTCACTGAGAACCAAGCAGTAAGCCAATCCTGTCCAAGTGAATTCCCAGTCCTCTCTCTTTCTCTTACCCCCATTCCTCTCTACATCCCCTGGAGGGAAGAGTCACTTCAGCCTGGCTATGGTCCTATCAGATGGGGGAGGAAGGCCCAAGATTCTTCCCCTCATGCTGGTCTGTAAGGAGGAACTGGTTTCTTTTATTCCAAAGCTTTCTGGACTGGGACAGTAAGTACTTGCACTCCCTTCCTGCTTGGGGGTGGGAATCCTGAGAAGGGGGGAAGTGCCTACACAGCAGGGGGAACAGAGAGCAGCCCCAAGCCCATTGGGTAACTCTGTGAGCTAGCATCATAATGCTACCAGGAAGGAAGTTGGGTGTGGGGCTGAGGGTTGGGTAATTGGGCAAGGGAGGAAGAAGGAGCAGAGGATGGCTACATGGGCCCAGCTGCCCCGGGGGGCCCACCAGTCACTGGGGGTTCTGTGTTTGCTCTCCCCTTTGTGTGAAATGCTCCCTCGGCCTTGGCTCTGCAGGCCCTCCTTGTGAAATCTATCTGCTGAGGGATGGGGCTGGGGACACAAGGGCCTGTTTCTATCTTTTATCACATGTGTCACTCTGAATTCTTACTGGGCTGCAAACTCACCTTGGGTCCTGGTCCCCCAGCACACAGATCCTAGGAGGAGGGCAGGACCTGTGTCTCTGCACTGCAGAGGAAGCACCTGATCGCCATTTGTTGGATGAAATGAACAGAAAACTCACTGGTTTCCCACAGTACCACCCTGCCTACCTCCTACATGGAAGGAGCAGGCATGGAAGGCCTGATTCTGGAAGCTGTTCTAGGTGCTGCCTGAGTGTGGGAGGCCAGCCCACCTGGTTCCAGTCCCCTTGAATAGGAGATGGAGAAATGAACAAGAAGGCTCTTCTTTGGAGGACAACCTGTATTCTCCCACTCCACCCTGCTGGAGTGGCACTTCCCACTTCTACTCTGGAAGCCTCTGGTTGTCACTCCCAGAGCAGGGGAGAGTAAAGGGGAACCCTACCGATTGCAAAGAAACAAAGTTGCCCAACCTCAAGATGGCCACAGGTGAAGGCAACAAGGAGTCACAGAATCAGCTTGGCAGAGCCCGAGGACTCCTAGCACTTGCTTCAAAAGCCCTCATTTGCTATGTGGAAACAGATTCAGAGAAGGGAAGAGACTTGCCAGATCACACAGCAAGCTTGGATGTTCTCAATGACACCTCTAAGACTTGAGGGCCTGGAGCCGTAAGCCATTTATTGTGGTCTGGGATGCTGTGCTGGATCATCCTATGACAGGCTGGTATGGGGATGAGGGAAAGGAGAAGAAATAATCCTGAGATACTTTCTCTTCCAAACCATTTCTTGGATAAAGGGCCTAATGGTCAGAGTCCTAGGTGTTAAGGTTGGTGGCCAACATAGGTGTAGCTCCTCTAAGGGGACCAGGCTGGGGCTAGGGTGGAGGCCAAGCCTTCCCCATGTGCTCCTCCTGTGCATTCCCCAGACTTGGACTTATGGGGAGTTAGAGGACAGTGCTTAGGGTAGACCTCCCTTCCCTCCCACCGGCAGAACCCTTTTCCCCGGCTCTGCCTCCCGCCCTGCATTCTGGATGTCCTTTTCCAGGTTCTGATCAGAATCTCAAAATTGACAAGGAGCAGGCTCTGCAAAGGGCAGCAGCATGTTATGATACATGAACAAAAAACCAAGGTCTTCCAGAGCTGAGGAGACTATAATGTGAAAGGTGCAGAGAGACAATGCTTATCCTGTCAAGAGCTAACTAGTTTTGGTAGAATTCTTGCTCAAGATTATATAAATTACAAGCAAAAATGGTCATGCGACGTTTAGCAGATTCTTCTTGGTCATGACCAGGATTAAAAATGAAGAGGAGGCCATTTTTACTTCCAGATGAAGCTCTGGCAGCTCATCTCACCAGCCCCTGTATATTTTACACTGGGAGGGGGTGTTAGTGTGGGAGTCATGGCCTTTCCTATCAGAGTAAAATGACAGTGTCACTGGCTAGGCAATGGGGCTCCTCAGCAGGCCTTGGAAGTTGGGACAGAGAGATAGCATTCAGAGAAAGGTTGAATGTTTGTCCCCAGGAAATTTGGGTAGAGAGAGACAAGGTGGAAATTGGGCCTCAGATCCTGCCTCTGGAACTAATTGACTGTGTGATATTTGTCAAGTCACAAACAGGTTTGAAAAAGATAGATACAAAATGAATAGCCTCGCCTGTTTGCATCTCAATTTTCCCTAGGGAGGAGGAAGTCTAATCAGACAGTCCCTGAGGACCTCCCAGCTCTGGGACATGGGTCTAGTCAATGGCTGTGCATAGATTTGAGAAATGCTTCAAAATGAGTATATACCAGGTGGTTCTGGGGTAATAATGGTACATAGGCAGGAGTAAGAGGGAGAGCCCAACTAAGCAGAGCTCAAGTGGCTCCATGACAATCAGTTGGGAAAGCCTGGGCACCTAGCAGGAAGGGATCTTAAGCAATGTCACACTCTAAGTTTGGATATTAAGATGCAGGGCCTAGGGGAGACTCACCGATGCACCCATGATGATGAAGATATACGTTTCGGACTGATGGAAGGCATCACCCTGGTACAGCTCTTCCCGTAGGATCCCACACACCTGGGTCCGGCTCAGGGCCACCTGCTCTGCCATGATGCTCTCTGGTGAAAGACTTGTTGACAAGGCAGGAGAACAGAAGAGCATTGAGAAGTTGGCTCCTTTCTTAAGGGATCTTTTGGGCTCTCACCCAGCTATCTGATTATTGAAACCACTGGCTGTGAATGGCTGGGGCAGAAGCAGGGTGGTTGAGGGTGGGGGTTAGAAACTTCTGGCTCTGGGCTCTGGCTATACTCCCAAGCAGCCTTCTTTCACAGTGTACATTATAAAGTTACCCAAAGCCCTAGTGGATTCCAACTAGAGCCTCATTTCTTGGGGGCTGAATAAAACTCTGCTGGAGCATGGCATGACCTGCCTAGGTTCATCTCACCCTGAAAATCAGGTGGAAACTCCACAATGAGCTGGAGCATGTTAGACCCTGCAGCTCCAGGCCTCCTCCTGCCAAGCTGGGACACTCGGGCAAGTCCCTGCTCCCCTCAGGTTTTCATTCTTCTCAGGGGTACAATGGGGGCGACTGGATGGGTTAAGACCCTTTGATTTTGCTCAGCTGCCAAGCATGGCACAACGAAGAGCCTCGCGGCGCAACACACCCTTCAGCCAGCGTGACACCCACCCACTTCATTACCTGCTCCTCGCCGCCTCCGCCGCCCGTGGAGTTCACAGCCTTGGAGTTACCGGCCGTTTCCGGGGGCTGAGACCCGCTGGTCCATTTAACAAGAGGGGGCGGGCGCCCGACCGCTTCAGGCGAGGCGAGAGGGCGGGGCCTCCGCGGAACCCTCCCTCGCAAGGGTGGGAGCGGGGCGCGAGCAGGTGCGCGCGCATCCCAGGCTGTTTCCTCCCCCCCCCCCCCCAGCGCGTGGTCCCCTCCCTGGGCCCGCCCCTTCGGCACCTGCGCAGGCACTGCCGCCGGCTACTGTGCCGCAAGCGGCCTGCTGTCCCCGCCTTAGCTGTGCTGCGTACCCGACGCCTAGCAGGTCCGCGTACAGCTCCTCGTCCTTCCCTCAGTTATCATCGTAGGCTCGGCCCCGCCCCTACAACTTGGCTTTTGCCCCAATGCGGGCCACTCCGCGCCCTCGCAAAGGGCTCCACATCCGCCAGCGGCGTGGCCACGCCTCCTGGGCCCCCAGTTTACGGCATGGCCCCGCCTTCTGGCCCAGACTGGTCGCCTGCTGAGGTCAAACCAGCCCTATTAAGTTGCCTCCTCGTGGCGCCTCCCCTGGCGGGGACCCGGAGGCTGAGCGCCGGTAGGCTGGGTGCCACCGCCTGAGAGAGAAGAGGAAGTGTGGGTTTGACGCCAGGAAAAGTAGCGGTGGTACGTATCATTCGGGAGCGTCCTGCAGGCCGGCGGAGACTGGTGGGTTTGGGATTCTTTCCGAAACAACCTCCTTCACACCTCCTGCCGTTCTCCTGGGTGGGGGCGGGGCTTGCGTGGTTTACTTCCGGATACCACAGTACGACACCGGAAGCCGGAAGTGGGAATTTCAGCAGCGGGAGAAGAGAAGGGCTACCGCGGAATCCGGACTTTCTTGGAGTGACGGCGCTCGAGGAGCGCTCGTGGCCCGCTGCTCCTGTCCTTCTCACGTCGGATCGATTCTGCTGTCAGGTGTGGCCCTCTTCCCCGAAGACAGGAAGACAGGGTACCATCGGTGGGCATTCTGCCGCCTCCTAGATTCCCCCGGACGTCCCGGCTTCCTACTCTTGTTGGGCCCCGATCAGTTTCTACCGCCCGCTTCTAGAGCATTGGCCTAGGCGGGGCCGATGCAGGACCCAGGTTACTTTGGCCGCGAGCGGGACTGTTCCGCTTGTCCCTCCTCCGCTGCCACGGAGTTTGACCACACCCCTAGTTCGTAGATGACTCTTAGTTTGGAGACATTTTATGTCAAACTTGACTGCATTTGTTAATTTTTTAAAAAGGCCCCAGTAGAGCCTGGCAACTCTCTTACCTCATGTGCCTCCGTTTGCTCACTTTGAAAAACGATTAATGTCTACCCGACCTCATATCATTTGCGTGATTCGAGGGTGAATGGGCCATCCTGGCATGTTCGAAGAACAGCAAGCAGGCCACTATAGCTGGAGCAGAGTGATAGAGGTACTTGGAGAGGAAGCAGTGGGGGTCAGATGGTACAGGATCTTGTAGGCCCTTGTAGAAACTTTGGCTTTTACACGGAGGGCAATGTGGGGCCATGTTATGGGTCTGATTAGAAGAGGGACGAGATTGGAATAACTTTTTAGGTCGATTTTTTTGGCCGACTGTAGGGAGAAAGGTTAGGAACAGGGTGAGTTGTTTGGAAGTTATTGTAGTAATCCAAGTGAGAGACACGGTGCTTTTAGCATTTTATTATGAAAAGTTTTAAAGATTTATAAAAGTAGGAAGAATAGTATAGTAAATCCTATGTACCCACATCCCAGCTACAGCAGTTTATCAACCCATGGCTAATTTAGTTTAATTTATACCCCTTACAATCCTTTCCCATTATTATTTTCAATAACAGCTTTATTGAGATATAATTCACATACCACAAAATTCACCTATTTAAAGTGTACAATTCACTGGTTTTTAGTATATTCACAGAGTTGTACAATCATCACCAGTAATTTCAGAACATTTGTTTTTTTAATCCTCACCGGAGGATATTTTTTTCCATTTTTTTTTTTTCAGATAGAGTGGGAGGGAGGGGGAGAGAGATAGAGAGAAACTCCATATGAGAGACACATTGATTGATTGCCTCCTGCATGCGCCATGACCAGGGCCAGGGATCAGCCTGCAACCCAAGTACATGCCCTTGACTGGGAATCAAATCCGAGACCCTTGAGTCCATGGGCTGATTCTCTAACCATTGAGCAAGTCTGGCCAGGGCCCAGAACATTTTTATCACTTCAAAAAGAAATTCTTTACCCTTTAGCTATTACCCCCATCACTTCATCTTCCCTACCTCTAAGCATCCACTAAGTTTTCTTTCTATATAGTTTTGATTATTCTCTACATTTCATGTAAATGGAATCATACAGTATGTGGTCTTTTGTGAGTTGCTTCTTTTTCTTAGCATACTGTTTTCAAAATTTGTCCATGTTGTAGCATGTGAGTGTGCTAGATTTTGTTTATTCATCAGTTGATTGACATTTGGGTTGTTTCCACTCTTTGGCTGTTATGAGTAATGCTGCTGTGAGCATTTGTGTGTAGACATGTGTTTTCATTTCTTTCAGGTATATACCTAGGAGTTCCCCCATTATTTTGAAGTGAATTTCAGACACCATCTGTAAATATTTCAGTATGCATCTGTAAGAAAGGACTTTGGAAAAAACATAACCGTAATACCACTATCACACCCAAAATAGTTAACATTAATTGCTTAGTGTCATCAAATAGATTTTGGGATACATTTTGATAGAATTTCCTGATGGGTTAGATGTGAACTGTGAGAGACAGAAGTCAAGAAGGACTCCAGAGTATTTTTCCTGTTAACTGGAGGATGGATTTGCCTTCAACTGACAATAAGGAAGTCTGTGGGGAACTGGCTTTTGGGGACTGTCATGAGTGCAGTTTTAGAGAGATTAATTTTTTTTTTTTTTTGCTGTGCGTTTATTTTTTATATATTACTTTTTAAATTTTTTATTTTTAAACTTATTTTTATTGTTGAATGTATTACAGATGTCCCTCCTACCCCCCCATTGACCCCCTCCTTCCCAATCCTGCCCCCCTCCTGCCTTTCCCACACTATTGTCTGTGTCCATTGGTTATACATATATGCATAGAAGTTCTTTGGTTTATCTCATCCCACCCTCCCTCCCCCCTTGCCTTTGAGGTTCGTCAGTCTAACAACCAATTTGTACTTCTATTTATTTATTTATTTAATCCTCACCTGAGGACATTTTTCCATTTTTTGTTCAGATAGAGTGGGAGAGAGAAGAAGAGAGAGAGAGAGAGAGAGAGAGAGAGAGAGAAACATCGACGTGAAGGGACACATTGAGTGGCTGCCACCCACACGACCAACCAGGGCCGGGGACAAACCGCAAACGAGGTACGTGCCCTTAGCGGGAACCGAACCCGGGTCTCTCTGGACCGCAGGCCGACGCTCCAACTGCTGAGCCAAACCGGCCAGGGCCCAATTTGGGCTTCTTAATTCCTTCATCCTTTTCACCCATCCCCCTAGCCCCCTCCCATCTGGCAAGCAACAAAAAGTTCTCTGTATCTGTGAGTCTATTTCTGTTCTGCTTGCTTATTTT
The DNA here is from genome assembly GCF_014108415.1 of Molossus molossus. Taxonomy (NCBI): domain Eukaryota; kingdom Metazoa; phylum Chordata; class Mammalia; order Chiroptera; family Molossidae; genus Molossus; species Molossus molossus. The sequence continues at coordinate 90,711,450 of NW_023425355.1, read as the reverse complement.
GTTTGTAGATTCAATTGTTGATAGATATGTATGTCTTGCCATTTTATTGTTCATATTTTTGTTGTTCTTCAAGGAGGCCCTTCAACATTTTATATAAAACTGGTTTGGTGGTGATAAACTCCTTTAGCTTTTTCTTGTCTGGGAAACTCTTGATATGTTCATTGATTTTTAAATGATAGCTTTGCAGGATAGAGTAATCTTGGTTGTAGGTTGTTGCTTCTCATCACTTTGAATATCTCTTGCCATTCCTTTCTGGCCTGCAAAATTTCTTTTGAAAAATCAGCTGACAGACTTATGGGAGCTCCTTTGTAGGTAACAAACTTTTTTTCTTGCTGCTTTTAAGATATTCTCTTTGTCTTTAACCTTTGGCATTTTGATGATGATGGGTCTTGGTGTGGACCTCTTTTTGTTCATCTTGTTTGGGACTGTTTGTGCTTCCTGGACTTGTATGTCTGTTTCCTTCACCAAGTTAGGGAAGTTTTCTGTCATTATTTTTTCAAATAGGTTTTCAGTTTCTTGCTCTCTCTCTTTCTGGCATCCCCATTATGTGAATGTTGGTGCACTTGAAGTTGTCCCAGAGGCTCCTTACACTGTCCTCATTTTTTGGGATTCTTTGTTCTGATTGGGTGTTTTTTGCTTCCTTATATTCCAAATCGATGGCTTGCTTCTTGGCTTCACCTACTCTACTATTAATTCCCTGTAAATTATTCTTTATTTCAGTTAGTGCATCCTTCATTTCTGACTGGTGTCCTCTTTCACGTTGTTGATGTTCTCACTAAATTCCTTGGCGTACTCCTTAAGTTCCTTGAAGTTCTCACTAAGTTCCTTGAGCATCCTTATAAGCAGTGTTTTGAACTCTGCATCTGATTGATTGTTTATCTCCATTTTGTTTAGTTCTTTTCCTGGAGTTTTGTTCTGTTCTTTCATTTGGGACGTGTTTCTTTGTCTTCTTATTTTGGCTGCTTCCCTGTGTTTGTTTCTATGTATTAGGTAGAATTGCTGTTTTGTAGGCTTCGTGGGGTGGCCTGTTGTAGGTGTCCTGTAGAATCCAGTGGCACAGCCTTCCTGATCACCCCAAGCTGGGCCCTTGAGGTGCACCCCTGGTGTGGACTGTACACCTGTCTGTTGTAACTGAGTCTTGCTTGCTGTTGGCATGTCAGTGGGAGGGATTTACTCAGGCTGATCAGCTGCAAGGACTGGCTGTGCCCACTGACCATTGGCCTCTGACTACCTTGGAGGATCAGCAGTGTAGGGGCCCACCACACAGAGCAAGACTTACTGCAGCAGGGCTCTGGTACCCACTGAGTCCACTCCTTGAGTGTGTCACTTGTGGAGGTGGTTGGGCGGTGGTGCCTCAACGTGGTCTGAAGCTGTCCTCTGGGTGGCCTGGCTCTGGGGCAAGGTCAGCCACTGCCTGTGTTCTACCCGGGGCCACCTGGCATAAGCTACAAAGTTATCTGCCGATGGCTGCTTCTTGTGCTGGGCTTGGAGGTGCCCAGGAAAAGCCAAGTTGTGAACCAAGGCTGGCTGCTTCTAGTGCCAGGCCTGGGGCCACTTAACGAGAGGTAATGGGCTTGCTGAGATCAGATGCTGCTTGTTTGAGAGATTTTAGGAAAATCTGAAGCAGGATCCAAGACAGGCCAATCCTATGGTAAAGCCATTGGAAACAGCTTGGGTGGGCCCGAAAGTTGGGTGGGGCGGGGCCTCAGGGAATCACCAGGGCGGGGCAGCCAGTGTGAGCCAGGTTGCTGGAGTCCCAGATATGGCTCCCCTTTGCCAGCCTCGTGGGGGAAGGGCTCACCAAAGGAACAACTACCTCCACCAGCATGTCTGTCCAGGAGAAAGCTGCCCCTCCAGCTCTCACTCCAATGCCAAACAAATCTCTTTTTTCCCGTATCTCTCTGGTGCCTTTCAAGCTGCCTCCTTAACAATGGAGCCCAGAAGGAGCCAGTCTGAGTTAAGTTCGTGTGTGGGCCCTTTAAGAGGAGCTGCCTGGGGCTTCAGCAGCCTTAGCCTCCCTCAGCCTCAGTTATCACTGTTTTTTACAGCCAGAAGTTACAGAGACTTCTCTTCCTGGTACTGGAACCCTGAGGTGGGCGCCTGGTGTGGGACACGGACCCCTCAGTCCTCATGGAGGACCTTCACAGCCAATGCAGCCTCCTGATTTTTATCTTCCACATGTGGGTGTGGGATCAGCCTGGCCGTGCCTCCGCCCCTCCTACCAGTCTCGATGTGGCTTCTTTAATTTAGTAGTTATAGGACTTCCATTCAGCTTGATTTCAGGCTATTCAGAATGATGGTTGTTCTGTAGTTCAGTTGTAATTTGGATGTGGTTGTGGGCAGAGGCGAGTACCGTGGTTACCTACGCCGCCATCTCAACTGGAAGTCTAGAGAGATTAATTTTGAAAGGACTACTAGGTTCTAAGTGGAGATGTTGAGTTTGATATATGAGTCTGAATTTCAAGAAGCGTCTAATTTTGGGCATTATCAACATTAAGGTGGGGCTTAAAGCTGTGAGACTGGATGGAATTAATACTGGAGTGACTATAGATAGAGAAAAGATCCCAGAACATAGCCCTAGGGCATCACAACATGAAGGGTGGGTTGAGGAGGAGGATTCAGTGAGAGAGATTGAGCATGAGCAGCCAGTGAGATAGAAGGAAAACCAGGAGAGTGGGCTGTTCTGGAAACTTAGGTTGGTCAGATACTGCTGATGGGTTAGTGGGGCGTTTGATGTAATAGCCAAATGTCCAAGTTTATCTGGTGTTAAAGCTTCCCTCAGCTCAGGCCTGGAAATTTGTATTAAGATTGGCCTCTTACTCCAGGTAGTCAGTCTTCTTGGGCAGGATTGGAAAGGGCTTCAGACTGGTGTTCCACTTGGCCTATTCTAGTTCACAAGAGAATGGGAACAGCTCAGCCTGTCTCTCTGCCTCACTGTTTTAGGCTGTGAGCCCAGCTCCCACTTTCAGATTCCTCAGTACACGTCAGATACCAGATGTCCCCTTTGGCCCCTCAGTTCTAGGTAACACTCATCATATTCTGATTGGTCTCCTTGAAACCCCTCTTACTAGGTATATTAATATCCTAGGGCTGCTGTAAGAGATGACCACAAGCTGGGTGGCTTAAAACAACAGAAATTTACCCCTTCTCAGTTCTGAAGGCCAGAAGTATGAAATCAAGTATCTGCAGGGCCATGTTCCCTCCAGAGGCTGTATGGGGTGATTTTTCCTGCCTCTTCCAGCTTCTGGTGGTTCTAGGCATTCCTTGGCTTGTGACCACATCACTCCAGTCTCTGCCACCACCTTCACATGACTTTTCCTCTGTGTCTGTGTCTTCTCCTGTTTTATCTTTTATAAGAGCACGTGCCATTGGATTTAGGGACCATCCTAATCCAGGATGATTTCCTCTCAAGATACTTCACTTAATTACATTTGCAAAGACCGTTTTTCCAAATATAAGGTCATGTCCATAGGTACTTGGGGCCAGGACGGGTACATATCTTGTTGGGGGCCACCATTTAACCCACTATACTCGGTGAGGGGCCAACACCCTCCACTCCTGCTTGGAAATATGTGTATGGGGTAGGATTCCCAGCACAATGACACCTCCCTCAGAAATAATCCTCTCTAATTTCTCCCCTTTGGTGAAATTCTATTTTTTTTTTTTGTTAATTTTCACCTGAGGATATTTTCCCATTGATTATTAGAGAGAGTGGAAGGGAGAGTGGGGAGGGGGGAGAAAGATTGATATGAGAGAGACATATTAATTTGTTGCCTCCCACATGATCTCAACCTTCACTGGGGATGGAACCTGCAACCCAGGTACGTGCCCTTGACAGGGAATCAAACCCGCGACCCTTCAGTCTGCAGGGCAATGCTCTAAGTGCTAAGCCAAATTGGCCAGGCCCCTTTGGTGAAAGTCTTAATTTCAGCTTAAAGCCTGGAGACAGGTGCAAGTTGATAACCAATGCTGAACCATGGCCTTTCCAAGTCCCACATAGGGGCTTGCACCTCTCTTTAGAATGAGAGTATGTCACCTCTTAGACCAAAATGTCCATTTTAACATTATATTACACTAGATAAAGTGCTTGGTATTCTGCTTAAAGCGTGGCCTCAGAACTGCTGCGCAGACTACACTCCTTGTCCTGCAGGGTAAGAGAATTCTACACAAGTCTCGTGTGAAGCCTGTGCTGCCTTTGTCTTCCAGATCTTGACTTGTTGGATGAGCAAGCCCCCCTGGAAGAGTCAGCTGTGTGAGATGGTGCAGCCCAGCGGTGGCCCAGCTGGGGACCAGGACATGCAGGGTGAAGAGTCTTCTCTGGGGAAGCCAGCCATGCTCCACCTGCCTTCGGAGCAGGGTGCTCCTGAGACCTTCCAGCGCTGTCTGGAGGAGAATCAAGAGCTCCGAGGTGAGGACAGTGGGTGTGTGGAGTAAAAACTCAGGGACCCAGCCCTGCTGGGGGAAGGCTTGTTCTACTCACCCGTGCCTCTGCATTTACTGGGTCTGGGGCTACGTCTGAGAGCCAGCTAGTGATTCAAGCTCAGTCACCCTCCTTGGTTTCAGATGGGGTTCCCCGGAAGTATATTGTGAGATGGAGATTATTGTGTAGGAAGTTTCTTTGGAGTGATCTGAGGGCTGACACTGGGGAAGGGAAGGGAAGGACAGGGAAGAAGCAGGGGGTGGGGCAGAGAGAGAAGCTGGGCTGCAGTGCAGGCTGGCCCTACAGGGAACTGGAATGACACCTTCTGAGTTGTCCCAAGCTGGATTAACATGGCCAGGCCTTTATATTTCCATACCGATAAGTCATTAAAGACTAGCTATCCTGGGAAGGACCATGGCATGGGTCTCCTGGGAAAGGGCATGGCCTACTCTGGGAAGGGCCTGTGGAATGCTTTGGGAAAGAGAGAAGTCACAGGCTCCAGGCGGCTCTGTGAAGAGCCCTCAGCTGAAGGCTGTCTTTCAGCAGCCCCCTCCCCGCAAGTGGCTAGGGTTCAAGTTTTTTCCTGGCCATCCTATCCCTGTCTCCATCACAGCCCCTACTTATTCACCCTCCACATCTTCACCTGTATTAGGGGCAGCTTTTCCAGGTCCCAGTGGCTGTTGTACTGTGCTCCTCAGGCAACATGGCTGTCCTTGGGTGCAGTACATCCCACCCTCCCCTGTGTGACAGTGCCCCACTCCTTGTGATCATGCCTCCGGTCTCCAAATCTGGTCCACTGCTCCTTTGGTACTTATGAGTAGCTCCAGGTACCCGGGTGGCATCTCTAGCTTCTAATTCAATGAGACTCTTGTGTTTCTGCTGTGGGGACCTTCTAGACTGTGAGCCCAGAGCTGCAGAGAGGGGCAACACAGACTTCCCAGGTGGGCCATGGGGAGTGGCCCTTTTTGCTTCATCCCTTGGCTTATGTTGGGAACTTAGGGCTTATAAGGTCACAGCTCCTGTGTACACCATATCCTGCAGGATGGTGCCTCATCCTTGCAGAAATTGCCCCCAAGCCAGTGCCTCAGTTGTTTTCGATCAGCCATCCACTATCCTAGTGGACTGGTGGGTTGGCATATAGGGAGTGGCCCTATAACTGTAGAAGCCACAGTTATAGGGCCACTCCCCCACCTATTTTGCTGGATCGTGTGTCCCCTGGTATGATGGGATGTTATGTGGGGCCCTGTGCTGACAAGTCACATGCCCTGTAAGCCTCAGTGAGTGGTCCTGGCTGAGGCCCCGCAGTCAGGGACCAAATCTGTGTCTGGAATATGTGTCTCTTCTTCCTGTCAGGTTGAATTGCCTTCCTTTCCAGGATGGAAGGGGTCCAGCACAGTCATTTTGCCCCCACAGGGGCTGTTTGGTCTTCTGGAGGCCTGGCCTGCTTTAGAGACAGCCCTGCTTCGAGCACAGAGAGTCAATATGACTTGCCTGCCTTTAGGGGAGATTCTTCCACCTCAGCGCTCAGACACCTAGGGGCAGTCCTGGGCACTGCAGGGTATTGAGTAGCATCTCTGGCTTCTACCCACTAGTTGCCAATAGCATCCCTCCAGTTATGACCACCAACAGTGTCCCCAGAGATTGTCAACTGTCTTACTGTGTTGGAGCCATATGGAGCTGGCAGCCAGGTTGGGGGTGGGGAGACAGTTCATCCTCCACAGCTATGTGTGTGGCCTCTGCTTGTCCCCAGGAGAGCACTGTGGCTAGGAGGACTCTGGGATGAAACTGTGGCAGACCATCAACACAGGGAACATGGCAGCCCCTGCTCCCCTACAGGGAGCTCAGGCTCCAGTGGCAGGTGGAGGCCTCATGGCTGCATGGCTTCCATCTCTGCTGCCTGACCCACACTTGTTGAAGTGGGTTGACCACACGTTTCTGCTGAATGGGTGCTGTGTGTCAGGCCCTGGGCCGAACACCTGGGGTCCTGAAGGTGTCTCTCCCCCTTGATGCTCACAATTGTGTCTATGGAGGATGGGGCAGGAGGGAAGACAGATTTTTTTTTTCTTTTTTATCATCACTTGAGGACATTCTTGTATTTGTTTTCAGATAGAGTGGGAGGGCAGAGGGAGGAAGAGAGAGAGAGAAACATTGATGTGAGAGAGACACATTGAGTGGTCACCACCCACATGACCCCAACCAGGGCCGGGACAAACTGCAACCGAGGTACATGCCCTTAGTGGGAACTGAACCCGGGACTCTCCAGTCTGCAGGCTGATGCTCTAACTGTTGAGCCAAAATGGCCAGGGCGGGAAGACATAGATTTTGATGGGAATGCTTTGGGGGAAACTTTATGGAAGAAGTTGCATGTACCTAGTGTAGGAGCCCATTTATTTGACATGTCCAGGAGAGGTGAGCCCAGAGAGAGAAACCGATGAGTGGTTGCCAGGGGTTGGGGGCAGTGGGGAAGTGACTGCCAGTGGGTATGGGGTTTTTTTGTGGGTGATGGAAATATTCTGAAACTAGACAGAGGTGATGGGTGCACAGCTTTGTGAAGACATTAAAACCACTGAATGACTGTATAGTTGATGCTTGAACAACACAGGAGCTAGGGGTGCTGACCCCCGTACAGCTGAAAATCTATGTATAACTTGACTCACAAAAAACTGAACTATAGTCCACCTTCAGTATCCATGGGGGATTGGGTCCAGGACTCTTTCCCACCCTCATGCTAAAATCTACAGATGCTCAATTTCCTTATATAAAAAGGCAGAGAATAATGCATGCAGTAGGCCCTCTGCATCCACTGATTCCTAGCCACCAATAAAAAACACTGGTTCAATTCGAGATTGCTTGAATCTGTGGATGCGAAACCCAGGGATCCTGAGAGCCTACTGTATATTTATTGAAAAAAAACCCACATATAAGCAGACCCCAGCCATTCAAACCCATGTTGGTCAACGGTCAGCTGTACATTACAGTAGTTAAAACAATGAATTTGATGTTCTGTGAATTTTACCTCAAAGAAAAAAAAGAAGTTGTACATGAGCTGAACCTCAGGTTGGGGCTGGGCAGGATTGCATCAGGTGGAGGTTAGTGGGGGAGCAGTGTGCCCTTGGGCAGGAGTCACATGGGGACAGTAGAGTGAAGAAGGTAGCTTTGGAGCCAGGCTCAGAAGCTACTGAAGTTCCAGTGAAAGAATGTCCCATCAGCAGGAACTAGTTAGGTAGTCAAGGGTTTTGACCAGAGTGTGACATGAAGCTACTGCCTGTCCCCATCTTATACAGCTCTGTAGTTGCTAGAACTTTTGCACATCACTGATCAGTTTTGTCACCCCTGACAGTCTTCTGTTATCTGGGGTGTCCCCTGGGTGTTTGGCTCTCCTTTCCATGGCCTCTGCTGATTGTCTGGCATTTGAAAATGCTCATCCTTCAGCCTGGCGAGAGCAGGACTGGCTGTTTCTTGAATTTGTGTTGTGTACCGGGTACTTTGTCTGCTTTTTCATCTAACCCTCCTCATCCTGTGAGATGAGTACGATGGTCCCTGTTGAACATACAGATGAGGACGGTCTCAGAGAGGCAAGCAACTAGTCCACTTCAAGCCTTTTGGCCTTCTCAGGCTGCAGCTAGCAATATCACAGGGAAGTTTACCCTGGTGGCTGTCCCCTGAGTCTGCAGGTAGGTTAGGACCTCCTGATCCCAAAGATAGTGAATGACTGAGTTCTCTAGGGCAGGCATGCCTGTGACCCCACCAGAATACAGATGAGCTCCAGAGTCACTTACAAATAAAGTGACATTTGGTACACATTTCTAAGTGAAGCTGATATGTCCAGTATTTTGTTGGAGAAATTTAGGGGCATGTCATCAACATAATTGATTTTGAAAGTGTTTCATGAAATAAGTGTTTTGAAGCCATCTCTCTGTGTGAGAGGCAGCATAGTATTGTGGGGAGGGCACTGTGATAGGTCCAGGGAGGGGCTGGCAGGCTGACTGCCAGGGCTCACCTCTTCTTTGCTGTCTCCTCTGCTACCAGATGCCATCCGGCAGAGCAACCAGATGCTGAGGGATTGCTGTGAGGAGCTACAGCGTTTTCAAGGCAGCCAGAGGGAGGAGAAGGAGTTCCTCATGCAGAAATTCCAGGATGCCAGGAAACTGGTAGAGAGGCTGAATCTGGAGAAGCTTGACCTGAAGAGGCAGAGGGAGCAGGCCCTGCAGGAGGTGGAACATCTAAAGAGATGCCAACAGGTAGTCAAGGGGGCTGGGCAGACTCTTGCCCAGCAGTGGGTGAGCTACAGGCTCTGGCCACCTGTGCTACCAGCCACATGTGTTCTGAAAATCCACAGGGACATTAGTGTTTCCAGAGGGGTCCCCAAGAGCACTCAGGAGTGGCAGCTACTATGGAAGAGTTACTGCCCAGGGGTCAGGGATGGGGAGGACTGAGTCTGAACCCTGGGCTGGAGCAGCCTGAGGTCACGGGGGAGCTGGGTCTGGACAGTTTGATGAGGGAGATCAGGCAATAGGGAGTTTGGACAACGCTTGAATTTTGTCGCTGGTGGAGGTCTTCTGGAAACAGTGCCAATCCATTTTACCTTCTAGTGGCCCCGGGCCTGTGGAATGGAACATGTACTTTTGTTGCTGTCTTTGTGTGTGGCCTCCCTCAGCATCTAGTCTCAGAGAGGCTGAGAGATTCCTGTGGGGCTCAGTCCCCATGGCCTGGTCAGCAGCCTTAAGAGACTTGAGGCCCCTCTGTGCTCAAGTGTTCCTGAGTCTCATCATGCCCCATCTGCAGAGATGAGGGAGGGGCTTCGGAATATGCACTCATGGGACTCAATCCCTTCCCACTGCCTCAGTTGCCTTGCTGAGGTTGGGAAACTTCTGGAGGTGAGAGGTGAGATGAGTAGAGGTGCCAAGGGAAGGAAAGAAGCCCTCAAGGTGACACGTCTTAGCACTTGGAAGCTGCCCCAGGGTTTGGGACCACCACAGGTGGGCAGCTGATGAGAAAGCATTGCTGACAGAAAGTGGCTTTTTTCATGTAGCAGATGGCTGAGGACAAGGCCTCGGTGAAAGCTCAGGTGACATCTTTGCTGGGGGAGCTCCAGGAGAGCCAGAGTCGTTTGGAGGCTGCCACCAAGGATCGGCAGGCTTTGGAAGGCAGGTGAGTGGGGAGGAAAAGCCCACCTTGGAGGTCTCTGTCAGGCTACCTGAGAAGAATAAGATAGTTTAGGAACCTCTAGGGGTTCCTCTGTGAGAAGACAGACTAGAGAACTTAAGGAGTGAGCACATGGGGTGTTGAGACAGGTGCTTAGCTGAGCTGTGAACCAGGCATCTGGGACCTGGGTCCCAGCAGCACTTCTGAGTTCTCTGACCTTCAGCTGGAGTTTGAATTATTTCCTTAGGGGGCATTTTCAGGGGGTAAGAGCACACCCATGATCCACAGAGAGTCTCTGGAAACACTCCCAGTGCCCTCACGACTGAGATTTATTACAGAGAAAGGGCACACACCAGGACCCGCAAGGACAGAGGCCACGGGTCAGGGGTGGAGAATCCCAGGCTTTAGGCTCCCTCCCACACTCCCCCCATGAGAGGCCTGTTGAGCAGTCTGCCTTCTTTAGCAGCAAAAAATGCATCACTGCAGACCCAGGGAACCCACTTGAGACCCAGCGCCCCGAGTTTTATTGGGGGATGGTTATGTGAACCCCCTGTGCCAGGCACATACCAAATTTCCCAGCTCCCAGAGGAAAGCAGGTGCTCCGCATAAACCACTCTATTGTGCAAAGGGTGCAGGGGCCACCGTTATCAGTAGGGAAAGTGTCATGTCGGCCTAAGGGGCTTGCACCAGCCTACTGTCCAAGTGCCACCTGAGGGCCAACCTTGCAAGTAGCCCTTCCGAAGCTGGTTGCCTCAGGCCTGCCAGTTGCTCTTTTCTGCAAAGAAAGGTTCTCATAAGTGCGATTATTTAGTCAAGGGGCACGGATGTTTCTGTGGTTCCCATGCTACCCAGCTGCTGCCCTCCAGAAGGATGTCCTGCTGACGGGGTGACCCTCGGTCTCCCAGTGCAGTTGGTGATCAGGGTGCATTGGGTGGTGTCAGGGACACCCTTCTGAAAGAGGCTAGAGGAGCATCAGGAGTTTTCCCTGCCCGTCATCAGAGCGATATGGAAGACAATGTGAACACACTTCCATCTAGAAATCTGACTGCTATTGGAAGGAAGGCTGAACCTCGTTATCTCTGGCTCATTGCATTCTGGTGTTTTCTCCTGTACCTCCAGGTACATGTGTTGTTTTTAGGGCAGCTTGGTGTCTTTCTCACTTATCTTTTTTCTGTGCACATAAAAGAAGTTGCTGGAGGGTTGATGCTATCATGGCAGTTTTGCAGCTGACTTGGGTCAGTTAACCACCCTGCAAGGGCGTTTACTCTGGCTATTGCAGCCTCTTTTCCTGTCCCTCCCCCATGTGGTTGAGTGTATAAATGTCAAGCTGGACTGCTCAGGGCACGAAGCCCTGCTTGCATCTCATAATTTGGTGTGACCGTTTAAACAGATTCAAACTTCATACCCATGGCTGCCCTCTGAGCCCCTGACCTGTCACATTGGAATAGCCCTTCCCCTATTTCCAGGGCCCCTGGCAGGCAGCATTTCCATCTGGTGATGATGATAACAGCACTGAACTTTATCCAATCACAGATGGAAATGTGTGTTCAATATATTTAGATGGGTGTGGAAACATAGACCAGTGAAAACCCCCAGTGACCTCCCCCCACCCAGAAACACTTACCGTTGCCCTCAGAATGGGGACTATGGAAGGCCTCAGGACAGCAGGATGACTTGGCTGGGACCTGGGACTGGAGATTTAGGGAGATATGCGTGGAGATTGGGGGCCTTGGGGTGATACAGGGCCTGGATCAGAAGACGGGGCTGTGGGGCATCTAGGGGAGAAGAGACGAGCTGTTACAGCTGGAGTATAGAGGGAAAGAGGAATTCTCTACTGAGGCTATTGCTGTCTCCCAGGCAGGCAGGCAGGCAGGTGGCTGTCCTTACAGGTGTGGATGTTTGGATCTCCAAATGAGCCTTTGAGGTGGGCAGGTCACCTCCTTGTCACTTCTAGAACAGTGACTAGGAGGGAAAGAGTTGCCTGAGCACACCGACCCTGCTCCCCCTTCAGCTGCCCCACTCCATTTCTTACCTTACCCACCCCTTCTAAAAGGCTTATCTTTGCTGGCTACCTCCACTTCCATTCTTCTCAATCTCTCCTGACCCCTCCACTGAGACTGCTCTGGCTAGGGCCCCCAGCACCCACCTGTTGGAACCTGACGGGTGCTTCCTGGGAACTCATCTCCCCTAGCCCTAGCGGTGTCCTCTTTTGGGATCACCTCCTTTATCTTTTTTTTTTTTTAATCTTCACCCGAGGACATATTTTTCCATTGTTTGTTCAGATAGAGTGGGAGGGAGAGAGAGGAAGAGAGAAAGAGAGAAACATCGACGTGAAAGGGACACATCGAGTGGCTGCCACCCACATGATCAACCAGGGCCGGGGACAAACTACAACCGAGGTACGTGCCCTTAGCGGGAACCAAAGCCGGGTCTCTCTGGACTGAAGGCCGATGCTCTAACCGCTGAGCCAAACTGGCCAGGGCTCACCTCCTTTATCTTTGAAGGGGTTTCCATAATGGATGTCACCAGCCTGAACCTGAGCCCCAGGTCTTTTTGCCACCTGCACTCGGTTGCTGGTCGGGCCCCTGCATTGACACAGGCATGTTGCTGCTAACCTGTGCCCTGTAGTTGTCCCTGTCTCCAGTGACAGTGCCTCCCCCTTTCTCACGCTGTTGGCTCTGCATTGACAGGATGTTCTGAACCACGATGCCTCCCCTCCCAGTGCCTATCCTCTCCCCTCAGACTGCACAGCTTCTAGTGCTTTCTGGCTCCCACCTTCCTTTTGCTGGCAGTCCTTCTCAGCACAGCAGGGATCCTGTGAGCACCCTTGCTCCTGCTGGGGCCCTATTGTAATCTCCCCGTTCCCCCACACCAGGGTCCGGGCAGCCAGTGAGCAGGCCCGGCAGCTGGAGAGTGAGCGGGAGGCGCTGCAGCAGCAGCACAGCGTGCAGGTGGACCAGTTGCGCATGCAGAACCAGAGCATGGAGGCTGCCCTGCGCATGGAGCGCCAGGCTGCCTCAGAGGAGAAGTGAGTGGGTGCCCGACATGGGAGGGGTGGACACCAGAGGGCTGTTGGTGGCTTTCTACCTTTGTGGGAGCCCTTCTAGGGACTGCCTGTGGCTTAGGGCTGGATTCAGTCCCTTACCTGATCACATCAAGATGATTCATCTTTGAAATGATAACATTCTCCATTCTCCAGTCCACGTTCAGACTCCACCGTTTGGCCCACCTGTTAACAGCATCTGGTCCAGGATCCTTCATTCCTTTTGTTGGCATGCCTTTGAATAGTCCTGCCTTTCTATGTTTTACATGAAGTTAACTTTTAAAGAATGCAGGAGAGTTCCATTTTATTATAAACATTTTTTTTCATACTTCAAAATATGTTAGTTTTAAGGAAAATGATATTAACTGTTTAGCTAAGCATGCCTTGGAGCTGATGGCCTTTAAAGCACAAATGCACTCTGGGACCCCTATTTGGGTTTGTGGGAAGGAAGAAAGAGGGTGGAGTTGGAAGCAGGAAAAGCTGTGGCTAGTCCAGGACAAGGTGGATTCTCCAGCGAAAGCTCCTCTTTCTTAGGCGGAAGCTGGCGCAGCTGCAGGTAGCCTATCACCAGCTCTTCCAAGATTATGACAACCATATCAAGAGCAGCATGGTGAGCAGTGAGCGAAACCGAGTGAGTATGGCAGAGATATCCCTGGGACTGCCTAGGACTGAGCTGGCCCTGGTTCCTCTCCCATGGGGTTTGCTCTCCCAAATTTGGGGATATTGGCTTTTGGGAGGGATACTCGACTTGTCCTAGAGTTTTGTCAAGGCTGCAGTGTGGTGGCTCAGGGCAGGCTACAGGGAGATGGGGACACTTGGGCTGTGCTGCTTGCTGCCTGTGGTGGACTGGGCTGGGTCCTCTGGCTAGCCATTACCAGTTTGGCTCCTGGCTTAGATTTCCCTGAGAATGTTTCCATCCCACTGTTAAAGTCGGCTGGGAGCCCTTTTCTAGTTTGTCCTTATTACACCTGTATTGGGTTCAGTTTCTAGTGATCACATTTTAAGAAGGAGCTCGTCAAACATGAAAGCACACAGAAGAGACCTATAAGGGTAAAGCCTGAAACTGGCTACACAGGAAGAGTAAATTACAAAACTGTGGCCTTTTAATCTTCAGAGGGAAGGCTGGGTAGTGTGTGCGTGTATCTGTGTTGGTGTCTGTGTGAATGCATCTGTGCATGTGTCTATTTTTATGTGTGTCTGTGTGTGTGCGTTTGCATGCCCATGTATTTGTACTATGAGTGCATTTGTGTATGTGTTTCTGTGTCTGAGTGCGTGTGCCTGTGTGTGAGTACATGTGTAAGTGTATGTGTGTGTATATCTGTATGTGGGGTGTCTGTGAGGGATCAGCAGACCTTTGACCAAGTGGCAGGGTGGAAAGACTGATGGGTTTCTACTTAGCGGGCATGTGGTAGAGTGTTAGTTTGGCAGACCAGCTCAGCGTGGAGCAGGCAGCCTCAGGAGGGAGTAGGGAGTATGGCCCCTGTCCTTTGAAGGGTTGGAGGAGAGCTGTATAGCTGGGGATTCTGGGAAGGGAATGTTGGCTCAGGTGGGAGGTTGTGCCAGATGACATCAGAGGTCCTCTGTAGCCTCCACCTTTCCTGTGCCCTGCATACACTGACATCTTGTGGTTGGCAGGCCAGCTGGGTCCGATCTTTTCTCCTCTTGTTTCTTCTCGCCTGAAGTAGCAGCCAGCCTGGGGGTGGCATGACCTCAGCCCTGGGCCAGCTTGGCTTTGTCAGCTTCCCCTCGCTCATCCCTAGGGAATGCAGCTGGAAGATCTTAAGCAGCAGCTCCAACAGGCTGAGGAGGCCCTGGTGGCTAAACAGGAAGTGATTGACAAGCTGAAAGAAGAGGCTGAGCAGCACAAGATTGTGATGGAGACTGTACCGGTGCTGAAGGCCCAGGTCAGGGCTCTCTGTGGTCTACATGTGGGTGAGCAGACCAGGCCCACTGGTGCTAGCACCTGGCATGTCTCTGGTGTCATTTTGCAGTGACTTCTTGGAAGCTCTTAAGCCCCTTGCACTGTTCCTTGACCTCTCAGTGCATTTGGGGTGATTCTGTGCCATGGGCTGTGGGAGGGTGGGAATGGGCTCTGCCTTACCCTCTGGTGCCCCACATGGAGTGTCCAATGAGTGGTTGACAGCTGTTGGGCACATTCTCCTCTCTTGGCTTTGCCAGGCGGATATCTATGAGGCAGATTTCCAGGCTGAGAGGCAGGCCCGGGAGAAGCTGGCGGAGAAGAAGGAGCTCCTGCAAGAGCAGCTGGAGCAGCTGCAGCGGGAGTATAGCAGGTTAAAGGCCAGCTGTCAGGAGTCAGCCAGGTAGGCCTTGGAGCATGTGCCCCACGCAGAGGGGGATGGGTGCTGTGGGGGCTCCGGTAGTAAGCGCAAGAGACTCAGTGCTCCTGGCTTGTTGGTACAGTGAGCTGGCCCTCTGTCTCCCTTTGCCACCCCTGTTCTTCCATCAGCTTTGTATGCACTTGGAGCTTGGCTTGCACGTACTGACTGGATGGTTTCTCTTAAAGGATTGAAGATATGAGGAAGCGGCATGTAGAGGTTTCCCAGCCCCCCTTGGCCCCTGCCCCAGGTGAGTTAGCCGCAGGAGGAGGGTGGGGGAGGGCAGAGTGCTGACAGCATGGGGAGCCTGGGCCGTGGGAGCTTGAATTGGCCACACCTCCTCATCACCCCAGGGTGGGGGATGCTAAAGGGAGGGTGCTAGTGGTAGTGACCCTGGTAGTTGGATCTGATGGTCCCATCAAGTCTTAGTACTTTCTTGTCCCCTCCCCTCCCTGCAGTTCGTGCTGTAACTGGTGCCTATTCTTTTTCTGCAGCCCACCAGTCATTTCACCCTGTCTTGTCCAGCCAGAGGAGAAGCCCCCCAGAAGAGCCACCTGACTTCTGTTGCCCCAAGTGCCAGTATCAAGCACCTGATATGGACACCCTGCAGATACATGTCATGGAGTGCATTCAGTAGGGCTGCCTGCCAGTGACCAGCCCAGGACAGTGCAGTCTGTGCTTTCCTCTCCTGCCTGCCTAGTCCTGAATTACAGGCTAGGTGACGAAGAGCAGGCCACTTCTTTGAGCCCCAAGAGCTAGCTGCAGAGACTTAAGCTTTAGCTTCCTCGCCTGCTGGTTTGCCTCTTTTAGGGTATATGGAGTCCCAGCTAGGCCTGATGCTCTGCTCTTTTTGTTCGTTTTGTCTGCTTGAACCACTTGCCTCTTGGGCTCCCTCTTCCACCTCCATGGGGAAGTCAAGAATCAAGGCCAGGGCTCTCAGAAAGAAATGCTTTCCCAGCCCGAGATGGGAGGGGGCTCTTCTGGCCCATCTCTAGCACACTGTGGTGTTGGTGCGCTCATGGGTCGTATGCTATTCCACTGGAGGCTGCACCATGGCATTTGCATTGTTGCTAGTCTTCTTATTGTCATAAATAACGCCACAGTGAAAATCCATGTTCATCGATCATGTGTCTTTGGGTCAGATTCTTAGAAGTGGTCACACCGAGCATCAGCAAATGGGATAGGTGGTGCAGGTGCCCTCCCAGTGTGGTTTCCTGTTCTCCTCTGCTACCCCATAGCATTGCCCCATTGAGGGGTGTTAACCTGTGGGCTTTTGCCTTCCACTAGGCATGTAGTTCTCTATTAAAAGTGAGCTTGAGCACCTTTTAGAGATTCAGGGGTCCTTTTCCATTCTGGTGTGAATGGCTTATTTATATTTTTTGCCTAATTTTCTCTTGGGCCATTAGTCTTTTGTTCCTCGGTCTGTAGGAGCTCTTTGGTCAATAGTGGGATCAGTGCCTCTGTGTGGTGGAAGTTGCAGTGATCTACTGTGACTTTGTGCCAGAGTGTTTTGGACTTCAAGTTTGTTATCTTTGTGTAGTCACATTTACACACCTTTCCTTCACTGCTTTGGGTTTGGAGTTGTAGCCACCTCATGGTCTGACAGCTGGGATGCTTCCCACAACACCAAAGCATGCTCTTGTCCTCCTGAGACAGTTACCACCCAGGGTGAGTGGTGGTGGCCACATTTCATCATATTCCAGAAGTCCGTGGTGCTGTTCCTTGCACCAGCCCCAAATGCCCTGGCTTTGCCAATGGAAATCACTTGGCAGTGATTGGCAGATTATGAACATCAGAGGATTCTTGCTTGTTATTTTGCAGGATTCTGAATATTTCCTAGGATGTCAAAGCCATGGGCATTAACCCTGCAATGTTGTAAAAAAAAAAAAAAAGTGCTTTGGAAGTGGAGGAAGAATACATATAATTTACTCTTTGGTACCCTGGCCGTTGATCTTGCCTTCCTCCAAGCTCCCCTGGGTAGGAATGGGATGTTGCAAGTCCATCCCTGGGCTTTCTCACAGGGTTTTCTGCTACTTGACAGTGAGAGGTCTGACTGGAAGTGGGATCTAAGTTTAGTGTTGTAAAATGGCCAGCAGCCCATTCTGAAAACAAGCCTGGACAGGGGAGTTTCTTGGCATCTCCAGGAGTTGGAGTGACTTTTATTTCCTGAAGCCCAATGTCTAAATGCAGATTGTACTTGAGGAAAAAATTAAAGGCACAGTTAGATACTGTATTTCAATCCTAATTCTGCAGTTTTTCTCAAGAGCACTTTTAGTTTTTTGGAGATGTATGTTTCCCATGGCTACTGTAACAAATGACCACAAACATGGTGGTTTAAAACACCAGGAATTTGCCCTGGCCAGGTGGCTCAGTTGGTTGGAGCATCATCCTGTGCACCAAAAAGTTATGGGTTTGATTCCTGGTCAGGGCACATACCTGGGTTGTGGGTTCGATCCCTGGTCAAGGCGTGTATGGGAGGCAACCGATTGATGTTTCTCTCCCTTCCTGTCTCTCTAAAAATCAATAAAAACATCTTTGGGCAAGAATGAAAAAAAAAACCAACCCAACACATACCTGGAATTTAATCTCTCACAGTTTTGGAGGCCAGAAGTCTGAAATCCAGCTGTGGGTAGGGTTAGTTCCTTCTGAAGAATCAGTTTTAGGCTTTTCTCCCAGCTTCTGGTGGCAGCCCTTGGTGTTCCTTGGCTGGTAGACATGTCACTCAACTCGGCCTCCGTGTTTGCATGGCCTCTTCTCTGACTGTGTCTTCTGTCTCTTAAAAGGACACAAGTAATTGGATTTAGGACCCACCTATGCCATCCAGGAGGATCTCATCTCAAGATGCTTACCTTCATTACACAAAGACCCTTTTTCCAAATAAGGTCACATTCACAAGTTCTGGGAGTCAGGATATGTGCGTATCTTTTGAGGACACCATTCAAATTCAGTATGGGGGCATCTGTAGTTCACAGATTAGGACAAGTGCAGTCACACACAGGTGTCTCCAGGACCTGCAGCTACGTGAGGGCATGTTCCCCAGGGTGAGGGTGGCCACTGGGCTGCAGAGGTACATGTTGCTCTATGGCGAGGAAAGCTGGAGTTTGGTGCAGGGCAGGCCCTTGCAGGCATGGGACTATTGTTCCTTAGGACACCTCATCTCCAGCTGGTCATGACTGCTGGAGCCAGCAGATGTAGGTGGGAGAAGGGGTAGGCTGCAGGACGGTGGAGCTGTTAGACCACCTATGCCCTGGGTGATGGCTACTAGCTGTCTAGGGATGGACTTTGTGCTTCTAACATGGTGAACAAAGGCACATAGGAGCCCTTCTCTGACCAGCTCCCTCTTCTGAAAGGGGGTTGAAAGAAAGAAGGTTAGATAGGAACAGTGAGAGGTGGGCATTCTCTTCCTGGGCAACTTTCCTCAGGCTCTGGTGGCACCCACGTGGGCCACACAGTGGCAGTTTGGAGCTTTACAAACGTTTTGCGTGGGCCCTGGACCACCTGAGTCAGGGTCTGGCCATGGCACTGGGCAGTGGTTGAGAACTGCAGCTCTTTTGAACCTTGTCTTCTACCTCTTTCCTTCCGTAGGGCCAACTCTATATTCCACATGAGATTTTAAACCAGGCTGTTTGCCCAGAAGAGAGGGATTCTATTTTCTTCCTTTCTGGCTTTACTTAGATTGGGCTTTTGGAACAAATAGGATTCTTACTGTGAGGGAAGTAGCCTGCCTGGCTGCCCTATTAGCTGTGGCCCCTTGATTCTCATGACTGTGGTTTTGGGAGGTAGAGATAGCTAGAAGCACATCCTGCCAGAATCTGTTGTTCCCCGTTGCTCACACACGCGGCCCCTGTTACCTGCTGCTCAATGCTCAAGAGAAATCCAGATGGCCACTAAAATAAGCACAATAAGAAAGCATTTCCCTTACACTAGTAACAAAAACAACACAAGACTCCCAACAAAACAAAAAATAATTTCAAAGCGCAACAAACGAAGACTTCTGGTGCCCTGCTGGCAAGGTGCAGGGGACAGGCCTGTGCGGAAAAGTAGGGCAGAACGGAACATCCTCAACCTGTTTAACTGTAAGAGACAGTCAGGTCCACACAGTGACTTTGGCATTGCAGAGGTAGTCACTGCACCATCATTTGTAGTCGTCAAAAGTCGTGGAGAAAGAGGCTACACTTTTAGACCACATGGGCCTGCGCAGCCTGCGTTGGACCATCTTGCAATATGGAATACACTCGAGCATGTTGGTGTGAAAAAGCCAGTAGACAAAATTATGTACAAGGTGTGACCTCAATAAAAAGTGAAAGCTGCAGATGCATACCCTGCTACCATTTGGGTGGGAAAATGGTATTGTTATTGTACTTTTTAAAAGAACAAGGCCTATTCTCTTAGGGATACAAACCAGTACTTATGTATGAAATTATATGCTGCTTTATTAAGTGAGCTGTGAGATCATTCACAATTTTTCTATATAAAAGTTTATATAACATTAGGAATATCTGCTCTTTGAATGCTTGGTAAAACTGCTTTGACCTAATGGATTTCATGTGGGTGGGGGTAAATTTTAAACCAATTCAATTTCCTTGAAATTCAATTTAGTTGTACTCAGGATTTTTGTTTCTTGAGTAAGTTATATTTTCCTAGCATAATGTTCAGTTAATCACTTTTCAAATTTACTGCAATGAATTTATCCTATCATGTAAAAATCTCTGCTATACCTGTATTACATACTTTTCACTCCTAACATTTCTATTCATAACGTCTAACTTTTAAAAATGCAATCTTTGCCCTGGCCAGTTTGGCCCAGCAGTTAGAGCGTCGGCCTGCGGTCCAGAGAGACCCGGGTTCGGTTCCCACTAAGGGCATGTACCTCAGTTGCAGTTTGTCCCTGGCCCTGGTTGGTCGTGCGGGTGGCAGCCACTTGATGTGTCCCTTTCACATCTATGTCTCTCTCTCTCTCTCTCTCTCTCTCTCTCTCTCTCTCTCTCTCTCTCTCTTCCTTTCTCTCCCTCCCACTCTATCTGAACACAAAAAATGGAAAAATGTCCTCGGGTGAGGATTAAAAAAAAAATGCAATCTTTCCAGATGTTTGCCTAGCTTTTTTTCTCTTTTCAAAGATGTCTTGGGAATCCTTTTAAAAATGTTCCTTAATTTCTATATTAATTTTCTTAATTCTCATTTTAAAATATTCTATCTAATTTCTCTGGGTTTACCTAGCTCTCTTTTTGTAATGCATAGACTTGGAGGCTTAGCTCATTTCTTTTTACTCTTTGTTTGTTTTTTACTTATTTACTCTAAGCCTTCAAAGCTTTAAATTCCACTCCCAGAACCACTTAGGCCACATTCAACAAGTTTTCATAATCCTCTCTATGGGATCAACTTCAAGAAGTGCCATCTTGTTCATCCTGGAAGGAGGTGGGTAAAAGTGTATATATACTCTGGTTAATGAGGAGTGTATGATAGTTTTTATTCAGGTAGGTAGGACTGGGAAGGAATAAGACAGGAGGATTGATAGCAAGGCAGGCTAGGGAAGTGGTATATAAATGGACTTTCAAGTCCATGAAGTGTGGAAATGAGCATTCCTTGTGAGTATTTATCAACATGTATCCACTGCAGAAGAGGCTTGCAATAACCAGTTGTCAAAGATGACCAGCTGGCTCTGTGGATGGCAGCTTATTTGTCATTCTGCTGCAGGCAGCAAGTTTTCTTCTATGGAATAGATGCTTTTTGGGTATATGGATCTGCCCTTCCCACCACCATGGTTTTGTTAGCAATACTATTCATGGACATATTAAAGTCTAATTCAACAACACAACCTCCCACACAAAAGTTCTAATGAAATGCATTTGAGACTTAGCTAAGCTATTGTGCTTGTACTATTAAACCAACAAGCAAAAGGAGAGTTGTGTTGGCTCGGATGATGAATCCTGATTATCAAGAATTTCTGCTACATAAGTCAGAGAAAAATGTTTGAGACCCACAGTTTTGGTCTGCTGGTACTGCTATAAACTGGAAAATTTAGAAGAATATGGCAGCCACGCCTTATGGATAGGACCAGGAAAGTCTCCGCCCATTAAGAATGAAGGCTTAGGTCACCTTACCTGATAAAGGATCATAATTAGCTGTACATGGATTGGATAACAGAAGAAAAATAAGAAATATTAATTATGGTGTATCATAAGTTTAAAACCTCATATTTTTTGTTCCCTCAACATCCCCCAAAATTGCACACAGGCAATTCACCAAGACAACCAGGTGTACCAGTGGGGTAAGGTTGGCCCCTGCCACAGGTTCCCATTCTAACTCACCCCTTACATCACCTTGAGCTTTTTGTTGTGTACTCAACCCTGACTCCCAATAAAGTTCCTTGCCTACCCCAGTCCTGACTTCCTCTCTATTCCCAACAGGCTTGGTTGAGGCCACACCCTTGCTGTTCTACCCCATGTAACCCCTTGGCATGCAGTGCAGTTCCTCTGACTCTCTGGAAACTGTGAGTATAATCAAAGTTTTATTTTCGTTTTCTTTTGTTTCCTGTGCCTTTCCTGTATCCCCTCTTGTGGCTGTACTTTAGCAACCATCAAATAAAAAACACCAAGCATACGGCTGTATGTGTAACTGCAGAAATGAGGACTGCAGTAATTCATGCCTACTTTACTTCATTGTTATTTGGCACATATTTTCATTTGTATTAGCTAATTTTCTCTATTTCCTACAAAGAACTTCCAGGATGCAGCAAAACAATGTTTATAAGACATTCCATAAATCTGTTCTGTTTTTTTTTTTTTAAACTGAGAATGCTGCTTTTATTAGAGTTCTTTTTAAAAAATTAATTTATTTTTGTTACAGGTATTTCTCCATTTCCCCCCAATGACACCCTCTTCCAGATCCTGCCCACCCCCAGCACTGTTGTCTATGTCCATTGGTTTTGCATATATGCATATAAGTTCTTTGGTTTATCTCTTCTCTCCCTCCAGCCGTCCTCCTCTGAGGCTTGTCAGTCTAAACCCTACTTCTATGTCTCTGGGTCTATTTTGTTTATCAGTTTATTTTGTTCATTATATTCCACAAATAAGTGAGATTATGTGATACTTGTCTTTCTCTGGCTTATTTTGCTTACCATAATACTCTCCAGTTTCCTCCATGTCATCTTATCCTTCCAAGTATAAGAGATCTTTTTTTCTTACACCTATTATGTATATGTACCACAGCTTTTTCTCTTTTTTAATTTAAATTTTTTTTTTCATTTATCTTTAGATAGAGTGCTAGGGAGATAGGGAGGAAGAGAGAGAGAGAAACATTGATGTGAGAGGGACACATCAACTGGTTGCCACCCGCACAACCCCAACCGGGGCCAGGGACGAACCACAACCAAGGTATAAGCCCTTAGTGGGAACCGAACCCCGGACTCTCTGGTCCATGGGCTGATACTCTAACCGCTGAGCCAAACTGGCCAGGGCTTACCACAGATTTTTATCCATTCATCTATTGATGGACACTTGGGCTGTTTCCAGATCTTAGCTATTGTAAATAGTGCTGCTACGAACATAGGGCTGCATATATTCTTTATGATTGGTGTTTTAGGCTTCTTAACATATATTCCTAAAAGTGGGATCACTGGGTAAAATGGCAGTTCCATTTTTAATTTTTTGAGGAAACACCATATTGTTTTTCATAGTGACTGCACCAGTCTGCATTCCCACCAGCAGTGTACTAGGGTTCTCTTTTTTCAACACCCTCCCAACATTTATTGTTTGATGATTTATTGATGGCCACCATTCTGGCAGGTATGAGGTGATACCTCATTGTTGTTTTACTTTGGATCTCTCTGATGATTAGTGATGTTGAGCATTTCTTCATATGTCTCTTGGCCATTTGAATGTCCTGTTTGGAGAGGTGTCTATTTAGTTCTGCTGCCCATTTTTTAATTGGGTTCTTTGTCTTCTTTTTGTGGAGTTGTATGGGCACTCTATATATATTGGAAATTAACCCCATATATGATATCATTGGCAATGATGCTCTCCCATACAGTGGGTAGCCTTTCTGTTTTGATGATTGTATCTTTTGCTGTGCAGAAAGCTTTTGAGTTTGATGTAGTCCCATGTGTTCATTTTCTCCTTTGTTTCCATTGCCTTAGGTGATGTATCAGTGAAAATTCTGCTGCGTGTGATGTCTGAAATTTTGTTGCCTACAGTTTCTTCTAGGATTTTTATGGATTCATGAGTCACATTTAAGTCTTTTATCCATTTTGAGTGTATGGTGTAAGTTGATGGTCTAGTTTCATATTTCTGCATGTAGCTGTCCAATTTTCCCAGCACCATTTATTAAAGAGGCTGTCTTTAGTCCACTGTATGCTCTTGCCACCTTTGTCAAATATTAATTGAGCATAATGTCTTGGGTCAATTTCAGGGTTCTCTGTTCTGTTCCAGTGGTCTCTATGCCTGTTCTTGTGCCAGTACCAGGCTGTTTTGATTACAGTAGCTTTGTAGTATAACCTGATATCTGGTATTGTGATCCCACCTACTTTGTCCTTCTTTTTCAAGATTGCTGTGGCTATTCGGGGTCTTTTTTGGTTCCATATGGGCTTTTGAAGTATTTGTTCTAGTTCTGTGATGTGTGTCATTGGTATTTTGATGGGGATTGCATTGAATCTATAGATTGCTTTGGGTAGTATGGACATTTTAATGATGTTAATTCTTCCAATCCATGAACAAGGTATGTGCTTCCACTTTTTTATATCTTCCTCTATTTCTTTTTTCAAGGTCCTGTGGTTTTCTGCAAATAGGTCCTTTATTTCTTTGGTTAAGTTTAATCCTAGGTATCTTAATTTTTTTTGCTGTGATGGTAAATGGGATTGTTTTTTCAGTTTCTCTTTCTGTGAGTTCATCATTTGTGTATAAGAATGCCATCGATTTCTTGACGTTAATTTTGTATCCTGCTACTTTGGCAAATTTATTTATTAAGTCTAGTAGTTTTTTTGATGGAGTCTTTAGGGTTTTCTATGTATAATATCTTGCCATCTGCAAATAATGACAGTTTCATTTCCTCCTTTCCAATTTGGATCCCTTTTATTTTTTCTTCCTGTCTGATTGCTGTGGCTATGACTTCCAGTACTATGTTAAATAAGAGTGGTGAAAGTGGGCATCCTTGTCTTGTTCCTGTTCTTAAGGGAAATGCTTTTAGTTTTTGCCCGTTGAATATGATGTTGGCGGTTGGCGGTGGGCAGGACCGGAGGGAGGGTGAGTGTGAGAGAGAGTGAGCTAGTGTGTGACTGTGAGTGGATGTGAAGGTGGATGACCAAACCCAAGCACTGCAGAAACGTGGAGCAGAAGGTTTCTGTGCTGTTGATGGGAGCAGCCAGCTACTGCTGTAAGAGGCTCCTCTGGGCACGTCTCCCTGCGCCGCGGGGAGATCTCACCATTTTGGAAGATCCCGTGTCTTCCCTGGGAGGAGGCATTGGGAGCGGCTAGAGCCCAGCAATCTGAGCCAACCAGCGCACCTGGCACCATTGGACCAGTGGACACTCTGTATCAACGCAGATGATGCACAGTAGTGGTGATCCCAAGGTGCCGGTCGTGGAAGCCGTGGACAGCTGGGAGCCCAGCACCATCCACCATAGTAGCACCCCAATCAGAGTCCAGATATACCCCAGCAACAGAGGCTGGGGAGTAGACATCCATCCCCAGGCAACAGAAGCACACACCAGCAGCTGAGACCCATCCCCCAAAACTACAGCAAAAGCTGAGCAGGAGTTGAGCCCCACTGGGCAGCAGCACTCCCCAGCTGCCAGAAGCGGGACCTGGGGATCCACAGAGGCCTGTGTGGTCCAGTAATCCACAACAGCAGTAGGAAGCAGGAGCCTACTGGACTCTAGATGCTCCCAATAATGGGTGTTATTTAGCTACCTACCCGTGGGAACTGCAAAGTGCGGGGGCAACAGAGAGTCCTGTGTGACCCAGCTGCGCACAAGATAGGCGTAGAGGATGTGAAAATGAAGGTGGAGTGAATAGAAGCTACACAGACGATCTCCCAGTACCAAATGAGAATTACAACCAAAATAAAGACAAATCCTCGGAAAAAAAGCAACAGAAAAGGAGCAGGACAGGACCATATAACCAGGGACACTGGTAGGATCTGTGGAGTCATGAGAGGGTGGTGGGCTGGGAGCCCACAGACAGTAGCAGTCTTAGCTGTGAGCAGCACCCTTGGGGAATAAAAACCAAGCCGGCTCCACAGCACAGAGCTGGGACAGAGTGCTAAAATAGCCACAGCCCCTCACCTGCGGGCTACAGCAGAGGAAAGGCAGACTGGGCTGAAACTCAGTGGAAACAACTGGGATTTGGAGGGCACTCAGGGTTTTTGCTGAGTTGTAGTCACAAAGGATGGTGGCCAGTGTGCTCCTTCCCAGAGCTGTGGGGAAAAGCAGCAGCCCCCCCATCCTCAGATATTCAGCCTTTCCCAGGTGAGGCAAAGTAATGCAAATTGAGGTTCATTAACAGCCAGCATCAATCCCATCCTCTGGAAATCCTCTTATGCAGAACACCAGGGCTACATTCCAAGGCACTGAGTATCTGAGACTACTAGCCTCCAGGAAAAAGATAGAGGATAACTGAACCTTTCCTGGGATTGCAAATCTACCCAGGAAAGTAAGACTTGACAGTGGTGTTTAACGTGGACCTGTCCAGGTCCATCCAAACTCAGTAGAGGGAGCCACAAACAGCAGAACACCAACACCAACAGAGAAAAGTTGGCAGTC
The DNA here is from genome assembly GCF_014108415.1 of Molossus molossus. Lineage (NCBI taxonomy): Eukaryota > Metazoa > Chordata > Mammalia > Chiroptera > Molossidae > Molossus > Molossus molossus. The sequence goes on along the minus strand of NW_023425355.1, from coordinate 90,685,753 downwards.
TCCAAAACCCACTGAGATAGTCAAAATGGTGAAACAAGGAAACAAATCCCAAATGAAAGAACAAGAGAACTCTATAAGATGGGATAAATGAAATGCACTTAAGCAAATTATCAGAGGTAGAGTTTAGAGCCATGATCTTGAGGAGGCTCAACAACATGAATAAGGACATCAGCACCATGAGTAAAGATATAGAAACATTGAAAACCAACCAAGTGGCAATGAAGAATGACATAGCAGAAATAAAGAACACATTGGAAGGACTAACCAGCAGAGTAGAGGAAGCTGAAAACCACATCAGTGAATTAGAAGACAGGGTAGAAAAACCAATCAGATCAACCAATCAGAAAACCAAAACAACAAAACGATTGAAAAACAGGAAGACAGCTTAAGAGAACTGTGGGACAACTGGAAACGGAATAATATTCGCATCATAGGAGTCACCGAAGAAAAAGAAAATAAGCAAGGGTTAGAGAATATATTCAAAGAAATAGTGACAGAAAACTTCCCTAACTTGGAGAAGGAAGAAGGCATTCAAGTTCAAGAAGCACAGAGAGCCCCAAGTAAGAAGAACCCAAACAGGCCCACACCAAGACACATAGTAATTAAAATGCTAAAAATTAAAGACAAAGAGAGAATCCTAAAGGCAGCAAGAGATATGCAACAGGATACCTACAAAGGAAACCCCATAAGGCTTTCAGCTGACTTCTCAACAGAAACACTACAGGCCAGAAGGGAATGGCACAAAGTAATCAAGGTCATGAAAAATAAGGATCTGAATCCAAGACTACTCTATCCAGCAGGGCTATCATTCAAAATAGAAGGCCAAATAAAGAGCTTCTCAGAAAAAAAAAGGCTAAGGGAATACATTAACACCAAACTAGCACAGCAAGATATGCTAAAAAAAACTGCTGTAATTAGTAGAAGAAGTAGAAAGTAAAATAGGACCACGCTAAACAAAAATGTCAATAAATAAGTACATATCAATTATCCCCTTAAATGTGAATGGTTTGAATGCTCCGATAAAAAGAGACAGAGTAGCTGACTGGATAAGAAAGCATGTCGTGCCCTGGCCGGTTTGCCTCAGCGGTTAGAGTGTTGGCCTGTGGTCGGGAGAGACCCAGGTTTGGCTCCCGCTAAGGGCGTGTGCCTCAGTTGCAGTTTGTCCCCGGCCCTGGTTGGGTTGTGTGGGAGGCAGCCACTTGATGTGTCCCTTTCACATCGATGTTTCTCTCTCTGTCTCTCTCTCCCTCCCTCCCACTCTATCTGAACAAAATATCGAAAAATGTCCTCGGGTGAGGATAACAATAAATAAAATAAAATAAAATAAAAAAAAAAGAAAGCATGACGCACATATATATTGTTTACAAGAGACCCACCTCACAACTAAAGACTCACATAGGTTGAAAGTGAAGGGATGGAAAAAATCTTCCAAGCAAACGGAAAGGAAAAAAAAGCTGGAGTAGCAATACTCATATCTGATAAAGTAGATTTCAAAATGAAGGCCATAACTAGAGGTAAAGAAGGCCACTACATAATATTAAAAGGATCTATCCAACAGGAAGATATAACCTTGGTAAATATAGATACACCCTATATAGGAGCACCAGCATATATTAAAACTCTTCTGGAGGACTTCAGAGGAGAAATCAACAGCAACACAATCATAGCAGGGGACTTCAACACTCCACTCACATCACTGGATAGATCTTCTAGACAAAAAATTAACAAGGAAACACAGACTCTAAATGAAGCACTCGATCTAATAAATTTAATAGATATCTACAGAGAATTACACCCCAAAACAACAGAATTCACATTCTTCTCAAGTGCACATGGGACATTCTCAAAGATAGACCACATGTTAGGGCACAAACTAAGTCTTTACATGTTCAAGAAGATTGAAATCATATCCAGCATCTTTTCAGATCACAATGCCATGCAACTAGAAATCAATTGCAACAAGAACATGCCAAGACATTTGAAAACATGAAGGCTAAATGGCATGCTATTGAACAATGAGTGGGTTACCATGGAGATCAAGGAAGAAATTAAAAATTTTCTGGAAACCAATGAAAATGAACACAAAACAACACAAAATCTATGGGATGCAGCAAAAGCAGTTCTGAGAGGGAAGTTCATAGCACTACAGGCCTACCTCAAGAAACAAGAACAATTTTTAATTGACTGTCTAACCTCACAACTTAAAGAACTAGAAAGCAAAGAAAAAGAGAACCCCAGAACAAATAGAAGGAAGGAAATAGTAAAGATCAGAGCAAAAATAAATGACACAGACACCAAAAAAACAAACAAAGAAACAAACAAAAAAAACCCCAAAAAACAAAAACAAAAAACCCCCCCAAAAACCAATTCAAAGTATCAATGAAACAAAGAGCTGGTTCTTTGAAAAGATAAACAAGATTGATGGATGCTTAGCTAGACTGACCAAGAAACAAAGAGAGAGAACCTTAATACACAAAATCAGAAATGAAAGAGGAGAAATAATAACTGACACCACTGAAGTACAAGGATCATTAACAAATATTATGAACAATTATACGTCAAGAAATTCGACAATCTAAGCAAAATAGACCAATTTCTAGAAACACATGGTCTGCCAAAACTGGACTGGGAAGAGGTAGAAAACTTGAACAGACCAATAACAACAAAAGAAATAGAAGATGTAATCAAGACTCTCCCAGCAAATAAAAGCCTAGGCCTGAACGGCTTCACAGGGGAATTTTACTGAACATTCAAAGAAGAACTAATACCCATTCTCCTCAAACTATTTCAAAAAAGTCAAGAAGAAGGAAGACTTCCAAACTCGTTTTATGAGGCCAGCATAATTCCAATTCAAAAACCAGAAAAAGACATACAAAGAAAGAAAATTACAGGCCAACATCCCTGATGAACATAGACGCCAAAATCCTGAACAAAATACTAGCATATCGGATCCAGCAAAACAAAAAAATTATTCACCATGACCAAGTGGGGTTCATCCCAGGGATGCAAGGCTGGTACAATATTCGCAAATCAGTAAGTGTGATACACCACATAAACAAAATGTAAGAGAAAAATCATATGATCATATCAAAAGACACTGAAAAAGCATTCGACAAAATCCAGCACCCAGTTCTGATAAAAGTGCTCAGCAATGTGGGAATAGAGGGATCATATCTTGACACAATAAAGGCCATATATAAAAGACCTACATCCAACATCATACTCAATGGGCAAAAATTAAAAGCATGTTTCTTAAGAACAGGAACAAGACAAGGATGCCCACTTTTGCCACTCTTACTTAACATAGTACTGGAAGTCTTAGCCACAGCAACCAGTCAGGAAGCAAAAAAAAGGGATCCAAATCGGAAAGGAGGAAGTGAAACTGTCATTAATCACAGAGGACATAATACTATATGTAGAAAACCTCAAAGACTCCATCAAAAATTCACTAGACTTAATAAATGAATTTGGCAAAGTAGCATTCTTATACACCAATGATGTACTCACAGAAAGAGAAACTGAAAAAACAATCCCATTTACCATTGCGGCAAAAAAATTAAGATACCTAGGAATAAACTTAACCAAAGAAATAAAGGACCTATTTGCAGAAAACCACAGGATGTTGAAAAAAGAAATAGAGGAAGATATAAAAAAGTGGAAGCACATACCTTGTTCATGGATTGGAAGAATTAACATCATTAAAATGTCCATACTACCCAAAGCAATCTATAGATTCAATGCAATCCCCATCAAAATACCAATGACACACATCACAGAACTAGAACAAATACTTCAAAAGTTCATGTGGAAACAAAACAGATCTTGAATAGCCACAGCAATATTGAAAAAGAAGAGCAAAGTAGGAGGCATCACATTTCAAGATTTCAGGTTATACTACAAAGCCACTGTAATCAAAACAGCCTGGTACTGGCACTAGAACAGGCATAGAGACCAGTGGAACAGAACAGAGAACCTAGAAATTTACCCAAGGCAATATGCTCAGTTAATATTTGACAAAGGTGGCAAGAGCATACAGTGGAGTAAAGGCAGTCTCTTTAATAAATGGTGTTGGGCCCTGGCCAGTTTGGCTCAGCAATTGAGCATCGACTTGTGGACCAGAGAGTCCCAGGTTTGGTTCCTGCTAGGGGCACATACCACAAAAATATAAAAAATAAAAATAAATGGTGTTGGAAACATTGGACAGCTACATGCAAAAAACTGAAACTAGACCATTAACTTACATCATACTCAAGAATAAACTCAAAATGGAGTAAAGACTTAAATGTGACTCATGAATCCATAAAAATTCTAGAAGTAACTGTAGGCAACAAATTTCAGACATCACACGCAACAGAATTTTCACTGATACATCACCTAAGGCAACAGAAACAAAGGAGAAAATAAAAACGTGGGATTACATCAAACTCAAAAGCTTCTGTGCAGCAAAAGAAACAACCACCAAAATGGAAAGGCAACCCATTGTATGGGAGACCAGCATTGTCAATGATATATCAGATAAGGGGTTAATTTCCAATATATATAAAGTGCTCATACAGCTCAACAAAAGGAAGACAAAGAACCCAGTTAAAAAATGGGCAGCGGAACTAAATAGACACCTCTCCAGAGAGGACATTCAAATGGCTAAGAGACATATGATGAAATACTCAACATCACTATTCATCAGAGAGATGTAAATTAAAACAACAATGAGGTATCACCTCATACCTGTCAGAATGGCCGCCATCAACAAATCTTCAAACAGCAAGTCTTGGTGAGGTGTGGAGAAAAGTGGACTCTAGTACACTGCTGGTGGGAATGCACACTGGTGCAGCCACTATGGAAAACACTATGGTGTTACCTCAAAAAATTAAAAGTTGAACTTCCATTTACCCCAGTGATCCCACTTCTAGGAATATACCCTAAGAAGCCTGAAACACCAATCAGAAAAAATATATGTACCCCTATGTTTGTAGCAGCACTATTTACAATAGCTAAGATATGGAAACAGCCCAAATGTCCATCAATAGACGAATGGATTAAAAAGCTGTGGTACATTTACACAGTGGAGTACTATGCAGCTGTAAGAAAGATCTCTCATCCTTTGAGATGACATGGAGGGACCTGGAAATTATTATCCTAAGCGAAACAAGCCAAGCAGAGAAGGACAAATATCACATGATCTCATTTATTTGTGGAATATAATGAACGTAGCAATCTAAGGAACAGTGTAGTTCCAGAGACGTGGAAGTGGGGTACAGACTGACAATCCCCAGAAGAGGGGGTGGGGGGAGAGATAAACCACAAAACTTATATGCATGTATGCATGAACAATGGACATGGATAACAAAGCTGGGGACAGGGCGGGGAGGGAGGAGGAAGAGGGGATTATTGGGGGAAAAAAGAGAAACATTTGTAACAAAAATAAATGTATTAATTAAATAAAAAATATATTCTTTATCTTTAATGTTTGCTATTTTAATTATGATGTGTCTACCTGTGGGTGTTTTTAGGTTTATTTTGCTTGGTCTGTCTGTGTTTCCTGGACTTGTGTGACTTTTTCCTTCAAATTAGGTAAGTTTTCTGTGATTATTTCTTTAGACAGGTTCTCTCTTTTTTTCTCCAATTATTCTTTTTCTTGTACCCCTGTGATGCAAATGTTGTGATGTTCTGTAGTGTCCCAAAACTCCCTTAATGTCTCCTGCTTTTTAATTTTTCTTTCCATTTGCTGCTTTATTTGGGTGTTTTTTTTTTTTTCTGTCTTGTCTTGTAACTCACTGATTTGTTCTCCAGTGGCTCCTGGTCCACTTGGTAGAAGCATCCTGACAACTTGCACAATGGTAGATGGCTGCTCCCCTGTCCACAGTGCAGGAACCCTCTGTCCTACATTTCTGCACTGCTTGTGGTTCCTCATCTACAGTCATATCCACTCACTCTCTCACACTCACTCACACTTATACAGTCACCCTCACTCCAGTGGTTCTTGCCATCATCTTTCCTTTTTTTAAACTCATTTTTATTGTTGAATGTATTACAGATGTCCCCCCCTTTTTTTCCATTGACCCCCCTCCTCCCCAATCCCACCCCCTCCTGCCTTCCCCACATTATAGTTGGGGTCCATTGGTTATGTATATATGCACAGAAGTTCTTTGGTTTACCTCATCCTGCCCTCTCTCCCGTTTCTTTTGAGGTTCTTCAGTCTAGCAACTAAATTGTACTTTTTAAAAAAAAAATCTTTATTGTTGAATGTAGAATGTATTACAGATGTTCCTCATTTTTCCCTCATTGACCCCCTCCTCCCCACTCCCGGCCCCCTCCCGCCTTTCCCCACACTATTGTCTGTGTCCATTGGTTATCCATATAAGTTCTTTGGTTTATTTCTTCCCACCTCCCAACCCCTTTCCCTTTGAAGTTTGTCAGTCTAGCAATGAATTTGTACTTCTTAATCCCTTCACCGTTTTCACCCAACCCCCCTCCCATCTGGCAACCAACAAAATGTTCTCTGTATCTATGAGAATGTTTCTGTTCTACCTGTTCATTTTGTTTGTAGATTCCACTGTTAATAGATATGTATTCATTGCCATTTTGTTTGTTCATATATTTTATCTATTTCTTCAAAAAGACCCTTCATCATTTCATATAATAATGGTTTGGTGGTGATGAACTCTAACTTTTTCTTTCTGGGAAACTGTTTATATGGCCATCGATTCTAAATGACAGCTTTGCAGGATAGAGTAATCTTGGTTGTAGGTTATTGCTTTTCATCACTCTGAATATTTCTTGCCACTCCCTTCTGGCCTGCAAAGTTTCTTTTGAGAAATCAGCTGACAGCCTTATGGGAACTCCCTTGTAGGTAACTAACTGCTTTTCTCTTGCTGCTTTTAAGATTCTCTCTTTGTCTTGAACCTTTTGCATTTTGATGATGATGTGTCTTGGTGTGGACCTCTTGGGTTTCATCTTATTTGGGACTCTCTGTGCTTTCTGGACTTGTATGTCTGTTTCCTTCACCAAGTTAGGAAAGTTTTCTGCCATTATTGTTTCAAACAGGTTTTCAGTTTCTTGTTCTCGCTCTTCTCCTTCTGGCACCCCCAAGATGTGAATGTTGGCACGCTTGAAGTTGTTCCTGAGGCTCCTTACACTATCCTCATTTTTTTGGATTCTTTTTTCTTTTTGCTGTTCTGATTGGGCATTTTTTGCTTCCTTATATTCCAAGTCGATGGTTTGCTTCTTGGATTTACATACTCTACTATTGAATCTGTGTAAATTATTCTTTATTTCATTTAATGCCTCCTTCATTTCTGACTGTGCATCCATCATTTCTGACTGGTCCTTTATTATGCTCTTGAGGCCCTCACTAAGTTCAGTGAGGTTCTCACTGAGTTCATTGAGCATCCTTATAAGCAGTATTTTGAACTCAGCATCTGTTAGGTTGCTTATCTCCATTTCACTTAGTTCTTTTCTTGGGGTTTTGTTCTGTTCTCTCATTTGGGACTTATTTCTTTGTCTCCTCATTTTGGCTGCCTCTCTTTGTTTGTTTCTGTGTATTACTTAATGAGAGGTATGGGGCTCGCTGAGACCAGATGCTGCTCATTTGAAAGAATTTAGGAAAAACCTGAAGCAGGATCCAAGACAGGCCAATCCTATGGTTAAGCAAGTGGCAACAGCTTGGGTGGGCCTGAAAGTTGGGTGGGGCAGGGCTTCAGGGAGTCACCAGGGTGGGGCTACCAGTGTGAGCCAGGTTGCTGGAGTCCCAGTTATGGTGACTGTCTGCCGCCCCAGGGAAGGGCTCATGAAAGGAACAAAGGCCTGTGACAGCATGTTTGTCCCGAAGAAAGCCCCCTCTCCAGCCCTGGCTCCAGTGCCAAACAGCTCAGTTCTTCCCTGTATGTCTCTGGCGCCCCTCGAGCTGCCTCCCCTCCAAGCTTAGAGGGAGAGAGTTCGATAAGTCCGTGCGCGGGCCCTTTAAGGAGCGGCCTGGGGCTCCAACCGCGTCAGCCTCCCTGAGCCTCAGTTCCCGCTGGTTTTTTCCAGCAAGAAGTTATGGGGACTTCTCTTCCTGGCACTGGAACCCTGAGTGGGGCACCTGGTGTGGGACGGGGACCCCTCAGTCCTCAGGAAGGACCTTCCCAGCCCAGGTGTCCTCCTGATTTTTATCCACCACACGTGGGTGTGGGACCAGCCCGTCCGCCTCTGCCCCTCGCGCCTTAGTCTCTCCTACCAGTCTCAATGTGGCTGTTGCTTTAATCCCGTAGTTGTAGGACTTCCATTCAGCTTGATTTCAGGTGGTTTTGAGTGATGGTTGTTCTGTAGTTTAGTTGTAACTTTGATGTGGTTGTGGGAGGACGTGATACCATGTTTACCTACACCGCCATCTTGACCGGAAGTCTAAATTGTACTTCTTAATTCCTTCATCTTTTTTACCCATCCCCAAACCCCTGCCCATCTAGCAAGCAACAGAAAGTTCTCTGTATCTATGAGTATGTTTCTGTTCTTCTTGCTCATTTTGTTTGTAGATTCAACCGTTGATAGACATGTATAAATTGCCATTTTATTGTTCATATTTTTGTTCTTCTCCTTCAAGAAGACCCTTCAACATTTTATATAATACTGGTTTGGTGGTGATGAACTCCTTTTTTTCTTGTCTGGGAAATTCTTGATCTGCCCATCGATTCTAAATGACAGCTTTGCAGGATAGAGTAATCTTGGTTGTAGATTGTTGCTTTTCATCACCTTGAATATCTCTTGCTACTTCTTTCTGGCCTGCAAAATTTCTTTGAGAAATCAGCTGACAGTCTTATGGGAACTCCTTTATAGGTAACAAACTGCTTTTCTTTTGCTTCTTTTAAGATTCTCTCTTTGTCTTTAACCTTAGGCATTTTGATGATTATGTGTCTGGGTGTGGACTTCTTGGTGTTCATCTTGTTTGGGGCTCTCTGTGCTTCCTGGACTTGTATGTCTGTTTCCTTCACCAAATTAGGGAAGTTGTCTGTCATTATTTTTTCAAATAAGTTTTCGATTCCTTGCTCTCTATCTTCTCCTTCTGGCACTCTCATGATGTGATTGTTGGTATGCTTGAAGTTGTCCTAGAGGCTCCTTACACTTTCCTCATTTTTTGGATTTCTTTTTCTTTTTGCTATTCTTCTTCTTCTTATTATTTTATTTGCTTCCTTATATTCCAAATCAATGGTTTGCTTTTTGGCTTTACTTACTCTGCTATTGATTCCCTGTAAATTATTTTTTATTTCAGTTAGTGCATCCTTATTTTCTGATTGGTCCTTTTTTATATTGTTGATGTTCTCACGAAGTTCCTTGGAGGTCTTAAGTTCCTTGAAGGTCTCATTAAGTTCCTTGAATGTCTCACCAAATTCTTTGAGCAAACTTATAACCTGTGTTTTTTTTTTTTATTTTTTACATTTGTAAAAACAATTGTAGTCATCCTGGACAGTATTTTATTGTGGTTTTAAATATTATATTATATTTATTTATTTATTTATTTTATTTTTGTTACAGATGTTTCTCCTTTTTTACCCCATTGACACCCTCCTCCCTATCCCCCCCACTCTGTCCCTGGCTTTGTTGTCCATGTACATTGGTTATGCGTACCTGCATATAAGTTCTGTGGTTTATCTCTTCCCTCCCTCCACCACCCCCTCTTCTGAGGGTTGTCAGTCTGTACCCTACTTCCACATCTCTGGGTCTACCTTATTCCTCAGCCTGTTAGGATCATTATATTTCACAAATAAGTGAGATCATGTGGTATTTGTCTTTTTCTGCTTGGCTTGTTTCACTTAGGATAATACTTTCCAGGTCCCTCCACGTTGTCTCAAAGGATAAGAGATCTTTCTTTCTTACAGCTGCATAGTACTCCATTGTGTATATGTACCACAACTTTTTTATCCATTCGTCTGCTGATGGACCCTTAGGCTGTTTCCAGATCTTAGCTATTGTAAATAGTGCTGCTACAAACATGGGGGTACATATATTTTTTCTGATTGGTGTTTCAGGCTTCTTAGGGTATATTCCTAGAAGTGGGATCACTGGGGTAAATGGAAGTTCAACTTTTAATTTTTTGAGGTAACACCATAGTGTTTTCCATAGTGGCTGCACCAGTGTGCATTCCCACCAGCAGTGTACTAGAATCCCTTTTTCTCTACACCTCGCCAAGACTTGCTGTTTGATGATTTGTTGATGGCGGCCATTCTGACAGGTGTGAGGTGATAACTCATTGTTGTTTTAATTTGCATCTCTCTGATGATTAGTGATGTTGAGCATTTCTTCATATGTCTCTTGGCCATTTGTATGTCCTATTCGGAGAGGTGTCTATTTAGTTCCTCTGCCCATGTTTTAATTGGGTTCTTTGTCTTCCTTTTGTTGAATTGTATGAGCACTTTATACATTTTGGAAATTAACCCCTTATCTGATGTATCATTGGCAATGATGGTCTCCCATACAGTGGGTTGCCTTTCATAACCTGTGTTTTGAACTCTGCATCTGATTGATTGCTTATCTCTATTTTGTTTTGTTCTTTTCCTGGAGTTCTTTTCTTTCTTTTGGGACATGTTTCTTTGTCTCCTCATTTTGGCTGCTTTCCTGTGATTGTTTCTATGTATTAGGTAGAGGTGCTATGTCTCCTACACTTTGTAGGATGGCCTATTGTTGTAGGTGTCCTGTAGGATCCAGTGTCCTATTGTCCCAGCTGGGCCCTGGAGGTGCACCACTAGTGTGGTCTGTACACCTGTCTGTTGTAATTGAGTTTTGATTGCTGTTGGCACGTCAATTGGGGGGGGGCGGTTTACTCAGGCTGATCAGCTGCAAGGACTGGTTGTGCCCACTGACCACTGGCTTCTCACTACCTTGGAGGATCCGCTATGTAGGAGCCCACCACACAGAGCAAGACTTACTTCAGCAGGGCTCTGGTACCCACTGAGTCCACTCATTGAGTGTGTCACTTGTGAAGGTGGTTGGATGGTGGGTGTGCTGGCTCTGGAGCAAGGTCAGCCACTGCCTGTGTTCTATCCGGGGCCACTTGTCATAAGCTACAAAGTGATCTGCAGGTGGCTGCTTCTTGTGCTGGGTTTGGAGGTGCCCAGGAAAATCCAAGTTGTGAACCAAGGCTGGCTGCTTCTAGTGCCAGGCCGGGGGCCACTTAACAAGAGGTATGGGGCTCGCTGAGACCAGATGCTGCTTGTTTGAGAGATTTTGGGAAACTCTGAAGCAGGATCCAAGGCAGGCAAATTCTATGGTAAATCCTTTGGAAACAGCTTGGATGGCCTGGAAAGTTGGATGGGGCAGGGCCTCAGGGAATCACCAGGGTGGGGCAAACAGTGTGAGCCAGGTTGCTAGAGTCCCAGATATGGTGGTTGTCTGCAGCCCCAGGGAAGGGCTCACCAAAGGAACAAAGGCCTTCGCCAGCAAGTCTGTCTAGGAGAAAGCCACCTCACCAGCCCTCATCCTGAGGCCAAACAGCTCAGTTCTTCCCTGTATTTCTCTGGAGCCCCTCAAGCTGCTTCCTCTCTGAGTTTAGAGGAAGGAAGTCAGAGCAAGTCTAAGTAAGTTAGTGTGTAGTCTATTTAAGAGTAACTTGCCTGGGGTTCCTGCAGCCTCAGCCTTTCTCTGCCTCAGTTCCTGCTGTTTTTTTTTTTTTTCAGCCAGAAGTTCTGAGGACTTTTCTTCCTGGTGCTGGAACCCTGAGCTGGGAGTCTGGGAGTGTGGTGTGGGACGGGGACCCCTCACTCCTCACTCCTCAGGGAAGACCTTCCTAACCGAGCTATCCTCCTGATTTTTACCCTCCACACGTGGGTGTGGGATCAGCCTGTCCGTGCCTGCGCCCCTCCTACCAGTCTCAATGTGGCTGCTGCTTTAATTTTGTAGTTTTGTAGTTGTAGGATTTCTATTCAGCTCCATTTCAGGCAGTTCTGAATGATGGGTGTGTTGTAGTTTAGCTGTAATTTTTTTTTTTTTTTCATTTATCTTCAGATAGAGCGGGAGGGAGAGGGGGAAGAGAGAGGGAAAAACATCAATACGAGAGAGACACATCAAGTGGTTGCCACCCACATGAGGACCCCAACCAGGGCAGGGACGAACTGCAACCGAGGTATGTGCCCTTTGTGGGAACCAAACCTGGGACTGTCTGGTCCAGAGGCCAATGCTCCAACCACTTAGCCAAGCCAGCCAGGGCTAGTTTAGTTGTAATTTTGATGTGGTTGTGGGAAAAGGCAATACTGCATTTACCCACGCCGCAATCTTCCATCTTTCCTTCATATTAGCGTTATTGTTTTATGAAATGTTTTTCCTTCATCAATATCTGAATCTTCCACAATTTACCTGAATAGGATTGTCTAAAATTTAGTCCCTGACTTAGTACTGTGAAATCGATGGCTTTGGTGGCATTGAGAAAGGTACTGGGTGGCTTTGATGTACTTTAGTGTAACAAATGTTCTCCTGTCTCCCCCCCTTTTTTTAAAACCCTCACCCAAGGAGATATTATATATATATATATATATATATATATATATATATATATATATATATATTTTTTTTATCCTCACCCGAGGACATTTTTTCATTTTTTGTTCAAATAGAGTAGGGAGGGAGAGAGAGAAAGAAACATCGACATGAAAGGGACACATTGAGTGGTTGCCACCCACACAACCCAACCAGGGCTGGGGACAAACTGCAACCGAGGTACATGCCTTTAGTGGGAACTGAACCCGGGTCTCTGGACCGCAGGCCAACGCTCTAACCGCTGAGGCAAACTGGCCAGGGCAGGATATTTTTAAATTTATCTTCAGATAGAACAGGAAGGAACAAGAGAGAGAGAGAGAGAGAGAGAGAGAGAGAGAGAGAGAGAGAGAGAGAGAGAGACATCGATGTGAGAGAGACTCATCAGTTGGTTGCCACCTACACAACCCCAACCTGGGCTAGGGACGAACTGCAACTGAGGTGCATGCCCTTGGCCAGAATCGAACCTAGGACTCATTGGTTCATAGGCTGACAATCTAACCACTGAACCAAACCAGCCAGGGCTCTTCTATCCCTTTTTTTTTTTTTAAATATATTTTTTAAATCCTCACCTGAGGACAATTTTGAATTTATCTTCAGATAGAGTGGAAGGGAGAGAGGGAGGAAGAGAGAGAGAGAGAAATATTGATGAGAGAGAGACACAATGAGTGGTTTCTACCCACACGACCCCAATGGGGGCTGGGGACAAACTGCAACCGAGGTATGTGCCCTTAGCAGGAACTGAACCCGGGACTATCTGGTCTGTGGGCCAACGCTCTAACCACTGAGAAAACCGGCCAGGGCTCTCTTATCCCTTTTAATGGTAAAATTTCAGGTTTCAAGTTACCTTGTCTTTTTGTGTTTCTATATATGAAGTTTTTATCAGGCAAGTGATGAGCGCTGAGAATCACAAGCCACAAATAAACACATTTTATTTTGTATGGTATGTGGTGCTCTCTCAAGGAGAGGCTTCACATAAACTGACATGTGTATCATAAATATAAAGTTATAATGAAAACTCATGCAGGATGTATTCTAATACAATTAGATAAAGGTGACAGTCTGTGTGGAGAGTAACTGTGGTTTCCTGCTTCAACAGTGTTTGGACAGAACCCAGCATTTGACCCATCCCAGCCAGTTGCCCAGACCCAGCCTTCTGCCACTTCCTCAAAGCACCCTCGGGCAACCCCAAGGCCCCTGCTGCAGCACCACACAGTCGACTCTCCTTAGCCACCTACCAGGACTTTCACCGTGTCTACCTCATAGGTGTGCCAGAACCACTACCAGGACTTGGAGGCCACCATCAACCACCAGATCAACCTGGAGCTCTACGTTTTCTGTATCTACCTGTTCATATCTTACTGTTTTGACTGCAATGATCTGGCTTTGAAGATCCATGCATTGCAACATCTAAAGGTGAATGTATTGGAATCAGCAGTGGAGGCACGATAGGGGGAAAGACAGGGATGGTGCAGACATAGTTCAGCACCTGCCAGGGCTCCAGCTAATGTAGTAGTGTTAGAGGAGTTGGGCTGCAGCCCTTACACTATGGCCTAGATGGTAAAAGGGTCAGAAGCAGTGTCCCTGCCTCATAAGCTGCCCCCTTCCCCCGCCACATTGTGGAGGCAACCCAGTAGCAGCAGCTGAGATGTGTCAAACAGCACAGTGCCTGCAGCCATTACTAACAAGGAAGCAGTTCTGTGGAAGTGTGAACCCACCTCCCTTCCCCTACCCATCAGGAAAGACCTGGGTAGAGGTAGTAGAAATGTGCCAAACAAAATAGTGGGGCTGGGCTGATGGCCATTAGGAAAAAAGAGGCAGTGCTGGGAGCTCACTAACCCAGTTCCCCACCACCATCACATCCCCCCACCATGGTGTTGGTGCCTCAAGACCCAGGAGATCTGGACACAGAGGGGACACCCTGCATGCCAGTGGGTATGCACAGCAATTTCTACAGTCAAAGCCAGGCCACTGCACCGGGATCATGAAGGCACAAGTAGCACAGCTAAGAAAACTAAACTTGTGCTATATCATAATTTACTGTAAAACAAAAGAAAGACCTCTACTCATCCATCTGATGAACTGTGAAGACCAAATACTAAGCAAGAATTCACTACCTCAAATGCACAGGCAGAGAAACAATTCCTTAAGAACCATGAATAACCAAGGTGACATGGTAGCGCAAAAAGAAAATAAAAGTCTCCAGAAACCAAACTCAAAGTCAGAGAAGACTGTGATTTCTTTTTTAATTTATTATTTTTAATTTTTTTATCCTCATCCAAGGACATTTTTTCCCCCCATTTATCTTCAAATACAGCAGGAGGGAGAGAGAGAGAAACATAAATGTGAGAGAGACACATCAAGTGACTGCCACCCACACGACCCCAACCGGGACTGGGGACAAACTGCAACCAAGGTACGTGCCCTTAGTGAGAACCAAACCCGGGACTCTCTGGTCTGCGGGCTGACTTCTCTAACTGCTGAGCCAAACTGGCCAGGGAAAAACTGTGATTTAAATGACAGAGAATTTTAGATGGTAGTTATGAAGGAACTCAACGAGATACAAGAAAACTCAGGAAGGCAGTTCAGTGAGCTCAGGAACAAAATGAATGAACAAAAGGAGTACGTTGCCAAAGAGATGGAAACTATAAACAAGACCCAAACAAACTGTGGAGCTGAGGAACTCAAGAGATGACATAAAGCATTGGAAACGGCATTAGAAATCATTGGAGTCTGGCTGGTGTGGCTCAGTGGTTGAGCACAGACCCATGCACCAAGAGATCGCCAGTTCAATTCCCGGTCAGGACACATGCCCAGGTTGTGGGCCTGATACCCAGTGGGGGGCATGCAGGAAGCAGCCAATCAATGTTCTCTCTCATTGATGTTTCTATCTCTCTCTCTCTCACTTCCTCTCTCTCTAAAATCAATAAAGGGAAAAAATGAAAAAAAAAAAAAAAAAAAAAAGCAAGCATTGGCAATAGACTAGACCACAGGGAAGGGAGAATTAGTGAGCTTGAAGACAGAAATGTAGAAATGATTCAGGTGGAAGAATAGAGAGAAATAACATTTGAAAAAAAAAAAAAAAGAAATGCTATGAGTGCCATCAGACTCCATTAGAAAGAGCAAGATAAGGATAAAGGGTATCCTAGAGGGAGAAGTGAGGGAGAAGGGAACACAGAGCCTATGCAAAGAAATAATCAATGAGCTCTGGCTGGTTTGGCTTAGCAGTTAGAGTGTAGGCCCATGGACCAAAGGGTTTTGGGTTTGATTCCCAGTCAAGGCTATATGCCTGGGTTGCAGGTTTGATCCTGGCCCTGGTTGAGTTCATGCAGGAGGCAGCCAATTGATATGTCTCTCTCACATTGATGTTTTTCTCTCTCTCCCTCCCTTCCCCTCTGTCTGAAAATTAATGGAAATATATCCTCGGGTGAGGACAAAGAAACAAACCAACAAAAAAGCAAAAGCAAAATAAATAATTGATGAGAAATTTCCAAACCTATGAAAGAAGCTGGACATTCAAATACAGGAAGCCAACAGCACATCTAATGCTCTGAACACAAAAATACTTTGTTCAAGACACATGATATTAAAACTGTCAAAAGTTAATGGCTAAGATACTCTGATTTCTCACCCTGGCTGGATTTGCTCAGTGGTTAGAGTGTCAGCCCACGGACCAGAGAGGCCCGGGTTTGGTTCCCGCTAAGGGCACATACCTCGGTTGCAGTTTGTCCCCAGCCCTGGTTGGGGTCCTGTGGGTGGCAGCCACTCAATGTGTCTCTCATGTTGATGTTTCACTCTCTCTCTTCCTCCCTCTCTCCTTCATGCTCTATCTGAAGATAAATGCAAAAATGTTCTTGGGTGAGGGAAAAAAATAGATACTCTGGCTTCTCTTCAGATTGCATAAATCTTTCACCTTTTACTAAAGATTTCCGTGAAGTTAATGGCTAGGAAAGAATTCTCAAGGCAGCCAGGGAGAAAAGATAGTAACCTACCAAGGAAACCCCATCAGATTATCATTAGAAGTTTTGGTAGAAACCCCACAAAGCCAGAGAGAATGGAATAATACATTTAAAATATTGAAAGAGAGAAACCACCAGCCAAGAACAATATATCCAGCTAAATTATCCTTTAGATGAGAAAAAGAAATAAAGGCTTTCCCTGACAAACAAAAGCTGAGGGAATTTACTGACCCTGCATTATAAGAAATGTTGAAAGGGGCTCTTCTACTTAAAATGGAAAGACAATAGTACACAATACTGTGAGTAGGATGATTACTGAAGCAGATTGCAACTCCATCTGAGTCTAGTGTATTAAACACTTAATTACAACATAAAAGTTCAAGGGGAAAAAGCAATGAAAATAACTATAACTACTGAAGATTGGTAATGAGTGCACAACATAAAAAGGGATCATTTGTGATAACCAAAGCATAAAAGAGGAGGAGGAAAAGAACTGAACTTGTATCAGTAAATGAAGATAAGATGCAAACAGAAGGAAGAGGACTATTGTATTTGAGACATTTTATACAAACCTAATGTTAACTGTAAAACAAAAATCCAGAGGTAAGACAGAAAATTTTTTTTTAAAAAGCAGAAACAGAAGAAAAACCACAACAACATAGAAAACTGCAAAACCAGAATAACAGATAGAAACAAAGGAAAAACAAACAAACAATGGAGATACAGAGTAATCAGAAAACAAAACATAAAATGACTAGTAAGTCCTCATATAGCAATAATCATCCTAAATGTAAATGGACTGAACTCACCAATCAAAAGGCATAAAGTAGTCCAGTTGGCGTAGCTCAGTTATTCAGCATCGACCCATGCACCAAGAGGTCACCAGTTCGATTCCCGATCAGGGCACATGCCCGGGTTGTGGGCCAGCTCCCCAGTGGGGAGCATGCAGAAGATGGCCAATCAATATTCTCTCTCATCGATGTCTCTATTTCTCTCTCCCTCTCGCTTCCCCTCTCTCTAAAATCAATAAAGGAAAAAAAAATATTAAAAACCAAAAACCAAAAAAATAAAACAAAAGGCACCGAGTAGCAGGATAGATTAAAAAATAACACCCAGCCCTGGCCAGTTTGGCTTAGTGGTTAGAACTTCGGCCTGTAGACCAGTCGTGAGTTTTGTTCCAGTTAAGGGCATGTGCCTTGGTTGCGGTTATGTCTCCAGCTCTGGTCCGGGTCATGCAGGAAGCAACCAATAGATGTGCCCCTCTCACATCAATGTCTCTCTCTCTCTCTCTCTCTCTCTCTCTCTCTCTCTCTCTGTCTCTCTGTCTCCCTCCCTCTCTCTCTCCCTCACTTCCTCCCTCCCACTCTGTCTGAAGATAAATGGAAAAATATCCTTGGATGACAATTAAAAAAAAATGAGACCCAACTATATGTGGTTTTCAGGAGACCTATCTCAGCTCCAAAGACATACACAGGCTCAAAATGAAGGGGTGGAAGATGATATTTCAAGTGAATGGCATCCAGAGAAAATCAGTATAACTGTACTTATATCATCAACTTAAAATCAATTTTAAAACATAAAAGATAACAAGAGACAAAGATGGTAAATTTTGGGACAGTTCTTCTAAAGTGTCTTGCAAGGAGAAAAAAATAGCAGTGGAGTGAATGGAAGTTACACAGACTGTCTCCCAGGTCCAAACTGGAATTACAACTAAAATAAAGACAAGTCATCAGGAAAACCAACTGAAAAGCAGTTAGAGAGAACCCTTATAACTAGGGACAAAAAGAGGACAATAAATCGTGCCTGGTAGGAACTGTGGAGGTGTGAGAGGGCAGGCCAGGAGCCCAAGTACAGTAGCTGAGAGCTGTTTTATCTGTGAGCAGTTGCCTCTGAGAAGTCTGGGGTTAAAACTCCAAGCTGGCTCCATAGCACAGAGTGGCAGGACAGGGAAAGGCACCCACATAACACCTGGCTGAGACCACCAGAGCTCTGGGTTTGTCCAGCAAGGAGAGGCACAGGGAAAAAAGGCAGTTCCCTGAAGGGCAAGAGCTCTAAATCAGCTTCAACCAGTCCCTTTGGGCTCCCACAGAGGGAGGGTGGACTGGACTGGAACTGTGTGAAGAGAGTTTGGGGTTCCTGGCTCAGGAGAGAGCTGGGAGGGGGGACACTGGGAGTTTTGTGATGAATCACTCCTTCACAGGACAGTAGCCATTTTATTCAAAGAGCCCCATCCCAGAGCCCTGAGGAGAAGCAACAGCACCTCCCTCAGGAATTTAACACCACCAGGCCAGGCCAGAGAAATGCAAATTGAGGCTCATTAACAGCTAGAGACTTCCAGCAAGCAATTGCCCCACCCACTGGAAATCCTCTTACCCTGTACACCTGAGGGATTTTTCATTCAGTGGAGGGTGACAGCCCGAGGCTCATCAAGTAAGTGAGACTAATGACTTGCAGGCAAAAGCTAGAGGAAAACTGAACCTTTGCTTGGTCTGCAAATCTACCCAGGAAAGTAACACTTTACAGTGGTGTTTAATGTAGGTCCTCCCACACTCATTCAAACCCAGTAGAAGGAGCCACAATCAGCAGAAGACCAATACCCATAGGAAAAATTTGGCAGGCTCTAAAACCCACTGAGACAGCCAAAATGGTGAAATAAAGAATCAAATTACAAATGAAAGAACAAGAGAATTCTACAGAAGAAGAGATAAATGAAATTGAATTAATAAGAGATCAGAGGCAGAGTTTGCAGTAATGATTATGAGGAAGCACAACAGCATGAGTAAAGATATAGAAACATTAAAAATCAACCAATTAGAAATGAAAAACCACCAAGCAGAAATGAAGAATGACATAGCAGAAATAAAGAACACATTGGAAGGAATAACAAGCAGAGTAGAGGAAGCCTAGGATTGGATCAGTGAATTAGAAGACAGGGTAGAAAAAAAAAATCACCCAATCAGAAAACCAAAAAGAAAAAAAAAAACAATTTAAAAATAGGAGGACAGCTTAAGAGAACTGTGGGATTGAGATGTAACAATATCCACATCATAGGAGTTCCAGAAGAAGAAGAAGAAAATGAGCAAGGGTTAGAGAATATATTTGAAGAAACAGTGACAGAAAACTTCTCTAAGTTGGTGAAGGAAAAAGGCATACGAGTACAAGAAGCACAGTGAGCCCCAAGTAAGAAGAAACCAAAGAGGCCCACACCAAGACACATCATAATTAAAATGCCAAAATTTAAAGCAAAGAGAGAATCCTGAAGGCAGCAAGAGATAAGCAACTGGTTACCTACAAGGGAACCCCCATAAGGCTATTTGCTGACTTCTCAACAGAAACACTACAGGCCAGAGGGAATGGCATGAAGTAATCAAGGTCATAACAAATAAGGATCTGAATCCAAACCTACTCTATCCAGAAAGGCTATCATTCAAAATAGAAGGCAAAATAAAGAGCTTCCCAGAAAAAAAAAAAAAAAAAAAAAAAAAAAAAAAAAAAAAAAAAGGCTAAGGGAATATATTACCACCAAGCCAGCACTGCAAGAAATGTTAAAAGGACTGCTGTAATATGCAGAAGAAATAGGAAGAGAAACATAACAATATCAAACAAAAATGGCAATAAATAAGTACATATCAAGAATAATCTTAAATGTAAATTGTAATAACCTGCTCCTATCACGTTGTTCTGATTAAATAAACAAAGGGCCAACTATGAAGCTTTCAGAGGCAACCTGAGGAAGTACCAGCTGGCCTGATACTCCTCTAAATGAATGTGTCCTCTAAGCAAATTTGTTAGTTTTTAAAACTTCGATAATAGAATGAATAGCAGGATAGACATGTGCTGACCCAGTTCACCCAGTTCCCTTTTGCCTCAGCTCCCTCCCACCTCTGTTCCCTCCTGCTTATGCTAACTGCCCCAGCTTCTGTACACTCAGCTTGCTTGCTCTGCTAAACTCTTGAATGACCCCTGTCCTATATAAGCAAACCTCCCCCTGAGCTCAGGGCTGCAGTTCTCCTCTGTGAAGGTTGGCTGCAGTTCCTGCGCAGGTAATAAAGCTCCTAATATTCAAAATTACTTTGTGTCCAAATGAGGTTGATTCTCCTGGGTTACAACATTTGGAGGCCCCAGCGAGAGATCACCGCGAGGTCCCCCTCCCTTTGGGGTAGACCTCCTCAGACTAGGCGAAGGAAGCCTCCATATCCTTCACCTCAAATTGGCTTTCGATTTGACTACGAGGTTTTCAGATCCATCCCGAAATGTCTGGAGGTAAGGGAAACACCATCCCTTTCCGTCTGTTTTCGGTTGTTTCCTCGAGGAGCTGTATCGGGTGTTCGGCAGGCAGGATGCCGCAGAACTGCCCCACCATGGTTGGGACAGGACGCCATTCCTCGACTTCTGGGAATCCGCTTGCGGATTCATCTGGTGTATGAATGAAAGTGGGTGTTCACTATCTGTTATTGTCTGTCCTTGTGTTGTTATTGTTGTGTGCTGGCTACTTTTCTTTCCTACAGAATGGGGCAAGCCGACTCAAAGGCCCAAACACTGCTCCAATGCATGCTGAATAACTTCTGATTTCCTTAAGCGCTCCTGTGACTATGAAAAATCTGCCGATCCTGGTTTCCTGAGAGTACTCTATGAACTCGAATGGCCTGCCTAAGGGGTTAATTGGCCACCCGAAGGTAGTTTCAATTTGCAATTGGCTTTTATGGTCTGTCAGAAAATATACAGGAGCCTTGGTCACCTGGAACAAATGCCATATATTGATATTTGGATTGACATAACTACTGACAAACCCAATTATATTAAGAAATGTCAATGTCCAGAGGTTCAAATGAAAGGAAAAAGTTTTGTTAACAATGCCTCAGCCTGTCCTGAAAGACAGTTAACTACTCCCAGCCCCCTGAGGAAATTCTATCCTGTCTTTCAGGACTCCCCTTGAGTATACACTAAAATGTTAATTAACCTGAGTTTGCCTACTTTGGGTTCTTATTACAGAAAAGCTAGAAGATGAATTTGGATCTGTTAATGAACTATTGATTCAAAAAATGTCTATTGAAAATATGAATATATTTGCCAATCAGAGGAATGTTAATTACTTACACTTGTCAAAAAAATTCAACATTTTTAAAAGTTAAAAGTTCAGACTAAATTTTTAAAAATTATATGGTTTTGATTAAAAAATATAAGATATAGAAATATATTTATATTCATTAAAAGAAAATTGTTCTAAAACTGGTTATTTCTGAATGGATAAAAAGGTTTATAAAAGTTAAAAGATTTGTTAAGAGAAATCTTAGAAGGAAATCATAAATAAAATAAATAATGGATTTAATAAGATACATGAATCTAAAATAAATTAATATAGAATTTATTTGGTTCTTTTTTAGCCTGTTAAAAGGGAAAAAGGTTTTTCCCAATATTTTCCTGGGAAACAAAAATTATATATATTATTGAAATGTTTTTATGTAATGTTAATCACGTACTTGATTCCTTAAAGAACCATTTTTTTAAATCATAAGAACTGAAGTTTCACTGAGCTATGTTTATGTTTAACATCTGTCATTATCACTTTAAATGAATAGATAATTGAATACTATTTAATAATAATAATGCTATATAATATTTTGGTCAAATATGTTTGACAACCTTTCCAGGATTTGAATTTTAAGAAACGTTTTCTTGACCTGGAATTAGTTTTGAGTCATTTCAATAGAACCTGGAATTCCTCAAAGATTTGTTTTCTCTCCTTATGAAAGGAAATCAAATCAATGCAGATGGCTTAAAACAGTCTGTTTCCCCATTGGAGTATGGGTAAGGAGACAACAAACTCCAAATGCAAGAGCATACACACTACTAAGAGTGATTATTTGTTCACTTAGCAGATGCATAGAATGCCTCTTATATATGGGTCTCTACTAATGCAAACAGTCCTCACTTTAAAGGGGCATATAATATAAGATATTTTATAAAGTCATGCTTAGATTATTTAAAGAAAGAACATGATTAAGTCCCAGAGGCCTGACAATCAAGCTCTTTTTGGTTTAACTAAGAAAGTTTTTTCTTTCGTGGTGCTACAATGTACTCACATATAAAAAGAAAAAAATAAATCTGAGCTATGATTACTATAACATGAATAAAATGATACCTCTGATGTACTTGGGTCTCCACCTGAGAAGGGCTTTATGAAAAGGACATTATAAAAATAATAAAGATTTGGACTTCCGGTCAAGATGGCGGGTAGGTAAACGCGGTATCGCGTCCGCCCACAACCACATCAAAGTTACAACTAAACTACAGAACAACCATCATTCAAAACCGCCTGAAATCAAGCTGAATGGAAGTCCTACAACTACGGAACTAAGAAAAAAAAAAGCAGCTACATCCAGACTGGTAGGAGGGGCGGCGGCGCGACGGGCTGGTCCCACACCCACGGGTGGCGGATAAAAATCAGGAGGCTCCCGCGGCTGGGAAGGTCCTTCCTGAGGACTGAGGGGTTCGCGTCCCACACCAGGTGCCCCGTTCAGGGTTCCAGTGCCAGGAAGAGAAGTCCCCATAACTTCTGGCTGGAAAAACCAGCGGACACTGAGGCTCAGGGAAGCTGACGCGGCTGGAGCCCCAGGCAGCTCCTTAAAGGGCCCGCGCTCGGACTTATCGGACTCTCTCCCTCTAAGCTTGGAGGGGAGGCAGCTCGAGGGGCGCCAGAGACATACAGGGAAGAACTGAGCTGTTTGGCACTGGAGCGAACACTGGAGAGGGGGCTTCCGCGGGGACAAACGTGCTGTCAGAGGCCTTTGTTCCTTTGGTGAGTCCTTCCCGGGGGGCGGCAGACAGAAGCCATAACTGGGACTCCAGCAACCTGGCTCACACTGGTAGCCCCGCCCTGCTGACTCCCTGAGGCCCTGCCCCGCCCCACACAACTTTCAAGCCCACCCAAGCTGTTGGCACTTGCTTAACCATAGGATTGGCCTGTCTTGGATCCTGCTTCAGGTTTTTCCTAAAGTCTTTCAAACGAGCAGCACCGGGTCTCAGCGAGCCCCATACCGCTCATTAAGTAATACACAGAAACAAACACAGGGAGGCAGCCAAAATGAGGATACAAAGAAACAGGTCCCAAATGAAAGAACAGAACAAAACCCCAATAAGAGAACTAGGCGAAAGGGAGATAAGCAACCTAACAGATACTGAGGTCAAAATACTGCTTATAAGGATGCTCAATGAACTTAGTGAGAACCTCAGTGAACTTAGGGAGGGCCTCAAGAGCATAAAAAAGGACCAGTTAGAAATCATGGATACACAGTTAGAATTAAAGGAGGCATTAACTGAAATAAAGAATAATTTACACAGCTTCAGTAATAGAGTATGTAAATCCAAGGAGCAAACCATCGATTTGGAATATAAGGAAGCAAAAAATCTCCAATCAGAACAGCAAAAAGAAAAAAGAATCCAAAAAAATGAGGATAGTGTAAGGAGCCTCTGGGACAATCTCAAGCGTGCCAACATTCGCATCTTGGGGGTGCCCGAAGGAGAAGAGAGAGAACAAGAAATCAAAAACCTGTTTGAAACAATAATGGCAGAAAACTTTCCTAACTTGGTGAAGGAAACAGACATACAAGTCCAGGAAGCACAGAGAGTCCCAAACAAGATGAACTCCAAGAGGCACACACCAAGACACATCATCATCAAAATGCAAAAGGTTCAAGACAAAGAGAGAATCTTAAAAGCAGCAAGAGAAAGGCAGCTAGTTACCTACAAGGGAGTACCCATTAGGCTGTCAGCTGATTTCTCAAAAGAAACTTTGCAGGCCAGAAGGGAGTGGCAAGAAATATTCAGAGTGATGAAAACCAAGAACCTACAACCAAGATTACTCTATCCTGCAAAGCTGTCATTTAGAATCGATGGACATATACAAACTTTCCCAGACAAGAAAAAGTTAAAGGAGTTCATCACTACCAAACCGTTATTATATGAAATGATGAAGGGTCTTTTGGAAGAAAAAGATAAAATGTATGAACAAACAAAATGGCAATGAATACATTTCTATCAACAATGGAATCTACAAACAAAATGAACAGGAAGAACAGAAACATTCTCATAGATACAGAGAACATTTTGTTGGTTGCCAGTTGGGAAGGGGGTTGGGGGAATGGGTGAAAAAGGTGAAGGGATTAAGAAGCACAAATTCATTGCTAGACTGACAAACCTCAAAGGGAAAGGGGTTGGGGGGGTGGGAAGAGATAAACCAAAGAACTTATATGCATAACCAATGGACACAGACAATAGTGTGGGAAAAGGTGGGAGGGGGGCGGGAGTGGGGAGGAGGGGGTCAATGGGGGAAAAATGTGGAACATCTGTAATACATTTTACATCCAACAATAAAGATTTGGAAAAAAAAATAATAAAGATTTAAGATTTATGAATGATAGAAGATAAAAAAATTGACATAAAGGAATAAAAAAGATGATGATTCTTTACCGCTTTCTCCTGCCTTGTCGGCAGGGAAGACCTCTCAGAGCCTCAGTTGTTATGTCCCCTGTGTATGGGAGGACCCAATATCTGAATGGATATGGATGTATTCGGATGTACTGGCTTCTTTATGATGAGATCTCAAAGCCTCTCTGCAAGGCTTATTAACATTCTCACAGGCAAACGGTTTAACCATTGAAATGCCAGCCTAGGCTGCTCATCTGCAAGGAGTTTGATGGCAACTAATTTCCAACAAGCTTCTCTGAACTTTGGGGAGTTGAATATAGGAATCCCAGGCACAAATGCGAAGTGCTCTTAGAGAGTTAAAAACACTCTGCCCCGCATAAACATACATGTTAGGACATCACTCCTCTTTCCTGCGTCCTTTTGTAAACCTGGGGTCAGAGGAAATGTTCCCATTCCTCTGCCCACGGTAGGACCCAAATACTGTCGGGGGAAGGGCTTCTTTAGACACTTTTCACCAGGTTCTCCTGTTAGGCCTATTGGCCCAATTGGCTGAATTAACAAAGCTAATAATGATAGCCTTAAGGGACACAGGGCCCATAGAAAAGGATCACCCTAGGAAGGGAAACATAAGGAAGGGTCAGGACAACAGGCCTAGGTCCCAATTAGGGACAGAAAAAACTAAGACAAAGTCAGGTATAGAGGAACAAAATAAAAAGCCGTCCTTAATTTAGGAAAATGACAGGGCTAGGGCTCCTTCCAGCTGAGCCCTCTGGAACCCAGAATAATACAAGACAATAGGGGACAAACTAGTTAGTTTCCTGGTAGACACTGGTGCAGCAGACTCAGTCTTGACCGAGCAAATAGGACCCTAACCTACCCCTGGACTTCAAAGAGAACTATAGACCTTGTGAAAAATACTATGACTCATTCGTTTCTGTTCCTGCCAGAATGCCCATACCCCCTACTCGGACGTGGTCTCCTCCAGAGATCATTCAATTGCTGGCCACTGCCACTCTAGGCCAGCCCCCACATCAAGTTCCCCAAGACATTGGCCATCAATCCTGCCAGCCTGCCTCCAGATGATGACCTGGAGAAACCTCTGTAGGACTTCCTAGAGGCAAATGACACTGCAGATGACCACTCAGACCTCAGGATGACCACTGCCATCATCAGATGAGGTATTGTTCACGGACGGGAAGAACTATATCCAAGAAGAAATCAGGTATGCTGGGACAGCAACAATAACTCTGGACCATATCATTAAGTTCAGCCAATAGGCTGAACTCATAGCCCTGATCCAGGCTCTCTGATGAGACAAGGGGAAACCATGCTGCAAATAAGGAAGCTCGACATACGGCCCTAAAATCAATGGGGACCTCTCCAGATATCAGTCACCATGCAAAACTCAAGTTTGCCTCTGACTCCTACTTACACTGGGCCAGAAAATGACTTAATCAAGCAGAAACAAGTCATAAAGAAATCAACAAATGATGGACACTACCTGATGCAGGTTATTGGTCCCAGAGGCTCTAGGTCGAACTTTAGTCAACCAGCTGCCCCAGACTACCCACTTAGGTTACACCAAGCTTACTGAACTCCTGAGAGACAAAAAAATGTCCAATAAGGTCACAGGGAAAAGGAGAAGACAGAAGAAAGCAGGAATATATAAATCTAAATAGGGAGGAAGAGAAGAAAAGCTGGGGAATATGCAGACAGCAGATAGATTGACAAGCTCTCAGGTTCATGTCAGGGGAGAGAATAGAAAAGTTGCAGAGGGTCTATGTAAGTTGAAGAAGAATTATGTAAGTTGTAGAGGGTTTATCAGCAAACTGAGAAGGATTATAGAGAGGAAAGAAATAAAAAGAAGGATTATGCAGAGGAAATAAAAAGATAAGGAAAGATAAAAGAAAGGGACATACATATTACAGGAAGACAGGGCATTGGAGGAATACTCAAGAAGGAAAGAAAATAAGATACTGAGAGAGGGAGAAGTTGCCTCTAATAATAGAATAACAGTCTAGGATATATTAAAGGGAATAACAGATTAGGCCTACTTCTGACCCTTAGATCAGACAATGACCCCACCTTGATAGCAAAGATATCACAGGATATGTCTAAGGGATTAAATTTAAATTAGAAGCTCCATCGTGCTTACTGCCCACAGAGTTCCAGGCAGATAAAGCACATAAACAGGACTTTAGAAACCAGTGAAAACTAGACCACTCTGCTCCCCCTCGCCCTCTTACAGTTCTTACAGGCCCGGCAGTCTGCCCCGAAGGCCATCCATAAACACATCTGCGATGCCCTGCCTGTGCCCACCTCGAACCCTGTGCACCCTTTCCAGCCCAGGGACTCGATATAAATAAAGAAATTCACCACCCAGGGACTAACTCCGGCCTGGAAGGGACCATACACTGTTATCCTGCCTGAACCAACGGCTGTCAAGATCAATGGCATCCTGGTCTAACTGCACCATTCCTGGCTGAAGGCGGAAAAAACAAGAAGGATAATGCAAGCCTCGCCAGATCCCTTAAAAATAAGACTCTCACATTTATTGAGACTCTAATTTTTCTGATTATGAGTACACAGGGGTCTAATAAGGACGTTAGGCAGCGGATAAATGCAGAGATATATACAAACCAAGTCCCTTCAGGTGTTATTAGGACCCAAGGTAAATTGTCATCATCATCTCGGTTGAGATATCAGCTCACTACTCTTCTCCCTGCCCTGCCTGTGCCCCCCTCGTACTCCTATTTCTAGGACTGACATATAGACCTATAATTATCAGCAAATTAATAGCTTTTATAAGAGAGAGGGTCCAATCTATCAAATTATTAATCCTGGCCTCTCATTGCCAAAGGTTGCCATTAGATGAACAACGAGAATCAAAGATTTGATTCCCCTGAAACCAATGGGGAATGTAATAACCTGCTCCTATCACTTTGTTCTGATTAAATAAACAAAGGGCCAACTATGAAGCTTTCAGAGGCAACCTGAGGAAGTACCAGCTGGCCTGATACTCCTCTAAATGAATGTGTACTCTAAGCAAATTTGTTAGTTTTTAAAACTTCGATAATAGAATGAATAGCAGGATAGATATATGTTGACCCAGTTCACCCAGTTCCCTTTCGCCTCAGCTCCCTCCCACCTCTGTTCCCTCCTGCTTATGCTAACTGCCTCAGCTTCTGTACACGTAGCTTGCTTGCTCTGCTAAACTCTTGAATGACCCCTGTCCTATATAAGCAACCCTCCCCCTGAGCTCAGGGCTGCAGTTCTCCTCTGTAAAGGTTAGCTGCAGTCCCTGCACAGGTAATAAAGCTCCTAATATTCAAAATTACTTTGTGTCCAAATGAGGTTGATTCTCCTGGGTTACAACATAAATGAATTGAATGCTTCAATCAAAAGACACAGGGTAGCTGATTGGATAAGGAAGCATGGCTCATATATATGTTGTTTACAAGAGATCCAACTCACAACAAAAGACTCACATAGGTTGAAAGTGAAGGGATGAAAAAAAAAATATTCCAAGCATACGGAAAGGAAAAAAAAAGCTGGTGTAGCAATACTCATATCTGATAAAACAGATTTCAAAATGAAGGCCATAACTAGAGCAGAGAAGGCCACAAAATAATCTTAAAAGAATCTGCCTAACAGGAAGATAAACCTTGGTAAACATTAATGCACCAATGTAGGAGCACCCAAAATATATTTAAAACTTCTGGAGGACTTCAAAAAGAAATAGAAAGCATACATCATAGCAGGGGACATCAACATCCTGCTGACATCACTGCCACAGATCCTCTAGACAAAAAATTAACAAGGAAACAGTGACTCTAAGATGCAGTAGATTCAAATGAATTAATAGATATCTCCAGAGAATTACACCATCAATTCACATTCTTCTCAAGTTCACATGGGACATTCTCTAAGACAGGCCACTTATTAGGACACAAACTAATTCTACAAGTTCAAGAAGGTTGAAATCATATCAAGCATCTTCTCAGATCACAATGGCATGAAACTACAAATCAATTACAATAGAAACAGTCCAAAAACATTCAAACACATGGAGGCTAAATAGCTTGTTATTAAACAATAAATGGGTTACCAAGGAGATCAAAGAAAAAATTAAAACCTTCCTGGAAACCAATGAAAATGAACACACAACAACACAAAATTTATGGGATGCAGTGGAAGCAGTCCTGAGAGGAAAGTTCATAGGCCTCCCTCAGGAAATAAGAAAAATTTGTAATTGACTATCTAATCTCACAAGTTTAAGAACTAGAAAGCAAACAAAAAGAAAACTCCAGAGAAAGTAGAAGTAAAAAAAAATAGTAAAGATCAGAGCAGAAATAAACAACATGGAGGACAAAACAAAAAACAAACAAACAAAAAAACAAAAAACAATTCAATGGATCAATGAAACAAAGAGCTGATTCTTTGAAAAGATAAACAAGATTGATGGACTCTTAGCTAGACTCACCAAAAAACAAGAGAG